>NC_063217.1:3616135-4901135 GCF_020740725.1 Corvus hawaiiensis | reverse complement strand
GAGGACTTCAAGTCTGCCTCAGTTTTCCCCGTTTCTTTTACTGAGTAGCACTGTCAGATAATGGTCTAATCCAAGATTCCTTGAGGGCTTGCTGCTGCAGGCAGAATGGTCTCAAGTCATGGAATTTTACTTAATTTATTGTGAGTCAAGACATACATCTGAAGAAGGACCCACACTAAAGCTAAGATAGGCACCTATCCTCGCAATTCCTGAATTTCAGATTTCCTTAGTTTTGCCGTAAGCTACATTCAATCCACCCAAATTCCTCTAGTGAGACGAGGGACATGAGGCTGAGGATGTGTGTGACCCTCTCTCTGAGCCGCTCTTTGCCAGTTCCTGGTGTTCTGCCATGGTTTTCCATGGTTTTCTGTTTATTGGTTTTCATATCCCCCTGTCCTGACCAGCACAAGGCAGTTCATGCCTTCCTCACCCACAGAGCACCACGGCAGCCCCATGACATCAGCCTTGTCCCTTGTGCCCGCAGCAGTGACATGTCACCTGGGGAAAGCTGAGGTGCTCATCCACATTGGCTGGGAGCAGAAGTGCCCTGACTGAATAGGTCCCCCAATCTTACAAATCTCAATACAGGAATTAATCAGGCCTACAGGACTTCAAAAAATTACAAATGGGCTCCCAACAGACTTAAACTCACATTTTCCAAGTCCATCATTAGTCCCATATTTTCTCAGACATTATACATCTGTTCTCTGAAGAGAAGTATAAGTAAACATTTTTTGCTCTGTTTGATTTTGCCCCTCTTATTTATTAATAAGATCAGATTTAATTCCTGAGAAGGGGCCACCTAAATATCATGTAATTTCACTATGTCTTCTGCTCTCAAGTTGTGATGCAATGGTTACACTGTTAGGAATATTAACCCCCTGTGCTGGTTTTGGCTCAGTTAATTCTTTTCATAGTAGCTGGTATGGGGCTGTGGTTTGGACTTGAACTGAAAACAGTGTTAATAATATGGAATGCTTTCCCTGTTGCTGGGCAGTGCTCACACAGAGCCGAGGCATTTACTGCTCCTCACCCCACCCCACCAGCGAGGGGGCTGGGGGTGCTCAAGATATTGGGAGGAGACACAGCCAGGACAGATGACCCCAACTGACCCAAGGAATATCCCAGATCATGTGGCTTTGTGCTCAGCATATAGAGCCAGGGGAGTAAGAAGGAAAGGGGGACATTAAAAGTGACCTGCCTGCCCATGGGAATTAGGAAATGAATTCCTTGCTTTGCTTTGCTTGTGTGCAGGACTTTCACTTTATCTATTAAACTTTCTTCATCTCAACCCTTGAGTTTTCTCACTTTTCTGATTCTCTCCCCCATCCCACCATGGGAGAGTGATTGAGTGGCTGTGTGGGGTTTACTTGCCAGCTAAGGCTAGACCACAACACGCCTATAGATATTATTTTATTATGGTGATATGTTTTAATAGTCCAGACAACAGAAGCAAGAAAAGCTATCTTGGTGCTATAAATTGAACAGATTAGCTGTAATGTTATATTTAGTATTGCATAAAATAGATGTGCTGGCTGCTTCACTCAGACAAGGAACATTTTCTCTTTCTGTTTAGTGGGCAACAAATCATCAGTCTAGAACTTTGCTTTGTGTTCTTAAAATCCTCATTAAATTTTTTTTTTTTTTTAACTTGCTCTCTTGTTGTGGACTCCTTGTTGCAGATATCACACATACTCTTGTGATGAGTTAACCATGATTAAGGACCAAATTCCCACCCAGCTTCTCACTTAGAAGCTAATCATCAGGACAGGGGAGAAAATAGGATGAGAAAGCTCCTGAGTTGAGATAAACAGAGGTACATCACTTTACTTATAGTCATTGCCAAAACAGGCTCAACTTGGAGAAAGTTATCAGCATTCGAATGCTCTGCCCAGGGAAGTGGCTGAGTCATTGTCCCTGGAGGCATTTAAAAGCTGTGTAAATGTGGCACTTGTGAACATGGTTTAGTGATGGGCTGGGCCCTGTTAGGTAAACCTTGTATATAAGGATCTAAAAGGTCTTGTCCAACCCAAATGATTCTGTGATTCTAATTTGTTGCAAATTAAACTAGATTTGGGTAGTGAGAGCAGAAAAAAACTACTACCTTTCCTCTCTCTCCTCTTGTTCCCTGCCTGATAGGAAATGATACATATTTAATAACTTTATTGAGTGTTTCAAATCACAGAATCATAGGATGGTTTGGTTTGGAAGGGACCTTAAAGAGCACCTAGTTCCAAACACCTGCCATGGGCAGGGACATTTTCTGCTAGGGCAGGTCACTCAGAGCCCCATCCAGCCTGGTCTTGAACACTTGCAGTGATGTTACATGTGACAGTATCTCCCTGGATCATATGGAAGTACTTGTCTGAGGCATGAACGGCCGTGTTTGAGCAGGATGAAGCTGCAATGGTGTCTTAGATTATAATCTAAAGTGGGGGAGGCCATGTGCTGCCCCGTGATTTTACACGCATTTCCAGTCCTTCTGGAAAAGAAGGGAACCCCTCTCCCTTCAAGCCTTTCCAGGAGTGCACGATGCATCTGCCCAGGGATATGCAAGGAAGAGCTGGAGCTGCCACAGGCAGGAGATGTGGGAAAAGTCCTGATTTTGGGTGGTTGTTGTGGGGAGGCTGCTCCGTGTCAGAGGATGTTGTAACCACTAGATTTAGCTTAGCAGGCTGTAGCTTCCTGAGAGCTCAGCAGGGCTGCCTAGGGCAATGCCACCTGTTGCATCCCATAGTCCATCTCGGATGGCCCCGCGATCTTGCTCTGGTCAGCTCTCAGTGCTACAACCAGTGATGACAGAGGAGGTGAGAAGGGTCTCTCATGAGGGTTGAGATGGCTTTAATCAAATCTTGTCCTGCGATCCCCAGAGGCAGAGAGACCTCGTGGTTCGGGCGCAAGGGGGGTTTTGTCAGGGACCCAGGGGCGGTCCCTGGGTGGGGTTGGGGTACAGGAACCAATGGGGAGAGCCTGAGGGAGGGGCCAGAGTTAGGGCAGGGGACAGGGGGAGAACAATGTGAAATAGGAAAGCAATGGGTTAACAGCTCGCCACAAGAGGAGAGACCATCCTCCCTCAGGGGATCTGTGACTTTCCGGTGCCACCTCTGGGCAGGGTCATCTGCAGGATCCTGGCACTGGAGACCTTCCCCCAGGGGCAGAGGTGTCCCGCAGAGGTGACCCTGAAGGGCTGCAGCCCGCAGGGGACCGACCCAGGCTGGGTGAGGGACACTGAGGTGCTGAGCTGGAGCATGGTGGAAAGGGTAAGAGCATGGGGAAAGGTGTTTGGAGGTCTTTGGGGTTTGTTTGAGGGGTTTTTGGGTTTGTTTTGTTGTTGTTTGGTTTGGTTGGGTTTTTTGTTTTAGTGTTTTGGTTTTGGTGTTTTGGTGGGGGTTTTTTGTTTGTTTGTTTTGATCTTGTTTTGTTTTTTTTGTTTTTTTTTTTAATTAGTTGGCACAATTGCTCCCACTGACCATTTCAGAAGCAGCCTGTGTTGTAAAAGTGGAGAGCTGCTGTCCCTGTGCTTCTTCAACAGTGCCTTAGATGATAATTTCGTATTTATTAGTGGAACCCTGTGAATTGTTGGATGTCACAAGGGCTAACCTGTGTGTTCCTGTCTGATTTAGGGTCTTTGCTATTATAAAAAATGGGGGGAAAAAGTGCTGTAATTTAGGTTATGAGGTCTGACTTGGGCATCTGTGATGTGTTGGGGGTTTAGTGTGATTTGATTTTCCAGTCTGACGTGGTAATTTGAGATTAAAACTGAATTAGTGCCAGGTTTTTAAAACTGGGAAAAATCATTGCTAGACTGTTAAATTTAACATCCTGAACCCTTATGCTTCAAACTTTCTTATTGATTAGCCTGCATTACTTTATTATTTTTTCCTACAAGTCCTTTTATACCTTGTTGAGTGAATTATCTTCCAGGTGGGAAACTAAACTGTGTGGGATATAATAAAGCTCCAGATTGTCATTCTGATCAGTGCAAAAGTAATTTATAATTTACACTGGATAGAAAAGGCTCAAAGAGGTTTGCAGCAATGTCTCTTTATGTCATGCTAAATCCTTTTCCAGTCATGTGTAGTACCTGAAAGAATTTAGCCCCTGAGATTCTGTATTTAGGGGCTGTATCTGGGCTGGGTCATGTAGCAGTGTGTGGATTTGCAAATTTTTGTGCAATATTATATTTTATCTTCTTTAAAATGCCATTTTCTTCCAAAAAGATAATGATATCTGTTTCTTGGTGTACAGAGTCAAAGGGTAGCAAGGGAAAAGTTTGGTTCTGTTTCTTTTTTGCCTCATAATTATGCATGTAAAAAACAGAAGTTAAACTTTGTGTGGTATTTCGTGAAGTCTGCATTTCCTGAAATGGATTAGAAGATTTTTTTTTTTCTCTTTTGCTTTTACTTTTTCCATTATATATACATATGACAGTAGTGTTTGGCCTCAAAACTCCACTGATTTGGTAGAAAATTCATTATTTTCTGTTCTGAATTCCAGAATGGATCCAGATTGCAAGTAGTTGTCTACCAATATAAAACAAGTTCTGCAACCTTTCATCCGTGGCTTGGGAGAGGGAGATGATACATGGAAATAATTTTTCTTCTGAAATGCAGAATTATTTACAAATTTAGCACCTTCATGTCCTGGCAAGACACTCAGCCAGTAGTAGAAAACTAAACCAAACCTGTTGAATATCTTGTTTAAGTTTCATAATTACCTCATATTTAGCTTTATGCTTTCAAAAGGGTTTGTTTGCTGAGTTATCAGTAATCTGAATTTTGCTACATAATGCAGGAAAAGGGCAGATTTCTTGAATTGACTTCCAAAGCCTCAGGAAGATAATTCACATTTGTCAAATCTTCTGCTATGGTGGTTAAAATTAAGGATGGATCAAGGGCATTGACTTTGTTGGGACAAATGTTTATTACAATGCCAATTTGGATAAAAAGCCTTTTACTTGTGGAAACCTATTAAAAAAAAAAAGGTTACATACCATTTTCTTTGAAATAAGACATTTTACCCATTGGAACTTAAGTATTTTTAATTTAAGCAGATGTATGAAGTATGTACTATGATTATAAATCTTGTTCATTAATAAACTTAACACAGAAATTCCACTACTTATTATCCATATGAGACCACATTTGTAAATCGATCTAGGATTCCTACAACCACTGCTTCAATTTTCTTTTTTTTTTCTTTTTTTTTCTTTTTTTTTTGATACATGGAAAATAGTGTTTTAAAATAGCCTGGAATCTTTACATACACTCTGTAGGAATGTCTTCCTCATCACCCAAACTGATGTGTAGCAGGCATATTTATTCAACAAATATTCTTATTGCAAAAGGTTAAATCCTGCTATAAATCTCTCCTCTGGAATCTCTTATGAGCAATTTTCCATCTCCCTCCCCTTTGCTCTGCGTCCATACAAAACTAACGTGGATTTACACGAGAAGTATTGTTTTTCTAAATCCTGAATATGATCAGGACATTGTGCAGGCTATTTTTGGAAATTTAAGCTAACGTTCTGCCTAAATGGTGTAGGAGATGCTACCTTTCTGCTCATTCTGCAGAATTAATAGGGATTTTCTGTGTGGGTGTGTGCGTGCCTACAGGGATGCCGGGTGGGTATTGCTGAGGGAAAGGGAAGCAGATTTTTTGCTCTGAGCTGCCTTGCTGTAGTGCTGTCACCTGCAGAGTCTCAAACTCAGCCACAACCTCATTTCTTCAAAACTACTGCATTTCGTAAGCTGTCAAAACCTGCCATATATTTGGATATTCAAATCCCATTTCCAAAGCTGGTGTGATGTGGACTGAGGCGATCTTAGCTCTCAGACACGCTGTGTGGTCAGCACAGTTACTGGAGTGACTGAAAGCCACGGCATTGATATAAATGCAGTGTTTGATCAGGCATGGAGCCTAATGGAGTGCTAGCTGGGAAAAGCATTGGCATCAAGTGGAAGAACAGAAGTTATGAGTTGGATGTTTGAGGTCCAGATTCAACTACATGCTCCATGAGCTAAAGTTTCTCCTTTAGGCTTTTATACAAAGGTAATGTAGATGTTGTTGAATTGCCTGTGTTCAAGCTGTGTCTGTGGAGGGGCACATAACTTGTCCTCTAAGCTTTTGACTGATAAAAATCTCTCAAGGGGAAAAAACTACAGCTGAAGATTTCCGTGAGGAAACCTAGATGCAATAGGACTTGGGGCTTTAATCTGGTATCTGTCGAAGTTAATGGAGAATTATTGTGTTACTGAGTGGGTATGGAATTACTGAGGTGTACTCTTCAACTCTGAAAGTTCAGCTGATTTCCTGTTGATGTTGCACATCAGTGTGTGCTGGGCCAGGTTTAGCAGAGTAAGTTGCAGTTCTGTCTGGTGGAAAAGAGTGGCTCGTGTACCGCAACTGGTTTCTTAAACAAACACTGGTCATTGCATTTCATCTACTTGTTGATTCCCTTTCCCTTTCCCTTTCCCTTTCCCTTTCCCCTCCCCTCTCCAGCAGAAGACCACATTTCTGTACAGATTTCTGATGTTTCTTTCAAACTAATATTGCTATGATGCTAAGGACATGAAGTCTAGAAATGTTTTTGCCTTTCTAGTAAGAAGCAGCTCAACAATACTTTTTTTTTTTTCTGAATGTTATAGCTTTTCCTTTCATTCTGATAATTTTTTAATTTATTTATTTCTGTATTTTCCCATGAGCGACTCCATCCTGTTTGTAGAGGGCAGATTGGGGGCAGGAAATGGGGAAGCAACTTGAGCCAAGCAGTTACTAGAGCTGCTCATCAAGACAAAATGTACTTTTTTGTGACAATATTTTGTTCTTCTTTCTTGAAGTGACAAAGCAAAGAATGCTTATGCACATTCTACCTATTGAAACACAAGTATAAGGAGGGAATCTTCTTAACTTGTGGTATTGTTAATTAATGCTAAATTGTGGCACTCATAATCCTCAGACCCTGTACCTGTTCCTGGCTGTGGCAGGGGGCTGTCTTGTTGTCTAACTTCATTAGACCATTGCACTATTGCTGCCTGCTTTTTTTGCCTTGGGGAAAAACTCTATCTTCCACCTTTTAGATAGGTTATCAGAGCAGAAAATGCCTTTTTACCATTGTATTTGTGCAATTGATATTTCTAGCAGAACTGGGCTAAAATTTCAGATGGAATCTTGTATCCCAGCTAGTCCTCTTGTTTTTTTGAGATGGAATGTTCTTTTCATAAAAGTTTGTTAACATGTGCTTTACATCTTAGTTGTTTGTTTATAGAAAGCATTAATGTATCATGCAACTTCTAATAAAACTTTAACACTATTATTGCTGTGTTTTTCTAAGATATTATTTCTACTAAAATATATATGTTTGTCTCAGTAATAATTTTCATTTTTCACAAGGAAATATGGCACACCCATCACCAAAATGTCTGCTGGTAGGCAGGTTTCAGTGAAAAATAGTTCAAAACTTGGCAACAATGGCAGTTTTAGAGTTATTTTGCTGTTCCAAAAGATGCATGGACACTCTTGGAAGACTTCAAATATGTTGAGCTCTTTTAAATGTTTGATGACGTTACCTTAATTACTAGCTTGCTATTTCTTATTTTCTCATGTAATTTTTGGTGCATAGTAATTTCATTTAATCTACCGGTTTACTTTGCACGGAGTCCTAAACTGCAGATTCCTGTGTGGCCTTGGCAGTGGTGGGAGAATGGATGGACTTGATCGTAAAGGTCTTTCCAAACCTAAACAGTTCAGTGCTTGTGAGACCAGTGCTGAGCTGGGAATGAGGGATGGAAAAGTCATGGCTTCACTTTACCAATCTGTGCTGAAATTGTTTAGTTTCTTAACAATGGCTCTGCTGTGGCTGATGGATCAGGACTGACAGGTTCCCAAACAATCTATCCACCTTCATGCCCTTATCCCTCGAGTGTCTGAGCCTACTCCACAAAGTCAACAATGCCTCTCTCCCTCACTTCCTGCTGTATCCAATCTCCCAGGCTAGGGGGATTGCTCTGCCCTTTCTGAATGAAAGGATTTGAGGCAACTGCTGAACTTGCAGGAAATCACGGTCAGGCTTTTCATTTGGCTCTTAAGGGTGGGAGCTCAGAGGTTGCTTTTATTCCTTTTGGCTTAGAAATTATTTGATCTACTTACAACAGAAGTTCCCACTCCCACCAGCATAACCTGCCCTACACCAGGCAACAATGCCATAATTTCAGAAAAGCCCAGCTTCCAAGTAGTCAGAATTGTTCCTTTTAAAAGTTCTGAAAATCAGATCAGGATTCTGGCCAAGGTTGAGTAAGGAAGTAGCCGCACAGAGCAGCATCACATACACGTTGTCATCTACATTCCTCCACTGAAAAGATATAATCTGCTGAAAAAAATCCCAGTACCTCCAGGACATGAAATTTTTTTCTAGATAGATAAAGTAAAACTGCCAAAAGGATTGCAAGTGGCTACATTGGTGTTTGTTCTACCTGGAGAGAAATGACATCTAGATCCAGGAACTGGCTGGTAATGACATGGAATAGCACTGAGCTCAGTGTTACAAATAAGGCATTTATAACCAAATTAGACAAAGATGAACTAAAGGACAGGTGAAGGTGACAAATGTCAGCAGAACTGTGCAATGGGAAAGGGGATATTTTGACCTGACATAATAGCTCATGGAGGATTCAGAGCACGTATGTCACTGCAGTCCGTGAGATGTTACGAGTTCAGATTTCTTTAAGATCTTTCGGACAGAATGTGAATAACAGAGGTCTAAAAGGGCTTGTGCTAACCTGGTTTACTTCCACATACTGAAATTATGAGAATAGGAAGGAAAGCATGAATTGCCTAGAATGAACTGAAGTTATTTGATGTATTAGAGTTTGAATGTACATTTTCATTTTGAAAGTGAACTTTGTTGTTAAATAGTTCTTAATAATCCTTCTTCTTGTAAAATGCTTTATATCTCCAGTGTTTGACAGTTAAACTAAAAATGGATGGTGCAAAGACAAACCACAGTAGTGTAGCAGTGTTTGTCCAGCCTATCTGGAACTTGAGTGCTCAGCCACAGCTCTTAAACAAGTAAAAGAAGAGCCAAGATGAAACCAGTGTAGCAGCAAAATGTCCAAAGAATTTATCTGATGCACTGCACAGTGAGCAGAAAAGCTTAATATTGCATTCAGGTCTATGTCTGAAGTGTCACTTTAAAAACCATAAATATAAAATAAAAACCTAAGAATGTCGAGCTGCCAGGGTTTACTCTTCCTGGTATTCAGTGTAAGCAGTTGGCATTACTTCTTGTCATCAATCATCCTTTTGGTGGGCTAAGCATGCCTAACAAATTAGTTACTCGTTGCTTATTTGGCTGATATTTTGCTGCTGTGTCAGACTCTATTTGGATATTTAAGCTGCAGTCTTTTTCCAGGTGCTGTGTCTTTCTCTCTGAACGGTGCTATTAATAGAATGTTCCTTTTGGTCTTTGCAGTTTTCATAACTGCCTTAAGCTCATAGTCTGAGTTAATTCAACTTGTTTGAGTTTTATGTTCTCTGGCTGAAACATCTTGCATATGGAATTTGTGGTTCAGAAAAGCACAGACCAAGTTATTGCTACCTAGAGAAGACCAGCATCTTTATTTCTTAAAATTTGATAAAAGTGAGGTATAGACCATGCGCTCAAAAGTGTTAAATCTAAAGAGACGAGATGAGACATGAAAACTCAGAGCAGTAGTGACTGGAGTGAGAGTAGAGCAGAAATAGTGCAATTACTGACCTTTGTGTGAGAGGAGAAAGTGAATGAAAGCTGTCTCTGAGAACTGTTTAAAAAATTTTAAAAATAGGGGCTATGTATGAGGGATACTTGAATGTATATGCATGCACATGGTGTTAGTGAGAGGTTCTAAAGAATATCCTTTTCTTAGTGGATATCTAGCACCAGCAATTCCTAAATCATGTTTTAGTCATGAAATGACAAAGACACTCAAGGAACAGGCTTTTGCTGATGTAGGTATCAGCAAAGGGTTTAGTTTTCTCACATTCTGTGAATGCAGACAGTTTTACAGATAGACTTCGGTGTTTGAAAGTTTCTCTGCCTTCCCATTAGAATTAATCTGCCACTAGGAAGTCACTATGAGAGTGTTTTTATTCAGAGGGGAAAATGAAAATTATTTGGGATTGATTAAAACATTGCGGTAGTGGTAGGTAGAAGTGACTCTTAAGTATCCCTGTTTATACTATAATCCTAACACTCAAAAAGAAATTCAAAACAAAAATTGAAACGTTTCACTTCTGGGAGTTTGAAATGGTTCACTCTAAAGTGTTTAGGTTATCACCTGTTTGTATTTTAAAACAAACTTTTGCTGAGATTAACACTGATTTGGAAAGTCCGTGTTTATTAGCAGAGCTTTCTCTGTGACAAAAAGCGATTCACTCATGTCTTTTTTTTCCCCTCAGCCAGCTTTGCATGAAAATTTCTTGATGTTGGATCAGGTGCAAGGATCCTTTTTAGAGAGCTGACAGAATATATGTAAACTGTGAGAACACCTGATGGCTGCATTTCAGCTGCAATGTGATAGAAGATGTGTAAGTGAAACAGAACAAGACAGGAATACCCCAAGAGCCTGAGTTCAAGACAATGTAGAAGACATGAGCAAAGTGAAAGGATAAATCTGTTGCCAGAATCTGTTACCAGAATATTTACAGCTGCTGATGTGTGACCCTTGCTCATAGATACTGTCTGCAGAAGTAAGTTGGGTTTTGTGGGGTGTTTTTGTTGTTGTTTGTTTCTTTGTTCATTTTGTTGTGGGGGTTTTTTTGGGGTGCAGGGAGATCAGAATAGAAGGAAAATCCATCCAGCCTGCATGACTCTATAGCCTTGAATTCCCCCTTAAAAACAAACCAAAACAACTCTCTAAACCAGCTTGAAGTGACTTTGGACTTTTCTTTTATTAAAGAAAAGAAGCCCCAGCTATGACCATGTACAATTTGCAGACTTTTAAAAATTGCAGCTCAAGCTTTATCAAATGGATTTCCATTTTTAAATATTAAATATTATTAAGATATAAATATTATTAAGAATTTAAGCAGCTCAGACAATAATTATTTTAAGTATTAAAGATGCCCTCGTGTTAAAATATGGCTATACCTGTCTTCTATTTACTTGTTCTTAAAGTGAGATTTACAATGTGTATAAATCCTTATTGAGTGGGAAATTCCTGTGTGTCTAAAATGAACTTCATAAGAACACAAATGAGCAAATGAGTAGAAGTGGAGATAGAGCAATATACTTTCTTCAGTGAGAGACAGAAGGCAGTGTGTTAATTACTAAAAACACAAACATGCATCAAATTGTACAACATAATTATGCCTTTAAAAAAACCCAAAGAAACAAACCAAAAAAACCCTAAAGAGACTCAGGTGCTTCCCAGAGCTAGAAATTTAAGCACTCTAGTTGTTGTAGCTGACTGATACTCCACTTTCAGAGTAGAAAATCTTAATTGTCTTGCTCATCTCTTGAATACTTGTTAAACAGCTGCAGGGAGGGGGCAGAGTAACTGTTCAAGAACACATTGGTTGGGAATAGCTTCCACAGTTTTTATTAACACTGGATCACAGTGCAGCCAAGAATGCGAGGATCATGGTGTCACAGAAGTACCAGAAAGCAGTAAAATTATTCTGTGGTATAGGAGTTAAAGTCTTCATTTGTGAGGGTGACAATCTCTGGCATCTGTTCAGTGTTATCTCAAGGCTGTCTAAGAACTGTTAAATGCTCTGGGGGAGGAACAGGAGAGATTTGAAACCTGTAACATTTTCTTCTGGAGGAAATGTACGCATCAAGGGGAAGTGCAGAACTCCTGAGGTTGGTAAAAGCCTCTTGCGGCTGTGTAGTTCCACCCTCCTGCTCAACACAAGCTCTTGCTCAGGGCCACGAGAAGCTGAACTGTGAGTATCTCGAAGGATAAAGACTTCACCAAGTGTCTGGGCAAACATGTTCCAGCCTCTCAGTAGAAAGTGTGTGTGGCATTTTTCTCATGTTTGAACTTTCAACCAAGTCTTCCAGTGACACATGGGGAAGCTGTATTCTGCATTGACATTAACAGCCAGAATTTTTCCTTGTGACAATACTCAGAAATGTCTCTTCTTTCCTCTTGTACACCATGGTATATTCAGAGAGGAACCAACTGTACTGTGGATGTATCAGAGGGATTGTCTATTTGTCACAGCGCACAAGGCAACTGAGCAATTAGTCAAGATATGAGTCAGGCATTTCTCATTGCTAAATTAACCAGTTGTTACAGCTGGGCTGAACTTTTCAGCCAAAAAATGCTAAGCAGAAAGCTGCAAATTCAAATTGATGAAGAAATAACACAACTTCTATGTCAGCACTGACAAATACTTTCCATTAGAAAATGTGACCTTAAGAAAATCTGAGATAAATTGAAGTACTTAATTTAATCTCATCTTGACTGCAAGGTTTTAATCTTTATTAATCTTTTTAATGATATAAAATCTCTCTTGGTTGTCAAAATTCCAGTAAATGTTAGTACAACAGAAGAATCATTTTTGCAACTACTTGAACTTTTCTTTGCTTCCTTTATAAAATATGTATCTCATTTGCCTTAGTATCCTGTTATAATACTGATCATTTTGATGAATCACTTGATATTTTGGACGAATTGGTCACTATTATTGACAAATACTGTGGCAATGTCTGTTGATCTCCAGTCAACAAGGGATGGAGAGGTTTTTAGTGACTTCTCGTGAGGGAAAAAAAGGAGCATTGTCAATATGTTGCCAACTAATTAGTAATAATTTAGATAGTAGAGATATTAAAATTTCTGTGCAAAAATGATTTTTTTAGGTACTTGCTGAGATAACAGCCAGAGCTAAAGATCAGGAAGTTGAGGCACTCAGCAGTGACTACAGAGTAAACCAAGCTGTCAAAAACAGTGGTTGTTTGATTGTGAGTAAAACAAAAATCTAGAAGGAGTTAAGCTGGGGTTTGGAAGGTAAGTTGCTAAACGCTGCTAAAGGGAGAGTAAAAGCTCTTCTGTTTCTAGATTTATGTTATTGCTTCCCCAAATGAGTGTGGTCATTAGGAATAAATACCTCGTGTTTACCCTTGGCACCAAGGTTATATAAGGGTTGAAGTGCCTTATAATAAACCATGTTTTTGTGCACAGAAAACAGAAATAGTCTGATTCTCAACTTAGGTTATGCAGAGGCACTGTATTTCACAGGAGAATCCCAGAAACATAAATGTGATGTGAATTTTGTGCCTGACTAGTTGATTAAAAGGATGCTTTAGTGGCTGCTGCACATTTTATGTATTCTTATTATCCTGCAATTGCACAATGAGATCTGTATCTAAATCCAATCTCTTTCCAACATCAGTAGCAAGTTTAGTATCATGGGAAAATTATTAGAGACAGTTTAGCTACCGGGGATAAACTACGTGATGCTGGTGCTGGCACTGCTGTGTTGTTCACTGTGGTCTGACACACTGTCCCACAGCTTTTCTTCATCAAAAAGAGGAAGCCCTATGGCTATATCAGATGTCAGGGGTCATGTAACAACAGACCATAAGCAGGGGATGCTTTTGTGGCCTGTGCTGAGTTGTCTGGTTTTGCATCTAGACTATTACCACCTCCTGAAGTAGCTTTTAAAAGCCATTTCTTGGTTGTGACTGAAGCACAACTTCAAATGTGCCTTCACTCTATTGGGAGTTTTTATACATGGAGGGTGCAGCTGGTGAATTTCTGTTTAATGACCACAGCCTTTATCCTTCATATTTAAATGGAATTCCCCCCACTATGCACTGAAACAAGAACCTTTAAATGACCAGGAAATTTCCCTAGAAAGGTATCTACCTGATAATGTAGCTGGAATACAAGGACCCCATTGTGGTTTAACCCAGCAGGCAGCTAAACACAGCACAGCTGCTCACTCACTCCCCCACAGAGGGATGAGAATGGGAAAAAGGTAAAACTTGCATGTTGTGATAGAGACAATTTAATAGGACAGAAAGGAAAGGGAAAATAATGATAAAAGAACATAGAAAACAAGTGATAGGATCACAAAACTAGTGATAGGACAAGGGGTAATGGCTTTAAATGGAAGTAGGTTTAGGCTAGATCTTAGGAAGAAATTATTTCCTGCCCCATCCCTGGAAGTGTTCAAGTGTTCAAGGCCAGGCTGGATGAGGCTCTGAGCAACCTGGTGTAATGGAAGGTGTCCCTGCCCATGGCAGAGGGTTGGAACTCGATGGTCTTTAGGGTCCCTTCCAGCCCAAACCATTCTGTGATGCACAAGGCGCTGGCTTAACACCCACTGACCAATGCCTGGCCAGACCCTGGGAGGTGACTGCCATACCCAGCCAGCTTTATGCATCTCCTCTACAACCTTTCCATGTATTTCAATCCTGTTTTGGCTATTTGTGAATTAGCCAGAAGCTGCAATTACCAGAATTCCTGAACAAATGGAATCAGCTTGTTTACCCTGTCTAGGCTACCTTAGTTTCCTGATAAATTTTTGTGATTCAGGCCTCATCCGTTCCTTGGCTCTAGGCTCACTGACAAAATACAGCACCTCACTGTCGGCTTAAAATAAATATTACAATCCCTATTACTAAGTGCAGCTTTTACCACACAAGGTATTTCTCCCACATTTGTTGCTGCAGGTATTTTTTAGCAGCCTGAACATTACCCCCGATCTTCAGTTTCTGTCTGTAGAGGCATCCCCTGCTTAGGGTCTGCTGTTCAGCAACCCTTGATATCTGATAGAGCCATAGCCAATACACTTTTTGATACCCAAAACTTGCCATTGGATAATAAAATCAGCAAGTCTCCTATGAAATGCCCGTCCCTGAGATACAGTCCCTGAGACAGCTGAGTATAAGCTGCTCTCACAAGGAGGCACAAGAATACCTGTGGAAAAATGCTCTAAATGACCTGTTCACAGAGGGAGCTTTTGCTAAATCCCCATTAAAATTAGCTTAAGCCTGAAAGCATGTAATTTTAATCTTCTCAAAGTCCTGCCATCTCCTTTTAATATTTATAAATGGGTAACAGGAATACTCAATCATTTTTTAATCCAGTTAAACCTAACAATATCTTGTGGTAAAGAGTTCCACAACAGGAGATTCTACTGCAAACTATTTGCTTTTAATCAATTCCAAAATTGCCCGTATGAGACCTTTTTTGTTTGCAAAGGTTTTGGCTTAAAGATGAACTTGGAGCAAAGTCTGACGTGTGAAAAAAATGAGCAAGTTGAGTTCTGGATCAAGATCTGGAACACTGCGGCTACTCTTTTTTGCATCAACATTTGGTCTTTTTGAATGCTTATTTCAGCTCATGTTTTCACTCTCTCTTAGCTCATTCATCACCAAGAAAAATCTTTCAAGGTTAAAAAAAAAGAAAAAGGCATGGGGGAAATGATAGAAGGGAACTTGCATCTGGGCAAGAGAGGAGAGGGGTTAAAAGGCATCTACAACATCTCTCTGTGAAAAGGAAAAGTCAAACAGAAGAATATATCTTATTTTGTCTGTTTATACCTGTCTTGTTCCTCAGGGTGTTGTTACCTTGCAGTGCTGTCACCTCTGTGCTACAGAAGGAATAGCTAACTACAGTTAATGTGCTAAATCCAGCCAAAGTGGGTGAAAGAAGCTGCATTTTCAATAGTGTCAAGAGGCTTTGGGAAAAACTACTTTATTTCAGTAAGTCTCGTATCAGGCTGCAGAAGGGAGGCAGAGCAGTAGAGGCAGTGCATCCTTTTATTGTGGCAGTGCTGAACATAATCCTGCAGAGGAAGAACAGTGTGAACAAAGACCACTAAGGCAGAGACAGCAATGGGTGCCCTTTTCCTTAGACCATGGTTATGCCTAATTCAAGGTTAGACTTACATTAATGCCAAATACGCTTTTAAGATTTATAGAATACAAAGAACACAATTTGAAGCTGAAGTGCTTGCACTGCTGTGGAAATTAGTTCTGTGTTCAGACAGTATTTCAGTGGGGACATACTTGAGTGTATACATGGGTGTGATACCTTTCTTGATGGTACTGCATTGTGGCATGCTTGTATTTGAATGCATATATTTAATTTTCAAATGTACATCTAAGTCTCTGCTTGTGGTTCTGTGTATCCATGTTTCTCAGAGTCCACATTTTGATTGACCCTTCAGGTAACTTTTCAAGTCCATAGAATATGGTCCCTAAATAGGGAGTTAATTGAGCTTGCTTGCTTGAGTTCCTGACCAAAACATTCCAATGTGTAGAGGTCTGGAGGAAAGGTGGGTGTGTATAGGTAGATGTACAAAATATGCATGTGTGTGTATGAATAGTGTAAATTCCTTAGGTATCCTATAATGCCATCCCTATTGAAAATGAAGTCATGACATAGTTACTGGATGGTTGTACGAAGTCTAGTTCTTCATATATGAGAGGATGATAGAAACTTTCTGCTGCATAAGTGACAGTTGTGGGTGTAAATCCTGACTTTTAAGCTTAGGTTTTCTTTTGCCTAAGTTTGCATATTATGCTGATACCTCTTGTACAAGTGTCTTATAGTTCAAGCACCATAACTGCCTTTGTGTGCACGTTGTCTTCTCTTTTCTTACGGAGCAACATGCTGGACATGGAGTATCATGATACAGGTTTAAATAAGCAGGTTTAATGGTAGGCACTTGTACCTGGAACACAGGGTGGTGAGAACTCAGTAATTATTGGATGTCTGCAGGCTGTTTTGGGATAACATGGGATGTTTTGGTTGATTTAAGTCAACCTGGGAGCAGTAGCTAAAAATTGTAAGGTGCTTTAGCCTTGCAGAATAGATGGAACAGCGACTGCAGCTGACAGTAAAACAATCTGTCAATCAAAATGATTGGAACACTGTGAGTGATTCCCCTCAAATTATGCAAAATAGAAAAAGAGAGTTAAAGCTACATAAACTACCACCACTTACAGAGAAATTGCCAGTTATCAGAGGATGTCCCTGTGTGTGTTTTGAACAAGTGTCATCAACAACCAAGCACAAAGACTTCCAGTCCTTCACGCCTGGTGCACTTTGTACAAACACACAGCCATTTCCCAAGAAAGAGTCCTGTGTCTAATTCCCTGCAACCTCACATTGGTTCAGTGTTCGAGTGTTTTTGCAAATCTCTCCTTGCTCCCTCTGTACTGATTTCATTCATTTTATGATTCCAAGGGCTACCCTTCTGTTTTGCTTTTGTCTTTCTTTATCAAACCATATTAATTTTTACCATTTTAATCCTATCACTGATTAACTCTTTTTCTCAAAAAGCATTCAGGCATAATGTAGTATGGTATAGTGGTGTCACATCTGCATTTTCCTGGAGCATATATCCTATTTTATTTTATTTTATTTTATTTTAAATAGCCAGACTACTCCATTATATGATGAGAGAGTTTTGCATTTTTCTGTATTTTACATAGTCAAGGAATATAAAACCAAAAGAAAAATAATGTGTTTTGCTTTAGTCCTGTGTTTTCCCCACTTTACAGTTATTTCTGTAAATAAACAGTGAAATAATAGTAGTCCTGTACCCTTGAAAGAATCCCGATTAGGAAAGAGCAAAGCACCAAAACAGTTGTTCAGACCTTTCAAGACAAGTTTACTTAACTCTAACGTAAGCAGAATAAGTGATTGTGATGGGTAAATTGAGAAGTTGGTAGATAGATTGCACTATGAGAGGAAGAGGTGGAAGCAATTTTAAATTAGTACCCCTGAGTTCTGGAAATTACTTACTCGATTATGTTCTATTGCTGGTTTTGGCACAAACGGTTTATTAAACACTATAAAGTGCAAAGGCTTCTGCCATTTCCCAGGTGCTTTCCAACTCAGGGTTTATATTGAAATTTGCTCATTGATTTCCAGGGTCAAATATAAATACCCTCTGGGCTATCTGCAATGTATCTTTGAATTTTAATGTTGAGTTAATAGAACCTATTTTAAGGTTTACAGCAGATTTCATATTTGGCTTGTTCCCAGTTCCAGGTT
Source organism: Corvus hawaiiensis (assembly GCF_020740725.1). Taxonomy (NCBI): domain Eukaryota; kingdom Metazoa; phylum Chordata; class Aves; order Passeriformes; family Corvidae; genus Corvus; species Corvus hawaiiensis. The sequence goes on along the minus strand of NC_063217.1, from coordinate 4,883,139 downwards.
TTTAAAGGATTAGCATAAGCAACAGCCATCGTATGTCAAGAGCTGAATGAAGAGAACCTGTATATATATGTATATATCTATGTATTTTGTATTTTCTATTTCTTGTGTCACAAGAAAATTTGCAACGGATCCAGTTTTTGAATCCTGTTTCCAAAAAGTTATACTTAGGATTAGATGGATTGGTCCCTGTTCACCACCTCTCCACCCCTCCCTTCACAGTTTGCAGACCCAGAAAATCGCATTTGAAGTTAACTTCATCTTGCTGTCAGCCAGATAACAACAACCCTTCTGACAGAGAATACAAGAAGCTCTTCTCCCTTCAGTATAGGAGGGGGGATGTATGGACTTCTAAAGGGGGACAGCTGTTGCTCAGGAGTGTGGAAGAATTTCCCTGTGATACAGGATGGGTCTCTTCCCCTTAAACTATTGATTGCTTTGTTTGCTTGCTTTGAATGCCAAAAGGGAGAGCACAGAACTGATGCAGAATTGCAGAGGTTTTAGCACAAGACACTGCAAATGTAATAAGTCACAATCTTGAGCATTTTCTTGCTGTTTCTCCAGGAAAACCCATAAGCTACATCTAATTAGCGACATTGACCGTGGTTCTGCAGCACCACCTAAAAGCTTTCAGGTGACTACTGAAAAATAGAAGACTGGAATGTTTGGGCTTTCACTTTGAGAAGTAGTTTTTCTTGAAACAAATAACATTCCTAAGTATTTGAATCTTCAATTTCCATTTTACTTTCTTCTGTGTAGCCCTGACTCTGTGTGACTTCAAATATCTGCTCTGCAGCCTTTTGTTGCATATGCCTCCAACATAGTTGGCATGAAGAGAGTTTTTAAAAGCTGACTTTAATTTACTGGTGCTGCATTGCCCGGATCAATATTATTGCATTTGGAAAGTCTATCCTGCCATTAGATTTACCAACCAGAAAATGGAGACCACTAAAAGGCTTGACTTCAATTCACATTTCTAATAAATTTTCTACAAATGTGGATTATGATGCAGCATTTTTTTGTTCCTTTGAAATACTAAGGAGATTCTCCAGTATTTCACAAGGACTGCTTTATCACTGTCACATATGATCCTTCAGGGTGGGATTAAGTAATTATGTGTATCTTGCAGTGATTTAAAGCTAATGCTTTCCACTTTACTCAGGAAAAGAGATGTAAGAGGTGTCATGGGACTGCCCAGGACTGAAGCAATCAGAACCTGGCCTATAACATCTATTTCTAAAGTTTGTTTTCTTCTCTTTGTATACTTAATTTTCTGAATACCATTAGCCAGTAAACGTGTTAAGAAAATGGCCATCCCCTATTTATATGTTTAAATTTGTCACTTCGGTCACAGGGAGTACATTCCCTGGCTGGTACTCAATATTAATGGTTGAATTAAAACAAGCAGTTGCCAAAAAACACATCTGAGAACTGCCTCTAATTTTCCTTTCCATTAATCCAGGATAACTACTTCTACTTTCCTTCTTTACCTGCATTCTCAGGTCATGCTCCCCTTTGGCATGTCCTCTTTTTGTTGATTTCCTTCAGCTGTAAAATCACTCAGCTTCATTCACAAAGAGGAGGACTGAGAGGAGAAAGTTATGGAAGTTTGATACTTGTGTTACCATACTGGTAACTCTGATCAGTCTTCACTCTGATGAACAAGCAGATTGTGCTGCCCATCTGCTTTGTGTAACAAAGTGATGGAGTCATATTTCTCCCCCTAAAAATACATTTTTGTTTTGATGCTACCCTATTGAACAAATATTTTAGAGTTACATGAAACCTTTTCATTATAATTTTATATATTCATCTCGAAATAAGGAGAAATTGTTTTTTGTGCTGGTAGCTAACAATTTGCTGTGCTTAATGTTCTTGTATTTGCAGTGAGTACCTGGAGTCCTCTTCTTTCCTTTTATTGGCTTCTAAGTATGTTGGGGTGGGTTTTTTGGGGGAGAAGGGAGATAATACTTAATGATCAATTTCTAAGCACCAAAGCATGACTGTGAAATGCTAACTTCTATTGCATATTCCCCATTTGCAGAACTGAAAGGAATCAGCAAGATGTAAAAAGCAAATCTTGGTTGCATTCAAATCCAGTGGCCATCTATCTGATACTGCCTTTAAATTTATATCCTGGATTTTCCCAATAGATCTGTAAATGTCTATATACGTTCTGCAAACAGAAATACATAGCTCTAAGGTTAAAGGAATATCATTTTTAATTATGCCCTTTAGAGCATTTATCATTTCTTTCCAAGAGTTATTGGACTCCAGGCATTCATATGCCATATGGATATATATTCCCTTCATTATGAAAATTCCAATATAAATTCCACCATCTTCTTTTCTTTGGATCATTTGGCCTGAAAGTTTTAGATACCCTGTCCAATACTAAGTTGCATATCAGTAAAATGGCTTGCAAATTCTCTCAATGCTTGAATGGGGTAATTCTCTGCTTTCCACTTAACTCAAATTGGTATGTCCTTTAATTTTTATTAAGTTTATTAATTATTCCAGTGAAATAAAAATGGGATGTTAATCTCATCAAAATGATTAATCATTAATTTTTGGTTGGTTCGGGGTGGGGTTTTTTGCTTCTTTGCTTGTTTTTGTTTTGTTGGTTTTTGTTTACCTGGAATTCCAAGTTACAATAGTTCAACAAAAACAAACTTCATCTGGCTCAGAAAAAAATGGTGCTGGGGCCTTGAGAGGTTCCTTTCTTTGCACTCAGTGTTTTGCTACCTGTCCCAGTGATTCATCTGTTGCAGTGACTGATAGAAGGGGTAAATTACAGGTTCTTTAGCTCTGTCTTTGGCAGACACAAATATAGAACTTTTATTTCCGTCTAGAAGAGGTGCTGGGAAAAACTGTGTCATTCATGTTAAATACTTCGTTTTGATTAGGAAGGTGCTCAGTGTAGTAGCAAAAAGACTGACTTTGGCTTCTTAGCCTCGGGTTCTTAGGATGGTTATGCAAAGTACAAGCTCTGCTACAGACTCCTCTTGGTTCACGCCCCAGTTCTGCATCTAAATGGCTTTATAGAATGTGATCAGAACTTGAGTGATGGAACACATCTCCTAGAGGGATAATTGAGAAGATAATTTATCAGTTTCCCTGTTGGTTATTTAGCCTCCCTGTGTAATCAGCATCTCTTTCTGAGATGTGTGTGAACAGTGAGTGCTTAGCTCATTTCAAAATTATGTTAGTTATGCAGCCAGGTCCTGGGAGGCCTGGGGCCACCCAGACTTAAAAATAAATGTAGCCATGTGAGCGAAATGAGTGCTCAGGTCCTCTTGCTCCTGGGGTTCCTCTGGAGAACAACTGTCTTCCCCAACAAATCACCTCATATCAGCTGATTTGCGACACCTGATGTTTGCATATTCTTACCTGCTGTTTATAATTCAGGACTTTCCACTCAATCTTCCTTGGAGTGCTGTAACACAGAGTACTGACCTTGGTGTACATTTGATTGGTACAAGAAGCTCAGGGAGCTCCTCTGTCAGATATAAATTCTACCTGAACACTAGAAAAAGTGATTAAACACTGAACTCTTCTTTGCCTGTAGATGTCTATGTGTTTCATGCTTGATACTCCTTTCGTTTGGTCCTGATGAATTGGGTTTTATCTTTTTTTTTATTGTCCTTTTTGTTCATTTGTTCCTCAGGATGGTCAGGGGTTTTTATGTCTGGTGGATAATTTTGTGTCTGGAGGACATAACATTCATTTAACTTCACTGTAAATTTCAATTATAGGAACATCTTGATCTTTTTTAATACAAACCACTTCTCCCCTTCGAATGGTGTTGTGAGTTGTTTAAATGTGCATGTTATTGATCCACCAATAAAGGGTTGTGGTTTTGTCCAGTAAAGAAAATCTCTGTCAGCAGAAGTTGTAGAGGTTTAGAGTAAGTAATGGCTTCTGATTTTTGCCTTTTAAGACCTAAAACTCACTGACGGTCAGGATGACAACCACTCACTCCTAGGCTGGACAGCAAGTACTAGTTTTATTTTCTTTTACTTCTCAGTCCCTAGTAGCTTCTACCTATTCTTTTTCTTCAACTTTTACAACAAGTTATCAAGATCCCCATTCTAAGTCATTGCAGGAAGGGCACGCTGATTGAGAATTTGATAAATTACTTCTTGTAATATGATTTAACTTTCCAAGTATTCTTCGTTCCTGCAGTGTTTTTCTCCTCACTTGCTCCATATGTTCACTTTCTGTCATCACCATCTGTAAGAAATATTTTTGGATCTTGACTCCAAGGTATGTCCAGTTACAACCAGTGTCTTCTAGGCAGCGAACTTTAAAAAGTACAGCCTTGATTTTTACTTTTCCTTTGCCAGTCGTGCTGTTCACTTACCTGTGTGACTCAGTAGTTGAATGTTACACTGTTTACTGTTTCTGGAATAAATTCTGCATATAGAGGAGTATTTTTCTGTGGGAAAATTATAAGGAAAGGGAATAATGGCACACAATAGAAAGAGGCTGCCTGTGAGAATGATAAAAAAGGGACTGAAAAATATAAGGATGAAATAAAACAAAGCTATTTGAAAAGTGTTGGATGAAAAAGAGGTGGTTGTAAGGAAAAGAAAAATTGGTTTTAATTTTTAGATGCTCATGGAATAAAAGTCATCTCTCCAGTGGAACTTTCTGATTTCTGAAGACTTACAGCAGTTACTTGGTGTTCCACTGTGGTTTTGTCATTATTGGGTTCTTAGTTAATCTTAAAACCAAAAGTCTCTATGTTTATTTCTTTTTTTCTCACAATATTCTGTAAATCCTTCCCCTGAAGTGATTATAGGAAAAAGTTATTACTTTTTTTTTTTTTTGGCAAATTAAAAAAAGTTAAATCTTTGTTTTGTCGTAGCACTGCCATGTGTGAGTGGTTAACCACTGACTCTGCAGTATCTCTTGCCTAAGGTTAACTTACGGGTATTTTCTAAATCCCAGCCTAAAGATTCTTGTCTCTCTTACTTTTATATAGTTCCCATCAGTTCAAATGCTATTAGCCTGTGTATGTTCTGGTTGTGAGCACAATTCTGAGCAAGAAAACTTGAAGTAGTTGTAAAATTCAAGTATGATACCTGTTGAGTTTTATTATACAAGCTGTCCAGCTGATTTGGATCACAACAAGACATGAAAAAACATGTTAGATCTTTGGAAATCAAAGAAATGCACCAGTACTGTCTCTTCAGTGGAGAGAAGGTGTTCTCTACTCATCATCTATCCTCTAGTGGCTGCCACACACATGGCTAGGGACACTGATCTGCAGGCATTTATGTATCTACATAAAAAAGTTGAAAATCTTCCAGTGAATTGCACTTTTTTTTTTTCTCCAAAAAACTGGGAAGCTGGAGTAAATGGCAAGATTATTCAGATGAAGGAAAAAAGAGATATTAAATATTGGAATAAAAAGCTGGTTTGAAATGCAGATATTTGCTCAGACTGAAGAGTCTTCTGTAGCTGATTTGGACCAGAGACTATATATTCAATTTTGAAAATTCAATGAGCATCCTTATCACTAAGCTGTTGAGTGCTCTGAAATACAGGCCATAAATGGAACAAGTGTAAATGCTCCTTCAGACAGCTTCAGACAAATAGCTGAATTAGATGTCTTTCTTCTTGTTTTGACAAGAAATCTCACTCTCAGATACTCCCCATCTCTGCTGTTAAGGGTATTCTGTGCATGCCATAAAGGATTTGCTGGTGCTCCAGTGGGTACAGCACTCACCTGGGGCAGGGCTGCCTGGTTCAGTCCTCTGCACTGCATGAGGCTGAGATCGGGTATTAATGTGTCCCCCACTTTGTGGTGAATGCTTTAAGTGCCTCCTCTAAAACAGGCATTTATTTCAACCTTAGAAGACCTTAAATGTCTCTCTCTGCAGACTATGAAAATGTTCACAGTCTAGGAAAATCATTTATCACCCTTTTAGGCAGCTGAACAATCTGCCTCTGCATTCTGACCTGAAAAATATGATCTGAAGAGTTGCTGTGGGTTGGAGTTTCCGAGCACAGTCAGCATGGCTAATCCAAATTCCTTAACCTTTCAGTTTCAGAATTTACTGGTCTTCCTCTGGCAGGAGTCCAGTTAACCCTGCCCCTTTGGGATTTACACTGTTAATAGAATTAATTCAGCTGTGCACAGTCAGTGCCACAGGTGCTGTCTTGTTTACCCTAACTGAACCTAGAACACAAAGATTCAAAGGAGTGAGCTCTTGTGCCAGAAAGGGCAAATATTTACTGTTGAATTCATATCCTTTTATAAGAGAAGTTTTCCTGAAGTAGGATTGAAACAGGAAAGGATTGTCAGGTTGGCAAGAAGCAGACAACCAAATAGCAAGTCCATTCTTTGAGTTGCTAGTGCAGAGTTTGATTTTGTTCTGCAGTACTGAATATGTCAAGTGGCAGGCTTTCTGCAGCTTCCATTAGCTGGTTTTAAATGGTGTCATTAGCAGAAGAGGAGGTCAGGGGAAAAAACACAAGTGAAAGCTATCTTAGCTCAAAGCTCCAGATAAAAGCATGTTACAGATGAGAAACTATATATAGTGTCCCCAGATAACTGAGCAGAGAAGTGAGCCAGAACGGAGGGAAGCATCCTCGTTGTTAAGTCAATTTCTGTTTCAGTAACCAAATCTTTCTCCATCTCTTTGTATAATGGCTGAGTTTACTCCCACTGTAAAATTTCAGAAGGTTGATAACCCAGATTTTTCTGAGCGTAATCGAGTCTCTTAATTCTGTAAAGAATTACGACATTCTTTTAATTAAAGCAAAGAAGCAAAGACTAGAGGAAGAAAAAATTGTTGGTTTTTAAGGAACTTCCAAAGCTGTGTGGCGTTTTCTGCCAATGCTCATGTTGTTAAACAGCCTGTGGTACTGGATGGTTGGAACTCTCCATAGAGGTGTGATGGTTCTGATGGAAGCCTGCCTAGATGACCTCATCATACTGGAACAACCCATTTTGCAGTTGTGGTGGCACTCACCAGCGATTCAGCTGCAAATCTGTCAAGAGTTAAGTGCAAAGACAGATAAATTCCACACTGAATGAATCAGAAGGATTTGGAGCCCACAACATTTGTGTAAATACAGTCCTATATGAAAATATTTTAAGGTAAAGGAATATTTTAAGATCCTGATTAAATCTTCAGACTATTAAGATGATGTATGTTGAAATAAATACTTAAAGAAATTTATTTCTTCAGACAGGTACTCAAGTATTGTGTAATAGCCAAAGTCGGATTGTTCAAGACATAATGAAACTTTCTTGTGCCAAAATTAATAGTAACTAAGTTGAAAAAGTAAGTTATGCTAACAAATTTCTTTTCATTTTATACATGGGAAATGAGTCAGAGATTAAATCCCGAAAATTATGCAGGAATAGCATTGGTGTTTGTTGAACTGAAATGTGAAAGCACCAACTCTGAAGGAGGATCATCCTTGGCTCAGTATCTTTCTAAATTAGAAGGTGATAAGAGACAGTGCTCCCATTCCATGCTTCTGTGTTCAGTGTATTTCTCAGAGAGGAAAAATCCATGTTTCACACATTTGCAAGGCAGCAGATTGAAAAAAATTATTTCACATTAGTCTTTCCTGTAGAGTTTCGAAAAGCATTCAGTGTTGATCTCAATTTACTATATTTATTTCAAAACAAAAACTTAGTACAAACTGAACATACTTTCTTTGCATCCCTCTTTGAAAATAACTGATAATATTCAGAATGCTTGAGGCTTCTGTTAAATGAACTCTTCAACACTGACACCCAATATTTTCAGTTCTGCTGAGAATTTTTTGGAGAATGGCCAGGGAAAGAAGTGTAATTTATAAGGTTGCTGGCATGCATGTCCTAATCAAACAATTTGTAACAAAAACCCGCAGTCTGAGAGAACCTCAAGTTTTGCCCATCATGTATAGTCAGATGACATGCTTTAGCCTTCTCAGTTTGAGATACAATGAGGAAAATCAAATATCCTCTATTTCAGGAGTAAGGGTGAAAGATTTTCAGCGTGATCCTTTTAATCTGTTGATAGGTGTTGAGATATGAAATTTAAGAATGAAAGTTTCATGAACTAAAAATCAGAAACAATTGTGTAGTAAATATATATTTGAGAAGATCTGAAATACCTATTTCTTCTCTAGGGCCACTGGAATTCTTTCCAGTGAGAGACGGTAACCTAAAGAAAAACTGATTTTGATTACAGAACTTTACTTGAAGATACCAGAATTTAATACATGAAATGTAGAATAGGAGCTGAAAGGGTTCATTTATGAATGCACTTTGGAAATAGCTCCATCAAAATGCTTTTCAGGAATTTTGGGAGGGAAGTAAGAGTTAGCCATATTCCAGTTGAAGTAATTCACTGAGTGAGTTATTTACTGACAAAAGAGGAAAGAATGAAATAAAAAAAGGATGGAAACTACCTTGTTAATGGGATGGATTGGAATCTGAAAGTACCAGTCTTCATAGGATAGAACAAATATAACCTAAAGCCAACAGGGACCTAAAATAAAAGTGCTTTCAAACTTGTCATGTTACTCAGTTGAAATCCAGCAAAATCAGGCTTTTAATGATAGGATAAGAAGTAAATATTAATACATGTTTTCCAGATCAAAACATTTTAAACCAGAAGATCAGTAGACAACTAAGTCACAGCTGCTTTTTAAATCAATCTAAGTCCAATTAAGTTTGCCTGGATTAGTTCGGGAAAAGGGAGGGAAAAAGAAATCCCTACTGATGTACTTCTAAGCAAATGCAAATATGGTGCTTTCTTGTTCAGTGTTTTTAAATCCAAAAAGGTTTTTTCAGATAATCACTTAATTTCTGGTGTGTTTCAGAGTTGTTGGTTTGCATTCTATATTAGATTTTTAGTACTGGTTTTGTCAGTTGTGTGTGTGGATGCACTGTCTGCTTGTGTGCCCAGGTTCCTTCTCCTTGTCCATCATTCCTAAGCTGATTGGCTAATTTCTGCCAGTGGTGGGAGAGTGGGAATTTAAAAAAAAAAAAAAAAAAAAAAAAAAAAAAAAAAAAAAAAAGGTAAGGAAAATAATTTATATTTGGCATTTTAAATTTTTTTCTTAAGAGAGTAAATAGTAGGGATCACTCAAGATCTCTATTACAGTACTTGAGCCTTTTCCCTGTGTATTACTACAGAACCTGCACTGGGGAGGGAAGGGGAGTGAGGAAGATTTGGGTAGAGATATGGTGATTATCAATGGCAAACAGAATTTCTCTCTGGTCTTGCACAAGGATAATTCACTAGGGACTCATTCACAGACAAAGGAGGAAAAGCTCAGTCATGGTCACAGTTTGTGAAACTTTCTTCTGTGGTGACATGAAGTGGAAGTGCTGTATCCTCAGCACGTGGGGTTCAGTTCAAGGGGTGCTACAATACATGACTTAAAATATTTTCCTGTTGTTCATTTGAGACTCACCTTCCACCTGAATCATGCTGGGCAGTGATTAATCATGTATTTTCCCAGTGATTTTCATGTGTATCACTGCAACGTAGCAGTACATGGGGCAAGAATCCTAATTCTTAACAAGCAATATATGGGGAGGTGACCTAGAAAGAGAGATAGGAGAAAGAGAAGGATTTTCTCATTTTAGAGAAAATGTTCAGTTTATCCTTACTATTTTTATACCTGCTTATGTAAATAGGAAATGTCTATTAAGATAGCAGAGACAAGAATTTAAAGCTGTGATAAATAATACGGGTGAAAGAAAGCCCTGCTGTTTAAGGTTGGCATGTGGCTTTCTTGCTGTGCATGCAAAGCTCTGCCATCTGATGTATGTTTTGAAGTCCTATCTGTAATAATCTGTTCCACTAGAGTTATCACAAAAAAAAGGCCAAAAAAAAAAAAAAATGCCCCAAACCCACAGAAAATCAAGTCAACACCTCTTTCTCTATTTCTTTGCACTGGAGCAAATTAGTAGAAGAATTTGCCATGTAGATTTTGGTGGTGGAGTGATTAAAAGAGCAAGGATTCTCTTTTTTTGGATATGAGGAGACACAAAAAGTGAATGGGATGTTTTAATTATTCTCATCATAAACATCTTCCTGTAAAAGTTAGAGGGCTGTTGGATAGAAAATTTGTATTTGCTGAGGATTTTAGCAGTGCAGGGAATTTTCTCATTGTGTTGGTCCAACTTGAGATGTAAAGCTTCTGAAAATGCTGGAAGCATGAAAATAAACCCATATTTATTAGTTTTGGTGTTCCAGTTTTATTGGGACAAGAACAGGGAATTTGTAGAAAAATGAAATTATGCAGAAACTGCTTGCTTATTGACACAAAAGTCTATATATTTCAATAATGAAAAAATTATTAAAAAATAAAAAACCAATTCTGTAGCAAAATTTTCACACTAGCATGTTGAACGTAGTGCTGGGTATTTTTATGAAATAAGCATAAATTCTTTCCATTTTACTTTTGGCCAATTGCCCAGCATTGAAGATAAAACTTTCTTTGTACTGCAGCTAATTAATGTGGAATTTGGGGTTGCCTTCCTGAAGGAACAGGACATGCCTATTTCCTTCCTTTGCAATAGTCTCTTCTGGATTCTACCTATTTTAACCAAATTTAGTAGAGGTGTTCAAGACAAGATGTTCCTAATGGACTCTATGTAACTAGGCAACCATGTGGCAGAGAGAGACCATATTCATGGCCTTCACTTCACTGCAAGAACTGTCTAAAATTATCAAAAAACTTTATTAGAAATCAGGAAATATGGTAGTGGAAAAGAAATGACTGTCCTAATAATGAGAAAATACTAAATTAGAGTTTACAGTCTGTTAATCATATGAAAATCCATTGCTGGAATACAAAGTCAGGAAAACAAGTTTCACAAATACACCTTGATATTAATATCTTTGAAAGAATGGAAAAGATAATGAAAATAGCACCAACTTTGATGGTTTAAAAAGGAGGTTGTTACATGGAGCCAAGAAGTGATATGCAGGAGATTAAATGTTGTAAAGTAGGTGCTGAAGAAAGATGTATGTTTAGCAGAAAAGAGAATGTTGAAATTTGTGTGATATTTGGATACCTACCTCAGCATCATGTTTCAGCCAAAAATTGCTGCTTCACATGAAGCAGAGGAATCAAGCTCTCGTATTTAGTGCTCCCTGCTTGCAGCTGTATTTTAAATCAAATTCTTCCAGAGAACAGAGTGGTTTCTGCGTTTGCAGCAATCCTCACCAAACCTTCTGTTCAAAACCTTGCACAATCCCTGCTGGAGTCTTTGTAAGCTTCCAGCATCTACAGCCTTCTTTGGAAAGGATTCCCCAGCTCAGGTGAATGCACAAAAGGCAGCCTTCTGTCTTGTTTTTCCTCCTTTCCCATTAACCTGGATCAGTCTATCTCTGGTCATTAGCTCTTCTGTGGAAGGAGGCAACATCAGTCTTTTCCCTACTCATCTTCTCCTTGACACTCACGATTTTAATACCTTTTTATCATTTCATGGCTCAGCTATCTTTTTCCAATATGACACAGTGTAATAATGACACCACACCTCTGACACATCCTCACTAAGATTCTTTGTCCTTACTTGAAACTGTGTGGGGCAGGAAGGGACAGGAGATATTTTTGTCCTCCAAAGGTACATTTACTACCAATGTAGTAATTCTGGCTTTAAAAAAGACCCCCCAAAAAAAACCCAGTTGGTTGGATGCTGTCAAAATATTTTGCTTAATCTTCTAATATTGCATTAAATGGCTAAGTTGTATCTCATTCTGTAGCAGAAAGCTGGGAATAGAATCCAAATGGATTTAAACAGTAAGATCTGAAAATTACTTCTTCTAGCCTGAGGTATCAGAGGAAAAATAAAATGAACTTCTATTTTGAAACTGAAAGAGCCAAAACTTGGGTTTATTATGTTGTTTAGGGGATCTTGTTTTTAAATTTGCAAGGCAACTTCTGTCCAGCTAAACAATCTTACTTTGTGGAAGTGGGCATGAAGAAGTCTGACAAATACACCGGTGTATTGCATGTGTACATGCACAGTCACTTTGAGAAGTGACAGGAGAAAGCATAAAAATAACCAGTGAGAAAAGCCAAAGCACAAAAGGAGACACAGTCACCAAGGGACATTGAGGATTACAAGTAAGTTAGTGCTAATAAAGAGGTTAGTAAAGTATCCAGCTAATATGCAGAAGAGGGGCAAAAATAGCACATTGATATGCTGGTGTGGCTAAAGCATTTTCACCTTTTTTTCCTAAGTTTAGGGGCAAAATACCCCAAGCCACAATTGGGCTGTTATATAGAGCTAGCCACTGAGAAACACACAAGCTCTCAGCACAGAATACATTAACAGTTTCTAATTATAATTTAGAGGCTTTTAAACATCTACACCCAATAAACTTCATTCTGAGTACTTAAGAGGTGCCAATGATCTCTAAAAGTAGTTTGGGGAATAAATGAGGTACCAGAGGATTGGCAAAGAGAATTTGCTTTTGATCTTTAAAAATAGTTGGGGAGGGAATCTTGGGAGTTGTGGGTTGATTAGCTTCAGGTTACTTCTAAAAAAAAAAAAAAAAGAAAGGTAGAAAAATAAGTTACCATTACGATGAAAACAAGGAGGTGAATAATTGTTATGGATTTAGGTGAATTGATCCAGTTTCCCTCTACAATGCATTAATAAGTGCTGTAGGCAAAGGAGAGTGTCAAAACTGCAGTTCTCTTTGCAGGAGTTTTCACCTTTTAGTAAGTAACGATAACAATTTTAGTAAATCTTTTCACCTGACATTCTCATAAGCAGCCCAGGGATCCACAGTCTAAATATAATTTGAAATATACCAAGATGGATACAAAACTGTCTTGAAAAACATATGGAGAGTAGTTCCCAGTGATTTATTATCAAAACAGAAGAATGTATTAAGAGAAGTTTCTTGGCGTTCTTGGATTTGAGAGCAGTCAATACTGCAGTCAGTTTTTAGATGACAGATCATAGCCTGTGGTCATTAGATTTTCAGGGCTGCAGGTACACTGAAAGAGAGAGCAAAAGTTCAAATGAATTTTGCCAATTTTAAAATACAGTCTGAAAATGTTTTAAGTATGTTACTAACTACAGAAAAATGCAATGTTTTACTCTGACACACAAATAATGTGTCAAAAACGGGCCAGCAACCCTGCACCACTTAATCTTGTGTGCCAACATTATGGTTTGGCATGTAGCATTTCAAGAAGGACAGAGAACACTTGAGTCTGGGGAAGAATAAGGGTCTGGAAACTACTAATTATGAGGAGTGACAGAATGACCTGAGCATGTTGTAACTAAAATGTGATAGAGAATATGAAATCTTCAGTAGTACAGAAAAGGTGATTATGAGATGATTACTCAACTTTTCTTTTTTGTGCAATGAATAACTAAGCTGCAGACCTTTCAAAGGATGTTTTGCAAACCAAAAACACTATCAGGTTGGAAAAATGTAAAAATCTTGAAATTAATGTCATGTATCTCTGGACTGCAGTTGCTGAAATTTTGGAGATTTTACAAGGGAGGTCTCTCTTTCCATACCAGATTTTACAGGATTTTTCTAACCCGTGTGTTGCTGACTGCTATTGGAAAGAAAAATATTATGGTACTTGGCTGTTTAGTCTGACACACTCCGGTATTCTGGGTGTTTCTCTGCTCTAAAAACACAGTTAGTGGGGTGGGGTGGGGTGGGGTGCAATAAGTGCAGTACCTTCTGTATGTGGACATCTAGAAGAAGAATGTTTTCCCTACTCATCAGGTTTTGCTTGCAAAGCAGTGACTTCAGTTGGTGGTTAGGAAAACTCCTATTAGGCAATTGCAGGGAGAAGAAGCACTAAAATGAAAGGCTTTTATAATGACCTGCTAGAAAATATGCAGCTTTGCTGCCAACTTTGAAGACTCTTGAGTTAGAAACTAACTGTCATGGAGAATTGCAAGTATAGTTGATGCTGCTTTGGAGGAGGATAAACAGCAAGATTTCTTGGGTGCCTTCAATCCTCTCAGTCTATGATGAATTTCTCCCTCAGTCTCAGAGAGAGTAGCTCACAGATAGTGTAATCAAAACCTCAAAATTTAAGAGATTTTCATTGAGCTGACAATTGAATGATGACTTGTCAAACCTGTCTCTGACCAGTCTCAGTTGGCAGCAGTACTGGCAAAGAGCTAAGGGCTCAGTTGCCCTTTTGGTACCAAAATGGATATCTGCATTATTCCAAAGTGTGGAGATGTTTGATACGAAGCTGTGTTCAATAATCTTCACCTGAGGATGAGAAATGTTTGGGGCTGAGCTGTTCTATGGTCAGATAATAAGCTGATGTACATCTTTCTGTTTTCCTTGAACTGCAAAAAGAATTAGGAGTTCCGCATCATCTGTATAATGGAGTGATAAAGGTAGTAAGACTCTGCTCATAAACTTGTATTTTCTCCCAAAATGTGCATCACACATAGATGAAATATTTAAAAATTACTCCAATTAAATTTCTTTTCCTTTTTCTGAGGATTCCTTTTCTGCCTATACTTATGTTTCAAGCAAGTCAAAGGCAGACAATAACTAAGGTTGAAGATGGATGTCAATGGTTCACACCTGTGTTAACAATTAGAGTATAAAAATATACACTTTAGTTCATTATGGAATCTCACGGCATAGGAGTGTCAGCAGGAGAATACTTCAGATTAGTTCTGTAGATTCTTAACTGTGCAAATGTGAATTTGCTGTTTGCTTTGAATTTTAATACCCTCGAAAGATTAAATAATATTTCTTCCTTCTGGAAGGCAGAGATTTTATTATATAACCTGCAGAGGAAATAAACATAGAAATACTCACCTAGGGCCTGCTTTAATTCACATGAAAGCTGAGACAAAAGCTTTTGTTGTCTCTGCTAAAAGTTGGCTTATTGCATACACTTCAGTAATTTTCTGAGTCAATTAAAGTGGGACTACTGTGATCCCTTGGGGAGCTTGGCATAAAGATGCAGTTCAGGAGAATGCCTTGCTGTTGGATTTCCACTTGTTCTGGTGAGTTTGGCTGTGTGGAACAGCTACTGATGTAGCCTCATGTCAGGTTTTACATCTCTCCTAAATCATGCTTTATCATTTTTTTGGGTTTATTTCAATTTTTGTGCATGTGAATCTTGCCTGCTGCTGGTAATACCAGCATAGACTGGAAGGGTGTAAGGTTTTGTTGCAAGACATCTACAGCTGGATCTGTGATCTTAAAAAAAAAAAAAAAAAGAACCAACAAAACAACTTACAACCAACAAAAAAAAAAAAAAAACCAAACAAGCAAACCCCAAAATTCCACAAAGCCAAACACCCCTACACACACACAAAACAATAAAACCTCACTGTTGTGTGCCTCTTTCTGTAGTGTTTGCAAAAATGTAGATTTCTCATGCTTGATTCATCTATATTCATAAAGTTCTGTAATAAACATGTTCACATAACAAATCCAGCACATCCTTCTCTTTCTACCACTACACGTCAGGGGATTCTTAATTAAAAAATGAAAATTACTGAGGAAAACTTTGCAGTGAGACCAATTCTATATGTATCTATATGTTCTCTAGTATCAAACTAGATAATTAGTTTGATATTTGAAGGCTATGGTCAATTCATTACTATAATGTATTAACCAAAGCAGTATATTTCTCACACAGGTTACTCGACAGCAGCTCATAGTCACAGCTCGGGCAATAGTTACACACATGATCACTGTGTGATCAGCTTTGTGTTCCATCAGACTGCACTGTGCTTCATAGCCTGTTTCATTTAGGATTCAAGTTGTCAATCACATCTCTGCAGCACAGGAATGATCACCAGATACAGTTCCTATTGATGGCCAGAATAATTAGGAGTGACCACTTTACTGTGAACGCTGCAAAAAAGTAATGTCTCAAGGAAGTACATCAGTGCACAGCAAACTCAGCAGAAGGTACCGTGATGCTGAATTTAAAATACAGATGTAATGTGTAAAATTATATGACAAGAAAAATATTGGACTACAAAATGTGTAACACTTGAGAGAGCAAATGGCTGGCCTATCTCTGGGTAGAATATTTCATAAATTCCTGAATTTCTCATGCCTTCAAAGAGCTAGACTAAAATATTCCTCTGCTAAAATGAGCTGTCTGTACAATATTGAAAATACTTGGAAAAAGTTTTGCAAAAGCAGAGACTGGCTTTAAAAAAATACCTGCAGTTCTTACCTTTCCTCAAAGATTTGAATTCTTCAGGACACCAAATTTTCATAAGCCTGTGTCTGGTCTGAGAGGGACAAACATGTTTAGGTCACTCATGTGAGCCACTGTGCATTTGAAGGTGCAGGTGGTTTTCTTTTACCAAATTGACCTGGTGCAATACAATGGTGGATTGCACACAGGTGCTCTGCTCCTTTACCTGATCCTGGAAAAAGTCAGTTCTTCATCAGCTGAGGAGAGAGGCCAGGTAGCTTTACATTTAAAGAAAACTAAAGACAAATTAGCAGGATTTTACTTAATGTTCATCTAGCTCACTGTTTCTGACCATGCATTTGTATTGTGGAGTTCCAGTGGCTTGTGTTGGAGCTTTATAAACTAAATAAGAAGGGATAATCTGTTAAAGATCAGTCACCAATGGTCTTTATAAATAGGTTCTCTTAAGAGTAAAGGTTATATAGTCCATGTTTGCTTATGTTCCCACTACTGCTTGCTGAACCATGGAGTTACCATGGAGTTCTTTTTTCATTTGTCCCTGCAATATCCTTCTTCTAAAGGGGAAAAAAAAGTAATCTTTTTACAAGCTAGGATGTCAGGCAGAGAGTATTGTCCACATGAGTGGGATATATCTGAGCCTCTTCAGGTGTTACAAGCAGAACAATTCTTCAACAAGGAGCTCCAATCTGTCACTGCTCAGCTGTAGTACAGGATTTGAACCATCCATGTAGAGCAATATGCTCATAGCTGAGCCAGTTCATAGTTTTGCACACTGCTGCAGAGGGTCATGTTGGCATTCACCATGTGACTTGCCAGAAACCTTTAGTACAGGAGAAATTCAAACACAGGTACCTCCAGCTCATCTTTTTTCACCAGACATTAATAAGCAGTAATTTGAGGTGCAAACACCTTATTTTTCTTTTCCGAGGGTTTTGATGAAAGAATGAGCTTTCTGATGGGAATGACTAATGATGGCAGTTTGGAGACAGTTATGTAATTGCTTTTTTTGAAATGCTTTTCACATTGAGTTTTGTGAGCATGGAATTACTATTGATATATTTTTTGCTTAATAAGTAATTTTTCAAGACATTGCCTAAGCAATTAGACAATCAGTTATGCATCTCTTGAGAGCAATAGTAGTATAACTTAATGGAAACCTCCAGGTATGATGCTGAAAATGGACTGCCAACTATTCCTTATTGCTCCTTCAAAATTGCTCAGGGTGGTGGATGCCTTTTTGCTTGCTAACAGAAGGACAAAATGATTTGATCTGGTTTGGTTTTTTTTCCTAAGCACAGCTAGTGAACATTCTTATGTAGGAACTTAATGGTTTAGAGACATTATTGTGGCATGTAACTGTGTGCCTGTCTACCTGTTTGATACAGCTCTAACAAATTCTTCCTTGTTTGTATTAAAAATTTTCGTATTTTTAAGTTTCCATCTAAAGCAAAAAGGAAATCGGATATAGCATTTCCTCCCACAATATAAGTTAAGGACAGAAAGTTTGCCTGGTGATGTCCAGTTGGCATTTTGACCTTAAATATTCATGAAAATGGGTACCTGCTTGCCTAGTTCCTGGTCGTGCTCCCATATGTGGGGATGAAAAGTCAGAGAATTGATCATTGTCCAGGGCAGTTAAAAGGAACATTTCCTACAATACCATAGAATCTGGAAAAGATTCATGTGTGCAACTGCTGAATCAGTGGTTTACACCCACTAGCAGTAATTACTATAGATGCTAAAACAGCACTTTGCCAGAATTACTGCTGGCTGGAGAGACAGAACCCTAAATTCATGGTGTTACAAAGGGGTTCTGTTAATCTGTGGGAGTTGTTTCTTGTGAATGATCACCTCCTAAACCCTCTCTAACTCCTCATTGCCTCATTTGAATGAGGAGTTGGACCAGATGCCCTCCAGAGATTCCTTTCAGCCCACACTTGTTCATGCTTTTATGATTTCTAAGTGCATGTGTATGCATAAAGTACTTGGAGACTTTACAAATGTAGATGGATTTCTGGGCTGAAGGAGTTTACAGAAGGAAATGACACCTACAGTATCTTATGTGAGACGATGTGGAGGGGGTTTACTGGTGATGAACAAGTTCAGTAGTGCTTTCTGTCAGAAAGGCACTTGAGAAAATAATTATGGGTGAGGAGCAGGAAAATGCTTGAAGGAGAGGAGGATATGACTTGACAATGCACAAGGCAACTTTCTATTCTAAGGACAGAAGAAATCTCATCACAATTAGAGTAGCTATCTAAAGGTGAAAAGACCTAAGGGAGTTTTCTAGACTCCCTCTTTAATCAATAGATAGACAATATTTTAGAAGACAACTTGTGTGTTAGAACAGGGGTAAGTAGGGATAGTCACTGATAATAAGATTTGTTAGCATCACAGTAATATTTTCAATTACAAACCTTCTTTTTTTGTCCTTAATGGTGGTATCCATGCCAAGTGTTACATTTAATTTAAAATATTTTTTAATAATAACCTGATTTCAGTTTAATTGAATTTAAGAATCCCACTAATTTAAGTTGTAGAAACAAATTATTCAATGACAGATTTGAAGCTGGAAATTGTTGGAAGAATTCTACTCAATAAGCAAGTCTCACATTTATTTTTCTGTTGCTCAGGTAATATTGGGAAGAGATGATACATTCGTGTCCAGTAGTATATTATAAAATAAATGGGAGAATCACAGAGCAGTTGAATTTGAAAGGGACCTTTGGAGGTCATTTGTTGCAAGCCTCCTGCTCAAACAGGGCCACCTAGAACCAGTTGCCCAGGACTGTGCCCAGATGCTTTTTCAACATCCCCAAGGATGGAGACTCCACAGCCTAAGGCGATGAGCCTGGCTTTGCCCCCTTTTCACCCTCCCCTCAGCTATTTAGAGACAGGGATAAGATGGCCCCTGAGCCTTCTGGCTTGAGTGCACAGATGCTTCAGTCCCTTCATCCTCTTTGTTGCTCTCCACTGGACTCTCTCCAGTGTGTCCATGTCTCTCTTCTACTGGAGAGCCCAGAACTGGACACAGTACTGTGGTCATGGCCTCATCAGTGTTGAGGGGGAGGGATGATCTCCCTCAGCCTGCTGACAAATGTATTAAAGAAAATGGTACTTGAAGGAAATGGTACTACTGTAATATTTTAGATAATATTTTCAGATTTTATTTATTTGTTAATTAAAAAGTGCAATTTGTTTTTATTCCAGGTTGAATCATTTTGACTTGCACAGCTTTCACTGAAACACATCTGATGATTATCTTGCAGCTAAAAAGACTAATAATGGACAAATGATTAAAGCCACAAAGTAATGAATGCTGAGCATTAAAACGTGTATTATGGATACTACCATATGTTTGGAACAGAGCTTCCCTCAGAATTCCTATAAATTTCTTCTGGTATTAAAAAGTAAACTGTCTCTCATCTGTAACAATCTGACATGCTCAGATAACAGATGGCTTGGAAGCCCTTACAGGTTCTTCTCCCTCTATAAAGATGTGCTAAAAATGAAGTGTATCATCTATTATTTTTCTGCGCCCTTTTTTATCACTTTCTGACTAAACAGAAAAGTGATGTATTACAGGGCAGTTGCCCACACTGTGACATTTCAGATGTGATTATCAAAATGCAGCACACTGGGGGTTGAGGTTTCTCAAATGAATGTGACAGGAGTCAGCATTTCACAAGTGCAAGCTCTGTAATCTCAGCACTCAGTAACTCCCTGGGTTGTCTGTGTGCCACAGTGGAGTTCCTGTAACTCCATGGCACAAGTTTTAAATTTCTTAATCTATACAAACCTACAGGCTGCTCCTGGGGACTTTTTCAAATTATTCTTAGAAAGTGTGTTTTGAAGGTAGCAAAGTTGGCAGACTGAAGCTTTTGTCTAAGCTGAAGTTCAGTCAGCTCCTTGTACAGAGTGCTCCTCAGGAGCTGCTCCCTTCCTTAAGTACAGCATCTTTAAACTGTGCAAATTTTTATCAAAATCTGGATGACTTTTATAAATCTCTATTTGCATATTGGTCAGGCAACAAGGCAAAAGAAATTGTGTTGACTATCAAAAAAAGAGCCTGGAGAGGCCAGAAAGCAATAGGATGGCTGAAAATCACTGAGGCTGGTACACCGGAAAGTAGAAAAAGTCACTCACTTTGAGTATTGTTCAGAAGAAACTTTTATTACTGTCACCTCCCTTCACTTCTTGAGGGATGTTAAGACCACAAACTACAGGGGGAGAAAATTCCTTGCTTCTTGGATTATTCCCCTGCCTGAGGAGTACCTGACCTCCAGGTTAAACAGACACTCTTAGCACAGATCTGATGCACCAGCAGTGGAAAATAAAAGGAGTATCTTGTGTGCTTATTCAAGTGAGCTGCTTACAAGGCAAACCATGGGCTGTCTGTGTACATTCCTGCACAGCATCGATGTGAATCATGTATTGGCCTCCTTGCAGAGACCTGGGTCTCTCTGTGATTCTGCCACTGACATGAGCATCACATCTGTTATTCTCTTGGAGCCACTACTGATGTATCTTTCCCTATCGAGTTTTTCTAGCCTTTTTTGTTTCTCAGACTCTGTCTGTTGTTTGGCATTCCCAAATAACTGTTTTCCAGCTGTTTTCTGTCAAAGGTGTGAGGAGGTCTGAGGGAGATGACCAGGGACCACTGGTTTAGTTGATGCCTCTTTATAAACCTTTTGTACTCAGTTCTTTGCGTTCACTGGGGAGTAGTGTTCAAACACAAATCTTCTTGCATAACCCTATTCAGTTGGAGGTTTTGTGGCATCTTCCAAGGGAAATGGACTTCCTTCTATTTCAGTTTATTCAAAGGAGGCTTTGGAGGCGTTTTATGGGACAGAGTATTTAATACTGTTTAGTATTACTTTTTCTTCTACCCAGGGTTCCAACAGTTTAGTGGAGTGGAGGAGTTGGAGCACACAGGGTATGAAAGTACCGAAAACTCACCAAGATCAACTGTGACTGTAAGTTAAAGTCACCTGTGGGCTACTTTAATTTTTCATTTGTCTCCTTTTGCTTCTTACAGGATGAAGGCTTTTGCACTGAATTAACAGTGATATTATTTTATTGTTTTTGTCAGAAGGGTAGGTCATTCTAAGAAGAGTCAGACACGAGTTGGTGCCAATTTCTTATGTCAAACTGAGTAGCTTTTATCTTTTAAGCTTTGATTAAAATATAAAAGCACATGAGTAATTCCCCCATTTTAAGCTAGAAATGAGTCAAGACATATAAAGGTTGTGTATTGCTTCCATGTGTCCAGTATTATTCCATGGTAAAAAATGATTTCAGGTGTCTTCTGCTGTCTGGGCTGTTTGCTTCTAGGAATAAAACAAACTCTGGTAGCCAAAGAAGTCAGGAAAACACATTTTGTTATTATTAAATGAACTGTAGCAAAGTCATGCTATAGATGTATATTTAAATGGCAATATCTTCTTTAATGTGTTAAAAGACCACAATAGAACTGTTCAAAGTCACATGAAAATGTGTTGTAAAGCACAGAGGAGGAGAAAGGAGTGAGGGGAGCTCTCTGTGAATATTCAGCTGTATCATAAGTAACAGGTTTCTATTAATGCTGCAACCCAACACCAGTTTTATGGGGACACTAAGCTTTCTGATAATGATTTGGATAAACTGATCTGTGACATTGAGGAAATCCTGACTACAACCAAAAAAAATATTTGAGGAAGATGTTGATCTGCTAAAAGTGTAAAATAAGGGTAAGATAAGACAAATCGTTCGTGTGTCCTCCCTTACCTCCGGAATAACTGGGCACCTAATTCATTTTCTGTATTTTAACAGCCTGAGGAAATAGAGTCTTTAACCTTATGTTTTATTCCTGATGCACCGTGTACTCTACAGCTACTTTGACAATAAAATTATAGTTCTGCTTAGATGATGAAGTCTTACAGAAATAGCAATTTTTTCAACTCTTAAACATAAAGGTTACCTCTGGAAGTAGAATTATGGAGGGTGTGTATGCTGTTGAAAGATTTTAAAGGAATTGAGATTTTCATTGTGAGAGAGAGAAAGAGAAAGGCATTAAGGGATCTTTCCTGCCCCCTTTCTCCTATCATAATTCTTTCAATTAAGTATATCCCCAACTGCTACAAACTGTCTTTTCCAAAACCAGTCCTTTAAAATGAATGTGTGTGAGGTTGGGTTTTTCCTGACTTTTTTGTTTGTTTTAGGGGTTTTTTGTGGTGGTTTTTTTTGTGGTTTTTTTTTTTTTTTTTCAGTGGGGGGTTGAAGAAAAGTGTTATGTTAAAGAATTCAAAATCTTGCATCAGCAGAATTCTTCAACAACCTTAGTTTTTAGATATAATGGCATAATATATTGTCTACTAAAACCTCTTAAGATGCTGCAGTGTGTACATAAAAATCCAAATTTTGATATCTTTAATTTTTCACATGCACACATCATAATCTGTTTGATTTTACAGTTCAGCAAACTGAGAGCATCCATTCTACCCTACTGCGAGAAACGCATTAGCAGCTGGGGAACCCAGATTCTAAACATCAGTGTTGTAAATTATTAAAGGAGGGTTGTGTGTGCATTGTGATGGGCTGGCACAGTGTGCTTGAACCCATACATCAACAGGTTCTGTCAAAATGAGTTATTCATGAACACTAGGCCAACTTCTGCCTGGAATCCTAATTTCATCTGGAATCCTATGGCAAGCAAAATGATTTCCACTATTAGGATATCATTAAACTGGGGATTTTAGGCTGCATCGTGTTTTCTCTCTGTGTGTGGCTAAAAAAAAAACCTTAGAAGAAAATCTTCACATGTTGTAACAGTTTTGCTCCAACATGGATAACAGATAATCATGAGTTTCATGTTGGCTCATGAGGATTTTTGTACCTCCTATGTTGATTCCCATTTTGGTTTGGATGCTGGCAGTGTGCACGCCAGCTGAGAACTGAGCTCCTGTTCTTAATGGCATTATTCAGATGGGTGTTTTGCCATTTCCAGCATCAGGCTCTGCATTTATAGTGTCCCCTTCTAGGCACCAGTAGCATCCCAGTAACTGAGCACACTGATACATGTTTTGGCAATTTTCTTTTTTTAATTTATTACCTTTTAGCAGTGAAAGAGGCATGAGATGTATTTATTGCAGTTTTAATTTTTTTTTTTTTTGTCCTTTTATTAACCCTCTATTTCACAAGCATCTTTTTGCAAAATCTTTACTGTTACATAAAGGGAAGAAAAAACCCTGAAAGTGCACAGATTTCTGACATCCAGTACCCTTTCAGAAGCAAATGCAATGACCATAATCACAGCTAGTGTTGGTGCTGTTCACTGCGTTGCCACAAGGTAAAGGCACTAAGTGATGCTGGCTGATACATGTGCAGCACATGAATCAGAACTGAGGCAGGGATCAGAATTCCCTTTGCATTATAGCCACCAGAATTCCAGTCGATGATGTCAATAAATACAGTTCTGAGACAAAAAAGCCTGGTGATAAATCGACTCCCAGCTGATTGAGTAGCTCACCTGGATAGTCCTGCTGCTCACAAGGTCTGATGATAAGCAGCTTTGGCACTGCAGGGTAGATTACTGAATTTCAGGGAGTATTTTCCATGGTCTGTAACAAGGGGAATAAGGCCTTACTCTTCATCCACCCGAGAGCTGCTGCCTCCAGTCATGCCACCTTTTCTTCTTGGGTTTTGGCAGAGGGAGAAAGGGAGGGGACTTAAGGGGAAAACACATGCCTAAAAGGGGAGCCAGACTTAAGTACCATGTGGCAAAGTAAGTAAACAAAACCCTTTAAAAGGGTAAAATTATCCAGTACCCTCATGGCATTTTCCTTCATTTTGTCCAAAATTTAAGTCCTAGGGGACAAGCGCCAGTGCAGAATTCAGAGGAAGTATACTAAAGGCTTGGGAGGTGAGGCAGAATTTGCACTTATAGAAATGACAGTGTTCTTTATAAAAAGTTTTGCTTCTTTTATCTGTCCTTATTCTCTTGTGATGTGGCATTCCCTCCCTACAATTCTTAGCCATCATTCACTGAAATGATCCTTTACAGTGGGAACTGAAAAACGCACATTAGTGAAGTGAACATCCAGCAGGTTACTTTATGAAATTAATTATTCAAGGAAATGTGATGCACAAAGCCAACCTAGTAAAACAATCAGGTAGATGAGCCATTTATTTCCTGGGAGAAGAAGGTTTAAAGTTTGGTTCAAAGAAAGTAAGCTCTTCTCACAGCAGCAAAAAGGAAGAAATGTTACACCTTCTGCTAATAACTCTCTGAATGTAAAAGCAGAAGTTAATGCATGGGAGCTAGTGTACATCACAGAGTGGTTTATTATATGCTTCTTTATTGCTGTAAATTAAAATATAAATGGAGTAGGAACTGAAGTGTAGATGTGGCCTGTCATTTTCATCTCTGCAAGAAGGGGAATTTCTTCTGTAATGCTTTCACCCTCATTAGAAAACACAGTGTTAAGTGCATATGTTCATGTATATGTGTATGATTTTCTGTTGTGGAAGTGTTTGTAAATGACTGAGTCCTTGCACTGTGGGAGGAGAGCCGCAAACACTGGTAACAGAGAATTCTTTAACAAATTCCTTCTGATGGAATTGCTCCTTCCCACGCCGAGAGCCTGCTCCCTGCAGAGGAGCTGTCAGGGCCTTGCTGGCAATGCTCTTGTTTCCTCTCAACATGCAGACACTCAGGCCCATTGTCAGCACAGCTTCTGCAGAGGATCAGTAGCCAAAATTACCCCCTTCCTTTGTTTCTGATAGACAGCCGAACATAGGTTGAGCTTCCTCTGTACTTGTGGAGTTCAGCATTTTCCTATGAATGTTATCCTTCCCTGGCAAAGGCTATAAAAATCCTTTAAACGGGGGATTAACAGGTTTTCCTGCCTTTGCTGTAGAAAGAGCTGGCAGGATTCAGGCCCCAAGGACAGGCAATGTGTAAATGTCATGTATTAAGAGGAATGAAGGAAAAAAGCTCTGGATGACATTGACAGGGAAACTGGTTTGCACACTAATGCTGGCCTGGATGAGATGAGGTTTGATGTTAAGAAGCACTTGTCTGAGGTTAACAAGCACCCTCTTTGGAAGGACTGACACTTAGTCCTGCTGCTCACAAACCTGAGTTGTGCTACTGCTGAGACTCTTGCTTCAGAGTTATCATTGTACAGGCAACAAGTGGCACAAAAGTCCCGCTAATCCAAACCCTAAGGCAGATAAAATGTTTTTCTTTTCCAGTTGTGTGAGTGTTTGGGATCGCTAAACTGGCCCTGATGACCAGTGTGAAGTCCAGCTTCATATATAAAGTTATCTTTTGTGTTCAGTATCTGTGTGGTAGCAGGGAATCAGCCTTGTGATCACAACCACCCAACCCAGATCTCTACACAGGGCAGTGACAGTCCCTTGTGAGGTGTGACACCAGATTGAAAAGAGCTGGAGCAAATGTGAAATCGTGTTAGGTCAAACTGTGGTGAAGGTTTTGCAGGGCTGTGTCATCTTCTGTTTGACAGAATGACATCTAGCAGAACTGGTACCTCAATTACTTTGTGAGTTGTCCGGTTTTGCCCACCTGCTGAGCAGTACAAACAGAAATGGCAGATATTGTAACTCCCAGTAAAGTTGTTGGTGAGCTGGATGAACTCAGAAAAAAGTTCCATGTTTAATTTTGTTCTGAAGGAACTTGGATTCTTTTTATATGGTTATATCTTGTGTGATGTTTAGCAATCTTTTTCTGACTGGAAGGCTGCATTTGCTGAGATTCCAGTATCATATCCTCTTCTTAGAAGAGTGCCAAATGTGTGAATACATAGGCTCTCTTATTCCTTGCTATTTTTTGGCAAAATAAATTTTAAAGAACGAAATTCAATTAAATTCCTAAACTTCTCTTCAATTATATTTATTAGCACCACCTTCTGTCTTCCAAACTTAAAATAATACTTTCAAACTGATATCTTGTTGTCCAGACCCATCCAAGACACGACATTGGGAACAAGAAAAACTGAAGAGCTTTGGTAAACAAACATTGCTTTTTGTCTCTGAGAAGTGCTCTCTTGCACTTGGGATGATTTAAAATAAAACGTGTATTCTGGGGCAGCGTTTCCTGGGAGGTTTGCACTGTGTTGCAACCAGCACTAGGATGGTTCAGCTGCAGAAGGGATTCTTCTCAAAGGGGGAACCTCTAGACTTTAATCATTAGATAATCACATTATTTACAAATGTCTTTCAACCGTGCTGTAATAGAATATGAAGTTCATGTGGAAAAGGAAGTAGAAAAATGGTGACATAATAGTTGGAGTGTTCCAAAGTTGTATGAAAGGACAGACAAATAGAGGTCAACTCCTGGGAGCAGTGTCTGCTTGAAAAATACTAATAGTTTCATATTTCAAAGGAATTGAAAAAACAGGGAGGGAGATGAAAGGGTTGAGATGAAGCCTTAGTTAAATTCGTTCCTTCTCACTAGGATCACATAAGTGAAAATTCGTAGCAATAGTGCCTTTTCCACCTTTTTAATTGTAATGCTGGAGCAGCATCGCTTAGCTCCTCACAGTTTCAGAGCTGGCCTGACACCGAGCCAGCAGTTGCCACTGAATATTTTGTCACTTCACCTGTTGAGAACATTTTAATAAATGTCAATTGAGTTCCCCATAAAAAGCCACAATTTAAAGAGGAAAATGAGAAAACAGTGTTTGAAGACTTGTCCTCCTGCATTAGATCAGAGTTTCCATCAGCCTTAGTGGTGCAATCTCATGTCTCTCCCCTGACACAACTTCAGGCCATTCCCTCGGGTCCTGTCACTGTCACCACAGAGAAGAGATCAGTCAGTGTATGCCCCTCACGAGGAAGTTGTAAATGCAGTGAGATCTGCTCAGTCTCCTCCAGGCTGAACAGACCAAGTGACCTCAGCTGCTCCTCATGTGGCTTCCCCTCAAGGCTTTATAGATATGTAGATATATGTCCTTATAGAAATACACCCTTAGATGTAGACTCAGTGCATTTATTTTCCATCTACAGGAATTCCTCCTTTAACTTGATAGGTGGGCATCTGCCAGAGAATTTGGATTTGGTGTTCATTGACACTGCCTGAAGTGCTTGGAAATCTAATAATCATACTTTGTCTAAGATTTTGTTTGGAAGGTGATTGTTCTTTCTTTCTGTTCCCATCAGTAAGAAATCTCAGTAACAATCTTCCATGCAAAACCTCTTTTTTTGCCTTCTCCCTCTGCCCACCACCCACAATTAAAACATAAGGCTTGACTATCCATGGCTAGCATACAAAATTAGGAGACTGACTGCTGTTTAATGATTTTATGAATAATCACTTTTGTCTTTTAGTGCAAGTAATTATATATGTCAGCTTTAACCAGTGTGCTTCCATAGCTACAGGTTGAGAAGTAGTGATGGTTAAAAGGGCAGGGATACCACATCCTTTTCCTTTGACTTATAGATGGAATGTACAGATTTGAATTGCAGTCACCTCTCCTTTTCTGGAACAGTTGTCCACTTAAAAGCATCCCCATACAACATCTAGAGGCACTGAATATGAAGAACTCAATGCTGAAAACGTTGGCACCTTACTCCCTCATGGGGAAAACCTATAAAATATGACCAAATGCTCTGGGAATAGTGAGTGATTTAGATTCCATCAAGCTTGTGACATAATCACACAGAAAGACATGGCACTGCCAATGTTTCAGGCATTTAATATCAAATTCTCATGAACCTGTTAAAACTGAAATTGCATCCCTAATTACCAAATACATCTCATCAGTTTCTATCACTCCCAACACAAATGTGAAAAGTTGGCAGAGCTGGACCACTTTACTGTCCTGTTTACTGACAGGCAGTCTTTATGAATTTACCTCTGGAGAGTAAGACTTCTGACTTTTCCAGTGCTACATCAGCTTCTACCTTATACTGCGTACTAATACTATTCCTGATGCTTTATTATGAGGTGAACTGTCTTAGAAGTCACCATCACTTTCATATGGGTAACAGTGCTGAATGATTAAATCCTACTGTCCGCACTTTCTATAAAAATCATTAAAGTGGAAAAGAGCTACCTCTAAATTGAAATTCTGTCTTCAAGGTCATTACCATTTTACCTCTTCTGCATTGTCGGACACATACTGTTGTATACTCTAATGGTACAAAAATATATCCAATTTTCAATTAAAAAAACAAAGCCATACAATCTCTGTCAAGTCAGAAAATGGGAAAATATCCATCAGCACATTGCTTTCACAGCCTTTAGCTTTCGTGTCAATGACCCATAAAGCTATTCTCAAAGATCAGTATGATTCTTTATCCTTCAGCAGAATAATCCCCAAACCAGAATGTGAAAAGCAGGGAGGTATATGTTACTTTAAGCTCTAATTGTTCACCTGTTCCTTATTCTCATTACTGATCCTGAGTGCTGATTACGGTGATATCAACCAGATTTTAATAGTTTTGGTGGCTAATATCTGATTCAGCACTTAAATGGAAATTATCCCATGTATTAGCTGGCATGCACCAGCAGCTGATTTTTTCTGGTATTAAATACGGATTTAATAACTTAAAGAAAAATAAAACAACCCAATGCCATCACTCACCAACTCTGTTTCTGCAGAAAATTGCTGGAGCATGTTCAGTGGAATTGGTCTATCTGAGGGTGAGAAACACCCTTTGTCAGTCTGGCAGAGTAATCAATCAAGACCTGAAGTGTCCTGTGCAGATGCTCCATACTACCCTACTGGCTGAATATAATTAGATAAACCATATACCCACTTTGCTTGTACCTAAAGGAAAAGCACTCTCACAAGGCCCTTATCATCTCATTCTGTCTCTTAGAGTATCAAGGAGAAGCTGAACTATACAGCTGGTAATGCAAAATAAAAAAAAAAAAAAGGAAGAGGCCATCTTTAAATTCATCTCAAGACTTAACTTGTATATATGCACACATTCAAATGAAATAAAATTCTATCTATATGCTTGCTAAGGTCAATGTTTTCTGCAAAGGAAAATTCTGACCTCTAGTATCTCAACAGGCATAAAAGAAAGCATAACCCTTGGAGTGAATTACAGCTGTTGTAAAAGCTAAGTAACTGATGAATAGCAAGTGGTGACAGTGCATTGAAGATGTACTTAAGATCTCTGAAAATCTGAGAAAACCCTGAATTATTGCTGACTCTCCTGCCTTAGCATGACTCTTTATTTTTCAAATAACTGTCTCCAGGTGTTCAAACTCTTCCTGTAAATGACAAAATTTCCTTACCTGCATGGTTATATGCTTGAAAAATCATCCACAGAACAATGCAAAGCTTCTTGAAGCATTTGTAGTAAGGGTCCTTTCGAACATGCACAGTTTGACCCACCTTTCGTCCATCAAAGTTCTTGGGAATTTTACCATGATTTCAACAGCAAAGGTCTTGTACTTCCTGTCAAAAGGAAGGAGAATCACACTGGTGCTGATAACTCAGAAATACTCCAGTTGTGAATTCCTATGCATTTCTTCACAACTGAGTTTCTAATCATTAAATGGAATTCATGGCCCATATTGGCCAGTGTATGGAGCTCATGCTCCAGAGTGGTTGTTCCATCCTGTGCCCAATTCCACTTTACCTTTCTGAGCACCCTTGGGCATGATCAGGTCATGAACTCCGGAGCAGGTGAATTTTTCCTTTAATCCAGTCCTTTTTGCCTCGCATATCATGGTTACAGTAAAGAAATATATGTTTTCTCATACTCAAAAAGTCTCTAGTATCTTTTCCAATCAGCATAGTTTGTCTCTCACTATAAGTTGTTGTGAGTTTAATCATCTGGAATGGACTTAGTGTTGTGAGGAGTGTTTGAATTTAAATCACTCCACAGACATCTCTACAAGTAGTATGACAGCGGAAAAGATAATTACACCTCCGGCTCTGTTGGTTCCCCTAATCTGCCCAAAAGCCCAATAATGCTGATGTGCCCTACAGAGATACTCTTTGGCTTGCAAGAAGAAGTTTTTAGAAGATTTATTGTGTACAGATTTCATGAGACAGTAACTAGACTGGTAGTTGAGAGGTTTAATATTTATTCTTATTGAATTTCAATCTCAAGTAGCACAAGCATGTGAGAAAATGGAACCTGACTCTATAATACAGCTTCTTAAATTTCAGCACTGGATCCCCACTAAAGTGATTATTTCCAATGGGCTACATTTTCGTGTGGGTTTGTCTGGGCTTTTTGTTTGTTTGTTTGTTTGTTTGTTTGTTTTGTTGGTTTTTTGTTTGTTAGTTTTTTGGCGAGTGATTTATTCATTTCTCTTGTGAGTGGGACTCAACATTTGTTTGTTGGAATGTGGAGATGGTTGGGTTCGGGTGATTTTCATATTTGGATTGGTTCTGTAAGGCATGTTACTTTTGATATTCTATGGAAAAAATGGTACACAGCAAATTTGCTGCAGTGACTTTCAAACATTCAAAATGAAGCAAGGCCTTATAACAGTTTTAACCAGCTGGTTATTTAAAATGCCATTTCACATTCAGCTACTACAGCTAAAAGAGAGATGAACAGGGTTATTTCTGGAGTGGTTGCAGAGCAGCTGAGATCACACCTGGCCCAGTGTGGAGTCTAAATATTCCCAGACATCAACCAGCTGTGGCTTCTTACTGGCATTATGGCTTTTTACAGGTCTGCTGCTCATGGCAGGACCTGCTTCTGCTTAAATCAAGGTCTGACTTACCTGTTGACAATATTGAATTGGAACCATTGTGATCTTCACAAAATGCTTGAGTTCTTTGAAGTCTGTGCACAAAAAGGATTTCTTCCTTCCCTTTTTTATTTTTTTTTCCCAGACGAGTATATTGGTACTTGTTTATTGTCAGATTTATCTTTTGATTTTTATGGTCTCCCTTCCCAACTGCATACTATTATCACCTCTTTATGCTAATGTTCTCCCTAGCTGCCTGTATTATCACCCCTCCATTTATCTTCTCACCGTGTGTGATCTACGGTGCTCATTAGCTTCCTATTCTCAGATCACTTTTTGCCTCCTCAGCATGCCAGATGACCCTTTTATCACCCAGCTATGTTTCACAATCATAGATAATGCTTCATACTTCCTCACTATTCCTTAGCTTTTATTTTTGTGTTGCCTATTACTTCTTGCCATTCATTTCTCCCCAACAAGGCTTGTTTTAATGCTCACCCAGTTACACCAGGTTTTTTGCTTAGTACTGTATCAGTTGTCTTCATTGCCTCGGTAGTACTTTATTGATTTCTATGGTTCAATATATCAGAGTATATAATTCCTAGCAAATTTCTTTCTCCATCAAGTTTATTTTCTCCACCCTCTTCCCAGTCTCCTCTTCAGACCAGACTTCATATTCATGAGGCCAACAGTACATTAACTGCTTAACTCGTTGATTCTTGCACCTTACAAAGTGCTTTATCCATAACCTTACACATTCTTCCTGAATTCAGCCAACTTGTAATTCCTGCTCTGGATATGGCTACTTAGAGCACTTCTTTAATGTGTATTTTAGACAATTTATATGCCTCACTTGATACTTCTGCAGCCACCACATAAAATGTTTTCAGCTCATTGGCTCCAAGGTACTTAAAATTGTATTTCCCAAAGCTCCTTTCAGGTTTTATGATTGATCATGTTAAATTCAAAAAAAAGAGGAGAGTTGTTGCTGTTTTATCCTAAAGATCTTTTCATTAACAACATGTCTTTGAGGAGATGGGAGACTTGTAGACTGTTATACGTGAATCCTTTTCAAAAAGAAGCCTTCCTTGGTTCTGTGTAAACCCCTTTCAGTCTCATGGGGGTTTTGATAAGGTAGCTGCTCAGATATCTGTAAATTCAATCTTCCATGTAAAGTTCCAACTGTCATGTGCAAAAAAAAGTCTGGATATTGCACAAAAAATCATAACTTACACGATAGAATGACAGAATAAATGGAAAAGAAGGTAAATTAAAGACATTTTTGGATAAGCAGATTGGTTATTGAGCCATGAAGTATGGGGTATAGAACTACAAAGAACAATCCCAGGAGTGGATAGTGTGGATTTAGTTTTCCTGTTATTTTAAAATATTCCCTAGGTAGTTGAAGTTCTCCCAGGTCTGGATTATTCAGGAATGTACTAATTGCCACTTCTTGGGAGTTTATTTTTGTATAGCTACCCTTAAATATCTTTTGACTCTCCTTGTTTTAAGAGTTCTTCTATGTTTGATCAATCTCCTGGGTTTGGCAAACTACCATGATTATAGACAGGACATGGTTGAGCCAATTCATAATTTTACTGAAGAAATGAATAAGTTCTGCAGCAAAAGAGGGTCCAGCAGTGGAAAAAAGTATTGACTGAATGGCTCCAAATTGAAGATAATTCCTTTCAATTTCAAACTTTTGACTCTGTGCACGCACTAACAGTCTGGTCACAAATTGATTTCGATACGGCTCATTCCTCTCACAAAATATGGTGGGAGTGGATGTAAAATGTTTTCTACAAAGCATATATGATGTTAATCCTGCATAGTCGGGGCTGGACTATATGGTTGTAGATATTTTTATAGTGTACTATATTCTGTAGTGCGCTTTATCCAGAGGCAGACTGAGAGGGGTCGAGAGAGTGACACAGAAGTTTAGTAGTCATTTGTTCATCTTCCTTTCCTGTCAGACGGGTGACATGTGGGGTTATCTGGTCACCTTCATCATTAGTCACCTGGAATATGTTGCAGTTTTCTAAGAGAGAAGCATTTGATTCTGTGACTGGGATGATTAGGAGGAGAGGTTTTAAAAATCTTAGTTCATCAAAGTGGATAAACTGTTTGAGGCCCTTGTTTTGATGTCAACAATGAAGCATAGCCAAGATGACTGTAGAGAGCAGTTGTAATCCAGAGGTCTGTTACCACTGAGGAAGCAAGAATCAGAATCTTTCAAAATTTTATAAATATTGTGCTGACTTTGTGCTTAGAAGCAGTGTTGGCACTTTTACAGGCTGCCCTCAGTGGTAGAAACCAGCCTAACCTTGAGGCTATTTTAGTTCCGAGTTAGAGTGTTGTCCTAGAGACTCCTGCTTCAGGGTAACAAGGCGGTAAATTAAACCTGGTTTTGAAATTGGCTGTATTTTTATCATCAAGGAGGCAGCCCCCTACATCTGAATGAAACAGTTATATTATCTTTAGTCATTACTCTTATTACTGCCATGAGATGATCTCCCAGCCATTGTAGATGACCTCATGAGTATTGCTGTCCAAAGGAAGGATAAAAGCAAACCTCGTGTTTTTCAGGTACTGGCTGCTGTCCCCATCAGACATGCCATGAAAAGGCTTTGGTGCTACACCAGATCTTACTAATTTCTTCCTGGAAGGACAAACATATGCAGAGAAGATGCACTCACATGTTCATGGCTCTCTGTTGCAGAGGAAGCTTAAGGTATTTCCTTCCCTTACCCACCTGGTGATGAGTAGCAGCAGTGCAGTCTGTTTGGTCAGGAAGCTGACTGCAAAACTTAAAATCTGCCATAGATGTGATATCAACTTCTTATGCATTTCCCTATGCAGAGAAAATAGAAAAGAGGATGTCTGGTGTTGTAAATCTGTGATTTTCCCATCAGCCACTGTCTTTCTGAAATTAAAGGGGAAAGTTGCAGAAGGGAGGTGCTTTGCATAAACTGGGTTTTCTTTTCCCCCTTGAAATAAATCCAGGTCATGGTTAATGAAGTGCATATTTGTCTATGGCTGAAAATCCCTGCAAATTCCCATTTCACTCGTACATATTATTTGATTTCTCACATTAGCCATGGATTAGTAACTACCTGTGGGACTGCTCTAATAGACAAAGGTTCATAAATCAAAACAGAAATTCAAATGTGTTTTGATCCCTGTTGTTTCTCCCAGTACATACATATATTTCCTTCAGAAGTCTCACATGTACAACAGCGTTAAAGAATTTCAGTTAATGTTACATATTTGACCATTAGATATGTAAATAACAGGTCTAGTTCTTATCACCATGTAAAGTATATAAAGGATCAGATGGAAACAAATGAAAATTGATCTTGACAGAAACTTTTATTTTTCATACAGCTGGTTGTAATAAAGACAACTTTTTACTGGAAGGGATCTGTGAGATAATTCAGAGGCTAATGTACAGGTCATGCAGTATTAGAGCCTGCTCCGGCTTTGCTCTCATACTCTTATTGAATATTCAATATTGTTGAATATAGTTATTCATAGATGCTGAGATTCACAGCTCAGTTAGAGGACATGTAGCTGTATTACAGACTTATAGAGCTCTGACGACATAGGTCAAGGGAGTGGGGAAAAAACCAGCTTATTCATGTGCCATCCAGCCTTTAACCTCCTTTGGACTTCCTAACTTAGAGATCAGCATTTTTTACCTGTTGTAGTGCTGGTCTTATTGATAGGAATCAATCCTCTGGGTGTGTAGAGGTGCTGGAGCTCATTGTCTCACCTGTGGGCAATGTTCTCAGACTTGGGGGCAAATGAACAGCTACATGCTGCATCAACACCACTATCAAAAGCAGAGAATATAAAGTTACTTGCTTCCAAGCACTGGTGTGAAGATGAATTGCCACTCTGCCAAGGCTTCTCAAAATTATGTTGCGACTCCAGCCAACCTGTGTCATTTGAATCTTCTCTGTCTTTTTGTTCTGCTGACTTTCCTAAACCTTTTCTTTCCCCCAGGTTATATCACTGGTGACCTGTTGTACATGGAGGTTGTATAATGCATGTTGTACACAAGATAAATCCATTTGGTATGTGACAAAGATAGTGTAGAACAACACCCAAATGGAGTGGAATTTTTCCAGTGTGCTCTTCTGAATTTTAACTCTGCTCCCATGGAAGCACAGGGAACATTTGCCTTTAGCATTAGAGAGGTAAGAACAGATAAAAACAAGTGAGTTGTTTTAATAATTAGGCAGCTGATTTTTCCTAGTTCTAAATTCAGTTTAGACTGCTGTGTGGAAGAAAAGAAAATATATGAATAACCATAAAGCTTAAGGAAAGGTACCCATTAAAAAGATCAAAAGCTAAGCATGCATGAATACATCCTACAAGCCAAGTTTTGAAAGTATAACACTGTGTAATGGTGCAACACATGTGCATAAAATTATACCACTTCATCATGCCCATGTTTTTTTAATTAAAGAAATCAGTGCTCTATTTGAAAAGTCAATAGCACAACTAAACACATGCAAATTAGGTTCCTGTATGCCATATAGTGCCTCTTACTTGGACCTTTGCACAAGAGGTGGTACATACAACATCCCAGGGGTGTAGAGAAATTTTTTTATCCCTTTTCTACAGAAAACTGCCTGAGGTGTGGAACAACCAGGGGCCAACTCTGGAGCGCTCTCACAGAAAGTTCAAACCTGCAGACTGGATATGTTTAGCTTCAAACAGGTTTTCTATTTCCTAGACCTGAGAATTCAACTGATAAAGGTTTTCTGTTTGTTTCCAAAACTGCCTGTCCTGAGAAGTGAGTTGACAAGTCTCACTAGATTTCTAGGTGAGATGGCAACAGTTCTGAGAGGTATTGGCAGAACACAGCATTACAGCAAACTTTTCATAAAAAGGAAACCTGTCCTGACAGCCATCTCTGAGACAGAAAAACAAAAAAAGGCTCCCTGTGTGCTTAGTATTTCCTGTTGGTTATTTCTAGCTGACTTTTCTAGTAACTGCTAGGATATTTTTTTCTTATTATTTCTGAGGGGGCTGATTTTCCTCATGCAGTTTTTAGAGTCGTGGCCCTGCAGCTTCCTTTCTTAGTTACCTCTTTCACCTGGAACCAAACTATTGAAATGTAGATATTAATACATGTGGAAAATCAATCTAACCCCATGAGACACAAGCAATCTGTGGCAAAGGAGGAAGGTAAGCTTTAGTCATTTCTCCTTGCCTGTCGTCTTTCTTCTTCATGCTAGGGAGGCCTCTGAATGCATTTAGTCCAGTTAAGCAGGAGCTGTCTTCAATGCCTGACATCAAATTGGCATTTTTCAGCTTACAGGCAGATCAGTGCAGCAGAGCCCTGCAATATGCAGATGGATTTAGAAATAGAAACATGGCCGTGTTTCACAAAAGTGCAGCAGATGCAAGTGTATGTTGTTTCCTTCAAATTTCCCAAGTACTGTTGTGCTCTGGGAAGTTGATCACGTATAACTCTTTAAAATAAACCTCCTCACCCTTCCTCTGACAACCTTTTTTTGTGTTTCAGAAAGAGGATTTACCCATTTTTATTCATTCACATCATCTCGCAGCCATCAGGTGATAAAGGGCTTCTGAAAATGATTGACCCAGATGTGTTTGAACGGAGGTTAAAGTCTTCTTATCCTACTCACAATCCCCCTCCATCACTGGGATTGTTTGCAATACAATCAGCAGGAATGAACTAATACCTGTTCAGGCCCGGGCACACACACACAACAAAAGGAATTCAGGAGTGAGTTCATGCATGGATGAAAATAACTGGGATCTTGTTGGCACTGCTCACTTGTTTGACCCTTTAAGCTAACAGGCGTTTAGTTTCACTGGGACCTGAAAATCGACATTGAATGGGATTCCCCATGAGCTTTACGTTCCTTGGCAGGTGACCAGATGATATGCTCACTCTGTGTCTGGTAAACCCATTTCCACACTGCATTAGGAATTTATCAAAGCAAGTCAAATCACTTCTCTACAAAAATGAAGGAATCTTGAGAGAATTTTGTGTCTGGTCCTTTAGTTCTTCTTCTGTCTCTCGTTAGGATTTATAAT
Organism: Corvus hawaiiensis; assembly: GCF_020740725.1. Classification (NCBI taxonomy): domain Eukaryota; kingdom Metazoa; phylum Chordata; class Aves; order Passeriformes; family Corvidae; genus Corvus; species Corvus hawaiiensis. Next base: position 4,846,244 of record NC_063217.1, on the reverse strand, counting down.
TTGGCAGAGTATTTCCTTGAACTGATATTAAATTCACAACGTGACTTCATCCATCATAAAAAAAATACATATATTTCCTTTTTTTTCCTTTGAAACAATGACTATGGGATCACTGTACTATAGAGCTCAAGTAAATTGAAGCACTAAATTGCCATATATGTAATTCACAGCTATATGTCACATCTCTGCAAACTAATCTCAAACTACCTTCAGATCATTGTCGGCAACAGAACTTTATGACTTTACATTTTCTTCTGAAAACAGCTCTATTCTGTATTACAGGAAGTGGTGACAAAGTAAGATTTATTATTCATATCTTAATAGATTTTCGGCTTTTTCAAAGTCTTGTAAATGACATTACTTTAATATAGTAATTTCAGAAAGAAAAGAAAAGAAAGGTAGCCTACACATGGGTTAGTGAATGTGCTTCTTTAAAGCAGGGTTTCCCAGCATTCACTGCAATTTCAAATAGTTGGCTGTTTCCATAGTATTTTTCTGACTAGAAAATTCTCATGTTCATTTTAAGTATATGTCCTGGGTTGCAGTGTATTCTATCACCATCCTCATGAGCTGTTGAAACCAGGTGGGGCAGTGTTTCCTTGCCTCCTCCCCCCAGACTATCTTGCTGTTAATGGCCCATCAATGCCCTGCCTCATGACTCAGAGATAACTCCCTCCAGACCATCTTCTGTTAATGAGCCTCATCAACACCTGGCCTCAGGACTCATTACCCCATTGTGAGATGCTCCACCCAGAGGGAGGAACCAAGCATCCCATCGTGGATATAATCTGAGATGCTGACCACCAGAGCCAACCCTTCCCACTGGATTTCCAGAGGATAGGAGCTACACAGCCACCACTGGACCTTCTGAGGAGGAGCAGACCCTTTTTCTACAGGATCGCCACCTCAGGAGGACTGCAGCCACCATTCTACCAGACTGCCACCACCACCCTGACTAACAGGGTGCCAGGTTGTATCCTAACTCTGTCAGTTTAACCCAGTATTATCCGCTTTTATTTTTTTTTCTTCCCCCCTCCTTTTATTTCCCTATTAAATTGTTATTCTGACTTGGTGTCTCCCGCTAGTTTGTTTTCAAACTAGTACAGTATATCTGTAAATCTTGCTTGGAAAAGGTGTTTCACCGATTTTCCAGAGAATGAGCAAATACTTCAAAGCAATGTTTGGTTGTTTTGTTTTTATCTGTGTGTGAGAGAGCATGTTTGTGTGTGAAGCTGTATGTTTCATTTTGTTTTGTTTTATTTTCGTTTTGTGGCAAACAGTCTTGTCAGACTAGACAAGAAGGAATTCAATCATTGAGTCACTCGTAGTGACTGACAGGGGCAGGTATAGGTTAGAAATTGTTCCCTGTGAGGATGGTGAGGCCCTGGTACAGAGAAGCTGTGGCTGCCCCATCCCAGGAAGTGTCCAAGGCCAGGTTGGATGGGGCTTGGAGAAACCTGGGATAGTGGAAGGTGTCCCTGCCCATGGCAGGGGGTTGGAACAAGATGGACTTCAAGGTCCCTTCCAACCCAAACCATTCTGTGATTCTATGAACAGTAAAATTATCAAAACCAATGCAAGTATCCTCCAAATCTCCAGCAGAGTAGTCACATTTTCTCATTTCACTGTAGAAGGAAAAAGGGGTTTGAAAGGATAGATGGAAGATTGAGAAGGAAATTGGGAAGCAAAGAGCCTTACAAGATAAGGCTTGTAGATCCTAGTGATGCCTTTTCCTGGTCTTAAAATCAAGAGTCAAACATGGTTAGTAGGGAAAAAGGGATTTTACCTTGGTATTTATTTTAAGGATCCTTAGGTGCACAACATCCAGGTCGAATGCACCTCCATCCACACGACAATGCACACCCCCAAAAGATCTGGTCTAGCATTATAACTCTTACTAATTATCACATCTATCAAAAATTCCCCAATGAGAGGCTCGAGTGAGCCCTCCTCCCCAAGGAGCCTTCCCCTGGATGGTTCTATCTCAGTTTATAAAATGTGTTCTGGAGAGGATCTTGGTGTCTGGGGCATTCTGATCCCTAACTATGAAGCTTCTAAAATGTTTTGTCTCCTAGCTGAACAAACAAGCCCATGAATGTAGGCAAAAAGCACTAAGAATACAGAAGTTGTAAAAAGGTATAAAAGGGGTATAAAAGAAAAGGCAAAAAATTGTCATGGCATCACCAGCACCGCAATGAATACTTCAGATTTTGCATTGCTTCACCTTATCCTGCCCTGCCTCAGTAGTGGCTTCCATTCTACACATTCAATTTGTCTTAGTGTCCTCAGCAATTCTGAAATTGCTGCACAAGAAGTGCTGTGTTAGCACTGCTGTCCTAAGGAAATTCTTATTTCACCTGATGCTTGATAATATTTTATAAGGAGTTTCTAAACAGTTAATACATAATGAATAGATTAGAGAAGCTTGCTGAATGAGTTACTGCAATCTCAGCAGCAGATGAATGCACTCTGGATTGTTCTCCGTGGCAATTAAGGGTTCTTATATATTAGAGAAGGCTATTCTCTAATTAAACCTATATCTATTATATGAAATTATAAAATATGTATGAATACATTACAATGTGTGTATTACGTGGTTGTTTGGGCTATGGTGGGGTTTCTGTGACAGAAGTAGAGGGTGCTGATAGAAGCACTTTGTGGCAAGGAGATGATCAGCACTGCTTTGAAATTCTCTGAAACTAAGAGAATTAATTCCTCCATCTTTTTATTCCTTTTTTTCCCCCTGGCTTTGACAATCTGGCCCCTGCTTCAGGCAAAAATCAGGTTTATGGCAGAAGCAAATGCTGTATTACAAACTGCTGGAAGGTTTGCCTTTTCTTTCTTAAAGCATCAAATCAGGCTCTTTGGTTATTTTAAATCCTTGCAGTTACAAAATCTGTTCACACTTACTACTTTACTTCAGATTTAAGCCATGTTTTACCCATTTTCTTCTTTCAAGCTATATATATATATATGGGGTTTTTAGGCCTTTAAAATTATTTTTTTATTCTGTACCTTGTCTTCTCACCTTGGTGGCTTTGTTTTGTGGCTTAAACCTTCTCAGTGACTTTCCTTCATAACTCAGATTTTTCTGAAATGACTGATTTTTCATTGGTGGAAAGAAAACGTGCTCATTCCTCAGTGTTTAAAACAGCAAATCTAGAAGATGACCATGATTTTGAGTTGGCAATGCTGCCAAGTACATCCTTTATGCACTATGACTCAATCAGCAAACATTACACAGCTGGAAGTGATGGAGAAGTAAAAATTACATTGTACAGCACAATTGTTCATTGCTTCTTTCAATGTTACTTGTACAGATACAAGATCTTGAGAACTGTGGAAGCTGCAAAGTCTGTTGCAGGGGAATCTGCCTGCCCTTAATGATCATCTTGAAGGAGGGAGACTCCACAGCCTCCATCATATAGTTGGATATCTCACATAATATTTATCCTTACCTAGTGACTACTATATGTGAGGTCTTTAAATATGTCTACACATCAGAAAATAAACAATAAATCTTTTTATTAAATGTTACTGATTTCCTATAGTTCTCCAATATTTTCTTTCTAGTACCCTGTAAAGGAGTCCTTCAAATTAATGTATTTCAAGCATTCAAAGCACATTTTTCAGATCTGAACTTAGTTCTGATTTATCCTGTCTCCTGTTTGTTTTCTTTGTTGCCCAGGATATTGCCTGTACAAGTAAATGTGTCAATGTACTTCCTTGCAGAAAAGCTGTGATGAGATGCTAAAAATGTCCTTTCCAGACTGTTAGACACACTAGTATTGCATGTATTGTGATTTTTATTCTTTCACAATTAATGAGCAAGCTATTCTTCCTTTTGTATGTAATGTAGATAACAGGGTACTTCTTATTAAACTTTCCTTTTCCTGTGGAGAAGCCTCTTTGTGTGCTTTGAATTTGGAAAAGATCCTGCCTTTCAAAAGCTGCTGCACTTTTTTAGTTGGCAGCAAAATTGGCCTCAATTTTAAGCCTCTTCTCTGCAAAATAGGTTAAGATTTTCCTTACATCCAAATGCTCTGTTCCTGGAGGAGACCAGTCATTGTTGTGTATTACCTTGGCTAGTTAGCTGACATCGACTCTGTCACCTTTCCTGATCTCCTGGCTTTAAATTCAGCAGGGTTAAGAAATGTCTTCCCTCCTTTAAGGATTTACCTCTGAGAAGATATCTCAATGTAGGCACACATTTTTTTAGAAATGAGTTCTATTGTCAAGCACAGGGTGAGTTTCTTAAGTTTTCTTATTTATTATCTTTTTCAGTTTCTTACACACTCCTTCAACCTGAAGTTTTTAGACTCTTCCAGTAAACATTTAGTTATCTCTCTCTGTCTTTACATAACTTTCTTCCATCTCATAATTCTTACTTACTACATGCAAAAACTGCATCCTGGATTGGAGAGTCAGTGTTTGAGATGGGGAAAATGTTTCATAGAAAATAAGTTGGGGGTTTTTTTGGTTGGTTGTTTTGGTTTTTTTTCCTAATTTAAATCCATTTGGTCAGTACAGACTGAAGATTAAACTCAGGCTTTAATGCTGGGTTTCTGCTCTGTACAGCAGAGCTATAAATAATGGAACAAACAAGACAGAAGGAGAGAAAAAAATCTTTCTAGCATTTTTGTAGATATATCATTGTTAATTTTTTTCTAAATAAAGAAGTATAATTAATACAATTTTAGCAAAGAGAAATCAAGAACTCATTGAGTTCTGTGCTAAGGAGAGAAGGGAAGGCAAGGAAGAAGAGGGAAAAGAAAAAGAACATACCCTTATGTCACTCAGTCCATCTAACCTGTACATCCTTCTGTAAAACCTCCAGATTTGGGGGCTTGAATTCTGCAGGTTTGGCTTCAGTCACTGTGTCCTGAAGCAGAGACCAGTCCATGCTGCTCATCTTCCAGCTTGCAGCTCCTTCTCTAGGCTGATACAGCAACAGAGAGGCCCAGAAAGAAATAATTTACAGAGTATTTCCTTCAAAGACTCTCCTTCACAAAGAGGCAGTTTTTGTAGTGTTATCAAGTGTTTGAAAGCCAAATACAAAATTCTGACAGCCTTACAAATTCCAGCTTACTCCAAGTGACCTTAAAGTCACTCCTAAACCACTTCATGCACATGTGGGGACTCGAATCCCTCTTAACAGACTGTTAATGCTGTTAACAGTTTCAACTAATTACAGGAAAACATTGCCTTTCAGCACCATCATCTTAAAAGATCATTTCACTGTAGATTAAAAAAAAATCCAATATTAAAAAAAAAAAATCTAAGAGGATTGCAACTAAGAATTGAGCCCACAAGAGCAACTTTCCTCTTTTTACTGCTCTGCTTAAGCATTTGGGATTCCAAGCAAAACAGATGCAGGCAAATATGTAGCTTCTTAACTTGGACTTATCTTTTTACATGCCAACAGTGTTGTCTCTATACTCTGTGCTAGTAAAATGTGAGTACATACAAGACAGAGAATAATCTCACATTACAAAATTTCCTTTTTTAAAAAAAATAAGTTTGGTCATGATCTATTTCTAGAAAAAGTGGTGTCTTCATACAGTATTTTTTCTAATTTACCAGCTAGGGTAAGCTCCAATCAGAGTGTTTGGTGGAATTTTGTTGGCTATTAGCTCACTTGCTACCTCTGCTATAGTGAGGAGAAGGTGTGTGAACAATTTGTCAGGTGGAATTAACCACCAGTTGGAAAGTTTTGTCTGTAGAGGCACTCAAATGAAAGGTGAACAGCTGTCATTTAATTTTGTATTTTGTAGTCCATTTCACTTGGATTAGCGTCCACCTCTTCTGGACTGCTGCCGTCAGGGTCTCGGAAGGCATCGTAGTGATTCTCCACTCAGTCCAGAACCCAAAACTATCAGTCAGCTTAGCAAAACATTAATGACATAAGTGCTCTAACTGAAAACAGCATGGTGGTTTGCACAATCTCATCCTAAAGCATTTTTGTTTCTGCCCACTGAAGCATGTGAAGTTCAGATGGAGCTGGATTGAACTGTAACATCTGTTCTGAAACCACCTATTCTTGTGCTACCCTCACGCTGTCCTCTCTGAGACCATAAAAACATATCTCACCATCCAGACTATTCTGCATTACTTACAGTTTTCCAGAATGTGGGTTTTTTGTGTTTATTTGGGGTTTTTTCCACATTGTTCCTCTGCATACAAATTCTAAATGTCCAATTGTGTATTATGACACTTTGCTTAAGGGCTTTATTTTGTAATCCCAAAAAACCCTTAAATTTGTCATCTGTTTAAGAGGACTGATAAAGAGACAGTAGAGAGGAACATTTTATTCTCTCTTTTTCTGCAGAGTTGCTCCCTGGTCATGGCCCTCTCATTTACGTTGCTCATAACTATCTGAAACTGGTCATCCGAATATGAGTCAGTTTTTAATGCTTTTTGTCTCTCCTACTAGAAAGGCAATAAAGAGATATGGAGCAGGCTAAAAAGTACTGGGTATTGACCGTTTTAAATATGAATATCCACAGAAGACTGTATTCATTTAATAGCACTATTGCTGCTGTGGCAGTAATAAAGGCTATTTAAGACTTTTCTAGGTGGTGATTTTGTTTGTTCATCCCTTCACTTTGCTTCGGAATGAGAGTGTTTGTTCTCCTCAACCCATTTTGCAAGAGCTATTAAATAGCTGCAAGCATATTCCAGCAGAATCACTGATGCTTTGATTTTTATGTCCTTGATTTATCCTTTAGAATTCCCTGAGACCATTAGAATGTGACAAAAAATTTGTAATTTTTTTTTTTTTTAGCCCTGTTAATGAGTTTGTTTTATTCAGTTAAACTAATGGTAAATTTTTACCTTTTGTCATTCCCTCTGTAAAGATGTAGAATCACCTTCAGAGCAGAAGTCATCTGGCAACTCAGACCCATACTGAGTTAACCATAATATGGATATGAATCCTTACAAAAGTTCAGAGGTTTGTGTTTGGCTCCTCAAGGACAACTTTTATCAAAACAAAAGCCATGTTGGTATAGCTTGAGGTGAATATTCTATTAACAATAAATGTATTCTGCTTTCCTAAACTCCCTGCATAATAAATGGAGATTTCTCTTCAACATCGTGTTTGCAAGCAGTTCAAATATTCCTCTTGCTTTGGTTTGCTAGAACTGGTGATATGAATAGTCAGTATCCAAATTGACAGTGAGATCTTTTACCCCTTTTTCCCATTGCCTGTGAGAGACCCCTTTAACTGCTGCTGCAGAGGGGACTGAAATGTCTGATACTTGATAATAAAGCCTTTGCTCTCGTTTGCATCTTGGGTTAAATCAATCCCGACAAGTTTGGGATCTGACTAAAAGTGTTGCTCAAGTGCAGAGGAAATAGCTTTCTGCTGGCATTATTTACCTCACTTAGGGTGAAAATAAAGCAGCAGAGCAGATCTGGACTGACTGAAACCCCTGGAAGAAGACAAGAGATGGGCTTAAATATCTTCTTACTCTTCTTTTGGCCCCCAGTGCACAGATGGATGCCATTGGTGTGTGACACCTGCATGAACAGGTACATAGACATTCTTTGACAAGTCCTTCTCAAGTTGTTTTTTTCCTTTTTAATTTTCACCATTACTGTCTTACTGTCCTTTACAGATTGCAGACAGGAGGCAGAAGGAAAACGTGGGATGTTTTTCTCCAAGAGAAATGAGACAGTCACGAAATAATTTTTAGAGGACTTAAATGAAACTTTGAGATAAAGAAGTCCATCAAACAGATCTCAGGAACCCAAATGTTTAGTCTCATTTCTATAACCCATGCAATGATTTTAAATTAAAATATCAATTCACTTAATCTCATTTTTTTCTTGGAAGGCACCATGTCCATGTAAAACTAGGGGGAATTCACTTTTTAGTTCAGTGAATGCTGGAGTAGTTTCATAAGTCCAAGTAGTTTTGACATTTGACTTACGCAGAGACTCAAATTCCTTTGGTACTGGACTTTCTCTTTCATCCCTTCTTCTACTTTCGTGTGGACCAACTGCCCTTAAACTGCACTTGAACTATCAAGGCAGATTGGCCCCTGGTCTGTGCCATAGGGAAGGAAGTGGCAGATGGGGATGAATACAGCTCTTTGTCTAATTTACAGCTTTTTGTTTACCTCGGGCATGTAGACTCAAAACTGCAAACCAGAGAGTAAATCAGGGAGTTCTTTAAATAGGTTAAAAAACTGCATGAAAGGAGGGAAACTGCTCTGAGTACTTTCATTGTTCCTGCCTCTATTTGCAATCTGATGCCTAATACTTAAATCTGTTTTAATTAAGGATGTTTCCATTGAGGTGGAGAAAGCTTTTCATCTCTTTTTGGTTAATCACATCATCATTAACTATTATAAAAATGTTTACCTCGAACATATTAGTGGGGTTTTTGTCCTAAAGGTGTTTGTTTTCCCTACCCATAGTAAGCAAACCACTAAGTGTGGAAGAATTAACTAGAAAATTTATTTGGGCAAAACTGTTATCTCTTTAAAATGTTATCACTATATGCTGTCAAGAGACCCAAGAATTAGGAAGCAGTTTGATAAACAAATACGGCCAATGGAAAAAGCAAACAAACTAAAATTAATAAACAAAGTTAATATATTATTAAGACAGTTAGCGGCATTGTGACATCCTGCATAAAATAGGCCATAGGACTTCTCCTGGAATAACTCCTTCATCTTTGCAATTAGCTAAGACTGTATTTGGCAATTATTTTATATTTCTGTATTCAGTCTTATTTTAAAAATTGTTTGAATGAATGGAGAATACCCCATAGCACTTACCAAGTTTTTCAGTTTTTCACTATTAAATTATCTTCCCTATTAAAAATACAGATTTTATCTATCACCTACGTGAAATTAGCTACAACTTTCATTCATTAAACTCTGTCATTAAGGAAATGCCTTAAAAAGGATTTCAAGAGGCTTTCTGATCCATCTTTCAGCTTCTTGGCAGAAGCAAACCCCAGAAGTTTTCCTTGCCTCGGGGCAGGATCGACTCTACCTAAAGCATTCTTAACTAGAGTTTGTCTAAACTGTTCTTGAAAGACACAAATGATTCTGTGATGCATAATCTCTCCAGTAAATCTATGCCAGTACTTTACTTAACTTCAGAAAGCTGTTCCCTGAGGCCTAACTGAAGTCTCTATTTCAGAAATGTAAGCCTCTTGTTGCTTGTTCTATCCATTGTGAAGAAGGAAAAGAGATTTGTTCTTTTTTTCTTCCAGGTGTCTCATACAGTTGAAGACCATGTGCCTGCTCTTCCCCCTACAATGATCAGCTCTCATATGCTAGAGTCAAATTTCCTGTACTACAAGTATTCACCAAGTCCTTAATTCTGTAATCATGATTCTGGTCTTCTTGGGAATCTCTCCATATTTCCAATGTACGTGGCAAGCCAGCAGACTTGATTTTATTACCCATAAAAGAATATGGCTCTAATTTTTACTGATTTATTTATTTTTATATATATGTACACCTAATATAGATACACACACCTATATCTATTGCTAATGTTGGCCGTCTGAATTATAATAAGATGATTAAATCGACTACATTAGCCAAAGAGACAAAGTCCCCTTTTCTATAAATATGGTTTGTCTTCATTGGGTGTAGGTAAATTCTAGTATTCAACGAACTGAATCCAGTTTTACTTCCTTCAAAAGAGGCATGTACACTGTTTTGTCTCAGGACAATTCTGCAAAGAAACAAGATCCAGGTTCTTAAGGAATTATTTCTTTGATGGTGTTGCAGGTCTGAAATTTGTTTCTTCCTCCACAGTGTAAGAAAAGCTTACACCAAGTTGCCATCAAGTTTAGAGAAGTGAGGGCTATATTCATCATTAAAAGCACCATGCAGGTGGGCTTACAGTGGCTGAGAAATGCCAGAAATATCTGCCAAGTTCATTAAACTGGCCCACCTTCCAGTCCTTACTGTTTTTGTCGTTCAACTTTAGTCATTCCCAAGATGTGCTACATTTTTGTGGTCCTACATGAGCTGGCAGAGGACTGTCACATCTTTGGAAAGAGCTATTTCTAAGGTGAGATAAACCTTATCTGATACTTTAAATAGTACTGTAAGAGGTGAAGGAGGGGGAGAGAAAGCTTTGGAAGTTCCTTCTTTAGAATGCTCTCAATTTGTGAAGGTAACTTCAGATGTTCTTGCAAGATTGTGGTCATGATCAAGGATTAGATGGAAGGCAGGGTCATAGCAGGAGCAGGAATAGCAGTAAAAGAGGGTGTCTGAAGCTATTTGAATAGAGTAGGAGTATTTTTAAGGAAGTATTCAAGTAAGGAAAGATGAGAAGCATAGGAAGGAAGATGAAGTGTCTGTTCTATGAAGCATCTGAATCAAGAACAAGGATAGATGTGATAATTGGAAGTTGCTATGGAAAAGAGAACTTGTATCATCCACAAAAGTTGGTATCTCTGTAACACCTCCGGAAAGAGCTATAAACATATTTCTCCTACCTTCCCCATGCTACCTCAAAGAGATAAGCTTATCTCAGGCCATCAAATATCTTTCCCTCCCTGTATAACCTATGACCAATTTCAAACCAGCAGCACAGTGTACTGAAGTGTCAGCAACTTCAAAGCTGCCTGTGAGGAGATCAGGAGAAATCAATGGCAGCTCAAGCTCCTGAAGTAGCAGGAGATTTTTTAGATGAAAATGCACAAGTGAAACATATCTGTCGGTGTGAACATCCCATTTCAGGGTCAGATCCTGGACTGTCACATTTTCTGCTCTCTGTTTCATCTCCTCCTGCATTTAAAAACTTCCATCTAAACTTCCCTCTTAGGGACAGGCCTTATCTACCAGTCTGCATAGTTTGAAACTGAATATTTCCCTCCTTTTATTTCTATCCTTACCTTGATTATATTTATAGACTAAGACCGTGTTGCCCCCCAGTTTTTACTCTTCCAGACTCCATAAATTTAACTTCCTTACTCTCTCTTCTTTATGTCTTATGATCTTCTAGTTCTTATATTGGTTTTGTTTCCTGATTTTGTATTTCCCTATATTCTGTTCATTCAGAATACCTGTTTTTTCATTCTTTAACCCAATTTGTTATAAGTAATTATTATTACACTCTTCCTTTTCAAAAATAAGGAAATAGCTGATGCCAGACTTTTCAAAGATGTCTGTAATGATACAAGAGGACAACATAATTTACTGTTTATGAAGCAGAACTCTTCAGAGCTCCAATTTTTGATTTGGTCATCTCTAATGAGGTTCTCAGTTATGAAGTCTCCTGAAATCTCTGTGCTGCGAGCTGCTTTCACAGCTCCTTTACAGTTCATGTGTCTGTATCCGTGTCATGAAGTTTTATAAAAAGGTAGATAAATAAAAGTTATTAGGATCTTTGCAAAGGTTGTCAGATACAAATATTTCACCTATATTACACACAAAACTGCGGCCATTATCTAATAGTCTCTTCCAGGTTTAAATTCGGTGAAAGGTATCAAATCCCTTGTATGAAAACTCCCATAGTGAATTTAGCAGTTCAGATATAACTTTTAAGTTTCTAAAGTTGTGATAGAAAATATTGCTCTTCCTCTTGTTTGTTTAATGGTTAGTGAGAAGCTGATGAATTCTGGTAGTGAACCAGTTGGTGATGCCACTTTGAGGTCTTAAACATAATACTCTATTTTTATAATGTTGTTTACCCCTGACCGAAATCTTACTGTTAGACCAAGAAAAATCGACTTGATAAAAGAATTGTGGGGTTATCAAACAAATAAATAAAGAAAACCTTAATTAAAATAAGTTTAATATTGAGAAAGTCTGTGATTAGCATTACTTCTAAAAGCATTAATTTAAAAAATATTCTTCAGAAACCTAATAAATTAGAAACAGAAAGTCTCTAAATTCTTATTTATGAGATACATTTGGATCACAACCTGAGATTAAAACTGTGTGAATTAGACTACAATTTCATATTTCTTTTGTTTTCTGTGACATCCAACTGGCTGTGAACAACCTGAGTGTTTACATTAAAAGATTGTCTCCCTGCTGATAAAGATGATTGCTTAATGATAAATACTGAGATCTGAAATACATGAAGCACCACTTCACAAGGGTAACGTAAAAATACCATCAGAAATGTCCTGCCCTATGTGAGGAACAGTCCAGCAGATCCCACGCATAAAATCAATTCTAATACCCATAAAATCAATTTCCAGACTTTCCCTGTACATCAGCAGATTCAAATGAAGTGGATTTTAAAGAATAATGCAGAGACTACAGTGGGTAGGTGAAAAAGCAGTGTGGCAGATTTGGGTTCTCCTGTCACCACTTCATGTCAGGAGTCCTTGAGAGATGTCTCTATCCTTTTACCTGTGACCTTTACAAAACTGGGAGTTAATTTATTAGAGCCAAGAAGCACTATTATCACTATTTGTTCATGTAGATCTGAGACTATTTAACTAGAACAAATAATAGTCAAGAAATTGAAATCATAGAGTAGTAGAGTCTTGCAGTGGTTTGGGCTGGAAGAGACCTTAAAGACCTTCTCGTCCCAATCCTCTGCTATGGGCAGGGACACCTTCCACTCTCCCAGGTTGCCCCAAGCCCCCTCCAGCCTGGTTTGGAACCCTTCCAGGGATGGGGCAGCCACAGCTTCTCTGGGCAACCTGTGCCAGGGCCTCACCACCCTCACAGGGAAGAATTTCTTTTAAGTAAATTAATATTGATGAGAGCAGCACAGCTCCGTGGAACAAAGACTATAAGGCAAACACTGAGTGTCTGGTTGAATACAGAACACTGATGATTTGATTAAAGCAGTCATTTGTTTATGGGATTTAGTTTTATTTGTATGGTAAATTCTGATAGATGGGCTGTCACATTGGTACGGTTACTTTTCTAACTTTATGTTAGCCATAATGTATTCTATTCTAGGAGTTTAGAATATGATTGAGAACTTCAAAGTGTAAACCCCTTGGAAGACAGTGAAGGGTGAAAGACATGGAAAGGTGCAAATTGGTTCATGGGTGAAGCCCAAGGTGGGGACTCAGGAGACCTGGTGCATTTCTAGTTCTGTCACGCTTCTCTGTGACTCTCAGGATGACACTTACTTGTCTGTGCATCAGTTTCCATTCAGAAATGGAAATAATCATCCTCACATCAGTCAAATCCTTCTTCCTTTCCCTTCCGTATAACAAAACCATTAGAGCAGGACGATATTTCAAGATCTGTTTGTGCCTTACCCATCACAGAGAGTCCTTGAAATGCTTCTGTAATGAAGGTGCAAATTAAGAAATACATCCCCCTCACTCTTTCTGGAAAGGATCTTAATTAACAACATTTTTCAGAAACCTCAGTATTTTTCATTGGTGTAAGTACAATCAGGCTTTAAGGACAGGAAAAGAGAAAGAAAATAAGGACACTTTAGAAATAGGTGTTGAAAACCATAAGTGGTGTTAGAGAAAGGCAGCTTTACTTAGGAAGCGCGAGTGAAAAGATACTTTGGTTTCTTTTGCTGTTTTTGGTAGCACTTTTTCTTAATAGTTTAATTACCAGGTTGATTAGAAGGAAGGAATTTGTGTTCATAAATGGTACTTATAAAAATCATCTTTTCCTTCGTGGTCTCTGAATGAAAGACGGTCTTCGATGCCAGCTCAACTATGAGTAATTGAATAAAAGAGCAAAATATACTACCTGGTAATGGAATCATTATGGTCTACAGAATACACATATAAAAGCAGCTGAAATGTATTTCTTCTGCTCGACAAAACCAAAGTTTTATAGATTATAACTTCGCATCTACAGAGGAATATTTTTATTAATTATGAAAATGGCACATTAATACTCTGTAGAGCAGTGTTATAATCAATGTTCAGGAGTCAGCAATTATGTGCAGTTGCTCTTTAGCAGTGTACATTCTTCTGTAAGGGACTCACCACGAGAGTTTCAGTCTCAAAAGCAACTTTCAGTATTCAAATAGAGAAAGTCCCCTCTACATCATATGGGATGTGCTTATGGCTGAGAGTAACACACTGGGTTTTTTTTGCATTAAACAAAGGCAGCAGGTTAGGAAACAGCAGAGCTGCTGATGTGAGGAGCACAGGTGCCTCCTTACTCTGAACATGTACGGTATGTCCAGTAGACTTGGAAGTAACTCTGAGGTTGTGAGGTAACAGTGACTTAGCCAGAGCAACCCAGATCATTGCAAATTCTTGAGAGTTGCAGAAAGCAGAATCATATAGCTTTTTATGTATCCTTGCATTGTTATCTTTATACTCAGCTTAAGGCAGCAAGAGGAGAACACATTCCTTTTTCTCTGTGCTTTGCAACTCACAGTTACTGTTTCTTTAAATGACTCTGTGCTCATTGACCAGAGGAGACAGTCATGATTATTTCAGTGACATCTATGAAAATCACCAAATCAGAGTCCAAAACCTAGTTTGGATTGATAAACTGACTTATATTTTGCCTTATGGCTGATGCTTTCTCATTACCTTGCTGTTTTCTTTCAGTAAATGAGTTTGGTGAGTCAGTGTTTTCCCTTGTTTGGGACAATGTGATATTGTAAGAGCCCTTCATCTCCTTTGTCTTCAGCCTCGTTTTTCTCTGCTTTCTGATTGCCTGTTTTTGTTGCACTGCCGGGTCTTCTCTCATCATTGTCTGTCTTGGACACTGTCTTATTTTCTAGATTTCTTCATCTTCCTCTTTCCCCCTCTCATCTTCAAACAGTGTCTATGATGTTATTCAGTTAATATCCTGTTCTCCACTGTGCCAGAATTTCCACTTCTTAGGAAAACAATGGCTCCCTTCTGCAGGCAGCCACTGGTTTAATGTACACAAAAGACAAATTCTGCTTTCATCACAGGACAGACACTTTCTTCTGCTGCTGTGGGGCAGCTGCTGTAATATCACATTACATATCGTGATCTGCCTGAGTCTGTCCAGTGGTGGGCATGCAACAGAAATTTTTATTTCGTTCTTCAGAGGCGTCCCCAGGCAGCTCTACCAGCTGGAGCAGGACAAGAATAAGAATATGGACTGTCCAGGGAGTGTCCCTCTTCTGCTTTCACATCTGAGCACGTGCTGTCTCTCTTGCACAGCTGTGTTTCTCAGTCAGCAGGTTGGTGACATGAACAAGCACAGTGGTGGCTCATGGGGAGTAGCAGTTTAGGGAAAATATGGGTGGGGGACACAATACTGTGATTCACAATGTGAAAAAAACACAGAAATTAAGTGCCTTTTTCCTGGCTTAGTTCTTCTTGGAAATACCTGCTCCAAGATATCTCAGCATACTAACAGGATTTAGAAAAGATGCAGCCAGCTGTGAGGAGAGATTAAGGGCTAACAAGGGCAGCTGAACACACACAAGTCTATGGGATGCTGAAAGAGTTGGCCAGTGTGATTGGGAGAAAGCTCTCCCTCCTTTATGAAGAAAACAGCAGTCAGAGAAGGAGAAAATAATCAATGTTGCACTAATTTTACTTAAATAGTCAAGAAAGAAATGTGAAAGAGAAGGTGACTGAAAACAGCACAGTTTCCAAGGACAGCTAAGGCTTGGCTATCCTGATCTCCTTGTGTGACTGTAAATATGGACAAGGATCTTCATGTCATGTTTATTATGCATGTGTTTCATTCCTATATTTGTAGTCCTGTACATGTCAGATGACTATGAAGTCACATGCTGGAAAATGACTTGCATGAAGGTCTTATTTAGGTTAACTTTGAAGGCTTGTTTGCTTTGGTGAATTTATTTTGATTGTAGTTGCTTTAGGCCTGGCTGGAGTTCTGACCTGTATGTTTAGCCTTAGCTAAAATGTTAGTCAAAGTGTACCTGATGGGAACAGTGGCCAATAGCTGAATGAGCTCAGGTAAGAATATTAATGAAGCAGGAAGAACAGGAGAGGGAGAGAAAAAAGTAAATGTATATATGGGATATCAGGTATTTCTGTGACCATGAGATACACCTTTGTGAACATCCCAGAAAAATTGCAGATGTAGCACTACTACAGAATTGTACAGATCAATGAATGTAAGAGAAGTCAGAAATGATACTCAGTTTTGTGCTGAGGAGTGTCAGCCTCTGTAGAGACAAGTGACTGACTCTTTCCATCTGTCCAAGCACTTCATTGGCTCACTTTCCTGTGGGCTCCCCTGTGGTGCCCCATGGACCCACAGGTACCATAAGAAAATTTAATTCAAAGTGCTGAAGGTAATACAGAGTGCATGTTGTGGTTGAGCAGCAAAGTTCCTTTCTGTGTAACACCACAGCTGCCATGGAGCTTGAGGGCATAGGGTCGTTTTAGGCGTAAGGGTGGCTGAGTAGATTTTGGAGACAACCTGACCTGTTACAGTCTATATCCATACTCTTCTTGGGACAGAATGTGTAGAGAACCATTGTGTCTGCTGTGTCTAGGTTTCCTCTTAGAGGAAACTAGCTGGTTTCCCAAGGAAATTAGCATGTACCCAGCCAGGTACATCAGGATCAGGAGACCAGAACGCAAGAATGAAATGCAAAATTCCCCAGTCACAGTGCACACACAGCTCTGAGCATATCTTTTAGAGGAAAACAGATTTGAGCCTTGCCCCACTTTTCTATTACAGCTGGAAAACGTTGCTAATAAAAAACATTTGGCTCAAGATTATTTCCTGAGATCAGCAAATCACCGGAACACCTCAGTTAATACAGAATGAGTTCAGAATTCTTTTTCATTGGTCAAAAAGCATAATGAAATTCTCTTTATCAAAAAAGTATTCATACAATCCCAGAATGGTTTGTGTTGGAAGGGGATAGAAAATAATTTACCTGCAGGACCCCTTATTACAGCACAGCCAGGTATTCTCAGTTGTGCCACCAAAGTCATGCCCTTGTCAAATCCTCTAAAGGCAGAATGCCACATTGTTGTCATGGCAATATCCAGAAGCATGGCTGAATGAAGGAATGCAAATCTGGATGTTCATGCAAGACTGAGTTAGACATTGCTGCAGTTTGTTGCTGAGTTAAATCAGTTGCTAATTTAGCAAGGGAAGTGCAATAGGTGGGGATTCTGCTCTGTGTGTTGAGAATTATAGATTGACATTTCTTAGAGTTTCACCCCTAACCATGTTTGTATTTAATTGGAATTCCCCACAGGTGTGACTGCAGTCAGTGTAGCCTGTGGGACCATGCTGAAGTGCAAAATTTAATTATGGCTTAATGTGACCGTGTTATAAGTTTCTACATCTGTCAGACAACTTGCTTCTTTCCTAACTGCTTCTGCTGTTTTTAAAGATTTCTAGATTGACTTTGCTTTGCTGCAGAATATATTCAGAATTTTTATATCCCTAGCAAAGAAAAGAGGCAGCATTTCATTGACATCAGCAGTGCAACTGGCCTATATTGATTCAGTGGCATTTACTATTTAGATAATAATTTAAGAGACCTTGCTGTAGCTTATGAAGGAAATATTTATCAGGATCCTTAATTAATGGCTGATGAAAATGAGGTGCCCAAGGCTCATAACACTTGTTCATAATATAAAAACAAAGGCCTCATTTAATTTCTCTTGAACCAGAGTCCCTGCTCCCTGGGATGTACTCCATGTAATCTAATTATTTTAAATCTTGCTGTATAGTGCAAAGTACTGTGCTTAAAACTAGAGCCATATGCACTGATAAACATGGGGGTTTTTATTCTCTGTTTATCTGAATATCATCCCCCACTCATTACAAATGTACTCATGGGAGTTTTCCTTGTACACACAGTGTGTTGCTGGTGGTGTTGTTGTATTGACACACCATAATAACAGCCCATTACAGTAAGACAGTACAAAGTATCACCTGGTGATAAGGATTCTGCTATTTCGTTTTTCATCACAATCCTGTCCAACAGTTGTCATATAATCATTCATTTTGCACAAGTTTTCCGTGTAAAAGTCAGGTACCAAACTCATAAAAAAGCAGTCTGGGCTCTTTATTTCATTTTCCAGAGATGGGATTATTTGGATTGATAGGGTGGATTAATTCCATTCTAAATAAATATATGAAGTCGGTACCTATATAATTTCATGCCTGAAACTTGATCCAAGTAATTCTATTGTTGACTTTGATATTGTAATCCTGTATATATGGACCTGATCAATAGCATTAGCAACATGCCAAACTCAGAGAGGGTGGCAGGCCATTGAGAGGAATGTCATGCTGGTACTAAACTGGGTGAGTTTCTCTCAGGAAGAGCATATATTTTTCCCTGAATTGTAGAAAGAGACTGAGAATAGAGCTAAAAGCAAATATTTCAAGTGGTCAGAGGGGAACACTACTGTGCGTGTCTAGAAAGAAAAGGGAGACTCTGGAGTAAGGAAATAATATGAAATATTTTCTCACTATCCTTACATGATTTATTGTATCCTAAGGGCCCTATTAAAACTTTATACACAGATCTCATCTCACTTTCACTCTTATTTAGAATTTCCACAGATATATTTTCTTTTCCCCCCACAATTTTGTCCAAGGTAGAATTTATGGAGTTTGTACAATTTCTGGGATTTCTGGATGTCATCCCCATCAGACACCATGATCAGAGTGCGGGGACTCTGGAAAATGTTGGTTTAGCTGCTACAAATGCAGCCCAAAAGAAAGAGAGAATCTCCAAACCTTCCTTGTTAAAGGTTAGCTAAAGTGGAAGTGCTGTAGGATTTTGAGCTGACCTTGGTCCTTCTCAGGTGGGAGCTGGAAAAAACAGATCTGTTGTAGGTCCAGGCTAACACACCCTCACTTTTTGATGCTTCTACAGAAGGAAAGTTGAGTTTGTGTCAGAGTAAACCTGTCCCTCTTTTCCTTTCAGCTGTGCATCAGAAATCACCTCGCCAGTCACCTCCTCCAGCATAAAAAATAATTTCTTCATACAACCATATTAATGGAGAGATTAATAACACTCTGGGAACTCCTGGAAACTGCCTACCCCAATCCTCCCACCATGGGTCTTCCAGAATCCTCCGCCATGAGAAAGTCCTTGGATATCTGATGAGATGTTTAATATCTTCACCCAACTTACAACTTCACAAATACTTCATTTTTTTTGTTTTATTTTGTTTTTGAGTTTGGTTTTTGGTTGGTTGGTTGGTTGGTTGGTTGGCTTTTTGGTTGTTTTTTGTTTGTTCATTTGTTTGGGAGTTTTTTTGTTGTTTTGTTTTTTTGCTTTGATTTGGTTTTGGTGGGGTTTTTGTTTGGTTTGGGGCTTGGGGTTTTGTTTCTTTGTGTTTTCTTTGGTTTCTTCCCCTTTGTTCCTTCTTAGAATTACTGGGTTTGATTCTACCTCCTATGTTCAGCTGAACAGAAGCAGTTTGAATAATAAACATAAACATAAAAATAAACATAATAGTAATACCCCTGGTATCCCTTAGGGGTTAATCTGCATATTGTTCCTTTAAGTTTGCATTCTCAGAGCCCTTTTCACCTTCACTTTCTGTGTCATCAGTGTTTCTGTTGGGAGTTTTGGGTCACAGTGACAACACAGCAGCTGCCTTCCCAGTGAGTGAAAACATTCCTGGCCAAAATGTTCGAGGCAATCACTTTGCAGATGATGCATCAACTGTTCCCATTTTTGCTAGCTTTACCTTCAGTGGGGTGTTCACAGAGATGAAATAACGAGCAGTATATAGATGGAAAGACAAAATTAAGTGTCTTCCTCTGTCTCCTCTTGGGTTTTGTCTATCAGTAGTTACAGTAGGCGTAGATTAACTGAGGCTGGCCCGAGGCTGTGTAAGGTCTGTCTGGTTAAGCCTGCATGTTTGCCTTTATTGTAGAAGAAGCCTTAACTGAATTGTGGAATATCTTCTCTTTCTACTCCCAGGCTGTGGAATTTAGCCAAGAATGGGCTTTTTTTGTGAGCTGGAGCCAATTTCCCAAGTTCCTAAAACTAGCTGCTTCCTGAAGAATTATCACAGCTACACTGAGGAAGCTTACTCTCTACAAAGGGAGGAGAGACTTTCAAATCCCTAATCCTGTGCTAACCCAAGACAGGTGGCAGGGACAACATGGATGTGCTAAACTGCTCTGAAATCTCTGTATTTGCAACTTTCACCAGATTAAGCAAAGGGACTAAATGCCAGGTACAGTGTCATGTTAATGTGGCTCACAGATGTCACACCTAACTTGCCTCTTGCAGCCATGCACTTGGTGAAATTGTCTGAGCATTGGGAAGCTTGGGTATTTCTCTGTCAAAACTGTATCTTTTGATACTTTGCATTTCACTTGACAATAGTGTGTGTTCTGAGTGCACAAGTGTTCCTTTGGAAACTTCCTTCTTGCATGATATGTGACATTCTGCTGGGAGTGTAAGGCAGGCTTTTTGTCAGAAAAATGTTCTGGTTCAAGTGGTATTTTAAACTTACAACACAGGTCCAAATCTGTCCTGCTTGGAGAGTCTGTTGGATGGAGGAATTAATGTGCTTTTTCACTTCCCTGCCCAAAACTTCTTGGCTGGTATTTAGAAGGCACTTCTACCCCATTCCAATTCCTTTCCCTTTTTATATGCAACAGCAGTGCACACAGCACCAGTGTAGCTACTTTTTCAGAAATCTTTGTGGTTCTGCAGATCCACTGGAGCCCTCAAGTAACAAGTGAACAGCAACAGAGCAGAAGTAGGTGGGAATACCTTGGACTACATTTGAAATTAGGATTAATTTTTCAAGAGAAAGCCTGTTGATGATAGTTCCTACTGTGAAAAATGTTCTATTGGTAAATTGGCTTTGCTTGTTAATAGTTTTGGTACATTAAGCACCTTTGTTATTAAAAACATTGCTTTCTCTCATTGTATCTTTTAGTAAAATGAGAATTTAACTGGGAACTATATATAAATTAAAAGTGAAAATGTTTAATCCTTGAACAAGCTACCAAGCTGAACAGCAGATTCTCTATGTCCTGATAGTACTTATATCCAGGTTTCATTGTGTTCAGGAGTACATTTTAGACACACCCAGTGTTTCCTCATTGAGTTCAAAAGTGGCACAAGGGTGAAGCACAAGTGTTGGTAATATATAAGTAATCAAAGTAAATTTTAAAATTATTTCCTATGGCCTGTATATCCCTGCAGGCACAAGAACTACTGAAAGTATTTGTACACCCATTCCAAAAACATTTATACAGAATTATGTGGTTTTAAACTGGTAAATAAAACACTCTGGTCTCCTATTGGTTTCTTTTGCATAACTCAACTTCAAGTTCTGATTCTTTGTCATTCTCCAAAGAACTTCCTTTTGTAACAGAGTGTTAAAAACTTAATTCTGATATATATTTTAAGTGTATTTTAATATTTATCTCATCACATATCTGTGTTAGTATTAATCACACATAATGACACATTTCCACAGTTCAGCATCATACTTTAAGAATGTGTTGAATTTGAAACACTTCAAGTGTCCCAAAACAGATGAGAATGAACTTGAATTTCATGCAGAATCAGGATCATAATCATGTTTGCATTAAATGAAGTTATGCTTTCCCCTCTTCTGCTGCATAGGCATTAATCGTCCATAAAATCTTCCTGTTTCCCTCAGAATACAATTTTGCATAAGTGTCTCGCATCAATTCATGCTCTTGCTGCTTCCTCATAAATTCAGGGTAATTTCTTTGATCAGTAATATCTTCTTCACACAGCTCCTGCCTTCTGTTTAACCAAGCTCCATTACATTTGCAAAGGGGCTGCTTGGCTGACCAATTTCTTTTCATACCGTTCACAATCTTTTCATGTTTTTAAACTTGAGTCCATCCTTATCACTCATCTGCATTTAAAAAGTTTCACCCGATGTGTACTTTATCGTTTCTGGCTGGAAAACATTGCAGCACATGCAGCTTGTATGCATAAATAATAGACATTTGTGAATATTTTAAATTTTGCCACATATTTGATAACTAAAGGATTATAACTTGTTTTGTAAAAACTTCTCTAGTCTAAAATGTCATTTTTTTGGTGGTTCCCATCAGTAGCAGTTTGTTTTGATTGCCTTACTTTACATTTACATAGTATTTGAGAAATCAAAATTAACATTGAGAATGACTAGCTGATGTCACCAGATTAACCAGCTGCAAATTGGAAATGCTCTTGATGGCAGTGCATATGTGAACATGACCTTTGATGTTTGCTGTAATATATAGATACATATTTGAAAGCAGCAAGAATTAGAACTGTGGTCCTCATTTGGGGAAGCAGTTGAACAGTCTTTCTCTGGACATCTGTCTCTCAAGTATTAATTCCTACATGTCATCAAGAGAAGTCATTTAGACAAATGCGTAAATTGGATGGAATATTCCTTTTCCAGAAGTGCCATAACTCCAAGTGCCTCCTTGATAGTGTTATTTATAGAGAGCTCCCCTCCACTTCTACTTCTGCGTGAACAGAAGAAAAAATAGAAATTAGTAATCACCCTCTTCATGATGGGGTAAGAGTTTGCCCAGAGAACATGATTTCTAACAAAATCTATTTGACTGTAAGTCAGAAGGAATAGAATTTGATGTTACTGTGAAAAAATTACTACAAGCCTTGCTGCTTTCTTTTTCTCTTAAAAGATGTCCTCATTAATGCCACTGTCACAAAGACACATGGCATACAAATCATACCTTTATATCTAGATGAAATATTTATATGCAGAATGTTTTCCTTCCATTTTAATTTGAGGTACTTAGCTAATCATCAATATCTCTGTGCCTATGTGTAGCACAGTGCCCTTCCCAGCCCAGGTTTGTGAGGTTCGATATTGAAAACTTGGCTCCAGTGATGTTCCAGTAGTTGTGATCAGCAAAAGCAGCAGTGTGATTGTGAAGCCCTCAGAACATCTTTCCTACTGCCTGAGAATTCCCATCTTTGTCTCCCATTTCCCTCCTGAGGCAGCTCTCAGGATGGTCATTGTAATTATTCAGTCTGAGCAACACAGGATTTATTCTGACCACGATGCAAAGACACAGAAATCACTCAAACCACTTCATTCAACCTGTTTTCATCTCAGTTCATCTTTCTGCATAACTAAGATAGCAAAATTTAACTAATACATAGGAATTTTTAAGTTAGTTATTCATTATGTGGTAAGTGAAAATACACAGAACTATGAAAATGAAAACTAGCCATCTTCATAATAAATTAAAACAGCAAAAATTATCGTGTAAGGTTTCACCCAAGAAAGAGGAAAAGGTGAGAACAGTGATGAGGAACCAACCAACCAGCCAAAAAAGAGTGGCCAAAAAATGGCAATCACATCCATAATGAGAAAACTTCACCAGCTAAAACCAATAAGGACTACAGAGCATTCTGAGGAAGAAAAGCCTATATCTGGAGGGACACCATATACACATCTGCCATATGAAGTTACAGGGTTTTAAAGTCAAGTTTATTTTGACTATTAATATCTTGCTGTCTGGTGTCTATTTTAGAAATAGTTAACTATATGTGCATTTTTGATGGTCTAACCACACTTTCTCCTGTAATTGTAATTAGTGTGTTGGATCCACTCCACACACTGGGTATAATTTTTATCTGCATTTCATCTTTCAGTTGGAAAGAGAATTTGGGTGACATTAATTGGTGTTTTCAGAGACTCATATATTCATGTTTCTTTTGAAAAACTTAGGCTCTAGAGAGACACTTTTACAGAGATATTTTTGAGTTGAAACAATGACAAGCACAGAAAAAGAGTGGAAGGTGGGATTTAACTTGTTAAGCTGAGTGCTAGAAATCAAGTTCTTTATTTGGCAGAAGGCAGCACTGGTTCAAGTAAAGGTGCAGGAGTTCTTAATTCAGCTCACGCTTTTCATACAGATGCCTGCAGTCTCGTTAGCAAATTTAACTACTCTGTGCCTCAATTTTCCTGTATAAAATGTTTGTTAGTTACACTCTGCATGCATGCAGGTAATATTTACAAATGTAAACAGAGTAGATGTGGCATTTAAGTAAAACCTTATAAAGTGAAGGCCTTGTTGCCTTTCTAAAATTATGGCTCAAGCCTGTTACTTTGGCTAGAGAAGGACTGTGAGAAAAGACCGTGAGAAGAAAAACAATTAGTTTTTACCCATGAGAATGTAGTATCAACAGAGGCATGAAATTTAAACAGTAGAAGGAGAAAACAGCAACATATCTGCACTTGTTATTTTTGTGAATGCTTGAATGCTCATGCTATAGGTAGCCAAGGACTATATGCTTTAGTTAGTAGTAGCCAGTAAGTCTATTGTAGTAGTTTAGGAGCCAGTGAATCTGTAACACGAATGATAACATACAAAAAGTGTATAAAAGAGGCTGCTTTGTTTAATAAACAGCTTTTTGGCCCTTGAAAGAGGCACTGTCCGTGTGTGTCGTGACCGCCCCAACAGCAACAAGTAGATGCAAATAAATGCAAATACATACATGCAAATCATAGATTTCAGCACAATGGATGGAATTCAGTGACTGGGCAAATGTTGCTTTGCATTTTTACAACATATTTCATGTTACTGTGTGTTCCAAAACATTGGAACAAGGGAAGTTCCTGTTTGACAGAGAGGCAAACAGTCTTCACCTTGAAGATTTAACACTGGAAAAGGACTCCAAAAATTCACAGCTTCTAGGTTTTGGATTTGAACTCAGACATCTCTTTTCCATCTTTGGATAACTGGTTCCACTTTGGTGTAGAAGTAGTGTTGTACCTACATTTAAAATATTCTCATTCTAATTCATGAAAATCCTCTGCTTCACAATCTTTAAAGCGAGCCAGTTCTTCCCTGGACACAGCACTGCATAGAGGATAGAGGGAATCAAAATCAGGTTTACAGCCTGCTGCACCAAAATGTCCATGTAGCAAAGACTAAACAGGGATGCTCAAGCTAAAGCAAACAAGCTCTGTGGGCAGTGCATGTGTGACATTTTTTGCAATTCCAGTTTGAAAAGATGGATTACATTTTGGCATGTACTTGTATCTTAAAAGGTGGAGGAAAACAAACTTTGTTTAAGAGTGTGCATGTGATGGAAGAAGCTAAAAAAATCCTATTAGTTCAATACCACATAAGAATTTTGGTTAGCCTCAGTACCTAAATGATGTTTCAGTTCAACAACTTTTAATTTAGCTAAATTTGATCAGCAGACTGAAAAATTATTCCCCATCCACACTCTCTAATCTGATGTCTTCACGATCCAAGGACTGTTTGTAGAGTTCATCACTGAAACGTCTTATCTTTCTGCTGGATCATCACCTGGCAGTGGCTGTTGCAGGTTTGCATGTCACAGGCATTTAAAATCTTGGCTAACATTCAAGAACCTGAACAAGCAGCTCATGCTAATCAATAGTGAAATATTTCAAATACTTGTTTCTGCTCACTGTAATAGCCATGGTAGTTGTACGAAGAAAGTCAGTCCTGACCTTTTTAATGGATTATTCACAGTAGCAGAAGGAACAGGACAGCCTCTAAATGGGTGACTATAGATTTCACATTTGCACAATTTCACTAAAATGTATGTATTCATTAACTGAAGGGGAAAATGTGGGGATTTAATGGCAATAACATATATTTAAAGAACTTTTCAACGTCATCTAAATCCTGGCCAAATTACTTTGAAAGTCTGGGGTTTAATAGTAAAAATTTCATATGCTGCTATACAAATTCAAAGAACAACAGTAAGATAAAAATTAGGTGAACTCACACAAGATTGTAATACTAATTAATATGCACTCCAGTATTTAAATCTGTAAGTCTCCATGACTTCATAGTATTTGTGCTGGAGATGGTTTGATACTCTCATAGTAGGAATAAAGTAGTATAAAATATAAGCATTTTGAATATGATTACTAATAAGGCAACAGCAAAACTTCAGGTGAAGTATAACATCTGGGAAAATACATAGAAAGATGTAGATATAAATGAAAATTTCAATACAATATTCTTCTGTATCTTGGAGAAAATCCTACTGATAAAACTGGAGGTAGTGGATGATGTGGGAGAATTACTCCGTGATGAGACACTAAACAAATTGGAACAACATATTTAAGCAGAAATATTCTAATTGCTTACTGCAGTTTTATGTTTTTGGAAAGCGTCTGGTCATTCCAGCACCAGATTTAGCACATAAAATTTTATTGGAGGTTTTTATGCAGCTGGTGTTAAAAAGGAAGTGAATTTATTGAAACCAATGAAGTATACTCCTCTGGATGGCTTTTCCCCCCTCATATACACCAGTTTTACATCATTGTAATTCCTCAGGTGTCAGTGGGGTTACTCTTGATTTCCACTGGCATAAACGAACATAGACTTGTGACCCTTCCCTTCCTGTGTTTTTATAGCTGCAAAATTCTTGCTATTTAAAAGCCGTGATGGAAAAGAACGGTGAAAGGCTTTTGGTTTATTACTTTATTCTCACATTAAAACATTTTCACATTTCACTTTGCTGGGTTTTTTGTTAAGAGGTTTGAGTATCTAAACCAGCTGATCTCATTCTTTGACTTTGAACGGAGTCCCTCCTAGAGTAAGAAAATATTTTAATGTGCCTGTCTTAGCACCATGCTGAAAATGCAGAATAGGCCTTTCAAGCTGTGGATGGTTTAGTTGCTTGGAAAAAAAATGTTATATATTTAACTGAATTAATTTGTTTGTGCCTTAGTATCAAGCTGTGATATGCATGTAATATTTAACAACAAGCATTCAGAAACCTTGTTGGATGCTGTCATGGATGGAGTGACGCACTTCACTCCCAAGAGAGAAGTAGCAACATGTTTATTGGTATAAAACAGTGATTTAACAAAGTTTAATAATAAATGTGACAGTGTTTTAACAAGGTGTAATGGCAAGGTACACTGGATTATTTACTGCAGAGAGCACAGGGTGAGGCAAAGCAGTCAGGGAGACCCTGCCATTGAGTCATGAGGTTCAGAAAGGAGGTTGTTGCTTTCTGAACACCTTCTCAGTGAGGAGTTTAGGTTTAGCTGGATCCAGACTTAGACCCAGACTTGTCCAGCTCTTTATGTATAAAGAATTATATGTCCGCAATCCATCCTGTATATTACTTAGCTAAGATTTTGAAGTTACCATGAACAAGAATCTGTTACAGCAAGGAATCTCTCAGCCTCAAGGAGACATCTTAAGAGGTGTCTCTACTCAAGGGCTGATCCTGGCGTGGATCCCACTGCTGTGCAGGAGACATCCATAAGCCTGGGCTGTCCACTGTTTATGGAGTGAGATGATTCCCTTACAGTCATGTTTGCATACCAGCCGCGTTTCAGTCACTGCGTGCTCAACCAGCCCTCAGGCGTTCTGCAACATTTATGGCCCTTAGCTGTTACAGCGGGGATTAGTCCCAACACTTAGCTACAGACTCTTCCCAGAGTCCAGCTTAAGCCAGATGCAGCCACCACCACCACCACCACTGGTGGCTGTTGCTTAGGCAGAAAAGGACAGGAGGAAAGCATCTCAAAATCTTCAAAGGAGAGGTGTTCCACACCCTTTTAATTCTGTCAGACCAGTGCTTCACTCTAGTGACCAGTGGATGTAAAGTAAACAAGTATGACATCGTGCTTTATTTATTACAAGAGTAATTTTGTTACTTTTATCTTTTCAGTTCTCTGCATGCTTTTTATCTTTGAAAATCAGTACTATGTGTCCTGAAAGTCTTTTCTTCAGTGGCTCAATAAAAACTTTCTTAAGTCATGTTTCCTAGTTCTTCATTTGCTCTTGTTGCGGCCCTCTGAATTCCCCATCACTCTGGAAGTACAGTCATGTCTTAGTCTAAATGAGAGTTTAGCAGTTCTTGAAAGCCAGAAGGGATATTCACTTTTCCTGCAAATACTCATGATCATAAAACATAAGACCATCCCCAAGAGTCACAAGAGGCACTTTCTCTTGTTGAAGTTCACGTGGTTGGTGGTTGCCTAGCCCTCTCATTTGTCAAGGTCTTTCTTCAGGGCCTCTCTGCATTTGAGGGAGTCAACAGCTCCTCCCAGTTCTGCATCATCTGTGAACTTGCTCAGTGTCCCTTCCAGTTCTCATCCAGGTCATTCATGAAGATGTGGAAGAGCACAGGGGCAAGGATGGAGCCCTGCAGAACCCCACTAGTGACAGGCAGCAAATCTGATGTCACCGACTCACTATAATCATCCCTTTGTGCCCAATCCTCGAGGCAGTTTTGCACCCATCCCATGATGTGTTTATCCAGCAGAATTTTGGACATTCTGTCCAGAATAATTCTGTGAGAGGCAGTATTCAAATGCTGGATTCTCAGTACCCAGGAAAAGACAAGACTTAATTCTTCCCCCCTCTGCTCACACAATGTCATGCAAAAGAGTAGTGGTATCAGTTTGCATTTATACACACTTCTGCAATTCCAGATTATCAAATTCATCAGATTAATGTTCTATATTTATAGCTCTATCAAGGAAACAACAATGGGGAAGCCCAAACCTCACCATACTGAGGGATGCATTAGCAATTTGCCAAGACTCTAAAGCCTGCACAGAATTTGTATATTATATATACACTATATGTTTAATCAAACAAACATGCATAACTATATTTTCTTCTACTGCTGCTTTCCTGACAGCTGAATGGTAATTATGAGGGTTTCCAAGGTTTTTTTCCCCTTTCCTTGCTTTGCATGTACAAGCTCTCAAAACTAAAGGTAAGTTTGGAGGATGGGAGGAGGCAAATGCTGCTGTTCTGAGCACTGAGACAGAAAACTCAGATCCTATTGCTCAGTGTAAACTTCACTTGGTGACTTTGACAGTTCAGCTCATCTGCCTGTAAGAATGTGAAAGGTATTTGTTTTATGTGGCTATCTTGAGCCAAATTAACCCAACAATGTGTGTAGTTTTAAAATTTTATGTATTGATTAAAATGGCAAATTGTGGTGGGCTTGTTAATCATGGATTTTGTGTCTCCTCATGTTGTCAAATTAATTTCTGCCTTTGATACTCCTGCTATCCTCAACGAATTTGCTGCTCTTTAAGATGCAATGTGACACCAAAATGCAGCCTTAAGTTACAGAATATTTTAAAGGAGGAAGAGTGGAATCCAAGAGCAGTTCATCTAATCTGCCCTGGACACACACACTCAGAGTGGATAAATCATTCTGTGGAGATGTCTGGCTTTCTCTACCATAGTTATAAAGCTGGGTTACAACACTTAGATTAGACAGGTGGCTTAGATGTGTAGAAACCACTTTGACTAGGGAAGCCTCTGGGCTAGAAGCAGCTGGCACCTGACAGCACACTGGTGTATTTCCTTGCTGTGATTCCTATTAGGAATCCACTTTTGGCCATTGAGAAGAGATAAGTTGCTGCTCTAGGCAGAAAATCTTTAGTCCTTACTAACTTTTAGGTAGCAGAAATTTGAAGATACAATCTGGACATTTAGCAAAGAAGTGAACTGAAGTTTCAGCCGAACTAGTTCTACCAGTAACCGATCCTTTTTCTTGACTGATGTGAGTTTCACTGGAATGCCTTGGATGAGAAGAGAGAAATATTTAAGACTTGTGTGCCAAAAAGCTGTACTTGCTAAGTTCAAGTCTAATTGGAAGTGATTTGCATCTCATCAAATTCTTCTTCTGCACTGTGTGAAGGAGATGTACTAAGTGTGCTATGTATAACAGCTCTCATGTGACTTTGTATGTACTGCACATTGAAACAGCAATCCCTGACTACTATTATACAAACTTTCCAATTTTCCAGGGAAAATTCTATCTTTAACCTGTCTATTTTACTAAGTGACACTCCTTATTCTCACATTTAAATAACCAGAAACTATCTTCCTAATCATGTCAGCCATCTACAATGACACAATTCACGAATTAACATCACTGCACAGCTTTGTGGTGCTGCTCATTTTGATGTTGCGCTGCACTCTGAAAAACCTACCCACACATCTGACTGTCCTCTGTGAAGCGAAAAATATTTCATGAGCTGTGCTCCTGAGCATGTTACCTGATCAAATTTAATCACAACCATGACCCCGTGTTCCTGCTCCTGTGTCCCATTAGCACTCCCTCATTTCAGTCCACCAGGACATATTCTTAGTAATGATCTTCCTTGAAAGGTGTATGGTATGCAGCATCATTTCTTCCCTAATAATATCATGTTTTTCTGTAACGTGTCTGTCTGCATGCAAGTCTGTGCCCATTTATTTCTCTTCATCACTGTATTTGCTGTTATCAACAACCTTCCCTCTTCCATGTAGCCAGTACTTCCCTCTGCCCTCCATTACATGGTATTAATCCCTAATGGTCTGGCAATGAATGCTTAAAATTTAACTTATGAATTCTGTGTGTGTAAATGTATTCATACCCCCTATTGCTCTGCCTACAAGACATCAGCTTCCCCTCCTTCCTCCCAGTGTCCTGCAGTCAAGAGCATCAAACAGAACAAAAATGCAAATGTGGCATCTGCAGTGCATTTGCATTTGCACTCTGCTCTGGTCAGCAGAGCTGAGGGCTGGCAGAGAAATCTGGCTGGGTCTGAACAAAACTCAGCTGTCATCAATACCTGTGGAAACTGATGAACAAGTTACTTGTGCTAGTCAAGGGCATTTTTAGAGGAGTTTGTGTGGAAAAAGAGTTTAGCACAATGGGTAGGATCAGAAGTGCAATACTTAGTCACCATTAAATGTACTGAGGCCTGAGGAGCTCAGCAATTATAGCAGGAAGGAGGCTATTGAACAATCCTTTTTTTCACCCCTCACATGCAAATAGGCTTAAATGAGATGATCTGGGACAATCCATCTACTCAAATTGCATCATCTGTGTCAGGCACAGCATGAGCAAGGGTGTGAGAGAGGGCAAGTGAAGAGTGACCACAGCCCAGGCAGTGCCTTCCCCAGCCCAGGTGCATCTCAGCAGCAGGGCAGGGTTCTGATAAGGTCTCCTGGCAGTCTCAGAAAGGCAGGTTGAGGATTCCAGTTACAGGTCCATTTGGGAACTCTGCCACTCAGGAGCAGCAAGAGATGGGCCAAAGGCAGAACTGGAGAAAGGGCTGCAGCACTGGTCTGACTGCTCCTCATCCAGGAGGCAGTGCCAGAGACATGACTGGAGGTGGGTGCACTTCAGATACAGCCAGGGTCTCTCCAGGAGACAGAAACAGGAGTGTTTAAACTTACAGTGCAGATCAGACAAGGGCTGGGATGGAGGTTAAACAGATCTCCTGAGCCCCTGGGCAAAGGGTGGGGTAGGGTTCCCAGGTCAGGCTGGTCAGGAAAATAAAGATCTGTGGTCACATGTATGGTGCTGATACTGTTACTCCAAGCTCCCTGGAATATGGAACTGCAATGAACAGACCTCAATCAATTTGCTTCTTATAATTTTTGCTCTTTTCTGGCCTTAGGATATCTCAATCAACTCTTTAGTTTTTGTACTCAGCATGATGTAGCTAATCTGGACTTTTAGATTGCTCCTACCACAGTAACACTCCGTTGCCAGAATCCTGTTGTCTTCAGGTTTATGATTCTTCAGAAGACCATCATAAAGATCCCAGTACATGTGACACTGTTCCCTTTTCCATGTCAAAGTGTGTTATATAAGCAGATTGCTTTTGGCGACAGGTTATCCTGCATTCTAGTGCAAAACGACAAACAGCTTTTCACATAAATCAGGGGAAACCTTTCCTTTCACTGAGCCATATTTAGGATTTTGTGTCAGAGTCATTCTCTATTGTAAAAAATTGGTGATGCATGTGGTTATTAAATGGTTCTCCCACTTTTTTTTTGCCTCTTGCCTTCAACTGTCAACATGCAGGAGACAAGAATAAACCCTTGACTTCAACCATTGATATATTTGTTTTAGAGCAAAGCATTTGTGTAGACAAGTAAAACCACATTCTGTCTCAATGGAACTTGTTCTTGCTTAGAAATAAGGTTAGTTCTATGAGCCTGAATCATCTGAAAGGCTTACTGAGCTGCAAACACACTGGTAGCTGAAGTGCAGATGAGCTTAAAGCACGCACTGGCCTAAGAACCATGTCCATTATCAATTGCCATTTTGTCATCTTAATTTCAGCGAGGTGTATTGAATAATTTATCTTGCCACTTTCTTTGTTTACAGGTAGAGACCAGTGCATTGCATCCTTCCCTCGTGGCCCCTGAGGACATGCTCTGTCTGTTCTGACACTGTGCTAAGACCATGTTATGCACCACTTTACCAGGCAGCTTCATTTATTGTGGAAGGAATTCAGTTATACAGTCAAGAAGTGAATTTCTGTGTTGTCCCTCTGTGAGCTCTGTGTAGACTGTCACGGCACTAGAACATGTAATTCCCCCCAAAAACTCAACACCAAAATACAGACTTCATCTATCCCCTCTCAAAGTGAGGGGAAGAATTTTATTGCAGTTGCTTGGTGTATTTTTTTCTAATTTTACATCTATGATGCTTTATTTGCTCAAAGGTATGTTCTGAATAAGATTTGTGGAAAAAGTAAAATTCCATGCAAAGTGTAGAAGCTGTAGCTATTTATTTAAAAAGCCAAATACATGCTTGCAAAACTGCTTTTTCAGAAAACAATCATCATTTCCATGAAGAATGGCTCCATTGTGGCTGAGGTCAGGAAGTCCTGACCATTGTCTTTTGGCACCAGATAAATTTTAATTTTCTTCTAAGTGTTTCCAAAGTTCTCACCAATTAATGTCTCCTGCAAAGTTTGTTGCAACATGCAGCATAATTACTTACCTTTTATTTCCTTACTTCTAAAGGAAACCTAGCTGTTAATAGGACCATAAACCAATTATCAATGCATTTTCTTCATTGTTGAATCGTTATTCATAGCTCATTTTGCAGTAACTGAGGATCAAGTTCTAGTGGATTCACATTCTGTCTGTCAACATTAAACAATTCACAAACCAAGTCAATTTTTATCCTGAGGGAGAAATATTCCAAGACAAATACTCGTATTTTCCTCACCCTTTAGAATAATATGTTACAGTGAAGTTGCAATGTCAGTGACTTGTTTGTGGACAAAAATAAAATATACTGTGTAACGTGTCAAGGGGGATAAACTTGCTATTCCAGAGGCAGTTGCGATCAGTATATCTCCCTGAATATCAAGCCTGGCACATCAGCCTAATCTGAATTTTATGTCTAACTCAGTATTAGAAACAGAGCAACTTAGTTTGTAAAAAATTGAAAAGTTGGAAAGACAAAAGATATTCATCTGTGTTGTTTATAGAAAGTCAGATTTGTCATTGCTTCATGTCTTAGGCAGTGTTTTTCACATATGAAAACAAATTAAGCAGCAGTAGTTTGTAATACTTGTAAGAGTGACAAAAAGGTGCAGTACAATAGACAGTCAAATTCCAAATGCATATTGAAGAAACCTGGTGATATATCTCTGTCATCCTTCAGGAATATTAGATGTTAGGAGGTTTATTGCTTGAAATAGTCATCAGTTTCTGTCATTAGGCCCCCTGGATCTTTCTTTTTCTCACTTTTCTAAGCTGTCTCCCTATCTCTCTCACCTCTCTCTCCCTACCACACACAGAACTCCTGTAAGGCCTTTTAGCCTTGCCCATGGCCGGCCCTGGAGCTCTGTTGGAGCCAAGCCAGGTTTATACCAGTTGGGAATTTGTCCTAATGGCCCTTTTGATCACTTTTGGGACCATTCAGTTTCAGCCAATTTGACTGTGAGACGACTGCTTAACACTGAGTGTTGGGTATTTTCTCCTCTTCAAATGCCCAGATCCTCCAGCATTCCCTGATGGTGCCAGGGAACAATCCATTGTATCCAGAGAGGAGGTCAAGCCAACTAAAATGCCATAACCAGATGAAGAGCCACAATTCCAATGGATCAAATGAAAAATGGGCGATGGTCTGTTTTCCTTAGAGGCAAATATTAAGGGATATCAAGAACCTGTGTTGCTAGGAGATGGAGTCTCAGTAAATATCAAACACATTGTTCGGCTCCTGCTCCTAGCAGAGCACAGTAAATTCACTTACCCAGTACTAGGCAGGAGGAGTCAGTGGAAACCCAAGGAATCCACATGATACTATCTCAGGGGGCAGGAATTTTAAAGGAATCCAAAACAACAACAACAAAAGCTTTTGCAAAGTTCTAAGTATCAATGGTTCTTAGGCTAGATACTTGAAGTGCACTCAATTATAACACATCCGTGAATTGGCAGTGGAAAAATCCGACTCCAGCAGCAGAGATGAGTTGCAGCTGCAGCTGATAGTGAGGGATGCAAACAGAGAGAGCACTTACGTGATGAAGGCAAGACCGGCAATCAGTTGTGTGCTTCAAAGCAAAAAAGCACAGTCGTGATGAAGGCAAGACTGGCAATCAATTGTGTGCTTCAAAGCAAAAAAGCACAATCAGTGTGACAACAGGGCCCCATTGTTGGCTCTGGCTTTCTGTTGAAATGACTTGCACAGGGGAAGGGCCCTGGAGCAGAGCAGCCTTGCCCCCAAGCCCTTAATTTCTTCTGTGTTCTTCTCTGTGTTCCTTTCTTTCTTTCTTCTGCCTTTTTTCCCCTTTCGCTTTATAGCCGAGATTTCCTCATTATGGGGCAGTTCTTCAGCGTGGTTAAAATGCTTGGAGTTGCCTTACCTTGCTTATATTTAGTTTTGCCCTCACACCAGTAGTTCAGCTCACAGCAGTGTCTCACTGCAGGGGTGGCTGGCAAGCCAGTAAAGCAGGTGCAGCTCTCCAACCTGCAATGGCATCGTGCTCCTTGGGTGCACTATACAGTGGCCACATGAGCAGGCAGTGAAGCAGAAGACACGAGTGCACTTTTCCTAGGTTTTGGTATGCATGGGTTGAACAGTGCAAAGATCACTGCTCAGTTCTATTAAGAAGGAGCTGTTCTTCTTTTTTCTTCCCCAGTCAGCAGTTTTTCTACCAAAACTCTCTCTTCACCGGCCCTGACTTTCTTCCACTGTGGACAGCTTGATATTCTTGGGGAGCCCTAGCTCTTTTCAGCTCATCTAGCTTTTCAGAGTAGTACAATTCTGTCCCTAATAAAATTGCATAATTTTAATTTCTAAAGCCTTTGAAATGTGTCTTTTCTTTTTCTGAAAGACCCATCATTTAGAAGTTCTTAGAACCACACTTTTTAATAAGTCTCCTGTCCCAAGCAACCGTGACTACCTGACTGGTACCAACCTTAAAATTTTGACAGGTTTACATTATTCCTGATTTCCTTTCTGCAGCACATAGAGGCATCCCAAACATTTACAGAAAAATAATTCTTTGCTAGCTCCTAAATTGAGCATCTCACTGAACAATTTAAACATGGGTAGCAATACAAAGAAAGACTTGACAGGAAAAGGAAGAGCACGTAACAACCAGGCAAAGGGTTGCAAGAAGTTGAAATCATGAAGATGAAAGCATGGTCCTTAATATATGGTCTGTGCAGTAACTTATCTTGCGGTTCTGCTCTCAGTGAAATCAATGGCAAAACTTCACAGTCTCTATTTACATCAGGGTGCAATGTTGGGAAAAAAAAGGCAAGCATTAACCCATAGAATTGTAGAATATCCTGAGTTGGAAGGCACCCACAAGCATCTTTGAGTCCAACTCCTGCCCTGCATAGCAGCATCCTCAAGAGTCACACCCTGTGCCTGAGAGCATTGTCCAAATGCTCCTTGAGCTCTGCCAGACTTGGTGCTGTGACCACTGCCCTGGGGAGCCTGTTCCAGTGCCCAGCCACTCTCTGGTGGTTAGATGTATATCCAACTACCTGATATTTTCCTATGTGTTTATTGTCCTAAGTGGATATTGCCCTAATATCCAACCTAACCCTGCCCTGACAGCTCCAGCCATTTCCTCGAGTCCTGCCACTGTCACAGAGAGCAGAGATTGGAGCTGCCCCTGTGCTGCCCCTTGGGAAGATGTTGAAGACCACGATGAGGTCTGGCCTCAGTCTCCTCCAGGCTTGGTCACTCTTCATACAGCTTCTCCTGTGGACCCTTCACCATCTGCTATTCCGATCTGATAAACTTTTTCACCTGGTTTAAATTCAGTGCTCTTGCAGTGGGACTGGAAGCTACCCTGAATGCAAAGTAAGTGAAAATTAGCTATTACTCACTGTTACAGCAAGAACCTGACAATGTTTGCTTGCACTGTCTGGAGATGAGAAAGAGGGATTCAGTTCCTCTTTGCATTTCAGAGAGCCCAAAGGATTCTAAAAGCCTTCAAGCATTTGCCATGAAAAAACATCCTTTAATAAGCAAGTAAAGAAAAGTTAGGTACAGCCAGCTGCAGAGGTACCCTCTGTTGTCAAGTGCCCCACAAGCTCTGAAGGAGGAAGCTGAGGCAGTTTGCTCTATTTGATGCGTTGTGGTAATCAGGCAGCTTATTTTCTGACCTTCAGGGATCTGGCTCCATATGAAAAGGAACGTAAAAGTGATACATAAATCTATGTGAGGAATGGTTTCATTGAAACCTGTATGTCATGGTTCAGAAGTACTGGAAGCCAGGCAGGCCCAGAGGGAAGGATGGATCAGAAATGGCAATGTTCATACTCATATATATAGATATATCTTTGTGTGTCTCAAAACTCATCCAAATGCCCACAAAGATCTGTCCCACATAAAAGCAACTGATGAATGACAGTCGCTCCTTAAAATGGTAATCAAATTGTACAGAATGCAAAGCAAAATTAAATCTCATCAAATCTTTAGATTAAAAGCAGCCTCTGGGAGGGCACTCAAGATCTCTGTGTGTGTCCTGTGGTGTACCCTGGTCTCTGGACATCTGCTGTTTGTCACTGTATATGTAGGCTTTTGTTTAGATCTGATACACCCATCCTCAGTTTCTCCTTTGGATTTATATAATATCTGTTTAATCATGACTGGAAATTAGTAATTTCAGTACAATGATTTCAATCATCTTGCTCTGTGTGCCATTATGAGGACCAGACTTCAGAAATTCTTATTTATTGGCTGAAAATACAAGGACTTTGTTGCATTCATATTGAACAAAAGCATTGCTTCGAGCATAAAAAAAAATGGGGAGGTAGTATTTTCACATAGAAAATTGTTTAACTTTAATCTATATATTAATATTTCCTCCTTTTTTGTCCTGCAAACTGTATCTAATTAATTTTTTCCCTTGTAATTATTTTTTTAGACTGTCAGGGAACACTGGAATTTCTTTTGTTCAGGTATGTGGGATTATGCTAAGAAAATCATGAAATCCTCAAAGTGAATATCATGTGCCACTGGCAACTTGCATACATTATTTGCACAACTGGGCAGCTTGCATCAGTCTTCTTGCAATGTGCACCTGAGCCTGCTTTGTAGGGATTGAAGAAAAATTGAAATTCCTCAGGAATGTTTGGTGCACCATAGATCAGTTAGAGGTCATCATGTTATTTAGTGTTTTATGGTGAATAAATCAGATGCTCACTTCCAAATCCCCCTTTATATGAGCTATAATACATCGAGTTCTTTATGGAAAAGGAATTTTTATGAACTGAAACTGAACCACATTATCCTGTAAAGTAATGGGGCAGTGACACATATAATGAATAGGACATCACTCGCTTTTTTGTATTCTCTGCATCACAGTGAGAGCACAAAAAAGCTGAATCAAGTAGATGCTTCTCCCTGTGTACAAACACAAGACTTGAGGCAGTGAGGTGGGAGTTTTCATATCTAATTTAAACATCTATGTTGCAGTGGGGATCCTGCAACATGCATATATCAAACCAGGAGTCCCGTGGAAAGGAAATATATATGGACAGGCAGATTCTTGCTAGCTGTTTCAGAGATGTTTATTTCTCCAGCCGCATGGCCGGAGCTCTGCCCAGGAACTGTTCCAGTCACGGGACCAAGGGTCCTTCTGCCCGCGCAGGGAACACAAACCAACCAATGGGAACGAGGCTGAGCAGGGGCAGGGAAGCCCCGTGTCTGTGCCCTCAGGGCCCCTCTCCCAGGGCTACATGGCAGGGGAGGGACCCCAACACCTCACCCGTTTTATTTTAATAAAAGGAGAATGAAAACAACTGGATAAACATAACAAGAACAGTTTCAAAACAAAACAAGCCACCCTCCTGAGTCTTTAAATGTCCAAACAGATTCTGTGGAACATCTTAGGGCTGACAGAAGGGAGACAGAACTCTCTGAGCATGCTTTGTGGGGAAACTGAGGCAGGAGAGGGTTTAATTTCTTCCTTCCCCCTTTTCATCCCCCACTCGGCATTGGAAAGGGATTTTTGGGGAAACAATTGGCAAAAGCATGGTTTTGTGAGGAAAACCATGGATGAAAAAACGGATTGGGAATACACTGGGGGTAATAGGACATAGGGTAAAAGGGAAAGGTGGGATTAGGAAAGGGAGACTGTAGGGGGGACTTACAATGGAGATATTGTCTAACATGACTACGATTTTTTGCATATATACTGCCTTTTACAGGAACACCATCAGGCCCAGTGACCTGCGATGCTTGTAACCCTTTTCTCCCTAGTACAATATTAAATTCCACCACCTCTCCATCTCCCAAGCTTGGGATGCATTTTTCAGGGTTATTCTTTTTAATAGCAGTTCTATGCACGAATATGTCTTGCTGGTTGTCACACCTTGTTATAAAACCATAATTTTGCTTAACATTATACCATTTTACTATCCCTAAGATCTTAGGTACTACGATCTTTTCCTTTTTCCGAGTGGCTGCTGTTTTCTGTCTCGCTGCGTCTTTGCTGTCTCTTTCGGTCGCTCCCGTGGTGGAATTGTCGGGGCTGCTGGTGCCTGCGCGCTCTTCCCGGGGTCGCGTTCGGGGCTGCGCGGGCCGGGCCGGGCCGTGCCGCTCAGTTCTCCGTGCGTCGCCTCCTCTGGTCGCAGCTTCGCTGCCGATGCCGGGCGCTGTACCCACGTCTCGGCCGGGCCCCCGAACGATGACTCCCCCGCGCCCTGCTCCAGCGCGCGTTTCAGCTGGGCGCGGCTCTGCTCCACCGCCATTGCCGCCCGCCGCCGCCCGCGCGCCGCCCCTCTCGGTCGGGCGTTCATGGGGCTCGCTCCACCACGCGCCGCGTGGGGCCGGGTGGGCACCGCCGGGTCCCGCCGCGCCTCGCTCCGCCACCGACACTGCGGCTCGCATGGCTCCGCCCGCGCATGGGAACTGCCTCGCTGCTGCTCGCAGAGCGCTCGGTGCACGTGGCCTGGGCCGCACGGTCCCTGCGCCACGCTTCCCTTCGCCAGGACACAGCTGACATTGCTCAACAGTCTCGGTAAATAAATAATATTCACGAAAATATTCTTCCATCGGCATATATTTTGACTCCAGTATTAACTGTGTCCAAACAGTTTTCCAAAAGCCCTTGGTAAGAATTAAATCCCAAGAAACATAGAAAAAGTTCTTAAACAACCATGCCAGGAAGTGTTTCAGTTCTTTTTGAGCTTGAATCAAGCTAAAATTTACAAATCGTTGTTCAAGAATCATTTTAAGTTTAAGATAAATGTCCATATGCGGCTCTGAGAGCCAAGAGTCTTCCCACCGTTCCTCCATAGTTTAGATATGGAATAGCAAAGCAAAACCAAGAAGAGGAATCCAAAGTTTCCAGGGTTTACTCACACAAATCAGTCGCTTAGGGATCGGGGATCGTTCTGCTCTCAATTCTCCACCATTATGTTGCAGTGGGGATATTGCAACATGCATATATCAAACCAGGAGTCCCGTGGAAAGGAAATATATATGGACAGACAGATTCTTGCTAGCTGTTTCAGAGATGTTTATTTCTCCAGCCGCATGGCCGGAGCTCTGCCCAGGAACTGTTCCAGTCACGGGACCAAGGGTCCTTCTGCCCGCGCAGGGAACACAAACCAATCAGTGGGAACGAGGCTGAGCAGGGCAGGGAAACCCCGTGTCTGTGCCCTCAGGGCCCCTCTCCCAGGGCTACACGGCGGGGGAGGGACCCCAACACATCTACACTAAGAGGATTGTTTAGATTCTCCATAAAAGGGGAGTCTCCACAACCTTATAAATAAAACCCAGTCTAGCAATAAAGAAAAATACCATCAAAAATGTACACTGGAACAAGAGAGGCAGGTAAAATAGCTATTTATTGGCCCTCAGAGGAGTTTCCTGTGGATGAGTATTGAGATGGTGAGGTCTTAGTCTTCAGAACACATGGACAAGATCCTTTGAATCTGCCCCTAGATTTACAACTCAGGGTTTGCTGTTACATCGTGTACTTAATAGTGCTTTTGATTGGTACAGCTGTAAAATTCTTCCATGAATGTAATATATTCCAAACCAGTCACAAGTGTGTCACGAAAGTAGAAGAGTCACATTGTACAGCTTGATTCATCACAGACTTCAGCTACTACAGGCATTCATCCACAACCCTTAGCTAAATGCAGAGCAGCATGTGGATTATGAAAAGTTTCTGTAAAATTACTTACTTGTTTCTTAGAACTTGTCTCATTATTTTCCCTATGAAATAGGTAAGACAGGTGAGAAGAAGTCTCTTAATTTTCATAATAACTGATTATAACTTTCAAGTGTCTATTTATTTTTCTTTTCCTTTTTGGTAAAACAAAAAATTATAAATGGAGAGATTTAATTCTTAGGAGAAACATCATATTCTGGAGGGCCAGGGATTCTCTGCTGACTGAGACTTAAAATACTTTTTGACTGATTCTTAAATAAATTTTGGTATGTGTTGTAAGAAGGCTATAAATGACTTAATTGATTTTCATATGCCCGTTCCAGCTTCTTATCCTTGAAAAGAATGAACATACAATTACCTTAATTAGCAATATAACAGCTGATTGTTGCTTCAAATATGCATTTTGCCATTTCTTTTCCCTCAGTGTGTAGCTCTGAAGTGGTAAGAAGTTCACAGTGGAAATGGGTCTGAGGAAAAACTTCAAGTTTCCAGCTTGGTCAGAAAAAATTCCAACCGTGCTCCCTCCATATTCAAAGAATTAAGAACTATGAGATGATCTTTTTCATAGTTTAGTGTAAAAGCAGCTCAGGCTCCAGACTAAGGGGATGATTCACTTATCGTAAAATTCAGGTGTCTGAAATTTAGGTGTCTCATCTAAAGTAGCTGTCTGAGTATCCTATCAAGGGACCAGAAACAGATAAACAGCTGCAGGAGGCAATACATCTTATCAGAAAACAACCCAGACTGGGCCTATTTCTCACTCCACTCACTCAAGGTGCCAAGGCACCCAGTTAGACTTCATATTTAATTGGGCTTCAGAGAAAGTTATATGGTATTAGAAAACTGTAAATCTTTTGCTTTCAAGCATTTAGCAGGTTGTACCTTAGGGAGCACATTTGGGAAAAAAAAAAAAAAGTGGCTGCTGTAAGATTTATAACTTGGTTTTTCGACTTTACTACTATGTCAGTGCTGGGGTTTAGAGCAAACAAGAAAAAGA
Source organism: Corvus hawaiiensis (assembly GCF_020740725.1). Taxonomy (NCBI): domain Eukaryota; kingdom Metazoa; phylum Chordata; class Aves; order Passeriformes; family Corvidae; genus Corvus; species Corvus hawaiiensis. The sequence continues at coordinate 4,805,001 of NC_063217.1, read as the reverse complement.
TACTTTACAGATCAAATATTACCTTCACTATAGGCCCTAACTAGAGGCACTGTGAAAAACAGATTAGAAGTAAATGTTTTGGTCTTCTTTTATTGCTCAAATTTAAAATAAAATATTAATGTAATTCAGCTTCAAACAGGTTTAAATATCATTGGTGAAAAGAAAGCCTTGCTCTGAACTTTTAAGTAGAAGTTTTTAGATTTGAAGAGTCTTATTTTTTCCATTGTTTTGTTTTCCTGCTTTTAAGAATCCATCTATTAATAATATCTGTTCTTCCTTTCTATCCTACGGGAGATAGCAGAAAATAATCACATTTTTTCGGACTCTTAGAGAAAACAGAAGCATGAAAGGGTTAAAAATTTATTTCAGAGAAACTGAATACAATAGAAATTCATTGCTATGTTTTGTTTAAAAATATTTTAGTGATCTGTTATTATTAGTGCTGCACCTGTTTTGCATGTAACTGTTTATGAGCTGATATTTTTGAAGTAATTTCTGCTTGTTCCCAAATCAGTCCAAAACCTGAGCATAAAGAACTTCAATCAATGAATATAAATATTATAAAATCAAATTAATCAAAAAAGAAATATGTAATAAATACAAATTCATAGCAAATATATTTTTCTGAATTGATTACTAATATTTTTCATTAGTGGATATTCCTTGGGTTTTTATTTGATGTCATTGGTGATGTGGCTCAGCAACACATTCTTGATTTACAGGTCTCAGTGTCTTTTAATCTCTTCCCTCCAGTTACAGTTAAAGAATCCAGGATATAAGTATAGATGGAGCTTCCTGCATAGGAGACACCTGTACAAAACTGGTGGGAAGCATTGCTATGCAGACAGTATTCATGGCTTTCCTGAGAAATGGGGTGAGATAAATTACAAGAAAGAAACTAAAGAGCAGCTGGCCTTGCAACAGAGAACGTGTTTGAACATGATTTGCCAATAGCATAAAAGACTTCTAAAAAATACGACGATTACTGCAGATAGAGGACATCAGCTGTCTCTGGCAGATATGTGAAAGTCCTTGAAGAAGCTAAAAAAAATCAGTTTTTTGCCTAAACAGAGGCTTATAAACTCATGGGCTGAAGAGTGGGGGAAGAAAGGACTGAAAAATAATGTAACTTAGCTCACCTGTGGAAGGTGTAGAGCTAATTTTACATGACCTGTAGGCTTTGATAATGAAGTCACACCTCAGATGACACAGTCTGTCACAATATTTGTACTTTGGATCACTGTGGGAATCTCTAATAGTTGCTGTTCCTGAGATTCCCCTACCCTCCTCCTTTGAGGGCCGGGAGTTAAATGGACAAAATGGTTTCCTTCCCCTAATTGAGCCCACCTCAATGAATGTCACTGGCCCTTAGCTGGCTGCAAAGTACACACCAATCCCCTCTGACAGTGATTTTTGGTATATTTCCTTGGCCACCTCTGTCTGTGACATGAGAATTCACCTTTCAACAAGGTCGCCTCTCCAGCAGCTTCCAGTGCTTAACCCCCAAACTCCAGCGGCTTGAACAGCCTGATTTTGCTGTAGTTTAGCTCTCCTGGAGTAGATTTGCTAGAGGATTACATAGAGTTGACAGAAAGTATGGTAAACAAGAAAAGAGTGTGGTAATTTTCCCATCAGACAAGAAAGAGAGCATTTTTAGTATATGATTGTAATGGGGTTTGCATTGTTGTGGGAGTCCATGCCAAAGTCTGTTAGAGGCAAATCAGGTCTCCATTAAATTCCTTGATTTGAGCTGCTTGATCATTGCTGATGAAAAACAGGAATCAGTTTTCAGGGAGGTCAGTAAAAGTATAGAAGGTATTTAGTAAATTATTTTATAGTCAGAATATGAGCTACTGTGAAGAAAATGAACTTTATCCCAGCCAAAATCAGTGCACCCCATTTGACAAACTGTTCTTCCTAACCATGTATTAATATACTAACCATGTAACCATAATCCAGGCCCTTGGATTAATATTCTGTGTTTGGTTTAAGATTTTGGTTGTGGTTTAGAGGCTCGTCCTGATTTAACAAACCTCATCTGTCTTTATGCAACCTCAAAAATTTCAGTCTTCCAGCCCATCTGAGAGGAAACTGAGCTATACATTGAAAATAGCATTGGCAGATTGATGGAGGCACATGCAGGGAGTATTTAATGAGTAGCCTCAGGGACCACAACTTGGTGTAACTTCTGTTTTATTGGGGCCTGGAGGAAGTGCAGATTGCAGCAACTTAGATTCCTCTGATGTTACCCAGTGTGTCTAGATATAGTTCCAGCCCTCTAATATAGAAATGCCTGTTTCGTGCAGAGTTGTGAGTGCTAATTGTGTGACACGACATCCAAAGGCAACGCTGAGCAAACATCTGTGCTGCTCTGATGTGCTCTGCCAGGCTGCTTTCCTGCATTCCCAGGTAGGCAGCTCCCAACTTCAGCAGCTGGAATGTGGGAACATATCTGACTCATCAGTGTCTGAAATGGAGCTGCAGCAAATCTTAGGTCACTGTGGTTTATATAAATTAGTCTTGAAATAAGATTTCATAGGAAGTTTTGTCTTTCTGACGCTTCTTCCAGCAGGAGAAGGGAATGTCTCCCATTCCCTTGATCTTCTTTAGTTCTGCTTTTTAGATCTATGACTTGCTGCTGACCTCTCAGCCCTATCTCCTGCCTTGCTCCCTCTTCAGTGATTGCTGGATCATTCCATGAAGTCACTAGCATGAGAGAAAACAATCTGCCTTTTTTTTTTTCCCTGGATTTAGTTTCTGCTAAATTAGTGACATAAAACAGCTTATAAAGTGTTCAGTGTGTACCAATATCTGCTGGGACCATGAGTGGAGAGAGAGATGGGTGAGAAGGAAATTGCAGTTGTAATTGGAGTAGTGGATGGAGTTACTACAATAGCTCACCATGTTTTATTGAATAACATTCCTAATTCCATCCACTTCTTGCAGTAGATGTTACTCAAATTATAAGTTGTAGTGTATTGCTCACTTTTTTGGGAGAAGAACAGATACTTTTCAGCTTCTGGCTGGGTAGGGCAGCAAATGCTGATAACTGCAGGCAACAAAACGTAAGCAGGAGGCAGAACCCACAGAACTGATGGCCACAGAGGACTGAAATAACTCAATGCTGACTGGTTAAATTTATCAATTTAGTTACAACAGCACATGTTTTAGTTCAGTTTACAAGACATTTCTGAAGTCCAGGATGGTTTAGTAGAGGCTGATCACCAAATAACACCCACATTGTTGCTTGGGACTGAGGTACTCGTCAGAACTTGGGTTGGTCATCTCTGCTTTTCACTGCAGGGCTTTCTCTGAACATAGTAAAGACATTTTCTTTGGAATATTAGGCCCAAATGCCAGACTATGAGTTTAAACTGCATTTCATATTAGGTACCTTGCTCAAGGTTCCCAATTCTGCTTTTAAACCATTACTTAACTTTCCAAAATTAACAACTTCATAACCCAGCCAGGAGCCTCAAGCTCAGCTTTTGGGATAGGTGTTTTGCTCTGCTGCTCTTAAAGTACTGTTGTATTTTTAAAGGGGTTTTTTAAGGGTAAGATAAGCTGCAGAAACAATGCTTAAATTCAATAACTCAAGCTGGAAATAATTTCCTATTTTGGCTTTCAAACATCTACCAGCAGAGAATTTCTCTCTGTTGTGTACTATATTTTTAGCTGTCAACATCAGACTTGGTGTCAGTGCCAGGCAAACTGTGACACTAACTAGACTTTTAAGTGTGATCTGTAATCCAGCCTAAGAAATTCTAAGCTGAGACTTCACACTGCATTATAGCTGTATCCATACATTTATCATTTAGGAAAAAAAACCAGCCTGTAATATTTTATTTCAGTAGACTGAAGTGTGATAGCTTTCAACAATTCTGGAACAAATCCATTCAGTGCTTAATTCCCAGTGAGGCACAAAAAGTTTGCTTCAATATTTCCAAAGTTCTTGGTCCATCTCATGTGTTATTTAAGAAACATTCTTAAGCTAATGATGCTTGGAGAATCTTTTAAGCAGGCTGCTCCTGCAGGTTGATGGACACAGGCACTTTCTCCCTATATTGTCAGGCCTTGAGGGATCTGTCAGCAGAGCAATAGCAAGAAAAAACAAAGAACAGTTTATAAACAAGGGGTGAATGCTTTCCTTAGGGAAATTGGGATGTGTCTTTTACTCTTCTCTACACATTTGGGCCTGCTTTTATCCCCATCTTTATCTATTCACACAGGCAAAATCAAGCCAGATGAAGCATATGGGAGAATCTTGGTTTCTTTACTTTCCAAAGTTCTAGATAACTACTTCAAAACAAGAAGATGAAATAAAATTCTGCTTCTTTTGAGCACTGAAAAAAAATGACACCTCTTCCTAATTCTTAATGCTGTTCTTGATGAGGCACCACATTTCATTGGCTTCTTTGACTGCCTGGTTTAGAAAACTTCAGTTCAAAGTTTGGCATCATGGATTATGTTGTTTTTCTATAGATGCATTATTCATAACTACATAAGCACTTGGGCCACTTTTTTTCATTATTCACTCAGTTTTATGAGGTCTTTTCATTGCTCCTAACCTTCATTCTGACTTTTGGTTACCAGAACAAGATTATTAGCATCTGGATGTAAATATTTATTTTTCTGTTCATTGTGTTTACGTAGAGTTTGTTTGGCTGAACAAAATCACCTTCAGTACTCTTTCCCTGGAGGACACCTTGTGTGCCTTTTGGCTTTTCCCTGTTACTAGTTTAAATATTTTTCTATGACTTTGAGTGGGTACATTTGGATTGAACATAACCCTTCTTCTCAGTACAAGTTCTTCAAATTCCAGAAGTTTCTCAAATTCATAGTAAATTTAAGTCTCTCTTCACCACCATCTCATCACTGCTTTGAGACTTTGGATCTCTGTCTGCCTTTGAGGCTTCATGTTTGACAGCATTCTTATTCTGGAGAATAAGAGTGTGGAGGTTGTACCTTATCCTGAGGTCTGATTCCACCTTTTCCATCCAACAGCAGGTAGTTCACTCTGCAGCCTCTCACATGCCACAAATAGAGGTGTCTTTGCATCTAAGAATTGAATCTCCCATTCCTACTGCCTGCTGCTTCCTATCCATGAAAGTCCAGAGAGTACTCTGACTTCAGCCTGTCTCTTCTCAGGTATTGCACCCTCACTTTCAGCTGAGTGCCCTCATTCCCTGAGCCTTAATGGGCTGAATGTTTTCAGGTTTCACCAGGTAATAACTGTGGGACAAATTTTACAACAGAGCACCTCTTCCTTCAGCTTTGCATATAAAGTTTCAGTTATTTGTTGGCTGTGATGTGCTGCTAATATTTTATAAGTGATATCTTAGGAGATCATCTCATCTTTCTCTGGCAGATTGCATAGATTTCAGAGTTTTGTCTGTCTCTATTTTAGGAAGTCTACAGCTTGTTTTGGGAGCTCCCCCAAAATAGGATTTGCTCATATGCATATGTTTACCTGTCTGCCTAGTGTTTCCCATCTCCATGTAGGGTGTGTTGTTCAGTAGCTTTGGTGCTTAAAATATTGCAGGTAAAGCTGATGTCTGGGGGATGAACTAGTTCTTCACATAATTGCATTCATAGATATAAGGTTAAAAAATTTCAGTGCTAAGCAACAAGAATTACAATTAGCTCTGTCAGTTGAGGGGTTGTTGCATGAACTTCTCTAACATCCAGTGTATTAGTAGCTTTTGTGTTATTTCCCTAACTAGTTCTAATGAATGCTAATATGGCCTTGCAGATTTAAGAACTGAGAAAATCAAACCTACATGAAGAAACAGGCTTTCTTTTCAGTGTTTCAATTTAAACTGCGTTGCTTATGCAGAGATTCAGTATTACCTGTGAGTTTGGTGTGTGAGGCATGGGGTACACAGAAGGTAAAGAGATGATCACTTAGTGTGCAATTTGAATATGAAGTCAAGATTCTGATAGTCTGACCTGATGACTTATTTGCATGATGTGCTCTTAACCCCTTTTAGTGAGAAATAGGCATGTGCAGGATGTAATTAACCCTCCTGTTCTCATCCAGGCTGGGTTTGCATTACATAAATAAAGCACAGATGGGAAGAATATCCTAAAATACCATCAGGATCAGCTCTTTCTTTGATTATGCTGATTATATGTGGCATGTAGTTGATTCATGTACATTAATGTACATTCATGTACATTTTTGTACATAATTTTCTTTTGGATTCTTGGATAATTTTTAGTAAGTTAAATTCCACTGGTTATAATTCGTTTTTTATTGCAAATGGTACAGTGGAATCAAATACACCACAGAATATTGTCCTACAGTTAAAAATTTAAACTTCTGGTCAGTGCTGTAACACACTATTTGGATGTGTTGTAATGTAAAAGAAAAGTAGTTCCCATAGTCAGCAGCTGGGATGTAAAAGAATGTGAGTTCCACATCCAAAAATAGGTAGAGGAAGAGTAAATAACTTTACTGTTCTATCTCACATTTCAGTGAAACAGATTTCAGTCACTAGATCCTTAGAATCTCTTGATTCCATCTCCTTTAACACCAGTGGGAGCATAGACAAGTAATTGACGTGTAGATATTTACATGAAAATCTTATTTGAGATAGTTTAATCTTTAAAGGATATCACACACCATACTGAGATTTAAATTCCTCATTCCAAACTCAGAGGAAACATGCACCCCTGTTAACTGGCTAATCAACACTTCTAAATATCAGGGTATTTTGCTAATGTTCTGGAACACAGTTTTTAATGAATTAATTGAATTCCACATCCATCCTTTTGTAAAGGGCTCCTGTGTATATGCAAATGAATATCTATAGGCAAATAGATGAAAGTGAAATCACTTGAATATTTAATGGCTGTGCCTGAATGTTCAGTCCATGTTGTTGATACACAGTGCTGCTGATTCACCCAGTGACCATTCACTGTTAAGGGCAGCTATACTGATAGAGCTTTTCTAGAGATGTTTACCAGAAAGATTTTAGAATAATTTCTAAGTAAATTTCCACCTCTTGGAAGTCCGAGGGTTTTTTGTTTTGTTGGGTTTTTTGGTTTTGGTTTGATTTTTTTTGCAGCAACAGCAGCAGGATGAAATAACCTTCACATCATTAATGGCAAGAAAATCTCTCAATGCAAAACTACCTCCTGTTGTGGTGGATGGGTTTTCTATAGATGCACAATATGCCTTCATATGGAACAGCTTCAATTATAGATTAAGAGAATTAAATGCTGAAAAGAGCAAAAGGTAAATGCTCAGACAGACTACACCTGAAATTCAAACAAAATGGCAATGGCAATGGTCCTTGGGAAAAAAAGTAATCAAACAATACTTAGTGGAAATGTTAGTTGACTCTGTGCATCTTCTAAAAGTGTAAACCTTATCTCTTACATTGTATTCCTTTTAGGTAAGTAGGTTAGCAATTAAAACACATGTATGTAAATGTTTATAGTGGATGGCTGAGGAACAATATTTGCATGGCATTTACTCTGTATTAAGTTTCTTAAAGTTGTGTTTTTATTGATTACTTTCATTTCTCTTTGAAAAAAATAAAAAAGAAAAAAGCAACAAAATTACCATCCTGAGTTGGAAAAAATCACAGTTAATACTGTGTGGATGAATTCAGATTTTGCTAATCCAATGGAGCCATCTTTAATGGAGATTCAAAACAAAATAAAGAAAATTCACTTTCCTTCTTAATAAGTCTCCTCCTGCCCCAAATATTTAAGCCCTTTATACAAGGTTAAATTTTTAAGAATATGGAATCTTTCAGACTTATAAATACCTTTTTATGAAAATACATTCTAGTAGAAAATGTGTGGCATCTAGCAGAAGTGTCAAAATAAAAATCTAGTAGTTCCCATTCTGTCACTACCAGTTGTCAGTCCAAGACAGTTCAACATTTGAGATATGGATAGTATCAAATCCTGTTCTCTGAGTTGCTTTTTTTTTTTCCTCAGTAAAAGCCTTAAAATATAAATAAACACAAACAATTTCAACCTTGACATTGACTTTTGCTGTGATCACAGCACATCCACCTTCCTACCTCAGCCTGTGGGAACGAAAGAGAGTACATCAAAGAACTTTTCTTCTCTGAAGGAAGAAAATGTGAAAAATTCCTATGTTTTGTGAATGTTCATTGTCATCAGAAATACCTTTAACATGAATGGGAACACACTGTCAGACTGTGGCTATGGCATAGCCTCTGCTAAGCAGCCAGAATGGTTTTATGTTGGAAAAGGACTTTTCAATACCTATTTCAGAAAAGCCTGTTCCTCTTACAAGAAGCAAATTGGGTTTTGAGGACCAGTAGACCAATAGGATGGCACAGACAGGAGCATGTAAATATGGGTACATGTACAAAAAGTCCTACACTTTCTACGGAGCTGTGATTAGAAATGATGAATGCTGGTCTAGAGACTACAGATCTCATTGGAAAAATATTCCAATTCTACAAATATTTGTGGAAGTGAAAGAAAACGTGTTAGAAAATCCTGAGCTCAAACTGGCCTTACTGATGGCTTTCTCTCTAGTGTTAGTCAGGAAGCTCATCGTGGTTAGGGTTCAGTCTGTGGATCAGGACACATTCAGAGTCACAGAATCATTTCGGTCCGAAACGCCCTCTGAGGTCACTCAGTCCAAACATTCCCCCAGCACTGCCAAGGCCACCACTAAACCATGTCCCCAAGCACCACATCTACACATTTTTTTTAACTCTTCCAGGGATGGTGATTCCACCACTGCCCTGGGAAGCCTGTTCCAGTGCCTGATCACCCTTTCTGTGCAGAAATTTTCCCAATTACCCAATCCAAGCCTCTCCTGGCACAACTTTAGGCCATTTTCTCTTGTTTTATCACTTCTTAGCTGGGAGAAGAGACCAACCCCCACCTGGCTACAACCTCTTTTCAGGTGTCTCTACGTAGATGTCCACATATGAGTTGGACATGTAAGCTGCCATCACAGTCAAACAGAGTTAAGTCACCAGATCCTTGTAATCCCTTGACTCCATCTCCTTTGGCTCCAGTGGGAGCATAGGCAAGTATTTCATAAGTAGATATTTACATGAAAATACTCATGAGATTTTCATTTTACATGAAAATCTCATTTGGGATAGTTTAAAGGATATCACACACCACGCTGAGATTTAAATTCCAAATTCACAGAAAAACATGCATCCCTGTTAACTGGCTAATCAACACTTCTAAACACCAGGGTATTTTGCTAATGTTCTGGAACAGAGTTTTTAGTGAATGAATTAAATTCCACATGTATAATTTTGTAAAGGGTTGCTCTCTGTCATTTTGAAGCCATTCCTCCTTGCCCTGTTACTACATGTGCTTCAAAAATCCTCTATCCATCTTCCCTGTAGGCTCCCTTCAGGCACTGGAAGGCCACAGTTATGTCTCCCCAAAGCCTTCTCTTCTCCAGGCTGAAAAATCCCAATTCCCTTTGTCTTTCTGAGGGGAAAAGTACATGACAACACATTCAGGTTACTCTTCATTCCACACAAATCTGAGCAGATACAGAAGGCACATGGAAATTTTTATATGGAGGCTAAACAGCCTCTATATCAAAAACTTACTAAATATAGACATATTGGAGTTGTTCTCAGCCCAAGCTAATGGATCAAAATGTATTTTAAAAGATTTCTCTTTAATGTAAGTTAAATACTTAACCTTAAGTGTGCTTGATATTGCATTAATGTTTAAAAGATTGGCATTTTCAGACTGTCAGTGAAAAAGCAGAGGAGAAGGTGGATAATCTGCTGCAGGCCCCTGCAGAGCTCCAGGCCATGGGCTGAGGGACTGGAAAGCCTGGCAGAAAAGGACCTGGGGGTGCTGGTGACAGTGGCTGAACATGGCCCAGGTGGGCAAGAAGACCAATGGCACTTGGCCTGTGTCAGCAATAGTGTAGCCCCAGGACCAGGGCAGTGATTGTCCCCCTGTGCTGGGCACTGGTGAGGTCACACCTTGAGGGCTGTGTCCAGTTCTGGGCCCCTCAGGACAAGAAAGACATTGAGGGGCTGGAGTGTGTCCAGAGAAGGGAGCAGAGCTGGGGAAGGGTCTGGAGCACAAGTCCTGTGAGGAGCAGCTGAGGGGGCTCAGCAGCTGAGCCTGGAGAAAAGGAATCTTGGGGGACCTTCTGGCTCTCTACAGCCCCATGACAGGAACATCCAGGAAAGAGGACAGCTGAGGGTGGGTTGAGTGTCCAGCTCAGTTCCCTTCTCTGGACATCCTCCAGCACTTCAGTGTCTCTCATGAACTTCAGACTGTAAGATCAGGAAGGTCCTTGCACTCCTGGTGTCTCTGGGGCTTGCTGTCATTTTAGAGTCTAGTAATTCTCCAGGTATCCCAGCTGTTTACTAGCACTGCAGTATTTATTTTCTAACCTTCTCATCTACTCACAAAAACTGAGTTCTTACTGTTAAACTGTCAAAAATATTATTGACTTTGGCCACTGAATAGTCATCCAGATGATTTTTAGAAGAGTATGGCTGTTAGAAAGGGACAGAGATGACTTTGAACAGACAGCTAACTTGAATTTGGAGTCAGGAGAGTTCACTAGGACAGACATAAATCCTGGGTAACCATGACTGTTGAATAACTCTGAATAACCAAAGAGCAGTCCCCAGGATGGTTAATTTCCTATTACAGATGTAGTCATTATGCATCACTGATCAAACAGAGCAGAATAGGAAAAGTTGTTTACCACCTTCAAGCTAAATAATCCAAGCCATGGTTCTTGCTTTAATATGTATTTATCCCTCTGTTGCACAATGTATCATTGCATCTTCTAATGGCTTTCATCTTCTCTCACACCATTTTAAAGCTTTTTAATCTACCTATATAATCAGCATGCACACAAATTCCGGGCTTTAGTATCCACACCCATACAGTTCATGGGGTTTTATATTTCAGAGACATATTTGGATGTTTTCCAGTTTGTGTGTCCTTTTCTACTGAATGCCACACGTATCTTTTCTTCCAGCACCCTGTAAATATTACAAAGACCTTCACAAGTTCCTTTATGCATTACAGACACCCACCTTGTTAGTCTAAAGTACAGATTCTTCTCAGTTACCGTGTTAAGCTCATTATTTCAGGCACACAGCTATGACAATTAAACTTGTCATCTGTTAAGCCTCCATGGTATTCATTTCTCCTGTGTGCCTTTCCTTTCCTCTGTGTCCACCACCAACTTAAAGAAATCAGAGTAATTATTTTTGTTTGGCTTTTGAGCCATGCTTCACTGACCAGAGCTCTCTTTCTCTTTGAATTCTGTAACATTTTGTCAAAAAAACCTACAAAATAACCAAGAATGATGGTTTATAATTATAAAATCTCAAAGTAAACAGAATAAGTCAGTATTCAGCTCTTAATTGTTCTCTCTGCATTAAAACTGCCCACTGTCATTTGTACTTCCCTAAAGATTTCAGTGCTACTGCTGTTCTACATTTCATCTGGATCATGGACCAGGGAAGTGCACATCCCAATTATGCAAAGAGTTATATGTTCAAATTTTCTTGTATCAGCAGCTCTGCAGTTGACTTATTTTACAGCACTGAGTTGTAGGACAGACAAGCAAATGACCAGGGACCAATGTACGAGAGACTCATATTCAGTTTAGTCCTCAAGCATGAGGTTATCCTACAGACATTAGTGAAGAGAAATCGCTGTGTAACGAATGTCTCTGGATCCACTCACATATAATGTTATACATAATCTTGCTAATAAGTACATGAGGCTCCCTTTTAAAATATTTACATTTTTTAAATCAAATATGTCTGCTGTGGGACTTGTTTGAAAACTCATGGCTGCAGTGACTGGAGAGATTTTTTTCAAAGTGAATGCAGTCATGGTCAGTTTATTAAGTTCAGTGCCAACATTGTTGTTTAACTTTCCATTTTTTTTAACCATTTCTGGTCTTGTAAACTAGGTTTTACAGAAAGACTGTGTTTTACTAAAGTAAAGAAAGCACATTCTGGTTATATATCAGACTCTTATTTCACGATTACTTAGCACCCTCTGTATACCCTTGTCTCAGTGCAGTAATCAAGATAGGAACTGCTAAATACCTGGGTGAGAACCACAGAAAATTACATGTGGGGATGATAGGGAGATAATCACACACTGAGTACAGGCCCAGTGATCAAGGTTGTTGTGATGATATAGGTGGAAAACACAAAAGCAGGAGAGGAAGGGTGATATTTCAGTTGTTTTAGCAAATACAGAAAGTCAGTGTCAAGGAAGAAAAAGATGGAAGTTGGGGCCAAAATCCTTCCAACACTAAAAATAGGAGAAAGAAGTAGAGGATCTCATGACAGAAGAGGGAACTGGAGGAAATATCATAGTGCATGCAGTGGTATCAAAAGGAGCAGAAAGAAGACTAGGTATTACCAAAATAAGAAAAAATTTATACTATTATTCACATAAAAATTTTCGTATCTGTACATAAGGGATTAAGAAATGGCTTTTCTGAACCTTTACAAGGAGAAGAGTATGAAAGCCTGTGCAAGGTAGTGCAGAATCAAAGCAACCCCCTCCAAAGGCTCTGAAATAAAACACTGGCAAAGTAAATATATTCAATAGCAAATCCAGGTGTGTGGCTCTCTGCAAACTGCACTTTGCACAACACAGTACGTTCCCAACCAGCACAAGGCCAGAACTAATACGAAATAAATGCAGCAGCATCCCCTTTTTTTTCCTACCACTGAGCCAAGCACTAAAAATTCAGAGCAGCCCTGAGTGATAAACATCTCTCCCTCTATAAATGACTGGCCCGTTGCTAATGGCAACAACTCTGTTCCTAAAGTTAGCTGAGCTCTTACAGTGGCAAATTCGGTGTCCTCACGTAACTTACAGGATTCAGCTCATCAGTTTTGCCAACTCCTGCAGCCATACAACTGCATTTAAGCATGAACTTTCCTTTCTCTTTGCATGATATTTATCAAAGAAAAATGCAGTTAGAGCCTGAGTTATAGAATCCTGAATATGGAAGTGGAATCAGTATTTAGTCTTGACATTGTGTGATGCCATTTTATCCCATTTTATGCCATTTTTTGGGTTTTGTTTTATTGTATTAAATAATTCCCTACAATACTGTGGGACAGATCCTTTAATTCCAGATACAGATGGATGCAAGTAATTCATCCAAATTATGGGACACAGCTAAAAGAGGACTTAGGACTAAACCATGTGTTACTTAGGGTTTCAAACTGTGGTTAGCAGATGTTTGCTGAGATGATGTGATGTGAGAGGCAAACATTGCATTAATTTATGATTGTATTTTGCAAAAAGATACACACCATATCAAACCTCTGGGGTAAATGAGATGTTAAAAACAATCCCTTGTCCTGATTTGTGAGCCTTACTTTTGGTTTCAGAGACCCTTTCATCAAAGTCATGAGGAGAACAGAAGTTTTTTACACAAGAATTATTTATGACCAATTCGGAATGAGTTTTGTGAATGTCTTATGGTATTTGGATTTAAGTTTTGAATTCCAACAGCTTACAAAATTGGGAGTCATAAACGGGATATCTGAATTGTTGTATTAAACAGTGCTTAAAATTTCCTTTTAAAAACTAATTTCAAATTTCATGTCATTTTTTTTTTTTTTAATTTTTTTCTGCATTACAGAAAAGAACTTTTTCCTCATAATTACAAAACTATGGAAACAATTAATTCCAGCCATGCAGAATCTTATAATCATAGAATCATTTAATTTGGGGAAGTTAGAATAATTTAAGTTGGGGAAGACCTTTAAGACCATCAAGTACAACCCTTAACCCAGCACTGCCAAGGCCACCACTAAACCATGTCCCCAGGTGTCACATTTAAGTTTTTTGAACACTTACAAGGATGGCAATTCCACCATCATATGATAGTGACAAAAAAGATAAATGGGGAAAACGTCAAAGTATCAGTTCATAACTTTTACAATATTGCACTTGGAGCTTCATAAACTGTAGAGGTAAAATACAAATTATTACTTTTCCTCCTTCATGGCTTTTCGAAGGAAGGCTTAATTATCTAAAGTCAACACTGATTGTCCCACTATAAAAATTATTACAGTCACAACCTGGAGCCTTAAAGAGAATCAGGAGCTGGGAGAATAAAAAGCACAGTGCACAGGGGTATCTGCTCAGAGCTGTGTATCAACCTTAGCAGATTTCAGGGAAAAAAATAAATCAATGTGCTTAATAACTCTAGGTTGGACACGTCTGTTCCATTCTGTGCAGTTTTATGCCATAGAAATTGCAAGAGTGTCTGGGACTGTTTTGTAAGGATAGTTTTATGCACACACTTCCAGCTGCTGTTTCTGAGTGTGAGACACAGAGATGAGGGCTGGGGGAAGGTAAAACAAATCAGAAGATCACAGAGTGATTTGGGTTGGAAAGGATGGTAAAGCCCATCCCATTTCCACCCTGTGCCATGGGCAGGGACACCTTCCACTGTCCCAGGTTGCTCCAAGCCCCATCCAACCTGGCCTTGGGCACTTCCAGGGATCCAGGGGCAGCCACAGCTTCTCTGGGCAACCTGTGCCAGGGCCTCCCCACCCTCACAGGGAAGAGCCTCTTCTGCAAATCTAACCTAAATTCCCTAAATAAAGAAGGACATACTCTTTTTAGTGATTCGCTGTTAACAAGGCATGGCGAGTTCTTATGCAGGTTTTACACAGGCTGAGATGTCTGCATCTAAAGCAAAAGGAACTGATAAATAAGGTCATGGATGCTACCAAAAAACTCTGTGAGCTTTACAAGCCTTTACCTCTCGTCTCTGAAACACTTTGCAGGTGTTACTGCTTGTGCAGCACACTTCCTGCTAGGTAAATAGAAATCTGCTGCCTGTAATGCTTTGCAAGCATTATTTGCTGCCATAAAACATGAATAAAAGCATAAAATATTGAGGAAGATATAATTTTATTGTGCATTAAAAATAAAAAAAAAAAATTAACAAGCATGACAGGTTAACATTTTCCAAGCTTCAAAGGAGCGGGTGAATTATGGCATTATGGGCAGCAGAACAAGCTATCTTGTGTTTAGCCTTGAAGATCTTTATTTTTCCAGACCATTTCTAATTAGAGTCTTGAAATTAGATCCTGCTAGGAAACCCCTAAATTACAGGGAGTAAAGAGGGGATTCAATCAAGATATTTTTCCAGTACAGGACTTTTGAGCCCAACACACTCTGTTCTGCATACAAAGCATTGGTGTTGTACAGATATGGAATGATCATAAAGAGTAGAAAAAGGTGTAGGTGTTAAAAAAAAAGAGAGAAAATAACAATTCCCTGTGCAGATAACCTTTGTGAGTTAATTTGCCAAAGGAGGAATTGCCATGTTGTGCATAGAACCAAGAAAACAAGGGGTTTTTTTCAGAATAAAGATGAAATTCCACATCCGTGTACAGAAGAAGTGAGGTGCTCAAGATCAAGAACTAGAAAAATCATATCCTAAGGCAGAAAAGGGAAGAGGAAAGGAAAAGGGCAAATGAGACAGGGAAAGGGAAAAGACTGACTTACAGGAGAAAAAAAGCCAAAGACTTCCTTGTGTCTAGAATGAAAACCATGAAACCTTACGTTCATAGTATATAATTTGGGCCAATATACTGTTGCAAGAAAAAGGCAAGGTATCATGGGCAAATCTTTCTTTTTACTGACATCTCACATAGGGTGTAAAGATTTATATGCACTCATATGAGGAAACAAGGAAAAAATCTCTCTTTAGATTATGCTAAACTGATCCAGGGTGATTACTTTGGGAACTGAGGTAGATTATGCACGTGATTAAATATCAGTTTGTTAGCAGAGGGCACAGGAAGGAAATCAGTCATCTGAAATCAGTGGCACAGGTTGTCAGTGTGTTTAGTTAAGTGAGGTCAGTGCTTCTCCAGGATTCCAGGGGGTTCTTTGCTTTACTCAGTGACCTGATATTTTACAATCAATGAATTTACTGGTGTCTGTAAGAATATATAGTCTGTGTAGAAATGGGGACTTCCCCTCTTAAGTTAATTTTTTTGAGAGTTAGTGATATTTTCTCCTATGTGAAAAAAAAAAAAAAAAGGAGGACAGGAAATATTGGAATAATAAAATATTAAAAGGAAAATACATTACTGAAATGCTGGAAGATCTCACGTGGGGAAGATATAATAGGTAGGGAGCTCATAAAGGGCAAGTCAATGACTGTCTTTTGTCTTATTCCATCTGAGAAGCAAAATAAATAACAGACTCTCAGAACAACAAGAAACATGAGAATATAAAGGCAGGGAAAAATTGAGGGGAAAGATCCACAGAATTATTTTTAAAGTGGTCGTTTCAGTACTGTAGCAGACATGGGAGATGGCTCTTGGATCAATTCAATCTTGAGAGTTTGGACATCTGGCCTTAGTGGATTCAGAAAAGATAAGGGAAGGTTTCTACTTCAAGAGAGGACAGTCCAATAATAACAGAGCCTGATTTTTGTCAGAATTGTTCCAATAGTACCAAGCTTTATGCTCTGAAACTGTCAGTCAGAAACAAATTGCAGCCAAGACAAGTTTTGATGCCCATTTGATGGGCAGAAGTGATAAAATGTATGAAAGGTTCAAATCCAAAGTGTCATTATTCTGGTGCATTGAACCAAACATTGCAAAAATGAAATGGTAAAAGGAGACATAGTCAGGAGGAGGATAATTGCTGGTACCAGAGACATTGGCCTATTAGCACAATTTCAGTTACGTTTAGATCTCACTCTGGTAGAAGATCCAAAACAGAAAAAATGAAAAAATAATGATATGACTCCTTTTTTTAAATTTTTTTTTTTTTAGTAGCAGGAAGGGTGATAATCTCAGACAGTATTGATTGAATAAAGAAGAAAAACAGAAATAAGGAAAGAGTTCCATTGAGTTTACTACACTAAGAATTGAAAGACCAGAAAATTTCAGTAGGGCAGGGAGATACAAAATCTATGAAAGTTATAGAAAAGCAAAAAGTTCAGCTGACACCTGTGTTTAGCAGAAGAAAGAGCATATAGTTCACACCAAAGGCAGAGCATTGTGCAGGACCATGGCATTTTCCCAGAATAATAAAAATTATTTGAGGAATTTTAGCCTTAGGTAGAATAGCAAGTCCTTATTTCTGTTACAATAGAAAAAAATCAGCATGAACGGAATGCCAAAAATCTTAACCAAAAATGGTCCTTACAATTTCAATCATAATTTTTTAGCCAATCTAATAATGGATATTTGTAAAGGCAAATGAAAATATATAAGGAAGGCATCATAGGATGTTTGTGGTCAGTATCCAGATGAGCTGGAGATAAATAAAGTCCTTGGAACAATATAATGCAAAGACTGATGTTTTTGCACTGTGCAGACAGCAAAACAAGGTCAAGGATGTATCAGTAGCAAAAAGACAAATTACTGAAGAGATGTAGCCACATGTCTTTACGAGAATAGAAGAGCTGCCAAGAGAATATAAAATCAAACTTGTGACATCAGCAATTCCAGCAGCAGCCTCTGACCTCTGTATTTTCCTACTAGAGAAGGTAAAAAAAGAGCAAAAGAGAATGGAAGATATGAGAGGTATTTGACAGATAAAAGTGCTTAAGGACTCATATGCAATGAAAGCCCCGAAGCTCAGCAGAAAATTAGCATATGTATGTGGAGAAATAAAACAAGCTTCTTATATTAGCTTGTTTATCAGAAACCAAATAGTCCCAAAGTTATATACTTTGAAAGTGCTCTTGGCCTTTCTCCTCCCCAGCTTTTTCATGGAAGAATCTAAGCATTAACTGTATTCATCATTATATTTGGAAGGTACTGGTGTCAGCTGGCTCCCAGTCAGCATCACTCTAGCAACAGAAAATTTCTGAAAAAGAAATCTAGGATGCTGCCAGGGTTGCTTGGCATCCTCTGCCAGGCAGAAGATGTGTTGGTTTATGACAGAAATAAAACTGAGGATGATGAATTTTGAGATAGTTTCAGCAAGCTGGCCTTGCTCTGAATGAGGCTGCTGCCTGTGAAACGGAGCAGATAAATGTGTTGTTTATTAGTAAGAAATGGGAAGTTCTGGTGAACCACTGTGTTTCTGCAGCTCCAGAAACAGCTCAGCAGAGTTCATGAGTGCAGCAACGTTTCAATCATCAGAAAGAGCAGATTTTGGAAAGGAAGTAACAAGGTCATTTAACACAGTTGAAGAAGTATTGATACATCTACCTCTTTGGTGAAATATTCTGTATTCTGCCTGTGATGCAGAGGTAAAGGCAAGGGATGCAGAGTTCTTTGGTATATCTATACCTAAATCTGTCTCCATCAAAGAAAACCTGTCTGGAGACATCTGTAGTATCCATACAAAAAAAAAAAATCAGAGAAATCAAAAAATGGTATGTTCCAGCATGTGTAGGCTGCTCAGAAACTCACAGAGACCTGCAAAAAGCCCAGTCTTTACATACTTGGCAGTTTGATAACACCCAAACAGATTGAAGCATCTTTGCCCTTAGAGAATTCATATTCAACAAATAACCTTCTCTTTTAGATTCAGAGACTCTGATCAGAGAGGGTGCTTTCTTTTAATCTTTGTTAGCACCAAATAGTCTTGGGGGAAGTCTTTGCTAAGCAAAAATTCATTTGAAAGAACAGACTTCTGAGGAAGGTGTCCAAGTACATATATGCTAATATTGATCTGACCATACTCTTTCAGTCAATATCAATCACATTTATTAATTTTTTTATTAATGAATTACTTATTCAATATGAATCAAATGTATTCAGTGCTGCCCAAGAAGAGAGAACCAAGGGGATGAAATGCAAAACAGACAAATTGTGACAGTATTAACCCCAGGTTGGCACTGGGATTATGGAATGAAAGAATTGTTCATGCTCTGAGGCTTTGGAAGAGCTGCTCTCCAAAATCCTGCAAGAGCACAAACAAGGGCATGCTATGAGTGCAGCAGTTTGTAGGGTTTTACTAGGCTGGTTCAAACCTAAGTAACAGCTGGGAGGAATATAGTGTGGGAGGGAAAATAAGCAAACAAGAATGTCCAAACACACCACCGCCCCCAGGAAACAGTTGCTAATATCATTAATCTCTACAAAACTACCTGACAGACCTTGGAAACAGGCAGGAACAGCTTTTTTTGTGTATGTTAGGCTGATTTTTTCGAGGACACACACACACATTACTGTAGATGATTGTTTCTCTGTACGTACAGACCTGGCTGTACTTTCACGGTTGTCACCTGCACAGGTCATGCAAAAAACTAAAGCTAATTCTTGTCAGGTATGAAATTCCTAAGGTCTTCATGAAAGCTGTGAGCTTTTATTAGCACCTCTGAACTCCTCAGCAAAGAGAAGGCAGAATTGCACATACTTAAGGGAACAAAAAAAGTAAAAATCAGAAGCTGTGTGTGCAACACTTATGATGTATTGATCACCTGCACCTGGATTCTCTCCAGCAGAACGGATGATAAGTATATTAGGAATGGCCCTACTTGATGCACTCATTAATCTTAAACCTCTAAAGTCCAACCAGAAGGAACTGTTGGAGCAAAATCCCAAGATACAAACTTGGCCACTGTAATGGGCGGGGGTAAAAAAAAAAAAGGAGAACCACTCCTAGAGCAAAAGGATTGGCTTTTTCCTTAAAAATCTAAGAAATCTTCTGGTGCACTTTATCAGAGATCTTACTTGTGATGGCTGCAAAAGTATTTCTTCAAAGGAATGAAGTGCTGCCTTCTTATTTCCTAGTGCAGGTAAGAGAAAACAGGTGACTTGTAGCGGTGACAGGAGGCAAAAGCAAAGAGGGGTGTCCTGCCCCCAGTCCCTCTCCCAGTCTCAAGGAGCTGCACATAAAACTGATCCAACCTAGTCTAAGTTCAGAATTCAATTCAGATTTATTTCTGTGGCTGGATGAGAAGATACACCAGTGGAGATGGCTTTGAGTCATTTGAAATTGTTTCAAAGCTCTTGATTTAAGGAGGCAGAACACATTTTAACATGGCGGGAAAAAATAATCTCTCCATTTACTTCATGGGTGTGTCAGTTAATATTATCAGTTAGTTGTACCAGCCATTAATTCCTTTATAAATTAAATTCCTTGGGCTTTTTCTTTGAATGATGAGATGTAAAAAACCTGTTCAAAACCTCTGTCATCTTCTAAAGTAAACAGAACAGTATGCACTTGAATTTAGAACAGCACACAAAATGTCAATCATTGAAATTAGAGATCTGTTGCATGCAAAAATTTATGCAGGAAAAGAAACAGTTCTGAAGCTCTGGATGATATAAAATATTCCCCTGCATAGTCACATAGTAAAAAATTTGTGATTTAAATGTAGGGTTTCTTCTTTATCTTTCTATTTTGTTTAAGTATTATATTCAGACTCGTTCTTATGTATTTAGATGTTTGGTTCTGCACTGGTTTATAAATATTTCTTCTCTGCATCGTGGGAATTTCCTCACAAAGACCAATACAAAATATACCTGCTGTCTGAATATACACATTTCTATTCTTTTTTAATATATATTTTATATTATATCTTTTCCCTTAGCTTTTAGACTGTGTAGGCGTAGCTTTGCACTGCTCCAGGAAATTGAAGTGTGTTTTCTTTGTAAATTTTGTAACCATTGGTTTTGTCTCTTTGGGAACAAGAAAAGGCTAGAGAGTTCCTCCAGAGAAAAGGAAGTTCTGTTATAAGTGACATACAGAGAGATTGGTTTACTGAACTATTTTCTTGTTTGTTAAAAGGATATATAACTCCTCATTTTTCACTTGCATTCCAGCAGCATCTGCAAATCCCAGTCCTGAAACAAGCCCCAGCTCTGCCTGGCAGTGGGAAAGATCCTTTTTGTTCTGTTTTGGGGAGCTGATGTGGACCATATTTGGTTATCATGCTCCATAACAATTTTGACATTGGTCAACTGATGCCATCCATGGCTTCTCTAATAGCCTGGCCCCAGCAGCTGCTGTGCATGAAGCCAGTGTATGTAAGCAAATGTAGCTATATCCATCCATCCATCCATCCATCCATCCATCCATCCATCCACCCATCCATCCACCCTCTGTTACTTTCCCCAAAGGCCAAAGAATAAAGCTTGGCCCCTGCTATTCACTGTATGGATGGAACCCATGAGCCCACAGTTCTTGGACAGCCACGGGTTTTAGCTGAGTGTGGAGCCAGCTTTACCCTCGACAGGGCTCTAATTGCAGATCTCTAACTCAAATACACAAAGTCTGGCTGGGACTGGTACTTCAGGCTGCAAGGAGGGGTGAGCTGGGCTAACATGGCACAGAGAAAGGGGAGTGGCTCGCACTCCAACATGGATTATAGCTGACATATTTCCGAGGAAAGCTGAGCTGGGGCAGTGTGACTGTCCCCTGCAGTCAGAGTCCTGAGCACAGCTTGATGCTTTTCCTGGCCTTGGGTCAAATATTTACTTTGTGCAGAGTCACTGTATCATATTTACTTTTCATAATCTTCTGCTTTTATGCATTTCAAAGTGCTCAGCCCAGGGTACTCTTTGTTTACCTTCATTTTTTCGCACCTTGTGAACACTTTTGCTATTTCTGTCTCCCTTTCTAAGGCTGGGGGTGAAAATGCTACAGCCCTGAATTTTCAGCAAGCTGATCATTCTCCTGGTCTCAGTGCTTTATATTCCTGCTGGGATATTCTGGGTACTCACAGCATCAGGTCTTCAGGTTTTCTTTGCAGGCAGACTAAATGAAACTGGATAGGTACTGATAAAAAACTACAAATGGCAGCACTGCTGAAAGAAAAATTCTCTAGTTTCCTAAAACTCCTCTATTTTTCTTTAATTCAGTTTCTTTATTTATGTAAATATGTCCTTTATGCTTTCGACATTGGGTGTCTCATAGGTGGTGTTAGGGAGGAAGGAGTGTGAGTTATTTCCCCAATATGGAAAGACAAAGGGGTTTTTTTCTGCACCTTGTTAGTTTAAAATATTTATAAATAGATTAATAATTCCTCCGAACAATATCCCATAACTTTGGGAAAAGATAAAAAATTCTCACTTAAATGAATTACATTTTGGAGCTCAGCATTTTTTATATTATTTTACCTCAAGTAATCCAACTGAAATTTAATTGAAGGATTGGTTTATTAAAAGTGGAGAAATGAAACAACTGCAAAATTTGTTCCTGCCTCAAAAAATCTATAAATATATTTATTTTGTCTCAAGAAAACCAGTGAGAGGGAGTTTCAAAAAACATCCTCCCCATATGGCTATTTCGGCTGTGCAACTAAATGGAATAATTCACAATCAAAATTTACTCGTGTCTTGGAAAATGCATCTCATTTTTCTCCTCAGGGGTCTGTATCAGAACTCAGTGCCAGCAGTAAGACATTCACAGCTGCACAGTGGTATCACACATGAACCCTGATTCCCACATGCCTGTCTGTTAAACACCGGCTGTCACCTGTAATGGCTGGCAGATATAAATGAGGACACTAATGGCTAAATTTTGGGTACTCACAATTCCTTTTATAAATAAATACACATTTCCTATGTCTTTGGGAAGCAGTTTATTTACAGTTCTTGCATTTTCAAAGTGCAGCTAAATATTATCCTCATAAATTTGGTTTCTCCTGATGGGATCCACAGCTTCGAAACTCTGTTTTGTTTAGAACTTACTAGGCTTCAGCTGTTGGAGCCTTGGAGCATGTAATGATGTTTAATTCAGTTATCCTCAGCATACTCCAAAAAGCAGTATAATACCAATAGCCCCAGTTTATGGTTGTAATCTATGCTATGAGAGTATTTTTGTGGTCATCTTCTGGTGGAATACACCTAAACACCACAGTTTAAACCTCCTGGAAGATTTAGACATGTCCTGTGGCAGCTGTGCAAGTGTGGGTCACTCCTAAAAAAGACAACTACAGAAGGAGGAAGCAGCATCAGATAAGAATCCCTTTCTTTTAGGAAGACACACACCAAAACCAGAGGTGTTCAGGGTTTGTGGTCCCCATTGGAGCTAATTTGGATCCTTCCATCTTTCAGGTGTGTTCACTCGCAGAAGTAGAAGGAATAACCTCTCTCCTTTCTGCTGACTTTGTCTCATTTCTAGGAAACAATTTTAAATTATTGTTAAAGAAAAACCCAACAGCTTCATATAAAACTAGTCTTTTATGTTGAAGGTGTTACATGGATTAGATGGGACATAGAATCAGAGAATCACAGAATGGTTTGGGTTAGAAGGAACCTCAAAGGTCGTCTTGTTCTACCCTTCTGCCATGGGCAGGGACACCCTCCACTATCCCAGGTTGCTCCAAGCCCTGTCCAGCCTGGCCTTGAACATTCCAGGTATGGGGCATCCATCCGAGTCCAAGTCTCTGTGACACGTAGCTCTTAAGAACAAATGTAGTCATTGGATATTTTAATGTATGCGGTAAATATCATTTTACACACACAGCCTTTGCAGCTTCAGTGATTTGTCAAAAAGGTTTCTCATCCACTAGTCCACACAGGACAGTGAGTCCATGTTTAACTTGCTGGGGAAGTCACACTGGGCAAAAGTTTTTGCGCCTTTTGCATGAAAACTGACTTTATGTTGAGCTTACAATTCCTGCTGAACAGCCCTGTGGGGACAGATCTCTGAGGGACATCAAATCCTGGAAAGGAAAAAAAGAGTGGCGGTGCTGTATTGTAGAGAGAAGAAACTAATTAGAAAACAAAAGGTTATGAAGAGATACTGAGAGGGGAGAAGAGCACAGAAGTGTGGAGGAAGAACTTTGCTTGGAAAAATGTAATTGGGGAATAGTCTGAATCCTACATACGAAACATTGAGGAAGCTTATCCTTCTGGTGAGGAGAGGATCCAAAGGTTATCTGGTGAAAGAGGTCAGCTCCACTTTCTTTTTCCAAGAGAAAATTAAACTTTAAAAAAAAAGGTCTTACTGGCATATGCTACAGAGACTTGTTGCCTCTTTTAGGTTTGTGATAGATCGATGCTTTCGATGTTTTTGGAAGGCAGAGAATGTCTCATCGTCAGATGCTGAGATTATTTTGTACCTAAAATAGTAGGTATAAAAATAGCACCTGATAGAGCACAGACATCTCCTTCACTCCCACGCCCCAGAAGGGCAGGGAAGAGGCACTGTGATGGCTCCAGCAATGGTGTGACTGCTCCTGAAACCCAGACACCTCCAGCCTGCACAGCTACTCGGCTCTGTCAGTGTGACTCAGACTTTAAATTACGAGGGATGCATTTGCAATGTTCAAGGGTGCATTTTAAAGTCAAAGCAAGCTTGTAAAATGTCCAAATTTGTATATGCAGAGCTGTCTTGTGTCATGTACTCCCTGCTATCTTCAATTACACTAATAAAATTTTCATTTAGGAAAAGAGGTTGGATATAAAACTGGATAAATTCTTTGAGTTCTTTTTTCTTTTTAGATTATTTATTAGTGATAACAACTAATGTACTGCTTAAGGGTAATGAATCTTATTAAACGCGCTTTAAATTATCTCCTAAATTAATACAAGAGTGCAGTTCCAGTGCTAAAGACCCACATAGGACTGGCAGAGGAACTAATATTTGCTTCTTATGAAAGACTCTGCTTTGCCTCCAGCTAAATTATGTATATCCAATCAAATTCTTGTCCCTAATAGAGATGTAACATATGTAAGCAGATTAAAATGTTATGTACTACTTACAGGAGATGTCTATAGATTTCATTCAGAGAGTCTGCCCACTTCTTGCAGCCTCTATGTGATAACTCATTCAATGTTTTTTTACCTATTTCTCAACATATTTATCAGACATTACTTGGTCCATGACACAGGTCAGTGTCATAATCATGCTACATCAGTATGAGTGAAAGGATTTTGTCTTCAGGGATAAGAATTACCACCTTAAGATGCAAATTTATTTTTGAGGTGAAAGTCAGATTTCTAAAATTTAAGCAGTGTGTGCATGTAGCTGCCTTAAGAACACAAAACTTCATATATTCCCCAGCTTCTGCAGCCTGCAGTACCTGGATAATTCTCAGCTGCTCTTCTCTTCTCTTCCCCCTGCTCTCATGAGCTTGGCTGTGGCTCTAGGGAAGTATTAGATGTGACTATAAGAAAATACTCTATGGGAACAGTTATTTGCATTCCCTTTAGCCTGGGTATCCCATTAATATTCTGTCCTTCAAACACACTGCCAAGTTTGAATTCAAATGCATCTCTGTGTCTTCTGTGCACTACCAGAGGTGAGCTACCACAAAAAGTCAGTCTCATTCCAGCTCCTGAACATGAGAGAGAGAGAGGTTTAAGGGAGGATTATTAGCAAAGAAGACTGAGGGAAAAGTCTGGAAAAGAATCAGAAGATTAGTGGTCAGCTTTTATATTCAGGAAGGTTTCCTTTCCATATGGTCCTGTCACATGTAGTGACACTTTTGGACACAATGAACTTTTTTAGCTGACTTCTCAGCAGTGTGGAGATTTACTAAAACTCTTGTGACCAGAGTCAGGCTGTACCTGTTGCCCAGGGTGCTGCTGAGTCTCCTGTGACATTGAAAATATTTCAGGTACTGCAAAGGAAAGGCCGATAAATTTGTTGAACACAAACAAAATCAGTAAAAAATACATCAGGTGCAAAAAGATCTGAGAATTTTTATTTCTTCAGAGGCCACAATGGTCTAAAACTTTGGTATGATATGTGATTTCTATATAAATATAAAATTTTAAATATAAAGTAATAGTTATCCAGAAAATGCACGTTTGAAATTCACTGAACCCAATTCAGTATTAGAATAATTTGTATAATTTCTATTCTTTCTTGATGCTTAAAATTAACTTTTCCCTTGAATATTTCAAAAGTAGGTTATTACCAATATTCTTTGGAAATAGATTTAGTTCTTGGAACAGTAATAACGTTTTCTTCCTTTTTGTTAAAGTTCTCTTTAAACATTCTTTCATGTTTTCACCTTTTTCCTGTCAGTTGATATATCCCATTCAAACTTGTTTGTCTTATGACCATCACTTTTACCAACAGTTGATCTGCTGTTCTTTCTCTTCGTAGTTAGTGCACAGAGAAATTTATTTCTGTCTTGAGCTATTATAGCAGCACACATTTAGAACACACTAATTAGAAATATATGGGCAAAGCAACTGATAACCAGATCTCTCCTGTATCACCTCTTTAAAAATTCTCCATTTCATTTTCCATTATATATTTTGCACCAAATTAACAAGCCTGTGAGCACTTGCTCCTAGTACTGTGGTGAGCTGCTTTCTGAGCTGTCACATCTGATCACACACAACCAGGCCCCTCAATTTTCATGGATTCTTGGTTTTTTTGACTGCCTGACATACAAAAATTTGTCACACAGTGAACTCCTATTAAAGGCTGGTGCAGAAGCTCAGTGACCAAGGCATGGGAAGATCATTAGATCATAGAATGGCCTTTCTGTAACAGAGAGCAGAGGATGCTGCCCAGGGATTCTACTGCAGGGCTCAGCTCTTGAGAGCTTGCCTCAGGTGAAGACTTCTGCAGAACCTGAACTGATAAACAAGAAAACAAGCAAACTCAGTGATGTATTATTTTTTTTTTATTTTATTTTTTATTAAGACAGGCTTAGAATTTGTTGAGCCTGGAGAAGAGAAGACTTCAGGGAGATCTTTTAGCACCTTCCAATGCCTAAAGGGGCTCCAAGAGAGCTGGAGAGAGACATTGGACAAGGACGTGGAGTGACAGGACAAGGGGGAATGGGTTCCCAGTGCCAGAGGACAGGGAGAGATGGGATATTAGAGTCAAATACTTGACTGTGAGGGTGGTGAGGCCCTGGCACAGGTTGCCCAGAGAAGCTGTGGCTGCCCCTGGATCCCTGGAGGTGTCCAAGGCCAGGTTGGAGGGGGCTTGGAGCAACCTGGGATAGTGGGAGGTGTCCCTGCCCATGGCAGGGAGTGGAACTGGATGGCCCTTTAGGTCCCTTCCAACCCAAACTGTTCTGTAATTCTGTGGTTTGTGGAGCTGAGGAGGTCAGTAGTTCTACCTTATCTCCAGCAGGAGTTGTCCATGTTCTGCAGTTCTGAAAATCAGGTTTTATTTAATAGCATTACTTCCATGCAGAAGTAGGTTTCCATGCATAAAGAAATCACCAAATTTCTGTGAAAAATGATAGCTAGATTTCATAAAACCTTTTTTCTTTTTCTATAAAGCAAGGTAACATCTATCCATACAAGACATGCCGAAAGAATTTGATGTCAACATCATTAGGATATAAGTTATTTGTTGACTACATAATCTTTTATTTATGGGTACATCAATAATTTTGATTTATAGTAGTGTTATCAGGCGATTGGAATAATACTAATTTATTAAACGTATCCCGTAACTAATAAAATAAATATTAGGAGAAGAAGGATCTCACATTTAAAAAAAAGTACCATAGGACAGGCTCTCCCCTTTAATGGTACAAAGACTGTGACCTCTCATAATGATTTTATCAATAAAATATCAAGTAATAATTAAATCTCCATCATTTATAAACTAGAAACTCAGTTAGGTCTTTCTTTAGAGTATAATGACACCTTGGCAATGAAAGGAATGCTAGGTGAGAATAATGATTGATCAAATTGTTAAAAATGTGAAAGTGGATTAGAACAAGAAAACAAGATGCAATATGCTTGCAAGGGACTCATCCTACAAGCTGTCACCCAGCTTTTGTACCTAGAGAGGAATAACAATAATAAATATGGGTTTATTTGCTCCTCAGTGAGGAGGTTTCTGATTAAAAAATGCTCTACTTTTTTTTTTTTATATGCCATACTTTTTAACTCCCTTGCTACTGTGTACCAAATATTTACAATATGCTGTTATTGCAGATTTGCATATGAAAAGACAAGTGATGACTGGGAGATTTTTAGTGTGGACAATCAAAAGAATTTGTTTTGATTAAGGAGTAAAAGGGTTGACTTTAAATATCGAGTTCGGGAATAGAAGATGATTACAACAGATAGGAGTAAAAAGTTGGGGGGAAAGAAGAAGAGAGGGAGAGAATGGGGTGGGGGAAGGGAGACAGATATTTCTTAGCAGGGACAGCATCCCACACACCACAGTGTCAAGTCACTTACCTTTGTCTAATTCATCAGAGGTAATGTTGCATTTCATGAACCCTGTTAAATTTCACTTTGGCAATTCACAGATTCCTCGAGCAGACATGACTAATTTTATGGATTTTTATTAACCAGAGTTTGGAGATTGGATAAGATGATGCAGAAGAAAAAACAGTTGTTATATCTGTCTGTGTAGGTTTTACAGAGCAGTTATTAACATGAGGGGATCTCAAGCAGGGTGGCAATGAGACACAAAGACACATCTGAGTAGAGATTTCTCTTCTGACTGGAGCAGGGGATTCCGTGAAGGCTCTTGTACTTGAGGAACAAGATCTCTGTAGGATCAGGTGCTCTTTCACAGCTTGCTCAACTGGAGTGTGCTCAGTGGTCAGCAAGGAGGGCTGGACTTCTGGTCAGACACGTGCCTTGGCTGAACATAATTTTCTCCTGGCAGATCAGCTGGTCACTTGTGCTAATATTTATGATGAATTTATTCTATATTGGCCCTGCATCCAGCATATTTTTCACTCTTCATGGGCTGTGGAGGGAGCCTCAAGCATTACGTGAAACTGAATCCTTAATGATGATGGATAAAGGGATGAAACTGTTGCAGAGCACCACTGGTTGAGGAGGTTTTCACTTTTTCTTTGCTATGGCTCACACTGGACTGAGGCAAAAGAAGTCTGCAGTTCAGGGGATCGCTTTCAAAATTCTGTCCTTTCCTAGAAGTGGGTAGATAACAGTGTTTGCCAAACTTACAGCAATGCTTTGACCATTTCACAGAAGACCTTAAACATGAATATAAACCATGTTATATGCTAGGGCTCCACTATGTCTGCATTTATGAGAGATAACAGCACTGTGCACATCCAGCGCCCTACAGGTTTTTCTCCCTTTATGAATTTAGGCAGTTTTTCAAACAAAGCATGTATTATGTATGCAGCAAGGGAAATGTCTGCTTCAGAAAAGCTGATGTCTCGAAGGTAAACATGTATAAATGTTTATACATTTTTTAACACATATTATTTACCCAGAAGAGCACAACAGCTGCTTCAGAGTTGTTCTGGTCTCAGTGGTAAATAGGTATTTTGGCAGTTGATCGAAACAGAAATGATTCTTTGGTTCCATTCCATTCTAGCCTCTCCACTTGTTAGTCTAATGATTGTTCCAAAGGAATCAGGTGTCAGAGGAGATTGATTTCACTTCACATGAAGCTTTGCATAGATTAGACTGGTACCTCCATGAAAAGCCCTCAGTAGAAGGCACCTTTTGTTTTTCAGTCTGAGTCATAATTTAGTCTCTGCTCCACCTCGACCTTGTGATTTGCATGGCCTTCAAATAGAGATGAATTCTTTCCTACTCAACCCCACCCAGGAGTATTTGTGTAGGTGTTCACCAACTACCCTCGTCCCAGCTAGCAGCAGCAATCCAATTGGAATGGCAGAGCACTGTTTACATCTGATTACTTACCCTAGTCCCAGAACACCAGATGAGCTTGAAAGAAATCTCATTGCTTCTGTAAATGCTGAAAGAGAGACCAAATGCTCTCACACATGCTGCAGTGAGTGCACTGCTGGCTGGGTCGACAAGAATTGGCCAGATGCTTGAAGACATAACTAGATACTTCTTCATCCTGCAGGAAAGCAGGAACCTGCCCCCTCCAGCCTGCCTCTCACAGCACTGGGACACAGGGCTCCATTGCCTCCCCAGTGGGTAGTTCACAGGTTATTTTTACACTCAGGCCTACAGCCAATCACTAATTAAGCCCCAAGTGCACACCATGTGCATCACTAATGCATCTGTGTGTTATATTTTGTGATCCTCCTGGCTATGCTCATTTGTTATAACATCAGCTCACTTTGCTATCTAAAATGCTCTGCAGCACTAGAGGTGGTTGTTAGCTGGGATTAGTCCTGATGTGTTTTATGCCCTGAAGTTTATCACAGAGATCTCATTTCTCTGGTTTGTGGTAGCTGTTCCAGTTTTTTCCCCCCAGCCTTCCATCCTGGCAGTACTAACTGGGACTTACAAGAAAACTGAAGAGGAATTTTTCTCAAGGGCATGTACAGATAGGACAAGGGAGAATGGCCTTAAACTAAAGGAGGGAAGGTTTAGGTTAGATATTAGGAAAAGGTCCCTTCCAACCCAAGCCATTCTGTGATTCCATGACTCCATGGCCCTCATGGCTCTAAATGAACCACAGGAACAAATGGGAAGGAGTAGATTATACCACCTCTTTTGCCATTTGTGTTTATCTATGCCAACTACAATTTTATTTTGTGTAGAAAAGCAGTTATCTGTCATTTTGTCCCACTTCACAGACCACCACATCAGTGCAAGCTGATTTTTGCTGTGATTATAAATTCAGCTACAGAACAATTAAATGCAGCAGAATATGCATTGGGATGTTTTCTCTTAGCCTGTGTTAAGAGTGTGATAAACTCCCATAGATGGATATAGAGAGCTGAGGGCTCTTATGTGTTAAGCTGCCACAGAAGATTCTCCAGAGCTCATCTGGAGAGCTCATCTTTGGAAATAAACATGATTCATTAAATCAACCACCAGAGTAAATGTTATGAGATGATCTATTAAAGCAAAGTTGCTTTCTTACATATCAGGACACAGAGAAAACAGAAATGTCACTGAATTTATAAAACATGCACTTATATTGCTATTTATTCATGAGCTATCTTAACATTCAGTGGTTTACTTACAGATTTGAATTATGTTAGATTTTTTTTTTTGAGTATCATACTGAGTATGGCAAATAATTAAAACAAAAACAATCATAATGTTAAAAGGTCAGATGGCTCAGAGAGCTGGTGATGGGATGAAGAAGTGATCATTGTGAAGTCACAGGCTGAACAGAAAGTCGTTAAGGATGTTCTTACACCAACTACAGTCTCAGGATGTATTTTAAGTTAGTTCTGTCGCCTTTCTTAGCAGTCAGTGAAGCGCAGTAGTCACCTCCAGAAAGCAATTCATCTCACCCTTCGTAGATATTGAGAATGGATGGATATTGTCCCAGGAGGTGAATGCCACCCTGAAATTAGTTTTCCAGTCTTAGAGTTCTTCAGTAGCCAACTGATATGAATGTAGAGTCTTCAATGTAAATTCATGCAGCATTCTGTATTCACAAACCAACATTATGTTTGCTGACAGCCTTAGATTAGATGAAAAGACAAGGCAAAGTGAACAAATGAAATATTGCACTACTGCTAGAAGATAGAGATCAGGAGAGATTAGTTCCTCTTGCTTTTAAAAGAGAGCTGTAGTCCTGTGTGCAGTTCTTGACAGGTAGCATAGATAGCTTAATCAGTTTATGTTAGCTAGAGAGATTAATTTATTAGTGTTTTAATTTTCCCTGCACCAGCAGCACATTTACTCACAAAACAGTATTTGAAGGACTTTATTTAACGGAGTAGTTACTGCAAGTTGGCAAACAAGGGCAGTGCTCATCAAATGTGAAAGTGCCTGGGAGTATCTAATGATTGATCTGCATTTCAGGGAAGAATGTGCACTGTATAAATATTGTTTGTATCTGGATTCAAGTGACAAAAATCCATCTAGAAGGTGTTTATTGGACAAGAACTGAAGGAGGTGAAGATGTTCAGGTGGGAGATGCAGTAAAATATCTGCCTTTTCTGTACCATACCATCAGCATCAATAAAGAGGTGCAGTCTAGCCTGCTTACGAGCATCTGTAATGGAGGTTTTATTGCCTTTGCTGACTTACCCTAGTTACAAATGTCTTCAAACACTTTCTGATATGTTTTAAATTGAAGATCTCTAGATGTTGTGTCTTAGTTTCTTATGAAATCCTAAAACCAATTTCCATCCACATCCAAAAAGGAAACTCCAGCTCTTGCAATCTCAGTCTCCTGCAACTTGCCACACCTGACTCCTGCAAATCTTCTATTTCAATACATTTCTATTCTTGTCTCCATTAAATATCTAAGTTTCCTATGGCCTTCAGGGAATCACAACTTCCTTAGCAAACCCTAATCTTTTTCACAATTTTATTTTTGTCTGTTGGATCGATAAAATGGCTGGACCTCACGCAGCATTAGGTCCAGTTTATGTCTTCAGTGGTTAATTCTGTGTTACAGATAAATGATCTTTTTTCCTGGCAACTTTTGATCAGCCACCTTGTACCAGTCTTAATTAACCTTTCCATTAATTCATCAATCTTAAAACTGCCTCAAAATATCTAGTGTTCTCTTCTGAATTCCTTCCTAATGATCTGGGATCACAGTTACTGAAAGGTTCACTACAGCCTGCTGAATTTTGAGTTCCTCATCCCATCTGACAGATATTTTTCTCGTGTGTCACCCCTTTCAGCCCATTCTGACTCCAAGTCCCATCTTCTTTGGGCCTTCTGGCATGGAATGAAAAAGTGCTCTAATTCTCTAAATACTCTGTTACTGCTTTTATCCATAAAATATTGGAAGGAATCAAAACTCTCCTCCTTTAGAAAATTTCAAAGGAAAATATTGCTAGTCTGCAGCTCAAGTTTAATAGCCTGGTCATCGCAAATTAAAGTGATGACGTGGGCAAATTTCCCAATAGTCAAAGAGAAGGATGGGGTAAGGCTCTCTCTCAACTTAATCTTAAGTCATCCCATTCATTTAATACTTAGTACTTGAATACTTGAATCTGGCTTTTATCCTCATAGGCTTTTAGAAACGTTCATCACACAACTTCCCTGAAATAGAACCAGACTATTTCTGCTTTACAGGAAAGGATTCATCAGAGAAGCTAAATGAATAGAATAACATAAGAGATCGAGATGAAAAAAGGAGGTTGACCGAGATATCCAACCTCTTTCAGTATTCCTATTTCTATTTATTACTATTTCTGCTCAAGCTTTGTACTTTCTGTATAATGGCCTTTGTTGGAGTATCTTTCTTGATTCTGTTGTCTATGATAAATGCAGCTAAACTGCAGTAATAAATAAGATACCACAGTGGGATCTCCAGTGACGATTTTATATGTTGAGAAGAATCAATAACTTTGGAGTTTAGGACTTGGTTTTGTTCACATGTCCTTGAATAAATCAGTTTGCCTTCAGGGAAGAATCCTTCAAAGCTGCAGTGCTGGAAGTACAGTTGGGGCTTTTGCAGGAGCTAAGCAGGGCTGTGAGGAAAAATGCCAGGTTTATTTCCTTTCCTTTGTCTCCTTGGTGTGGGTTTCTCATTGTCTACTTGGTCCTTGAACTTTCATTCCTTGTTTATCTCCTTTGGTCTTTCCAAACACAGGAAGCTACAGAGAACCCTGGCCAGCGGCCTAGAAACGGGCAGCTGAAAATGAGTGGAAAAATGCTGATTGCACTCCTACCTCCCCTCAGCACACACACCTCCTTAGTTATTACTTTGAAAAGAGACAGCCAGAAAATATGGTTAGTTTATGGTCTTGTTAAGACCTTGCACAACTCACTTTTTTCATTCAGTCATTTATATCCAGCAAGGCCCTTTTTTAAGGAACGTGCTGTTGCTACGCAACCAAAGGAACCATATAGAGAAAGGAAGCAGGAAGGATGAAGGCGAGAGGGAGGTAAAAAAAGAAAGATGTGCTTGGGAAAAAAGAGGGAAGTCACAGACTATGGTTTGAAAATCAAAGATAGAAAAAGCTTTTCCTTTAGCTGGGTGAAGGCAAGACACAGGAAATGAAGGAAATCTCCCTTGTCCTCGACTCCTTTTCTTGACCTTGTCCAAACCCATCTAGGTTGTAGAGCATGGCCAGATGACTGAACAGTTTAAGAAATAATAATTTAAGTGGTTGGAGTGTCTGACTAGGGTTCAGGAAGTCTGTCAGATAATCGCTGCTTACTGAGTGTTTTAATGGGTCACCTAAAGCAAACTGTTTAATCTCCTGTCCTAATTTCCTTCCTCTAATAAGAAGATAACGCCTTTGATTTCTGCCTTGTCATTTTAGACTTCAAAACTTTCTTAATAAGCAATGAATAAACACCGCAGTGAGGTCTCAGGGTCTCTGCTTTAAAGGATAGATATTAGTATTAAAATAAGTATCATCACACCTTGTTACGATCCGGTTTAAACCCAGAAAAGCAAAGCAAGCTAAGTCTCTGTGCATAAACCGGAAAGAACTTAGAAGGTTCAAAATATCCCCAGAAACGAGATTAAAACCAAACGAGGATAGATGTTGCCAAAAAATTGATGTATTTTATTTAACAGTAGAGAGGCAAAGAGAAGGGAAGAGAAAAGAGAGAAAGAAATAGAAAAAAGAAGTGTGCATGGGGGGCGGGGGAACAGGGAGAGGTGACAGGGGTTGGATGGAAGCACATCACCCATCCCAGGGTCCCAACAACGTCTCGTTGCTCCCCTCCATCTGGTCTGCTGGTGGTGAGGGTCCCCCATCAGTGCCGTGGCCACGCCGCTCCATGCTGCCACACGCCACACGCCACCACACGCCAAAGAGTGTAGAATTCCATGGATTAATGGACACTTTGGGCCAGGTGGGAGTGCCCACGTGTCTCCCTTGCAGGGGCTGGCTTGACACTGTCCCTTGCAACACTGAGGGTCTGTTGCATCATCTCTGGTGCTCTGGTGCAGGGTCTGGGGACCCCTTGGGGGGAGGCCCTGTGCTGGGCCATGTCACCCCTTCTGCTGTGGATAAGCTTCCCCCTCCCGGTGAGGACCCCTCAGCTGGGCTCTGCACAGTTGGAGGATGGGCAGTCACTGTGCCTCTGACCAGAGGCTTTTCCAAGATACCCAAAGCCTCTCCTCCCTCCACCCCTTGGTGCTAGGGTCTGTTGGAGCCTGGCAGCTGATAGCCCTGGGGCTGTGGTCCTCATCTCGGAGGTGTTAAGCCTGTGCTTTGTGAATGTCCCCAGCCCTGAGTTATTACTTTATCTTATCTTCATCAGCGAGCAGTGTCAGGCCTCAGGGCCCCATTCAGGGTGTGGGAGTCTTCTCTGCAGCTTTTGTAATGCAGTTTTAAAAGTCTTTTAAGAAAATGTTTAAGTCATAAAATGTAATATTTCAGTCTCTGACACACCTCACTCATCTTCCCACTCTGATGGTGCAAAACATCTTATAGCCCTTAATGTTGACACCTTCCCATTCTGTCTCATCCTCCACATTTCAAGGCTGTGCTTCAAATGCAGGAGGACTTAAATCCACCCCATCTTACTAAAGGCCTATGCAAGGAGGTATTTTGTTCCTTGAGAACCCAGGCCACTTCTGTACTCTGTGGGTATACCTCTGGATCTAATTCACACCTCAGAAATGCCCATTTTGCTTTCTTTCGAACATCTTCTAGCAGAAGTCTAGGGTGAATAAGTGCTTGAGTTAGTTCTCTAAAGTTAAATAAGATGCGTTCAGGCCAATGTGGTTTCATCCCCTTTATGTATGTCTTTTACTGTGTGGTGTTTCCACACAGTAAAAATCTTTCCTTCCCCCATGAAAGAAAATTTCCAAACAGAGTAAGAGAAGCAACAGAAGGTAGAACTGAGCCCTGCAAGAGAACTGTCAGGACGATGCTGCCTCATTTAGAATTAATTTGTTTGTGCAGGCTTGTTAAAGTGAAAGTGGCATTTTTTGCTCTGATGAAGACAGAATTAATTTAACTACAATTAACACTTCTGCTTTGTATAGATATTCATTGGTGCTCAGCTTTTTTGCCTGTGATAGAAGATCATTTACAAACACAATTAAGAGAAAAAGCCCCCGCGTCTGTACTGACATGACAGTGTTTCCAAATACTGAGTTTTTATGTAGTGCTTGGAAGTTTTTGTGGGGAAACACAAAAGGTGGAAAGCTCTTAGGTGTGAGAAATAAAAGCAGGAATATACTTAGCAAGATAAGTTTAAGCCTTATATTGGAATATTGTGTATTGTTATGTCAAGGCATAACAAGCCAGCATTGAGCATAGCAGAGGTACGTGCGCTGATTGGGGATTGTTTAAGACAGTTGTCTGTAACTTTTAGAAGCATGCTGATCGGCTAAAAAGCTTTTAAGAGTGCTCTGTAACCAGGAAATTTTTGGATGTCCTTGGCGGCGTGAGCTCTGTATCAACTCTGTCCCAACTCGGTATGTGAGACTGATAACGGAATAAAATAATAAAAGGCTCCTGGAGCGCCTGTCCAGGCTCCCTGTCCCGTTTGTCGCCAAAAACGCCGACAGTTTTCTGCAGGGTTTTTTTAATAATTGGTGTGGTTGATGTGCTGGTCACTCCCCTTGCAAAACAAGGAGCAGTTGTCATTGGCCATTAAATAGGCAATGGAGATTATTGGTGCAGTTTCCTCCTTGCTTTACCTTGCAGTGTATCTTCATGGAGCACATCAGCTCACTCCTGAGTACCTGAAATATCCTTTGTCTGTCTAATCTAGTCAGAAAACAAAATCTTTGGTGGAGCCTAAAAGATCAGCTCTTAGGCAAAGGATTGAATAGTCGAGCATCTGAGGAGTCTTGAACCAGGAGTCAAAGTTTCATATTTATCCATCTCTAAGTAGGCCCTGGTTAGGATGCTAGTTAACCTTAATCTGACTAGCCCAGGGAAAAGCTTGGTTCTGGATTAAATTGATCTTCGCTCTGTGTTCTCACAGCCTCTATGATAATGGAGAAATTTCACTTCCAGATACAGAATTGGAAATGTCATATTTGCATACATATACTGATGGCTTTCTACAACTGTTGGCACCTCCCTTCCCTTTCCCTTTCCCTTTCCCTTTCCCTTTCCCTTTCCCCTTTCCCTTTTCTTTCTCCTTCTCCTTCCCTTTCCCCAGCAATTTCCTTAATCATAGCTGTTCCTACATGTTTCTGATCCCGATTCCAAATCTGCTCCCACATAGTTCTGATTCTGATCCCAAAGTACTCACGTTTCCTGAATCCTGTACAAACCACAGAGGGAGATTCCTCAGTTTAACTTGTAAGGAGATCTAATTAATTTTGAAGTCCTAAGTAATTTTGAGTATAAAAAGCCTGATTGTTTTAGGTCATTAGCAGGGGTGGAACAGCAGCAATAAACAGGTGATTTTAATTCAAGCTTCAGGTAGTTGACATTAAATTTTGTATTATCTTCCAGCGATAATTAAGAGGGGTCAACAGCCTTTGACTAAACACTGCAAGTTTCTGAAGACTGTTGAACTGTGATCCTCAGTTTTCATAATGTATTTTCTGTATCATGATGAGATTTTAACAAAAAAATCAAAAGTATCTGTCAAATGTACCTTGTGCCTTGAAAGTATGTGATACCTCATGGGAAAATGAAAAAACAAAAGGAAAATAGAAACCCAAACATTTTGTTCTCAATTTGAATTGCCAGTTGTTTATGGTGGGCAGTGGCATGACCATAAAATGCATTTTTTAAGATATACATTTCAAGTTTTATAAAGATATCCATGTTTTTTTTTAAGACAGTGAAACTCTTGCCATAAACACAATGAACTGTATCATGTATCTGCTGTGATGGAAGGAAGATTGACTTGCTGCCACACTGTTGTTTAAATAGCTGCCAAACCCCATGTCTGATGAATGCATTGCTATAAATGATCTCCACTTTTCACATCCTTCTACAAAGACCTTGTTAGACAAAGAGTTTATCTCCAATACTGCAAAGGTTTAGCAATATCTTAGTCATGTACTGTACTGAATCATAGAAAACACTTCAATTCACTATATATTTAGCTTTTACAAAATAAAAGACTAAGAAAATTCCACAGTAGGTAAAATAATATGCAGTTTTGATATGAAAAGGTAACTTTGATTTGAAAAAAAAAAGGTAAAACTTGGCATAAATTCCAACTGTCTATTTATACTGTTAGGTGCAGAAGGAAAGATCACAAGCAGAACAATCACTGCTGTTTTCAAATCTGGGCTGATAACAATTAAAAAGCTTTTTGTTAATAACTGGATATTCTGAGAACAATTTTAACAAGATCACCTGAAGTCCTTTCCTTCCATTACCTAACGGGATTTACAAGAAAGCTGAAGAGGGACTTTCCACAAGGGCATGTAGTGACAGGACAACCTGAAGGAGGTTTAATTAGATATTGGGAAGAAATTCTTCCCTGTGAGGGTGGCGAGGCCCTGGCACAGGTTGCCCAGAGAAGGAAGCTGTGACTGCCCCTGGATCCCTGGAAGTGTCCAAGGCCAGGTTGGACGGGACTTGGAGCAATCTGGGATAGTGGAAGCTGTCCCTGCCCATGGCAGGGGGTTGGAATGAGATGATCTTTAAAGTCCCTTCAAACCCAAACCATTCTGTGATTCTCTGATTATTTGCAAGCAGCCATTCAGGTTGTAGAGGAGAATTTACTGTAGAGAGTTGCAATAGTCCTGGCACAAGCAGGTACTTAACAGTGCAACATTGTATGAGGCAAGAGAAAATGGCCTCAGGTTACACCAGGGAACGTTTAGATTGGATATTACAAAAAAAATTTCATTCCTGAAAGAGATGTCAAACCCTGGAATGGGCTGACCAGGACAGTGGTGGAATCACCATCCATGAAGGGATTTAAGCCATGTAGGTGTGGTGCTTAGGGACATGGTTTAGTGGTGGCCTTGGAAGGGTTAGGTTAAAGGTTGGACTACACAATCTTAGAGGTTTTTTCTAGCCTAAATCATTTATGATTCTAATAAGTTGACAACCGAAGAGATTTCATCTATTCATAGCTTCACTCAAAATTCCCTGTCCTGAAACGAGGGAAAGTTGCACATACATTAAACAAGCTATGGATTCCTGAGCAGAAGGTGTTGCAAACGCTGAGCAGGTACAGAGCCAGTAAAGCAGTTATTAAGATACCATTTCAAAAGCAGTCTGGAGTGAGTCAGGCAGCCTTGTCTATTTCTATGATGTTTTAGAGGTAAAGGGGGAGAATTAAACAAAGGACATTTTTGCTTAACAGCTTTGTGTCCTTGGTCTGCTTTACTGCCATTATCTTGGCTGCATCTGCCACGTCTGTCAAGTGTAGAAGAGAACATTTGCCTCCCACCTCTTCTTCTTTGATCCGTGCCTTCAAGTTGTAGCCTTTCATCCTGATTTTCTTATGAAAGAGAGCTATTTCTCTTAATGAAGTGTTCTCCTCCTTTATGACTGGCATGGATTATCCTATCCTTTCTGCATCTGGTGTTCAGGAGTGACCTTTCATGGCACTGAGGTGCATTCTGATGCTGATCCCTTTGGAATGCCTTGACATGCTGTCTGTCTGCCAGGTGCAGCATATGCAGCACTGCTCCAGGGGGATGTAGGCAAATGGGAATTACACAGGCCTCAGCTCACACATCTTCCTGACATCTTAGACTCTTAAAATCTTGTCATGCATGAGCCAATGTGAGGGAAAGTGAGTATTGTGGGATTCAGATGTAGATTACTGAGAAAAGAGATGTGCTTTTTTCAATGCAGTGACCCTTTGGGATTGATTCCTTCCCTTAATATTATCCAGGACTAATAATTTAGAATCGTAGAAAGGCTTGAGTTGGAAGGGACCTTAAAGACTACCCAGTTACACCCCCTGCCATGGGCAGGGACACCTTCCACTATCCCAGGCTGCTCCAAACCCCATCCAACCTGGCCTTGGACACTTCCAAGGATGGGGCAGTCACAGCTTCCCTGGGCAATCTGTTCCTAAAGGTACATATAATAATATATAAAATAACATAATATATGTTTTAACCGATTTATATCTGCTGTGGAATTTATATCATATATCCTTTCCTGCAGTGATCTAAAATGTAAATTTGAATGAAAATCTGGGCCCTAGTTCCATGATTTTTAACTAAATAATTAAGAAAGTTGCTTTAGTTAATGCTTAATCACCTAATGACTGTTAAAACTTTTAGAGACTGTGAACACTTACCTCTTCCACTAATTAAACAGAACATATTCTTGAACAGGCCTTCAGAAAACAGAACATTCAAGTGCCTAAATTTGGAAACCAAATCGGACTGATATGTTCTCAGTTATGTGTCAACTCACCTCCTAATTGATAACGAATGAGTACAAATAAATGTATTCACTAATCTATTAAGATGCTTTCCTGACAGATATGACTAACAACATGATCTTGTTCCTGTCCTTCTTTAGCAAAACTTGCCACTGTCCTGATTACTTGCTTAGTTCATTATATTATGGCTAAATTAACCCGAAAATTATCTAGTACGAGCAAGTCCAAGCACAGATTTGAATCCTGTGAAATACTTAAAAATGCTAGTGCAGTGCTAATATTAAAAGTGGGGTGCTGTGAAACTTAGTGAATTACTTAATGTTTATAAATTATTTTGAAATAGTCAAATGGGGATTGCATTGCTGAAATGGTAATAATGACGTTTTGTGCAGTTGTGCTGTTTGTACATATCAGTGCTCTCAAAACAATGTGATAAACCTAAGAGAGGAAATTCTGGTTTTTAAAGGACACTGAGTGAGATTACTGTTGTCAACTGTGTAGCATTAAGAGTAATAAATGTCCACAGAATCTGGTATTCAAGGAGAAGGAACCTTGTTGCAGAGACCACTGTTGTGCTCAAACACAGATCCCACTTCCAGAGGATGGTTCACCTGTGTAACACCAGTGAACCCCACCATGGTGCACACACTGAGACAGCCCCCACTCATGCTCCCATTTCAGCCTTGTGGGGCTCTTCCCTCTGCTCTGCCCTCATGCCAGACACAGCTGTGTGCCCATGCTCAGCACACAGGTCATACCCTGTGCTTTGGACAGAAGTGCAGTCAAGTGGATCATCAGCTCAGCTCAGGTCTGTGCTGTGGATGATCCAGTGTAGCACTACAGCTTTAGTAAGACATCATTATGGGTATAAAACGTACATTTTTAAAACTGTGAGTGATTTAGCTCAATGCAGTGGGCCACAAATTATAAGCTGGCTGGCTTTATGAGCTAATCAGGATTAATATAATATCATCTATGAGCTTTGTGAGATTCCTCACATTTTTGATAAGTATAAAACTGTGTCCATCTTTTCAAACTACCAATTTGAGCATGGGCTGATTTCTTTTACAGCACTTATTATGTGGGAAGAAAGACTCCATTCCATATATTGTAGCACAATATACATGTCGTTGTTCACATTACTCTGAAACAGTGGCTGGGAGCACTGAGCTGCAAAATGTGTATTGTTAATCATTGGGTCATTAACCTTAACAATGTCAATGCATTCCCCTATCAGATCCAACTAAATGACTGCCCGAGGTAATAGTTAAGAGAACATTTCACACAGATGAACATATTAATGCTTTATTTGGTTCTAAATGCAGTGTGAAGGATTTAGGTAGGAGCTAATGTATGTCAGGAGGAATAAGAAGGATGAAATACAGTTGAAAAAAAAAAATTTTTTTTAGCTCCCCAAAAGTAGGAGAGTAGTCCTCAGTTCTATGTAGCTGAGAAGTGCATTTCTCTTTAGTTGCAGTCGTTCAGGTAAAAAATTGTGCTGTTTTGGAGAGGACTTAAAGTTCTGAGGTTTCATGAGAATCCAGAGACTTTTCTAAAGTCTAATACCCAATTTCTGTATCCAGTGTGAGTTCTGTGATCTGGTGTTTTCACAGCAAAAGGCAGATGATAAGACTTGCTTTATTTGGTTACAGATGTTGGGCTTCTGCCTGAGCTGTGCTCTCCCTACATTGGGCAGAGCAGGTCTTAAACATCCCTCTGAAGTGAGAAGATGCCATTACTATCCACCAAAATCTATTGCACATATCCAGTACAGCTGATCACAAGGCACAAAACCTGTGTTCACTGGTCTCTTTGGATCAGAGGAGAGCCTGGGAAGATGTCACCCAGCAGCAGACTTCTGCCAGTGACTTATTTTCCAAGCTGCTCTTTGTACACCTCTGTCCAAGGTACATCCCTCAACCCCAGGCTCAAACTACGTGGCAGCCTAGAGTAAACCTGGTGCTGCTCCTGGATACCATCATTTCCAGGGACCTGAAGGAAGTCTGTAGTAGCTTCCTCTGGGTCATTTCCACAGGATCGTCTGCCACCTTGTGCGGTGGCTCAGAAAGCCAGTGGCACAAAATAGCCTCTTGCCACTGCTGGAGAAATCCATGTAATCAGCAGCCATTTCCCAGGCTGCACCCAGGAAAAAGACTAATAATGCACTGGAAATTGGATGATTGGTCCTGGTGGTCTGCAAATGGCCTGGAGGATGTATAGAAAAATATGCAGATTGAAGGACTTTTGAAACAGCCGCACCAGGCTTTTTCACTGCAGGTTCTTTCCAAAAGCCTCAGTTCTGGGGTTTTCACACTTCCCTTGTAGGATTAAATACACAAAATTACACATTTCAAAGTTGGTTCCTGTTAAGCTGTTAGACAGCCTAATGACTTACTCCTGTAAACAGTATGGACTCACATTTCCTACAGAAACCAGTCCATTAATGCTGCCTCACTTGGCAATGAGCAAGAACATGGTACTCTATAAATACCTGACAAGTGTTATCAAAAAACAGATATAGCAATTAATTAGGGACTCAGAATAGGAAGTGTGGTATTGCTTTGTGAGCGTTAAGAGGATGGGGCCACTGATTTTTCTAGGTTTGATTTCATTCCCTTACTTTTAGTTATGCTCCCCTGAAGGACCTAAAATTTTACTCTCCTAATATCCTTTGCAGACTGTTATCATGTTCTCTTAGTCAGCAGTTAG
Organism: Corvus hawaiiensis; assembly: GCF_020740725.1. Classification (NCBI taxonomy): domain Eukaryota; kingdom Metazoa; phylum Chordata; class Aves; order Passeriformes; family Corvidae; genus Corvus; species Corvus hawaiiensis. The sequence goes on along the minus strand of NC_063217.1, from coordinate 4,762,366 downwards.
CAAAATTACACTGTTGGAAATGGCTGCTGAAGTTGAAAAGTGGAAAATATTACACAAAGGAGTTTTTGTTGTTAATATTATGGAAAAATTCACCTGCTTGTTTTGTTGCTTGTCTCATGCACATGGATATAAATCAGTTGTAATTCCTAGTGAATAAATGCTGCTAATTCTGCAGTAGTTGGGCCTTTTATGGTTACATGGGCTTGGAAGGAAAAATTTGGTAGCACGTTAATTCTAAGGAAGCTTTTTAATGTCCTATTCCTTTTTGGGATTAAGGATTTGGATGCTGATGAGTGAGTTTTTGGATGCTGAGGAGTGAGCTTTTGTCATCATTTTTAATGAGACATTTATAATCTCTCTTGATTGTATTTAGGGTTTTTTATTGTTGCTATTTTTTTTTTTTTATTTCACTCATTCAAGCAGTCACTCTGTGAAAGCTTTTTTTAAGTACTCCAAATCTATTCTGGTAATGAAGAAATGAATGTCAAGCAAAGCAATTTTTTCTAAATTTACAACTCATTCCCTTAGACAAGATCAAAACTGACATAAAGAAAATATCCTTTATGTGTAAAAAAAAAAAAAAGACCAAACTGCAACTCCCCAGCTACATCCACTGGGATACAGTAAGGTGGCATTCTTATCCATTACATTTGTCTCACCTAATCCCAGTCATTGCATGTCACATTTGTTTATCTGAAGATGAAAAAGTAATAATATTTTATAGGAATGAAGCTTCTGCAGCTGTTGCTAGGTCCATCAAGATTCAACTACTATTTCTGTACATGTTCTTAGCCTCCATCCCCCTCTCTCTCTCTCTCTCTCTGTCTCCAGGTAATTGGAATTTGGCCCGGTAAAGCTTAAAAAAAAGAAGAGTGACTAAGAGAGTAAGATGCAAGCCAGGAGTCTGAAAGGAGAGAGCTACTGCAGCACAGCCAGCTGGGTATGGAACTGGCATCATAGTCTTAATATTTATGTGTACCACCAACATAAATGTGTGTGGGACAAATTCTGCCTTCTCTTCTTTTTCAGCATAGTTTTGATATTTCACTTTCATTCCCCTTTCTAGAAGAATTCTAACTCTTATCAAGGTTTTGGCATCGTGCAGCCCGTGTAACCTGGCTTTTAGAGGAGACTTGAAAAACCGTGAGGTTATGCAAGGCGAATCTTTGCCCCACTAGACCCATTTTCCTCTCTTTTTGCAAGGAGGTACTCAAAGTGCCTATAAATTCCATTCTGGAATATATAATGCTCTAGAAGTGCTGTAATAACCAGGACTGACTGTTCTGAGATGAGAGTAGCTTGGTCTGGGAGTACTTTGTTTTCCTTCCATGCTGCTGTTTATCCCACAGTGGAAAGAAAGAAGCTGTTGCAGTAGATTTAAACTTGCAGTCCTACCTAGCCTTATGGTTAAATCGTAGGGCCTTATTCCAAATCCAGCTTTGCTGCTGAAATCATCTATCTGCATGCATGGCAAGCCTGGCTCCTAAAGATGATGTCAGATGCAAGTTAGGCAACCTAACCTAGTGCTCCTTGTGGAGTAGAGATGTGCTTGAGAAGCATAATACATTGGGTTGTGACTGGCAAACAAACACGTGATAGTGAGTAGACTAAGCAGCTGTAGCCATGCCTGCACCCTGATAAGGAAAAGGATCAGAGATAGCAAAGATAATGATTATGGGTTGATGCTCAGATAGAGTCGAATCTGAGTCCTCTTGGCTTTATTTTAAGGGATGCTGAGATGAACTGTTCCAGTTACTGTCATTGTTGAAATATGTGCTTTTGCTTGAGTTTGTCAAGCTTCAGGTTTAGATTGGATATTAGGAAGAAATTCTTCCCTCTGAGGGTGGGGAGGCCGGCCCTGGCACAGGTTGCCCAGAGCAGCTGTGGCTGCCCCTGGATCCCTGGAAGTGTCCAAGGCCAGGTTGGATGGGGCTTGGAGCAACCTGGGATAGTGGAAGGTGTCCCATGGACAGGGGGACTGGAATGGATGTTCTTTAATGTCTCTTCCAGCCCAAACCATTCTATGATTCTGATGGAAGTATAAAATACATTTCAGTCATGTGCTGGTTAAGCCATTAAAATATCTGTGTCTTAATTGCGAAGTTTTTCCTGAGCATTTACATAACCTCCACACAATTAGAACTCTCCCTCACTGATGATACTTTGTCCCTATTATTCTTGTAAACAAACAATTGTGACTAAACTGTATTTATTTCTCTTTATGAATATTTATATAATGATCTACGAATGACACTGCAATACTTAGCTGATAATCTGGTGTGCTTTTGATTGGTTCCAACTGCTTGAGAATATCTGGGCTGACAAATTTGTGCTCCAGATAGTTTTTTATTCCGTTCCTTAACCTTTTATGTATATGGTTCAGTCTTCTTTCTAAGGCAGTACAGAAAGCAGGATAATAATCTGGTAAATCAATAAATACTATTGCAATGTTTCTATACCTTTCACACAACTTGGGTGAAAGTATCATGCCAGAGTTTTTCCCAAATATTCATTCATCCTATAGTTACTTTACTCTTTCAACAATGCTCCAAAAATACAGGCATTTCATTTTCTTTTGCTTAAGTTAGCACATTTCTCATTGAAGGCCCTCAAGGGAAGTGGAAACTCTGAAATTCGAAATGCGATTTATGCTCACCTTGTAAAATGCCAAGGAAACTGCTTTAAGACTGTAATAACCCTTGCTGCTCATTCCATGAACATGCCTGTAGAAAATGTTAATTTAATCAACAAATTATAGCTTCACACAAAGCAAGAAGTGTGGAAATACTGGCAGAGGAGGAGGAAAGGTCTCTCATAATTTTAATGTTTAATCATGAATTTGAGTCTTTATTATTCCTGCATAAATGAAGAACTTCTCCCAAATGGGTTATGTTGCACTTCCCATTCATTTTCTCTCCTGATTTACATCTACATACATGTCCATTCAAAATCTGTGAGAACTCAGTCATGCTGACATGAATGCATCTTAACAAAACTGTTGATAATTTATTTAATTTTTTGCTTGTCAAATACGCTGTTTGAGAGGGAGCTCAAACAGAGCTAGTACTTTTAGAGGAAACCCTGCAGCTTTCACACTGGTTTCTTCCAACATTTTTAGCCCATGGATACTGATCACAGAATGCCTGACACAGTCTAAGTGTTCCCTGCCAAATGTTGAAGCAATGAAGTTAGAAATAGGAATATTGGAATGAAAAGGACCAGAAATAAATTTCTACAAGTCAGCTTAAACATCCATTTGCAGTAGGGCAATATTACATTTTTCAAAGGCATATATTAACTGATTAGATCACCTGCAAATGGAGTGTTAATTAATAATATCCATAAAAAAGTGCAGTACAATTACATTTTCAGGAAAAGCTGACAGATCTATGTCATTCAGGCATTAATCCTAAAGATAATGGACCAAATTCTGCTCTGTGTGGGTTTTTTCCCAGCTTATATATGGAGTAATTCCAGGGGCACAGGCTGGCTGTACCTTCCTGTGGCTGAATATTGAATTTGTCCCATTATCCTTTAATGAAAAGCTTTCTGAAAATACCTTTCAGTGAGGCACACTTGGGCTCTTGCCATCTGTTTGGCTGATAATAATTCAAAAGGCAAAATACTTGATTTCATGGAATGAGAGGAATGCCATGGAGGGGAAGACAGCAGCTCACAATCAGTTTTATATTCCTCTAATCCTAAACTCAAGTAACACTTATTTCACAACATTACTATTATTATGTAATTCATGTCACCTACAGGAAATCTGCAGGTAAAAATTTTGCACCAAGAGTAGATGTAATTTCAAGGACAAAAAGCAAAAAAAAAAAAAATTCTGTGGATTACACTGAGATTCTGATTGCAAACAAACCCACTTCCCTACTCAGGGATATACTCTACAGTTGGCAGGGAATGATCTGTGGAAAAGGAATTTCAATGTGTACACCATAGCTGTAGTGAGATCAGAGTCCATCTGACTCCTGTGGCATGCAGGGTGTTGCCTTGATTGACAAAATGGGAACAAAACAAGACAAATTTTGGATGGAAAATATTATTTACTGCAGCAGGAGATTTTTATTAGGGTTGTAAAGGACTTGTGCACTCCATAACTGGTATAGCAATAGATCCAGTGTAAGAAGAGGATCAAGGATCCTGTTTTAAAGCCCATGTCTGCTTTCCAGAAGAACACAGAACCAGATGTTCTAACTTTCACTGTGTTTGGCACTTAGGCTAAAGGGCTGTGAGGAAAGGGGAGGTGGAATAAATCAATAAGTGCAGTTATTTTCCCCAGAGAAATGTTTTTAGACACAGAATAAATATATACTCTGCCTCAGCCTGGGAAAGGAACCTGCAGCAGTGTTGTGAGAGTGCTAAAGGGCAGAAGAAAAATGAGGCCAAGCGTGAGGAGGTAAGTGATAAAGTGATCGAGAGAGCAATGTCTGGTGGTCATAACTGTACAGCTTCCCACAGTCAATAGAAAATATTGATTTAGTGTACTCTGGGGGCTGCTGATGGCAGAAACACTCCAGCACAAGTCAGCTCTGCACAGTGGAATTTCTTGGTCATCAAACATTTATTCCAATACTGTTCCAGGTGTACTGCCAACAGCACTAGTAATTAGTAGTTTCCTGCATTATATATTTTTGTTGCAACCAAAGTTAGGTGATTCTAAGACTCAAAGGTCCCAACTTTGTCTCTTACCCTCCTGCTCTCTGCTGAGCTATGGTCACAGTAAATTTTCTATGTATTTCTTCTCCAGCAAAAGAAGGCATGAAATATCTCACATGATATGTGGAACTATTCAATGGGTAAAAAATTATGGGCCTGTATCCTAAAAAAAGCCACCAAAAGAATGTACTCGTCACTCTACCTAATTAATATTTGTTCTAATCTATTTTTCTTATAGAATCACAGAACCATTTAGGTTGGAAAAGCCCTCTGAGATCATCAAGCCCAAGGACTCACCCAGCACTGCCACCCACCACTCAGCCATGTCCCTAAGCACCACATCAACGTGGTTTTGAAATCTTCCAGGGATGCTGACTCGACCACTCCCTGGAGCAGTCCATGCCAATGTTTGACCAGCCTTTTCATGAAGAATTTTTTCCTAATGTCCAATCTTATGACAAAGCAGTTTCACTACTTGCAGTGTGTGCCTTGAGCAGACGAAGTATTTCTCTGCAGGACAATAATTTATGGGATGTGTATTCCAGATGTTCCTGTCCATAAAGGTGTGAGAGTACAGAATGGGATAGTTTGCTTTGTTCTGCAGGGGGCTTTGTAGCTCCAAGATCTCCTTGGTGAACTACTGGAATTATTCTTGTAATTTCCATATCAATACCATTTGTTTGGGAATTCTCTTTCTTCAGTGTATGTTACCCCTGCTTCTTGTCCCATCTGAGCTCCATGGAGGACCTGGGCAATGTGAGGTATAGGAGAAATGTGATATTGTCTATTTTATGATGAGTTTTTTAATTGAAGCAGGTAAACTAAAAGTGCCCTGAAGCAGCTCTAGATAAACTTAACAAAGTGAGTACATTGTGTTCATGTCTGTATTGGACAGGCACTTTTAATCCTTTTTGATGTTTTAAGAGCTTTATATGTTCCTCCCTCATTTTTCATCTAAAAGGAAGGAATATTTTCCACCTCAAAAAGAAAAACAAAATATAAAAATAAAAATTCCTATTTCCTATGGAACAGTTAAGCAAACTGAATAACTACATAAATAACTACATAATAACTGGCAGGTAAAAAGGTGATTGGCCAAGGTATTTGAAGGAATCTTGAGTGACCAGACAGCAGTTGTGTCTGGTCTGGCTTCAGCTTCCTGGAATCTGCAACTGCTTTGGGTTTGTTTAACTTGCAGAAAGAAACACATATTTTCCCTCACATGAAAGGAACTGCAATCTTTTGTTACTTGGCAAACACATCCCACAGATCTGAATGTGAGTCTGGTTTTGAAGTGCTTTTTGATCCACACATCTTTAGAAAGCTTCCCCAGTGCTTTTGCTTGAGTACTTATCTATTTATTTATTGTCTCAAGCAAACAACCCAGACCTTTTTGATATATGTCCTGCAGCATCACTAAGGAATTCCGTGACAGTTCCCACCACTGCCTGGGTGATTTTTGACGACAGTTCTCAGCTTGCTTTAGTCCATTTCTGTTTTTCTTCTTCTAGTTGCTTTTTGTCATACCCTGCTGACCACATCACAGGTTCCCATGATGATTCTGAGCAGTGCAGCTTTCCGAGTAGAGATTGCTGGACTGAAACTCAAGAGCACAGTGTGCTTTGCAGCGAGGCTTTCTCCTTGCCAGCCCCTCCAGAGGATAGATGCCAGGATTTGTGCTGAAACTCAGGCTTTATATTCAAACAGCTGTGGAGCTGTAAGGACTGATGCTGTGGTTTCATAAATCATAGAAAGGAATAAAAGAATATCCAGCAAGTGGCTTGGTCTACTCATCATCAACTGCATTCATTATTCCTTGCAGTAGTCATTTCATTCCTTGAGGAAGCTGAGATCTTAATATTTGAAGTCACAGGTCTGAGGCAGCTGGGATTTAAATATCTAAGGTCACAAGTCTTCCACCAAAAAACCTGGTAATTTTTGTTACAGTCTCACAATACCAATGTTGTTATAAATATTTATCTTAATTGCAATTATCTTAATTGCATCTTAATAAAAAAATCTTAATTAAGAGCTCTGATGAAAGGTCAGTGGATAGGAAGGAGGGGTGCAAGGGAGAAAAAGGATGGTGTTTGTAGCCTTTAGGTCAACAAGGAGTAGCTGGTGAGTTATCCCAGCAGAAAGACACAAATTCAAACAGACATTGAGAAAGCTGTGTTCAAAAAAAAAATGCTTTCCCTGGAGCCAGTAAAAAACTGGAGCAATAGGTAATCTGAGACAGGGAAGGTTTTAAAAAAATGTTTTGAAGCTGATAATAGAAGTTCTTCATGAATGTTTAGAGTGACTTTTTCAGCAGTGGGTGTGAAGAGTAGAAGTGTTGATAGGAAAAGCAGGTGATCAATAATAGTGCAAAGTCGAAGGCTGATATGTTGAAGAACTCACAAGTCTAACAGGAACAGGGTAAATGATTTTTTAAAGCCTGGCACTTTCAAAAAGAGCCTGAAAGCTTGCAAAGGATACTTGAAAATATGCAAAGGATCAAGCCACATATCCTGGAGGGAAGGATTGCAATCAAAGCAAGGTGCCAAAACCAACAACTTGAACAGTGATGCCTGCATGGATTGAGATCCCAGGCAGGTGGGGTGGTTGATTAGTATCAAGGTGAAGATGAGCCACACTTCGTGTGTATTTATTTTTACATCTCACTGATGATATAGTAGTCAGATACAAGCAAAATTTGCCAAAGTCTGACACAGGAATGACAACCTGATGAATAGAAAATGTGTGAATTTTTAAAATCCTATGTTTTTCCCTTATTTAAAAATGTGTGCTTCTTCACAAGGCACTGTCATGTTTCCGAGTCTAGCTAGTTTTGAAGGATTTAAAATTCAAAGCTTCAAATTTTTTACAGATTCTGTGTATGACAAGAGATTGTGTAATGGATAGGTGGTGTGGGGTCAAAAAGAAGACCATCTAAGCCACAAAACACTGCATGAACCAGGATAACTAATTTATAAAGAAACTATTATGTTTGATTACATTTAACAGGGGTAAAAATGGGCTCAATCCACTGTGCCATAAAAATATGGATTTTCCTGAAGCAGCACAGACTGTGATACACTGGGAAGAAATGGAATGTTGAGGAAACACTAAAGCAACTGCTTGGTAATCTTTAGGGTTTGTTAACTGGTAAAGCAACTCCCATAAATCTGCTAATTGAATAGGTAAACTACAGTGATTAATGAAACTGCTGGATTATAAAATAATATAACGAATGTAGAGAACATTGAGGTCTCCTTCTGGATTTCATCTAGAAAACCTTGAATTCAAAAATATTTACAGAACCCAGACTTCTGAGTGAGAGCTTCAGGCCTCTTGCTCACCTTTCCTCAATAAGCATCCAAAATGCTGATTGCAGGTTGAATTCCTATGGTGAGGAAAAAAAAAAAATACATACAGTTGGAGACTGTATGGAAGCACAGAGGAGCAAAAAGAGCAGTTAGGAACAAAAAGATTGATTAGATCACCTTCATTTTGGCACAAGAAATATCTGCATATGTAACTTCAGAAGAGTTAGGTACTGCATGCTACTGATACGCTTTTTCCACATGGGCATTTTTAAAATTAAAAACAAGCTAAAAAACTCCCAACACTTGATAAGCAGACTTATGGGGAGCACGTGATTGCTATCTTTTATTTATGTGTGCATGATAGGATGATTTGAAAGAAATAATATTCTATTACTCAGAGAGATGTTGATAAACAAGTGACTTAAAGGAGAGCAGAACTAAGTAATATGTGAAAGGAGTTGCTTTTCCATAGGCACAACAAGAAATAATTTCAGATTTAGAAATTATGTATAGGTTTTCTCTCCTGTTTAACTTTCTTACCTGATTAAAAACTATAAACTTCTTGGCTGTGATAAATGGTCTCCTACATCCACCACAACTGTTTGGGGAAAAATTGCTCTTCAGTATTTTAAGGATTTTTTAGCAGCTTTCAGGGTTTTATTTATAAATTTTATTTCCCCTCATAGACACACCCCATTAATCAACTACACATTGCAACTTTGGGTCACAAGTGATCCCAATAATTTTTTCTTTAATAAAAGGTAATTCTTTCAATGTTGTTTCCATACTAGATGTGAACAATGTGCTGTGCACATGAAAGAAACTTTAGTTTCTTGTACTGAAAGAATTCTTCAGGACTGTAGGCTTTGAAAGTGCTTTGGGAACTGCAATTTGGGTTTTTGTTTCTTTGTTTTTGGGGTTTTTTTTAGAATTGTTTTCACAAGGAATTACTGGTTATATAATTTTACCACCACTGACACCTACTATGGTATGTATACTAATAAATTGGTTCACTCCCTGTTTACCTGCAGGGTTCTAGATTCTACATTACTGGACTATAAATACATCATTTAATTCCCAGGGTCTAGCATGTAGGAAGCCAGTTAGTTTCCATGCTAGAAAACTCAGTAACAGGACAAATGAGAGGTGCATTCAAAAGAAAAAACAAAAAGGAATAAAGGAAAATTATTTAAAAGTCAATAGGTTACAAAGAAAACAGACCCATCAATGTAACTAGTCTGGCTTTCTATTAGCCAGGTTTTAGCTTGGTGTCACCATTTGGGGCAAGGAAAAGAAGAATGATTTGATTTAAGAGTGAGAGATCCTCACATCCACCTGAATCCTACCACTGGCACTGTTTGGTCAGTGGGATTCTGTGTGGGCTCAGGGTGGTTGGGTTGTGGTGAACATGAAAACCCACCAGAAAAGAACACATGAGGTTAAGCAGCCTCAGTCCCCAAAGCCTCAGCAGGGACTGCTGACCAGGCAAACAGCATCCCCTCTACAGGAGTTAATGTTTTATGTGAGAAATGTGGCCCTACTGTGCTCTTTGAAAGACTCTCATAGGATTGATTTCAAGAGGGCCAAGATTTCAGTCCTGTTTGAGGTGGAGGTGACAACCGGTGAGTGCCTCTCACTGTGACAGCAGCACTGTGTTCTCTGCTGCAGCTGTGTGGGGACAGAGGATGGGGCTGTCACCCCTGTGCTCTGCTGCTCAGAATAACAAGGCTCACCCTGATCACTCCCTGCTCCAGCTGTGGTTGTACTTATAAGAAAGGAAGCCTCAACTCTTAATATTCTGTGTTGTAGAAAGGGGAGGTTTTATGAGAGGTGGGAATAGGACACAGGCCTCATGATTTACCAGCCAGACTAGCTGCAGTAAGATATTTTATTTAAAAGGCCAAGTCATTTACTCCTCACTCTGAGAAAGGGAAGCTGTGCACAGGCAGCATTCTTGGTGAGCAATAACTAAATCCTTTTCTTCCTGGGATGGTTGCTTCTTGGGGAACAGCTCCTGTGAAGGCAATACCTCCTGGTGGCTCCTGTGCCACTCCTGCTGCCCATCCCACTCTCATCTTGCCCAGTGCCAGACTGCTTTGGCAAGAAACAGGGACAGATCTCGACTTGCCCCAACTTCTGTGGGAGCCACGGGTTGGTTTGGGATGCTTCCAGCACCTCACTTTTAGATCTTATTGCATTTTTGCTGCTATCCTTCAGTCTCCATGGCAACCCTCCCTGCAGCACACCCTCCTATGCATTGCCTGTGTGCAACATCCAGTTTTTACACACCTTATTTCATTTTTGGGGTTTTCTTTTCTGTTTATATTTTATTGTGTTTTCCTATGGAAATAGTTCCTTTATTATGGACAATGAGCCCACTGAGCTACCAAATGAACACTTGGGTGGCCCTTTCTAGGTCAAAATCACGCACTAATAATCAAACATTGTTTTCCTGCACTGTTTCCTGAGGTTAGTTTATAAATTCACGTTGGTAGTGCTAATGGCACAACACTGGTGTTTTCACTGCTGAATCGACATACAAACCAAGGACAATTAGGATGTATGCAGTCATGCATGATCCTTTTGGAGCCATTGTACAATATTTATGGGTTTTTATGCTTCATCTGTTCTGAATTACACATCTCATTTGATGCCTTGAAGTGGCTACCAGAAAACAGAGGCTACACAAGATTAAGAGAATAAAGAGGGTATGTATTTGAAGGGCCTCCAAAGGTACACTTTGGGAGTCAAAAACCTCTGAGGGGCTCCACCCAAGATGGACACCTGGTCACGGGTGTTTCACACTTTTGTAAGTTTGGTCCATTTGCATATCAGGGTTAATTCTCCAGTTACCATCTCAGGCAATGAAGTAATTACCCTAAGTTCCCCCCCCCCCCATTCAAAGGCTTTAGTTTACGTATTTTGGGGCCTGGGACAACAAGATGTCCTTGAAACGCAAACCTAGTGAGGGTTTGTTACATCTAACCAGCATGAGAGAACAGTGGCTAACAGGCTGTATGAAGTTTCAGAGTTACATACTAAGCAGTATAGGATCTGAAAAATATAAAAGTAAAAAACCTAAGGCATCGCATTCAGATGGAGCCCCATTGAAAGCCTTGTGCAGAGGGTAAGGCTATTACTGAGCAGTTTATTCAGGACAGCATGAATTTTGCAATATTGTTTCCAGCTTCAGATCCTTATGAACGATATCTGCATGAATACAGTTCTTCCAGTCCCCATGATGCACTGTCAAAGATTTAAAAAATATCATAGGGCAGCCTGAAGCAACCAACATCTGCTTTTGGACATGTCATATTAGCAGTGACATTGCCCACAGGAAATCACTTCTTTTCTTCTGGTGGGATTTTCTCTCTCTGTTTCCGAAAAAGTGTTTTTGCAAAGCAGAAAAGGGAAAGAAGAGTGAAGAGGAAAAAAAAAAAAAAAAGAGAAGTAGAAGGAAAAGAAGAGAAAAACCCCCCAACAACAACAACAACAAAGAAGAAATTAGAAACGAAATACAAATAAATAATATCAAAAATAAAGGGGAAGGGAAGGGAAGGGAAGGGAAGGGAAGGGAAGGGAAGGGAAGGGAAGGGAAGGGAAGGGAAGGGAAGGGAAGGGAAGGGAAGGGAAGGGAAGGGAAGGGAAGGGAAGGGAAGGGAAGGGAAGGGAAGGGAAGGGAAGGGAAAAAGACCAATTGGCAAATAGCTCATGAAGAGTCCTTGGAAAACAAATAAAAACTTACTTTGCAGTTACCACACTACTTCCAATAGCACATTTAAAAGAACTCAATCAAAGCATGCAGACCAGGCATCTAACCCAGCCTGACCTTCCTGAAACCAGTCCATGTTTTGCCTCCTCTGGTCTCTTGGTCCTGTCTGAGTGTTGAGAATATTGTTTCCAGGAACATTTAAAGGGCCTGGCTCCAAAAGTGGACAGTGGCATCCAACAGCTTAAAAGAACTGGAAGAACTGGACATTTCCAAGCTCACTTTGTTCATGATCTCCAATAGAACACTTGGTCTGTCCCATGTGGGGCTGGCTGTGCCACTTAGTGCTGTGGTTTACTTGACATGATGGTGTTCACTCAGAAGATGAACTTGATGATCTCGTAGGTCCTGATGATCTTGTAGGTCCTGATGATCTTGTAGGTCTTTTCCAACCTTAAGGGTTCCATAATTTTATGATTCTATGTAGCATTCCAGTGGAAAAATTAGTGTTGATTGTTTTACATCACAAAGATCATGTGAGGATAAAACTCACAGAAACTCATTAAGCATTCAGCTCATTGAGTCATCAGTAGAACAGCCTGGAAATAATGCTTTACATTACAAAATGGCGTTATAATTTGTTAAAATTTTAAAATCTTATAGGGGTTTTTTTGGTGAAATTTCCCAAGAGAGGAAAGTTCCTTCCAGATAATTCAAAGTGAATGGTGAAAGTAGCACAAGTCTTCTCACAAGAGTGCTTCTGTGGAGAGAGGAAGCTGGAAATCTGAGAGCTCTGCAGCTGAAGACAGGCTGGAACAAATGTCTTCTCTTCTAGAACTAATAATCCAGTCTCTAAATGATAAGTGATGTGTGCTTATGTTAAAAAACCCAAAAAACTAAATGAATTAGTTTTGTCTAAAAGAGTGTCTTAGAGCGTGCATATGACAGGAGATTTTACAGACATGGGTTCCCACCTGATCCTGTAACTCAGGGTTATAGATAAAATCCATTCTTACACAAAGGAACCTAATTGTCCCAAGGTGTAGGATAAGAAACACAAATAATTAGGCATTTGCCAAATAAGTAAATGAAACAATGGTGTAGGAAAATGCTTTTGCTTTAATGGAGAACATGAAATGAACCTCGGAAAGAAAAGGAATAGAATGTTCCTTCATTGATCAGAAAGACATGATATTTTGCAGTAAGGCCTTTCTCAGGAATTCAGGGTACTTTTTCTGAGAAATGAAGCAACTTTTCCTCTTAAAAAAGAAAATTCACTTCTACTTTTTTGATTCTGTCCTTAAACATAAAAGATCCTTGTACAAATTAACTATTAGTGAAAATGGTATAGGAAAAAGAAAGTTGTACATACAGAAGGATAAAGCCAGAAGACAGATAAAGTAGAATAATTAATAGAAATATGCCTAACAATTCTTCCTCTTGCTTGTTTTCCTGAAAAGCATTGCCTGCTTTATCACGGTCAGGTAGCATAAATGTCCACTGACTGAGCTAAGTCCCCTGACACAAAATATATTTTATTTTGTGATTGGAATTACTTTTGCACTGAGCCAACCAGCTTTTTATGAAATGAAAGCTGAGTGCAGCTCTCAGGAAGAGCACTCGGGAGCTCTGCTGTACTGACAAAAAAATTACATTACTGTCCTAAAAGGTCTTGAATCCTCAATTTGGCAGACTGGGGCACAGATCTCACATTATTCCTTGTATTTGACTGGAAAAAGAACTAAAACTCTGCTTCAGCAAAAAACGGTTGAGGGCAAAAGTCAAATGTGATATGGACAACGTAGTGAATGGACTACACTGCCATAAACACTTCGAACAGCTACAAGCTGTAGCTGTTCTTCCCCCATATGTAAATTCTCATAATGAGAAAATGCTCTTCTTTTCCACTCCTTCAGGAGTTTCCAGTGAAGAATCAAGGAGTATTATTTTGGCATGAGTGGGTTACGTCTGCAAAAGCAAAGTGAACACCTAAAGCTCTAGGAGGAGATTTGTGATTTTTAACTTTCTTCTTACAATGAGAACAACTTTCCTCTTGCATGAATAACCTTTGTATAAGAAGGAGACAGAGATTTGTCTACAATCTAAGGGTCATCAAATTCATTGTCACCTCGTGCTTCATATCAAGTTAATCCCTTGCACTGCTTTCACCAACACGGCAGACTAAATATTTTCTAAGAAAAAAAGAAAAGAAAGAAAAGAAATGGAAAGAAATGCCTTCAAATGGAACCTTAGAAATCAAAGCACTCATCAATCCACACACAATTTTTCCTGAGGAGAAATAATAGAAATGAGCTGCAAATGATGTGTTTGATTCATGTTGCTAATTCTTGAGTCTTAATCCATGGATTTATCTGGACTAACACTACTGTAGAAAGCAAAAAAAAAAAAAAAAAAAAAAAAAAAAAAAAAAGAAAGGAGTGGTGAAAAATGTTAGTCACCCTTTATAATGCTCTCTCCTACTGAATGACTTGCTACAACCTTTAAGGCTTCTGCTCTGATCACAGAACAAAGAGAGCCTTTCTAGGTGCATGGTTCAAAGCACAGGCAGCAGATTTTTGCTTTGAACTGCCCTGTAAAAGAGCCTGTATCAATGGGCAGGAGCAAAAGGAGCTGGTCCCTGAACATGACTATCTGAGTTGGATATCATTGGATAACAGAGATGCCCCAGTGACAGCATGAAGTAAAGCTTCCACACTGATGAATGGCACAAACTATTCCCAAGATGAGTGGCTGAAGTATTAAACTATAACACTTCTGGATATCTGCCCTGTGTGGCACCATATATTTATTTTTTGTTTCAAGTCAGATAGTGCAGTTATTGCAGATGAGTCAGAAGGCTTTGAGTTTAAGTGCCAGAGGCTAAAGAGATTTTGCCTCAGGATAAAATACAGGAATTATTTAAGAACTGAAAAGTATTGTAAATTTAATAACAATCATGAATAAATTAAACCAGCCTAATTAAAAAATGATAAAATGATAGGTTCTGTAAGAAAAGCCTGACTGTGGAAAGTGTTCTGCATTTAACTTTTCCCATCCCAGTGCCTGCTTCAGAGATGATATCTATATCATTTTTTTTAACTGTGCTAATGTGGTGTCTTTATTCTGCATCTTCTTCTCCCATTAAATGTCACAGTTACCCAGTTTAGTTGGAATTATGTACATGTTATACCCCATTGCTTCACCTTTCTCCTCATGGCAGTCAGCTGGGAGGAGCACAGAGACATTGTCTGAGCAGCCAGGGACTGGGGTGGGAAAGATAAAGCCCTGATGGAGTTAAATGTGGCCAGGGACATCAAGAGCAGCATGAAAAGCTTTAAGGTCTCATCCAACCCAAACCACTCTGTGATTCTATGAACTACAATCACAAGCAAGGAGTAACAAACCTCCCAGGATTGTCTTCTGTTTCCCAGGATATTTCTCCCTGAATGGCCACAGATGCCATTCCAAGAGTTCACTCCTGTTGTTTCATGTAACTATTTCTCTGTTAACTATAATTATCCACTCCAAATTCTGTTTCTGACTTCATCTCTTCTGGATGCTCTTTTCCTGTGTCTTGCTGAGACACAGAACTTCACTCTGTGTTTGGTTCATTACCCAGAACCCATTACTACATGGGCAATAAGTGTGGAATGATGTATTGTTGATCACACAGCCTAAGAAAATCCAGCTGTTTGGTAGCTGAAATCCAGAGTGAATTGTGGTTCTTTCTATACCAATGGATTTGACTTCTAGAATTGCATCTTGCATTATCTTAAAATTGATTTGCCTTCTATCATGTATTTCTCATGTATCTGCCATTTACTTATATTCTACCATCACATTTACTACATATTTTTTATTAAATTAGAGTTATTAAATTAATAAAGCTGTCATCCTTGAAAGTGCCCACAGGACATCTGAGAATCAGCTGGGTTTGGTGCTCCTTTGATATCATAGTGCACACCCAGCAGTGGCTAGGCCAGACCCTTCCTGCTTTCCTGTACATGTCCCAATGTTAGAAGCAGAATCCTCTTGTATTTACATGCAAACAGATTTTACTTATCCATAATTGCAACTTAAGTGGCTCATTTCAGACTCAACCACAAAACTATTCAAAAAGGCAGAGCAGAAACATGGTATTTTAACATGTTAAGTAAACTAATAGGATCACAGAATCATAGAATGGCCTAGGTTGGAGGGCACCTCAAAGATCATCCAGTTCCACCCCCTGCCATGGGCAGGGGTACCTTAAACCAGACTAGGTTGCTCCAAGCCCCATCCTACCCCTGAACACTTCCAGGAATGGAGCAACCACAACTTCTCTGGGCAACCTATTCCATCTTACTGCAGTCAAGGTTTTAAAACTCCAGCATTCAAGTGGCTGAACAAGTTTAAAACTTATGGGCTTTTTCTTTGTTCATTTATTTTTTGTGTACTGACATGTTAAATGTGTTTTAATCTCATTCTAGAATTTCCAGCCACTGGAAAAAAATCCATATTCACATAGATTTATATATGTATGTATTTAACATTCTTCTGCAAATCCACAGTAAGAAAGAAGATGCTGAATTGAGGAAATGATCTTTCAGTTGTTTCAAGGACAAGAGATCCCCTTCAACACAAGTCTGTGCTCCTCATGCAGATGAGCCTGTGCCCTCTCCAGCACAGTCCTGCTTTCTACCAGGGCTCTCATCTGTACCAGCTCTTCATGAGATGAATACACACAAATGGACAAGACCCTTCCAGGGACTGGTATGAATTACTTTTACCATGAGATAACGTCCCCCATGGTGATTACAGCTCTGTCTTTTAGGAACAAGCTGGATGCCCCTGCTGGCAAAAGTGTGCATAGACTCATAAAGATTTATCTCACTAGTGGTTAATTCACTGGTGCAATACCTCCTGTGTGGTGGCCGGTGAACATACATTACAAGGGACAGAGAGCTCTCAGTAAGACAAGTCCCCAGTACCACAAGAACCACTTCATGTTAGGGGGACCAAAAACGCTTCTCCCAGGATGCAGTGTTCTGTTATGTTAATCTATCCCAGTTTGGATTCCCTGGTTGGCTGTCAGGCTCTACCCCTTGTCACTCCCCCAGAGCTTCCCCATTGGTCCCCGTTCCCTGGTCCCAACTTTTCCCCGCCCCCAGATAAAACTGTGAGTTTCGGGATCGTGCTCTTATTTGCTTCTGCACCCTTGGACAGTGTAGCAGCAATAAACGCTCCTGCTGGATCACACACAAATGCCCTTCTTGACTCTTTGCTACTGACTATAACACTGAACCCACCCGTGCTTCTGTGGGGGCACGCGGGACCCCACGGAGATGGGCAGGGACAGTATTGCTCCTGCTTCAAATTAAAAGTAAACATTTAATGCTAAGGAGCAACATATTCTTAACCTGATTGTTTTGCTTATGTACCAAGTATACTCTGCTCCTTGGGGCTGTTTTTTTAATGTTATTATTTGTTATTAGCTTCATAGGTGGTGTTTTTAAAAGTCATATTAACATATGTGCTGCTAAATAATTCCTTCTATGCACAGAATATATAATTATATAAGTAATGTGATGTACAGTACTTAGTGCAAGCACTTCTCCATCTGCAGTTCTTTCTACCTTTAACGGAAAAAATCCTACAAAAAGTATAATGTTTTAATTCTTTTAACCCCTTTTTGATATGTATTTAATCCCATTAAAATGCATTTTCACTGGAAAAAATAAGGAGATTAATATTTTGCTACAATAACTCCCTAATGTCATATTCCCTAATAAAATTCTTAGTCCATTATTTCTCTGAAAAAATCACAGTCTTCCAGTCTATAAGTGTACTACCCAACTGGGACATTTTTTTTTGGCTGGATTTCTTTTCTTCCTTTCACTTCTTACAGGCAGAGAGGTGGAAGGCTGACAAGGAGCCAACTATAAATCATTCATTTTCAAAATGATGTTTTGACCAGCCTCTGGAACTGAGGAAAT
This sequence comes from Corvus hawaiiensis, assembly GCF_020740725.1. NCBI lineage: Eukaryota > Metazoa > Chordata > Aves > Passeriformes > Corvidae > Corvus > Corvus hawaiiensis. Next base: position 4,744,703 of record NC_063217.1, on the reverse strand, counting down.
GATCATTGCAGCCTTTGGATGTGGTCTAAATTATGCCACAGGCTGTGGTTCCCTTAGTGACCATACAACACCTGCAAACTGCACATTCCTGCCATTATTTTCTTATTACTCTGATAATCCAATCTTTTCCAGTATTCTCATCTGGAAGGTGGTAGCCTGAAAGGCAGAAAGGGCGGAAGATAAGATCACAATTTTACACTTTGATTTTACTGGAACGAAGTTCTGTGTTTTCCCCAGTCCTGTTAATAAAGCCACAGAAATTCTGAGTAATTTCTACTATATCCGCAACAGGGTGTTTCACTGGGGTTTTCTCCAAGTCTGTTCCGTAGATGTTATTCTAGCACAACTGGAGTAACATGTCATGGGAGGTTCCTTCTTCTCCTTCCCTTGCCATAAGTTCCTCTGGGATAGGATTGCCTTAAGCACCAGCAGCCAGCCAGGGATGCCGTAAGGAAAGCAGTGACTTGTGTGGTTACTGACCTTTGGAAAACTTTGCCACTGGAAAAGCAATACCAAAGCCTGTAGCAGCAAAGATGAAACTACACAAGGAACTATAAAAACTTAGTCAGCTGGATCTTATCACGTCCATGTGGAAGTGATAAGCACAGTCTGAGGCACTGAGGTACTTCTGACAGCAAGGTACAGGACAAGGGACACTGATTCCCACTGATGACTTAGGGTAGTCCCCACAAACCCTCTGTTGGTTTGTTTTTTGTTTTTTTCATTAGATATTAACCCCCATTTTTCGAGGCAGTGACACTGGCTGTGCAGGAATGCCCGCATGAGCCTGTTAAAGATACATGAACCAGCTTTATTTAAAAAGCAGAAGCCTGGTTTTGCGTGGTGTGGAGGCACCAGTTGCCACCAGTTCTGGACATTGGGGAATATTTCTTCACCAAAAGGGTAGTCAAGCATTGGAACAGGCTGCCCTGGGCAGTGGTGGAGTTGCCATCCCTGCAGGGATTCAAAGGACATGCAGGTGTGCCACGTAGGGACATGGTTTAGCGGTGGCCTTGTCAGTGCTCAGTTAATGGCTGGACTTGATCTCAAGGGTCTTTTCTAACGTAAATGATTGTAGGATTCTGTGTTTCCTCCACTTTGGATCTCAGGTCCCCACCACCTCAACAAGAGAGACTTAACACATGACATGCATCCATACACCTGCTGACATCCCCCTCTCTCTTGGTGCCTGGAGAAGGCTTAGGACAAGAGGTCCATGAGGTGTACAACTCTGCACATGGAGAATGACAGAAACTGCAGCCCTGCCAGTCCTGGCACAAGTGCAGCAAGGCTAAGGAAAGCTGCTGAGGTGTCTAGAAACTTGCATCAGGAACTGAAGTTCTTTGGGGGCATGATACTGTCCCCAGAAATCCTCCCTAGAATTGCCTGCAGTGTTTTCAGAGTTGAGTAAATCCAAATCAGACTTTTGTATGCGCCCAACTGGATTTATAGAATCCATTGAAATAACTGACCCAACCAGTGCAAAGGTCAAAATTTTAGAGATGTGGTCAAAGAGAGACTACATTTGATGTTTCTTTAGGTAGGGCAACCACCAGTTCAAAGCCCATGGCTCTGTCCATTGGGTTGGGATCACGGACCATGTGTGTCCCTGGTGCCCAGGGTCAGCCAATGCATCCCAGAGTCTGTCAGTCAGTGCCAGGACCACCCTTGGCGCTGAGGACAGAGGGATTTAGGGCTGCCAGGGGTGTCAGGTGCCCAGAGAGGCTTTGGGGGTGTGCCGGGTGCCCAGGGTTTTATGGGACATTGTTGCGTGGCAGGGATGGGGCCTCAGGAGACTCTGCTCAGGTGTCTCTTGTCCTTCCATGGGGCACAGCCCAGCCAGGGGATGGCCATCAGGGTGGCTTGGGCTGCCCACTTTGTCAGGAGAGTCCTTGGGAGCTCCCTCCTGCTGGGTGGCTTTGTACTTGAATGGTGATGCCCTGATCCCACTGAGAGGGGGTGGGGATGGGGTCTGGGGTTTGTCAGCTGGGTGATGCAATTCTGGTGGCTGTGACATCACAGAGGACAGGTCACAGTGGGAGCCATCCCTAAGGACAGCACCAGGCAGCCCCATGGCAGCTGGACTTGGGTGATCCATGTGTGCACATGCACGGGGCAGGCTGGGGTGGAGGGGGGACTGGACAGAGGCCCAGGGGGGTTTCTAACCCTGAGTGAGTGCTGAGCCCTTCAGAGCAGGGCAAGGTTCTGCCCTTGGGGCTGGGGACAGTGAGACTTGGGGCTCTCTGTGGTGGCTTTTGGACCCATCCCTGTTTTGTCAAGAGACCCCCTGGGACCTCCTGCAGTGGCTTTGGACTTGGTGTGGTGATGCCCAGAACCCACTGAGCAGGGGGTAGGGTTGAAGTCTGGGGCTTGTCAGCCGGGTGATGCAGCTCTGGTGGCTGTGACATTCCAGAGAGCCATCCCCAGGGACAGTGGGAGCCATCTCCAGGGACAGAACCAGCCAAGCCCCCTGCAGCTGGACTTGGACAATTGGTGAGCGCACACGCACAGGGAAGGTTGAGATGGAACAGAACAGATGCGAAGGGGGGGTTCTGACTCTGAGTGAGGGCTGAGCCCCTCAGGGCAGGGCATGGTGCCACTCTCTGGGCTGGGGGCAGAAGGGCTCAGGGCTCCCACTGGTGCCAGAGAGGCTTTGGGCACGTGCCCGGTGCTCCTGGCTCCATAGAATGCTCCAGCATGGCAGGGATGGGGCCTCAGGAGGCTCTGCTCAGGTGTCTTTGTCCTTCCATGGGGCACAGCCCAGCCAGGGGATGGCCATCAGGGTGGCTTGGGCAGGATGGGCCCTGTGCTGTCTCCAGCCAGGGACTGAAGTCCCTTCAAGCCTGTTCACCCAGACCTGCTAGATAAACCTTTCTCCCATCTCCTCCAGGCCATGGCTGTGGCAATCACACTCCTCGTGGCTGTGCTGGCCATCCTGTTCAAGAAGACACAAGATCCACAGGCTGATATGGCCAGGGTCCAGCAGATGCAGCAGCACGAGGAGTTTCTGCGCCAGCAGATGATGCAGATGCTGCAGGAGATTGAGTGGATCATGTTCCTGCAAGAAGCCCCGGTCCTCTCCAGGTGGCAGCTCTGTCTCTTTTGGGCTGCTGCAGCAGTCATGCTCATTGAGGTCTGCTGGCTGGCCTGGCAAATGAGGTTTGCCCCTTGCAGCTGCCATGTGCAGGACAGCTCTGGCAGCGAGGAAGAAAATGACTGTGAGGACAAAGAGTTCAATAGACCATGCCACAGTGTCAGGTTGTTTTCTGCACCCAACCTATTGCCCATGCAGAGACTGTCTGACATGTGCAGGGATGTGAAGAAGATGATGCACGATGTCCTCCATGTTTGCCAAGTGCTCACCAAGGACACTTTCATGCCAGAGATGCACCCAGCGACTGGGAAGAACAGCATCCATGAATCCTGGAGTATCTTTGAGGACCGAATCTTGTACCAGCTGCTTGTGTTCCTGCAGCCACCCTCCAGGCACTCTTTCAGGCTGGAGCTGTACAGTGGGACACGTCTGCCAGAGAGGTGCTCCAACATCCATGTGGTGCTGGAGTGCACGTGCTTGAAGAAAATGGGGGATATTCCGTGTTTTGTCCACTCCTCCAAGAACAATGAGACGGCCCAGTCCTCACCCCTGCTAAAGACCCTCTGCACAGGCTCCTACCTAGACGTGGAGGAAATTGCCTGCTGGGTGCAGAACCTGGTGCAGACAGCCTGGGAGCATTTGCCTCAGTGGCAGCACTGGCAGCTCACGGTGCTGCCCAGCTCCCACTCCTGCCGGGTGCTGCTGACCGGCCCCTCCGACATGCAGCTCTGTGCTGTGCTGGTGTTTGCCGTGGAGCAGGGCAGCCCAGGCACCTTCCTGATCCTTCAGTAGAGAGTGGCCAGCGTTCCCGGGTGCTGCTTTGGGCTGGGGCTGCATGGGGAGTTGGGAGTAGACACAGACAGACAGCTGACCTCAACTGCCCAAAGGGATCTGCCAGACAATAGAACATTGAGCTCAGAATATGAAAAAGGGAGGGAGAAGGAAGAGGAGTGGGACACGTTTGGAGTTAAGGCATTTATCTTTCCAAGTCACCATTACAAGTGATGGAGCCCATCTTCCCTGGAGGTGGGTGAACACCTGCCAGCCCAGGAGGAGACAAATGCCGTAACTCTGAATGTCCTCCCAGAGTCACAGAGTCAGTCAGGTTGGAAAAGACCTCTGACGTCATCGAGTCCATCCTATGACCCAACACCACCATGGCACTGAGTGCCATGTCCAGTCTTTCCTTAACCCTTCCAGGGAGACTGTTAAGTACCTCAGCCTTTTGCTCACCTTTGATGGCTGTGTCTTCCCCGGGTCCAGTAAAGAATGGAGGTTTCCCTTTTTCCAGAGGTGCTTCCCCTGGTGGGCTCACCAGCTGTGCCAGGACCCTCCCAGACTGCCCCTGCTGTGTTGAGTTTCCAGCACATATCCAGCAGATCCCTTCTCCTTCCTTCTTTCCCTCCTCTTTATGTACTGATCCTGATGGAATATGGTATGGAATATCCCTTTGGGGGTACCTTTGGGGTACTCTAACCCTAACCTTGGGGTCAGCTCTCCTGTCTGTGTCTACTCCCCACTACCCAAGTATCTTGTTGTGGTTCCAGCCCCAGCCAGAAATTAAGCACCATGCAGCCACTCACTCAACCTCCTTCTCTTCCCTCCACCCTGGTGGAAAGGGGAGGAGAATTAAAAGTAAAACTTGTAGGTTTAGAGAAGTTTAAAAATTAATCATTTAGTGAAGCTTAACAACTGAAAACAAAGTAAAATACTCCAATAGTGGTAAATAATAATACTAATTATAATACAACTGAGAAGAAAAAACCCCAAACAAACGTGATGCACAATACCAGTGCTCACTACCTACTGAGCAACAATGCCAGAGCTGCCTTTCTGAACCCACATCAGGCCCTGTTCCAGATAACTCCCCCAGTTTACATACTGGGCATGCCATTCTCTGGTGTGGAATATCCCTTTGGCCAGTTTGGGTCACCTGTCTTGGCTATGCTCCCTCACCATTTCTTTTCTGTACCTTCTCACTGACAGAGCATGAGACTCAAAAGAAAAAATAGTCCTTAGGTTAAATAGGACTTTAAAAAAACAAAACCATCAGTATTTTGTCAATATTATTCTCCTCCTAAATCAAAAACACAGCACTGTACCAGCTACTGAGAAGCTAAGTCTATCCCAGCCCAAAACAGGACATGTCCCAGCCTCCTCACCAGCATGACAGTGCCAGAAGCAGAAAAGGCCTTGATGCTGTGCAAACACTGCTGAGCAATAAGAAAAACATCCCTGTTTTATCAACACCTTTTTCAGCACAAATCCCAAACACAGCCCCACACTAGTTACTAAAGAAAATTAACTCAACCCCAGCCAAAACCAGTGCACTGAGCAACAGGTTTTGAATTATTTTCTGTGGTACAGAGGGAACAAAATTCAGGCACCAAAGCCTGCTAGCTAGTTCTCATAATAGTACAAAAGGTCATTTTTCCAAATGGCTAAACTGTACCCCCAGGCTTTCAGGATTATGTGCTGTGTCATTATTAAGAAAAATCTCATTGCATTAAGAAGCAGCCATTGCTTTCAAAAAGACAGAGGCAGTGAGGTTTTTTTTAAAAAACAAACCCAAGAAAGCCTTATCACAAAAACAGTGTGAGCTGCATTTGAAAATAAAGTTTGTAGTTAAAATTGACATTTCCCTAGTTCCTGTTTCCACCAGCAGCCATCTCACTAAGGTCTGACAGGTGTTTGCAGGGTTGCCAAGCCCCTGGGTTAGTTCAGTGCATGAGGAACAGTGAGATGAAATTATTTCTGTAAGTGGAGTTCTGAAAAATTAATGGAAAAGGTGAACTACTCTCCCTAAGTAAAAATATATGAAAGCAGACCTCAGACATCCTTCAGTATGGGGAAGTGGACAGAGAATGCCCTAAGTCTCAGCTTAATATTAGCTGGAATATCAGAGACTTCAAACTTCACTCAAGGCAAAGTCAAAAGGGAGGACCTATGCCAGCAGCCATGCACTAATTCAGCACTGAGAGTTGTGAATAAACAGTACATTTCAGGGCACAGAAGCAACTTAGCTCAGTAGAACTACATCTAGACAGTCATAAATAAACAAGCTGTCATGGTTTGACATCATAATTCACCAGATTTGTTCAAGCACAGCAGCTGTGGGTTCTAGATGCTGAGATTTCCTGGTTGGCCACTTGAATTCTCTTTCCAAAACTGTTTTTCCAAGTCCACAGACAAGAGACTGGCAGATTTTATTCAACGTTTGCAATGGGATGGCATGCCCAGAATATTAGTGCTGTTCATCTGAGAAAAATCAACTTGATCACTTGTGATGATCTTTTTATAACCCCATTGGAGCAAAGCAATACCAGAGCAGACCCCTCAAAACATGCGTAGTGCAGACTCTCTCTCTGTAGATTGTTCCCACTGAGCTGCAGAACTGAATTTACAGTCTCAGAGTTGGGCAGAGGGAGTTTCATCTCCTGTGCATTCCTGGCTTCACAGCACTGAAGGCAAAGCAGAGTCATCCACAGAAGAGGCCTCCAGTCCCCCTGGCCAGGGGCAGCAGCACTCCCAGAGCTGCTTTATGTGCTGTGTCCTGGGTGCCAACATGAAACATCCCAGCTCTGTACTGCTGATTTTTATTCTATTAGAAAAGATTTTGTATCTGCAGAGGACCTTTCAGCTGTAAATCACAGGATATACTCAGGTCACATCCTCTGTCCCTGAGCTGTGATGTCTCCACACACTGTGAATGTTTTTATCTCCAGGCTGTTACATTCGCAGTCACCTGCGCGTGCCTCTCTGTGTGAGCTACTTCTTTATGACTAAAAACAATCAGCAAAAATAGAAACTTCTACTAATCCCATCTCTGTGGGACCACAGAAAACCCCTGACCTTTGTCTGGAATCTCTATTGTACACCTGGCCAGAACAATTCAGAGCAATTCAGATTCACCAAAGTAAGATCTTATGTGGGCTTGCTCTGTCCCCTCAGGACAGTCAAGGTCTGCCACTGACCTCTTCAGGTGTCAGCTGAACTTCAGTCTTTGAGCTCAAGGCAGAGCTGGACATCTCATCCCCACATCCCACAGCATCACTAATACATTGTCTTGTCTCTTGCACAAAGTCTTTCCTTGTTCTAGGAAACCTGGCCTCAGTAATAAAGATAACAGGCAAGTCAGTGTCTCTGCTGATTGTCGATATTTATTAGATATTACAGAATCCACAAGAATTGAATCTTCTACCAGCTGCTTGTGTTCCTGCAGCCACCCCCTGGTCATTCTTCCATCCTGGAGCAGGGCACTGTGGGGCAGGGGTCAGAGAGGTGCTCTGACATCTGTGTGGTGCTGGAGTGCTCTATGGAGCGTCTGATGAGATGAGTTTTTCCTTGTGTTTTGTCCACTACTGGGGCAATGATCCGGCTCAGGATCAGAGCCCACTACTCCTAGAAACCTAGAAACAGGCTCCTACTTATACCTGGAGCAAATCTCCACCTGGGTGCAAAACTTGCTGTTTTCAGCCTGGCTGCGTTTGCCTCAGTGCCTGCACCAGCATCTGATGCTGCTGCCCTTCTCCTGCAAGTTCCTGGTGAGCAGCCCCTCCAAGGAGCAGAGCTGCACTGAGATGGTTTTGGCAGTGCAGGAAGGCAGCACAGGCAGCTGTCTGATCCTACAGTAGGCAGCAGCCAGCTTTCCCAGTGTGCTGGCTTAACTGGACTGGTATGGGCTTAGGCTCATGTGGGGTTATATTTTCACTTTGTGCTTCTCCAGGGGCTGGTTTACTCCGGGGTAGGGTTAGACTACTACATGTACTCAATATGGGGCTACATATACTACGTGTACCCAATGTACACATTTTTATGGTTTGGGTGAATTTTTTTACATGCTCATGAAAATGATGCAAGAGCTTAGGAATGCCTCGTTCTGCATAGTCTGGCTGCTCAAAACCCCCACAATTAATATGAAGGAGTTAATAACCTGGGTAAATATTTAATTCACTTTTCATAACTGAAAGAGTGCAAAACAGCCAGTGCCTTTTGAAACCCTCAGCATGGGGACAGGAAATAGGACAGGTGCAGTTGCTATGAATCAAAAACATCCCCCCAGAAGGCAGGCAGCAGCATTGCCTCGAGGCAGGACACTTCTGCTCTGTTCCAGCCTTTTTACTTAGCCTGAGGCAAGGCACTTCATTTGCCTTGCTCCATTTCCCATATGCAAAACGCTGTAAACATGGGCTGGCTTGTGAGGACATAAGTCCTAAGCAAGCACCACAGGTGTATAAGTTAGGAGGGGACTTGGTGTACTGTTCTGAGCCCTTTGTCCTGGACTAAAGTGGCATGACCGTGCAGATCTTCCCTTGGGAGTGTTTCAAGATCAATAGATGGAGTGCACTATATGAGAGCTCCATACTTTAACTTATAACTGCTGCAAAAAGTGGATTAAGCCTTTTATTTCCAATGTGACGGTCATTTATTTTACTGGCAAAACATCTGACACCTTTTAAACAATCTTTAACACTCAGGTAAAATACTGCCTTCTCACCTGACTACTAAATAACTGACCTGGTTAATGTTTTATTTGGTCCTTTTCAGCACAGAAGAAAATGCAATTATTTAAAATGTGGTTGACTGTACTCTAAGAGCAAGAGAATATAGGGTATTGCCAGATAACTGAGTTGGAATGGCTTCTTAAAACAGTTAATGTTTCCTACGTGCTTCACACTCATTTATGGTCTCATTCCCACTTTTTATATTACTTTTTTTTAAAAAATAAAAAGGGGAAGCAAGTAATTTTTATCTATTTTAAGTGCACTGGTGATGTGAAGTAATCAGTAGTCACCAAAGTCATATTTATAAAAGTAGCTATTTAATAATCATTGCTTGCCAGTGTATTTACTGTAAAGAAATATATTTCATCTATAAAGAGCAATTAACTTGTGCAATCACTCTGTACTGTAAGACATTGATTCTCCTCAGTACTACATTGCTGTTAGTCTCCAGCTGAATGTGATAACTAACCCAGGACTGACACATAACAGAGGAACAAAATGTGTTTATTTCAGAGGAATCTGAACCACTTTCAATTTCCAAACAATTAGAGAAAGGATGACCACTTTGAATTATTGACACCCTTACCTGTACATTTGATTTGATTGCTTTTCATAATAATTCTCTTTGTAGTGTTTGGATTTCCCTTTTCCAGTGAAAACTGAGATAATTTAAACTCAGATATGGCTTGACGTGATTTCTGTTCACAAACATATCAATCCACAAAATCTTACTTATTGTTGCTAAAAAAATCTGGCAAAAGAGATCTGTAATGGAAAACAGTGTTAAATTTTATGACTGTGAAATCATCTCATAAAAAGTTAAAGGCCAAAAAATATAAGGGTCAATGGATGCCATTAATTTTATGTTCATCTGCTGCCTTGTATTGGTTAATTTTAGTAGGCAGATCTAGCAGCAACTGACCAGAAACTAATAGAATGAGTAGGAAATATAAATCTTATTTACTATATAATCTTATTAAATATATATATGTATGAACTATAAACTCTCCCTCCCTTTTATATAGATATACACATATACCTTTTATATAGATACATGCACGTATGTGCACATATAGAAGTGCCACAGCTTTTCACTTGGAAATCTCCAAATCTGTCCCTTCAGCAAGGTCAATGTCAAAAAATCATGTTCACTATTGCCTGGAAACTTTCACTCCTTCACCCAAAACCTGGCTCCTGCATGTGTGGCAAAAACGTCTTGTGCAGCATGTGCAACTCAGTCATCAGACCAGATCCTAATGGTGAGAGGAGGGCTGCTCCTAATTATTCAAAACATTTCACATCAACGAAAACATTCTAAGAATGGAAATATTTCTGTATTTCTCTATTTCTGGGACAGGTTCAGGCACATCTTTTGAAAAGAAGTAGGAGGCATAGAGTGGATAAGAGAAAACTCACCAGGCTTTATGGGGTATTATGCTGTAACAAGGCATGTAGGCTTCTGAATCCTACACATTTCTTAGGGCAATAAGCATACAAGAGAGGTTTGCTGAAATCTGAAATAACAAGAGTTAGGTCAATTATGAGTTCAAGCTGCAGCAAATTACACAAACAATTTCATCATTTCTTGGTGGTCTAGCAAAGACCAATGCATCGTGCCACTACTACCTTCCTGATTGCCAGGCTACCACATCCCACTCAGATCACAGCTTGCACTCCTTATGATTAAATTGCCTGGCACATGTGAGTTAAGAGTCTTTAAAAGTCATTAGTTTCTAAGCATATGCATTTTCTTGGTTCCTCCTCATTTGCTGCCCATCATTATGCAATTGATTGTCTAAAAGCCTAATCAGTTGGTTTTCAACAATTTGCAATGGCCAATCAATCATGTCTGTGAAAAGTTAGCAGTTCTGTCTGAATCTTTGTAGGGTTTGGATTTTAATAGCTTTCGCACAGCAGAAGAGATGCCATTTTGGGCTGAAAAAGATACAGCACAGCCAGTGCTCCTCACTTGTTAGTCTTTAATTATGCCATGGACTCTTATACTAAACAATGAAAAGTGTGGGTCAGCTTCCTGCTGCTCTATGAGATGTCACACTTTTGACTCACAATAAGATTAGATAAGAGCTTCTGTGATACTGCAGTTATCTGATGTATAAATGAATATATATATTCCTATGTATATTACATATATATGCATATATCCATCTGGAGCTGGATGGGGCAGCCCCTGAGCTCTCCTGACAGAGGCTTCCCTGCAGGCCCTGCTGCCAACACCTTGCCACAGACACCAAATCAAAAAGATAAGTAAGTTCTACTAATTATTGCTAACTGCCAGTGGGTGGGCTGTTCATGGGAATTGCAGACTCAGTCTTTTAAAGATTTCACTCTTATCCATGCCTACATACCTGATACAAATAGTCTTTGCAGTGCCAAAAAAGAAGTCCTACTGCTCTTATACAGAAATCAGACATAAACAGCCATTATTACAGATCAAAAAATACATATGGTTCTCCTAAGTTGAGTTTGTGGTGAAACACAGACTTTTCTTCTGAGACCTGAGGGATAAGGGCTGTTGTTTCTAGTGTTGTAGGTTTGTACATTCTTGTTAACACAGCCATGGCTGCAAATATTTTTCTCCCATCTCCTGGAGAAAAGATGAAGGAAAACATGGCTCTGTTTTATAAAAGATAAATCTGTAGCCTGTGCGCTCTGGAGGGGAGATCTTGCTCTGCTTGTGCATTAATCTACCAGGCATCATCACAACTGTGTGGAGTCCCAGATAGAGTTTATTGGCTCTGCTCTGTTCATCAGAGTCGTCACAAGCAGAGCAAGAGAACTGTACATGGAAAGTGGTGAGAACTGTACATGGAAATTTCCAGATGCTGTATTCAGGAAGGACAAGCCCTCCTAAAAACTGTTTGTCTGTACAGTGAGAAAAACCTAAATTATATTTTCCTTTAAAAAGCATGACTGGTCTCATTGCAGCCTTCAAGTAGGATTTTTGGAGGCTCCATTCATGGTTGTGTGGAAGATAAATGGTTTCTTTGGTGCATAAGAGATGACTGGTTTCACGAGGTTTATTAAAGGATGGGACATAAAAATTTGACTAAGAACAATTAACCTAAGTTTTTAGTGTGGAACAAAACAAGTGTCATTTTGTCTGCCTTAGATATTGAAGCATTTGAATGGTTTATCAACACAGAAACAAACAGGAGTATGTTCTGTTGAGATTGCTTGAACTTCTTGAACACAGGATATTGCTTGTAAGGTATTGTCTGTGTTCCTTAGGGATGGATGTTGCAGGAAAAAAAAAACCAAACACACAACTGGTTGTTATGGGGTTCCTTGATGATAACAACTACACAATGGAGTTTAATACTTTGACTTGTAGGACTTTAAAGCAGGCTTATCATTTTCTAGAGCTTAAACTGTTCAGGATAAAGTATCCTCCTTCAGACATCTGCTTCACAGTACATGTGATTTTTAAACTTCCAATTAATAATGTTGAATCTTCTCCAATAACAGGATTGAGAGGAGTGAAAGATTTTTTTTTAAGGTGTTTACAGCCCAATGATACAGAAATACCCAAAAAAGTAAAGCTAAGACAGAAAACAGTGAGAAAGGTAACTAAGTGTTACAATGGCATGCAGAGTGATTTTAAAAAAGTATAATTAGAATAAGAATAGACATACGCTGAAAAAGGTATTTGGAGGGGAGGAAAAGGAAGGAGAGAAATATATTATCATGACGAGGGACAAGTATAAACACAGAGACTGTTAGGAAATTATACGCTGGGAGAAACTCCAGTGTTCTTTTTCTTGGCCTTTCTTTCTTTGTCACTCAGTGTCAGTAAATCCCACCATCAAGTTATATTATTCTTCTTTTTCTAGTCATTGGCCATGTGACGGAAAACCACCTCCTACAGCAGTCTCTCACTGAAGCAGTTGAAGTGGCAGATGTTTGCTTCTATAGATCTGAGGTCTCCAGTCTGCCCAATGACCCAGATTGGAACCATTATTCTGATGCCACGTGATGCAGTAACACACACCAAAAACCCTTCAGATGTTTAATTATGAAAAACTCTTCCACAAGATATTCCCTAAAGCCCTAAATCCAGGTACCTGAAGTTCACTGAATGTCAAAACTGACAGCTGCCTTTGTAACCTGCTGGAGTGCTCACATTATGAGAGTCCACCAACAAAAATTCCATGGCATTTTTCTCACAAGACACTTGCCTCTGTTAGCTCAAAAGCTGTAAGGAAATCATTGTATGGATTGCTCACAGAGAGTGAGGTTAAATGTTAAAAGACATTGAGGGGCTGGAGTGTGTCCAGGGAAGGGAATGGAGGTGGGGAAGTGTCTGGAGCACCAGGAGCACCTGAGGGAGCTGGAGAGGCTCAGCCTGGAGAAAAGGAGGCTCAGAGGGAAACTTACCATCTTCTACAACTCCCTGAAGGGAGGGTGGATCCAGGTGGGGAGCAGTGCCTTCTCCCAAGGAACAAGCAATAGGACAAGAGGAAATGGCCTCAGGTTGTACCAAGGGAGGTTTAGTTTGGGTTTTAGGAAAAGTTTGTTCTCAAAAAGGGTTGTCAGGTTCTGGAAGGGCAGTGGTGGAGTTACCATCCCTGGAGGTACTTACAAGACATGTGGATGTGTCCCTTGGGAACATGGTTTAGTGGTGGCCTAGATTTTGTGCTGGGTTAAGGGTTGCACTCAGTGATCATAAAGGTCTGATCCAACTTAACCATTCTCTGGTTTCTATGCTTTTTTTAATCTCATCATTGACTGTGTGGGCTTACTGCCTGAACAGCAATAGAAACACGATACATTTCCCAACAGTCTTACTCACCTTTAAAACCTTCATTCTTATTAAGATCCTTTCACATGATTTGTACTCTACGTTTTTTTCTTTTGTTTCTATGCTGTCTCTTAAGCCTCTCACAGAACATTCAGTGTAGATAAAGAGAAATAACTGCAAGTGATTGAGTTACTGTGGCCTAATGAGTAACTCTAAGACACCCGAGTGAGTTATTTTCTAGTTTACTGAATACATTAAAAAGAAAAACTGCCCCCAAAAAATGTGTTATTACAGTGGCTTGTAAAGACAGTGTAAGCAAATATACAAAAAGGCTTGTGGTTGAGATGAACTTGGTTTATGCAGTTGTTGCTCAGTTGGTGGTAAATCTTTACCCCTCATTCCTCACATTTAAATCAATTGACAAACAGGTTCAGGAACGCAAGTTGTTCTCCTCTTTCCTAAAGTCTTCAAAATTTCATAGCTGGTGATCAAACAAATAAGCTATTAAATTGTATGTTCTGAGAAGCATTTTTTAAAAAAATCCAATAATTACTTGACACAGTTATATTTTTAAAAAAATTAAAACAAGAAAAACTTTCTGCAAAGGGCATTTTTTTAAACAGATTTATGCATTTCCTTTCTCTCCTGGACTTTCTATGCCTTGTGTTGTTGCCACCTGTGATCCCTCCATCTCCTCTGCTGCTGCTCCTGTAACTGCCCTGGTTCTCTGTGCTGCTGAAAAAGGAAACCAAAGCAAATGCAGAGCCCAAGTGCCTATTCAGGGAGGTCAAACTGCAGACCCCACATGAGTCTGACCCTCTCTGCCTCCAAGTCATCTTTCCTCCCTTTGGACAGTGCAGCTCAGCTTGACTTCCACATCTGGCCTCTCTCTGGGTGACAAGCTCATATTTATTACCTTGTTAAAGGTTAGACACAAGGGAAACAAGGGGGAGTTACACTCTGTGCAGAAAAATAGATTTTTATATCCTATCAACTGAAAGTGCTTAATGTGGTCGGTAGGGCAGATGTGATAACCTGCCTCTTGCAGTAAAAAAAAAAGCAAAATGAAAGTGCAAGTCTTGCTGGCAGGGATTGTTCTGACTAACAAGAGATCATTCCCTACAAATAAAGACTGGCATATGTAGTGTCTATAAAAACACACAAAAAAATTACTGAGATCCTCATTACCCTCTTAATGTGATCTCAGTAGTGTGGGTGCTTTTCTCTCTCTTTTTCTCTCCTTCTCTCCTTTCCTACTCCTAATTTCTTCTTCTTGACATCTGGGTTGGATGGGTTAGAGTTTGCTAAGCCAATGCTTTGTGAAATGCTTTATTTTGATTGAATGCTTGCTTTAAATTTTGCCAAATTCTTGATCTTCAAAAGTTTGCCAGTAAAGTTTGGTTTTTAACCTCCTGGGGACTTCTGTTGAGCTCTCCTTTCTGCCACCTCATGGCAAAGTGGTACCTTAAGCCTCTTTTAAATTAACTTTTAAATAAGCTGGGACCAGGGCTCTGCACCTCTATTCCAGGCAAGGTTATGGAAGAGATCATCCTGAGTGCCATTACATGGCATGCAGGATAACCAGAGGATCAAATCCAGCCAACAGGGATTTATGAAAGGCAGAAGGGTCCTGTTTGACCAACCTAATCTCCTTTTATGAAAGAGTGGCCCACAGAGTAGATGAGGGAAATGCTGTTGATGTTGTCTATGTAGGCTTCATTAAAGCATTTGACACCTTCTCTCACAGCATCCTCCTAGAAAAATTGGCTGCCCAATTGCGGCTTGCATGGGTGCACTCTTTGATGGGTAAAAACTGGCTGGATGTGGTCAATGGAGCTAAATCCAGTTGGTGGCTGGGCATTTGTGGTGCTCCTCAGGACTCAGTTTTGGGGCAGGTGGTGTTTAACATCTTTACTGATGATCAGGCATGGGGAATGAGTGTACCCTCAGTAAAGTATGTGGGAGCATTGAGCTGCTCAAGGGTGGAGTCACCATCCCTGAAGGTGTTTAAAAGATGCATCTGGATCTGGCACTGGGTGATGTGGTTTAGTGGATTAGGGGTGACAGTGTCAGTAGCTTGGTTGATGGTTGGACTGGGAGGTCTTCAACATCTTTTCCAACCTTCTAATTTCTGTGATTTTTTGTGCACCTATCAAAAACTTGCTTTTTTCAGCTCTCAGACACGGTGCACTGTGAGAGGTTTCTTTAAAGCAAAGAATTCCGAACAGGAAAACAGCTGAAGCAGGACCCAGGCAATTTCTGTTTTTCTTTGTGGTAACATTGAATTCAGAGCAGTTCAAGGCTTTTATACCTTGAGATATCGAATATCTTGAGATGTCTCTTTCTTGGCACTAGAAGAAACCTATACGACTAAATTATAGCAGACTGTAAAGTTTATCCACCTAAAGTCAGAGGAATTCTAGAGGTCACCCAAGGCAAACTGGTTATTTCAATTCATGTATTTTTTAGAGCAAATCAGTCACTTTTACTTTGCCACCCATGAAACACTGAAGCTTTTTCAGGGTCTGTGACAGGTTAAGAATAAAATCAAGCCTCACGTCTGTAAAATCATACAAGGCACTACAGCTTCCTTGGGAAATGTTTACGAGGTCAGCATCTGAAAAAGTGTCATACCGTCTATATTACCAGGACACGGAGTCCTAGTGTCATTAATCTGACAAATGAGCCAGCCTTCTACTACTAGTTGTTTTTCAATTTTTGTGTTTATAAAATATCACGGAAAGACTTGACAAGAATCCGAAATGTTTAACAGCAGGAAACATAAATACATGTTCTCATTGGTTTTCTTTAAATTTTTTTTCACATTTTATGATTGGAAACTCCCTAGTATTATACCCCATCTAAAATAGCCATTGGTCTTAAAGAGTTCTTTGCACTTAATTAATTTTCTAAAAGGTGCCATTGTTGATTTGCTCTTTGTGTCACAGGTATAAAATTATTTGGCTGGTGGCTGATAAGAGACCGTGAAGGTGTTTCACAAAGCTCTTCTATCTGATTCAGAAAATTCTGTTTGTAGGGCTTGCCTTGAAACAAGAAAATACTTAAAATTCAAAACTCATATGCTTCTGAATGGGTTTGGGAATTCATTTTGTTATCGTCTTCGATTCTTGTTGTTAAAGCAGTCCAGGAATTGAGAAACACATTAGCCAAACCCTGGGGAAATGCATGGATATGCTAAAGGCTGGAGGAAAGCTGAAGGCTGGAGAGATAATGAATTCACGAAAGAGTTTGTTTTCTTTAGCTCTATCTCAAAAGTTATTTGGAACCATAAGGAAGTAACCCTTCCCATTGGTCCAGCTCACAGATTACACTGGCCAACAGACCAGTTTATTTTATGTGCAAACCTGTCATCAACTTTCTGGTACATGCTTTGAAAGAGAGCAAAAGGGCGCTCAAAACAATGGTTTAATAGTATTTTATCTGTACTGGCTGTCACACAACTGGGAAAAAAGAAAAAGTGAGACACTGACAGTCTACATCATTTTTTCAAGGCTGTTGTGCTTGTGACACCAAGAACTCAGTCATTAATTTTTAACACTGTAGAGAAGTGGGAATCATAATAGTTGTTCAAAGGGCCTGATAATACATGTTAGACTCAGTGCTGAAAATTGGTCATGGTCCTTCTTTTCATGTGTTGGCTATCACTGAAGACAGAACTAAATTAGGGGAAAAAAAACATCAAAAAAACCATCAAGAAACTTTAAAACCTGCTTTCTGTCTGATTATGTAAAGTACCAAACTTAAATTTCTTTGGCATTTAATGCAGTTTCCTCTTTTTAGTATATGACTTGGTTATTTGTTTCTAATGGCGCTCTCCAGTCGTATTTTTCTCTGTAATCATCATTTTTTACTTTAGAAGATATACCAGGAGTTTAGATTATACTGGCATGAATCTTTTATACATTTTTCATCTGGAAGCACAGCAGCACCATAGAAAACAATTAAAGCCCTGTCATGGCCTGTTATGAAATGACCCATATTTAGGGATCAGTTATTCTGAACCAGAAGATTTGATTTCAGGTCAGCTTGAGGCTTCCCAAAAATGTGGTGAAACAGCACCCACAGTGAAGTTTTAAAGCATTCTTTCTAACTTCCTACTTGCATGTTTAGTCTAAATATCCACACACACTGGAAAAAAGAAAAAAAAGGGGTTATATCCTAAAAAGGTGTTTCCTCCATATGATTAAAAAGTGTTGGGTTCTGAAATCAGGTTTACATAATTTGATGGAGTAATATTTGAGGTAAATTAACTGATTAAGCTTTATAATATGTGGTCTACCCAGCTAGACATATGGGGTTTTTTTACTGCCTTTAATTTAATAAACCATCACCTCAAATCAATAAATATTTATAAAGATGATATTCAGGAAACATGAAATAGGGTTGGCTTGACATGAATGGAAATAGCCTTTTTTCTTAATAAAACCACAGGATTTTATTTAACACCTATGTAAAATCTGTTAGTGGAATAAATACCTTTCTGTTTTGCAGATCATTCAGATTTATGTGGCTCTTTTCTGGCTTGTTTCATAAAATAATCTTTTTTGTTTTGTGACTTTCCTTCCAATCCCTGTGTTAGCAAGCACTATTTATTTTAAAGCTCTAAGCATTCAACAGCAAAGTAATTTGATTTGGTGAGGATATTTTTTCCTTTAATTTCATCATTGGTTTCTGCTCGTGATAAAAATCAGCCCAGCATTTCCAGGAATAAAGTTTTGCAGATACATGGTAAAATCACGTCTCAAAGAAATCAAGGGAAACATAATTTTAATTTAAAACAGAAGAGAATTTAATGTATTCTTTCCTGTGAGGGTGGGGAGGCCCTGGCACAGGGTGCCCAGAGAAGCTCTGGCTGCCCCTGGATCCCTGGAAGTGTCCAAGGCCAGGTTGGACGGGGCTTGGAGCAACCTGGGCTAGTGGAAGGTGTCCCTGCCCATGGCAGGGGGGTGGAATGAGATAATGTTTAAGATCCTTTCCTACCCAAACCAGTCTGTGATTCAGTTTTCACCCACTGAATCTTGATTTCCCTTTTCCTGGTGGATTAAAGAGCAGTGGAGGAGCAGGCATGATTCAGTTCCCTTTCCCTCACTTCACAGGCACTGATTATTGGGCAATAATGGGATGGCGGGATATGTTGGAACAGATCTAGTTATGTTTCTTCTGTCAGATATTTCCCATAAGGATGTGTGAGGTCCTGTTCTACAGGAGGTTTGTGCTGTAGGCTTCTTTTGGCCTGTATGACACAGTCAAAGGGAGCAATGCTCCAAGGTTGCAGTTTCTTTTCTCACCAAGGAATTTTTCTTGTTCCCCTAACCTCAGATGGCCCTGCCACCACAGCAGTCTTTCCCAATACAAAAGATTGTGCTGCTCTACCTCCATTCCAGAGACCCCTGTGGTGTCTTTGAATTTTTTTTTTTCCTTTTTATAACCATTCTTTGAACCCTTAAACTCTTCTCATATCACCTCAGTCCCTCTGTCCTACTTGAAGTATTTCTGGACCTTCAGACCCCTTTTTTCAGTCAGGAAGGAAAAATTCAGTATTCCTGGCTTGTTTCAGCTGCAGTAAATGGCCAGTTAAGATTTAGTGACCAGCTATTGCCACTAGTTTGACAATAACTTAGCACAACCATTATCTGCAGGATTTGGCACGTACTCTCAGAGATGTATCCAAGACTGCAATAGGCCCTTATTAACAGCCTCAGAAGACTGACCAGAATTCATTAATGTGCATTCAGAACACTCAGTTCATCATGGTGGGGCATCAGTGTAAATTTTCTCCCCATTCTATGACACTTGCTTGGGTGAATATATCTAAGATCCTTCCAGAACTACAGATATTCTAATTCTCTTGTAAAACTTGCCCCAGGTTTACATCTGACGTGACTTGGAGATGTAAGTCCTGTGGTCCTGTAAAAAAATATACTCTGCACCTTTCTGAGGAGGACAGAGTACAAGAGATTGAGAGAATTGGGTTTATTTTGCCTTAGGAATTGAAGACTAACAGGAGATCATGTTGCTGTCCTCAACTGCCTGATGGGAAAATATGAAGGTGTCAGAGCCAGACTTCTTGGATGAGCACAGGGAAAATACAAGGGACAGCAGATATCAACTGAAATGTAGGAAATTTCAGTTAAATACGAGGAAAAGCTTTTTCTCCATGAAAGGCTGTAAAAATATTTATCCTTTGAGATACTTCAAAGCTTGATTGGACAAGTGCATGTGCAGCATTTGGACTTGATTTCAAGGGAGTTAGAGCAGGCCATTTCACAAGTCCTTTAAAAACTAAATTATTCTATGATTCCATGATAAACTTTATGTGGATCCTATGTCATTGCTTTCTTTGCATGGCCTTTGTTGGAACATAATTATATCATTTTGAAAAAGGAAATACCTCTGTGGCTGCTATTGTGGAGAGTGCTGAGTCTACCTCAACTTTTGTGGCCCAGCACACAATGGGGTATATTTTCTTCATGCTGAATCTTACTTACAAATCTAAATGTAAAAGATAATCTGTTTGTATTTCCCATTAATGTGTGATTTAGTGAAAATGTATTAATCTATTAATGGCAAAGCAGCTCTATAGAATTTTGATTTCCCTCCAAGTCTGTTAAAAGACTCCTAATTTTAACTTGCTGCTCCAGCCTTCTTAAGAACCAGCCAGTAAAATAATTTTTTGACCTTTTCATTCTCCTGGTTAGTGGTGTGTCAAAATGCTTTGCAGAATATTTTAATCAAATACAGAAACTTGTGTTATGCTTAAGATTAATAGTTACAGTTTCCAATGCTCTAAGTACCATTATGTTAACAAACATTGAAATGTTAATTACAAGAATACATTAGGTGACCTTAAATATGTATTTCACTGAATTAAAATATAGGGTTTTTTTCAGAATTATGAAGCAAGGGACAAAAAGAGTGGACAATAAATAAAAAACAAAAAAAATTACAAGGCAACATTTAAAAAATATTAATATGTTTTAGGCACAGAGGAGAGAATATCATCTGTTGCCTTGCACCTTAGGAGACTTCAAATTTCACCTGCTGACTCTTGAATAAAACCTAGAACTAGTTGTACAATTAAGACATAAATATGTTAAAATAAGACAATATTCTCTTTTCAAAGTCTATTGAAGCATTGTTTCAAAACCTCACATGACAGAAAATAAACCATATCCCCAGGTAGATTTGTTCAGTGGTTAATTATTTTCACATAAAATTGTAGAGGGTTGTTTTATGCATGGATGTTTGTAGCTCTCCAGCAAAAGTGAAGGGCTTGTAGGCACTTGCCCCACCATGGAAAATGAAGTAATGTTGTCTCACTACCGTGTGCTGCAGAGCCCCATCATTCAGGCTCCCACCTGGGAAGGGGGATCAAAGTTTAATATTCTCATCATGCTGAGAGTGCTTTGTTCATATACTGAAGCATATTTTACTTTAGGGCACTCACAGTCTTCCCAGTCAATGCCATTTATTAAGCCAGTGTGAGAGAACAAGGGAAAATAACTCCATAAATTAGGGATTAGGAACTAATCTATAGTGCCAGGATTTGAGACCTAATTCCACTGAATATGTAACCACCACGAAGGAAAGTGGAACACTGTTGGTGGGATAATTTCAGAGAAAGGCATAATCACATATTGCAAGTTAACTGGGATACACTTGTGAGTAATGAGAGATCTGCGATTGAATCTCCACAGGTAGAGAAGAAAATTGAATTTCCTTGCTCTGTCTCTTGTTTGAGTGCCTAAACCAGTGGATTATTGACTAAAAATGGGTGATGTTCCTTCCTTACATGTGTCCAGTTGGTGACCCCAGAATTTAAACGAAGTCTTGATTGCAAATTTCACTCAGCACTCATTGTTTTCTTTTTGCAGGTTGTGAAAGAATGTAAGAGCGGTTTTTCATCTTTCTATGTTGAAATGTGGAAACTCTCAACAAGCTGAAATTGCAGTAAATGCAACTCTTCAGCTGAAATTTAGACCAGGTTTGATAAAGTGTATTAAAAAGTCATGTAAGGTAGATAAAACTTTGATGATAACACGGCCTGGGAATGATTCTTTGCTATATTATTAGTCAAGTGAGACATAGCAGATTTCAATGTGACTCCAGGCTTTTTTTTTCTCTCCCTGATTTAATTTTAGCTTTTGCCTCACACTTGTATGAAATTGAAATTGAATGGACTGTGCTTTCTTTGCCTACAGACTTGAAAGTGCAGATGTATTAACTGTTGCTGAATTGATAGAGATCTCAAAGCCCACATAAAAATTGGGCTAATAATTTAAGAGAAACCCTGTATAAATTGAGTATATTGTTCTTATTTATGACAAAAAGAGAAAAACGCCTGGTTTTCATATATTTGTCTATTTTCAACATGTATCTGTAAAACAGAGACATCAGCTGCACAATTTCTATTTACCAATCTCTCTTTTCTCATTAGCATGAATCTACATTAGAAGTTCAATATATATTCTTGTCTTTTAAAATAATATATGTTTCTAACAGAATTCATATGTCCTATGGGACTAGGGGAATATTTCTTTAATGGGCTGAAACAACAATAAGTAGTGAGAATAAATAACACAATCTGCTTTGCCTTACCCTTGTATAAGCTATTCCAAACTTAACAGAAATATTATGGACTAAGTTTCCAGCAGGGCACTGCACACAGAATCCATCAGCAAGAAGGATTGCAAAGCTATAGAGAATCAAAGTAGAATATCTGTGATCTATCAAGATATGTCAGAGACTGAAGTAACCCAAATTTTGACTTAAAATATGTTGATGCACACACAAACACAGTCGTGTCTCTCAGCATAGATTCACATACATATATATAAGTCCAACTGGATGGAATAAGACTGATTCTCTCTCTAACCAGTCTGTAGAATATGCTAATTGAAATTGTTGCTCTGCTCTAGAATTCTGAAAGGTTTTTTTTATAAGAGGACATTACACTTGAGGGTTTTAGAGTATATTTTCAAGAGCCTTACTACACTTTGAAAGAGGCCAGTTATTTTTTTTCTCAGTAAGGTCCTGCTGTCAACAGAAAAAGGAAAAGACAACAGGACACAGATTATTGTACAATGAAAAAGCTAAAGTGTGGAGTTCTCCTCATTAAAAAAAAAAAAATATATATATATATATATATACACCTTGGTTTCCACGTAATTTAAACCTCTTACAGTCTTCTCCCAGTACCAAATATAATGCCAGCTGCAATTATTTTTTTCCTCTGACCTTTTCACTGATATGTAGTGACATTATCATTTTGACACATCGGGGTAGGATAATTAGAAAATTAAGTGGGTTTTTTTACTAATGGAAACAATCTTTAATTAATTTAGCCAGTGCAAGAGAGCTTTTTTCAGAACTGCAGTGACAGAGACTGACAAGGAAGTATCCTGCTGTGAGTGAAGACCAAAACATAACATGTTTTCACATGAAAGAAGATAGGCAATTCGTTTCAGTGCTTCTAAATTATTATACAGCCATGAGAGAAATGGGAAAAAATACACAGAGACTTGTTCTGTTGCATCGTTAGGGCATTAGGTCTATCATATTCTCTTCATGTTTGCAAGCCAGTGACCACATTCCTCTACACAGATGGAAGGGTAAATGTGATACATTAAAAAAAACCAAACCACAGCATAATCAGAACTTTCCCCAAAGAGTTTGGGCAAAAGCTTCAGTGAACTAGGACCAGCATATCCACTTTGGTTAAACTTCCAAAGTGAAGGATTTCATATTATGGAGGACTGAGAGGTTCTGGCACTTCCACAAGAAGGTTTTATCTACTGAAAAATCATTCAGAGGTTGAGTGAAATAGACCCTCTACTTCCTACTGTGTCCTTGGCTTTGCTTGAGAGAGGCTTACAGCAAACAAGTACAGTAAGATAAAAGAACTTTACAATGGTTAAACCCATCTAAAGCAAGCTGATGTCAAAGCAGTGTTGACTCTCATTCCTGTGTAGTTGGGAGATCATGAAACAGTTTGGGCTGGGAGGGACCTTAAAGCTCATCTCATCCCACCCTTCTGCCATGGGCAGGGACACCTTCCACTATCCCAGGTTGCTCCAAGCCCTGTCCAACCTGGCCTTGGACACTTCCAGGGATCCAGGGGCAGCCAGAGCTTCTCTGGGCAACCTCTGCCAGGGCCTCACTACCCTCGCAGGGAACAATTTCCCCCTAATGTCCCATCTAACCCTGCCCTCTTTCAGTTTGAAGCCATTTTCCCTTGTCTTATCACTAGAGTGAACAGGTATTTGCAGAGACAAAAATGAGAACCACAAGTGGATTAATTTCCTACCTTTTCCCTTCTGTCTTGGGGTGACCTTATGATGTGTATCCCATATCGCTGCCTATGCCCAGAAATTAATTTTTGTGCCTTTCTATGCCTCTAAACTGAGCCTGAAAGGGGGAAGGAAAAAACTGAGCAAAACTTTCTCAAAGCAGTTTGCAGCTCGTTCAAGGTTACAAAAAGATAGCAGGTTTTTTTTTTCCCTAGCTGGGGCAGGGGAGGGAGGAAGCACCCGGCTTGTTTTTTTCCAGTCAGTTTTTGGCCAGTTTTTCTTCTTCTTGTTCTCTGGAGAGAGACTGAGAGTTGGACTTTGGATTTCCCTCTCTGGAATTCCGGATTTTTCCCCTTTTCTACTGGACTGCTTGATTGCTGTAACATCAGAGCACATCGGGAGGACTTTCCACCGGGCACAGAGGGCCTGGCCCCGGCCCAAGCCCCAGCTCCAAGGAGACCAAAGGGAGGACTCGAACACTTTCCCAGGTTTTTTCCTCTACTGCGAAAGATTTTACCATCTAACATTATTTTCCTTCCCATGTGTTTGTTAAATAAATAGTTTTATCTTCTTCACTTTCCTTCGAGGAAAATTTATTTTTTCCCGAACCTGGTGGGGGAGGGGTGGTTGTGCCTTCTCTCAGAGGATATATTTCTAAATTTGCCCAAACTGGAACAAAAAATAATTCTTAGTTCCTGGTACAGTATGCAGTGATCCAGGTTGTTTAGTCCAGTCAATTGACATCTGATTTACATATAGTTAAGTTTATTATAAGTAATTACTTTAAACATATTTTATTTCAGTATCAATATACTCCCAATTTTTTCACAACATACCCACCTTATGCAATTTATGTAAAAATGATGAAATTAATATAATTCAAAATACTTTATCTGATCAATAAATTATTTAACTGCAACTCAAAATACTCCTGTCTGTTCTATCGAGATTAGTACTGTAGTAATGCCCCAATTCATTTCTCTACAGAGTCTCTCTCTATAGATTCCTGCATGGAAAATAATTTCTTTGGAAAGTTAAACAGCACAAAACAACACTAGACTGTCATAATAAAGAAAGCTGTGATGGTCATTTGCTGTTACACCATTTAAGATTTTTAAAATAGTGGTTTTATCTTTTTTTGCTTAGTTCAAGACTTGTTTCTTGTTTCTTTTTTTTTTTTTAATTTTGAGATATGTGTTTAAATATTACTGAAATTGAGTTTCTTACTACATTAAATACCTAACAATTGTTTTACAATTTAAAATCTGTGATTTTAGTGAAAAAACTCATGTCCAAATAAAGGTTATTTTTCATTCCCACATTTCATTCCCTGGTGTTATTAGCTGTCACCTGTGGGTCAGACACACCTAAGCAGTGCAAACCCTCAGGTCTTTAAATGTGTTTCCTATTCACATGCATTCCACTTTTATATGTGGGTTCTTTATGAGAAGATGAGTTTATTTACTCAGGCAGTTACCTTCAGCATTGCACAGTTTTCAGCAAATTCTACTGCCTTTTATATTCTCTATTGAATTTCTCCTTATCATGCTTTTTAGTGTTATGTAAAATACAAAAGGCAAACATTATATTGTCTCCCTTACAATGGCTAAGCATATAGATCAATGCCACTGCATAACTCCATCCTATAAAGTACTTAATGATTTCCGAGTATGTTAGTTGAGACAGAGTTTACCATTTTTGGGTAATTTAAAGGCTCTACCACTATGAAAATAAATATCACCCCACTGATAGATATACTATATTTAGTTCAGAGACCCAAGGAAAGAAAAATAAAGTTTTTAAAACTGTGGGGGAATAATTTATCCTGTTGGTCCATCATCCTGAAATGTTGAAGAGCTGAATTATTTGATCCAGTATCCCTTGCATCAATGTTGAATGGAAACCTCTTTTGTTCATCTTCTCCTGGGCTTCAGAATGGGCACATGGCTTTCAACACAAGCTGCCTCATAAATAAGGGATCTCAGTTATCACTATCCCCCAGGCATGTCACACCATCTGCCTCATCTTGTTGAAACATCCCAAACCAAACATGGTATGTTCAAAGAACATCCACAGACAGTCAAAACTTCAAATGTAAAAGTAGCCAGATTTTACTGTCCTATCGCTGCTTCATTTTTCTGAGGGGCAGCTTCATCATTCTTATGATTTGGCACAACCCTTGAAGAAGAAAACCCCTGAAGAGGTTCATAACATACACTGCACCATGATCATACCACAAACTCCTCCACCTGCCTTTCTTACCCAACTGAAATACTTGGCAGCTTTAGGCAATATTGACTAATGCCTTAAAAATTAGCAATTTGATTCCCTTGTTTCATAGACTCTTCTGTATTATCGGGCTATTAAAAATTTCACAGGTCTCTTTTACTTTCTGCTGAGGGAGTTGGGATTGTTTATCCTGGATAAAAGGAGGCTCAGAAGAGACCTTATTGCTTTTTACAACTCCCTGAAAGGAGGTTGCAGCCAGGTGGGGGGCAGTCTCTTCTCCCAGGTAACAATAGGACAAGAGGAAATGGCTTCAAATTGCTCCAAGAGAGTTTTAGGTGGGATATTAGGAAAAAAATTCTTCCCAAGAAGGCTTGTCAAGCACTGGCACAGGCTGCCCAGGGAAGCATTGGAGTCAGTACCCCTGGAGGGCTTTGAAAGATGTGTGGATGTGGCACCTGGGGATATGGTTTAGTGGTGGCCTTGGCGGTGCTGTGGGAATGGCTGAACCTGATTATTTAAGAGGTCTTTTCCAAGCTCAGTGATTCTGTGATTCTCTGATTTCTGAGGCATCATTCAAATGTGAATCCCAAATGCAGGGATAAATCAGTGGTGGAGCAGGCCACCAGTGTGTGTGCATTGTATGAATATGAAGATTTTAGTTAAAATTTGGTGTATTTTGTGTTTGTACCTACCTTGTTTGCAAATGCCTTTCCACAGCTGGATGCTGAAGCCCAGGAACAATTTTCCAGTTAAGATCTTACTCAACACATCACCTGGCAGGAGGGAGAAGAAGGCAGGGCTCCTCATTCTGTGTGAACATCTCTTAAGAAAGCCCCTCTCTTCACCAGTAGTGTTCAGCAGAGTCCAAACTGGGCAGGACAGAGTTAAGGTGGGAAAGTTGCACAGAACCTAAAGGCGACATAAAGCTGCAGAAAATGGCTTGACCGAAATGCCTGAGAGATGAGGAGGAAACCGTTCAGCAAATTGGAAATTGTGTCATTAATGATGCATATTGTTCAATTTACAAATTAAATTAATTGTGTTAAAAGTTCATGGTTGTGAGTCAAGTAATTTTTCAGAGTATGCACATGTTTCGAACCATTAAGGAATTTCTGTGGATGGAAAGTGAGCTGCTTTTGATGATTATGTCTCTTTCTTAAGAACCCTAAATTAAATTTTTAAAATGTCAGGCAAATTACCCATGTGAGCATTTCTGAGGCACAAAACCCTTTTAAGGATGTTATTTCTTTGTCTGGTGAGACCTACTATGCCTGAACATACACCACACTCTGCAGCATCTGGCCTTTTAAGCATTAAAAGCTTCTGAAACTTCTCAGAGGATAAAGTTATTATGAGGTGTATTTTAAAATTAATCCAATAAATTAAGCAAGACCTTATTAAATTCAAGTTACATTTATGGTTTTTTCTGTTCCATTGCTCTGAAAGAAAAAACTACTACTTTTCTTCCCTGTTCATTAACTGCTGCACTGCAATTGTTTAGATGGCAAGTACATAACTTACTCTTTTATCAGATTTATTTTTCCAGACATTACTTTGTTGGAGAGTCTATTATTATTATTTTTTTTAATTGCTTTTGTTTTGGTTTTTGTTGCAGGCCAGTACAAAAGGAATATATTCTTTGAATATTTTATTATTTTACTTATGCATTTATATTTTCTGCATGCAGAAAATAAAATACACAATAAAAGGTCTTACCTTCTTCTTCTCTCTTTTCTTAAGAGAAATGTATATTGATTGGTGATCTTGTTTTGTATTATATGTCACTCTGTTGTCCTGCCTCCATTTAGGTGATGTGATGATTTCACTTTAGAAGACAGATTTTCATCTGGAAGCTGAAGAAAGGTTTTTCTCCAAGTTCATCATCTTATTTCTGCTTCTGCCAGAGGAAATTGTGAAATTTATTTCACTGGAAGTACTCAGAACAAAATTCAACTTGGAGCTGGGGAATTTTGCAGTTACATGATTGAATGGCAGACACTGGGGAGATGCAGGAAAATTTCTTTACCAAGGTGCAGCACATAGTTCACCTCAGCTGGTGTTTCTTTGTAATCTCCAAGCCACAGTCTCTGTGGAAATACTCTGGTAGAGAATTTGAAATCTGATTCTCTTCCAATTTAATGACCAGCATGGTTTCTGCTCTTCCCTGGCCCTATAAGCAGGAGACAAAGAGAAAGTTTTTATAAGTAACAAGAGTAACATCAGGTTTCCATTATAAAAAATAAGAAATACTACAAACATCCCAGTGTGAAGAGTCCTAATTCAGAGGACAGTCCTGGCCACAGTTGTAAGGTGGAACAAGAAGGACACATTTATGATGAATTTTAAACACAGACAGGATGAATTGCCTTTGAAACCCATTGAAACCTTTACAAATGTGGACACTTCCATGGAGTTGGTCAAGTTTCCTGAACCTCCAGGAAACCCTCTGGAAATGATACCCAACTTCCATGGGCTTATGGGCACTGATGGTAAGAAAAACTGTCCTGAAAGAAGTGCTTTAATGCCTCTCAGCGGCTTTTCTTTTCTTTTCTTTAAATAAAGAATCTCTGAGGGCCCTGTGACTGTGAGCAGCACTGGCCCACGAGCCATGAGATGACAACATCCCATCCCTCACTCCAAAACTGGCACTTTTGTCCATGTGCTGAGGGACTGTTATTCCAAACCAGAGATTTCTGTTTTGCAGGGGTGACTCACAGCCTAGTGGAAGGCTATAAATATTCATTCCAAAAATGCCAGAATCCGTCTGTCTCACCAGCCTGTTTCAAATTAAAGCCTACTGCTTGTGTTGAAGGAGGGAGTCTGGGTTGCTGGATAATGAAAGCTAAACAGGAACAGATCTGAGCAGTCACTGCTGCTGTGACATTCTGACATGGAAACATGAAACTAAGATGCTTCACCTTAAACACATCTTAGGAGTCTTTCATGTAAAAAAATCACAGTAGCATGTGCTAAAATACAGTGGTATGAGCTGTCAGTACATGAATTGAGGGCTAGGGAGCTATTTTTGATTAAGTATGACAAGCAAAAAGGACAGATACTGAGTTAATAATCGGTTCCAAGATTAAACGCACCTCTTTTTCTTAGCTTCACAGTGGATGGCACATTCATGTTTTATAAATTCCTACTGTCTAGATCTCAGAAGGTATGGATTTTTTTTTAATTTTCACCCATGTCTGTTTTGAATAACTTAAAGGGAAGAGAAAACATATTCTACTTCAAAAAATGATTGATGCATTCAAAAACAACAACTACAGGTAGATTTTAAATGTAACTACTTCAAAAATGGAAATAATAACTACATTGTTTAGCTAGCTGTATGTATTCTGTGAATACTATGAAAGAGTGTGACTGTTTTTCTTGTTGCTCTGGACGCGCTCTCAATACCTTGTTTTCCCTGGATCAGCATGAAATTTTCAGAACTCAGGATTTGGGAGCCTACATGATTATTAAAAATTGAACATACCTAGGCAAAGAAAAGTGTCACACTGGCTCAGTGAGCAGTAATTTAAATTAAAGTGCTTAGTGGCATCAGGTGCCACTCCAGAAAGAGAGGAATCCTGTCAGCTCCACTTGGAAACCTCAGATTCCCTACAAAGTCTTCAGTGGCCCAGCCATTAAGTGGGCAACGGAATTTGGCACTAGGATTTCTCTTTTATCTTTAGGAACTTCAACCAATTGCTGAGAAAAGTCCTGTAAAATGTCAGTGTCATATTTGTCAACTCCACTTAGATGGGCACAGTGTAACTTAATTGGAATTAAACTTCCGTTGAGGCAGCAGAGTTATGTGACAGCTTCATGAAATTTAGTAGCAGGATTCAGCTTGCTGTTTAAAATGCCTGAATCCAGGAATCTCTGTGTGGGAGCAGTGTGTGGGCTGGGTGATTACTACATGCAGTGTATCCTGGTAGTACTCTCAGAGGGGGTTAGAAAGCTGTTCAGATCACCCTGAAGTAGATTCTGACGTTCATTTAGTCAGAATTTCTCTTGTCAGTGGCTAAATCAAGCAGGGGTTTGATAACATTGTAGAAAATCAGCTTCAACCATCATGTGATATTTCCTAGAGTTCCTGAGGTGTTTTCTCCCACTGCTGGATGGGATATGAGAAGTTGTTGATGAACACAACTTCATTGCCTTCTGGAATAAGGCTCTATAAAAGTCCTGGAGAAGAAGAAAAATGGAATTTTTATTCTTCACTGTACTTCCATCCATATGTGTGGATGTATGGAAACAATGTTTCTCAAAGCTGATAGGATCAGAACTTAGCTCCAATGACTCCAGCTAAAAATCTACTTTATACCAGGTAAACCTTGGTATGATAAAATGTGAAAAAAAAGGTCCCTTCCAATCCAAACCATTCCATGATTCTACTGCCCAGTTCCCCGCTGTCCCTGCAAATTCCAGTGATAAAAACTTAACCAGAAACACTCCTACTGCAATACTGCAAAAACCAGACTGTTACAGCGGGGATTCTGTAACACAATGCACCAAACCAGGAGTCCCGTGGAAAAGAAATATATATGGACAGATTCTTGGTAGTTGTTTCAGAGATGTTTATTTCTCCAGCCGCACGGCTGGAGCTCTGCCCAGGAACTGTTCCAGTCACGGGACCCCAGGGTCCTTGACCGTGCAGGGGAACACAAAACAACCAATGGGGAACGAGGCTGGCCAGGGACTAGGGAAACACCGTGTCTCCCTCAGGGCCCCTCTCCCAGGGCTACATGGAAGGGGGAGGAGACCCCAACACCAGACACCACCCAAATTAATTTCCCTTGTCATTTGATCAGTGCTTTCCTTGAGGTAACAGATTTTGTAGAATTTCTCTTTGAAATGCTGTTCAAAGCATCCTATCACAGAACAGCGTGAGATGTCATCCATGGTATTTTATCTTTGCATGTGATAAGGTACATTTCAGGTTGCTGCATCATATCCCCATGTGGGGTGTATTCTACAGCATTTTATTACACCATTCAATGTGTGTGTTTTGAGGTAATTTCTGTAGACATTTCATCCAACACAAAGTTTGGCCTTTTAGCAGCAGGTAAGCTCTTCAGGGGAAATATTTCAGAGGGGAAGCTTGAACACATGAGAAAGTACAGGAATACAAGAGAGCACAAATGAGGGAGGAACCTGAGAACACCACTAACCCCTCTGCTGCTGGCAGCATTTGTTTCACACATTTGCCTATGGGAAAGATGAAGGAAAAAAATATTCCTTGGTTGTTTTTCCAGCATAGAATCATAGAATCATTAAGGATGGAAAACAACTCCAGGGTCGTCAAATAGATGAGCTATATCCTGATAGGATCTCTTTAGGGACCATTTTGGTAACTGACAGCCAAAGTAACTTTTAGCCATCTCTCGAGATTCCTAAAAAAAAAAAAAGTCTTTTTCTTTGTTCCCACTGATCAGGGATTTGCTCTGCCACCATAAGAAAAGTCTAGACAGCTTTACTTTTCCTCTGCAAGTCCCAGCTGCCGTCGCCCCAGAAGGCCAATTTAACACTCAGGATGCAAACATCTTCTCAGCCCCATTCTGCCCAGTTCCCAGCGGGGAAAAAAGCTATAAAACTGGCATTTCAGAATCGATGGAGAAAAATGTTCACATTTTTATTCTTTGATTTTCTTGATAATCTTTTACCTCCGAAGCACAATATCTCCAGGCAGCATCTGGAAACAGAGCTGCTGAGAACTCAGCTGAGGGAAGAACACAGTCTGACTTTTGGAAATCAATCCATAGCTCTTCATCCTTGGATACTCCTCAGGCCAGCAACATAGGCAGGTAAGCAAGCTTGGAAACCATATTCAGATCCCTTCAAACCCAAACTATTCCATGAATCTGTGATAAAGATTGAGGGAGAGAGAGTAATTTACATTAAACATTAGTACTTTTACTGAAATGTGGTCAGTTCTCTTTTTATGAATGCTTCAAATAAGGCATGTTTCACAGGTATATTTCCAAACATAGGAGTGAACTTGTACAGAATTTAAAAAAAAAAACCAAACAAACCATAAAAATAATTATGAAATAGTACATGAAACACTCAGAAAATGTCTTTTTAAATTTTGATGGAATGTTACATAAATATTAAAGAGAGTATTCTAACCTTAAGTTTGATAAAATATATTATTAAGATCACAAAAATGGTCCCCATGAAATTATCTTGAAAGATATAATGAATTACTGTTATATTGCATAAATATTAATGAAATTTTATTCCTCAGACATTAAAATTTTCATGATGTTTCATAGAAATATTATCAAAATGTCAAACAAAGCATAGAGCAGTAATCACAGCCACAAAGAAAAAGATATGAAAGTCACTTTTTTGTATGTAAAACATGTCCATTGAGAGTACACTTCCTAAACTCATGTATAAATACTAAACCTGGATTTTCAAAAGAGCTTTTGAAAACACTTCTCTTCAAAAGAAACTTCATTATCATGGAATAGAAAGAAAAGTTGTCCCATGGATTAACTACTGATTAATGAATGGGGGAAAAGGTAGGAAATAATTAAAACTTTTACAATGAAGGGAAGTTGCCAGCATAGGTAATATAGAAAAGATACAGAGAGTGAGCTGAGAAATGTTACTGATTATTCAAATTTAGCCAAAGGAATAAAGAGAGACTTGGCTGTAACAGCAGCTGAAGGAGGTCATGGGTCTGAGTGACAGGAAAATAAAAAATGACATTAGATGTTGATAAATGAAGAACATTGTAGAAACATCTCAGAATCACTTGAGATAACTCTGAGAAAATATTAATAAGCAGAGGCAAGCCAAAAAGCAAAATGATGCTGGGTTATTGGGAATGAAAGAGAAAATCAAGAGGAAATACCTTAAAGCCACTGTGTAGCTTCTGAGAGTGGTCACATCTTGAGCACTACCCTCGCTTATATCCAAAACTGTGAAGTAAAACTGAAAAAGGTGTAAAAAGGAAAGAAGCAAATGGCCAAATGCAGGCAGGCACTCAGCAGTGTCTGTGTGAGAGATCAGAATGAGTTACAGAATTCAAAAGGGAGCAATTGAAATTCTACAGGGAGAGATCTTACAAATACAGCATTTCCACCTTGGTCCATTAACTGACTTACATCCATCAAGTAGGGGTTAAATTCAGCTGAAAATAAGGACACGCTCCTTTGCAAATAGATACTTAAGAATTTCCCTGCTCCTCTGCATCAGTGACCTTCATCACTGAATCTCTTGATTATGCTCATTTTTGCAGTTGTAAAACTCCTATCATCAATGAAATTTCTGCATCAATTCCATGGTCAAATTTGTTACTGTTTTATCTTTTCCTGGAGAACAAAAGCCAAACAGATTTTAAGTATGCAACACAAGTTATAGATCCAATATCTGGTCTTTATGCAATGAGTTTGCAGAGCTGTAACTTCTGCCCTCCACAGCATTCACACAACAGTATAAAAAAAGAAAAAAAAAGGACCACCCTGCAAAAAATCTCTGCACACCACTGTTTAGGCTTCTCTGAACCTGGGGAAGGCAGAAGGAAGGGTAATTGCAGCTGATGCAAAACGAGGCTGAAGGCTACAATTATTTAAACAGCGATGCCTGCTGGCCATGCCTTCAGTTACCGAGCAGAGCTGCTTCCCTCCCCTACAGCAAGTAAACTTGAAAAGCACTGATACATTGTGTACCCAAATGTGTCTTTTCATTCCAAATCCAGTAGCAGGTACGTATCTGATGAAAGAATGTGTTTGTTTGGAAATACTGCAAAGGCAGTAGAACATCTACTCATTATGAGAAACAAATCTGGAAATTACGTTTCAGCCTTTCAGATTATTCTCCGATCAACTGGCTCAGTTTTGGTAGATTTTTTCTCTGTGGTGAGTTTAACCATCCTTTAATCATCTTTGAGGAACTTCCATGTACTCACTCCAGTATGTCCACGTGTCTCATGTACTGGGAAGCCCAGCATGGACACAGAAATCCAGGTGCACCTCACCAGTGCTGAGTAGAGGGGAAGAATCCCCTCCCATCACCTGCTGGGAAAGCTCTGTCTAAAGTGAATGTATCAATTTTTAAAAGGGTTTTGTGTTATTTATCAGGATTCTTTTGAATATAGAATTTATAAATGGTTCTGGTTTGTTATCTAAATGCACATCAACAGCAAAAACCACTGTTTTCTTCAAAAGAAATCTTTTTGTCAAATGTCTGTGCTGCCAAGAAACAGCACCTAGGTCTGAAAATTTATTCTAAAGTGCTTTCTTAATTTGTTACTTCTCCTTCCTCTATTCTCTTCCCAGTGAGTCTAACATATTTTTGAAAAGTGTATCTTTTCAGAAATTCAAAAGCACAATTTTCCTTCTTTGGAAGGAAAGGAAGGAAGATAAATAGCACAGCAGTATATGTGACAATAGGAACAGTATGAAATGAAACAGTAGAGTAAGAGTCAACATGGTAACATTTGATTTACAAACCTGAATCAAAATGATATACAAAAACAAAAGGCTGGAAGTTTCATACTCTTCATATGCTGTCATCTGTGCTTATTTTTTGTTCTGGTATCACCTCGGGGTTCTCATTATAAAATATGTAAATTCTTAATGTACGCAAAATAACTTGGATGAATAAATCCATAAATTCTCTTTGCTTTTATAATTACAATCAGTGATTCAATGGCTATTGAGAGACAAAGCTCAGGTACTTCTATATCTTCATAAAATTTAAAGATAAAGGAGGTAAATGTGCCATCATGATCATCTAGACTGACCTGCATTGACTGAATCATTTCTCCCAGTGAGAGAATCCTGTAATGATTCCAAAGACTCAAGATCAAGTGAGACAAGATTATATCAAAGTCCTGGATTCTATCTGAATCTGTCAAAAAGTCATCTAGTACAAACCACACAATTATGGGCTCCTTCTTACAATCAGGGAAATTCATTCATTTGGAAACAATTGTCTAGGCTACATGGGAAAAAATCATCCCAGAAGTATACATTTTTCTAGATAACTAAATTTCTGAAGTCTAAAATTAGGTGAAGTGCATCCCTGAAAAATGGATTTTTAAAAACAGATTTTTAAAATTAATTTTAGGTCTTGCCCTCTGTACGCATGGCAAGGTAATTGATTATCCTCCTCCACTGACTGAAACAGGATAATGAATTCCCAAGTGTATTGGCTCCTAAGATAAGCTAGATAGAAAGATTCTCCAGGATAATATGCTGTTTAAAGCCATCCCATGATCATTTGCTGACTGCACACTGGTGCACCCCAAAACTCATCACATCATCAGCCAGCAGACAATACCATGTCCATGTGAGGAGAAATGTTCAATGTATGAGGTTAAAAATTCAGGGAGCAGTCAGCTCTTTAACAGATGCATGCAGCCAGCTGAGCAATAAAAGCTGCAAGTAAAGAAGAATCCACAGAACAGTTTAGGTTTCCTACAATAAGTAGGAGAATGGAAGAGTGGAATGACAGGAAAGGGACTCCAGCACCTGCCATCACTCTGGCACAGCCTGATCAGGAGAAAGCTACCATATGACTAAGAAATATTTTGAATTACTGTAAAATATATATATTTGTATATAATTTGACCAAATTCCATGGTTCTTTTACTAAATACGTGTTCTACTTAAGTGAGTCTTCAAGCTGAATAAATAATATGAGATTTCTTAAATTTTAAGAGTTGTAGGGTAGTGCAGAAAGACTTACAGGGTAATGTGGAGAGATGCCTTAAAATTAACCCTAGGCTCTATCTGGAGGCATTTCTTACATTTCTACTTCAGCCTGTAGTCCATGGGATTTTTTCTATTATTTTCTTTTCTTAATGCATGAAACTTAGAGATGAAAATATTAAGGAAGCCTGAAATGAAAAGTGGGTCTGTGTATAATCAGTTCCACTGAACACCTGTGAACTGTTGAGTTTAACTGGGTTACAACTGGTGCTGTGCTTGAAGAGAGGGAGAAATGTGTGTGAGGATTGTTAATTGATTTATTTGCCATGTATTTACAGTGAAGTGAGACTGTTTTAAGCCATGCCCTCTGTTCCCATCTCCCACTTGCAGAGCAGCAGATTAAACCAGCCTGGGCAACAGAATAAAGCATTTGGAGCAGCCTGGGATAGTGGAAGGTGTCCCTGCCCAGGGCAGGGGCTTGGAACAAGATGGTCTTTGAGGTCCCTTCCAACCCAAACCATTCTGTGATTCTGCTCCTTCCTAGGGCTGGACAAAATTTGTGTGGTTCAGGTCATAAAATTCCTAGGCTTCTCCGTACAAGAAATAATTTACTCAATTTTTCAAGCATTTTTATATATAATCTTAGCACTAGAAGAACTGTGTGCAAACATCAGTGCTAGGCAAAATGTGAGCTTTAATAATCATCACAAGCCTTGCTGATCTGAATGGAACACTAAGAAAATGCCTGCCAGAAGCTTTTACTTCATGATCTATATCCAAACCTCCAGGCAATCGACAAAGTCAGTAAGAAAGGACCATCCTGAGAGAATGCTGAGAGGATACACCTTTTGTGACCACACATCACAGCTTTCAAAAGCCAAACCTATCCTGTTCCTCAGACAGAAATCTGAGTAGCGATATGATGAAATAAGAGCTATTGGATTGCAGCAGAAATGTGCAATTTGTCTCACCATTTAACTCCTTGTGTTCATAACCACGAGAGGTTCCATAATGAGCTGATTGCCAATTATCCCGTGACACAGAGAGGATTTTCTGAAACAGGCAGACCCTGTGAGACATTTAGGGAGCAAACTGACATGCAGTTTGCTGTAGCTTGAGTTTCTGAAATCATCTGAGGTCTGAGCCCTTGTATGCAGAACATGCTACAGCACAGTGTCTTTCAAGTACAGGAACATTGTCAAAATCTGTCAGTTTTAAAGTGAAAAATAAAACGATCCTCTGGAAACTAGATGAAGAACTAACATAGATGGAATTTCAATACATGTGGAAGATAATACTTATTCCTACTTTTGTTCAGAAATAAATTAAATCCTCACTTTGTCTTTGATTGTTCCTTCTGATTTGCTGCACTCTTTCCACTTTCTCTAAAATTTTAACTGCCATTCAATTCAGATTCCACCATGTACTGAGATGAAATAGACACAGAACATGTTCTGATTATATTCTTAAGCTCAATCATCATGAGTTAAAATTATCCATTTGCAGACTTACATCCCATCTTAATCAGGAACTTGATCTTGATAGATCTTGAACAAGCCAGTCTAGAGGCAATTGGCTGTGTCTTAAACCATGTATGTTCCTGAAAAGTCACTTATCCAAATGGAAATCTGGCACCTCAGGGTCATTAGAACACATCCTTTTTAAGAGATGAAGGAAAAGC
The DNA here is from genome assembly GCF_020740725.1 of Corvus hawaiiensis. Lineage (NCBI taxonomy): Eukaryota > Metazoa > Chordata > Aves > Passeriformes > Corvidae > Corvus > Corvus hawaiiensis. Next base: position 4,707,467 of record NC_063217.1, on the reverse strand, counting down.
AAGGAGAGAAAAAATAGTAAGGAGGTATTTTTAAATCTTAAAATTGCACATATTGAGTTTGAAACATTTTCATTGAGTGCAGTGCACTCTGTGCCTTTGTACATGATGACTTCTTAGCTGAGCTCTGTCCTTTCTCCATATGGCAAGGCATTCCATAGACAAATAAAAATCGTGTGTATACTATTGAATAGAATGGCAAAATTTCCATTTATTTTGTCAGGAAGAGGAAAAAAGGTAGCTTTGCATTTGGAGATGCATATTGATAGTAGAGAAAGCTTAAAGAAATTAAACTACACTTCAGTGAACTAATTTAATCAGGTGAACATGATCCTTGTCAGAGCATCTCATGTCTTTTTCATAAAGGGCACCAATTTCATTTACATGCCCAGCTCTGACTTTAAGTGAACTCGTGATGGAAGCATCTTGGCGTGCTCTTCTCTTCTCCCAAGATGCAGGACATTCATGACATTTCTTCACACTCAAAGGAATTGTATTGAACTTTATCCCAATGTGAAGGGATTTAGGTATTACTGAAGTAATTAGTGCATAGGAGGAACTATTTGAAGAAAAAGACCGCATCATTTACAAAGAAAATAACAGATAGTGACTAATTTCTAAGCTCTGTTCTGCCTATTAAAAGTTGGATTGGACAGCCTGACAGATGATTTTATAATGATACACATGGGATGTTTTTGATGATGGTTTTGTTTCTGACGTACTCAGGATCTGGTCGGTCTCATTTGGTTTGAACCTTTGTACTGGGCAATCCCCAAGTCAGATAACCAGACCCATCATAACAACATTTTATCAGCTGCAGATGACTAACAGTTAAAAAAAATATAAAAATTACTCTTAACAGCTGTGCTGTCTCTCTCTCTGATCTCCCAATTCTATCCTCTCATCCTGTATTTTGAATAAAAGGTCTTTAGAGACGCAGTTAATTGAGTATGAAAGGAAAGGATTGTATTTAATAACCCAGGGAATCTTTCTCAATCCCACATTTCTTCTTTGGTGGTGCACAGGGCAGTGTTCAGCTTTATTTTATGGACCTTCTGAGAAATATCAAATTTCAGTATTAACATGGCCATAAGGAAATTTTCCCTCTGCCCAGTCATCTACAGCATGAAAAAGCCAGATGCCAGGGAGTGGGGGAATATGCAGAGTAACTAATGTAAAAATTCTAGTTTTAGTGGGATTATAATGATCTCCTTAATTATCTGTGCCAATGGTTTCTTTCAGGCCTTGACCAAAATCCCATTGTGGTCAATTTTAGTGGCCTTGACTTTAAATATATAAGCCCTTGACTTTAAAATAATAAGAGCTTCCACTGAAAGGAATGGAGCTCCCGTCAGTCTAACGCAGAGTTTGCCTCACTCTTCCAGCGGAAGCCATTAGAAAGATTTCAGAGAAAATCTTACATTGAAAATACCATGAAACCCTTAAAGGGAACAAAAAACCCATCAAAAACAAACATACAACTGAAAATCCACAGAGGACAAACACACGGGAAGAGCGTATTTAAAACCACACACCTAAAGGATTTTCTGTATGGGATGCAACTAAGTTATTTACATGATACAAGACACTGATAATATTCCTATAAAGCTATTTTGATATTAAAATATTGCACCACAAATGTTGCTTATCAGGAAGGATTTATAAGTAATGATATGAGGAGGTGTCTGCTGCACATTTTATTTCCTGTATAAAATGCTTTTAAAGATATGTTTTTTAAATATAATTGGTTGTGGGGGAGTGAAGAAAAACAATTATTGTGGATGTAAAACATTTATATTTGTTCACTTTTTCCCCCTAATTTTAAGTTACAGAATCACATAGGATCACAGAATGGGTCAGGATGGAAGGGACCACAGAGGGTCATCTGGTCCAACCTCCTTGTCCAGGTAGGGTCATCCTAAATCAGAATGTTATCCTTGTATAAGTCAGTCTTTCACAGCTGGAGATCTCACACTGCAGAAACATGGAGCTTAAAATGATCCCATGGCCAAATTAACAATTTTGAGCCTTACCCATTTTTTTGTGCTCTTGTTTCACCAAAATAAGAGATGACCTCCACGCAGGAATGATTACACATCCAGAATTTCTTCAGGGCATGGTTCATTTAACTAGGAAACAAATATACAAACAAAAACAACCCACACAAGAAAACTTAATTTTGGACTAGGACAGGGACCTAAAAGTTTTCCAACAAGTGCCCAACTTCTTGCCTGCACAACCTCAGCAGTCCCAGACAGAGAGGCCCCTCTTTCTGTGTCTCTTACAACTATGTTCTCTTAAATATGCAGATCTAAATAACAAATATTAAAGAAATTTATCTAAAAGTTGTGCAGGGATGGCCCATTGTCATGGTTTAACATAGGTAAAGAAGGCTCCATTAGCCATGGAAGTGATTCTCTTGCAAAGAGGTGCTTACATCTTCCTCTACGACCTGACAGAACCTAACAACTGGCTAGTTTGACTACTGGCAACTTTTTAAGCCACTTAAGAAGCTTGACACACCTCTGTGATCCACATTTAAGAATGGACAAACCCCGGGAAAGCTCTCTTGCTTCCGGCCTTTGGACAGGTAACTGGGGGGCCTGCACAGCCCAGCGGGGCTGGACCGGGCCCTGCTTGGCCTGGGCTGGCCGGGAGACAGCCATCCTGGAGCTGGGCAGCCCTGTGCCACCCACAGCCCCTCAGTGCAGGCCAGCCCCCGCTGCCCTCCCTGCTCCATGCAGGCGGCGCGGCCCCGCTCCTCCCCCGCCTCCAGTGCGGCTGAAGATTCATCTGAGGCTGTCCCGATGCCCGGCAAAGATCGTGTGGCCAACAGCGATAAGCGAATTCCAGCTGCAGGGCTGGGTGAGAGGAACCCTTTTAGTGCTGTAAGTTTCCTCTAGCAGACATTAATCCTCTCCTGAGTCAGAGGAAGAGGGAAGGTGGAGGCAAGTGAAGAAAACACCATAGAGACACCAAAGTCAGTAAAGAAGGAAGAGTTGAAACCCTGAGGGAGGAGAAAGAGGAGATGCTTCAAGCCTAGAGGCTGAAATTCTGTTGTAAAGATATGGTGGTGATGGACTATGATAGATCAGAGTACCCGTTGTAATTTCATGAAAGCATGGGAGGGTGGAGCATTCAAATTACAATTGTGAGAAGTATCTGTGCTGAAACAAGCAAATGACTGTAACTATGAGCAAAAGTACTTGTGCTAAGCAAATGTTGAAGTAGCTGTAATTTGATGAGAAGCTTGAACAGAGAGAGATGAAAACTATGAGGACCCTTGCTCCCAAGGAAGGAGAAGACCTCTATGCAGTAGATGAAGATGCTCCCAGAGATGGGTGAAGAGAACCTTTGCTTCTGAACAGCTCATCCTTAAAATGGTACCCCAGTAGCTCAAGATTGGACACTCGAAAACAATTGTGGGGAAAGCTGTAAGACGAGGGAAGGGACTTTCACATGAGAGAAGAGAACCAACCCAGGCAGCTGTCTCATGACATAGAAGCCATGAGAGAACTGTTTCTTGTGGAGATGTCTCCATAGCATGAGCAAGAGAGACTCCTCTCCCTAAGTGAACTGAAAAAGATTATTATAGAGGTGGTAAACTGACTGAAAATCTCAAGGATTGTCTTTTTACGTTGTCAGTGGAAGAAGGGAGAAAAGTGGAGGAGGAGAAGTGTTCTGAAGGCTTAGTCTGACTTTTTTTCCCTTTCTTTTAGGTCTGTTAATAAACTTCTTTATATTCTTTTAAGTTTTGTGCCTGCTTTGCTCTTCTCCTAATTCTTATGTCACAGAAGGAAAATAAGTAAGTAATGGATATTTTGAACCAAACCACTACACTTAACTGGTGTTTCTGCCTGGCTTATGGACTAAACCCGCTACACCTGTATAGAGGAAAATAACTTTATCAGAGTTCCTAACATGATAAGGGCTCTCCTGCATATGCCCTCAGTGCAGAAGCTTCAACATCAGGCGCAATGTTCTTGGATAAAAAGACACAGCAGTCAAAATTTATACTGCCCAGGTTTTCTTCCTGCAGTGTTTTTGATCTTAGCAGATCGTGTTCTCTCATGACTGGAAAGAGAATATTTTACCTGAAGGTCATTCCTATGTACATGATCCTACATGACACTGAACTAAAGAAAAACAAAAACTTGCCTCAGCTCTACCACCTAGAAAGGATTCACTCAGAGAAAAATCATGTGAATTCAGTTTTGATGTCTTATCCCCAGCAAGTTCACAAATGTCATCCCTCAGACAAATTGTGCCCTGCTTCCCTCAGAGAAATATATCCCAGCAGAAAGTCCCAGTGTGTTTCTGTCCATTTGTCCCTCAGTTTCACCTTCCTGGTGCCAGTTCCCCATATTCCATGTCTGAGCCATTCCCCACTAAAACCTCCACGTGAGCACTACTGCGCAACAGTGTGGAGGGAGAAATGCAGGTATCTCAGATTCTCTTACAGCTCTTCTGGCATCTCACCAGCCAGCCCCATGCAGATTTCTTGTCTACAGAGACATTTAAATTCAGATTTAGGTACCCGTGCCCCTCTCTGAACCTTCTCCTTCAACAGTTGCTCATGGCCAGTGTGTCCTGATCATGAAAGGCAAACCACTGGCAAAGGACAGCTCAGGACAGCCTTGACTGAGATTTACAAGGTTCTCTAAAAAGCAACTGAGGAGTTATCTACTGTGCAAGCACTGAAATATGTGTCCAAGAAAAATCTGATGACAAAAAATGCTAAGTTCAACCTTTAATCACTGCATTCAGCAATTTGTAAGTCATCTACACATAACATTGCTGGAAACATGGATTCCATTTGAATTGCCTTCGGTGTTAGCTGGATTTCTGCACTAATAACACTCGGTATAATTTGTTCTGTCACCATCTCTAGTGTACTAATTTAATTTTGGTCCCATCCAAGCATCCATCTGCTCACAAACATCAGCTACAACAGCCTGAAGGCTCTTCTGTAATGTGCCAAGCTCAGGTGTGTACATGAGTGTCTTACGGCAGATGCAAAATAACTGATGGAGAACATTTTTCTGTGCTGGGTGAGAAGGTCCCCATTCCACTCTCTGAATGAATAAAACCTTGCACATGGAAATCAGTGTGATTCAGTGACATATAAAATCACATATAAGGTTCTGTTGCTCCAAAGGACAAACTGTTGCATGATAGCAAAAAATCTTAGCAAGAACAGTGTGCAAAACCAGCTGATTTGCATAGAAAAGCTTATGCTGAACTACAGTGTAAAAATACAAATCAGCTTCTTGTTTTGAAAGTAAAATTAAAGTGTACAAGAAGAAGTGCTCTAAGGTCTCTCTACTTCTACAAGAGAGTCTCCCATGGATAAATTCTAGAGTTTGCACTGATTATTCTGTTAGACACTGCACAACAAAAACAGAAAAGGAGAACACAGCAAGAAAGGTCTCTGATATTAATAGAAAAAGTGAGGGACATGCTCTGAAATTTAATTTACATTCTGCAGCAGACAAGATAAAAGTAAAGCTATGAAACAAAACTGAGGGATGGAAATTCAGAGATTGAAAATTACCCTGAAAAAACCTGCTCTTTTCATTTGGTAGTAAATCCCTACCAAGCAGGAGCTTTAACTTTCTGCTAGACACATCAGAAAATATCTAAATTCACAGCTATAAGCAGACTACCATATCAGTATGCACACAATATTTGGTTTTATGTGTTTCTTATGTAAATGTGTTTCCGACTTTATAAACAAAACTGTAATCTTTCCCGTTTTTTCAATAAAACCCTTTTACTTTGTGCTTTAAGTTTACACAATGTTTAAAGTGGAGTCAAGTGCATTTCACAGCACAGCACAGCACTTCTGCAAAAACAAAGGTTTCAAACAAGTCAGCATAGAAACTATCACTCCCCGTCTTGCCTCCATGTCTTAAGAACAGAGGTATTTTCTCATTAAAGTGAAAGAATCAGTTTGCCCATGGCTGTTACCAAGCAGGAAAAGGAAGCCGAGGTACTGCCAGGTGTGTTCTATGTCTTTATGGCCAGGGGCAAACCCATAATGTCTCAGTGAAGATACTCAGTGGAAAATGTAACAAGAATGCAAAGGACTCATCCTGAGCACAAAAAGTGCCACCAATTTTTGATTATTAAGTGAATTGTCACTTTTTGATACATGCAGACAGAGTTTTCACACACATTTAGGGAGCTTAGACTTCTGAATTTTGAGTTCCAAGTGTCCTTAACCTGCTGCAGAGCTGTGCACATTTCACAATCAACTTCCGAAATGATAACCCAGGTTTATGACTCTGTTTGATGGGTTTAAATTAGTGTTACCCAGATTTTATCTGTCAGCTTCCACTGGTGTGAATTCAGTGCTGTGAATTCCAGCATTAGCATTCTCTATCCAAATCCCCCTGCAAGAAGCACTGACTGTTTAACATGTATCATTTCTCTCTCTTAGCAAAGCTGAACACACACACTCTTCCCTTGACACCACTAAAATATCTAAATGCAGGACAGATTAGGTTCTGTTAGTTTTGTATTTTCTGAATAGAAGGTGAGTTCTTTTTCTGGGTTTGTTTGTTTATATAAAGGAGCACTCTGTGCTCAAAGGAACGGACTGTGAAATCCCAGGAAGATATAAGAGGATTTGTGTCTCAGCTTTAAAAGTTGACCCCATCGTCTCCATTGAATTACAGAAAGTTTCCAGACTTAGCATGTGGAAACAAGTGAAATTGCAAACAAAAAAAAACCAAAAATGTGTAATAAGCTATTCAGCTTCAAGGTTGTCTTCATGACCAACAGCACTCTTGAATTGTTCAGGTCTTTTGATAGATGACATCATATGATAGATGACTTGATCTCACCCATATGCCAAAATGCGATAATGTGATTAATATTTCTGTTCTATCAGAGGGGTGGTGAGCCATTGAGGAGATGACATTCAATAGGAATCACCAGGAATTCTCAGCCTTACACAGTATTTTGTGTAGGGACACAGTCTTGTTAGGAGAAACATGTTCATCACTGATTTCAGCAGTGATCTCTCTTCTCAAATCTCTCAATCCCTGAAGCTCAGGGCAGGGACTAGGGGGATGAAGTTACAGAGCAGAATATTCCAGTTGGAAGGGACCTGTCCTGATCATCTGGTCCAATGGCCTGACCAGCTCAGGGCTGACCAAAAGTTAATGTTGTGAAGGGCATTGTCCAAATGCTTCTTAAACACTGATGGGCTTGGGAGCACTGATCCCAAAGTTGGTGGAGGGATCAAACTTGGTGCCTGTTGGACCAGGGTCACAGCCTGGCCTCTTGACTAATGAGGATTTCAATAATTTCCTCCTAATTTACACCAGAGCAAATGATATATGAATCTGCATTTCCAAAAGGTTATTGAATATTAGAGACCTTTCAAGGCTAACATAAATCTGCATTTTCAACTCCTGAAACTTTCAATTTTTGGCATTGCTATTAAATTAGCATTTGATTCCTGAATTCAGTCAGAGAAGATATAATTTTGGTCAATCTCAGAATGCAAGGCTTTGCTAGGAAACACAACTATGCTTCCTACTGATGACTTAAATAATGGGCAGTATATCTTTCCACAGTTATACTTTTCCTCACATCAAATTGCTGAGTACATCTGAAATGAGTATTACACATTACCCCTTGGCTGAAGGTGAGGACACACAGATGTCAGTGTCTGAACAATGCTTGTAGTCATGCAAATGACCAATGGTCTTGGGAGCAAAAATTAAAAAGCCTGTAAATGTCTAATTCAAAAAATACCAAACCTTCTGAAAATTTAAATTTCTTGATTAATTTTTCATCATATTATTCATTAAAAAATGTCAGTGTCCAGCTAACACTGGTTCCTTTGGAGAACAGTATTCTTTTCTCATTACCTGGTGCTCACTGCTGCCATATTTTCAGACTCCTGCTGGAATGTCTTTGAGAGCAGAATTAAAGCATTTGCACGCCACAGATTCAGAGCAAGCTGAATTATTTGAGGCAAACAGAACTGCTAAGAGCCAGGTCCCATTCCATGCCATTCAGACCTGAATGCTGCATTAACTGTGGGAAGTACAGTGACAGAATACTGCAGGCTGCAAGAAGAAATCATGGCAGAAAATAGTACATGGGACTTAAAAAATTTACTTCTGAAAGTTGTCAGGAATGCACTTAAGGAAGCAATTTTTCTGAGGATTTAAGAAAAAATAGGATTTCTGGGGGTCCAGAGGAAAGAATAAGTAATTTTTCCCCTTCTCATATCATTGATTGTCTGATGTTCTGCCACTCAGAAAAACATGTATGATTTTTTTCTTCCTGTATTTAAGTTATTCATGTTGTAAAAAAATCCTTGTTAAGATTTCCTTTTGTTTCCTTCATTGTTTTCATCCACAACAGGGAAACTCAGAGTAATCACATATACAAAGACACGAAACATCTGGGCAAACAACACATATCCCCTTTCTTTGCAGCTGGCCTCTTACATATTCTATTCCTTATTATATATGACCTTGTTTTTTCAATCTACTCCTCACAAATAGAGTTTGTTTCACTTTAAATATGGTAATTTACCCTAGGAGCAGGAAATTAAAATATTAATTTTTTCTGTAGGGCTCGACAATTATTGTTATTATTATACTAATTCTCAGCAGTCCAGTGATAAGTCTGAGAAACGGCATCTGGTATGAGAAGAATTCTGTTTTAATACATTTTAATACATTATTCATGTGTGTCCCCCTTTAAAATTACCTGGCACAGAGCCAGGAAGACAAGGGTGACTAAAGAGTCATGCTTTAAGATGACATGTCATTGTAGCCCTTTGCTAGCTTTGTAACGAATGTTTTAATTAAAGAGCAGCACCAGGCAGGCTTAAAGCTGGATCAGATTGAGCTGCAATTCCTAATTTTCACAATTCAGGATCTTTGGTTCTGAGAGAATTGGAACATCCTCAGCCAGTACTCTCTTGCTATTCAGTATTCTGCAAATACTTTATAAATAGAACTTGAATTTTTAAGGTACCGTGTTATATAAAAGGCAAGAGGACTGTTCAGTTCAGATTAGACAGCTAACAGTGTCCTTTATGCCAGGTTTGTTAAAATAAACTATGAAAGAGCAAAGTAGAACATGACCTCAAAAAGACCTGTCTTCAGTGACATCTTGTAGTCATTTGTCTGCTAAAATGCAGGCAGATATTTGTTGTAGAAAGGACAATGCTGGCTCCCGAAGGCAAATTTGTTCTGAGGCTTTACCTGTAAGAGTTTCAGATCCATGTCTGTCTCCTTTTATGTGCTTCAAAATTGTGTGGAAAAATAGGACAGCTGAAACACCCTTGATTTATCTCAAGAAATTAACCATAATAATAATTGAGGTAAGGATGTTTTCAGATACTTGCGCGTAATTTGATAAAACTTTATTCTTTTCCACCAACATTTCATAATATCAAGAATTTTGGGGAGAAACCTGGAGCAGAAACCCAATATTCAAGCCAAAACTTAGCTGATTATCTGATCCAGACCAACATAACATAAAAGCGTTTTTACTGAAAGTTATGAGAAGAGGATTGGATCCTTAGAAGACACATTTTTTTACCAACTAAATGCAGGGATGTAATACAATGTACTACATCCAGCCAGCTCAAATCTGCATGCTTTAAAGAAGCAAAAACAAGTTTGAATTTATGTCCTACATTCAGTAGACCACCTTGAAGTCCCTGGAGCCTGTCAGTTTAACCCTTCAGAAATTTTATCTTTCTCTGGCATTTCTAAATAAGATGCAACAAGGCTTGTTAGTAATGTAGGTTAAAGGGATGTTCAAAGGGATGCAAGAGGTAAAGAGATGCTTTATCTCTTTTAATGTGTCAAAAAAATCTGAGAAATCCTCTTCCCTGTCCTGTCACTTTATGTTTTTCTACCATGTTACCTCAGAGAGCTCAGGGAAAGTGGTCAATTAGTGAAAAAAATCACTCCAGAAAGGTAAAGTGTGAGCAGAAGGGAAGGGAAGACTCCTAATTTACTATACAGCTATAGGGTGTGGGAGTTTCTAGCCTGTGGCTAAGTTAGAACGAGAAAAATAAAAACATTGAGAAGACAAGATGAAATTGAACACAGGGTGGGTAAAAGGAGGCTCAGGGGGGACCTTGTGGCTCTGCACAAGTCCCTGACAGGAGGGGGCAGCCGGGGGGGTCGGGCTCTGCTCCCAGGGAACAGGGACAGGAGGAGAGGAAATGGCATCAAGCTGTGCCAGGGGAAGTTTAGTTTGGATATGAGGGAAAAATTCTTCACTGAAATGGTCATCAAGCTCTGGGACAGGCTGCCTGTGGAAGTTGTGGAATTGCCATCCCTGGGGGGATGTAAAAGCCATGCGGATGTGGCACTTGGGGACATGGTTTAATGATGACCCCGGCAGTGCTGGGGGAACAGTTGGACTTGATGATCTTGGAGGGCTTTTCCAACCTAAATGATTCTGTTATTCTATAATATAACCTTAGATTTTTTTCTCCTACCATATTGTGTGAATTCTGAATTACTATGTGAGCAAGGTTTAGAGACATGACCTGTGTTCTTCCTACATTGTAATTTATGGAATTAGTGGGCAAATACTTCTTACCCAGCTCTTAAATTATGCATTTGTTACTAATTTCTAATAGATGTTTATCTCAGGAGTAGCTGTATTTTATATTATCATTAAAATCTCATTGAAAAATATCTCAGGAGACTTTGGGACAGAACAGGAGATATAAATGGAATATCTTATTAATATTCCATTAAGTTAATAATATCTGTCTAAGTGAATCACAGTTGTATTTCCTGCCAGCTTTTAAATACAGATTATTTTATTTTGGTGTTTAAATTCCCATTGTGTACAGCTGTGCTAGTTTCTATAAGGTATTTTTTTTACTGTTTATCTTGTGTTCTTTTAAATGTGTTATAGATACATTATTGAGCTGGAGGCAGAAGTATAATAAACAGAAGAGTCTAAGGCAAATAATGAATTTGACATTGTGTCCAAAGCATAAGCACACGTCTCAGTGAACACCAGACTCTATCTGATTACACATTCATGCACTGCTGGGTGGTAGTTTATTTGCTTTGACAGAGGGTCCAGAGGAGTGTTCAGTGAGCCTTAATTGCCTTAATTTATACAGAACAGAGGGTTTTTCTGGGATTACATTTCTCATCAGGTTCCAGCCAGATCTCTCCACACTGGTCACTTCACATTTGTACAGAATATGTGCTGCTTCATCGGACACTCCACCGCGTTTGAAGAGGCAAATAATTTTAAAGGCTAATAAGAGGGGATCAAATTGTTTCCTCCTGTAAACAGAATAGAAATAAACAGAGCTGTGGTGGAAACTTGGAGAAGGTTGAGCTATTAATGCTACCTGGTTTTCTTGTGATTTTTAAATTATTGTAAGTATTGTTGTTAATATTAAATACAGACACTTTCACTCTTGGTTTCAGTGGGAACTATTCCTGTTTTTACAAGAAAAAAATAAAATCAGCCAGGGATTTCTTGTGGACCTATGGGCTACATGGATACCCATGGAGGTCTGTAGGTACTTTTTAATGTTAAAATTGGAAGAACAGTAGCCCTGGTACATTCATTTTGGGTCAACTGTACCAGTCCTCTTGCTATGATCTCATTGTTCCCCAGAAATTTTCCTGATACCAATCTGATTGTACGAAAGTAATATCAAAATTAAAGCTGGATAGATTAACAAATCAAAATCTAGAAAAAGAACAGAAATTATGACAGAAGTTCTTTGCATGAGGGGACACTGAAAGTAGTGCTGTATCTATTGCATAAAGCAACACAGTAAAAGAAATGTAAAGTGAAAAGCCAGAAGTCCTGCTGGAAGGGGAAAAGTAGGTACCAATTGCTTCAGAAAGAAAGAGAAAATGGTAATCAGACAAACTGGAAGTGATGGCAGACAGAAGTGTTTAAGGAAAGAGTGGTTGCTCTTCTTCCTCAAGCAGCTCATCAGTTCTGTGCCAGGGGTGGTTTTATAGACCAGCAATGTCTGTATCATCCACGGATGCCACCAGGTTTTTTCTTTTTACTTCAGTCAGCGATCTCCAGCTGGAAACCTTGATGTTAAAAATGCAGAGTATTGTGTAGTTATGAGTCACTGAAGGCAGTAAAAGCAGACTGAGCTTCCAAAGGAAACCCAGCACCAACCTGCAGATGGTGAGAGCTGTGCAAGGCAGCAGGATCTCAGCTCCCGAGCAGCACTTCCCAGAGAGAGAACTTTGCTCTGGTGTCTCTGCTAAGTTTCCTTGGAAACTAATGGCTAAACTAAGTATGTACAGGCTGTTCTCTGAGGTGGAGACATTATTTTCATGGGTTCACAGCTCCAGCTAAAATTTCCCAGAGGAGAAGCGAGCCAGAACAGAAGATCTTAGATGCTTACACTAGGATTTCAGTGGCTCATGTTGGTGCAATTACCAGCTTTGCCAGCTCACCTGTCTCACAGGAGAATAATCTAAAGAATTTGATGTTACCCTCTATTATCTGGGATCTTTAAGAGATCTTTACATATATATTTATTTTTATAAAAAGAGATAAAAAGTTATGCCTGAATTTAAAAGGCACTTTAGCATTGTAGAGGACAGAGGAAGTGTTTATGGAGATCATTACTGCTACCTATTCTTCAATTTTTTTGACAAGTACCATAAGCTCCAAAAGCCAATGTCTCTGCAGAAAATGAACAGACATCACTCTGTTCTTCTTGAAATTTTAAGTTTTATTTGCATAACCAATATTTAAAAGAGATCATGAAGATCTCGTGCAGAATAATGTGCTGGTGTTGAAGAATACATAGGTAATTTCCCAGTCAATAGGTGCTTCCCAGTCAGAATATTTGTCCTAAAGTCTCATCTTTATCACACCAACAGAATTGAAAATTTTCTTTTATAGCAATTTTGCCACTGTACAGTAGATAAAATAATTTAGAGTACACTGCAGCAAGGTTCATCCTTTAATCATCCTTTCCAAGGGAGATACAACAACCATTAGTCTACACTGGCATAATAAAACTGTTTGCTTGTTAACTTCAAGAAATTTCAGTTATTCTGCACAAAATTAAAGTTGTTCATTAAGGGAAATCCAAAGATATTTACCTCCTGACACACACAAATAGCTCATTTGCTGTGATTAGAAGAAACCTGAAGGTAGTAGTAGTTATGGTGTTTCAGTCCCTGGGCAGTCAAAAATCATTAAATCCACATCCCACATTTTGTTCCCATCACTCCTGGCACTAGTGACAGGCATAAAAAACCCCAGTTTGTGACTTGGAGGGGATTAGGCATCTGGAAGATACAAAAATCAGTTTTATCAAGAACAAGATGGGTTCGGAAATACTCCTAAGGAAATCTGAGACTCCTGGGGAACCTCTGCATCTCGAGACACGTTGCCTGCAGATCTTCGGTTTGGGAGACAGAGGGGAGAAATGTCCTAGGGAGATGTGGAAATCTCTATTTGGAGTTTATGACTGGAATGCAGGAGTCAGACATGACGCTTTAATTTCCTTTATGGATTCAACCCTAAGTAACTTCCTTTTATGATTAAGCTGTGCTCCTCACAGGAATCTTGTTGCAAAGGAGCAAATTTGACATCCCATGCAGGTAGTAATCTACAGATGGGAATGTGTCTCCTTGTCGAAGATGCTGAACACATTAATAAAAAAAAAGAGACAGAGAGAGAGAAAGAGAAAATGTTCACTTACAATGAAAAAGCTAATAAAGCTAATTTAGCTTCCTGCCAGAAATGCTATAATATATGACACGAAATTAATGCCAGCAAAGGAGTAACTTACAGTTGGTTTATGAGTGATTTAGAATTAATACTGTCCTTCAGATTTAAAAAAAAAAAAGTAAAACCAAACCAATGAAAACTCACTACACAGATAACTGTGTGAACCAAAATTTTCACCTGTCTGTAGTTCCCCCACCCTCCAGTCCTGCATTCATGAGTTTTGAATATTTTGGAGAAATCTGAATGTTTTTGAGACCTGTGGGGTTTTTTACATTGTTTGTTTGTTTGTTTGCTTGTTTGTTTTTTGGGGTGTTTTGTGACTACAGTTTACTTTAATGATATTATAGTATCACTGACCTTGAATCTGCAGGCCAAAATGTAGATCAGATCAGCAACTCTGTGTTCAGAATATCAATATGATTAAGGTTAAAACAGATTCACAAAAGCCAAGCTAGAATGGGAACTTAACTTGCCAAGGGATGCACCATACTTGGAAAGATGCTTAATAAAAAAATACTATACTAATCTGCTCAGAATATAAAATTATCATCAACAGCAATAGTCACTGCTGAAAAGAATTGCTCTGGAACTGTAAATTTTAACCAAAGTGACTGAAGTCTTGTTCAAAAGCGTGACAGAAAGAGAGAGAAGAGAGGGATATAATTTAATCACACTGTAGAGTCGATATCTGTCTGCAGGAACATTTGCTGTTTACTGCAATTTCCACAGGCCTCTTACAGACTTTTCATTTTTAAATGGAGGCTGCATGAAGATTGTGAAGTAAATGCTGCAAAGGGTTTGCTAAATATAAGGATATACATATGCAGAACAAGTATGAGAATTTATGTTGCCATTCTAAAAATTATGCAGGGCTAAGATTGGTGAATAGACACAGGAAAACTTTAGCACAAGAGAAAGCAATAAAATAGAAACATAAGGTTTTGGACTTATTACTTTTTAAATTTATGGTCCATGAAATGTATTCAAGAGTTCAAGCCTTATCTTCAGGTGATTTAAACTGGTAAAGTTGTAGGGAAAGGAAGAAATCTGTGCTGAGTTCCAGTGTCTCAGGATCCTCCTCACACAGAGATGCCAATTTTCCATCTCCACGTTCCTGCCATAGGTCACACACAGCAGGAGGAGCTGACTTTCCTGAAAAAATCAGATTATACAAGGAAGCTGATCTGAGCTGACATGATTTGATTTGGGTTGGAAGATTAATCCAGACTTCAGCTGCCAGGGGCTTTTAGATAAATAGCACTTAGCCCACTTACACTGAATGGATTTTCTTTTTAAAGGAAGGAGTATTAATTAGAACAGCATGGAAGTGTAAGAAATCTGCAAAGATTTAGGATTCCTGTGACAAGGGCTATGAAATACTGCTGCCTTCAGAGATTACAGTGTCCATGATCAGAATGGGATTTGTGTTCCTGTGATCTGCTTAGCTGCTGTACTCTTGGCTCATCTATGAGGAAAAAATGTCTAAAAGCACTGAGGAGAAAACAAAATAGCCTGGCCTGCTTCAAAAGGACTGCGAGGACAAAAGGTTTGAAATTATTTCAAATACCATTCCTGGTCTGAGGCTGAGCAAAACCTTAATCCAAGACAGGACAAGCATTGTGACAACTTCACATTCCAGTGCACTGCATGGGTGACATCAGTTCCATGTTGTCAGCAGTCGGATGTGCTCCTTCCATGCGTGTTTCCTTCTGGTGTGCCCTCGCGGAAGTATTTTTTGGTTTGGACATGTCATTACTCAGGTTTCTTGTTAGAGCTGGTTGTTCCACAAGTAGCAGATTGTTTGGGTAGGTTGCCTCTGACTTAAAGCTGTGGCATGACCAGAATTCTGATTTGCTAAAGCTCAGTAAGCAGCCTATTCATAAAAAGCTGGATGACTAATTAATGTTCTCTGGGATTTCCAAACGAGGTTTTATGAAAGCACTGTTCCTATGGCTGGCAATTCCTGCAAAAACTGAGAGCACTGACACTCAGCTTCATGTTTCCCAGATGTCAAAGAGTTTAGTCTAAGGAACAAGAGCCCCCTGTGGGAAATCACTGGGGACAGGTGACTCAAGGACAGGCACCCATTCTAAGTGTGTGTGATAGGTTAGCAGATGTGGGGGGTGAAAAATGTCCAAAAGAACTGTCAAACTTCTTTATAGATATTTTTAAATCCTACCAAATAGCTGGACTAAATCCTACCTAATGACTGGACTTGGACACAGAAACTGAATCACCCACACTAAAATGATGCCATTTAGCCAGGATGAGGTAATGCTATATATGTGGAAGCTTGACATGTATAAAAAAGAAAAATATTTCTTTTGGAGTAGGAAATCCTAGAATCCATATTTAGACAGGCAGATGAAGAATCCTTTCCACCACAAATTCTTCTGTGAGCTGAAGAGTTAAGTCTCACTCTTTACTGTCCAAGCCTTATGGATTTACACAAACAAGTGTGGTCCAGCTTTTAGGACATCTGGTTCATTTTGGGAATTTGAATAAGTCCCGTCCCACTTGTTTGTGTTGTCTCCTTTTATTCCTATAATCATCACAGACAAAAAATTTACTTTGTAAATTCAAGTTTTGTAGCTGCACATGCTCCTTTCCCTCTTATACTTGCTTGATATTTAATTACTCCTACCACATCCTGTAGGAAAGAAGGGAATACTTCAATCCCATTTGAACTATTAAATGGCATAATTCTAGCAACCAGTTACTAAAATACTGGCTTATTTGGTCTCAGTTTTTATTGGTACCATTAAAGTAGTGATCATTCCATCAATTTCTTGTTCTAACAACTCACTAACTACTGAAAAGGCAGAAATATATATATTGCACACTGGTTTTTATTAATATCAAAGAAACGAATGTCAGTAGAACTTTCATTTTGTACAAGCACAAAAATTCCCACTTTGTAAGAAATAACTCTGATGACTTAAAGGCAATGCTAAAAATACAGGGGAAGTTTCTTCATTGAATCACAGAAACATTTAGGTGGGAAAAGACCTTTAAGGTCATCAAGTCCAATCCTTAACCCATCACTGCCAAGGCCACAACTAAACCATGTCCCCAAGTACCACTTTTATGTGTCTTTTAAATCCCTCCAGGGGTGGTGACTCCCTGGGCAGCCTGTTCCAATGTTTGACCACCCTTTCAGTGCAGAAATATTTCCTAATATCCAATCTAAACCTCCCTCACTGATGTGTGATACCTCTTGAACACATTTCAGAGATGGCTCAGGTAAGTCCTGGGTATGTCTGCAGCTATTTGGGGCCAAAAGTAGGGTGTGGAAAGTATAGGAAATAATGCAAGTAATAAGAGATAAGATACTTGTGAATAAAATTTGGAACATTGGGGAGATAGGAGTTTTCAAATAAAAGTTTTCTGAACACTCAACTGCTCGTCCAATGAGTGAATCCCTTCCCAGAGAGAGCAAATTACCGTGTAATAAACTAGCAAAGCTGAAATGTACTTTGCCTGTATTATGATGGCATATTGAGGATTCTTCAAAGCTGCTGTGGAAGAATTAATCTTTTTCATACCTTTCAAGTTAGATATTAATTTTACAGATACATCTCTATCTATCTGAATACCCGCACAGAATTTTGAGAGAGATATATATCCATATATACATATATACATGTGCAATTTTGTGCATATAAAAATATTTAAGAATATAGACAATATATATAGATAAAAAAATCTTGGGTAAGAAATATATAATAGCATTTCTCGTTCATAATCTTATTTTCAGTAGGTAATCCCATTCACACTCATTCTCCTCACAGAATAAAATTTCAGCCGTGACATCCAATGGTTTCCTGCTCAACTAAGTTGGAGTTAGGTAATTTTTAATTGGAATTTCCATGTGAAAGAAATATTAAAAAAATCTTTTTCCCTTTTTTTTCTGGAGAAGAGTAAGTTTATTACAGAAAGCATACACTCTGCATTTCTCCCCCTCAAGAACACAGATTTGGAACTAATAGTTAGGTTTTAAAGCACAAATATCTTTAAGGCCAACAAAATTAAGTTTTTGGAAATTGCTTTTGTAATGGATGCTGAGTTATGACAAGCTCTTTCTGAAAGCTCTGGCAGACAGCCTCACACATCTTCTTGTTAAGACGGTCTATGATTAGAGCTCTGTGTGTAAATCAAGGAAAAAAGGTGACAATTTTCATTGGCTAGAGACAGTGAAAATAATCAAGGTTCTCCATGGTCTGCGAAGATGAATACATAGGTAAGAAAAGGATTTAACTGCATACTTTCACTATTAAGGGTGATTTGATGTTTTCAAGCAATAGAAGATAAATAAAAACAGAAATATGTGGTGTTCTTCACCATAAGAATAAGGCAGGAAATAATAAAAGTTTTACAGATCTCCCATCTGATGTGTTTATAACAGTATTCAGCTACTACCTGGCGTGCTTTTCATCAGTAAACTTCAAAGTGCTTTTCAACGCAGGTAATCTTAGGGAGATTTGGGAAAATTACAGCTAAAACACGTTTTGCATAAGAAGAAAAAGTATAACAATTTGATTTCCGCCATCTTTCCCAGATATCAGTTAAGTTTTTCACAGAAAGTACAAACTACACCTCAGTTTTTCATGGTGCAACACTTTGTGTTGGCACAGGCACCACAACTGCCTGAAACAGTGTCTGAGAAGGAATTTGCAATTTGTTTACTCCTTTTTTAAAACTGCTGTTGTGCCAAAAGACTGTATGGAAATAACTTGGTTTTTAAGCAACCAAGACATGGTTGTAGTTAGGGGCTTTACAGGTGTAAGAGGTCTCTGACTGCACATCTCAGTCATTAATGTAGGGAAAGGTAAGAGGAGCTGTCACAAAACTGCTTAGAGGGGATAAAGAATGGCCACTATCAGGTCTCATGGGTAAGACTGGGATAAAACTCCTTGAAGAGGCAAAATCATCTCAGTACTGATTTGCACAGAGAAGCTGTGGCTGCTGCATTCTCAGAAGTGTCCAAGGCCAGGCTGGACAAGGCTTGGAGCAACCTGGAATAGTGCAGGGTGTCCCTGCCCATGACAGGAGTTGGAATGGGGTGATCTTTAAGGTCCCTTCCCAAGCCAAACCATTCCATGATTCTCTGATGCTCATGTAGCTCCCAATGCATGGACAGTTCTTGTGGCAGGTTTATCCTGCAAGCTGTGAATTATTATTTCTTTGTCCAAAGTCTGAATATTTTATTGTTCCTGTCAGAGAACTGAAAGGTGGAAAAAACCAAACTAAAGCTGTTCCCTAAGGTCCTTCCTGAAGCTTTTTCAGTGACCCATCTGATAGCCAGAGAGGATTCTTGCCAAACAAAAAGAAAAAAAAACCCACCTGTTTAAGGGAAAGGTTTTCAATGCATAAAAGAGATTTTTTTGTGTGTGTGATACACAGGTGCAGAATGTAGTGTTTGATGACCCCAGAGATGCCCTCTTCTCCTAAGATATATGACAGTGTCTCTTAAACTTGTCCTAATGGAGTAAAGGACTATATTTCTGCAGAGCTCTTGCACTGCAAAGAGGAGATGCATTAGTGATGGTGGTTTCAGTGCTGACTCTGTGCTGCAAGTAGGACCTGAACCGAAATCTCCATATTCATTTCACAAAGGTCAGCGAACAGACATCATTGCAGTATATCTTTTAAGCCTGAGGGATCTGATTTTATGCTGTATCATTTTAAGTTTATGTCAAATTACTTCTCTGAAATCAAGTCGGCACTGAAATCAGTGGAGTTAGGAATGGCATAAAGCTGGAAGAAAATAGTGGTGAGTCATGCCTTTTTATTTTCAAACAGAGGAGGCAAGTGTTTGTGATGGTTTCACTGTGAAGTCAGAATAAAAGGGGAGATTTGGAGTGGGTTTTGATGTCTTGTATGAACCTGTAGCTCAGCTGGCACGAATCCGTACAAACCAAACCCAAAATGCAACACATGCATACATCCCAGTGAACAAAACCTGCTGACTTTTACATGGCTTTAGCTACAAAGTCGTTTTCATTTGACATATTTTCCCTTGTAAAGTGTTCACAAAAATCTGCAAGTTGTCAGGGAGTGTTTGCAGGGAGGAATGGCTGAACAGAAAGAATGCAGAACAGATCTGCTGGTCTATACAGCAGGTAAAAACAAAACAAATCAAAAAAGAAAATCTTCCCTGAGAACAAAAGCATTCTCTTCACATATTTGTGATTCCACAAATTGATCAGGCAACTGCCCAACTTCAAGCCTGAACTCCTTCTGTGGACTGTTGTCTTTCTGAATTAGTGGTAAAATCTCCAGCCTGTATGCACTGAATCCATACATTTAATGATGTGCAGCCAAGCACGGCAGCTCTCTGCAGAGCAGCCCACAGGTATTGTTCCCTTCTCAGTCACACAGGCAGCGATTTAGGGATGAACCCAGGGAGTGCTGAGTCAATATCCCCCCAGTGAGTATTGCAGTACCACCACATCACCCGGAGAGTGATGGAATTACCAGCCCTTTTTCCTCCTCTGAAATACAGTTGGGTCCTGGCCTCGGAGCGCTGCAGTAAAGGAGTGTAAGTGTTGGCAGGATATACCACACACTCGGCCAATTTGTGAACACTCAGTGTGTTCTAAAGATTGTGCCCTGCTTCACACCATAGCAGTAAATCTGGATCAATAAAGGCAGAAGCCCTCAATGTTTTGGAGAAAAAAAAGCCCACTTTTTTTTTTTTTTTTTTTTTTTTTTTTCACATTTCTGGATGGAAGCTCTCTTGCATTCCTTCTCCTCTCATACACCCAATGCACAGTGTGAATTTTAATGAAAAACAACTTACATGAATTAATCTTTCCCTTCTAGCTTATCCATAATTAGTGACTTAGACTTGACCTAGTCTTTGCCATCCTAAGATTGAGAAATATTTTATAGGTGTATTTTTACCCTAGAACTCTTCTACATCAATTCTACTGTCACTGCTGTACAAAGGCAGAAACCCAGGAGCAAATATTTTGTGAAACCAGAGAAGACTGGGGCAGAGATGTTTAAACCAAATTACAGCCCCACTCTTTTTCCCTTGGAAAATACTCAATGTAAATTGTGGAGTCCAGCAGTACTGCCAAGGGAACAATTTGAAAAGTGCAGGTATGGCTGGACACCATCTGGAACAAAGAACTTGCTCATGAGAGCAAGAATTGGGGAAGTATTGGAACAGGCTGGCCCTGGAATGTTCAAGGGAGGAGCAAATGTGGTGCTTGGGGACAGGATTTAGGAGTGGACCTGGCAGTGTTTGGTTGATGGTCAGACTCAAAGATCTTAGAGATCTTTTCCTTAAAGGGTCTATGACTTTATGAGAAATTTTTACTCATTCAGGTAGTCTCATGTGAGGAAATAACATTAAAGCAGGACTGTTTGGGGGAGCATAAATATATTGAACTGGAAAATGTAGAAGTGTGTGTCCAATACCTATTTTTTGAAGTACTTTCTTTCATAGTGGCACCTTAAATTAACAACTAAAACCCTTAAAAACCCCCACCAAAACTATGCCAGGTGCTAATTCTCTAATACGAACATACCCAGACTGCTGATCCCATCATATACCATAGATAATTAATTCAAATATATTGCAAAGTAAAAGTTTAGATCCACATTCCCTATGCAGCTAATCAAGAGAGAGAGGTTAAAAAGGGAATGCTGCAATGCAGAGCACCTAATATTTATTAATGTGGATTAGTAGAGTGCCCAAGATTCAAAAAATTCCTTGGAAAGAGGAATCTGCTGTCACACAGGCAAAAAATGAAGGCACAGCACTAAAGGGAAATGGCTGGTAAATGAACACCTGATCCAGGGGCTGTATCTTTCAAATGTTGAACAGGAAAAAACAAAAATTGCAGCATACATCTAAACTGAGAAAAAGAGAAATGGCAAAAAAACTAAGACAATAAGAAGATGCCAGAAGCCTCATAGTTGTATGGATTGTGTGGTGTTCTTTTTGTTGGAACACCCAGAACCTCTCTCTTTTAATGTTCTCCTTCTCAGGAGGAAGTGAGGCAGAGAGAGACTTTTCATGGAGATGGACTGCTAAAGAAGATGCTGTGAAGGAAAGCAAAGTACTTGAGAATAAATTACATTGCTCGTGCTGGCCTTTGTTTGTTTTTTTGTTTAAATTCTCGGATGGTTTCCTATTTCATTCCAGACCACCCAGCACTATGGAACTATACAGCTGGAAGGGCCAAAAAAGAAACAGGATTTTTAAAGTATTCTTTAAAGTAGTTTCAGTTATTCTCATCACCTATAAGGAGAGTTTATATAACCTGTTCATGATGGTGTCCCATGTTGGAACTCCACAACTTGCCTGGTCAATATATCCCAGTGTATCTCAACCCTGGCAGTGTTTTTGCTCCTAATATTTAACTCAAATTTTCCTTGATATAAATTAAACAGACTGCTCTTGTCCTACCCTTCAAGGAGATGGAAAAGTGATAATTTCTTGTCTCTTTACTGAATTATCCTCAGGATGGGTTCTGTAAAGCTGTGGTCTGTAAGCAACTTTGGGTTATGAACAAGTCCTGTAAATATCTAAAAGGTAGTATCAGACAGACCAGAGACCAGGGCAATTCTCTTTTTTTCTTTTTTTTCCCCTGCATATTTGAGGAATATTTCTATTTGCATCTTTGGCCTGCAGATGTTAAAACTGACATCATAAGATGTGCCTCAGTCAACATAAAATCCACTGTATGTGATTCTCACCCATCTTCTCGGTTTTTATGATGTTACAACATCTTTCAATTTATTTATCCCTCTGAGTTTAGTATTTTCCATCTTATCTTATTCCAAATCTCTCCTGCCCTGTTGCTGCTGTTTCCCACAGGGCTGTGAGATCTCAGGGAATCCACAACAGTTTCTATGTGAATACAGATTAAAATGCCAATTTTTGCATTCATTCCTAGTGCTTGGATTTCCCCCCTTTTCTTTTTCAAATTAAAATTTTGTTTGATCACAGTTCCTGTAAAAATGAGTAGAGTTGCAAATGTTGACAGAATTATGCTTTCAGTTTTGTTCCAATTCTTTTCTTCAGTTTGTTTTTGTTTTGTCTTGGTTTGGTTTTATTTTGCTTTATTTACCTAACTCCTCATCTACAGCACTGCACAGAATTTGATATGGCACAATAAACTCCTCCATGTAACTCAAATCGCATGAGCTCTGTAATGAAAGATGTTGCTTGCAGGGCTGAGTTAGAATTGTCAGCATTACTCTGAAACTTGCTGGTGTACGCTAACACCTGTCCTACCTCTTCCCTCCATTACCAGGTAAATGAAATTGAATGGGAAAACTACAGAAATAGGCCAGAGAGAAAAAACAATTATTGAGGCTGGTGGTCACAACCTCACAAAAACACAGTGTGACTCATCCCTACCAAAAATGAAAGTTCAGCAAGAGGAAGTTGTCACAAACACAGGGTCATGCTGGAGAAGCAAGCTTTATCACTTGATTTGCAGGGTTGGGGTGACATCTCACGCTGGTCCATGGATCAATCATTCCTCCACTGTACAGGAGCAGCTGCAGATTCCCTGGAGCCAGAGTTGGGTGTCACGGGAAATAAAGGACATTTTACTCCATCTTCAGGAATGATTTCATCAAGAAGTTTCTTTAAACAACACAACACCAATTTAGTGACAAACCACAAAATTCCCTTTCAAGATTTTGTGAGACTCTTGGATTTTCCTTTCTTTTCCAACAGGAAAAACCTATACAAGCTTCTATGCAAGACTGTGCAAGTGGTTCCAATGCAGCTGCACCAACTTTCCAGTCCCAAAGCACCTGATACACTGCCAGAAAATCCTTATTACTCTGTTATAAACTAATTGTTCTCCATGGCTGTGAGCAGGATGAGAAGAACAGACTTCAGATGCAAATACTTTTAATGTAACATTGAAAGTTCTCTCTCCTTTACCTGCAGTCACAGTAAATCTTTTTAAACTACGTCCCAACAGCAGGACTATGTTTACTACATTCCTGCTTAGCCAAGCACTCCTTTTTCAAGGGAGGTGTTAGAATAGGAGACAAAATATTTGTCAGCAAAGATTGCATAACTGAATCAGAAATACTAATTTATACATCCTTAGTTAAAATGGGTGGCACTGCAGTAAAGCATCTGTGCTGACAGATATCTCCTGCTCTCTGTAGCAACTGAATTAACAGATCCATTCACAGTGTAACAGGAAGATCTACCTAAAGGCAGAGCTGGGATGAGGGTTAGAAGAGAGTACAATCTTCTGGTTTCAGTCCCAGTCATATTATTAACTGCAAAATCAAGCTGTGTTTTCATCTTGTTATTGGTCTGAGCGCCTCTCTGCTTACATCACTGGGAACATATGAAACACAGCAGTTTCATGATGAGAAGATCACAGAGAAGAGTAATGACAATTCCAGGAAAGCAATGCCCCTCCTGTGCTGAAAGCTGCACCAGGCAGGGACCACAGCCCTGACCCCTGACTCCAGCAGTACCAGGAATATTGGCTGTGCAAATGAATATTGATCACACAAACAGCAACCAGGATGTTTAGATTCTGTCACAATTTAGCCATCACGCAGTGAGGAGATGTAAGCACCAGAGAAGACAAAGACCTTTACTAAGCAGGTGATGTTCCTGTCTGGTAAAACACTTGGAATGATGTGAAGACCAACACATGACACTCGAAGGGCTTAATACACAGCTGGGTATTTATGTGAACACTAAAGGTCAGCATTGTTCAGTCCAGTGTCAGGCACAGGTTGTGCAAACACCACCCAGGAAAAATCCAGGAGCAGGAGAACAGAGCAACTGTGGGTCAGTCCTGCCCAGTGCTCCCCACGCTCCCGTTGGCCTCCTCCTGGGACAGAGGGATGGTTGGGAGCAAAGGCAGCAGCAGTTCAGAGCAGCCCAACTGCACTTAGTTCCTCTTCCTCTGTTTCCCTGGCATCCAGAGGTGGAGCAAAGGAGTGAAAGACAAGACTTTAGAAGTTCAGAGCTCTGCCAACCACCATAATTAGTAAGATCCTTGTGAGCCTGCCAGCTGCAGACACAAGATATCTTATGCACTTAGAAGGAAGGTGAGTTTTGCTTTGTTCCAGAGGGGGAACATGGACAGCCTTTCCCAGAAGTTGTTTTTCTTCCTTCAACCAAGAGCAGCATCTGTTTGGGTTTTTTTCTGCTCCTGCATTTCTGTGAAAAGCTGAACACATTCCAGTTAATTTGGTTCATTGGTTAATCATAAGGCTTCCATCAAGTGAGGAGACATTTCCTTGAAAATTACACACCAGGGTAGTGGAGTGAGAATTTTGCTGCGGGATAAATAGCACATTGCATGGGCTGTGTAAAAAAAGGTAAATTATTAAGGAGACTATGAAGGCCTGAATAGGTTGGAGTAGCTTAAATTGAAGACCAGTGTTTCTTCACATACAATCTAACCATTGTGAAGTAAGCAAAAATACAAGATGTTCCACTCTTGCTTTAATGTAAGGGCTAATGCACAAAAAATTAAGCAAAATATGAAAATACGTAAAATAATGCATCATATGTGACTGCATAATGCAGTCTACTTGTTCTTGCAGCTCTTTTAAGAGATGAGAATCCAAAGAGCCTCCCTAAATGCCTTGGACTGTATAGGTAAGCCACCTGATTTTAAAATTAATTTTATAATTACACTGGACAAGGTTTATAATTTATAATGGACATGAACAGGTATTCCTGACAGTTTTCTAAGCTCTTTCTCTCTCTAGCTGGAACTGGAACTTAAGAACAGATTTTGCTGTTTTGTTCAGCAATGTCCTCTTTTGACTTTGAATGGTGCCAAGAAACCATAAGAAAGACAAAAGTAAAAGAATTAGCCAGGCTTTCCAAAATCTAGGTCTAAAGAAAAGGACAGAAATAAAGACTGCAAAGTGAATAAAGAATCTTATCTACCTCATTAATGCTGTATTTTTTTCAGTAGACAAAATGAGAAATTATTTGAATAGGTTTGTTCTAAATTGAAACAGAGACTCAAAATTTCTAAAAATCAAAACCAAACCAAACAAAAACAAACCCAAGGCAAAGCAAACCTAAAAGTTTCCTTAGAAGATTAAAATAAACTCAGTCGTGTGTTATTTTCAGGAAAAGAAATAGGCACAGGCTGCCTGGTGCATGGTGGCTCTATAACTGGCTTAGGTAGAGTCCTCTGGACAGAAAGACTTCCCTGTATAGTGGAATAATTCAGAAATCAGACAGCCTTGCCTTTGAATCATTTTCCTGCCTTATAATTCAGAAACTGATGACAACTTGAAATTCTGGCATACCTGGAATGACCTTTGAAAATTCATTCCTTACAAGTTAAACAGATGGGCACAGAACACTTTGCTATTTTGGAAAACATTAGTTTAAATCATTGCTTCAATAAAACATTGCCTTTACTGCAAATCCTTGTTTGCCTGTGAATGCACACAGCACAACGTTCCAGATCAGCTCTGGCTGTAACAAAAACTGCTCTGTTTTCTCCCATGTTTTCAAATTCCAAAATAAGAGGAAGAAAAGAGAAAAATTACCTAAGCACAATGACAGCTACTTAATGGTTTGTTAGGAGAGCAGATATCTGTAGTCAGAAGAGCAAATACCAGCTGAGTTTGTTTAAAAATTAGGTTGCTGTGCTCCTTGGCACAAGTCTCAAACTATCACATGCAAAAAGTCTGCCATTAATTTGGCATTTCTGGAATATTTCAACAGTACCTGCAGGCATATTCATGCACAACACATTCTTAAGGTGAAGCCTTAGCAAGTATGTCCTTTGCCCAATTTAGAACATAAGATCTGCAGAAAAGCTCTGCACAGATTTGAAATTTCCAGTATGTTGTTTCACCCCCAGGACCGTGCCTTGCTTCTCTCCCTTCTCAAGCACTCTCTAGCATCTGAAGTGCAGAAGGTGAAGGGAAGCCCTATTAATCAACCACAAAGTACATTAAAGCACCTAAATAACTTGTTTATACAAATGATCTGCTCCACTGTAAGTGATGAGGTCAAGAGTCCCATTTGTTGTGCAGTGCCATTTTATTGATGTGGCAGGAGGCATCAGC
Source organism: Corvus hawaiiensis (assembly GCF_020740725.1). NCBI lineage: Eukaryota > Metazoa > Chordata > Aves > Passeriformes > Corvidae > Corvus > Corvus hawaiiensis. The sequence continues at coordinate 4,680,680 of NC_063217.1, read as the reverse complement.
AACTGCAATTTTGTCACGGTCTGCTTTCCATCCCTGCCAAGGATCATCACTCTTGGGCTGTCAGAGGCATTGAATATCCCAGTGCGTGCTGCATGTTTGATAGAGCACTACCTCAGCCATTAATCATGCAGGGAGTTAAATTTCCTCTGTCAATATGGAAATTCTGCAAGGGCGAGAATGTGTTATCAATTTTTATTGAGGAAATGACAGCAAGAAAGTGGGTCAGCGTGAGGTTGCCTTAAAGCAGTTTCTTCAAAATTAAAATTATACTGACCAGCTACATTTCATAATGTGATTTAACTTTAAACTATTTTCCATGTCCTGTTGCATACCAAGTCTCAAGGACTGATCTTTTTTTTTCTGAAGTGCATCCCTTTCTAAAAATATAATATCACTTCAGGCAGGAAAAGGAGGATTTTAAACATTATCCTATGACAAGGTCATTGGCTATGGCAAGAAAGAGATCTTCCAGGGTCTTTCAGGTTTTGGAAAACATTTTAGAAAAACAAATATACTGACTGGGACACTTAGAAATCCCCCTAATTATCAATAGTCATTCAGGTTGTTGAACAGATGCAGAGACTAAAATAAAGCAATGTTAAATATGTCAGGCATCGAAACTTAACATTCCTGTATTCATTAAGTGCAAGAATAATAAAAAAAAGTTATGAAAAGTCAAATCAGCTTCAATAACATCAAAATTCAACTTATAGAATTATGATCAGTATTAACATAAAAATATTTCTGAGACCCCTTTAATTTATCAGACAAAAGTATAATGAGACACTATGGGTGGAAGCTGGAGGGAGATAAATTCAGAACAGAAATAAGGGAAACATTTTGAGGATGAATGAAATCAACCATTGGAACATTATACTTGGGTGGACAGTGAATATTTCATCACCTGATATTCTAGAATCAGTAATTTTCTAAAAGAAATGCATTCACACATTTATAAACTGTTATGAGCTTGATACAGGAATCGCTTATTCTGGGGAGGATTTTTTAGTTCACTTTTTTTCTTCCTTGCCCCTGTAAACTGTTCTTGAGCCAGAAGCAGCATTAGAGCTGCTTGAACTGCTCTCTCATTGCATATTTCAGTTAATGTTTATTTGAGTGGGAAAAAACTGAATCTGCTGATCCCAGGGTTGAGCAGGCTTAGGTTGATGCCTCTATTCTTTGTGCCAGCAAGTGACCTTAATTCACGTATTCTATCTATTTTAATAAATGGTATTATTTACTGCACTGACTCAGTGTAGTACTTTTTAAATATTTATGAAAGCAGCCTTTACATACATAGCACTAATGTTTATCCTTTGGCTGGTGCCAGGGAATGAGCAGTGCATGGCTTGAACAATGAGTTTGGATTATGCAGAATTTATTGCTTTTCTTTTTTATCTTTTTCATGCCATAGAGAGAAGCTTTCATCTGTTTTAAGGTACAATACTGTTTCCTCCACATGATAGTATTACTGCCTTAATAGATCTCTTTTTTTCCTAACTCACCCTGTCATACCTGGCTTTGAATCTCCCTTTATGCATCTACACATCTCTTTTTTTTGTTAACAGAACACAAATATTTTACTATTTTCTTGACGTCCAATGTTCTACTAATATTTTAAGAATGTCACACTCTATTTAAGTGTCAGGATGAAGACATCTAGTGTAATCTCTTTTTCCTGTAAGTGCTTCTGACTTCTTTTTGTCTGTATAATTCTGTCTTGCAAGGAGCCTTTTGCAAACTAATGTTCTTAGGAGCACTGGAGATGAAAACAGCTCACCTATGGCATTACAGAGAAATGAAACTGGCAGTGGGTGAATGGCTGGGGAAGTGAGATATTAGAAAGAAAAAAGAAGTAACCACACTGAAGCAGTCAAAAGCTTATAGCTGAAATGAGGGATAATGAATTAAAAATGAGTAATATGAATTTCTTCTGAATGAGGTAAATTCTGGTTGGAGCTTCCAGGCTGACAGTTCTGAAGGAGTTGTCTGCAAAAAGGATGGTGAGACTGGAAAAGTGCAAGTTTTTCCTCATCACTGGGCATTCGACCTCAAGGGAGGTTTTCTGCCTGCATTCATTCTGTCTCTTGGGGATTTGGATCTATCAGACATTGATGAGAAATGATCAATTAATTTAATATAAAATCACCTTCAAGTTGTAACTGGTGATGGTTATTTACATCCTACTTCACAGGCTGGTGTCTCCAAGGTGATGCTAAATCTTTGCTGAGCTGCAAAGAAATAGAAACAAAGTGAATAGCAACAACAACAACAATAATAATAATGACAATAATATATTACTTTATTTAAGAGGAACTTTGGGAAAGAGCTTCTCAGTGTGATAAAAATAAATGTGAATTATGTTAGAAAACCACAATTTTAACTTTACCTATTTTTTTTTTTTTTCCAGACTGGTGTTAGACCTTTCAACAGAATCTCTTGACGATGGCACTTCAAGTTTTAACACTTCAACATAAAAATGTAGAAATGACCAATATACTAAAATAACTGTCTATGTATGGGAACAAGGAGCATGGTGAAGCAGTGGTAATAGTTGCACGAGGGTACCTACATTTTTACAGTCTGAAACTGTGGATAATTATTTCAGTAAATTTGCAGAACTGTGGGTGTTGCTATTGCTCACCAGTCCTGTGACCATTTTCCAGATTCAACTGGCCCTTTCAAGCCCCTTCCCATAGGGAAGGCAAATAATTTTTTGCATGAGACCTAGAAAACCTCACATATATTTCCTTGACCTGCTGGATCACAGCTCTGCACAGCTGATTATTCTATTGGCAAAAGCATAAAAGAGACAAGCTGGAGAAACATATAAAAAACCTAAAATCTTGAATTAGAAAAAGAATAATAATCTTTCCATGAGAAATGGCATAACCCTGCAATCTGTAAATAGCCATTAATGAAAGTATAAGCTATTGTTCATTTTTACTTGTTCTATTTGTTCCTTCCTTCTGTTTTGGTAGGAAAGGAACCAATTTCACAACAGAAATTCATTCTACATTTACTTAAAATCATTCACAAACTTGATTTTTAATCCTAGAATTAAATATATCTTGAAGTTAGGAATTACAGGAATAGTATTTCTGTGTGTAAATAGATACTGGATAAATTATTAACTAGTTTAGCAGTAAAAAAAGCAATAAATTGATACTAAAAGGCCTATACAGCAGAAATGTGTAATACCTCCTATTTTTTAAAAAATTCCATTACCGTGCAGATAATTTTTGATAATTTGAGGTAATAGCTATTCATTCTGCAAGTGGAATTGTTTCAGCTACAAGGACCTCTAGAAAAAATATAATTTCCAGGATCACAAATAAAACAAACTCAAAGTTTCTCCTTTCGACTTAGTCACCTTTTGGTTTCTTTTAACTTGGGAAACCCACAAACCTAATCATAAAGCTTTCTTCTGGTCTGAAATCCTCACTTCTTTGATTATTCTGTTGTTGTTGTTGTTTGTCTTGTTTGTTTTGTCTGTTTGTTGACTTCCAATAATTAAAGCAAGGCAGTGAAATCATAAACAAAATTCCTCACAATTTCACACTGTGTACTCCAGCTGTACTTGTCTACACAAACACAAACACAAGTTCAAAACTATATTTATCCATAATGCTGTGAACGTGTAAAGCACATAAATGATAGAGTGCCACTGACTTTGAAGAGTTTGCCTAAAAATTAAGAATGTGTTTGGCAAAAAAGTATTGAGAATATTAAGAAAGTAAAACCTCTGTTTCTTGTATTGAAAACCTACTCCATACATAACTAAGGTTTATTGACTAGAGGCACAACATTAATAGGTTTTGATTTCTCTGGTGGTAGTTTGGGGTGAATCTGCAGAAAAAAAAAAATATATATAACCAGGGTTAATTAAAAATTTAGGCAGCATCAGAATATTATACCTTATTTAAAGCAATATCTGCTTCAGGCAACTTTACTCTCAAATGTTTTGGCAAGAGAAAAGAATGGCTAAAGCCTGAAAATTGAGCTCTTTTCTCTTGTTTCACTTTATGATTGATAAGAAGTGCCATCAACTGTACAGGAAAGCTTAGGAAGTAAGGACTTTTTTACACAAAATTTAAGCATCGTCAGAAATCCTCATTACCTTGGCTACCATAGTGAACAGTATTACTGCAGAAGCAACTACATAAAAAACCAAATGAGTTTCCCTGAAGACAGGACCCAAGCCTTGCAATTTCCCTGTCATTTGCAAGATTATCATCTACTCAGAAATATCCTACAGGGAGGCCAAGGGATCTCAGTCTGGTCACGTTTTATGGATATGCACCATACAGATGAAGGGGAAATGTCTATATTGACAAAAGGAATCACTGAACAAACAAAGTGTTATCTATGGGGTCCAAAGACAGACAAATTTACATAAGAAATGAGTCACACAGTTTAAGAAGAAGGTTAATTTAGCATTTCAAAAGTTTATCCAAGAACATGATCAGTTCCATGATTTAAAGTCTCCAAGATTAGAAGGCTTTTTAAGTGATTTTAGCAGGTTTAACCAGAAGATTTTAGGGAATTAATATAGGCATCGCTGAATAAATTCTATGAGCAGAGCATTGTCGCTTTAGATTCTGTAATTGGAACAAAAAAGGCTTAATAATCGTGGATGCTTTTACAAACCAGAGCCCTTCTCTTATGGAAAATGACCCCGAAGTTAATACCAAGTGTAAAATATTTTGTTGCTCTTGCCAAATATTTACCTAAGAGGTGTCTTTGCTTTGGACAGACTGCATTAACATCTCCTCACTGTGCTGTCTTTTACAATTCATAAATAAGTACTCATAACCTAGAGAAATATGGATAAATTAACCAAAAATTAATCTGAATCCATATCTGAATACACTCAGACAGAATGAGAGGGCTTAGCTTTTTATGTTTGCTTATCACTAACTGTGATTAATGATATCACTGAATCTGAGAAGGTTTGAAGGTCTAGTGATGCAAACAATGCAAAAACATTTGAGCCTTGTTGAACCTGCCCATAATTATCTGATCCATAAAGTGGGTTGGAAATATAACCAAGTTCTCCCAGGAGAGCTTCAGATTTCAGTTTCCTAATATTCCCTATTAAAGATAATTTTCATGCTCAATATCTTTAATTCATTTTCTTTTTGAACTTAGTCCTTTGGGAGAGTAATTTTTTCTGACATACACTAACAGATCAGTATGTTTGGACATGGAAGTTTTATCCTTCCCACTGGTGTTGTTACAGATGCATGACATAAGGATAAATAATGTCATCTAAGTTCCAAAGGACCATCTACTCTGGATTCTCGAGCCTATCTCTGCTCCTGAAAGAAAGACAAATAAAGATTGCTAGAAGTGATATGAACAAAGAAAGCAAAGAAAGAGTCAATAGGCTTGGCCAGAAAATGTGTGTGAGCCTTCAGCAACACTTTCTAGCGCTCACAAAGCAGCACTTTGGCTTTGGGATCGAGCTGCTTTTGTATTCTCAGGGATCCACATGCTTGTTTCAGCCTGCCTCAAACTTTGGTTGTGCTACCAATCTTCTCTGCGGTTCATCCTGACATCATCCATCTTCCTCAGCAAAAGAGAAATTCCTTGTTCAAACTTCCTGATTCCTCTGCTTCTTGGAATTCTTGGAGAGCCGACACAAGCTCTTTCCATAGTTTAAAAAGTTTCAAGTTATTAGATGGCTCAGTCAGATTCTGATATATCACAGACCACCTAATGTCATCAAATAGTCTTCTGACAGACTTCTGACAGTCACTTTTTATTCTACACTCTTGAACAACTCTGAGGATTTCAGGAGATTGAGAAGGTGCCACAGTTTTTGCAGTTTGCTGTAATTATTTTCCGTGTTAAGGATTTGTGCTTTGTTTTGAATTTGTATTAATCCATTTCTAAATTTCAACAATTATGCATGATTAAAGGTCCTTTAGCACTTGGCATTTTCTTCAGAGAGAGTATTTATGTGCTCTAATGAAGTCCGTTCTCAATCTCCTTGTGAAAATCCAAATATTTATCACTCTGTGGCATTTCTTATGTCTTCAAAAGCCTTTATTTGTGCCTCTTGTCTGCTCGATTTTCATCTTTTTAATACCCTACTAAAATCACTGAGCATTCTCACTGAGTACACAGATTTCCAATACTGGGCTCACAGATGTCACAGGAAAGCTACTGTTAACTTTCATTTTTAATGAATTAATCCCTGCTTTGTACATCAGGAATCACAATCATACTTTTTCACTAAAGGCTTGGTTTTCTTAACTGTAGAACTCTTAGATCCTTGTACTTCCTTAAATTTCCAGCACACCTTCTGCATGACTGACATTCATTGCTCCATGGTCTCTAATATTTTATTCAGCTGTGCTGACACATGATTTGTTTGAGACATCCAAAATTATCAAGTAAGACCAAGTTCTTCATGTCATTGGTGTACTCTTTTTTATCTAATAGAACACAAATCTTTGGGTCATCTCTAGATGCCACCAGGAGTAAATTCAGATCTGTCTCTGGGTGATTGATCAGCATATTCCGTATCTCATAGGAATATTTGCTGTGAACATCTCCATCTCAATGTTTTCTTTCACCTCTTTTTTACTGCGAATTTAACCTAGAAGACCTCCAGGAGCTCCTTGGTCTGACAGGAGAACAGCACGAGGGATGAAGCATTTGTTGAAGTCTCTACATAACACCACAGTGATGGATAACTTCACATTTGCATTTTTATAAAGACTAAGAAGAATTTTGTCCTTTCCTCATGGCACTGTTCTGACAAACTGAACCCATCAAGAACTCTCCTGGATGAAGTTATGTGTGACATCAATAAATACACAGAAGCACATTTGCTTCACCATTGCAACCCTTAAAAGCTTGGGAGAGAAAACTGTACCAGCTGAAAACAGGTGGAATGATGACACAGTTATGTTTCTTCTGAATTAAATTTAGTTGCATTGAAAGTCCATCAAATGCTCTGTCATTGCAGTCATGAGGTGAAATGCAGGCCTGTTAAAGACTTATTTCTTTGTTCCATAATTTTATCATTTACACCAAAGTCATCAGAACGCACAAATGTGACTTACAAATATGCAAGTCACAGGGAGCATCTGGCAGCTTTGTGCTCAACCACCCTTCACAGCAGGTATCATTCACAAAATAATATAAGCACACCTTGGGGCACTGCTGTTTGCACCAGCAGCTGCATTAATCTCTATAAGGAATACAGATTTTCAGGGATTTTAGTTGGCTATAAAACTTACATTCATACTGGTGCTGCCTGACTGTCACGAAGTTTTTAAAACATATTTAAAATAGAAAATAAAATTAACAGATTTCAAAGAACAAGAGCACCAGCTGTATGCAAGTATTGAAATCAGACAAGTTCTTGAATTCAGTTTGGAGCCTGAGTTACAGAATATTTTATTATTTATTTTCTAGGCAAAGTGAAAAATCATAGAACAACAGAATGGTTTGGGTTGTAAGGAACCTTAAAGATCATCCAATTCTAACCCCCTGCCATGGGCAGGGATACCTCCCACTGTCCCAGGTGGCTCCAAGCCCCATCCAGCCTGGCCTTGGACACTTGCAGGGATCCAGGGGCAGCCGCAGCTTCTCTGGGACATTTATTCATCTTTTGTTATCAGCTGTTCTACAGTCACAGAGTAATTTACATTTGCTACAGCGAAGTAGCTCTCCTGACTGCCATGACACTGATTTGTCCAGCAAAAGTGGGGTCCATCAGACTGAACCTGAATTTGCTTCTGTAATTATGACACTGATAAGGTCTGCCCTGGCTGTGAACTTAACAGAACCATAAGAGCTATTTGGTGGAGGTGTCTGCTTAACAGTTTTTATCATGCTATTTTTTTCAGTTCTTCATGGCTGCCATGGAGTCTATGAATTCAGTTCATTTGCCAAATCCACCTGTGTCATTTGGGACACTCTAGGACACCCAACATGGCTTGCAGCCACAAAGCCAGAAGATGTGTGTTTTTCTCCACACCATCCAAACTTGAGGAGGTGCCACAGCTCTGCTGATGTGTTTGGAGTGGCTCCAGATCCCTGGTTTGCAGCAACTTCCTCCAGACTCTCACAGACATCTACTTTTAGATGTAGCAGAATCTGCAAGCTGAGGCCCATCCTAAAATTTGAATGTTTCGCCTAAAACAGGAGAAGTACTAAACTGTACAATGATAAAAATAGCAGGAACTTTTGGCCTATTTCTGGTTACAGTCTGATTTTTGACTCAGGAAGTGTTTTAGTGTTCATTTTTCCCCACTGAATATGTGGAACAGGGGATATTCCAAATACAGACTACTGTTCATTGCTTAATCTTAATTAAAAAGCTCCACTTCCCAGTGGCTCTGTGTTTGCACATTTTATTCTGGTAGTAGTAACTAAAAAATAGTCACCAGCAGATAGAAAACACAATATATTTGGTTTCCTTAGATGACCCATCTTCCTGGAACATTTCTGGATAATCACATAGTCACAGCCTCTTATTGTGACTAGTAAAAATGTTTAGAGAACTTTCAATTAAAAATACCAGAATAGTGATTGGGATTTTTAGCATGAGCCTTTTTTCCAGGCTGCTGCATGGCTGGGATTTTCCCCAAAAAATCTTGATATAAATGAGATGCAAAGTCACATGTGAATAAAGAGACAAGTTTATTTTGGAGAGTTGAAAGTAGTGTATTGCTCTTCCCTATATAAAATCACAGCTCAGCAAATCAGGCTGTTGGGATCTGGAAGAAAACTCTTACTTTCCTTTTTCCCTATTGTCTTCTCACTTGCCTCTCTATAAAAATCCTCCAAAAGTTCCCTGAAGTTAATGAAATGTCACCAGAGTAAAAGGAATCAATTTCAGGCCATTTGTGTTGTCTCACATTTGATCTTCTTGGTGTTTTACTTGTCTTTGTCTTCCTTTCTTATTTCCCAGGAAAACAAAATAAGCAGGATCAGAGCCCAGTTCATCACTGATTTTCTACACCAGCATGAAGCCATTTATTTCAGTGCTTTATGCAGGTATGAAATTTGATTTATAATGTTTGGATGTGCACATGCACAAAGTGATAAGTTACAAAGGAAGCACGTCAGAGAAAAGATAATGAGATGAGATGCATGATGTTATTTTTCAACTTAAAATTTGTTAAGGATTTGTTTCTTATTAAATGCCTGAGAGGCAGTGTATCAAATTTAAGATTTCAAAATTGAAATACAGAAAGATCTTTAACTGTCATAACAACAGCAGATAAAGTATCAATAATTTCTGGTTTGAATGCAATCTGAAATTGAATTTCTTTCATTCTATGACAAAGTTGATAACAAAGCAAAACAAAACACTCCAATAATGTACATTCCATATTTCTGAGAATAAATATGATTTCTTTGTTGAACAGCCTGGAAATTGGCACATTTCATGTACAGAGACATTAAAGTATTAAAGTAAGCAGTGATTTGCAATCAGAGTAGACTAGAACTTCAAATTAAAATTGCAATGTTAATACAGTCCATTGCCCCTGCCCATTCCTTACATTATTACCTACAAAGTTCCATTTTCTTCAGGTTTTGTTTATGTTCAGGTAATTTAAAATGTAAGTTCAGCAATGTATTCCAGACACAACCTAGCTTTGGTATTCCTCAGATGTAAAACTGCTCTGAAATGTTTTTGAATAATCTTTCTTTCTAAAGTAGGTACAGATGACATCCCTTCTCCCGATGCTGGCACTCAGCAGTACCAGGATTATATGCAGAGGAAAACTCTATTTGACTTAAAAAAGACAGAAAAACTCAACTACAGCTATAAGACGTAGCTTTTATAAACTTCTGGAGACCAGAACTGGTTAATATTTTAATAAAAATGTTCCAAAATAAAACACAAGTCTAGGGAAAAAAATTGGAAGACATTTTCTGAATAGGTTTTACCTCTAGAATCCAGTGTGGAGCATGAAGTCATGAATTATTAGGATTTAAGTATACTTGGTTTGAGTAGACTTTTGCTGAAGTGCTTTACTCTGTATTTCTAAGCAAAAAGACAAAACACAAGGTTTATAATTCTCATCACCAAAGCACACTTGAATAATACTGAACAATGATCTGCAAAAAAAAAAACAAGAACCCAGCCTCAAAGGATTTGGAGAAATTATCTGATGGCATCTGTGATACTGCCACTTCCAAAAGGTGAATCATTTAGCATTCTGCCAATGCAAACTCTGTAGAAAACTTTCTTTGAATATCTCCATTGAGCTGCTGGATATTTTTGTTAAACATTTAAAATGTATCAAGCAAATTTAGCCTTTTTATTTTGTTTCCCCTGCAGGGCAAGTTACTCTGTCTTGTTTAATATATTCTGGCCCCAAAGGAACTCGGCATTTAAACATGTGCATAACTTTAAATACAAGCTTAAAGACAATGCCTTCTCACATGCTTGAGTACCTTACTAGGCTGGGACCTATAGGCCTAGTCCAATTTCAAACTGTCTTTTCATTCATTTTAATGAGTATTAGATTGGATGCTGTATGAATTTATTTCACCGTTGCCATCTCCCAGTATTTCTCCCTGGGGACTGAGTGCAAGTACTTGAGATACAACAGGTGTTGCTTATCACTTTCAATTATAAAATATGCCATGTTTCCTATCTTCCTGCTCCTTGAATGGGTGAACACAGAAGGACTTCCCATAGGATGCCTTTCAGATTTAAATCTCACTATCTAGAGATGCTCATATGAGGATTTGATTTTCATTTGCTGTGAACATTTGTGCCAGTAAAACTTTATTGTCTGGATGTGTGCAGAAAGTGAGCAGAAAAGATGTGAGAATTTGAAATCCTTTGCTGCTAAATCTCTTTTACATCTTTTACTATGCTTGATGAACAGATGAGGGTTGGCTGCAAGAACCAGGAAGAGAATTTAATTTTGCCAGTCACATTTTTCAATGGATTAGTTGAAATTTCTCTAAATCCTGGACTGCTGAGAGTTGTACAAAGGCCAATATAGAAGAAAATCTTTCAAGGAGATCCTAGGATTCAGTTCAGAGTGACAACAGAAATGGCAGCCAGTTCCACACACAAAGGAATTGAGGGAAGTAAATGACAGCTGACAGAAAATGCTTGAATATGCATTAAAGCTGGGAAAGTAGTAAGGCCATTTTCTGTTTAAACTCTCACATTGCACAGATGAGAATTGTTAAAGAGCTGCCACATTCAACATCGGTGGTTCAATTTCAGTGGTGAGAAAAGTGCCTGTGAAGTGTTATAAGCATACATGAGTTGTATGCTAAATGGTTACATTTGATGATAAAACTTGTGAGTAAATACATAAAAATGTTTTGAGAAGAAAAATCTCTCTCCAAGACAGGATTAAATGAGATAGAGTTTATATTTATCCCTATGCACAAACTTAACATACCACAAAATTCTATAGAAATAGTTACAAGCCTAAATAACCAGTTCACTTTACAGACAACCTAATAAATCATGTGGTGAGGATGTTTGTGTCTAAAAATGAAGGAAATTCCCTTCACACTTGAATAATTAGAAGATGGAGCACAAGGGCATAGATGGGGAGAAAAGATGAAGATCTGCTTCCATGGAAATAATATCCTAAAAGCTGGGTTATCAATCCAACAGGACAGATTCCCTAACACAAGAGCTGCCTTTTAAATTAGCTCCTGTAAATTAACCAGCTCAACTAAACATTGGCAGGATCTTATCACTATAATGCACAATAAAGTCTACACTATTAAAATTCTACTGAAGAAAACTTAGCGTGAGATAAGGCAGACATGAATGATCATTTACCATTAATCCTGATGACAACCATTTCCACTTTGCTATTGAAATTCCCTCCTTCCTACATTTTCATTTCCGAATACAATGCAAACAACACGCTCCAATCAATCACTTATACATCCACCATAATTTTTATTTAAGGCCCTGTATCTTAGATATATAAGCCAATGAAGATAATTTATCTTCCCTCTTGCTTTCCAGTCTCACTAAAGGAAAGGAAAGGTAGAGATAGGTAAGGTGGTACAGAGAGGTAATAGGTAAGATACAGAGTTTTAGGGTTAGTTGGTAGTTTCAACACTGACTTTCGCATTCAGAATTCATTCAGTGATGAATCCCAGATGGTGACAACAATCAAAGTTTGTCCCAAAACAGAGATAAGTTTGTCTGGCACAGCATCACCTGAATGTGATTATATTGTTAGAGACTAAGTCAAGATGAGCCACCTTGGCCGTCTCTGCAAAGTGATTCCGAGTTCAGGTTTGTCTCTCATGGTATCAGGTTGTCACTGAAATACAAAACCACTGAATGGTTTGTGTTGGAAAGGACCTTCAAGACCATCCAGTTCCAACTCCCCTGCCATGGGCAGGGACACCTTCCACCCATGATCCTGCTGCTCATGGTCCTGAGTTCCCTTCACCCCTAAGGTAAGGAATCCCAAGTGTAAGGAATTAGGATTTTAGTCATCACAGGTTTTGGATCTTTTACTGAAAATGAGGACCCTCTATTCTGTAATCTCCCTCACAGATCACTGTGGTGGAACCATTGAAACTTTTGTTTAGAACATGATTTGGTAAAAAATGAGAATTTCTTTACTTTTTTCTTTCTTTCTTTTTCCTGGAAAAAAACACTCTTACACAGTTACTGCATAGAATAATTTTCCAAATGAAGACAGCATTTCATTCAGTCTCCATCAGAAGATGCAACTGGGGATTTCAGAAGGTTAGCAAAGTAATAAATGAGAAGGAAAGAAAATAAAGCCAACATTTTTATCACAATTCATAGTGACAATAGAAAAAGATATATATGTAAAATGATTTGAAAATTAAGCCCATATAACAATGGCTCTGAAAGAAACATGAACTAAAAATTACAATGAGAAAAAGGATAAAATGCAATGGAAACAAGAACAAGGGTTCAATCAACTCCTGCAAATGCAAATCAAGACATTTAACATTTTGAAGAAGAGCAATATAATGCAGCAGGAAGAATTTGTAGACAGGAACACATTCTGGGGACCTGATGGATTCCACCTGAAAAGCAATTCACTTATGCTAACCTCAAACGAAATATTTAGAATGAGTCATGGCTCCATCTGGCTTCTCTGCATACAGAACAGGTACGGGTAGCCATGAACTTTTAATCTTAAAATATCAAGAGAACAAATCCCTGTCAGAGGCATTCTGAATGTACCTATGAGAGGAAAACTGTGTTGCTAACAGAGTACTTTTGCTGGTTGCCATCATGCCCCAGGAATTTAGATGCCAGGAATTTAGGTCTTACATTCTTAGGGGGTGTCAGAATAAAACCAGAACCAAAAATTTCCTATAGCTAAGAAGAAGAATTTGGATAAGGATTGTCATACGTATTGTAGCCAAACATAAGAATAAGACTAGGGAACAAAGAAATTGTTTACAACAAATCCCCAGGACCTTTCAAATATTTACCTTTTTAGTTATTGATAAACCAACACTCAGAGATCACACTGAGTTGCTTTGTAACAAAAGATGATATAATTGTTTTATTAGACAAAATTCCATTAATATCTAGCCAGGATGAGATGCATTGGATATGTTTGAATAAACAACTGTTATCATCTCCCTAAGCCCTCCAAAATGAACAGTGCTGTGAATCTCTTGTCTGCTTCTGGGCTGACCCATGCACAAGGCAGACTTGTGGGCAAGAAAATGGGAGAAAGAAAGGGTAAATTAAGAAAGACACTTCTCAACAGCACACAGGATGGCCAAAAAACCCACCTGCCTAGAAGAGAAGTGTTCAAATCTTCAGTAAACAGTTAAGATCTATGTTCCCATCGACTGTCTTTACTGAATATATGCCTTAAGTGACAAAAGTATGAGTGCCTTGAATATTTCCCTGTCTGCCAGGTGTCTCTGTGGTATCTCCTTCCAGTGGCAGCTCTGTCAGACCTCTGGCATTTGGGTCCTCATTAGCCTCACACCAAGCTGCCACCTTGTGTAACACCATAAGGCACCCCATCAGTCCACCATAAATATTGCAAGGCTTCTAATATAGATGTTATAATGCTTTTACTCCAGGAAAGGGCTTTACTATTCCATGCAAGATACCTGGTTTCCAACCAGATATTTTTAATTCCTTACTGCTCATTAATAGATCTGTGTAGACAGAGTAAATTTCTGCCTTATTTCTCATGTACATATTCCTCCTGCCTGTGTATTCTTCTCATTTTTATGAAGTTTGGTCATGTCTTTCAGATACATTTGGTGAAAAAGCTCATACTACAAGTCTTTGCAAATCTTTTAAGAAGTGAATGTTATGCAAGAAAATGGCAGTTTCCGTGGCACTTCATTTAAGAAAAGTGTTTCAGACTGACATATATACTTTTTTTGTCAAAATTCCAGTTGCTTACATAAAAATATTCATGTATAGAAATGTATATTATATACAGGTAAGTGTATTTATTTCTTATCTATATGCATAGATATATAACACATATATTCACACAAATGGAAAGCAAAAGAAGAAAAGAAACCAAACTATTTTGCATACTATATCATGGGCTATGAAAACTGCATTTATAAACTTGTTCTACATCAGACCTATTTATTCCAGGACAAATATCCATGATAGAGATAAGTTCATCTTGACTGGTGCATTTTTTTTTTTTATTTATTTATATGTGTGAAACTGCTAAAGTCCTTATTTTCATCTCAGTGCAGAAAGGATTTTTTTTTACCACTAAATTATATGAAAAAGTAAAATTTTTTTCTTTCTCTATTGTTGAATATCATTAATGGCCAGCATGGCAAACTTTGACCCCTTCGAATTCCACTCATACCTTTTATTCTCTCCTTGCTACTTTTCATTATTAATTTCCATTTTCAATCAACAGTGAGGAGTGTTACTTAAGGTACATATTATTTTATTAAATACTTTTTTTTTACAGTAAATTTACTTCAGTGAGTGGCTCTATAAAATAAAAGTGAAACAGGTCATGAAAAACAAACCAAGAAAAAGGAGAATTATTTAAATAGAAATAAACCAAATAACTTTCTAAATGAAAAAAAATAATAGAATAACGAAACCAAACAAAAAAACCCCAGCAAATTTGGAGGTAAGCTAAAATTTGGTAAGAGAGTTGCAGAAACTATTCAAAAACATCACAGGTTTTTTTCTGTGTGGGATATTCCTTCATTGTCAAGGAATGAACCTGTCTTGATGCTACCAGCACTCAGTCTCACAGGATGCACTGCAGCGTGCAAAAATGTTAAAGTGTTTGATGCCCGTGGGAGAAAACCAAACTAATTACTGCAAGATACATGTTCCCCTTCTTGATTTTTTGTTAGGATCCATTATACATCAGTTAAGCCACGCACTCAGAAATGTGTCTAAGAGTGAACCCAAGACCTCAGAAACACATGGAAAACACCCAGCTCACGGACACCTCACCCCAGCCACTTCTCATAAGCATCATAATAGATAGTGATAATACATTTGATATTTAAAACTAATCCATCATCTTGGGCAATGCAAACTGAACATGGAGAAGACATGAAGAAGGTAAAAACTGCATATAGACTACAGAATTATTCTGCCAGTTCACAAATTAATGCACAAGTTTCGAGGTAGAGTTAGAGGTCCAAAGATATTTGATTTACTGGCCCCATAATGCTGGAGAACAGTGAGGCTTAAAGTACAGACAGTCTGAAATCTTCATTTAGACAGCATTAAATACATGCAGCCAAGTACTATATTAAAGTATTTGAGAAGTATTTTAGTTTCCAGAGTCTCTTAGGGCTAGTAAAAATCGTATCTGCAAAATCACTGAGAACATTCAATCAATTAAAGACAAATTTGCAATCTCCATCAATAACATCTCCCTCTCTTTTATTTTCAATTTTAGAGATTAAAGTTTCCCCTATGGTAAAAAAATTCTCCTCATCAGCTGCTTGATAAATAGGTCTATTCTCCATCCACTGTAGGCTGCTCAGTTCTGCCATCAAACAGATTCTATTGAAGCATGTTTTCATGTTGTTTTGAAATCAGCATGCAGACGTGGAATTAAAAAAACCCCACCTGCTGTTTTTCTCACTGTTCTTTGATCACCTCTGCTTGGCTATTTTTCTAGGGTCACACAAAAGGTCTGACTTGGTGAGGGGAAAAAAAAAAAAAGAAACCATGAAAAGGTTGCTATTCTGGCTGAGAGCACAGGAAGCTGCTGAGAGAACTAGCTTCAGTTCCCTCTTTATTACAAGCTGGCCTTGTCCTGTAGGCAAATCCTTTAAATGAGACATTCTAAAAGTGTTTTATTACCAACAACTGGGGACAAGCACTCAAAAGTGCTTCAAAAATTGTAGGCTATAAGCACACAAAAATCCCCCAGCCTGGAGATCTTTTGTAACTTTGATTTTTCAAGCTCAGTTTTGCAGTCTTCTCTTTTGAAATCAGTTGAGGATAACTGGGTTTATTGCAAAATCACAGGCTGTCCCTTTGTTTACCCTATTTGTAAAATAAAAACCAAGAAAAAATACTCAAGCTCTGGGGGAGGATGGTGTCATTAATGCTGGGAAAGCTGTTCAAGATCTGTGGACTGAATGCACCTACAGGTAGTCTTAATTCAGGTACATATCCAAAGCCAGTGGGTTCCCCAATCCCTATTTAATCTCTAATTCCAGATGTCTCAGGGTGCTTATTTGAAACCTCACTGAGGGTCTTTCAAGACCTTTGACATGGCCCCACACAACATCCTTGCTGCCAAATTGGAAAGATAGAGGTGTGATGGATGGACTATTCGATGGATAAGGAATTGGCTGGATGGTGACATCCAAAGAGTTGCAGTTGAAGGCTGCCACAGATGAGTGGCAAGTGGTGTCTCCCAGGGTCAGTACTGAGACCAGATCTGTGCAATATCTTCATTAATGCCAGGGGCAGTGGGAGTGGATGACACCAAGCTGAGCAGTGCCATCGGTTCTTTAGAGGGAATTGTTGCCATCCAGAGGGACCTGGACAGGCTGGAGAGGTGGAGAGGTGTGAACAGTGAGAAATTCAGCCAGGCCAAGTGCAAGGTCCTGCACCTGCACCAAGGCAGCTACAGGTGTCAGAAATCTATTTGTACCATGGGCTGTGTGAAAAGAAGTCTGGCCAGCAAGTTGAGGGAGGGGTTTCCTTGAAGAAGGCCTTGCCTCTTCTTCCAGAGAATTAATTCCAGATGTTTTGGTTCATTTGAAGGTTCATTTTTATTAAATTCTTAGAGGAAGGAAGACTTTTCTAGATGGAAAAGATTCTGCTTGTTTCAAACGTCAGCTACCTTATATGCATGGAATTTGAACAGTGCCTGAAAAAATACTACTAGGGCTCTGTTCTGTAGTCATATAATTTTCATGATTTTTACATAATATAATTGTAAATAAAAGAAAAATATATCCTATTAAAAATGGATCCCTATATTTCTGTGTTTATTCCTACTGAATGTCATGGTGAATTACTCTAAAACAAGGAATTCCATAACTTATTTGTTACCCTTCTCTCTGCTTTTATGCCCTCATTTCTTGTGCACTTAATTTATCTATAATAATTTAATGATAACCTGATAAACAAAAATAGCAAAAAAACCCACCCCAGTTTTAGTAACCTCAACAGGTTTATATCATGAAAGATCAAAATCACTAGGCAATATAAGATTGCACTATATATTATTAATGTATCTATAATTAATCCACCCATGAAGTGCTAACCAATAATAAAAGTTGTTTCACTACCACCCTTGCAAACAACAAAGGTTGGTTTGTTAATTAAAAGCAGCAAAGGGGTTTTTTTAACTTTTTTTTTTTTTAATTCTTTAATTGAGACAGTGCAGCTCTGCCCTGCTCACAAAGCAGGGTGTGTAGCAGGAGGTCTCAGTGTGCTCCTTCCTCAGAGAGAATTTATTAAGATGAGGTGTATTTTTTATTTCTGAACCTTGCTTCACAGAAACACAGAAAGCAGCAATAAACTCTAAACCCATGAGCAGATTGCAATGCACCCGACCCTGGCCATTCAGTCAAATCATAACAAGATTTGTATGGTCCTTCAGAGAGTTTTACAAAGAGCAATTCCAATATGAAAATACTTTAGCTTGTTTGTTTCTCTGATTCAAAAGAAAAAAAAAAAACAAAACTGAAAGGTTTAGATGTGTTGCAGTGATAAAACAAAAATATCAGAATTGTTTTGGATGCTTTCTAATATTCCTTCTCCATTTTCCTATTTTGCACCAATTTTTTGGATAAAAACTGATGGTATTGTTTCTCAGCAAGTGTATCTAGTTGAACATATTTTCCTCTGCTCTGGGGAAGACACAGCTTGATACACCACTCATCTAGAAACAACACTGGTTGGCCTTATCCAGCTTTGTACATGAAATTTTCAGTCCCTTTAATCCAGCTCAAAGAATTGTCCAATAAGACCCATAAAATTAGAGGGAAATGCACATGGGGAAAAAAAAAAAGGGATGAGCAGGGCCCCAAAAACAGAGACTTGGGAAATGGTTTCTAGAGCTAACTTTAAATTAAGTGTCCCCTATTTAGAAATAGATACTAATCTGACTGCCAAGGTGGGATGCAGCCTTTTCTGTGCTACCACACTTTAGTAACACTATGATGATAATTAAAACAGAGTGAAACAGTAAGCTTTATAAATAAAAAGAAAACAACATCTAAGTTGATTATATTTCCTCCTTTTATTGTGATTTTGACACAAATGAAGACAAGATATATTTTATTCATTTTCTATTTTCTCCTCAGGTTTTGTTTTATGGTCCTCAGGGATACAGGAGTGTGCATGTAAAGAAGTCTATAAATTAAAACAAACTGTGTTTATGGTAATACTACTACATCTTTACAATATGTTCACTTAATGTGAGCAAACTACAGTTTTCATGGTAGTTCATTTGCATTTCCAGCCCTGCAGCTTCACAGGTATTTTGAGATACCAGTGCTTTGCTTCTGGAAACCACTATAGTGAAGGGAAAATTAAAAAAAGAAAAGGCACAACAACATGCTCTAAATTTTCTCATCTTAAACATTTCCCTTCAAGTAAGTACCTGTCATAGACTCATAAAATCATAGAGCACTTTGGGTTAAAAATTACCTTAAAGATAATCTTGTTCCAACCCCCTGCCATGGGCAAGGACACCTATTTTGTATCATTCAGATACAGTTCTGCCAATAGGTGGAGATGGAGAATCTGAATCTGTCTGCAACCTACTGCTCATTGATTATCAGCACAGTTGGATTATGAAGAAAAGCCCTGGGTTTGGTTGCTCATTCATAAAGTTATAATATTTTGAATTTCATTTGTTAAAAGTTATAATTTTACATCCATAACAACCACGTACTGCTCTCAGTGGGTTATTATAGACAATCTTCAAAGAGCAAAATCATCTGGTAAGAAAAAATAGAAAAAAATAGTATTTTCCCCCTTCTCTAGGGTTGTTCTTGGACTCTGGATCAAGGATGAGGACAGAAAAATTTTCTTTTGAGTCTTTGGTTTGTTTGTTTTAATGAGTGACCAGAATGAGCATTTTACACCAAAAGGTATCAACATATGGATCTAAGTTTTCATTCTGCACCTGTCTTTGCTTTCCTTAGAACCTCAGCAATTCTTATCCAAAAGAGATAACTGCAGGTGGCAAAAGTCTCACCAGAAGTTGTTCAGTGAAAGATGCCAGATATAGCCCTTCACCCCCAAAATATATGATGTCATCCAAAAGTCTGAATGAAAACATAATTAAATTAGTGCTTAAGCTATCAGTGATGACAAAGGGAAAAGGGATCATCCTGTACCTTCTGCTGCTAGAATTCATGCTCACCTATCCAGTGGAGCATCCAAAAATGTAATACATAAGACCATAGAATACCCTGAGCTGGAAGGGACCCACAAGGATCACCCAGTCCAGCTCCTGGCCCTGCACCCCCCAACAATGCCACCCTGTGCATCCCTGAGAGCATTGTCCAAACACTCCTTGAGCTCTGTCAGGCTTGATGCTGTGACCACTGCCCTGGGGAGCCTGTTCAGTGCCCAACCACCCTCTGGGTGAAGAGCTTTTTTCCTAGTGTCCAACCAAACCTTCCCTGACACAGCTCCAGCCATTTCCTCGGGTCCTGTCACTGGAAAGAAAATGAAAAAAGTTACTAACACTCCACTGCTTCTTTCATAGGTGCATTTCTCTTTCCTGAAATAACTCTCAAATTTTCATGCATATATTTTCATGCCAGAAATATTGCTATTATGCCTCACTCCTCCTATAGACGTGATGGGAAGAAAAGCAAATGTTTCATCTCTATAATATGCAGAAATTAATTGAGTGTAAGAAAGTTCTATTGAATTCAGCTAAAAATACCCTGCTTTCAGCTGACATCCCCAAGTCATATGCTTTTTAGGTTCTCGTGCAAGTGCAGGAGATTAGTACACACCCCATTTAATCTGATCATGATTGCCAGCCATTTTAATTAACCTTTATTGGCATACCTGTATTGCCAAAAAAATATACTTTGAGAAGCCCCATTAATAACTCTATTATTTGTTAGGTTGGGGTTTTTTTCAGTTTCACCCATCAAACTCTTTAGACAGATAATAAATCTGTGCAGCTTAGGTTTACTGGTAGGCTGTTTGTTTTGCTCTGTTTTTCTAACAACACATTTAAAAGTTAATTTTTTGAGAAAAGGATACTTAAGAAAATAATTTCATCCCGACTGTACAGGGAGGAAAACTGAGGCAGAGGTTATGTGGTTTACCCCTCACTGTGCAGCAGGTCTAAATGCTGGGTTCAGTCTGGGTGATGAAACATATAACCCAGATAAATCAAATGTTTATTTAAATTTAAATATTTAGGAATATTTAAAATTTATTTTATTTTCAAAATTTCAATTTAAATGTTAATACCCTCCCACTTTCCATCCTTCCTTGTCTCCCACTGATCTATCCCCACCTGATTGTGGGTCATGCAAGCTAGGGGCAAGGAGATGGTCCAGATCCCTTTTATGCTCACTCAGGAACATGACAGTGAAGCCATTGAAGCACCCTGTGGCAATGGAGCTTTTATGTCCTTGAGTGACACCTCTGCACCTGATCACCACTGGCCTAAGGACTTGAGACCAGGGAAAAAGTCAAGGTTGAGCTGACCCTTGGGTGATCAGTTAATCCTCTTCTCTGTCCTAAGGTAGCCTTCTGTCCTGAGCCTGCCCACATTTCCTAACCCACAAAATGAGTTCCTGAAGGTGGTGTTTTGATGTATTTTCCCAAATCTTCCAGAAATCAGATGTTTCCTTCTTTTCTGCTATTTTTCTTCTTTGGTATTAGACTCTGACTCCATATGTTGCTTCCTTCTACTACAAAGTTATTAAAGAAATCTCAGCAGAACATCCCCCACTCTTAATTGGATCCTTTCCACTTTCCTTGGGAAGACAGAGCACTAAAGATGATATGTGGCTGATTAGTTGTTCTCAAAGGAGTTTGAACGAACCATCTTTACTATAACCTTGCTCTGCAAAAGCACAGACATCCCAGCAAGAGCAACCTTTGCTGCTCTGCATCCACCATGGATTGCACACTTTAGAGGATTATCTTGGTTTCACTCCTTTTTTTTTTATTATTTTAATTTTTTACAGACCTAGTAGAACTCATGTGTTGAATTGAGATTTTCCATTTGCTGCCATTTGAATAATAAACACTGCTCTCCACGCAAGTGAAAATCACAGCTCTGGCCTTATGGGCTACTCCTGAAACAGCCTTGTGAGTGAGAAATCACAGCACATCATAAATCCTATCCAATATTAAAACTCATGCAGAGATAACAAGGTGAGAATGAGTCCTGTTTGTTCTCAGTTATGCTATCACATTTATGGCTGCTTAGCCCTTGAAAAACAAGTAAAACATTTTGTGTTTCAACTGTGATCTGCAAGCAGGAAAAGAAGGCATGATTTCAGAGAGAAATACCACAGTTACCTCTTTAGATTTTCAGGCATTTTAAGTAATGTTACTTATGAGCTGCTGTATTTTTATTTAGCATGAAACAAGACACAAGGCAAAGTAGTAAAATTTCAAATGGCAGTGAGAGCGAAGTTTTCCCTGACTGCAAATGTAGGGAAAATTGGAGATGACGTGGTGGAACTGAAGAGAAGAAGGAAGCAGTGAGAGTTAACTTTGAACATTTAGTGTTCTAAATTTGGAAATTTAGAGTCTCCTTTGGACATTTATTGTTCTAAGTTATTTTGTCAAAATTATTCCTATTTCATTGTTGGTGCTATGAGATAAATCCAATAAATACTAATGGAAAAGTATCTTTAGTTTCAAAAGAAATTTGAATACCAAATCAGCAGAAGTCCACTGACAAAGTGCTGAATAACCCTAAACTTTTCTCCCATACAAATTGGGAGTTGTGTGCCATACGATAAAAGGAAAAACAATGTTATCCTACTGATAAACAATAGGTTTCTTAGAATAAACTAAGCAATACTCCTCCCTAAAGTGGCTTTTTTTCCCCTCTGCTCATTGTCAAACTTTTGGCTCAAATCATCCTCAGTTATCCTCTGCCTGGACACCACCTAAAGAAGCTGTATGTGTTTTGTTTCATGTGCATATATTTGCTTCAATTAAATGTACAGAAAAAGAAACCACCTGTGTTAAATCATTATCCTTCATGGGGAATTAATTCACAGGAGTATCATCATGCGTCTTCTGTCCCATAATTCTGAGGTTTTCCAAGTCCACCTTGCCCGTATCAAAGAGGGATTTCAGGAAAATGCAATGTGGTTCACTCAATATGCTACAGCTCTGGTGATAAGGAAGATGCTATCTGATAGTAAAGACTCCTTCTGTCTTCTCCCCCAGAAACTGTTACCATATGATCATAAATTACCACTGGACAAGGTGCTGTGAGATGTCTCGTATATGTGGGTATTTCATGAATTCTGTAGCACCAAAATAAAAGCGATTGTGCTCTTTCAGAGCAGCTTTTGTGGAGTTTGTAGCATCATATTTCTGATTTTACAGATAGAGAAAATGGCTTACAGGCACTAAATGATTTATGCAAGGTCAAATAATGTATAAAAAGTTAAAGCAGGAACAGAATCTAGAATGTCTCATTGCCATATGTGGGTTTTGACAACCAGAAGGTGTATTTCATATTTGTATATTTAAGTGGGAAGATTATCAAGGCCACAGAAGAAGCCAAAAGCTCAAAAATTGGTTCACATACCCAATTGTCTTGTTTGAAAACATAATTCTGTAGCCTTGCAGTGGTTAAAGACTCCTAGATCCACTGGATCTGAAGCTCTTTAGCAGGGCACTGCATGAAACCGAGATAATTAACCATATGCAGTGCTGAGTAAACACCTTGTTGTTGAACTCCTTTTTATATTCTTAATTCCAGCAGACAAAACATTTTCCATTGGGCAAGGCCAGAAGGACCATTTTGGAATAGCAGGGACTGTTGAAGGGTTTCCTGGATGGACCATCACTCAATTATAGGATAGATGTTCACTTGCTCGATTCCCTCTCCTTTCTCCTGCCAATAATGTTTCATTTTTTGCCAAATATAGATTAAATTTTTTGTGTCTGAGGAGTGATAGATGGTGACTTCAAGACAAAAACAGATTCAGAAAAGCTTGCTTACAATGCACAGTGTCCCACCCCATGGATAATTATTGTCCCCACGCACAGCAGCCTGAAGAATTTCTCTTCATTTATTCTAGCGATGACTTTAACAAAGATTTACTGAAGGGTTGTTTTACTTCTGGGCATGCATATCTCTAATTCATTGTTTAAGTAGATAAATAGAGAATAGGTCCGCACAACATTTTTTTAGTGGAAGAAAAGGGTAACTGAGTCTACAGGGAATCATTTCCCTTACATTAAACAAGCACACAAAATACCCTTGTTTAATCAACCTTCAGTAATATTATACAAACTGGAAATCAGAATAATCAGAAATTCAGGTCAATTCCTTCCTTGTTCCTCCTGACACCTCACATTTTTTACCTGCTACAGTAGGTCTCCATAAAAGTAAGGAAAGAAACTTCCTTAGGAGACAGTTTTTCACAGCAGTCAGGCTCAGAAATGTCATACACAATGGGATAACTGGTATAAAGGAAAATCCTACTAAAGGTCTTTTCTCAGAGAAAAAAAGATGTTTATATACACACACACAAATACATATATGTATATATATATATGCGCACACACACATTTTTTGTGTATACAACACCAAACAGCCAGGAGTAATTCAAGCAGAGATTAGATGAGATCTCGGCAGCTAAGCAGGACCATCTCCCACAGGTAGTTTGACTTGGCTCCAAATTAAAGTTGTGTAGCCTTGGGCAAGGCATGATCATAGTTTTCATGGAACTGACCACTGGAAACATGTTGTTATGTTGATTTTCACAGCAGATGCCTGGCAGAAGAATTAAGATGGAACAAAAATATTCTGTAGTTCTACTTTGTGTGTTAGCTGAAAGAAGATAGCAGCACTTTGATCCTGAGGTTTCATTCCCATCAGTGCTTCTCTGCGGCTGATGGATGGTGCTTTCACCTGGCAGCAGGAGCCCAGCAGGACATCCCTCCCTCCTGGGAGCCCCCATAGGTGTGTGTTGACAAGAACCTTGGCCGCTGCCACATTCTGAGTCCCAGCCCAGCCTGGGGCTTGTTCCACTCTAAAAGTCTGCATGAGGCCTTGTGATAATTCCACAGTGCAGCATTCAATTCAGTTTAGGATTATTCAAAGAGCTGATTTTAGTTCAAATACCAACAGAGAAGGGCAGGAGTGGCACAGAAAGAAATTACTATTTTTCATATTTTCCATGCATACTAATGAATTATTTTAATTAAATCCAGATAAACTTCCAAACACAAATGTTGTGCTTCAAAACCTTTTATTTCAGAAGTGGTGACATGAATCCCTTTGATTTTCTCATCTCCTCCCCTTCCCCTGCTACCAAGCTGAAACCATTAGATTAATTCACTGTGAATTTATGATTAGTTTGGCTAATTCTGAAACCCCATTACTTTCTTGACAAAAAAAAAGCTTTTCAGCTATTCATCACATTCTAGGGCAGAGCTGTGGGGTGGCAAACCACACCACAAAGGTTCACAGTTTATTAGAAATGCTGGATCAGCAAGACAACAACCAACATAATAGACCAGCATATAGGCCTGGGTATGTCTGAATTGTCAAAGCAGCTCCTGCTCATTGAAACACTGAAAATATTTAAATACACTTCTGCAGCCACCACTTGGCCACACCTGATCTGGAAGACTTTGGGCATCAAATTAAACTTATCACAGGTGGGTTCAGGGTAACAAGTTCCCATAGGTGTCATATTGTCTACATGTCATAACAACCTCAAATGTTTCTTTATGAGGAATTTATTGGTATTCTTGACATAACATAGAAGTCTGTAACTTTTTATTTAGTCTCTATTGATGCCCACTGATTACCATACCAAGACACACAGTCTGCAACAAAATCATCCCCCCTGCCACATCCAGGGGCTGATCAAATGTTTTCTGTGATCTCCACTCTTCCAGCTTCAAAAAATGGGTGATTAAAAGACAAAGACCTCCAGAATACAAAGGAGGGAGGCAAATGATGGTATCATTCATAATTTCATAAGTTCTACTCTCTCACCAAAAGAAATGACACCCCCCGCCATATCATCAATTAAAACAGTACAAATACAAATTCTTCTCCACAAACATTAAGACCTTTATTAGATGTCAGAGACTTCTACGATACCCAAAACTCTTTCAGATCATGGCAAGCAGGACAAGTCATTCAGTTTGGCTAAGAGTATGGAATTCTGGACTACTTACAAAGACTGCTGTTACTGGAAAGCAGATGCCAAAAACATGGATACTTTTATGATAAACTCTTTCCCAGCAGGAAATTATTTCCCACCCAGCCCTAAGAAGATTTTGAGATTTCTTTCCCATATATAAAACTGACCCTAAGACAGCAAGGGTACCTTGCCTTCTGCCTGCAGAAGAACGTAAAACAATAAAAACAACAGTTTCATATGGAATCAGGTTTTTCTCAAGAGCCAGGCACTCCTCTCAATCCCCAAAAGGGAATTCCAGTTCAGAGGAGAGTATAGGAATGCAAAAATTTTCAATTTTCTTTCCCCCCAAAGATCCTAGAGGGTTTATATAGGACCAGAAAGAATTGCACATGTGAAGTCCTTCAGCCCCTCTAACGCTGACCCTTTGTTGCATTTGGAGGTTTACTCCATTTCACCTGGCTGTGAAATAATTTAGCTCTAAATCCTAGTTGCTTTCTAGTAGTGCTGATTCTGAATCTGGCAGAGCACCAGGGTCTAAGGAAAGAACAAGGGAACAAATGATAACCTGGAGGGACTCTGGACATAAAATGCCACACAGTATGTTATTGTTATTGCTGTTAATATTTGTGGTTATCACAGTGCCCTGAAATCCTAGGGCTGGACCATGATCCCAGCACACTAAATACTAGTTTCTACAATAAAAAAGTTAAAATATTACTAACGTCTCTTTAGAGAGACTAGATGCTGGTTTATTCCTTAGGGGTCATTTTCTTTCTGTTAGTATAAAAGTCAACTGACAAAGATAAACCACCAGCATCTTAATTTGGGATGGATGGACTGCTGAACCTTTTTTCCATTGTCAGAAGCTCCAGGGAATCCATTTTCATGTCAATGCAATGAGACCCCAAGTCCCAGCTGGCTTTTCTATGTTCCTGTTCTCTGAGAGATTTCAGCTTTCCAGCCCAGGAAAC
The DNA here is from genome assembly GCF_020740725.1 of Corvus hawaiiensis. Taxonomy (NCBI): domain Eukaryota; kingdom Metazoa; phylum Chordata; class Aves; order Passeriformes; family Corvidae; genus Corvus; species Corvus hawaiiensis. Next base: position 4,653,921 of record NC_063217.1, on the reverse strand, counting down.
TGAAATACAGAAAGGAATTACTTGTCCAAGGTTACAGGGCGGGTTGTGGCAGAAACAGGAATAGAAACTGTAGGTGGCAAGGCACATCACCTTTTCTAAGGAACAGGGCAAAGTATATTTCATTCTCCAGCTTTCCCTAATGTATCTATTACAGAGCAAATTCAAGGTGAAATATCCTTTTTATTCAAGCTCTTTGTCTTCTTTTTCCGAATTTAGAAGAAAAGACAACTTTGTTAGATGTCATTGTTAGTTATAGAAAATACTTTGGATTTCTTTTATTCAAAAGGTAAAGAGGAATCAAAACAGTTCTATCTAATTACTGCTGTAATTTTGCTTCCTTAGTGCAGAAAAGCAGTTTATCATGTTGACGGGGAAGGAATTTATGAACCTATTTGTTGTACTTGGAATAAAAAAATATATCACTTAGAAATTAAACTGAAAGGAAAGTTCTGAATTTTTAAAATTGTGCAAAAGCCTGGTATATAATGGGAAATAATTAATTGTTTCTAGATTTCAATAATGGCGTTCCCACTTTTCCATGCAAGTGAATACTGAAGGAAGAGTATGTCATCAAAGTGTAATCAAAGCTGGCTTGTTTTGTGAGTGATTGACAGGGACAGAAGCAGAACTTGGGTTTTTTCAATCATCTCACACTAATACTTCAGTGAGACACTGAAGTGCACTGCATTAACAAAGCTAATACTCCCCCAGAAATTATATAAATGCAAATATACAACACATCTCTCATTTAATTACATTAATATCAGCTCAATACATCAGCACAAAAGTAAAAATGGGCGTAATCTGAAGTGGACTGACACAAATTAACGCAGTGGGACAGGAAACACAAATTACATAATGTATTTGTGCCACCTGAGTAGTGTTTAACACTCCATTGGTAGGGGACGATCGACTGAGCCGGGATGTAGGAAGCACACGGGCTAATCAGAGCCCTCATTAGTTGCACACAGAAGTAACTGGGGAAGGAAATCGATACCACCTCAGCAGCAGGATGAGGGCAGTGAACCTTCATCTGCAAATCCTCAGTCGTGGCAATTGAGGTTTCTCATGCAGCTGGTGCCTGTTGAAGTAGAAGGGACTAAAATCACAACAAAGATTTATAGGGCGAGATCCACAACGAGGTTTTTGTTCTGGTTTTGCCCAGAATGAAGATTATTGACCCTCGAGTAATGATTAAAGCAAACAGAACAGGTTATATCATGAGGACAGTTCATTTTCCCTTATTAAATGGAAAGAATGAGATGTGAAAAGGACCAGAAGATTCAAGGAACAAAGCTGGTCAATCAGTTGATACAGTCTTGCCTGGGCTGGTCTAAATGAAAGGCATTAACAGGTAAAGATGAAGACAACTTCAAGAATCTACTATAGACTGGAAAAGGAGACACATGATAGAAATTACTACCATCCCCGATACCCTGATTGTGCTGCTCTGAAGCATAGAGAGTTTGCCACTGGAATTTGTATTAAATTCTGAGCCTCTCTATGGAGAGCTACAGGAGCAGTCAAAATTTACTTTGACCTATCACTGACCCTCAGTGAGTAAGAATTAGAATTACAGAATTAGAGGTAAAATGACTTAACATCTGTTTGAAAGGCCTTGTACTTCAGAGACCAGTGCTTTCCCTGTATCATATTTTTTCTCTGTATTAGAAGATTTGCTGTTTGTATTATTCACTCTTTTTTCTTGGTCCCACTGTGATTTTTAAATAGTAGACAATGGAGCAGCTTGTCCTCATTGGAAAATCAGACCATGGTATTACAAAGCTTAATTCTTCCCTCATGATGCATAATTGAAAGATGACCCATCAATACTAACCTCCATTTTATTTTAAATAACTTTTTTATTAACTACCTTTGATTTTGAAGCTGGGTTGATTTTAATCATTATGTTGTCTTAATATTAATGAAGTGATTACTCCTAGTTTATTTTATTTGTCATAGATCATTTCTGAAGGGAAAGGCAGATATGTCATTAGAAGTTCTAATGCATCTGACTCCTCAATTCAAAATCAATCAGATTTTAGTTCCATATTTTTTATTTCACTTAGAATATTCACAAGGTCACATCTCCTATATTTAGGGTAGATGCTATCTTTGTCCTACATTGCATTACGAAGTGGAATATTGGAGGTGGAATAATATATTTTTAATAGGATAGGCACAACCCCTAGGCCAAAAAGAAGAAAAGAAAGGAAGAAAAAGAAAATCTAACCATATGCAAATGTGATCCAGATTCTTAAACTCCACAGTCGTAGAACTGCCTTTGGACAGGGGATTTTCACGTTGCAGTTCACAGTCCATAAGTCCATAAGCTGTCACTTCATTTTATATATCAATTACCCATTCTAACTATGTACAAAATGTTGTGAACTCCTGTGTATTCATCCTACATTAACCACTGAGCTGTGCAGACACATTGCAGTGAGCTCTTTTCTGTCCTTTACTTGACAAGTGCAGACAAATCCTATAGAAAACAGGAAATTCTCAACAAAGTACAAAATTTTCAGCTATTCTCCCATTTACTTTCAGTGGGAATAAAGCACCTAACTTGTCATAGCTGAAGACACAGAAATTCACATTTATATAATGCTTAAATTATATAAATTTATCCTCTAAACACCTGATCTTCTTTGAGGGTATACCCTTCCTGCTTTTTGCAAGATCGAGGTCTGTAAAAATGCCAAAAGATCAGGTGAAAAATCACATGCCTTGCTAAAAATAAATATTTTACTGCATTATATTATACTATACTAATTCATCATAAACTGCCAAAACTGACAGTTTCAGACTGCAGAAACAATATCTTTGTTCTCTAATTTTTAAAACTGAAGAACAGCTCGATGTATAACTGGAAGCAGGAAGAAAAGGATTGAAGGCAAATTTCCTATTAGTTTTGTGTGAGATGGGAATGTTCTGGCAAAAAATAAAAAAGGAGTCTGATATTGTAACAGAGTAAGAAATTTCTCATTTTGAATACTTTTGGCAACACTTCTAACCTCTGGTAGGAAAATAATTGTCAGAAATGTTAGCATCCCATCAGAATATTTGTCATTGTGAAGTTAAGGGTGTGACTATTTTTGACTGAATGGTTTTTGTGCTACAGAGAACTGTGAAAAAGGAGATACACTCCTGTTACTCAGACACAGATGATCTGAGGGCTCCTCTTTTCCTAGAGGCTTTGCAAGAGGGGCAGTAGAATTTTTACTTGTATGTTGAGGGGAATCAATCAAGAAAATTTACTTAATAGCCTCATGAAATTCACAATTTAGCATTCATTTTCTTGATGGGAGAGGATGGATGGGTGTTCAAAAAACACTGCTACATTTGCAACAAGTGATTTGTCTTTCTGCAACTGCAAAGATGATTTTGTTGTAACACATTTTTGTGTTTTGCTTTGGACACACATATCCTTTCAAGACCAATAAACGCATAAAGTGAAAAAGAAAATTGACAGAAAAGTCTGATAAAGTTGGGTATAAATTCCTGGTCAAGGGTCTAATAAGCATTTTGAAAGTTCGATTAATTTAAATCTTATGAATTCCTGATTAACTGCTTAATTAAAATCAACTTTTCATTTTCTTTGAGAAGTTGAATTCTGAGTTCTTAACTCAATAGAGCCATTTTTCTACCTTCACATATTTTTGCCTGTTTTTATCTGAAAAAAAAGTATTACACTTTCACTATATATTTTTTCTAAATTATCTAAGAAAATGTTTATTTAAAGTTTAATATTCTACTTAAATAGGTTAATCTAATTTTATTTTTAAAGGTAAAGCTAAAGGAAACCACATAATATTAACCACAATGTGTCACTTAAATTATCATTATAAAAATCTGTTACCAACACAGTTCCAGCTGCAATTCAGTAAAAAGTGACTTTTTAACGCTCAGGTATGAGGAAAAAGTTTCAAGTTAAACTTTTTTGTTCTTTAGAAAAGAAGAAAAAGCTGAAAGATCAAGGTTCTATTTTCTCAATTTAGACACATCGAAATGTGTAAAGATTAAATGATGTGACAGAAACTTGCAAGGAAATTGATTGGGAATTTAAGTAAAAAAAAATTCTTGAATTTTCTCTTTAATAGATATAATTTAACATGTCAAATTCAAGAAAGTAGGTATGCATAATGTAAGTTCATTAAAGCATGTACATGCTCATGTTTTGTCTATATATTGATGAAATTTAGTCTCAAATTTAAAATTAGATTATATTTAGTCAAGGATTTCTGTAAATCTCTTTAATAATCTCACAGCTTCCTGGGATAGGCATATTTCACAATTCAGAGTATAGGCACAAAACATAGGAAGGTCAGTTTTTCTCTAGTGACTTGTTTGTATCTGTGGTGTTTTCATCCATTTCAGGAGAATTCCTACTGATTTTGGTTGCTTTATCCATTAGGAAGATCAACACAAAGGTCTGTAACTTTGAAACCCTTCACTGTGAAGAGATTTCCCATGAGATATTACAGGCTCAGCTGAGATCTGTGGGTCACAACTCCATTCTCTGATGTGCTCTCAGACCCATGAAGCTTTTTTTGGGTGCCATGCTGACTACAGGAAACCTTATCCACCTCCAGCTCCTCCTCTAGGCCTCCTTCTGTCCAGCATGGGTTAGATGGGTGCACACTGAGCAGACTCAAGAAGGTGGTCAGGGAGCTGGGCTTTGTATGAGACAGGAGATCCATCCCTTCCCTGACCATAAAAATCTCCACTTATGACCCATCTGGAGCCATTTTTGGTGAAAACAATTAAAATTTACATCCAGAATCAAACCAGTGATGCAGCAACAAAGATTTATGAAGGCAAAGGTAAGAGGTAGGTAGGGAGGGGGCAGAAGAAAAATAAAACAATTAGGAATTAATAATCTAATTATCCTCAGATCAAATCCCAAACCTGTCTCTTTCCCTCTTTGTGTCTACATATTCTTTATTCCTGTGGCCAGTGACATGTTCCCCTGCCCACCCCATGTGCTCAAGTTGCTGTATCCAGAAATAGCCTTTCCTTGGCAGAGTGTTCTGATTTTTATGTCCAATCCTTTTCTTAAATCTCCCTAGGGCTCCATTTAGATTAAAATCCTCCTTTCTCCCACCAAACATTATTGATCCTTAATTTATTTAGGAGGCAGTTTCAGCACTCCTTCTTCCAGATATTGACTGCCCTTAGTGCCTTGGAAATGATAATGGCCCTTCAGAAAAATAGGTGCTATCTCTTGCACTTGAGTAGGCATTAGAAAAATATTAACAGCTCTCCTCCACTTGGGCAGACAAGGAGTAAATCTCCTTGGGGAATATTTTTCTGTACACTGAACCTTGTATCTCATATTTATGTGCAAAGTCCTAATGATACATCAATGGAATTGATGCTTGTAGCTCATTAGTGGGTGTTGGTTGAGACAGAAGTGAAAGCAAAAAGATAAAATAGGTCTTAGTAAAGTTGACTAAACAGTCTTCTGAAGGAAAATGAAAGAAGCCAAGTCTCTCAGTTCTTTACACTGGGACTTGTGCAAAAGCTGTAACAATTGCCATGTTAGCGTTTATCTGTCTGAGGTACCTGCCCAGACTCTGCCTCACAAGGCATAAGTCCATTACCCTAAAAAAGAGCTCAGGAGGGAGCAGTAACACCTTCAGGTTTACGTGTTCTCTCAGAGATCTTAATAACATCCTACCATGTTATGAAAGACTCTCTCTCATGCATCATCTGGTAGAATGCCAGTCACCCATTTAATAGCACTCCTAAACCCAGAAATACTCCCTAAAACAACCTCAAAGAATGATCAGAAAACTTAAGTTTCATCACAGCTGACAGCAAGTGACTGTGTATTACCCTGGAAACATTTAAAGGAGAGGAAATGTGTGGTCTTCAACTGCTGGATAGAGGAAAAATTGCATTTATAAAAAATAACAGCTCTGCAGAATTGTCTGTCTATATTTTATATGCCCCTTTTTCCAAATCAGTGACTGTGATCTCATTAATAAGTGTTAATGAACTACACCTCACACAATCTCCGTGTTCCCTGGATTTATGGATGAAGAAGCGATTGAGGCAAAGAAAAGGCAGAAGTGTCCCCACCCCATGGCACAGAGAAGGACTTCGGTGTCTGAACACAATGTATTGTCCATCTATTCTGGATTCTCTGTATTTACACACACAGCTGGAAAACAGACACCCTGACCTTTAAAAAAATACAGCATGAAAATTTCCTTGGTGTTTTCACCTTGCCTTAAACAAAAGGCAACTTTTCTCTGTGACAAACTCTGCTGGGTAATTACATTTTCTACAAAAAATGTTTGTTCTCACCTATTGTTCCATGTGTTTATTAAAATAAATCAGGCCTAATGCATCCACCTCACAGAGTGAATTCATCTCCTGGCAAAATATTTCATTTCCACTTTAGGCTATCACTAAACAAGGGTGTGGACTTCAATGCATAAAAGCAACATAAATGGAGTCTGACACCAAAAATGATTATTAAGTTAATAGACATCATGCCCCATTAATTTTAATACATTTATTAGTAGAAACTATTGCAGCCTTTGCATAATAATTTTGGAAAGTAATAAATGTGCTAATATTTGGCTTGCAAAAGTAAAGCATTTATTTCTAATTGTTACTTTTTCCTAATCAAGTACTTGGCAGAAACTGTCTTCCTTTAACCCACATGTCCTCTGACTGCCCCACACTGCTCTCTAGAAGGAAGAAAATTAATTATTTCTTATGTGTATGGTGCCTCCTTCTTCTCTACATACATCTGAAGGAATTTCTTATCCTCCATCAGAAAGAAAACTGGACATAAGCAAGAAAATGTGGTCCTTTTTAAACTCCATGTCTTTGTGAATATTCATTACAGATACAGGCCAATACCTAGAATATCTCTTGCTACTCATTTCACATCACCCATGTTTGATTCAGTTGCACAATTAAAACACTTATGGTTGCTGACTCACCCATCTCAATGATGGAGAAAGTGAGGGCTTATATGTATATTCTGAATTTTTTAGGGCAAATATGAAATCAGGAGGCAGAAATTCCATTCATCTGTGCAAGAAAGGTACAAGAAGAAAAAACCTACCTGTCCTGCAGCTTCTGGTCCATTTTGCCCATCTTGGACTTGATCTTAAAGATCTTTTCCAGCATTAGTGATTCTGTCTTCCCAATCAATAACCAACATTACATGAAAAGAAAAACAACAACAAAGAAAGCAAACCCAAATAATCTGATATTTTTGCTAGAATGCAAAAAAAAGGTACGTGATCCAAGGATCTTTTGGTCATGTTCAGGGCCACACTGAGGTAGAGCAGAAACAGGATTCAAACCTGCGCAAACTAGGTGAGAAAGGGTTTTTTAGCCCTGGCAGTAGAACCTTTCAAGTAATACTGAGTCTTTCACCACTGGGATTTAACTGCTGTGGCATGTTCCTTATTCAAGAGAATAAAGGTGCTGAGCTCATGCTGAGGCTGGGGAAGTGGCACAAACCTCAGCACCTAAACTGTCTGAACTGGGGGATGTGCTGCCAGCAATTCTGTGACCTGTCTGTCTCCTGGGATCATAAAATATCCTTGGGCTTCGAGTAAATCAAAGGTGCTATGGGAGCCAGGAGGAGGGAGGAAGAGGACTGAGCAAAAACCAGATGCTCCAGACGTGCTTTATTGGTTTAGAAAGGAAAAAGTCATCACCTTGAAAAAAAGACATGCAAATATCAGGAATAACCTACAAGTTTCTATCGTGCTCAGACCCAGCCAGGTTCAGTCACTGTGAATATCCAACCTATGCCATCAGGATTATGACAGAGCTGCAGCCAGGGCCTGCAGAATAATGCAGATATCCCTATGGAGTGATGAGCCACAGGACACCTAAGTGTAAAATAAGATGAGAAACAAGAGAGGGAAGCACGGAGCTGTTCAAACTCCACGAGGGATTACACATGGGAGGATAAGGAGAAGGGCAGATGTTGAAGGGGCTTGAGCAAAAGGATAGTACTGCAAAGGGACAAAACAGCCTTCCCAAAGTCTCTGATCCAGATTCCTCACTTCTAATATCTACAAACATTTCAACAAGAACAGGGTGAGGATCCAGCATATGTGAAAAAATGTAGGAGTTTAATGACAGAAATGATTTTAAGGTAATTTTTTTAGAAATTATCTGTCCTGTAGAAATGCAGCTTTAAGACACTGACCAGGGAGAAAACTCAAAATAGGACTTGTCAGCTGTAGCTTTGAGCTTATAGCTACAGGCTGCTATTTTCCCCCTGAACATCTAATTTAATCCCAAATTTTAAAGCTTAAACCTAAGTGGGGTTTCCCACTGGAATTAGATGCTTGTGTAACTTTGAAGGTATTTTTGTTTTAACTGGAAACTGGAGGATAAAGATGATGTCCCATGAATTCTGAGGATAACTACACTAAAGATTACAAATAAAACCATGTAGTACAACAGTGGATTCCAAGTAAGACCTGTGACAAAATGTATTTTTCAAACTCTCTGTTGCGTTTCCAGCAGAAAGCAGACGTTATTCTTCACACTCCAGGTAAGAGATTGAATTCCAAAAATGAAGAGGCAGTCTGCAGCCTCAGGCTGAGCAGAGAGCCCTATCTGAACTGCAGCATGCAGTGGGGACTTAGGAAGAACATACAGTCCAGTCGATTATAAAATGTTTGTTGCTACCTCCCTGGAAGTTGCAGAAAATCAATATCCCCATCAGTACCAGGTCCACTGGCTCTAACAGGCTCAGCTTTGCAGCAGGCTTGGATTTCTTACATTCAGTCTGAAGCCTGAGCAGGGAGGGAAATGTGTGCATGTGTGTCAGTGCCTTGTGTGTGTGCTTGTGAGAGAGAGGGATGTGCAGCGAGCTGGAAACCAATTAAATTGTAGTGTTAGATAGGTGATGAAAAGGGCTCTGTAAAAGCAGGATAGTGCCAGAAGCTGGAATTTATGAAGCACCTGGTATCCAGTGAATAATAATATTAAACATGTTCCAAACTAATTTATTTTTAGGGAGAATTGGAGTATGAAAAGCAAAGCTTAAACAAAATGTCAAGTTCAGGCCACAAACCTGGAGGAAAAAATGAAAGATTGTCAGAACTGGTGCTTAAAAATATGCCCAATACTAAAAAAGAGCAGTTACTAATGAAAGGCTTGAGGACTATCCATACTGACTGCCAAACCTCACGGAAAATAACCCTAAAATGTTAAGTGGTTGGGATAAGGACTCTCATTGAGGGGAAGAGAAGGAGGTGGGGGGAAAGCATGAGTCATACAGCCAATTTGCCAAACCTCTTGCATTTATCGCCAGTATCCTCAAAGGATACTCTGAGCCTCAAAATACAGTGTGGCCTTTGGGCAGCTGCTGGTGGAAATGCGGCGCGGTTGGCCTGGAATCCCAACTGACCCCACTGTGTCCTTTGTGCTGCTGCACCTTCACCTCACCCTTGTTCAGGGAGGGAACTGCTGCTCCTGCTGCCTCCCAGATGGTGATGTGGGAGGAAATAGAGGCATTAGGAGAGAGTTCAGATGGAGTTCATCTGCCTGAGGTGACAACTTGAACAGTCCAACCTGGGGGCCACCAATGGAAATGTCAACAGAGACATCAGTGCAGAGTCCCCCCAGAGGCTGAACGAGGTTACAGAAAAACCAAATCCTCTTGCTTTTCATGTTTTCTCTGTCTCCTGTGTGCATCTTCTGCACTCTTAACTTGCTCTAATCTCCACCTCTCCTTCCCCAGTGGTAGCCCAGTGTAACTCTGACACCAGGAGAGCTGCAGCACCAGTCTCAGAGAGCAGCTTTGCCTCTCAGGCTTCTAAACCCATCAGCTGGGTCAGGCATGTCCACCAGTTAATTTTCTAAAGAATAAATAAAATAAGACTCTTGATATTGCCCCAGCCTTACAGGATGAGGAGAAGGGAAGAACAAAGTTTTCCTCATCATGCTCAATCTTCACCCTGTTGAAAACAGGATGGTCAGGAGAAATATTTAAAAACAGCTTCCAGCCCTGATCTGCCTCTGGCAAGAAGCTGAATAAAAAACTGAACCAGCAAAGTCTCCCTAAGCAAGGTTTGAGTATTTTAAAAAAAGGCAGAAAGCTAAACATCCACTTAAATGTAGGCACAGCCACATTTCCATGTTTGCGCTGTACATACAGAGCTCCGCACACAAGGGAATCTCTGGGAATTAATGAAGGTTTTTGCCATTAGAACAATTATTTGGAAGTGAAGCCACATTTATGCACATGCTAAAATCAAGGCAAGAAAGAATTCTCTGCACAGGGAGTAAATGGAGCTGTAAGCAAACCAGTTGGAAACTTGTTTTTATACAGCCAGACTAATTAGCACTGGTTTCAATTTTTGAGTAAAGAAATAGTTAGGAAAAGATAAGTCAGCATCCATAATTAGCATTCTGCATTGAGTAGCAAAGACAAGTGCAGTACGTTGACACTGGTCGTTTTGAAATACAGGAACAAGATAAAAACTGCTTGCTACAAACATCCAATTTCACCTGTCACAATCTCATTATTTCCTACAGGATTGTACTGTCAAAGAAATAGAGTTAAGCACTGAATTAAACTCAAAATATTGGCAAAATCGGGTGAAACTGTACACAATATTGAAGTGTTACCCTCTCCAGTTTTTTTGTAAATATCAACAAATGTTTAAGCTTTTTAGCAGCTTTCTTTCTTTCTTTCTTTCTTTTCTTTCTTTCTTTCTCTTTCTCTCTTTTTCTCTCTCTTTCTCTTCTTTCTTTCTCTCTTTCTTTCCCTCTTTCTTTCTTTCTCTTTCTTTCTTTCTCTCTTTCTCTCCTTTCTTTCTTTCTCTCTTTCTCTCCTTCTCTCTCTTTCTTTCCCTGTTTCTATTGTGTTATGTTTTCTGTGTTGACAGACCTGGTTTGAAATCAAAGCTCCACTGATTTTTAGTGGTTCTGTTCTAGTATTGATACCTGTTACCTGCTGCGTGAGGTAAATCCCTGCCACTGAAATCAGTCAGATAAAAACCAAAATCCATCAAACAGAAAGAAATTTAAAAAGAGAAATGGCCTTTAGTGTTCCAGCATTAGTGAAATGAGGACCAGGTGTCCAAGTTTAAATTTGGAGCACTTGCAATCAATAAAGGTGCTTCAGATCTGTGCCCGCATGAGAGCAGCATTGCTTTATTAGATGAGCACAGGCTTAAGTAATTGCCATTTTCATAGGTCTTGATGTGGTTTCACTGGAGAAGCTTCCACATAATGCTGAACAGAAGCAATTAAAAGTGGCAATGGCAGGTTATAACTGCAAAACACCTTTGGAAGTTCTTGTCTTTTCAGGGTATCTTAGTAGTAGTGTTCCCATTGGGATATCTGTTTAGATATCCTTTATGGATTAAAGGCATAAACAAAACCATTTCTCTCCCACAGGTCTGCAAGCTGAATACCTGTCAGCCTTAATGTGAAAATACAGGAACAGTGAAAAAAAACTCCTTCTAAAGTATAACAGAAATCCAGTTGGTAGTTCACCATTCAGCAATAACTACCCCATTCTGCATCTCTCAGCAAGAAAGATGGGACTCAATAGGATTTCACCAAATTTATTATAATGGTAGAATTATTGAAATAAGCCTACCAGAACACCTGAAGGGACTGATGGAGTATAAATACCATTTCCATTAGGAAGTAGGTATGAGTGAAGCTCTCCTGCCAGCCAAAAAGCTCTCACATCTGCCTGGGATTTAGCTATGCTTGGTGCCTCCTGTTTGATTTTTCTGACAGTCAGGATCATTTCTCTTTGCACAACATACAGGCTTTTTCTTTTCTTTTCTTCTCTTTTCTTCTCTTTTCTCTTTTCTCTTTTTTCTCTTTTCTTTTCTTTTCTCTTTTCTCTTTTTTCTCTTTTCTTTTTCTCTTCTTTTTTCATGAGTTTGTAGGTTATTTTTTATTCATGGTAAGGAATAATGCAGTCATCTGTCTGTGGAAAGAAAAGCATAATTTATGCAATTTGACTGATCATTACTTCAATATGGTTGGTGTAGACTGCTGTAAGATGCTACCAAATTGTTTCTTCATCGGCCCCATTTTGCATAAAGAGTAACACAGGAAAATAGTTCAGTGAGGCTTCTCTCTAGCTGTAAAATCTTCTCAAGCCAGTCTTCCCTTCCTCTCTCTTACACACAGATAACTAATTGAATAAAACACCACAAAGCACAACAGAATGGAATGGGGGAGAACTAATTTTGAAAAGAAGTTCCTTTTGAGAATTTTTCAATGCTGAGATAATCTAAAGATCCAATGAACAAAAGCTGTTTGAAATGTTATCTGGATAGTTAACCCCAAGTTCTCAAGAACTCATTGATAACTGAAAATTTCTCCTGAGTACAAAACAAAACAAAGTCAAAACAGAACACAGAAGGAGAGCTGTTGCAGTTTGTTGTTGAAAATCAATTTTTGCAGTCTGTTGTTGAAATGAAAAATGAGAAGACTGTTTGGGGCAACTCTTAAATCTTCTCTACATCCCTGCACCCCAGGAGACTTCGCTATCCTGCAGGAAAAACTGAGTTCTGTATTCCCAAGTATATCACTACATCCAAAATATATCAGAACATATTCTGGTGAACTGTGACCATTTTTCCAGGCATCTCAAATCACGCCAGCATTGTTTATACCCCAGCAGTCTGTCTGCTGTACTCATGGTCTTACAAGATCTAAGTTATTGGATATAAGACCGGAACCCATGAAGAATAATTTTTTTAATGACATCTCCTGATTAAGAACAGAATTTGAGATCTGTCTGTTGCAAAGAAATTAATCCACCTAATGTTCTTTGTTCATTCCATGTATGGAAATTTCTTTTATTCAAATGACAGCCATTCATATATCAAATGCTCTGAGAAAGCCAAAGTTTCTCTTTCACAAACAGACCTTTTTGGCTAGACCTGAAATTCCGTCAAATAAAGCATGCTCCTGTTTTACAAAAACTTCTTTGAAGCTATGCTGACATTAATCTTATGGGGTTTTTTTCTTCTAGTCCTTTGCTGCTGGTGTCTGCCTCCATATTTTACTAGTTGTGCTACTTTATCTAGAATAAATCAACTGATTGATGCAGTATATTTCCCCATAGAATTCATTTTAGCCCTTTTCAATCCTGAAATTAGTAATCTTCCAAGCTCTGGAATGGAGACTTAGTTACTGACAAACATTCATGGTTCAGAGGGCCCTTTGGCTAACTCCCTTAATGCTTATGATACATTACTTTGGTTTGCTAATTTATTGACATTTGCCTTTTTTTTTTCCATCCTGAAGTGCAGGAAAGCTCGACCATCTTTTACAGCAGGGATAGGCAGCCTGTAGATGGCACAGGATGAGGGATGTGCAGCCTATTTTTCATTTTCACACTGTTAGGGTGGTTTCAGTAGGTGCCTGTCATTAGTGACCAGCTCTCCACTCTCCCTACATGAGCAGTGCCAGCTGTTTTCTCACTTCCACTTCTCAAGCTTTGCCTGGACAGGTTCTCCCCCTTCCAAACTGAGCAATAACCTGCCCTTGCCATCACCATTTGCAGTTCATTTGCATCTGACAGAAGCTGCTGCCCCATCAGTTGTCTTCATTTTCTTCACAAACACAAGCAGTGCTCCCCTTCCTATGAACTCCAGATTTGGGGAAAGGCAAATCTGGTCTTAAAATGTCCTGTATCATAGTTTTTAATGATAATGCCTGTTGTAGTTCCCCACTTCCTTTGGTTTCATTTGTAGCATTCCCACAATTTCTTGTTGGCCACAAATTCTTTGCATAGAACAAACCTGACCAGGCAGTAATTGTGGGTTAGTTGCAGAGTTGCTGTATTTTAAATTAGTGATTAATTTTTTACAGAGAATATAAGATGTTCCCTTGCTACAGATTTTGCCGTATTTCTGATGTTTTGAAATCTAAGTGGGATTTGTCACTATGTCAAATTAAAACTCCTTAGCTAAAATTGCTCAGTGTTACACAGTTTTTGATGTAGTTGAGGTCATTCCTTATTGAGAATAGGGAGTCTACAATAAATTCCTGCCCAGCAATTTCATTACATACAACTGTAATGAATTAGTATTTAGAGTCCTGTAACTCTCAGTGCTCTGTGATTTATGAGCATCTAATACTGACCGCAGCAATTTTCCTTGCATTCTGATTTTTAACAATCACCAGCTCCATCAGATTTCCTTTCTGAGTATGGTGTTGGCAACAATGCACACAGGCTTGCTCTTGACAGGCAGTTTGGGGTTCTTTTTCACACATGAAGGATTTCCAGTTTAGATTTCCTGCCTGAGAATTCATACAGGCCTGACCTGTTTTAGCCTTCTCTGTCTCATTTGTTTACATGTCTCTTGACCAGCGAGAGATTTAAATGACCACATTTATACAATCTACTCTCTATACTTCACCTAATATGTCTTGGTCCAAACTATTCGTCTGGTGCCATTTAAACACTCCTTTTTTTGGTATCTCCTGACTCCTTTCCTCTCTATGCTGCAGGATAAGAGATTTTCTGGGAAATTCATGGATAGCCTGGATATTTTTAACTTTAGTCTTTCTACCCATAATAGTCAAGCTTTCCAGACTGTGAGGAGCAGTGCCAGATGCTGTGTCAGAGTCCAACACAGATGGAGCCAAAGGTAGCCTGTTTTCAGTCCCACAATCCTGCCAATTCCCGAGTCATGGTGTTTGCTGTCACTCCCAAAAGGGAACAAATCGACTTGATATCCTCCCAGCTTTACACCAAATTCCATCCTCTTCCCCCAGCATCCTCTCCTCTGTGGCAAGTGCCACTTGTGGATGCTCTTAGTGATAGCTGCACTCCATTCTGCTTTGAGATGGGTTTTGCCTACATCAGCCATTAAAGACCTCTGTGCCAAGAGCACTCCCTGCATCCCTTCATTAACAGAACTGTGCCTTCAAGGGGGAAACAGGCTGTGACTCACTCCAGCATCTGCTGGCACCATCAGGAGATGGGAATTGGTGGCTGGGAGGGTGGGTGGGTGGATGGATGGAGCCAAACAGACAGAGGAGTCTCTCAGTCCCAGTGACAACTTCTGAACATGCCACCTCCCAGCTTTCGTACCCTCTGCTGGCAGCTGAGCTGAGGACCTGACCCATCAATATGCTGCACTCACACTGAAGTTTCAGGACAGAAGAAGATTGTGGGGCTTCTGGCAGTCGAGATTCTTTCACTTCCAGTCTCTCCCTGGCACTGCTCAATGGGAAGTGAAATGAAATTACATTCCTTGTCCTCACACTTTCCGTTCTCTACCCTGTCAGCAATGTGAACAAGCACACAAGACACAAGGATAGTAAAAGCCGGTGAAAAAAAATTCTTCTTATTAAAAGGGACTCTAACTGTTGAAAGGATTTATGAAGGGGTTGATGGATAACAGTCACTTGAAAGATAAAGTATGGGACTTTCTACAATCATGAGAGGAGCCCACCTCAGCTCTAACCCATACAGAGACAGCCTAATAAAATCACTTCCAGTTTTACAGTCTGAAATAAAGACTAGACATTGGTAAGACTGGACACCAGCAAGACTAGAAAAATTGTGTAGAGTTATAGCAGTTAATGTTGCTAAGTTCTGATAGGTTTAGTTATAATACAGCCGAATATTAGAGATTCACAGAAGACACAATGTAAAGAATAGATCATTACACTTCTGCCCAGTGTGAAATTCTGGTATCTTTTTATGGAGCCTCTAGTACTGTGTTCTGCAGGACACTGGTTCTATGCTGGACAGCTTAGGTTTGAGCATATATTTCTTTGCTAACTTAATAGCAAATCTTCCCAGCTGTATAAGAAACAGCACTGAGGCTATTTCACTATATCAGAAAAGGGAATTCCTTTCAAAAGGAACTTTTCTTCCTAGAAGATGCTACCTTTGGGGGGACCAGGGCTCAAATCAAGAAGGGTAGGGGTCAAATCACTGTGTTTATTTGCATTTTGGGGGTTTTTTGGGGGTGGTTGGTTTTTTTGGATGTGTTTTGGTTTTTTCAGGAAACCACACCTTATACATTTCTGGTTCCATCTCTGCTTCAAACCAGAACAATCTCTTAAGAAACTCTCTATCAGAACACAGCAGAGTGACAAGCAACGATCACATTTTCCATACCCTAATTCATGATGCTGTTTTGAAGTTTTTTCCTTCTTCCCAAAATTTGGAGGTCACTGGATGACTCACATGACCAGTGGTAGGAAAAAAGCCTTTTATCCATGTTCAAACATCCAGTGTTTCTAATTGGGCTACACTGTACAGATAAAATGGTGAAACCATGGATAAACTGGATCCATATCTTCTGATTAGAAAGTCAGAAATTTCCATCTTTTCTTAGTGAATTTGGACAAGCTTGTTAAAATGAACAAAACTGAATATTAACTTTAACCCAAACAAGAGAAATTGTTTTCAATTATGTGAACAGATTTATCTTGTACATTCCTTGCATCTGCTGAAGTGTTATATTTTTAATATAAAATAACTGCTTGGTCAGAGCTGGGCTTCATTTCCCTTGAATATAGGCTGTAGGAAACCAGTCATGTGCTGTTTAAAGCTTTTTACATTACTTGCAGAATTTTTCCTTTTAAGAAACTCATAATATCCACAGAAAGTGAAAGAAATACTGTGGGGTAAAAATTTTGAAACTTCTGCATTTTGAGCAGCAAAGAAAAATGTCTTTAACAGCTGATACACTGGGCTCAGAATTCAAACTGTCCCTCGTTACAGACCTAAATTTATCTTCCATCCCACACAGATTTCTACTCTATCCCAATTTTTCTACTCAAAATTATTCACATCAGAAATGTAGGCTCATGAAATGCAGTGGAGCAAAAGTGTTATTTATGATAAAGGAACCAATCCCACTTCTTATTTCAGCTTTTTGACTGTGGGTTTATTGTGTCCTCCCTCTGGGAGCTAAGTCCCATATGGTATCTCACATTTGCACCCAAGCACGTTGAGAATATGGTGTCTTTGCATCTGAGAGCTTGAATTAATCTACTAGGACTCAGTCATAAAGTACTATAAAGAGCTAGAGGCTTTATTGACTTCAAGCTCTCTGGATGCATTTTTGCCACGTGAATTATTTAAAGTCCTCTGCAAGCTTCCCTGGGGCCTTTTCAAAAGGAACTCAAAATCACCTTCAAATATGCTCTGGCCAACCCTCTCTTCTAAACCTGCTTTCTCTAAACAGCCTGAATTCTGGCAGCATCTTCCCACCTCCGGGAGGGGAGTGGAACCCAACAGTCAAAATTTTCAGACCATTGTGCAGTTAGAAGTAATTATTATATTCTAAACGACTGGCATTTTTTTTTTCCAGGACAATAGATAAGATATTCTAATAATTATAATTGTTCTGATGCCCTGTCATACTCCTATACACAAGATTTATCTTCTTAAGGAATATGACAAGTAATGCTTTTTCAGAATTGCACATACATGGCTTTATACAGTCACGCAGGTTCAAGAATACTTGCTTTTAGTTAATTTGCATTAAACCTATTTAATAAAGCTATTATCATTCAGAAATTGTTTCAGAATAACAATAAGTTTTTCATTTCATGATCTTTTTCAAGAACAATTTCTCCATGAAAATCAACTCAAAATTATATGGGGTGCAGGAATTCATTATGAAAGTGTTCTGTTAATACAGTTGATGATTACTCCAAACAGTGCTTCCAGGAAACTTGGTTCCCAAAAGTTTTCAGCTGATGAATCCAAGGTTCAGTCAGAATATTATCTGTAGGAAATACAGCAATAAAAAAAAAGCTAGAACATCACCAATAGGCAGGTGAATTATGGCTCTAATTCTTTTTTCCATCAGACACCAGTGGAAGTATTTTTATTTTTTCTCTGATCCTGTTAACTTAAGCAATGATTTTTTGTTGTTGTTTGTAACTAATAAGGAAATCATGTAGTAACACCTCAGCCAATTCAGGACATAGTGAAGAAGCATCTCTACCCTGATTTAGCATCTCTGTTTCTTCCTTTCTCCTCTTCATCACCCGGGATTTTATCAGCTCCCATTCAGGCCCAGGTAAAGCTTCTTCACCTGTCCATGTATACTACTTAGACTCTGAATAAACCATTTTATTGACTATTCCTGACCTCTCTTTTTCCATTTCCCTTTCTTATTTTCAATTTCTGGCTCCGCCAGGATTTATTTAATGCATTCTTCCAAGTCTTATCAGGAAAAACCTGCCCTGCCTTGTATTTTTTATGCACCACTTGCAGTGACAGTCTTAATAAATAATAAGTATTGATAATAAGAACACCACCATTACCCCATCTCTTTTCTTGAGCTGACAACTGTGACACAAGCCACTAACAACATAAGAAAACACTTTATTCACCAAACAATCCTGACATTAACTTCCCCAGCAACAAATAATCATCTAAATAATTTGTAAAATTGTCAAGTAGCAACCTGGCTTTTCTTTTTCAGCTCCCACTTACATGATGGAATTTCCATTTGCAGCACAATGCAATATTTAAATCGAAGTGTCCTGGATGCTTATAAGATACTACTCTTATCCTGAAGGGAGATCCTTACCTGATGCAATTTAAGATTTCTTTCTCTTTGAAGTTAATTTTAGATAACACCAGATGAGGATCTAGCCTACAGTTTTAGTAGGGCTCAAACCCAACACAAGGAGAAACCTCCCTCTTGTGTCACAATCAATAGATTTCCTTCTCCCCTTCCAAGAATCCATGGTACACAAAAGTGCACTACCTCAAGTAACTGTAGGATAATTGCAGTTCAAGCTGATAAAGAAGGAGGATTTTTGAAATTCTGATATTTCATGCAATTCTATACTAGGGCCAAAGGTAAATGCAAAGGCAGGATCTGAAATTCCAAAGGAAGATCTCATTCCTTCCTAAACTGAGACAATATGATACTGGTGTCCCCAGAGACCAAATTCAATTAATTCCATCATGAGGAAGTTGTTTTCTGCTATATATTTGAAGTAATTTACTTACTCTTCTTTTTAATTCAGGAAAATAGATAAACCTGATTCTTAATTCAATTGGAACTTTTATCATAATTGAAGACAAAGAACCCCCGTTATTTGGCAGGTCTATATTTCCTTATTAAAAAAACCCAACTTATAGATTGTCAGACTATTTCATACTGATTCTCAAAATAGCTTTTTCAGTTTTCTGAAAAGCATTTATAACTGTGAAAAAATCAATTTCTCCTTTATACATTAAAATCAATCAACAGGTAGAAGATTTTTAAGTCTTCCTACACTGTAGTTTCTTGGATCATGAAGATTGTCAGACACTGACCAAACAGGTATTAGGACAAAACAAACCAGTGGGAAGATATTTCCAGTTCTAACATTTTTCTGGCTGTTGAAATCTGAATGCTTCTGCAAGAATATCTGGGTTATTTTTTAAATAACACATCTGTATCTGGGAAAACTGTCAGGGAAAGTCTCTGCTTGAAAGTATAAACATTTTTAAAGAAATAGTGCATTGTGGGGAGTGGTTCAAAGGTCATAAATGTTACAATACCAAAGCCTTCATGAGGAATCATCAGTCAAAGGGAAAAAAAATTAAAATCAAACTATTTCTACCCATGTCTTCAATATCTGCCTCTTTCCCCCAAGAAAACCATCCTCGCACAAACACAAAACAACTCATCAGTATTTCCAGCTGAGGTCTCTTGAAGAACTGGCATTATTATCAGACATTTTCCACTTCTCTCTGTACCCACTACTCCAAGGGGGGAGCAGTTCCTACTACTGCCACAGTAGGAACCCAGAAATCTTTTACAAACCTTTTGTTTCTAAAAATAACCAGAATGAGGTTTACCACTCACACAGAGAGGGGCATTATCTATCAAAAAATTATTTACACCTAAGTTAGAAAGCAGCTTTCTTTGGTCCTCAGTGGCAGTAAGGACAATAATTTCACACGTAAGGCAAAGGCAAAGCAAGACTGGTTCATAACTTAGAGATTAAAAAACTCTAAAGGTAATTTTTCTTCACTGCTGCGTTCTCCCCACTTCATGCCTAAACGTGACACAGGAACAATCTGATCCCTTCTTCTGCCTGAATATCATGTTCTGACAGTGAATGCAGCAAATTCTGTAACTGCTTTGGTTTGCATTTGCTTGAATTCAGAAAAAAAAACCAACAGATAGTTCAATAAATAAGCATATTAGTTCAGTTTCTGAGTAAATAGTAAATCAGTTAATAAATTGAATTAATTCAACCTTCTTTCATCATTACATCTTAATGAAATCAGGAGAATAAAAGTCCTATAAGGTTCTAGATACTCTGAGGATCGTTTATACATTGAGTTTTGCCCCAACAGTGCAAGTGGTGCTGTCTCATTCCACTCCCTTTTATGACATATAGAATCATAGTGTCACACAATCATGGAATTGTTTAGATTGGAAAAGATCTCTAGGATCATCAAATCCAACCATCAACCCAACACTGTCAAATCCACCACTAATTCATGTCTCTCATCACCACATCTGAATGTTTTTTGAACATTTCCAGGGGTAATATACAACTCATCTCTTTAACTCTTAAATAAAACTTACACTTTGCAAACTCCCTGCCTTTATTCAGCTGTTCAGTGAGATTTCACTGAGCCTACACAGCTTAATATTCTTATAAGTGAGGCACTAAGACTGTATCTGATGATAAATTTGCATATCAAAATGGGAATGTGAACTCAAATTGGAAAAGCACAAAAAAAGAAGTGATCAGAAATTAAGAAACCGTTCTGATAAAGCCAAAGCCTGAATCTCTCACTAAGAATACACTATCAAATCACACTGAAAATACCTATTGAACAGCACATAATCTCATTAACTAAAAGTGAAAATTACACTTAATTCTTATTCTCTGAAGGTATGATTTACAATAAATCCTACTGACACAGCAGTGCATGGGCCCAGGAACTGGGATCTGTTATAATCTACTTACCCTCCGAGAACCTAATTTCCACTTGAAATAATAATTTTTAAAAAAACCCTTAAATACATTGACCTCTAATACATTCAAAATGTTGGAATAAATCAAGTAGCAGAGTTAATAATTGACTCTTTACTAATGTGCTGCTATGAAAGAAAAGAATTCAATATGCTTAATGCTATCCCTAATTCGAAGCTCTAATAGTCCATTCTTCATATTACTCTTCCTGCCAGCTTCCAAGGTAAACCTTTTTAAGGTTTTGGGAGAGGGACCAAAGGTGGAGGAAGAGTAGAGTTGTAGTTCCAGTGTGGGGGGCTGAAGGGGAACATAATTCACCACTTTATGCCACATTTCCCACATCAGATAAATGATATTTGGAATTTACCTAGTGATAGAAACTAACACTGGAGCTTCATTGCAGCAAATACTATAACAAGGCACCATATTTTAAATAACTAAAGAGTGAAAGAAATCAAGCCATACTCTGCCCATTTTTGACGATGAAGTATGGCATGCACAGGGAGAAAAAACTGTACAAAAGTCACACTGAAAACTTGAGACAAAGCAGAAAGTGGAGAAAATATGTTCTGGTTCTTAATCAAGCTAAATAAACATCTTCCCTCCCTCATCAATTCAGTGCCTGATTTTCTACACACCAAATGTAAAATGTGCATACTCACAACTATTCCATTCCAAAGTTCCAGGGGCCACTGATGAAAGATAACCAGGCTTATCTGTGGAGGGAACTTTCAGCATAAATAATAAACAGTCAGAAATGCAATATTATGCCATATTTATTTTATTATTTATATCATAGGGAATGGGAGAGAACATTTTTTGGAGAAACCTCCCTTTTATTAGACACACTATCAGGATTATTCTCATATTTAAGAAGGGAAGGGTTCATTTACACTGGTTCTGCTACTGAGTTAAATGTCAAAGGGTGTTGGGATGCAGTCTCTGTGATATCCTCGTGAATGTAGCTCTGCACAAGCTATTTGGGCTGCTAACTTTGACAGGAAAAACATTTTTAACATGTAAATGTCAACAGAGGTTCCAATTACTATATTTCTTGGCTGAATAGGAACACGACAAATGTAAAAATCAATATAGATGTATTCCAACGTATCTATTTTTATATTCCAAGAAAAGCAAAGTGAGGCATTAATTCACTGCTCCCTGTGGACAGATTGGTGTTCAGCCATCTCCAGGAACACTGGGCTCCATCCCACGTAGTGGTGATGGCAGAGCTGGATTTCTCAGCTCCTGGCAAAAGGTTATTTTATGGAGACCAGTGCCCTATTGCTACAATAATCACCTTATGCTATTGGTATTTAAGTAACTGAAGCATTTTACCTTCTAGTTTGATTTCAATCTCTTTAAAAGTGGATGTTTTCAGCGAATCATCAAATTGTATCATGAACTAAAGTATATTTCTCACATAATCTAAATATTATTTCCTGCAAAAACAGACTGAGGTGTGTACTGTCATTCTGCCCACAATAGCCACTTGTCACTCTTAATAAGCATACCCGAAGACTTATCCAATTGTTGATAGATTGATTATCTTTGACAAAGGATCACAACATATTTTGTATCAGCTGGGTAAACCTGCAACTCTGTTTCACTTGTAGCTGATGTAGTCATGGGATAACTCTCAGTTACTCATCCTCATAAAATTCTGTTCCCCAACCTGATTCTTTGCACTCAGGCATTAATTGCCACTGTCTCACTGAGAATGTCTGTTCCTAATTAAATTAAATCTACCACTATATCTAAGAGATAGAGTCTTTATTTTTTTGCCTCCCCTGCTGTCTTTGAGGACCAACAGATAAACAATTTTGATTTGATACTTATAACTGCTTCCTTATAGTTCCATTAAAATTCTTTTCTTTGTCTTCTTGTTTTAATGCTTTATAGGATTCAATTTCCTTGCTAAAGCCTGTGACCTGCAAAATTACAGTGGTGAAAAAGGGATATTTAAAACCTGATTTCAGGTAATTTCACACTCATTTGCCTATTTGAACTTAAAAGCTAGTGAGGATTAATGTAGATTCAAGTTCATTAGAACACTTAACACATTGCACAGAGAGCTTTGCTTTGCACCTGCCTCCTGAGACATTTGACTTCTTCCTGCTACAGTCCTAAATCTGTGTTGTGATGAAACCCCAGCCAGCACCAGCATCACACACCACTCATTCCTCATCAGTGAGGGAGAGACTTGGAAGGGTGGAAGGTCAGACACCACAGTTACAGTCAGCTAAAAGAGTTACAATAGACTGGCATCTTTCCAAAGTGATTTGGAAATATAAACTCTGTGAAGTATAAATCCAGTAATCTAGGAACAGATTGCTAATTACTTATACAAAGGAAATCAAGTTGGTCTTCATAGATCAGCAGCAACTGTGGCTGTTTAGGGAATTGAAATAACAGTTAAATGCTCTATCTAGAAGGACAACACAACACTCTTTTAATGAAATGCTACCACAGACTTCCTGGTAAATATTTGGAAGTTATGTCAGCTTGTACTTAAGAGCCACAGCCTCACTCTTCTCCTATGAGTGTGTGCATAAGATGCTACAGCTGCTGCTTCACAGTTATCCTTGCAGGACTGCAGTCAACTTTTATTATTACATATGTCATTATTCTGTAATTCATAGGCAGACTTGTATCCTGTTACTTTCTAGGAGTTTATGCAATGAAACCCATTTGCTCTGCCTTGGCTGATAGATATTTCAGCACAGTCATACAAGTCATTGACTTTTCTCCCAGAATCACACAGAACAGAGGGACAAAAGCCCAACCACACTGAGCAAACTGAGCAGATTGGCGCCAATCTTTTTTCTCCTATTTGAACAATCTATGCCTCTGATGACTATTCCAAACCAACAGGACTGGTTATGAAATTAGCAGCTGGACTGGTCAAGGTTTAGAGGACAGTGCTCCTTCCTTCCATCTTGAAAAGGCCTCCACAGTATTCTCATTGTAACTCTGGATGTCAGAATCACTGCCATGAGCAGGAAATGCTAAGAGGACACAGTTCTGATGCAAGGTACAGTCAGGGCTTTACAGAAAACAGAGTAGAATTGCTGCCCTGAGATTGCAGTAGATTTTCAAGATTTGGAAGCTGAAGTTGGAAGTTTGTAGAAAACAGGCAGCAATGGAAGACAGAAAGTGAAAATGTGTGCCTTCTTCACCAACTCTGTGAAAATTATCTTTGAAGAGATTCCTCAAAAGCATTGCAGGCACTCTTTGTATAATCAGAGGGAGGAGTCTTTGCCATGCCCACCCCAAAGGAGCTGCCAAGCAGGGACATGAGGAGAAGATGACTTTATAATGCAGAATGTTTTTATCTGCATTTAAGTGACTCAGGGATAACATAAATTATATTAAAGTCTGCAGCAAGTGGATGAAATATAAAATGAGCTAATATTCCACAGAGGATGTGATAAAGTCTCTAGATGAAATTGTCTCTGCTTGTTATTGATATAACCATTTAAAATGGCTGATAAAGCATAGGAGAGGTGAAGAAAACAGACAGTTCTAAAAAACGTGAGAAACAACACAACAAGGGGCAGGAATAGGATGCAAGAACATGAGAACCAAGACTACCTTAAAACAAAACAGGTTTAAGGCTTGTCTAAACGTGGCACTAGGGCACCATTGAGGAGCATCTAAGAAGTCCAAAATCCTGGAACGTCTTTCTTACAGAAGAACTACTAATGATCAGGTTAAGAATCAAGTGGATTCTGTTTGCCTTTGTTCATTGGTATTGAGAATAATTTATGAAAGAGCAAAACTGGGACTTCTGTGATGGACAATAAAAAACAAGGAGAAAGGCATTGCAGAGATATGAACTTTTAAGGAGTACTCTGCTGCTTGAGATGCTTTGCCTCAGTCAAACAATGCAAATCAGCCATGAGACTGATTTAACTGTGATTGCTGCTTCTTGCCCTCACAGTGAAACAGTTCTAGTATATTGATGAACCCAGCCCATTCCAGCACATATTTTATAACCATCATTTACTTCATCTGCTTCCACAGACAGTGATTTTGGTGGGGTTTTCTACAGGATACATTCTAGGTATTTATTTGATTTTAGACTGTTTCCACAGTCCAAAGAGTATCCAGCCCAGGAAATGCTTTTCCTTCTCTGCAGATGCATTTCAACATGTTTGCATTTGTCATTTGCTAAATACATTATGACACACCATGGCTGCAATTCCCTAAACAATTCCTCCTATGATAAAGAGATTTGGAAAGAGCTGATCAAGGCACTGGGCTTATTAAGTTCCTAGTAATAGATAAATCCATACGCTTCAGGAAGGTAACAGCAGATGCTAAAATGTGTTATTGCTGCTGGATAAGTACAGTTTGCAAAAATAATTTCTAGTAACAAGCTTCCAGTTTTCAGTTGCCAGCACATTTATTCTGGTTGTAAAATACATACATAATGCTTTGTAGAAATACATTTGGTAAGCATGCAGTCATTCCAGAGTGCTTTGATCACTGTGTTACTATCAGGAAGAATTTCTGCTTAATCCAGCTGCCAGAGCCTCTTGAGACTATCTAAAGAACAATGAGGCATAGCTTCACTTTAAATGAATCTGGTGTAAAATGAGGAGATACCAGGGGGCACAATTCTTCTCCACGACCTAATTGTACTTCCCCATTCATAACTCCTACAGTTAAGTCTATGCTATTGGCAATCAAATCCTGCTATCAGTTGTGACTCCAGGGTGTATCCAAAGTGACTCCAAAATTAGTACAACTACTGCAAAGCAGTTCTTGTTTTGGAGAATGAAATCTCAGATGCAGAGGAGGGTTTATGTACCATCATGCTCAATATTAGAAGCCTTAATTTTAGGGGACTTCACCTTCATTACCCACACGAGGAATCTGCTTGGGCTGCCAATTGAGGGAAGCATTTTGATGTGTTCACCAAGCAGAGCTTGAACAAAAGCAAGCAGGGCATCCTCAGCCACGTGGCCAAATGCCTGCTCTGGCTTACTGTGAGACTCTGAAGCAAAAATAAAGCCTCATGCCATTTCACCAGTATTTCATTATCAAAAACTACAGGATACAGTAAATTTATTTAACAACTATCACAAATTAGTAGAGCTATAATTAAGTGAGATACTTCAAACATTATGCCTCACCACAGGGGACTGTAGGTCCTGGTGCTGCTTCTTGATGTTATTAGGCCAGACCTGCTTCCTTCAGTTTCCTTCTTCACTTTCTTTTCTAGTTACTAATTTGTTATAGACTCCTAGTTCTAACTGTCGAAAGAATTTCTCTGTTGAAATAGAGGCACTTTCTAATTCACCTTTGTCAGCCTTATTTTCTCACTTCTTGTGGTTTGGACTGTCATATCCCTGCTCTTTTTTCTTTGATTGTCTTTAGTTCTGTTGCCTTTTTTTCCCCTCAGTTTCCAGAAAACCATTCTCTGGCTACATAAAAACAGTCAGACAATTCAAGTTACACTTTATTAGACTGTAAGTGAAAACTTAATTTTTTTTACGTTTTTCTGCCTAATTCTTTGCCTATCAGATCTACAACTGGGTTACTTTAGGTCCTGCACTGGAAATAGGTTACCTTTTAAATCTAATCACTCTCCAGGACTTGGGTATTCAAATAGAATAATTTTTTTTTGTCACTAGGCACCAATAGCACAAACCATTTACTGGAGGAAGGTCTTTGTGATCTACCTTTCAATATCACAGCAGCAGATGTGCCTTTCTTTTAAAGAAAAGAAAAAGAAGGAAGTGGTGAGAAAAATCTCATTGTAAAGAAAAACTCAGTGAGTGGCTTGCAACTATTGTACAGGGAAATAGGAGACTTCCCACCCCTCTCATTGAACCTTCTCTGCCTCTCATGGAATAAGTGAAGATTGTGTGAACAGCAGCTTTCCTCTTCAATCTGCTAAGATATTCACCTGAGGGGTTAAGATATCCACCCACTCTGCTCCAGGGGAACCAGAGCTCTCACCCTTGGGGGATGAACCTGTTCTTTCTCTGTGGTCACTTACCCAGCCAGCTAAGGTCTATGGGGGCATGAATGAACATATAATTGTGGTTCCTTGTTGCAGTGCAGTTCCTGAAAAGGTTTAATTACTTCCTACAGAGTGAGATGCTCACCAGAAACAAAGAGTGAAAAGGAAGATAATTTCAAGTATAGGTGTAGCAAAGGGAGTCCATATCCTCTCCAGCTGGTATTGAAATTGATCCATGACTATTAATCCAGTGTTTCTCTTTTAATCCACACTCAAACACAAAAGGGAAAATAATGTCAGAAGTTGTATTTCCTACGGCAGGACAGTATCCCAGAGGTGGGATGTTCACATCTACATTTTTGATGACCCAAGAGCTTTGAGGGTCTGGTCATGCCAAGAAGCAGAACTTCAGAGGCTTGGGAAAATACCATTGAAAAAAAGAGTTTTAAGAGCATCTGGGGTAAAGCGGCAGCTGAACTTCAGGATTACAGTTTTGGTTTCAGATAGTCAAAACTGGAGGTGGGCTGGAGCTTATGAATGAGGGAAAGAGAGCAGGAGGGAAAATAAATACATACTATTTATATATGCCTGTGACATTTAATAATTGCAAGAAATATAGTAAGTGAATTTCATCCATCTGTCCCACAAACCACCATTAGTCAGTAGATTTTTTATAATTCTCATATCAGAAGAGGATGTTGAGACTTTTTTCCCCCCTTCTTTTTCCACTTTCCCTTATGGATTACACTAATGAATCACTATTTTTCCAGCTATTCTCATTTCATCTCCAAAGACGCACTTCATACTTCTTAATTCCAATTTTCATTATCTCTTTAGGAAGATGCTTCACTATGTGTGATTTATTGTACACAGGAATTAAAAAAATAGATAAAGTGCATTACCTAATTCTTTCCTTCTTGCATTTACCTACACTGAATTGTAAAGCAGAAGGTGAAAATTGATAAGAATAGTCTTGCAGTACATAAAAAATTGGTGCCATTCACCCAATTTTTTAATGTACAAATTGACTGCGGTTTTATGAAATAATATATTAAAACAGTAAATTGGCTGCTGCAAATGTTAATAACCAAAGTAATACCTTGGTAGTCAATGTGCATATGCAAATAGCCAAAATACTATGTTGTGGTAATATACACCATCTATTACTATATTCTCACCTACTTTTGGCCCAAAATTATTTCAAAGCCAGAAATATATATAATTGACGTGCAATTTCAAGTCTGATAAGTGGGTAAGTCACTGTTTATCTTTTTTTTTTCTCAATTGGCTTTAAATTGTAATACTAAGGGGCTACTCTACCATTTAAATTATTTCAAGCAAATACAGATTCTACATAGAAAATGGACATTTCGATTAAAAAATAGTTTTAAAAAATGAACTCAGGAAAGCAAGGAAAGAATAGCTCTTGGCAATAAGTAAAATCTTATCTAGTTCTTAAAAATCTCACTAATGCATACTTCTGTCATGTGTTGATGCAGGCAGAGGAAATCATCTGATTATTTGACAATAAAAGTATCTTTTCTCCCCCTTTTATCTGTAAACCATCACAGTTTAGCCACTTCATTAACTCCATATTTTGAATATTTTACTAGAAAATTTCTCCGAGCTATTGCTACATCAAAATTAAAAACTTGTACTTGACCTAGAATGTCTTTTAAGAAGTCATTAATTTTCAATCCAAAGATAAATGATAGAGTTGTTGTTCTAATGACTAATGATACTAATTGTTAAACTTGCGCGTTTTACAGTTTCTTATACTTCTTTTTTTCCTGATGGACTAAAGTGCCCTTTACTTTCAGAAGTCTCAGAGGATAAATTTACATAGAACATCTGCAAGTCCTCTCTTAACCTTCATTTGCTGAGTTAAATGCTTGGATGTTTTATGTATTTATTCATTTATTACTGATAGGCTGCCTTCCCAGAACAACTATAGCTTCTTCTCTTTCTGAACCTTTTTCATTCAGCAATGCTCATTCTTTACTACTTTATCTATAAGCAATACTAGTTTTATAATTTTTGTCAGTATTGACTTGGTTTTGCACACAGGGCTGTATTTGCCATTTTAATGAGGACCTTGTCCTCTAAACATTATTTCTTATCTCATACAAAGACAAGGAGTATTTTGAAAGAATATACATCTTTCCTTTATCCCACTTTTTCCCATGTTACATCACAATTTGAAATACGTTTTCTGAAGTTTCAAAGTTCCCTAATTTAGAGTAACAAAAAGATTAACACAAACACTGAGTTAAGGAAACAAAGGGTGAGGTTCAGCTCACAGACAAACATGCTCAAAACTTAGCTTGGTGGTGGGGTTGGCAGACAAGATGCAGCATCTGGAAAAGACTCATGTCCCTCGTGACCAGAAATTGGATATTGGCCTGGACATCTCAGGGTTTTTCCTAGGGAATGTGTGGTTGGGCAACTGAATTAAAGTCACAAATTCATGGAATTTTCTGAGATAGAAGGGACCAATCAAGATCATCTAGTCCAACATCTGGCCCTGCACAGACACCCCAACAATCCCACCTGTGCCTGAGAGCATTTTCCAAGCACTGCTGGAGCTCTGGCAGCCTCAGGGCTGTGCTCATTCCCTGGGGAGCCTGGGCAGTGCCCCAGAACTCTCTGGGGAAAGACGATTTTCCTGACATCCCACATCGACCTCTGCTGACGCAGTTCCAGCTGTTCCCTCAGATCCTGTCACAGGTCACCAGAGGTCAGTCAGTGGAATCTAAAAAGCTCCAGAGTTCACAATAGATTCTGTTGTGAGAGTCCTGAATACCTGCACTGACTGTGTTGATTTTATCTCCTGCTACTGCAGTACAAGCTTAGCCTAAACTGGTAGACATGCCCTCACTGGCAACTGGTTTAGGTGCCTAATCTTGAAGCTGAACCCTTTTTAAACCAGCTAAATTACAGGGTAGAAGAAAGAGACATTTCCCTCCTGCTTTGCAATGGAAAATGACCAAGGAAAAGGGTATTTGACAAACTAGACATTAATGCAGCCTTTTCTCCTGCTTTGTAGAGTATTCACTACTGTAATTTAAGGACCTGCTGTCCTCATTTTTCCTTGGAAGCTACACAAAGCTTCTTAGGTAGCATTGCCTTAAGCCTGTTACAAAAAACAGCTGTTTCAGATTCGGGTATAATCTACCAAGTATTTATGGTCCAACCTAAAACTTGCAGGTGAACTTTCCTTTTTAACTTTACCTTTTACATTTTGTGCAGAAAATGTAGAAAGAGTTCCATTGGAAGCAACACTGTTCTCCTTTAAATACTAGACCTGTTCTTATCAGAGTGAATTGAGAGAACAAACTATTTGGTATTTTTAAACTGTTCTTTAATGAAAAAAATGTTAAAATTACGAAAACCTGCTTGGGAACAGAAAAAGATTGGATTTTACCATGATTAACCAACTAAGCTCAGCTTGAAAATTTTACTCTGTGGAATTTTTGTACCTGCTTGCCTGTCTAGCAATAGAAAAATTACCTTCAAGTACTTTTCTTACATTACACTGAAATCCATGAGTCCAAGACCTGATAGACATTTTTTTCGTTCAAACACTGGGCTTTAAGTGACCAGAAAAGTGGAACCTGACCTTAGCAGCTCATAGCAGGGTTGCACCTGATAGTAGCTTATCAGGCTCAAAGTTTCATCAAATAGCATAAGCCTCAGTGAGCAAAACATTGATTTGGTGATAATCAGAAGGTTGGAATGGTAAAATGTGCCAGGGCACAGAGCTCCTGACAGTTTATTTTCAAGCCTATTGGTTTCAACAAGGTATGTAATTACTCATAGACCATAAAACCACTTTAAGACATCAGAATTAGTCCCCCAGTACAGCTCCATTTACCATTCCCATGGTTTAAAATTCTGGAATCCTGGATGACATTTAGCACCAGGATAAAAGGAAAGTAGAGTTTTAACAAAATTGTAGATCATGGGTGAAGAAGTAAAATCGTATCCGAAACATATGCAAGAGGCTTGTTCTGCAGAAACAGGAGAGTGTGATTCTGTGTGAAGGAGGGATAGTTTCAACATTTTTCTCAGTCCTCCCACAAATCCAGAGGGAAAGCAGGATTGTAAAATGTGCCTGAGGTTCTGCAAATCTGTGAGTTTCTTTGAAAACAATACAGGCATTCAAGTACTGCTGTGCTCCAGACACTTGGTAGAGTTCCATAAAAGAATGAAATGTCGTGCAGATGAAAGATGACAAGAATCCCGGCGCTTACAGACTTCATCCACCCAGAATGAGTCACCGTCACGATGGCCACACCATAACAGATGGCTACTCTGAAGCAAAAGTGCTGCACTTCATACCTGGAGCTGCTTCATTAATGGAATATGCAATAACTAAGATCTACAACATGTTAGGAAATCTTTCATGAAGAATAAAAAACACTCTGTGTGTGCTATGTTTCATTGCATTGATGGTACAACTGTGATTTTAAAGTTTGGTGCTTGCTTTAATAAAAACCTTAAAGAATCACTGGTGCGTGCTTTGAAATTGCTCAATATAGAACTTTCTGTCATGAATTCTAGAACTTTCCAATAGGCAAGGTTTCTTACTGAAATTGGTTAAAATGAAAAAAGTAGTAATTTAAGTCTTGAAGTGGTTCAAATCTGAGTGTAATCCTTGAAACAGATACGTTGATATGAACCCATTAAAAATAAGATTGATTCAGTTTAGGAACATACTACATAATCTTTTTGGTCCTCTTTTTATGCAGGAGTTCCAAGCAGACACTGAATTATTAATAGCTGATTAATATAGGTGTTGGAGTCAGTCCAAATTCAGCACCAACCTCAACATATTATAGTAGGATGGTGGAATCTCTTAAGAAAATCTCTTGCTCTTGATTCACAATGATCCTAAACTGAGAGCATTCAATTTTTCTTGGGCTAATCAAAAGCTCTGTTGTATCCTTCCCATGACTTGTCCAGCTGTTGAGTTTCTGGATATTAAGATGCTTCTGTTGGTTCAATGACCTTTCCAGTATCAGATACTTTCCCACCCGATCTATGTCTTATACAGCTAACTGCACCGATATTATAAAACTCTCCAAGCTTTTGAGCAATTTTTGGTACTCCATGAAAGTGGAGTTATGTTTGAATACTACAAAATTTACAATTTCAGGTTATATTATTGCAGTGGTTTAACCCAACCAGCAGCCAAGCCCCTCGCAGTCCCTTGCTCACTCCCCCACCAGAGGGATCAGAGAGAGAATCGGGAGTGTAAAAGCTACAAAACTCGTGGGTTGAGATAAACATAATTTAAAAAAGCAAAGCCCACCCCAGCCACTGGGAAGAAAATTAACCACCCCAGAAAAAACAAGCAAAATTTTCATAAAATATATGGGTAGAATTGAATTTATTACTAGTCCTTGGAGGACTGTAAAGAACAGGCCACCACTAATATGTGGCAGTACAGCAATTTCTTTAAAATTTCCTTTGAGGTCCAATGTCAAGCCAAATTTTAACATGTTTTATGCCATGCTAAACTTAATTGTTCTAAGTATGCCATCAACTTAAAAAAAAATCAGTGTGCTATTGTCTGAAAAATGACTAAACGGTGGCATAAAATGAGAAAGAAATTGCAGAGTACTTTATAGGGATGGAATCACAATAAGATTTGCAGCCTCCAAAAAATATTTAATCTAATACAGCTCAAAACTCTTAAAATATTAAGCCCTTAGAATGAGAATATTGGGTTAAAAATGTGAAGCATCTCCTTCTAGAGGAGACCAGCATTCCAATTATCAGCTCACAGTAATACTTCAAGCACAAATATCACTGGACATGGGTCTTTTATGTGCCAAGAGCAACATATTATTCACAATTTCACTTTTAGTGACAGAACCACTCTAACTGCATTTCCCAGGTCTGTTATTCAGACTGCTTAAAGATCACACTCTAAGCACTCAAGAATAAATCTATCTGGAGCTAAAAGATGAATTGTATTACGAAGTTGGCATCAAGTTAAATTGTTCAAGCAGGGAAAAGAGGTTAAAAAAAAATTCAAAGCAGAATACCTACAAATCTTCAGGTACAACATACAAATATTGGCACTGCCTTCTCAGGTAGGTCTCTTATGTTCTGTTGTTATGAAAGAACCTGGAAAAAGAAGAATTTTTCCATCTTGAGGCAGCATCCTGAAGTACACAAGAGGACCATTGCTTCAATCATGGGAAACATCATTTGGGAAGAATACAAAGCTGGGACATCTAAATATAAAAACACACAAACCAACCCAAACAAACCAAACAAAAGCACTCAAAAAAGCTGATCTCCATTTAATGTAAGAGGAATTGAAAGTTAAAACCATGAAGAATATTCCCAAGGCTACACAGGCAGTAGTAGATGTAGTAGAGCTTCTGTAGGGGGTCAGAGATTTTGCGCTTTTACTCATTACCAGCGTTCAGTTCGCAAATGTTCCCATCACTCCCTGTTTTCCTCAGTCATACAAGGATTCTGCTCACAAGCAAGAACATGTTATTTCTATACACAGTCTGCATTATCTTGGGAAGGGAAGCATGCAGACACTGGACACTAAACTGAAGAGGGTATTTTAGTTGCTGTGGGTTCCAGCACATAAGCCAGAAAGAATATTGGGCAACCTAAGCCAAACACAGCAGTCACAACACGAAACGTCACCAAAGAAGCACACTTGAACTCTGCACATCTTTTCAGTTTCACTTTATCATACACTTCATCCAAGCATCTCAAAACTCTTAAAAATATTTATAAAATCTTACAGAATTCCTGAGAAGTAAATTATCATGAGTTGCTACTTTACAGACTGATGCACTGAAATTAAAAGACAACTCAGCATTAGAGCTAGGGAAAGAATTTCACACATCTAACACCTTTCCTTCAGTCCTGAATAAAAATGTCGTAAGCTGCCTATAACAACAAGTACTTAGAGACACCCTGGCAGCTCTGAAAGACGTATTTATATTAAACTCTACTAAATTGCAAAAAATTGTTGTTTTACATTAATTGATTTTATTTCTTGCCATGCCTTCTAAACAGTTAGTGAAGTGTTGCAGTTCTCAGAACTGAGCAGACAGAGACTCATCTCATCAAATGTCTTGTCTTAAACAGGACTTTTCAATACAGATTCACAGAGACATTCAGAGAGTTTGTTGTGAAGTTAAATTCAGATAATCCTGAGAATCTTCCTGAAAAGCAAGTAACCATAATTATTTATGTCTCAATATAATCTGAACTTGCATATCCAATTGATTTCCACTCTTTTTTCAGTGCAGAGGCTACAATCATTCTGTCATATAATTGTTAAATTTGGAAAAGACCTGTAGTATCATCAAATCCAGCCTTCAACCCAGCACCACCACCATGTTCCCCACTAAACCACATCCTCAAGTGCCATATGCATGTTTTTTTGAACACTTCCAGGAACTGTGACTCCACCCCTGCTCTTGGCAGTCTGTACCAAAGCTTTACAACCCTTTCTGTGAAAAGTTTTTTTCTAATTTCTAATCTAAACTTTGCCTGGGGCAAGGTGAGGCCATTTCCTCAGGTTTACTGAATGTTCAGTGTCACACAATGATATTTTATCAAAGATGTTCACAAATAAAATGTTTAAAATATATTAAATTAATAAGTTCACTGACATGGAATGAAACCAGGATAACTTTACAAGATTTCCTTTGATTTAGTTGAAGTTCCTTTGTATTGTCTCAGTGTAGTGGCAGAGTATTTGGTCAACAACCTTGCATTAACTTTGAGGTACTGAGAAGTGGAAGCCAAGAAGGAAGAATTCCACAGAGAAAGATGGAATATGCTACACTGTAGGCAACAGTAAGTTAAACGTGTCTTTGTGGATGCTGACTGCAAATATGATGAAAACATAAAGAAATATTAGACATAGTTTGTCCATTATTATCACCCTGTTTTATTTAATGGACAGTAGTTCTTTAGAAAAGGGACAACCTCTTCATGCATTTTGAAGTTATACAACCCTTATGACCATGTCCGTAACTGAAACTGCAACATTAACAGGACAGACCCTCCATCACGGTTAAAATGCTAAAAACACTTTCAAGCATGCATTGTACATAGCCCCCAAAGATAATTTTTCACTGATTGGCAATGGTGGTTTTTTGGTTTTGTGGGGTTTTTTGGTGGTTTGGTGGCTTTCTTTTCCTTAAGCTGTTATTTGGACAGATGTATTAATCCAAGAAAGAGTAGATATTCATTAAGGATAGTGAAGAAAAATTGGGCGGTTTTGATCTAGATCTTGGTTTCTTGTGTTATTTTAGGTGTGAACAGTGCAGAACTCAACACCCTCTCAGGCTCATTGTAAATTATGCAGCTGTACTTTAATCCATTCCTCAGTTCCAAAATGAAGAGGAAGAAAATGAGGGATGGGTTTCTTGAGAAAGAAATACTTTGGGGAGGTTATTTGTTTTTTTCCTTTCCTAGATGTGATTCTTGTGTTTTTATGGAACATCAGAAATGCAGAGTTTGTCATGGTTTAGCATGGAGTGGGAATCAGTGAGATGTGCAAAATGGCTGGATACAGATTACCCACTATGCAGCGTTCTGATTTAAATTATAGTGAAAGCTGAGATCTAAACCCTGAGATGGGGAGGTAGAATGTGCTTTAATCTTTCCTTTTTAAAAAGATTTCTTTCCCTATATCTCACATTTAATACTTACAAGGGAATTCTTTCCCTATTGTGATAGATTTATCTCATGAACACAATTATGTATTCTGTCCTTGAGGCTGAAAGTGTTCTCAAAGAGTTCTTCCTGTTACTCAAAGGAAAAAAAGTCTGTAGAAAGTGCAAAACATTTTACAGTTTATCAATCTGAATCAGCAGGTGTAAATGTCCATTGATCTACCGACAAGCCCTAATAAATTTTTAAAAAATGACTGCATGTCCCGAAAAAAAATACTGTCCAGAACTTTGAAGGGCATAATTTTTCATATTTTAAATTCTGGAGTAGTTCTTACTGTCAGAAGTAAGGCTCAGTATTAAATTAGAACTGCAAACCTACAGACATTTTTGCTCTTGTATCAGCGAATGTGACTGAGAGGTAGCCAATAAGTTTGCAGCTGTGCCACTGCACTGATTTCGTTGGATTCACAAGCTAAACAAAGTCAGTACCTCTTAATATTCAGACAGAAATTTCCAGTTTATTAACATACATACAGCTACATGAGTTGCATACAACGCCAATGTTTCAAAAATCATGTTCATTCTGAGGTAAGGGATTCCTGTCTCAAGAGCTGTACTAGAGTATATCCTCTTCTTAATTGCTGCTTATCATCCATTCTCCTGCTCTTTCTCAGTCTGTGATAACAAGATCTGCACGTCACATCCTCACTGACAGTGGAACTTTACCCTCTTTGAGAAAGAAGGTCTTCTCTTTTTGCAAAGAGATGAGGTGACCTGTTCTCCATTTCTTAGACAAATTGTAGACTGTACAAGTGACTCTAGAGGTCCTCAATCTGTCACAAAGCCAAAATAATCTATGGCTAAACCTCCTTCCACATGCCTGCCAAATGTTTCTCCTCACGTTTTGACCCACACTCTATGGATTTTTCATTTCCCATCTTTCAATCTTTTATTTTCATTTCCTGTTCTGTCTCTAAATTTCTCTTCCCCTGTGCCCACTTACCATATGTTTTATTCTTCCTGATCCTACCATCAAACAGAAATCCAGACTCCCGTGATCAGAATATACTCTTTGCTGTGTCAGCACAGATCACAGAACCACAGGATAGTTTGGGTTGGAAGGGACCTGTCATCTACTCCAACACCCTGCAAGGACACCCCCAAGGGACCTTGGGAATGGCTTCAAACTGAAGGAGAGTAGGTTTAGATTGGATATTAGGAAAAAATTCTTCCCTGAGGGGGTGGTGAGGCCATGCAAAGGTTGCCCAGAGAAGCTGTGGCTGCCCCTGGATCCCTGGAAGTGTCCAAGGCCAGGTTGGACGGGGCTTGGAGCAACCTGGGCTAGTGGAAGGTGTCCCTGCACATGGCAGGGGCTGGAGCAAGATGTTCTTTAAGGTCTCTTACAACACAAACCATTCTGTGATTCCATGATCCTGAACTAGACCAGGTTGCTCATAGCCCCATCCAACCTGACCTTGCATGTTTCCAGGGATGGGGCATCTACTACCTCTCTGGACAACCTGTGACAGTGTTTTAACACCCTTGTTGTACAAAACTTCCTTCTTATATCTAACCACTGACGGCCTACAAGATCTCAAAGAACATCAAGACCATCAGCACACAGCCCAAATAAGTATCCATCCAGTAAACCTGCCCAACAAAAGTGGAGAATCTTTCTCAGTTGTGGACCCCACCCGCTGAAATGGAAGAATCTGACACCATGACCAGACCTTCATTAGCTTTCTCTGTTATGCAGGACTATTTCCATTTATATTATGGAGCACTGCTACTTCATACAGCATGGTTTCTGTCAAGAAGTGGTCCAGAGACTTCTTCAGCCTTCTGAAATATCTTCCAGACCATCCACAGTGGTCCATGGCTCATGACTCTCTGTTCCAGAGATCCAGATCCTCATCATTTAAATTACAGATACATTTGTCAGTTATAACAATAACTGAGCTACACTCACTTGAGGGTGACTTGACTAATAAACTCTTTAGAGAGGTGCAGCCATACACAAGCCAGGCATAACTGGCAATCATGAAACGTTCTGGTAAGCCCCCAAAAGTGGTGGAGGAATCCAGCTTCCCATGTCATCACCAACTGGGAGGCAATAAGAACAAACTACCATCTGGCACACTATGCCTTTGCCCCTGTGAACTTTTAAAAAGATTATGTTGTCATATCAATGAGGAGAAAGTGTTTAATTTATTAATTCATCTTTAAAAATTATGGCTAAAGTTGTGTACCTAGTCATGACATCTTTCCTTAATTTGATGCATTAAGGAATGTTATATTTGGTGTCATCAAATGATCTCCCTTAATTATGACAATGGGTAACGATGGTCATTAAAGTAATGACATTTGTCACCATCAGTAGTGGCAAGGGTAATGAATAATGAGCAAGGCAAAATTTCCAGAGTCTTTATAGTCTTACATTCCACTCAGCAGCAGGCTAGAAAAACACAGAAACAAAATAGTTCCCTGAGGACAAAAAAAGTTTGAGTTTGAGGAAGACAAGAGAGAAGATTTAAAATGCTAAAACACACTAGCCAAGAAAGATATGGATTAATTATGTGGGATAAAAAAACCCCCACCAAAACTTAAAAGCCTTGTGAGCAAATCCACCTTATTAGATCTGCAATAAGATCACCCTATATATTCTTTTCATAAAGAAACACAAACCAGTTTTTATTGTGACTGCCCACACCTGGAGTATGGTATCCAGTTCTGGTCCCCACAATTCAAGAAAGTTGTGGATGGATTGGAAATGGTCTGAAAGAGGCCACAAAAATGTTTAAAGGGCTGGAAAGACAGAATAATTTGGGTCTTTTTTCCCTGGAGAGAAGGTGGCTCTGGGGGACCCTCATCACAGAATTCTTAATACCTATAGGGTGGCTACAAAGAGGGTGGAGGCTCTCAAGCAGCCCATGGAGAAGGCAAGGGACAACAGGCATGAGTTGTACCAGAAGAGGATTCATCCAGATATACAAAAGAAATTTTTTACACTGAGAACAATCAACCACTGGAACAACCTCCCCAGGAATGTTGTAGAGTCCCCATCCCTGGCACTTCTCAGAGGTGACTGGGCAGGGTACTCAATAATCCCATGTAAATCCCATGTAAAAGCTGGACCAGGTGATCTTTCAAGCTCCCTTCCAATCTGTCTTATGGATTGTTCTGTGATTCCATGATTTTACACTGAATCCCAGAGGCCGTTTTTATCCTGATCTCGAACAGAAAAACCCCCTGAATTAAGAATGGTGGCATGTATTTTGAGATGCAGAATTATCTTTTTTCCCACCTACAAAAGTAACAACCTATATTTGTAATGCTTCCTAGTTTTGCTCCGGCATATAAGCACAATAGATTCTAAATATAATAATATTTTACTTTCTTTCTGACACGAACATCCTGTGCACATGCAGAAAGGTACAGCATATGTCTTGCATTTTCACATTAAACTTCCATGAAAAGTGATGCAATGTGGCATGGGGAGTGTTTCTGCCAAGCGGCATGAAGAAACGACTAGGGCAAAGAACAGCTCAGGTAGGCCTACAGTTCATACCATAAATGCCACCAAACCTGGTGTTACATCTTTTTTTTCTCCAAAGAAAAAGGAGAACAAGCACTTTATTAGTGCTACTTCTCTCTGCCCAGATTGTCTGTCCAGCTGCAGACCAAGCAGGGAGGAAATCTAAACTGGACTAACCAGTGATTCCAGCTAAACTGTCATTATGAAAAACCTCTTCTACTACCTGCAGGACCTACTGCTCACTTTAAAATTGGCAAGGAGGACACTTAAGGCTGCTCTGACATGGGCTTTTCTAGGACATGACATAGCTCTGCTGAAATGAATGAAAGTACATTTTATAATAAGTGTCTTGCTGGCTTTTAATGAAATGATGCATTATTAGCAAAGATTAAAAGAACTAATTATGTACAACATGGTTGAATGATGGCTGGGGGGAGAGAGATGATAACTATCTCTGTGCATTTAAAAACTGAGCATTAAGAAAAGAAAGGATTTTTAATTTTTAAAGTAGTAGAGATGGGACAGACTTCATTAATAAACCAAAAAAGCAAAGCAAAAATAAAAAGAAAACCACAGCTGGAAATTCAGTAAAGCTAATTTTGAGCTCAATATCAAATGGTTATTTGTCTGCAAACTGAACTCCTCAAAGTGATTGTGAAATCTCTGTGAGTTTGGCTACTAAAAGCACAATGAGAAAAAGTATATGAAAAGAACCCAAAAAATTATTTATTGAATATGGAAACCAGATTGCCTGAATACATCTTAGACATAATGGACAGCTGTTCCAGGAGAAAGGTCAGACTCTGGGCAGTGAGTACGATAATTCCTCCTGGTACTCTCACATGGATGTGATTTAGCTCTTACCATGTGGGGATCCACAGCCTCTGAGATGAAAAACATCACAGTCAAAGACCATAACACCATTTTCCTGACATTTCCCGTGAAACTCAGGCTTCTTCAAGCACCGTTTTGATACGATTTTAAGAAAGCGGTTTAGAAATAAAAATATTTAAAGCAGAATTTAAATAGCAATTGTGACCACCAGGTTATATAACCTATCAACTGCACTAGCAGGCTCTATAACTGTATTGGAATGCAATAAAAATGCCTTCAAGAAAAATAAATGGCATGAAAACTATGTTGAAGTGGAATCTTAAAGGTAATAGATTTGAGTATGGAGAGAAAGATTTGAATAATTTGACAAGGTATGGATAAAGAGTTTCATTAATTTCAAAATGGAGTTTTGCTGGAGTTAGCTCTGCACGTCCTGCGGCTCTGGGCTCGATGTTACACAAAAAGTAACACCTCGCCACACAGAGCTGGCACAGAGTTTGCTAATTTTATGTTTGCCTGTTGAAGAAGAGGGCTTGGTGCAACATCCCAGGAAATATCTACCTACCCTACATCCCATGGGCACATCAAATGG
Source organism: Corvus hawaiiensis (assembly GCF_020740725.1). Lineage (NCBI taxonomy): Eukaryota > Metazoa > Chordata > Aves > Passeriformes > Corvidae > Corvus > Corvus hawaiiensis. The sequence continues at coordinate 4,613,377 of NC_063217.1, read as the reverse complement.
AAAAAAATGCTCACAACTGGAGCCTCAAAAGCAATGGAAGTTCAAAACAACCAACTAACTTTCTCCTTGGATGGAGCACATTTTTCCCCCTGTGCAGCTGGGCAGCAGGAGAAGAGCTGGAATAGCATTTCAGCAAATGCCCTGGTCTCTTTATCAAGGGCAGTAAAGCAGTTTCCATTACTGTTTTCTTCCCCATACTCAGACTTGTTAGAGACAGTCATGACTTAATGCTGGTATTTCTCCCTCCTTCCCTATCTCCTCCCTCCAAAAAGCAGAAGTCAGGGGGAAATAGCTGATGCTACTACTCCCAAGGCAGTCTCAGACCATCAGGAAATCAAAACTGAGTCTATGATTAATGTGAGCAATCAAAAGAAAAAAAAAGCTCCTTCAGCTCCAAGAAAATCTTTTTTTTCCCCATTATGAATGGGGGAAAATGTCTTATTCAGCTGAAGACAGTAAGCAGTCTTATGTCCAGTGACAGATGTTACATTCAAATGGACTGGAAATGTGATGAACTATCCAGTTTTGTCTCACAAAGTCTGCAGCTTCACTGGAGTGAAACACTGAGAAAATGGCAACCAACCAGCCCAGATTTATGAGCAATCCAGAGGACACAGGATATGGAACGTGATCAAGAACATAAAATACCTGAACTCCTTTAAAATATTGAACCTTTAGAACATTATGTTCACAAAATAAGACTTAGTTCACAAAAAAATGAACAGGTACAAACACTATGTGGATTAGTTTGGAAATGAATTACAGTTCAGTGCACAGTCCAGAGTACATATTCTCTGCTCATCTGGCTTCTGTGTGCAAACTGTCTGTGCATGAGAACTAAAAAAGAAGAAATAGGAAAATTAATTGGACTAGAATTACTACTTCACACCATATTAAAAGAAATTAAGAAGCTCAGTAGAAGCCAGATCGGAAAGGACCTTAAAACAAATAAACGGATTAGGTTTGATGTGGAAAAGGAGAGCTCATGGATGTGTGGTTAAAATGGGTAATAGGATCAGAGGAATGAGGGGGAAGCACTCCTACTGGGAGCCTCTAATGTAAATTGTAGAGTAAGACAAATTTTGACCAGGGCATGAGAAGAGGAGAATATGGTAGTGAAGATTCCTGACACTGAATATTCCAGAAAATGAAGCTTGTGAATATTACTTACAATTTTTAATCAGCTCTAGCACAAATGTCATAGGGTGCTTTTTCCTCTCCTAAGGTATGGTAATGATTTACTTTTCACAGTCCAAATTCTTCCTAAAGTTGAAGAGCTTGTCAGTAAATCTAGATCTTTGGTCTTCTGTTCAAAAATATTATTCTTTCTAAAAGAACAAAGACAGATTTTTGGCCTCCTGGGTTTGGAAAAGAAACACCATGAAGTTTGACTGAGTTGTGGCTGTCCCATCCCTGGAAGTGTCCAAGGCCAGGTTGGATAGGGCTTGGAGCAACCTGGTCTACTGAAAAGTGCAGGAGATGATTTTTAAATTCCCTTCAACCCTAACCTCTCTGTGACTCCATGACTGTATTTTTTTTCTTTAGTATATACTGTAATACGGTTAGCAGGTAGGAGATAAGAGGTCATGTGTTTGTTTTCCTTTCTGTGAAGTCCACTTCCCCAACCAGAAAACTACAAACAAACCCAAACTTAACTATTTTATGTCTGAACTCTCAAGTTGAGAAATTACCAAATTTGAAATCAGAGCAGAAGCACCCACTGTTTACTTTCTTACCAGGGTGTTTCCATAGTGAGGGAGAGCGAGAATCTCAGTTTAATCTGAGTTAGTCTCATTCCAAATCCCCATATCAGATACTCTCACATCACAATTTTTTGTTATACATAACAAGAGTTCAACAATCTTTAAGACTTTTGACTTAAAAACTATATGTTTTATAAAAATGTTTAAGAACAAAGGTCGGTTCTTAATACGACAGGAATATTTCATCACATGCTACTTTGATTTTGCTACACAGCCTTACTAAAAACTGACTGTTACAAGACAGAGTTTATGCTGAAAGCACAAAAATATGAAAAACAAAACAAAAACCAATGCCCCCCAAAAATCCAGTAAACAAAATTAATTAAGTTGTAAATGAAGAAATATGACCTAAATTGGCAAAGGGAAATATTCATGATTGATGCAATTCCACAAAAGACAGGAGTATTAATTACGAGCAAGACACCATATGTAGAAATCTTTTGTGTATTATATTCTGTGATGTGGTAGAGTTCAGATAATTTGTTTTTTAATGATTAATGAAGTCAGAATCATTAGCATGTGTTTTTTCCTACAAAGAATGAAGCAGATGGATCTGTCAGGGCTTTATAAAGTTCAAATTAAAGATGAGGATTTTCCTCTCCACTGTTTGCCTGCATTTTACGGGGGAGGAGGGCAGTGAGAAGGAGAGTAACTGCAATTTCTTTGATCAAATGAATTCAGGATTCTGCATGAATTCTGAATAAACCCGTAGGTGTTCGGGGGTTTTTCTTCTTGTTTTTTAAGCAGTTGGGTTTTCAAGTGGGTAAATTGTATTTTATTCCTTCTCAAGAAATTTATATTCTTATTTCTTAATAAGCCATTCCCAAAAGGCTTTCAAAAGGGTTGCATTGCAATGGGGGCTTATTGCTCTGCAGTTGTATTGTAACTAGAATTCAGTCTCTGACTTCAAGAAAAGGCCTATAGGCAAAGCTAAATCAATTTAATCCGACTTAGCATCCTTCAGGGTCTTTCAGCAAAGGTATCACAGCACAGACTTTTGGGATCTTTTCAGCTTATGCAACTGTTAAATCAGAGCAAAGAACCCAGAATGCTCCTGGGATTTCTAGAACCGAAGTACTTTTCCAAGAACATCATACAGATTATGTGTTTAATGTCCAACCTTCTTCACAGCCGCACAGTGGCTTTTCTCCTCCTTATCAGGTTTAGTAATCATGACAATTGATGTTCTGAGTTTACTTGATACACAGTTGTCCCACAGTTGTGCTGCAGCCCTTGCTCCGTTACGACTCTCAGACTTCCCATATTTCAGTCCAAGAAAGGAGATCCTCACATCTGCTGTAATTTTTTTTTTTCTAAATGTAGATAAGAGCAGTGTAAAGGCTATGTGCACATCCAGACATGAAAACTGCTTCCTCAGACTAATACTGTTGAAGAGGCTTTATCACACTCTCACCGTGTCCTAATTATAAAGTGATTTTTATGAGCTTCCAAGTTTAGCAGAGAGACAGATATGACAATTGATAGGTATCAATTTGTCTGTCTCTGGGACTCAGGTGTCCATATAGCAAACTGGACACCTCCAGCCTGGGTGATGTTCTCTGGAATGCTGCCCCACAATGACACCGAAATTTACCCCAGGGTTGCTGCTTCCTGGAATTTTGAGAGTTCAACATTGGAAAGATCAAACCCCACGGACCCAAACCTTCCTGTTAGTACAGGTAAGCTGCAGAATTGCCCAAACTGTCTGGGAGCCAGAGAGAAACATCATTGCACTAAATCACCTTACAGGAAGTCCAGTGATGACTTTTTCTCTTACACAGAGAAAATATTCCCAGAAGAGCTTGAACTCATGTTTCCCCCACTGTCACAAGCTCATGGTTTGATTCCTCCATAGAACCTTAAAATCTCTTTTGCACAGTGGCACTGCTCAGCTTTGCTTGGTTTTCATGAAATTTTTAATCTTTTCAGTCTTTTTAAGCCAAAGTGGCTAAAGTTGGAATAGGGCCAGGTGTGCAGTGCCACTCCAGCTGTGTATTAGGCAGGCTTGGAGGGACAAGATCTCACAGCTGACCTGAGCAGAAGGGAAATCACATATGAACCACATAGACAAACCTTTCAAGTTGATTGTAAGTGTTGAGGATCACAACTGGTTAACAAAATGTACACCAAGCACCTTGGTGCTTCCATGAATTTTGTCCCTCACCCCTAATCCAAATAGTTATCTCTGGTCATTTGATTTGGAGATTGAGTCCCTTTCTGTCACTGTGTGGGACTGATCATCAAACAGTCACTTTAATACAAACCTGAAATTAATTAAATTTACCTGGGATTAAGGAAATATTATGCTGTAATTAGAATGCTTTCCTGGACACTATCTGTTTAATCACACATCAGTCAGCCTGACTATAATTGTATCCTCATAATTAATTTTCCACTGTCCACCACTCCACATTATTCTGAAGAAAAGAAAACCTTTCCCAGCAGATTGCAAGCAAGCATTGCATATTTTTTTTCCAAAACTGTTCTGATAGAAATCATCTTAATGAAAACTTGATACAAAATTCAAAGCAAAATATGAGCATGGAGATAATATCTGCATTTCCTATTGAAATACTGTGCAGATTTCAGTGTCATTGCAAGAAGTTACCTAAAGAGTTAAGAGAGACTTTACAAATGCATCTGTCTGCACCACCAGCCTGTGTGGTACAAGAGAGAGGGAGCCTGCTGTAAGAATATAAACCTCTAATAAGATCAGAGACTTTTACTAAGCCACTCATGCTTGAAGTCTATTGAAAGACAATCTTTGGTACAGTACTTCCAGAAAAGATGTGAACTGAAATCAATATCCAGTAAAAAACAGATTAAGAGACCGAACTAAAGAAATCAGAAGTTACTCAGCAGAACAGACATATATCTTAAGGATTATCATTGATCATGAAAGCATGGGGTCTTTTTAGATCCTGGGAGAGAGCAATTTCTAAGGACGAGATCCTGTCTCTTCTTTCATTTTAGGTATAAATCCCTGTAGTACAATAAATTTTAAATCTCCATATTTGAATTTTAAAATAGAGTGGGGGGAAAAAAAAAGAAGGTTCAGATATCATCTGATCCTGGGGAGAAAAATCTAGTTTTGTACAAAAAGGAGCTTCTTTTTACTCACACATTTGAATATGTCTTTGTTTTTCTATGAAATGAGGCAATTCATTTCTGAGATGAAAGATGATCTTGCAGATGGGAAATGAACATTCAGCAAAGGTGAGGTTATTGCCAACATCTTCAGAGACCTTTGGCCAATTTAATTACTCCATAATGCCATTCCTGACTCCAAAATGTCAATAGTAATAATGTGCATCCTTCCTACTCAGGTGGCCAATGCTTTGGACATGCCATAAACTCTTTCCATGAAAATAAGCCCATAATTTCCAACTACAAAATGATCTGTATCACAACAGCCATTTTTATCTCTCCTTTGCTATATGTTAACAGAATGAGTTTGTATTCTGGTTTTCAAAACCAAGCAATGCACTTCTTTAACCTTTTAATTACTACTACTAAGAAGACGCAGGACCCAAAAGTTTAACAGCAGAAAAAGGCCAAATATCGTAACAGGAATTGCAGGTGGAATGTTTGATGTCACATCTGAATGATTAATTTTGGCAAATTAAACAAACCTATTTTAGTGAACAGCATAGTAACTTATTTCCACTGTGACACAATTCAAATCCTGGTCTACCCAGCACTGAAAAAAATTACAAAGGGAAAAGAATACCAGAAGGAATGAACAAGATACTCTGTTTTGTTCTTCATTAAAGTGTATTTAGCATTGAACATTGTTTAATATTTCCAACATGCATCCATACTTTTTGAGTCCTTATTCAGCAGGGAGTATCTTGCAACCTCAAAATACCAAACTTCATAATAAATTCAAATAGTCCAATTCTATTTCCTCAATGCTGTAAAAAGGAAAGAATCTTTTAAAAACCAAATATACCACCAAATTTCCTTGGTTTTCTTGTCCTCTGGGTTACTTCTTTTCTGATTTAAAGTTTTATTCTGATGCTTTCTAAAAAAAGTTTCACATTCTTAGGTGGGTTTTTTGTTCTGCTTTACTATTCTTTTATCATTAGAAGAAATAACAGTTTATATATGTAAATACATAAGAGCTCCCCACAAGTTGACAACTTTGAAACTCTCCTTCTGATACCGAAATGGACTCTTTTTCTTTCCAGGACTTTCCAGGATTTAAGTTTGCTGTCCTAAGGTGAAGCTTCTCTGCCCACCACACCATTCCTTCCATGGCCATTTATGCACAGACAGGTTTTTTTCTCTATGCTTTCAATATCAAAACGCAAAAGAAAGGAAAGAGAAATTGTCTTCCCCAAAATGCAAAAAGCCTGAAAACACAGCAATGATGAGGCATTTGATCCTTTCCTTCTACTCAGCACCAGGAAGACTCATGGACGTTTTGGAGTGGGGAAGGGTCACAACATTGATTCAAGAATTGGAGCATCTGTCACGTGAGAAAAAGCTGAGATCACTTGTGCAGCTCAGCCTGGAGAAGAGAAGGCTCAGGGGGATCTTCTCAATATGCATAAACACCTGAGATAATGCAGAGAAGAGAGCCCAGCTCTTCGTGGTGGTCACTGAATGGACAAGAGGCAATGGGTACTAATGGAAATACAGGAAATTCCATTTAAACATCAGAAAAAACTAGTTTATTGTGAAAGGGATTGAATGCTGAAATAGGTTCCCCGAAGAGGTTTTGGGTCTCCATTCCAGGCCACTTCCAATCTCTATGATTCTGGGATTCTACTGTTTACACTATGTGGAACCTTCCAAAAAATAGTGATATAAATACCCTAATTGTTTATTTGGTCATACTTTATTAAGACCTCATAAGCATACTGCATCCTGAGCTTGCTTCTAATATCCCTCATAAGAAATCCCAGTTGTGCCATCCCAGTTGACAAAACCTCCAAATTTTAAACAGTTTTCCTGTGAAACTTTTATTCTCCATCTGAAAAAAAAATCCCACAGAAAAAAAAATATTATCTACCAAGACAGACTTATTTTAGTGCCCCCCATCTGGAGAGCTGTTTATCTTTCTTATTCTCACTCCTCTATCCAAGTGAAGTGACTGGGATTTGGGGTTTTCTTCCCTTTGTAAATCTGTTATCCCAGAGGAACCAACATCACCATCACTGATGGGCTTGGCCTTGGCCAGCAGTGGGCCTGGCTTGGAGCTATCTGGAATTCATTCCTTGGACATGGAGGAATTTCCAGGAGCCTCTCATTAAAGCCACCACCCCTGTATCCCCCCTGCTCCCAAAAGCTGGCCACACAAGCCCAATACAACCTACTTCTCACAGCTTCTGCAGCCTGTAACAAAGGAGGGCTGATCCTGTGATCTTCTGCCTGTCGGCTTTTCTTTTCTTCTTTCCCCCACCCTCTGTTCTTGTGATGTGAAAGTAAAGCTGTATTTTCACTGCAGAGCTTCATTTCTTGTGTGTACCTTGTTTCTCACTCTCAGTTGCTCTTGGTCTCTCCCTTGATCAAGCACAGCCTTCAGCCTGCACTTGTGCTTTCATGGTTACGCCAGCTAGAGGCTTGAATTTGGGAGAGCTTGTTGGATTTCAAAGCAATAGAATTGCCCACTCTGAAAGGAAGGAAAATGATCCCCTTGCACTGACAGCTCTCCAGTTGTTTACTTCCATTTTTTCCTTGTGCTCTCATGACCAGGCACGTTGTCTCCTGATCCATGACTTTTCAAGCTGGCACATCCCTAAGAGTCACAGAAAAAGTTGTGCTGTCTTCAGTTAAACTTGGATAGCAGCTCTTCCCTCCCTTTTCGACCCAGCAGACTGCAGAGGGAGGCTGAAACCCCCACTATGGCAGGTTCCTTGTGTGTCATCTTCAGGGTGTAGGCACTGAGGGACAGGCCAGCTTAACCTGCTGCTCAAATCTGGGTGGTGATCACTGAAAGGGACTTTGCAAGGCAAACATTAACGTTAATTCAATTACAAAGTTCCCAGACAATACACGCTAAGGAAATTGCACCCCATCCTCATGTTTGTGTGTGTCCAAGTTCCTTGGTTTTTTGCTAACTAGCTCTCAATTAAAATAGTGCACATATTTTTACTGATGCCAGAAGGCAAAACATTTTGGAGCTTGTCAGCAGGGGAAGAGTCCTGAATGGTATCTGAGAAGGAGAGTGGAAAGCAGAGGTGTATACGACAATTGCATCCAGAAAGAGCTCTGTGTAATCAGATTTTAAGTGTTTCTGCTTCAGTACATAGTCATAAATGTCAGCTGAAAGTTAACTTTGTTGTTTATCACATGCATGTTAATAACTTAATTGAAAACCAAAGTGCTCTATTGATTGCAAATGTAAATTGGCAATGCTGTGGTCTCTGCCTGCCAGTCAATGACAGCAGCACGAGCCAGGGAGGCAAAAACAGAATAAGGGAGCTGATTACAGAAGGCATTGAAGGAAGAGATAAATGTTAGGGAATATTTTTGTATTTCAGTATCAGCAGACTCCCTACAATACAACTCTTCATGCAGCAGCTGATAAAGATTCAATCCCTATAGCCTGTTTCTTTCAATTTAAATCTCAGATGAGACACCCACACATACACACGCATCCCCACTGCCCCACCACAACCTCCTTCAGGGAAGAGCAAGAAGCAATGCTGGTTTCAGGAGACAGCCCCTCAGGGAGCACTATCTGGACTGACAGCTGCTGGATGGGATCAAGGACTCCAGGAACACTCATCCTTCTCCCCAGCTGTACTTTTACTGACAAGAATGGCATAAAACTTTCAAAAGAGTGACTGTATCCAGAGCAAATAGATGCAAGCAACTGGCAACAATTCAAGAGGGTGATCAAAAATCTTCCTTTGGGAAGAGAGAGGGCAGCTTTCTTGTAAAGATGGGCTTTTCTGTACAGGATCTACAAATGTTTTGTCAAAATCCTTTTTTGTAAATGTGAACACCTTAATATTGCTTGAGTTTTGATACTGATAAAAATCGATTTAGTGTCAACAACGACTTAGTGCTAGAGTCAACAAGCACTTAAAATCTTGGGTTTATAATTCACCCCTCACTGCCCTTAAATTGCCAGCCATCAAACAGCACAACATTATTTTGTAATTCTTCTATGAATGTCTTTTCATATTGTTTACAATAATAAGACTCAAATTCACTTGAACTCCTAATTATCAGTGTAGTCTGAGTAGCTCTGAATCCGACCCCTGTTATTGTATTATTATGCAGAAAGGGTCATAAGTGTGATTTGATTGATGCTCTTTGTTTCCTGTACACAAATGAGAGTTTCCCTCTGAGCACAGCAGATGCTGTCTAGAACAATATTGTTATGGAGATAAAGCACTGTGGAGACATCTTTTAAAGGAGAATTAAAGTAATTCACAAGCAGCTGAACTCGGGAATCCTGTGTTCCTGTGCGTTGGAGTCCCATCTCCTACTGCTTTCCGTCATCATCTGTTCCCAAAATCTTCTCCCTGTTACAATATTCAGTACAGGGAAAGCCACTGTGATGCTCCAGCTGCCTTGTCACAGATCTGGTCTGTTCCCTGGGGAGCTGTATCTGGATTTAAGCTGCCGATACATCAATCACGATGTGCTGCTGGAAACACTGGCTGGCCAGCCAAAAGAGGCCGAGCTTATATGGTTTTCTTTGCTTGGAAGCACTAGTTTAGGTTATTTGCCTATTCAGACAGAATTGTCACAAAACATTTGACCCTTATCTGTCTCCATTTGCCACTTCTGACAAATGTAGCAACAACAGCCAGCAGATTCAAAAAGCAGAAAGAGGAAATGAAGCATCAGGTACACAAAGAACTTGATCTGATCAGCCTCACTTACACACAAAATTATTCTGGCCCCCCTTTTTCAGATCTGTTTAAAAGTTTAGTTCCAACTCCACCAAAACTGCTAGGAGTCAGTAAACATATACTAATCTGACAATAAATAATTTATGTGAACATATAATCTGCTCATTTCAGACAGATTGGTAAGGTGAAGCCACATCAAATTTCTAATACTAGGGGGAAAAAAGCAGACAAAGAAAAAACGGTTTTGTTAGATATACAATAAGAATACTGTAAAAATCCCTAAAGTCTTAAAAGGTCAAGTGACAAATTATATTAAAAATTACTATTTAAGTCAAGTAGTAGTTGACTTGATTTTTTGAAGAAACTATAATTGAAGTACTTTAATTTTTTTTTTCTGTCTACATAAAATAAAAGAATTGCATAATTAGCACATAATTACATTCAGGAATGACTGATTTTGGATTCTACTAAGTATGTATTAATTGTTATGCTGGCAACTACAAAACAAAAAGTCAAAAAGTGAAAACCTTCCCCTATCAAGGTCAGCATTTGCATTGTAAGACAATCAAAATAGTGTTAAATCAATGGATAGCCCAACATGCAGTGGCTGCAGGGCACAGGGCAGAGAAGTGGAAGAACAGCCAGGGACTCACAAGGCATTTCTGGAAGGATTCAAACTGACCTTGCTCTGGAAGGTCTGGTGTTGCAGCCAGTGAAGACAAATATTTCCAATGGCTTCGCTGATGCAGGATTAGGTCCATTGATGAGTTATGTATTGACTGGTGTTCATTGGCTCTGCAGAGTCCATTTTGAAACCTCTTCTCCATCCTCTGTCATACTTAATTACTCCTATTGTTCAGTTTGAGGAGTTATAGACTCATGACAAACAAGTGAGAATAAAACTGTTATTTTATGTTATACGCCAGTGCTCCATTCACTGAGTTACACTGTGAATTTTTGTGGTTTTAAAATGTTTTTGATCAATTTTTTTTTTTTAAGAAAAAATACCAAACAACCCACACATGAAACAACTTCATTTACATACCATTTTTGTCTCCTAGGACATCAGGAAACATTAACATATTCCTACAGCCAACTAAATGCATTAACACTGCATACATTGCTGATGAGGCTTTCTTTAACAGGAGGTCAAACCCCATTTGATCTTTGAAACCTGCTCATCCTTTTTTTTGTTCCAGCTTGGATATCAAGATTTCTCATGATCCTGAAATCACCCAAGATAGTTGAGGCATTGATAATATCAAATATCCCAGTTCTGTCACCTCTTGTTCCTATCTCATAAAAAACCCCTACCAAATTGCTACCCTTTTTTTTTTTAATGTTGGCATACAGTGATTGTCCTTTTGCATTTAAACACATTTAAAATAAACCAATCAGCATTTATCTGAAATATTAGGAGGTCTGGTTGTAGATTTTAAACTTGGTCCTGCTCACATTAACACCAATCTTGCAGGACCTCCAGGCAGCTGTTTTCACTTCTGTTATTCGTACATTTTCTGCTCTGCATCCCATCAGTATTTCAGGGATCTCAAAGGGATAATTAGCTGTAGTGGTCAGTCTTACATACAGGTGGACCACAAGTCATATAAATGGTTGTGGAATAATCTAAGTATCTCAAAAATCCTAAAAAACAGGAAAAGTTGTCTGTCTTTGGACAGGAACAATAGAAGGAAATAATGAGTGAAAGGCCTTTTTGCAAGTCTTTCATGGAATGTGACCTTCAATGTACCCAGACTGTGTGAGGGAAGGCAACTCCTGCCAGCCAGATTAAATTGTCAAAGTGAATGAATTTAAAGCCGAGGTTTTAACTTTCTACTTATTTACATATCACATGGAGTTTAACGATTAGCAAATTAGACACAAATCATGTGCAAATCAATGCAAATTACTGGTTCACACACACAATGTAAACTTCATTTTTCATGTTGGGATGTAGCCAGTGCCTGGTTAACAAGCATATGGATTTCTGATCTGGGGTAAATGAGCTACTCCCCCCTCTTCCCCTCTCATTCCTCCACTTGGCACAAACCCACCACATTTCTCATTCAATCCACATAATTCACTCAATACTCTCCTCATGTCAGGCTTCATGTAGGCAGGTAATAACTTCTAGAGTCATTAAATTAGGCTGTGTGCTTTCTCTAATTTGTGCTCCTTGGTTAGAGTTTTGTGGTCACTTTCACTAATTAGAAATGCTTGGTTTATTAACAGAAGATATATGCTCTGGAAAGCTCCTGAAGATTTCCAAGGTGTTTATAGATCCCTGCAACTTTTGTTTTCTTAACTTTTGAACTGTGTCATATATAACTATTCTGAACTGAGCTGACGAAAGCCCTTTGATCTCATCCTCATAATTAAAACCCATTGCATTCACTGCTTCTCCAATGTCACTTTTTGTTTCAGAGGGGATCTCGCTTTCCCCAGGAGAGACTACACACAACCAGAATCACAGAATCAGACAATAGTCGTGCTGAGAAGCAACCTCTGGAGGTCTGTTCTGCAAACTCCTGCTCAAAGCAGGAGCAACCTCAGAGATAAATCAGATTTCACAGTCACAGAATCACAGAATGGTTGGGGATGGAAGGTACCTTAAAAGTCATCTCATTCCAATGCCCTGCCATGGACAGGGACACCTTCCACTAGCCCAGGTTGTTCCAATCCCCATCCAACCTGGCCTTGGACATTTCCAGGGATGGGACATCCACAGCTTCTCTGAGCAACCTATGCCAGTGCCTCACCACCTTCATTGGGAAGATTTTTCCTAGTATCTCATTTAAACCTATCCTCCTCCAGTCTGAAGCCATTCCCCTTTGTCCTCTATCTATTTCTTGGGCACTTCTGGAGTCTGGAAAATCTGCAGGCTCTGTGATTCTGCTCCCTTCCTGCTGAGCCTCTGCTCCTGTGCTGAAGGGAAAATGAATTTCCTAAAATCCAGTGTGAGTTTCAGCTGCTGGAACTTGTGGCCTTTGCCTCTTGACCTTTCATTGTGCAACCCCAAGACTCTACTCTGCCTTCTCTCCTTGTCGCCGTAGGCAGTGGAAGGAAGGTTGCTCTAATTCCCCTTGTAACTTCTCTCATTCCTGTGCTCCAGCCTCCAGCCCTCTGCTATACTCACACCACTTTCTCATTTTTGGAGGACTCCTCAGTTGCAATTAAAATAGCCAACTGTCCCTCGGTGTGCTGCTGCCAATTAGCTGTGAATTCTGAATAATAAACTTCTTACACAATTAGCAGCCACAATTTTTCCCTCCTCTCAGAAATTCTGTGTAGAAGAGACCTTCCTTTAAGTCTTGGTAAAGAAAAAAAACGCCTGGAAAACTCTGTTTATCACCCTAAAACTGATTTTGGATTGTTGCAGACAAGGAAGATCAAAACACACAAATCAAGGGAATGTGCCCACTGGCTACATATAATCCTTAAAACTCCAGTGTGTCTCACAGAAAATCCCACACAATGTGTATGTACAGCAAAAGTTGAACTGAAAACATTGCTGAAGTCACAGCACCCATATAAACTGCCTCAGGCTGGAACATCTAACTGGGCATGAGTGATTTTAATCTCTATCAGATGTGAATAACATAAACAATCAAAGGAATATGTCTTCTTTGACATGACCCTTAATCACTGCAAAAAAAAGAGACAGTGACCTTGATTAACATTGTGCTGCTGAATATGATATGAGAGATCCCATTGATCATGGATTCCAGCAACTGGGGACGTAGAGAGCCTTTGTTTTCATCCCTTCACTTAGTGCCTACAGAATTTAAGGTATGATCAAAATAGAGGAGAATGTTTTACAGGCTGCATCTGTAATCTTCTGCTCCCTGAGGAATACAAAGCTCTTACATCTTTTGCATGAAATAAGAAAGAAATACTCGTATAACCTGGGCTCAATTGCCAGTTCAGTTTCTATTTGAATGTGTATGCAGGAGGACAGAGTAAAAACTGTGCAGGCATCTGCAGGCAATATTTTGTTGACCATTAGCTACATAACTTCTACAGCATAAATAAGTTAAATTTGCTATTTTTATTATTGTTGTTGTTTATTTTGGAGGATTTAGGCTTTGAGAGTCATCCTTTAATCAGAAAGGTGTTTTGTTCTGTAGCAGTACAGTCATCCCTACAACATATTAAAATATACAAAATTTCTGGGTTTTTTAAATGTTAAAAGTAACATCTTTCCGATGAATATTTATTTTTTTAAGCTTGCTTATTTCACAGTTCATCCTTCTCCCATCTAAGCTGCTCTTCCCTTTGCTCCTTGCTTTGCTGCCCAAAGAAATTAATTCTGCTTATGCCCATGGTTTTGCATGTATAAAACATCAGATACCAGCATTTTCTGACCTTCTGCTTCTTTCAGAATTCTATTCATTATTCTGTGGCTTCAAACAACCAGGTATTACTAATATTTTTTAGACTTCACAATCATCCATCTGATGTGTCGAATGTTTTAAGAGGCTTAATCAAAAAACATCCAGCAAGATGAAATGTGCAGAAAGCAGCTGTAGTCTGAATCCTGGACAAAAAATGCCTACAAATAATTACAGACCTCTCTCATGAGCCCCAGACACAGTCAAACAGACTAAGGTTACAGTTCTATGCTAAATCCAGTATTACTGCTGGCATTTACAGCCCCAAAAGTTAAGAGCTCTGGAAAGGATGTGTGGCTGTAGCTGATTGCAAACTGTTGGGAATTATCTCAGCAATGTCATGACTCCCAAATTTTGATCAGAATTTGCTTCACAGGAAGTTATTTACCAAGTTAGGGCCCAGGTTCAGGTCACCATGTGGATGTACCCTGTATTCCAGGTCCTGAGGACAGCAAAGAGGGGGCACATAATGTTTCATTGTTTAACAGTAGTTAGGAAATCTTTTATAGTGCATTGGGAAGTGAACAGGGAGTTCCTCACAGCTTTGAGTACATAAGTTGTTTTTGAAAGCCTGCCCTCCTACAGACATCCACTTCTGAAAACACCTCAGTGCTTTGGGTTTAGGAATTAACCTACATGGGCACCGCAGTGACAGAATTACTTCCTCAGCCAGGAGACTTCATTTACAGCCCTGCACTTGAGATTTTTGCCCCTGTTGCAGTATATCACAGAAACTCATTAAACGAGATGTCTGTGAACCACTTGCTTTGTATCTAAAAATAAGTTCAGTGCCTTATTTCCACCACGGGATCAGTCCAAGAGGGAGATGCTTTTCTTAAGGAATACAAATGTACCATCATGAACACTGCATCTCTTTGCCTCAGAAACCACATGGATTCACAGAGCAAGTGAAAAGGCTGTGGTTTTTTTCCCCCCCTCATGTTTCCCTTCCCTTTAGCTCTTAAATCTGGGCATTGTAAAAGAGGGTTGAGCACTAAACTGTACCCACAAAGAGTTTAGGGCAGTACCAGGTCTGTCTCCAATGCTTCTATTGAATCAAAACAAGCTGACATTTGCTGGACGATAGGATGGCTGGTTTTGTGCTCTCAGAGCTTTAAACCGCTGTGGAGCTCGAGCTGTGATCAAACTGAAGTTCAACAAAACAAAGCAGAGAAACCCACCTGAAGCAGCTCTCTCTAGCTTTGGGTGAATGCTATTTATCACTTGCAAACTTAAGCCTTTCTTCTAGGTGTTCACTCTGTGCACTTTATCTGCTCCCAGGATTGCTCCATTGTGAAGATGAACACAAGTGTGATACTGCTCTGAGCCACAGTTCCCTTGGCAGGATCTATCAGGCAAAGCTGTTGGTTTCTCAGCTTCTGCAGAAAATTCATTCCAAATATATATCTCATATAAAACACATTTGATTTTTTTTTTTAAATACACCTCCCTCTCTCCAAGTAAGTGCAGGTTCTGTTGTAGCTCAGATGTAGAGCCTGGGATCTGAAGAAGAGATAATCATGATCAGACTTACCAGGACATGATGACTCTGAGTGGGGCTCCTATTCCAAATTTGTTGCTTTTCCTTCGTAGGTGTTACTTAAATCTTTGCCACAGGCATCAACTCCAGACAGCTTTTGAGCCATGCATTTGTCTGTGCAGGACATTTGAATTCTATCTCTCCCTTGATATAGATGGTATTCATTAACAATCTGGCATCAATAGGATGTTTGAGCACAAAAATTTTTTCTCTTGGACCCCAAGACTCCAACATGGGCCTTTCATTGCCATTGCAGGTATAGAAATTTATTCCAGTTTCCTACCTTTCCTCAGAAAGGAGCAGGAGGGGAGTGACTGTCTCTCAGCAAGCATTGAGACAAAATAAGACTGAGGAAGAAGTATTGGAATCAAATAATTATTTAGGTTGGAAAAGGCATTTAAGACCATTGAATTAAACTGTTAACACTGCCAAGGCCACCATTAACTGGTTAAGTGCCAGATCAGAGGTCCAAATGAGTGATTTAAATCTTCATCCTTGGAAATTTTCAGCACTCAACTGGACAAAGTCCTGAGTAACATGCTCTGACTTTGAGGTTAGCCCTTTTTTTGCACAGGAGGTTGCACCACAGACCTTATACATTCCCTCACAACCTAAGTTTTGTATGATCACAGTACACAGACTATACAAAATTGAGAACCAAAGGTGGGACTAAATATGTGCAAATCAAATCCACAAACATACACAACAGCTTCTTTAGACTTGTAGTCAACTCTCTAGACCATTCTTGCTCACTGGCCTCAGCAGAGGTGGGCTGAGATACAGGACAGTGTCTGCAGGTGGTAGTGTTTGATTGTGCTGATATTTAGCAGAAAGAAGGAGCTGATGGCTTTGATTTAGGGTTTGTGATTTTGCGTAACTGGCAAGCCAGGCAGAGTCTGTGGATGGGTGTTTTCTATTGCAGTCAAATCAAAACAAATAATATAGTTAAGGCACCATGCAAACTGTTTGGGATATTGTCATATCATTACATGGCTTCTATATCTGACAAACGTTACTTACATTTCAAAGCACGTTTTTCCCCCCAGCTTTCCATATGTCAGCTGCTATCAAAATACACTATTTAGAATTAAGTGGAACAAAAATTAAAATTATTACTTTTTCTACTCTCTGGTCTTCAAGTGCTCGAAGAAAATCCCAGACACTGCAGCATTTGTTAAATGTCCAGCTTTATCCATAACTCCAGAACCACTCTACGGCCTCCAAAGATTGTCCAAGCACTAGAGGATCCCAGCCTCAGCCTTGCAGCAAATAACAAACCTGTACTTTTCCCAGGCATTGCTTCAGTCATTCAAAACTCATCTAAAATAGAGAGCTCAAGAACTGGGATAAAGATTCTCCCGTTTCATGTAAATGTTAAATATGACTGTCTCTTTGGAGGGATAAAAAGCTGTTTGTTCTATAGTGTCAATATGTGGTGTTAAAAAGCTGAAAATAAGAAATCAGAAAGAACAATACAGACTCTTACATGAAGTGACGCTGTGGGAAAATTTGTCAGAGAAGCAATCTTCTGTGTGACTATTCAGGCCCTATATCTGAAATACCAAATTAAATTGAGAAGATACAACCATAGAATGGTCTGGGTGGAGGGGCCCTTAAAGCCCATCCAGTTCCAATCCCTTGCCATGGGCAGGGGCACCTCCCACTATCCCAGGCTGCTTCAAGCCCCATCCAACCTGGCCTTGGACACTTCCAGGGATCCAGGGGCAGCCACAGCTTCTCTGGGCACCCTGTGCCAGGACCTCCCCACCCTCACCGTTTTCCTAATATCCAATCTAAACCTCCTCTCAGTTTGAATCCATTCCCCCTTATCCAATCACTACATGCCTTGTAAATAGTCTCTCTCCATTTTTATTGAACTCTCCAGACATTGGAAGGCTGCAGTGAGATCACCCCAAAGCCTTTTCTTCTCCATGCTGAACAATTGCAACTCTCCCCACCATCCTGGTGCCTCCTCTGGACTCTCTCCAGCAGCTCCACCTCCTTCCTGTCCCAGACCTGGAGGCAGCTCTGCAGGTGGGGTCTCACCTGAGCAGGGCAGAGGCGCAGAATCCTCCCTTTCCTGCTGACCACACTGTGGGATCAGCCCAGGACATGGGGGATTTTAGAGATGGGTCATGTCCAGCTCTCACCCACCAGCACCTCCAAGTCCTTCTCCCAGGTCTGCTCCATCTGCTCATCGCGCAGTCTGGATGGTACAAATGACCAGTCCGAGAAGTTACATGAGCACATAATCACATACAGTCTTTAAAGTTTCATCAGAATTGCTCCTAAATGGCTGCTTAAAGCCAATTTCAGGTCATAAGGAAAAAGGCATCCATCCAGTGTGCTTCCATCTCATCTAAAACCAAGTTCCAGGGAACATGAGCAAATAAAATAAAGAGAAAGTTCTGAAAGCATTGCAGTATTAAAGAAAAGAAATCCCTTTATGTATTAGCAGAAAGGATATTATCCTGCAGTTTTCTTGACCTATTATGGAAAATGGTTTCTGACATTTCAGGTGAGGGTAGTACAGTAGTGGGCATGGTGCTAGGGAAGAGAAATCAGTCAGAGTAATTAGCAAGATAAATGCAGATTTCAACAGGTGAGTGACGAGCAATTGCTGAAGCTGGATGTACTTTCAGTCTTAAATTCAGATAGTAATGTGAGACTACGAGACAGCTATAGCATGTTAATGTAAAAAGCTACTCAAAAAGTTAAGATGAAGGTTAAAGCCTAGGCTTTAACACTTGAGTTCCAAATTTATTGATGGATATGAATAGAACAGTTTACTCATACAATAGTTTTATAGTCCCTGATCTCACGTGTAGGAAAAAGCAGTAGTGCCAACCTCATGCTTATAGATTGCTGGGAAACAAGAACAAAGCAAAAGATGATCTACGTTACGGAGAGACTTAGAGTTTAATACCAGTGGGAAATTTATTTCAGACAGGTTTACACCATGCAGTCAATAAAGCACTGACTTTGCAAGATTGTGTGTATGTGAGCTCACTAGGACAGTCTGGCCAACAAATCAGGTGTAACCTTGAGTTTGTCACCAGCCTCCATCCATTATCTTTTTCTTCCCCCTCCGAAGTAGCACTTACATTGCATATTATGTCTCCTCTTTTCTACAAGAGATAACCCAGATCTCTCCAGTTTTCTTCAGAGGCAACATTGCTTGATTTCTTATCACACTTACTACTTTCTTCTTCAGTTGATCCATATTAGAGTTGATTATTTATACCTAAATGTAGAATTTTGAACCTAGGTATGTCTTTTTTTCCCTTTACTCCTTTTTTCTTAAGACTTTGGAACATTTAAATCCAGGTTTAAATGAATTGCTTCAATCAGTCTTTGTTCTGAATGAATTATCATGGTGCCAGTATTAATGGTGCATATTTATTTACGTGGGTAATTACTTAAGCCTCAACACAAAGTGGTTTCTGACCTTGTACTTTCTGTGGTCTAAAATACCTGATTTTTTTTCAAAAATTACTTCTCTCCTCAAAAAATATGACTTTATCCATATAGGTTTTATACTTACCCTTATCCTACTGCCCTGATCCAGCCAAACAAAGGCGTCTAAGGGGCCTCATATCAGAAACAAAATCCAGGCAGAAAAAGGTTGTTAATTCACTGGGCTTTTCTTAGATCTCAAGATTTTCAATACAGTTACAGCTGACCTTGAAACTTTGGATTTGTGGCCGAGGAGATAATGGCAGAAGTGCTGATAGACTAACTAGTGTTTTGGGATATGAATATGGAGTTTACTCCCACTAGCAGTATATCATTCTGCAGCTGAGGTATTACTTATCCTGGTCCTCTTACCTCTGTCAGCACTATGAGTAGTTATCTCCCTCCATATCATTAAGGGAGAAAAGTCCTGTAGAGTGGCAGGAAACAATTTACACTTTGGAACAAGAAACACAAAGTAAAAGGGAAGAGAAGATAACACAATTTGAGTGCAAGCCATAAACTGTGTGGCAGTGAGAAAGGACTGGATCTCAAAGACTGAGTGAAAACCAGAATGTTGTTACTTTACTCCTACAAGAGATTAAAACAATCCTAAAATCCTCCAAGGGGGTGTATGTGTGCGTGTGAAATCCCATACAAACACACCCAAGCCCTTAGGGTACTTTCTTAAAATTTCAAAATAATTCAAGAATACTTATTACCCTACACATTTTCTCAAATAAAGGGTAAAAATAGTACTTTAAGGTTTAAATGTATGAAATCAGGTTATTTTAGTGGCAGTTGGTGTGTTCAAGATCTTTACAAAATACACCACTTACCCTTTCCAAAATCTAAATAACTGCCTGCATTGAATCCCAGTGATCTGTGTTTCCTGAAGGTAAAGGGAAGATTTAGTCAAATGATGTGAAACAATTGAAAGGATCCTGGAAGTAAAGGAAAATTTTATTCAAATGATGCTAAATAATCCAAAGGATCCTCTAAGAAAAAGGAATGGTGATGTTAAGAGATCTAAACAGAGGCACAAAGCTTCAAAATTCAGCCTGGAGTGAATTTCAGTGGCTCTGGTAACATTCCAGGTTACTGCAGTTGTTCAATATTAATCTTTTCTGTTGTGTTAGTCCCAATGCTTGTTTGAAGAAACAATATTGGAAAATGAATTTGAAAAAAATGGACCAGGAAACGGGAAATAAATTGCACGTTGGACATCAAGATTACCAGACAGGGCAATTCTAAAGCAGGCAGTTTTCACACAGACCTTGGTGATTCAAGAGAACATAGTTTTAATCAATAAGCCTGTCTGACATGCAGCCAAAGATATGTTTTGGACTTACAGAAGTTCTAAGAATGATTCGTAAATATTTTGCTACCAAGGTTTATTTTAAAACCTGTAATATAATCTAAATATAGGGGAGGAAAGAATTGGGAGCTTTCAAAATACTTCTTAAAATGAGGTATGGGAAAAGAGTTGGTCTCAAATTCAGGGAACTAAATTCTCCAAGTATATCTTAATGCTCCCCTGCTGCTGAGAGCCTGCCCTGGGCACTCATGAGTGAGGACCAAGTCACCCACCCCAAACACACACACAGACAGAGTCAGGGGGAATGGAGGAGAACACGAAGTCTCACAGTCCCTGCAAGTGACTTGGCTTGTGGAAGAATCCTGAAAGTAGCTGCAGCTGGACAAGTGGCATTAATATAAATTTGAGTTTCCTGCTGCAGCCTGGGGAGAGGGAAGACACTCAGAAGCGCTGCAGGGACTGGATGATGCTGAGTAGATGCTCAGCCAGTGTAGCTACCAAAGGAACGTGCAACTTTGCCCACTTTCACTTACAAAGTGCCTTTTCCAGCTCGTCCCTTGGCATCATTAACATAATTAATACTTGCTAGAAGTTGCCTGCTCTGCCCATGCTGGGAGCAGCAACTTCCTAGGTAGCTGTAGATTCCTTGTATCAAAGTTATGTGTAATGCTGGGATGAGGATGGAGGGCATGAGGACAGAAAGTGAGGAATGTGCAGCCTTCTTTCACACATGTGAGGTTATTGTAGTCATGATGCAGTACCTTCTCCAGTCCTTTTCCTGGCTAAATCTGGGAAAACTGAATTCTACCCCGTCCCTGCACATTCATTCTGTTCCAGTGGTCAAATAAGGTTTCAAAATACCAAAGCACCAATATTAAGTATATTGCACCAAAGCCAATTGCATAAGATCACTGGAGGTAGAATATTCTGAGTTGGAAGGGACCAACAAGGATCATCAAAGTCCAGCTCCTGGCCTTGCACAGGATCACCCCAGTAATTCCACTATGTGCAGATAATACTCTGCCATCACAAAATAGCTGCTTTGCCAATGAACAGGCTGGTTAGTCAGGACCCAAATGCCTCAGGTTTTACTTTTTTGCTTTGCAGGGTGGCCTTGGGCAATTACTTTCCTCTTGCCCCAACATCCCTTTCCTCCTGTACAAAGGATGTGCAAATGATCTGCTTCTACCAAGTATTGCAAGAGTTTAAGATATTCTTTAACTTTAGAAGACATATACTCACTCAACTGACTCTTATCTCCCCAAGCAAATATTCTTTTTCCATTAAGAAAAACAATAACCTGGAAAGGCACCAACAAAAGCTTGCATTAATATGGAATAAAGATTGCCCTTATGTTCTTCCAAGACTGTTGGAAGTACTAGTCTGCCAGCTAGGGAACACAAATTATATGGCAATAATATCTTGCCTGTACTTTCTGAGAAGATCACTTTGTGCTTGCAGATTATGCACTTTTTATGAAGAATTTTAGAATCATAGAATAGTTTGGGTTGGAAGAGGCCTTAAAAATCATCTAGTCCAACCTACCTGGAAAAAGCAGGGAAAGAGGTGGGGTCTCCTAGAGAAGAGCAGCCACAATAATTATTGCTTACTATTTAAGTCCCATTTTCCTTGGAAAGGGGACAGCTGTCCAGCTGAACCCTGCTGGAGAAGGCACCTGCCACAGTCTGAGTCCCTGGCTTTCTCCTGGGATCACCTCCACACCTCCTGTGACACCCACTGCCTATTATTCCATGCTGTGCTCTCCTGCCCAGCCCTGCAGCTCTGGACTGTAAAAGTGCCACATTTTACAGCTGACAGTGAAGATGGCAACGCCCAGGAAATACATTCTGAGCCACCTGATATCGACAGGCACCTTCAATCACGTGGAGACAGCAGAGCATCCCCAGCAGCTGCTGGCACAGCTCTCCTGACCTCACACTCCCCCAGCTTCCAGTGGCCTCAGACAAGTCAGGAGCAGTTTGGTGACTGCAGGAGGCATCAGGAATAATTACTAGTTTGGGTGGAGAAAGTCTGTATTGCATTATTATTTATCTCTGGGGTATTTTCTCTTTTTCAAACCCCTGAGTGTCGCTGCTGATGTCCCAGGAAGGCGGAGAGAGCAATCTAATGAACTTGTGCTAATGAATAAAAGAAGTGGTCTGTGCTGCAGTTTTTTTAAATTTAACTATTTAATTTTTTTTTCTAATAACAGCAATGGTATTAAAGAAGTCTCTTTGTACTAAGAAAATGGAATTTATAGCTATAATCAGAATGTTATTCTTATTAGTGAGATAGAAGGAACACAGTCTATAATTTAACATTGTTGGTCTGCTTCTACATTCACTGCTTATTTATTTCCCAAGAGCCTAAACCATTTTTATTTTCATCAGTAAAAAAGCAGCAACTTCCCATAATATCTTTCAGGTCATACAATGTCTATATTGAGGCTATCACGTGTTGTTTTTTCATCTGTGTTCATCTGTGGTGGTTTTGTGTCTTTTGGAGGGGTGGAGGGTGTGAAGAGAGAGAGGGAAGAGCATTTGAGAAAGAATTGTATAAGTGAGACCACATCCTCAAGCTCTCAGTCAGAAACTCCCAGGCAACAAATTCTGCATCCAAGACACTCAATTTTAAATGAAGAGTTAATCACTGGGTTTATTTTAAAAGGAGGAAAAATAAAAGGGGGGGGGGGAGGGGGCGGAAGGGGGGGGGGATGGGGGGAACAGGGATAAAAAAAAGAAAAAAGCACAGTTATTTCAACTTTGGTAATTAAATATTGAACCATAGTATGATTTAATGTATCCTATTCCTGCTTCATCCTGGTCAGGTGCTCCTGAAGGGATTTCTGTGAAATCTGGTACATAATCATCAGCAATTTACCTTCATCTGTCAAAAAACATACAGGTCGCATCCACACCATGAGTGATCTTCCTGTGGCTCTGTGTCGCAGCTGACAATTGTCACGTTCTGGAGCTTTAAGCAGCATAAAGGCTTCACTGATGCTGTGGCTAACGGATTCACACACCTCTGCATTCACATTAATATTTACTGCTAATTCTTGTTGCCAATACAGAGCAAATAAACAAAGTGTGGGAATTCGTTTGGGTTTCTGAGTGAGGCTAACATTTCACAGCAACATCTTAAAGGTGCAATACATCCCATGAAGTTTTATCAGACTTGTGCCACCAGCATAAAGGAAATAAATGCCGATGGCATTAAAAATATAAGCCTGTACTGTTCTTTGAAAAACTGGCTCTGTGATCACATTATAGCATAGAATGTAACTTTGTATTTCAAATATTTTTAGTTCCTGTCTGTGTATGAGTGCAATGATAAGATAACGAAACATAGAAATAAGATATTACTGAACAGCTTTCCTGTGTGTGCAGCTATGCCAGTTGGAAAAAAAACAGTATCAGCAGCAGGAGTAAAGCATCCACAAATCAAAGTTTAGGAAGCCTTAGGAAGATTATTGCATTATCTCCAGTGCAGAGGAGATACAGATCTTAAACATATTCCAAATCTATTCAAGCTTCAGAATAGTTTAGATAGATTTGTTTTCCTCCATTTTACTCTGAGAGCTCATATTTAAACACATATCCTAAATAATAGGGGTTCTGAGAAGCATAAAACTCCAAACAGTCCACTGTCATTTCCCTGAGATTAATCAGCCCTACCTAACTCGGGTTTGGTGAGAGCCACCTGTCAGAGAAAACAAGGAAAACAGGGAAAACAGGGGATGTAAGTCGTGCAGCATCCTCCAGCAGGCTCCTGTCATGCCTGGCCGTCAGGGACCACAAGCCTGCACCACAGCCCATCCTGATGGACAGTTCTGGATCAGGGCCATTCTATCAGACACAAAGTGTGTTGTCTGTCACGAGATGCTGGGCTGGGGTAGAGTAGGATGTGGATATTTCCTGGAGGTGATAGGGATCAAAGATAGAGCCAATCACTTAAAGCAAGCTCGAGGGTCGTTCATATAGTCAAACCAATTTTAACAAACAAACAAAACTCACAATGTAGGACTAGGAGGAATGGCTTTAAACTGAAAGAGGGGAGATTTAGATGGGATATTTGAAATAAATTATTTATTTTGAAGGTAGTGAGGGCCTGGCACAGGTTTCCCAGAGAAACTGTGGCTGCCCCATTTCTGGAAGTGTCCAAGGCCAGGTTGGACGGGGCTTGGAGCAACCTGGGATAGTAGAAGGTGTCCCTGCCCATGGGGAAAATGGTCTCTAAGGTCCCTTCCAACCTCAGCCATTGTATGACTCTAGGATGTTATCACCTTAAAGCATCTTGAATCATTCATATTATCCAATATTTTGTGCCAAATTCAATGAAGTTTCATTATTAGCTTTCATTCAATTAGCTTTTCCCTTCATATCTCATTTTGCCCCACTTCAGTCCCCAAATCCTGCAGAAATCGTCGTGTGGTTAATGGCTGACATGCCTCCAGCTGGAGGACATGATGTCATATATGTGTTATGGATCCTCATACAGATTCACCTACCAGCTCACCATGGAATCACTTCAAAAGGAAATTTCACTTGCATTAATTTTATGGATGTAAGATTGGCTGTTGAATGCATTACTCCAGTGGAGAAACAAATGATCACAAGAGAACAATGATTTTTCCTCTCTCCATAAGGAACACTGCAGAAATCCATTCCTGCTGAAGTACATCTTATCCTGAGAGGATCACAAATAGCAGGTTTTATTCTCGACACTCACCAGTGGCAGGGTGGTTAGATTTTAGATTTCATCTTCCCAGCAAGGTCACTTCCCCTAGTGAATCAGCATTTTGGCATCTCATTTTCTCTCTAAAAAGGGAGAAACAATGTCTAGCATAGCAGGAGCACACGGACACACAAATTTTTGGAGACAAGAGAGACAAGTAAAGGGTCAGATGACTTCTTTTGTGCCAAATAAATGACTACACTGACTGGTTGTTTTATTTAGATGTAGTGCAGACAGCTTGCAGTGGGTGCATTAGAACTGTCTTGCTCTTAATTACATTGACTTTTAAAAGCTTTGATTAATTATGATAGAAGCAAAAGTTTCCAGCAGAGAGGTGGCTGTATCAAAAACAGCTCCTGATGCTGACCAGATCAGGTCAGTGTTTGAAGCATTTTATGTCCCACAATAAACTGGACACAAAGTTGTCACTAGCAGGATTATAGATGTTAAGAAATATTTATATTGTTCAAAGAGATCTATGATTGTAGAAGACTAGCAATTTCTTTATTTATTTAAATTGGTGGAACCAAATTAAAGAAAAAAATAATAGTTTGGAGTTGTTTTGGTTTAGTCACTGGAATGAAAACAAATCAGAACATGTATTTATTGTAGAGATGGATTTTTTTTTTTTTTTGCCCTCATTGAACTAAGAAAATGCTTAATTTTTTTTTTTTTTTCAATTTTGTAAAATTTATTCACCATGTGAACTACAAGCTATTGAGAGCTTGTGTGAACAGAATCAGATGCTTTGCATCTCTCCACCTCATTTCCATCCAAACCCTCAGTGGTTTTCTCAGGTCGGTGCAGGAATTTCCTGATGCCTATGGCACTATTATGAAAAATGATGTGCTTGCCTGAGTTGCATAAGGAACAAATTTGCATTCAATTCCCCAAAGAGCCATCAAAGGTTTACATGTCCTTGAAAGCATCACTTAAAGTGGGGTTCACTGAAAACTAACTGATAGCTGAGCTTTTCAATGGTTCTGGGAAGTCAGCAGAGGAAAATTGAATTGCCCTGTGCCAGTGCTGCTGTCTCACCAGGAGCTCCAGATGGAAGCTGGATGACAAGGTTAGAGTAGATGCATAAAGTTGCAGGACACAAGTCTCTCTGCCTCATTTTCTACACCTTTAATTCAGTAATGGCAGCAATTCCCAGGGCTACTGTATCAGGGCATATTCATTAACATTTCAAGTCCTGCTACTAATGGCAAGTATAGGTGGAAGATTTAAGAGAGTGAGATTCTGGCTTCTGGACTGATTTTGCAGTGCTGATATTTGTGGCTTCTTAAATCTAACTGTTGCAGACATTCCCACCTTCCCTGTGTTTACGGGTTTTTTAAAACCCCTGACAATTTCTGGCATTCTTTTCCTCCTTTATGTTTATATCCTTCTTTTTTGTAATCTCACTACAGCGATTATTTTCCTTTTAAAAGCCTCCTGGAAATATACATCCTCATTTTTTCCTGACAATCAAATATTGGGTATTTTTTATTGTATTTAGTTTTTAGCATTACTATTTGAGTTAGAACCTACTGTAACATGCAGATTTAGTTTCAAGACTGAAATTTAAGTCTATTTGAATGAGCTTTATATGACATTTTTCTTTGTCACCTATGCTGTAACCCCATCAACCTTCAGATGAACACTTAGAGGAACAGACTGTACTACAGTTAATACACTCTTCTAGATCTCTCTGCTCAAATTTCAAGATCTGATTAAACCTGAACAGCTCCCCAGCTTCTAAAATGCTCATGGGAAGCATGTAACAAACACTGTGGAAAGGAGATATGATCAAATGAAGTGCAATTGAAAATAAAAAAAAGAAAATTTGCAAATGGAGTGACTAAAACGAAATGGACTGAGATGAAATGAGGTGCAGTAAAAAGGACCGAAACTTGCCAAAATTATTCACATTGAAATCCTGAAATCAGGAGAGAAAGGTAAACAAAGAGACAGGAGAAGAAAGTGAAGAAATGAAATGCTAAAAAATAGAGAGAAAATTCTGAAACCAAGTGAAATCGATAAAAGAGAATGGGATGACATGAAATGCACAGAAATGGACCAAACCTTCCCCAGCTGATCCTCATTGAAATCACAAGATTTCATTTCCTTTCCTGAAAGGAAGAATTTGAAATCAGAGAACAAAGTAGAACAAACACTCTGGAAAGGAGACATGATAAAATAAAACACAATTGAAAGAAAAAAAAATTCTGCAATGGAGTGACTACAATGAAATGTACTGAGATGAAATGAGGTACAGTGAAAAAAGATCAGCTGGGGAGGAAAGGAGCATCTTAGGAGAGCATACATCAGCAGTCTTGGGGGTCAGGCAATATAATACAAGAGACACAGAGAAAATTCAAGAGTCAACTCATGATGTATTGCTTTCCTTACTGCCTTCAGAATGGGGCTATGTCACAAGAAGTGCAGTGATACATCGATGCTACAGCTTCCTAATCCACCCCACCAACTCCCCTTTTCAGATCTGGCATGACCCTTGGTACAAAATACACTTTTGCTAAACTAATCCTTGTCACACAAGGGGATGTCCCTTCTGACTTTACTGTATGGTGAGCTTACCACTAAGAGTTCAAGCTCAGAAATTCAGGTAATTGCTCTCACTGGATTTTAGGGCCAAGCAGGCATTAGAAAAATGAAACATAAATGGTTCCTTGGTGGGAACCATACCTTCAAGACCTTATAAGCTGTTGCCTTCAGAGGAGGCATCCAAACAGCAATTTTTCACATGTACTGGGGCTACAAAACTTAGGGGAGCACCATGAACACAAATGTGCACATCCCCTATGTTTTCCAAAGGCTGATTACAGGGAGTTAAGGATCCCTGCCAGCAACAGCATGGGCAATCAAAGTGGGAAGCACCAATAAAAATACCCACTCTAAAAATCATCACCTGGAATGATGCCTTAGGTTTTAACTTTCATGTTTTTCAATCCTGCACTGCCTAGTGTGTAACTCTGAAGTTTCTTGTAGCCTGGTAATTTCTGCTCTCATGCTAGGTAGACATAACAAAGCCTCTCCAGGGCCTGCTCTCCAAGGACACCCAGACTGTCCTAGGCCCAAAAAGTGTAAACCAAAAGCCTCTAAAGGGGGGGCAAGCGGAGGGGAAATTACATCATTGACTGAAGCATTAATTGGAGAATTAACCCTGATATGCAAATGAACCAAACCTATAAAAGTGTGAAGAACTCGTGACCTGTTGTCCATCTTGGGGTCTATCTTGGCAGTAGCCTCTGGCCCCCAGGGGCTACCTTTGAAGGCCTTTCAAATAAATACCTACTTTTATTCCCTTACTCCTGTCTAGTCTCTGCTTCTAGGTGGCCACTTCAGGCATCAGAAAGACCATATTCCCTACTTCAAGTCATGGGCCCACACAAAGCATTAAACAGAAACCTGATGTTATATTTACTGTCTGCACAGAAACACTTGTACATAGAGGGAACCTCAGGGAAGCACAGACAGCAAATTAGAAGAAGTAACTTGAGCATGTACAAGGACATCTGAGTGAAAGAACTCAAACTTCTCTGCAATTAGACCTTCCCCTCACCGCACACATTTTTATCGCTGACAATAAAGCATTTTCTGAAAATTAAGAAGTCCAACCTCTCATCTACAGTCTAAATTATAGGGAAAAAGAAACAAAACAGCATAACTGCAAACATCAAAATTCATTTCAACAACAAGTTCAATTAAAAAAAATTAAATTTTAATTACGCACATTTGATTTAATAGAATAACAAAACCTTCCTCTCTCGTGTTTTTTCTTTTATAGACCTTCCCAGCATAATACCCACCATCTCTCTGTCTCTTCCCCTTCTTTTACCAGGGGAAAGAATGGGCAATTTTTAATTTTTTTTTTTTTTTTTTTTTTTTTTTTTACAGGCCTGTCCATGCTTACTGCCCCAGTACTTACTTTCTCCTGGCTATAACGTGCTTGTTACATACTGCAGTTACGTGCAATAGACTACACCTTTTTAATAAACAAACCAGCTTTCCATCCTTTGGGCAAGTTTGTACAATCTCTCCTGCCTTCTCCCCACAGGGTGACAGGTTCATATCAGAGAATAAATACCAAAGCACTGAAGGACGTCAGGTCCTCAGGAGCAACCGAGTCAGAAATTCTCCAGTGACTGTGGAAAGGGCAGACAGTTAGCTTTTCCTGATGTCAATGATCCTTAAATTACTGCCTTAAGTAAACATTCAGAGTTCTTACTCAGAGATGTGAGTATGTATTTCACAAAGAGCTGTGCTGCAGTTGTAGCAGAGGAGTATCCTCCTGGTTTCCTCTGTTGTGGGCAACTTCATTCCCTGTCTCCTCCTCATAGTTAGGGTTTGATTTGTTTGTCTCCATCCTCAAAAACTCTCCCCCCTCATTGGAGCAAGTCCAGAGGAGCCCACCAAGGGGATCAGAGGGATGGAGCAGCTCTGCTGTGAGGAAAGGCTGAGAGAATTGGGATTGCTCAGCCTGGAGAAGAGAAGGCTTTGGGGCAACCTAATTGTGGTCTTCCAGTACCTGAAGGGAGGCCACAGGAAAGATGGGGAGAGACTTTACAAGAGCCTGGAGTGACAGGACAAGACAGAATGGATTCAAACTGACAGTAGAGTTAGGTTGAATATTAGGAAAAAATTCTTCCCTCTGAGGGTGGGGAGGCCCTGGCACAGGGTGCCCAGAGAAGCTCTGGCTGCCCCTGGATCCCTGGAAGTGTCCAAGGCCAGGCTGGATGGGGCTTGGAGCAACCTGGGATAGTGGGAGGTGTCCCTGCCCATGGCAGAGGATTGGAACTCGTTCATCCTTAAGATCCCTTCCAACCCAGGCCATTCTATGATTCTATGAACCTTAACCCACTTTTCTCCATGTCTAGAGCAAATCAAACCTTAATACTTTGGAATTCTTTTTCCTTTTCTATGAAGTTTCTTTGGTGACTTTTTGTCCTCATCTCATCTGTCTTGAGCCTCTCTCTTGCTAACATCTATGACAGTTCTTTAAAAACTTATTATGCCCCCATCAATACCTCCCTTCACTATGACACTTTGTAGCCACTGTAATAAAGACTGCAAAAATGACCAGGGTCCAGAGGACAAATTCACACGATTACTTGTGCTTTATTGGAAGGACATAAATAAATCAAAAATAACACAGAGTCTTCTAGGCTGAGATAGTGAAAAGTTACCTTGTCCTCTGAGATTCAAACATTTGGTAACCTATGTTTCATTTTATTTTATATATTCCTATAATTAATAATAAAATTAAGCAAAAGGAACTCCTTTTTGCTTTGGAGGTGCACAGGAATTAGCCCAGTGAAATCTGGAATTGATATCCCTCTGTAGAACAAATGCTGATTATGGTCTCTCCTCTCTTAAAGTAATTTGTTAATATTTTTCTAAATGATCATTAGTGAAACATTATTGAAGTCATAAAAAAAAAAAAAAAGATAGACAAATTATGTTCTGCTAGTGAAGACACAGAGAGAGAGAGATTCAGATCTTTCTATTTTGTATCTCACAGCCCCACTGGAATTCGCTAGAAGTTTGATGTAATACCTCAGGAAGATTTATTTGCATACCAGCATGTATATCCACGCCGTGTAATCTAAGAAAAGAGGGAAAATAAGTAGAATTTATTAAACAGGAGTGCAGCAGGAGGAGTGAGGACTCTAAGAGCTCTAAGAACCTGGGTTACGCTGGATCTTAGAGCTACTCAAGGTTTTCAAGTGCTAATGAAATTTCCCTGCTAGAATTCATTCTTTTCAACTAGCAGAGACCAGGGAAATTTTCATAAAAGTTTCCTCCTTGTGTTGTTTACAGCTACTTTTAGATCTTTCACATGGTTTTCAAATTTCAGAAAGAAGGTGGAGGGTAAACAAATATTTTTAAACTAGGTGTGATTTTTTTTTCCTTTTTTCTTTAGTCAGCTTTGTTAAATATATTCACTACATAATCTTGAAAGAAAAAAGGAAAAAAAAAAAGGAAAAAAATCTCTCCTGTAAATTCTGCTGAAATAGATCAAACTTAGAGGGGTTTGAAAACACCCAGCAGAGCAACAACATAAAAAAGAATTTTATAGCATTTGTGAAATGATAAAATCTAAATTCGCAAATTTGGTTTTCAGTTTGTATCGCAGTGGAAGAGGATTTTTTTTCCCCAAGTTCTTTTAAAGGAATTCTTGTCACGATCAGTGTCTTGACTTGTGCCATCTTTGAACTCATGCAACGTAAGGAATGTCAGCTTAAGATCTCAGCTCCCATTTTACCAGTCATACTGCACACATTGTTTTGATCTCAACCAAATTTAGCTGACCTTTCCAACAAAACCAGGACAGAACCCATCCATTGCATGAAAATTTTAGTCTTCTCAACCTAATTAAGGAAGAGGTAGAGAAAAGCAACCTCTTGAAGGAATATTTGTGTAAATAATGACACCAAAGACACAGTAGAAATTATTGGGCTATAATCAGTCCTTTTCTTAGCAACACCCTGTCTACAGCTAAATCAATTAAATATTTTATTATTTTTTTTATGCAGAGGGAAGTGTATTGCCACTAGTGAATTTCTTTTATGGCATCATGTTCTTATCTACAGGGTACCATACCCACCTATCTTTGTTTCTGTAATTGAACTTTCCTCCAAAGTTTGTTACCTTCCAATTTTTTCCCTCCTATCAGTGTAAATTTGTTTCAGAGATGCTCCTTAGCTCTTCCAGCTCTCCTTTCTACATATAAAAGAGACTTATTCTCCTGTTATATGGTTACGTTCTTGATTCCTGGGACTCCTTTCAAAACCTTGTCTGCAAAGATGCAGGGTGAAGAGAGCTAAGCTTTAGTTGCCTTCCATCAAAAAAAAAAACCAAACAAACAAACAAAAAAAAAAAAAAAAAAACCAAAACAAAACAAATCAAAAACCAAACAACCAAAACTCCCTGCGTTTACTCCTTATCACAAGTCATTTTGAAAACACAACTGGAAAATCACACAGCCTGACTCCATCTTTCTCAGGACAGCCCACTGCAGATTGGGGTTAGCCCAAACAATGCAAGTCTGCTCGTGAAAAAGCTTTGTCACCATCACCAGGTTTAATTTCATAAGCCCTAGATATTTCTCACCCAAGGGAACTCCCATTTCACTTTCAGACCATGATCTCACAAGAATTTGACGATATTGGGAGAGTTGTTGTCAGTATTCACATTCCCCTGTAAATTACCAACTTTGGAGAGCAATGTGGGACCTTGACACTGATCCTTCTCTCCCTTCAATTGTCAGAAATGAGTTTAACTGGGTGGAATTACATTAGTGGGAAACCAGATAATGGCCCTAACTCAGTAAGGCACATTATTTTTTTTGCTTTCAATCTGGTGGCAGTCCCATTGAAGTTAGCCAGCCTTGAGTATATTCCAGAATAGCAATGTTTTTTGAGTGAGGATTGGAATGTAAAGGTGTTCAGCCTGAATACTTCCCCTCTAATTTAATATAGAAGCATATATTTAGGTGTTGCAGTGGGGATCCTGCAACACGCATATATCAAACCAGGAGTCCCGTGGAAAGGAAATATATATATGGACAGACAGATTCTTGATAGCTGTTTCAGAGAGATGTTTATTTCTCCAGCCGCATGGCCGGAGCTCTGCTCAGGAACTGTCCCAGTCACGGGACCAAGGGTCCTTCTGCCCGCGCAGGGAACACAAACCAACCAATGGGAACGAGGCTGAGCAGGGACAGGGTAGCCCCGTGTCTGTGCCCTCAGGGCCCCTCTCCCAGGGCTACACGGCGGGGGAGGGACCCCAACACCTCACCCGTTTTATTTTAATAAAAGGAGAATGAAAACAACTGGATAAACATAACAAGAACAGTTTCAAAACAAAACAAGCCACCCTCCTGAGTCTTTAAATGTCCAAACAGATTCTGTGGAACATCTTAGGGCTGACAGAAGGGAGACAGAACTCTGAGCATGCTTTGTGGGGAAACTGAGGCAGGAGAGGGTTTAACTTCTTCCCTCCCCCTTTTCATCCCCCACTCGGCATTGGAAAGGGATTTTTGGGGAAACAATTGGCAAAAGCATGGTTTTGTGAGGGAAACCATGGATGAAAAAACGGATTGGGAATACACTGGGGGTAATAGGACATAGGGTAAAAGGGAAAGGTGGGATTAGGAAAGGGAAACTGTAGGGGGGGCTTACAATGGAGATACTGTCTAACATGACTACGATTTTTTGCATATATACTGCCTTTTACAGGAACACCATCAGGCCCAGTGACCTGCGATGCTTGTAACCCTTTTCTCCCTAGTACAATATTAAATTCCACCACCTCTCCATCTCCCAAGCTTGGGATCCATTTTTCAGGGTTATTCTTTTTAATAGCAGTTCTATGCACGAATGTCTTGCTGGTTGTCACACCTTGTTATAAAACCATAATTTTGCTTAACATTATACCATTTTACTATCCCTAAGGTCTTAGTTGCTATGATCTTTTCGTTTTTTCGAGTGGCTGCTGTTTTCTGTCTCGCTGCGTCTTTGCTGTCTCTTTCGGTCGCTCCCGTGTTGGAATTGTCGGGGCTGCTGGTGCCTGCGCGCTCTTCCCGGGGTCGCGTTCGGGGCTGCGCGGGCCGGGCCGGGCCACGCCGCTCAGTTCTCCGTGCGTCGCCTCCTCTGGTCGCAGCTTCGCTGCCGCTGCCGGGCGCTGCACCCACGTCTCGGCCGGGCCCCCGAGCGACGACCCCCCCCGCGCCCTGCTCCAGCGCGCGTCTCGGCTGGGCGCGGCTCCGTTCCACCGCCATCGCCGCCAGCCGCTGCCCGCGCGCCGCCCCTCTCGGTCGGGCGTTCACGGGGCTCGCTCCACCACGCGCTGCACGCGGCCGTGCGGGTCCCGCCGGGTCCCGCCGCTCCCACCGCTCCCCGCTCCGCCACCGACACTGCGGCTCGCGTGGCTCCGCCCGCGCGCGGGAACTGCCTCGCTGCTGCTCGCAGGGCGCTCGGTGCACGTGGCCTGGGCCGCACGGTCCCTGCGCCAGGCTTCCCTTCGCCAGGACACAGCTGACATTGCTCAACAGTCTCGGTAACTAAATAATATTCACGAAAATATTCTTCCATCGGCATATATTTTGACTCCAGTATTAACTGTGTCCAAACGGTTTTCCAAAAGCCCTTGGTAAGAATTAAATCCCAAGAAATATAGAAAAAGTTCTTAAACAACCATGCCAGGAAGTGTTTCAGTTCTTTTTGAGCTTGAATCAAGCTAAAATTCACAAATCGTTGTTCAAGAATCATTTTAAGTTTAAGATAAATGTCCATATGCGGCTCTGAGAGCCAAGAGTCTTCCCACGGTTCCTCCATAGTTTAGATATGGAATAGCAAAGCAAAACCAAGAAGAGGAATCCAAAGTTTCCAGGGTTTACTCACACAAATCAGTCGCTTAGGGATCGGGGATCGTTCTGCTCTCAAATCTCCACCATTTGTTGCAGTGGGGATCCTGCAACACGCATATATCAAACCAGGAGTCCCGTGGAAAGGAAATATATACGGACAGACAGATTCTTGATAGCTGTTTCAGAGAGATGTTTATTTCTCCAGCCGCATGGCCGGAGCTCTGCTGAGGAACTGTCCCAGTCACGAGACCAAGGGTCCTTCTGCCCGCGCAGGGAACACAAACCAACCAATGGGAACGAGGCTGAGCAGGGACAGGGTAGCCCCGTGTCTGTGCCCTCAGGGCCCCTCTCCCAGGGCTACACGGCGGGGGAGGGACCCCAACATTTAGGAACATAATTTAGGAACCTGTGATTTAGGACAGAGAGAAAAATACTTGGCATGAATAACTTCACTGATATTCCTGTTATAGATGTCTTTCTGAAGAATGGAGAATCATATAAAATGGCCAAATTCTCAGGCACTGTCGGTGAGGGAGCGATGAGAAAGTAGATTCCAAGTTAAGAATGTAATGTAAAATTTGTAGATAATCAAACAGGATTTGGACTGTTCATTACACACACATATAGATCTCTCCTGTAGCAGGGCTTAAATGGTTTATTCAGTAACTGTCCCTTGATCCTCCCTCTCCCCTGGTCTCATGTTCAAATGAGTCTCTCATTTGACTCCCAGACCCCACAGCAACTCCTGCATTTGGCTCTGAGTTTTCTGACCAGTTGTCCACCTACAGACACCCCTGGTCTCTCTAGAATCTGAGCAAAAATAATAGTCTGAAGACAATCTCAGTCTTCATTAGTTATTCCTGATTAGTTTTAAATTCCTCTAACTTTATGCCTAAATTAAGGGACAATTATTATCAAACTAAGACCCCCATGGACAGGAGCTTCCATCCCGAGGTTGGCTGGTCTGTCTTGTAAAACAAGACTCATGGTAACTCCATACAATCTTCAACTCACATGAAGAACTTAATTTTAAATCTTCTCAGCTAAACACAGCTGACAGGCTTATCTCTATAACTACTAAGACTATAATAAATTGATAGTAATTTACGTGGGTGTCCAAATAATGAGGTGTAATGAAGAGGAGATTAGAACGATGTAAAAACTGTTACATGCTATTTTGACTGAATACAGTCTCAAGACAGATTACCAAATTAAAAGAAAAATATTTTGATTGCATGCTATGTGATCAAGATTTTGTCTGCTTTGGAAATGGCAAGCAGTTAAACTATATCAGTGAAAGATAATTTGTGAAGGAGCTCTGAAATAATATATACACAAGAAACCTAAAAGCCTTCAAAGAAGATGAAAGATTTTTCAGGTCTGTTTTTGAAGCAGAGAAAACAAGAATATATATTTATACAGCTGCTAGAAAAAGAAAAAGGTGTGGTGATTTAGAAGTTAAAATCACTTTTTTTTTTAATAGCAAGTGTTTAAAAGCACAACTGAGTCATTACCATAGTAGAGGCTTTAAGTTCCTTTAGGATAAGTGGAGGATGGGTTGGGCTTGATTTTACAGCTTTTAAAACAGATTAAGTTCTCTGCACCTCAACAAACTTTCTCTATGACTTTCAGGCCTTATGTCTGTGTCTTAATTCCCTATTTCTAAAATAGGGGAAATGGCTTTTTTCTGCCTCTGAGGATTTCTGGAAGGATCAATACATTAAGGATGCGAGACATTCAGATATGGAGGTGATGTGAACTGTTCATCTCCGAGATGGATGGTTGCTGAATCGAAGCCAAAACCACAGTTTTCAGAATCACAGAAAGATTTATTATTCTGGTCCCTACACAGTGGAGAGCTGCATAAAGAAAATGTGACCTTGAGATTCCTGTTTTGATTGCCTCGGTGCCCAGCAAAAAACCCTGTACTTTGACCCAAACCTGCACAATTTTCTGCTTCCTTTTGGGGTCCTGTTAAGCGACCATGCCCCTGCACTGGCTAATACCCTCTTACACTGTTGGTTAAAAGGAAAAGTATCATCCTCTTAACAGAGTCTTGTACCTGATGTGATGGCTGAGGCTGGAACCTCAAGTGCAATCTGGTGATACTCTGGGTCTATAAAAAACTGTCAGTCACAGCCAGGAGAGAACTGTGTCACTTAGATGTTAAAGGGTCACTCCTCATATGCCAGCACTGCCTTATGCCTTTGCCTCTTGGCTCCTTAAGAGACACAAAAAACCCCACATTTCAAGAGAAATTCTTTCTTTTCTTCCATCCCATCCACCTGATCCATCAAGATATTCCAGCAAAGACCACTGCAAGTGCAGACAAATGGAACAAACCTGTGGCAAAATAGAGATGGATACGGTCCTACTTGGTTTAACTTTTTCATTGCATTTCAAAATGTTAAAGCAAGTCTAGCAAAACAACATACCAAACTCAAAACATGCCTGATGCAAGATAAAATCAACAAAAAAATCTCTTTAGAGTTAGAGAACTATTGTAGCTGAGTAAGGATTCAGAAAGCAGAATTCAGATCAGTGTTTCCTAAACAGATAAAGTGGAGGTGGGGGATGCAAAAATCTGTACTTGGAAATCGAGAAATATGGCAAGAAGCAGCAAGCAAGAACAAAATCAGAGAGGGCAAGGTGCTAGAAGTCCAGGTTTTATACTCCTCATTTTAACATGAAGAGGGATTAGGAAGTGCTATTACTTCCCTTCTGTTCATTCACAGAACACTGCTAAAATAGGAGAGAGGATTATTTTTTTTGCACTGAATGAACTGAAGCTATGGAAACTGAGGAGAAGTAGGGTACAGCACTCGTTTTGGTCCTAATCAAATGCTTTCCAATCTCATACTGAGGGCAAAGTTCATCTGCTTTGACAGAAATACTGCCAGCCAAAAGAGAAAGGGAATAAGTCTAATTGGCTGAAATCTCAGCTAATACAGCAGGAGTGGTTATGAAATTCATGTTCTTCATGCAACAGCAAAGGTATTCAGTGTTTATTGATTCACTTGACAAACAATTTTGTTGCACACATAACAAATAAGACGTCAGGGAAAGCAGCACATTATTTCCTGCTATTCATGCATAAGCACTCCAAGAGTTCTCGCAAAGCCTTAATATAAAACAACTTAAGCACTAAAATAATAAAGAAAGTATTTTATAGTCAGGACTAGCCAGTTTGACCACTAGAGCATTTATAAAACAAAAACATATAAATTGCACCAAAGAATTACCAAGGTTACAGAATCAAGCCCACAAAAATCAGACAATGGACTCCAGTGTGCATTATATTTTCTAATTATATAAGTTCATGTTAATTCTCTTCTGTTTCTTTTCCACAGTGTGCTCACTCTCCTCCTGAATTCTTCAGTGTTTATTACTATAGTAACCAAATGCTTCAAAAACATTAATTAATTTTCAAAATATCTCTGTGGAAAATTAAATCCATCTGGACATGGTCCTGGACATATGTTTTAAGGTGGCCCTTCTTGAGCAGGTGGTTGGACCACATGATCTCCAGAGATCCCTTCCAAACTCACTCATTCTGAGATTTTGTAAAAATCAACATTGTCCTTATTTTGTTGAAGAGGAACAGAGGTAGAGGGTGATTGCTGGTTTTGGATCTCCCTTTCAAAAAACATTTGTATAATACTTTAGGCATATTTGCACTTGTCTCTTCAAAGAAAAGCTCTTTCCATCTTTAGTTTGGTATTTTTGCAGATAAGATACCGAGTTTTTCCTTGAGTATCACAGAACTAACAGTCTTGGGACTGAACCAGCACTTTAGGATCAATCAGTCCCAGATCTTTTCTTTTTCTCTCTTGCTTTTTTGTTGTCAGGATGCTCATCCTAATTCATTGATCTCCAAACCTCAAGCTATAATCCTATCAAGGTGCTTTCACGAGATAGTTTTCCCTAAATTAGCATGTGTACATTTGTATTTAATATGGGGGGAAAGCCAGACACTTCTGTGGCTGCCCTTTGTTCTCCAAAACCTCTCACAAAAAAAAATCAGGTCAGAGAAGTCAGTGAGACTATAAAGCTTCAGCTCAAAACCAGACTGAATCTTGTAAAGTTATAAACAACTGAACAGACAGATTTACAACAAGGAGAGTCAGGAAACAATATTATGGAGTCTGATGCAGAGAGAAGAAGTTTAATTCACCAGGCATTTAACTACAGCAGCTTCATAGTAGTCTGTTCCCCAGTTAGGCTTAGATGACCCTAAATTAGGATGGGATTTTGTGCCAGCTGAGCTTCCAAGGTAAAAAGAGGCTTCAGGGTATGAGTTTTTGCCTAAGGCTTGCATTCTCTAGGTGGACTTTTAGGGGCTTTAGGAACTTTCTCTTGCCTGATATCACAGCTGAAATAAACCCAGCTGGTATTACACCAAGTAATTCAGGGACTTTAACAGACTGTGTCTGGGAAAGGCCTCCAGCCAAGGGTTGGAGTCACACACCCAGCAGCCCCTGTGCAAAGCAAGCTCCAGTGCTGTGCCGACTTTTTTCAGCTAGGAAAAACTTTGCAGGCAGCTGGGTCTCAGTGCCATGCAACTGCAGTCATTTGGCAGGCAGCAAACCACATCAAATTAGCCCCACTGAGTCCAAGTCATAAAAGAAACCCTCAGAAACAGCAAGAGATTAGCTATCACCAACTTCTGATTTTGTTATTTATAGCAACAACAATAGCCAAATAATCATGTGCTTGGGCACCTCTATCCTACCAGGCACACTAGTGTGTTTTTTAAAAAAATTATGATGGTGCCAGACTGAAAATACAGTAATATCAGGGAGGAAAACTTGACTTTTTCCTACTTAAATTATTATTTTTCTTTCTAGAACTTTCTAGTAGCTTCCTGGGGATTATTCAACACTATCCCTCGGCTACCACCATGTCAGCTTCCAGCAGATCTGCCAACTCCACTGGGATATAAAGGGCAATTCCACCTACTTTAACACTTCTCTTCACGTGCTGCACTTAGCTAAGGCAGGCAG
Source organism: Corvus hawaiiensis (assembly GCF_020740725.1). NCBI lineage: Eukaryota > Metazoa > Chordata > Aves > Passeriformes > Corvidae > Corvus > Corvus hawaiiensis. The sequence goes on along the minus strand of NC_063217.1, from coordinate 4,573,985 downwards.
GCAGTGCCTGTGCAAACAACCTGGTGGAATTCAGCAACTGAAGCAGAAATAGCTGATGAGATCCTCAACATTGTCTCAAAGTGCTTGCCGTTTTTAGTAAAAATGCCAGCAGATTAATTAAATCTGAGGGGAGTCAGAGAAGCAGGACCAAGTGAAATAGATATGGTTGCAGTAGGAGGAGAGAAATACAGAGTAAAATCTGGTCTTTGGGTCCTTTTACCCCAAACTGTATGGAACATGTGCCTTTCTCTGGCAGTAGAGCCTCTATGACACCTTTTCTCTGTGTATGGTCACAGGTGAACAAAAACAGCAAGAGGAAGAGGAAAAAGAGCTTGCACCTGGTAGGAAAATTAGCACAAAAGAGGTAAATATTTGATTCCTTTACAGAGTGGTAAAGGAATGTTAATGTAATGTAAATGCAGTGTTGGCTGACTTTTCTTTCTCCCATGTTCTCAGTTGTTTTTCATTGAGGCCACATCATCTCTGTCTTAGAGTCCCTGGGGGAATCCTGCTCAGTTCATGTTTTTCCTTTTTCTTGAAGTTATTCCTCTGCCAGAAATTCCATTTTTGCACCTTCAGCCTTTGGTCTTTACCATGACCAGCCCTTTTCTATTCACAGTCTGCCCATCTTGCTTATTTAGGTGAAAATTCCTCGGTGCAAGTTTTGTAGGTATCTCTGGGTCTGCACAAAATTCAGCACCAGTTGCCACGTTTTTAGTGGCAATTATAACACAACAGAACAAAATACACAAGCCATAAAAGGGGTACCTCAGGTTTGAAAGTAAGAACAGCCCTAGAAGAAAAGTCTTCTGGCTTGTTCAATCTTGGAAAGAAATTCAGCATGGAATTTTATACATTAATTAGGACAGAAATAAATGTTTGAAGTAGGATTCTCTCTCTTTTTTTTTTTTCCATTTTCTTTTTTTTCCGGACTGGCCATGATCCTATAAGAATAATATTTTATCTTTTACTTTGCTCAGTTAGAGTGAAATCCAGGCTAAGCCTATTTATTTTCTTCAAATCCTATAGAAATATGTGGTGATACTGCAAAGGCTTGGGGCTCAAAACTTCTCTAAAATTTCAAAAATTACATGGAAACTGAGGGAAGTTTCCACTGATTAAAAATTGTAATGAAGCAGGTGAATCAAGAGAATGTGTTTGTACCATCTTGATGTCGTGTATGTATTCTATGACTGCATTTTAGAAAACCCTTTGGAGACAGACTAACTTTATTATTCCCATTTTTATAGGGAGGATTGAGATACAAAAAGAGGAATCTGTCACCATACTCTAAATTTGCAGTAAGGTCAACAATTGACACAGTCCTACTCTTCCAAACACAAGACTGTGCTTCCAGTACCAATTGCTAGACAAGAACATTTTTCAGAAAGTATTAATTGATTATGCACTACTGTGGGTGTTGCTTTTAATGAGCTGCAGATGTTTGGATACTGTACACACTAGATTTCATGTCTTTCATAAAACAGATGACCAGGTGTACAGAACTTCATATGAATATTTAATATCTCAGCTATTACGAGTTGGTTTTTTTATGCAGTTTTTCATATAGTGAAGCTAAGGATAACAAGATATTTCATTTTCTTTCTGCTCTAAGTTATTTAATTGTGGAAACATATATGCAGAAATATAACATATATGAATGCGAAAAAGAATTCTGTGGCATCATAGAATATTAATGTACCCTGCAGCTTTTTTACTACATAGCCCTGAATCATACCTAGAGAGGCACTGAGATTACTGATGCAGAAAGAAGCATTTTCTCAAGGTAGGTCTATTCTTTTATAGTCCAGCAGTATGCCTACTCTCTTCATCAGGTGCTGGGCATTCCTGCCATCTGCAATGGTATTTTGTCCTTCTGTAAAATCTGTCCACAGCTCTGTTACAAATAACAAAATACTACTCCCATTTAGGGTTTGGTGTGGGGGCCACAGCTGTGTCCAAAGCACAGAATAGGGGGTTATTCAGGTTACTTGCTCTGCTGAGACCTTCTAGGTGTCCTTTTAGCTATTTCATTTACTTAAAATTCCCAAATAAGTCTCTGTATAATATCAGTTTAACCACCACAGTATTTTAGAGCAGGCTTATAGTTGTGTGAGCTGAAACTGGGGAGGTTGAGACAATCATCTCCTCCTGTTGCTGTTGTGAGAAGTGAGAGTAGGAGACATCAGAAGATTCATCAACCCATATGTGTCAGATCTGCTGAAGTTTTATAATGGATTGGGCTTGGCAGAGATCCTCTTCTTGGTTTGCACTTGGAGAGGTGAAGTATCAGTTCTGCTGTTTGGCAGAGAACAAGAGCACTCATGGGTAGAGAAAAAAGGAAGGAAATTTCCCGAAGTGGAGGAGACAAGACATATGTGTGTCACTTCAGTATTTTGGCCTGCTTAGATGCTGCACAGAAACATGGATGAAGCAAAAGGATTACCAAGAAAACCCTTCTCTTTCAGGCTGGGTACAGAGGGGAGTGTCTCTCTTGAAGTCTGCAGCTGAGCAGATATTCCACAGACACCACTTGCTGCTGGAATATCGGATGTAGGACCAGCACAGCAATTAGGTATCGAAAATCATAAGCAGGTCAAAGTGCATTTAGGAAGATAGAGCAAATATTTAAGTCTTTAGACTTAAGAGCTTTAAATAGTGAAGAGATAAGTATTAGGGAATATATTTATAAATCCTGCACATTTCCTAAGGAGCTTTCCTTGATGCCATGCATAAAATAACTGCCTACTGTACAATATTCTGCGTTATCTGCCAGCCAGCAACAAGCACAAGATGCTGAAGGAAATGAAACTTCAGTTCCAGACTGATGAAAATTCCTGCTTTCCAATGAAGAGTTTAATGGAAAGGTGTCTTTCATAAAGAGCAATTTAAATAATACAGTCCTTGAATTTTAGTCATGTGTATTCAAGTACCCATATTTTAGCATTGTGGGCTAAACCAGGTGAAGACTGAACAGAAGTATAGAACCCACATATGATTATAAATTAATCTTATTTTCTGAAGGTTGTGATTAAAAAAGAAAGATCTACTTATATCTTGGTCTGAAAAATTATTATTCCATTCAAGTAATCTAAATAGAAGGGTGCAATTTTAATTATTATAACAGTATGTAAATGCAGCTAAATTGAAGAGTTGATTATTCACATTCTTCTACAAATAAAATGAGGGCAAAATGCATTTTGTGGTTTGAAAGTTTAGGCAATACTAATGCAGTCATTATATTTACTGATGTGGATCTCATTCAATAGTCAAGCGAGTTCCAATCAATTTTCTCACAGAACCTGCATGTACAAATTTTAACTGGCAAATTAGATAGATGTCATCTGTTGGCTCTTTTGGGAAATAAGAAATCCCTCTACAAGATCATCAAATTAGTTTTCACCAATTGTATGAAGTGATATTAAGTAATACGAGGTTATGTTTTATTTATTTGAAAGTCTGCATCAGGAACTGATGAGTCAAATCCAACAAATCAATCCCAAGGGTAATTTTTATGAAAATGTCTGTTTCAAACCACAGAGTGAATGTGACACTTTTGAATGACTAGGGCACAGGCACCACTCACACACAACTTCTGTCACTGATCAGGAGGCTGAGCTGGGTTCGAATTGCAGCTGAACCACAGGAAACAGAGAGATCTGGATGTACAACCAGGAGTAACCTCCAGCTTCTCGACGGGAAGCACCAGATTGTGTGGCCATTTGAAAGCACCTGATGAGGGAGATCTCCACCGCCCAGTAGGAAATAATGAGGGGCTATTTCAGCAGGTTCAGCAGGGGAAAGAAATTAAAATGGAGAAAGAAATAATGACTTTCTCATCATGGTCCTTCCAGACCATTCCTGAAGTACACTGAAGATTTTACTGCCATTGTCTACACAGTCTTCCAGACCTTGCCAGTGAGTTTTGCACTGTAGAGAACCACTTGGAAAACTCCTGAATACTTCACTACAAATAGGTCAAAACCTGGCCTTTTTGCCACCTCAGCCAGCATCCTTGACTGTCTGAACAGAACAAGAGGTCCCAAGTCTCACATGCAAACCTAATACATCTTAACAAATTACATGACTGTAAGACACACAAACACATTTGCTAAGTCTTAGTATGTCTGTTCCAGAAATGGCTCTATGACATTAGAAGTTATTTCTATGTAGAGATGGAGTGAAATTGGAGTTCTGAGAACTGCAGTAATCTGTTGTAAATGAGAAGGAAACTCCACAAATAAAGACACTGAATCTGGACTAGGTAAATAAAGTGTTTTCTTGTGATGTGACTAAAGCACTTGGGGACTGAATAGGATTAATTTGTTTTGTGGCCATGTAACTAAAATTCCTTTTGTTTTCCCACTTTCCATACATTAAACTTCCTTTTAAAATTAAGTGTAAATTATTAATATTAATTTGTTTTAATTTTTACCCCAATTGGTGATTTTTACAGTGGTTTATAAACTTATTTAAAATTACTCAATTTCAGTCTGGACACAAAATTACTTTAGTTTTAGCCCATCTGTAATACTCATTAACCCAAACCAAATGGAATTAACTTACCAACAAAAAAACTCACCGAATCATATTCCTAATAAATTCTTGTGGATTTGCTAAAACAAATATAATAGAATCATAAAATGGTTTGGGTTGGAAGGGACCTTAAAGATCATCTGGTTCCATCCCCCTGCCATGGACAGTGATGCCACCCACTAGACCAAGCTACTCATGCCTTCATCCCACCTGGCCTTGAGCACTGGCAGGGATGAGGCAAACACGGTCTGTTATCTCCCCACGTTATCTCCCCATGCCAGCAGTGGGAAAGGCAGGTACCTCCAGAGGACAAGTCACAGCAAAAATTGCAGCTGACACAGATAGTCCAGACCCTCTAGGTGGATCAGAGAGCGTGAGGGGATGCTGTTACAGCCTAACTTCCATGGAAAATGGACAGCAGAAGGGGGAATCTGTCTCTCTCACATGCTGTGTTTCAAAATTCGCTCTGCACTGATCTAAGAACACACATTCAGGTGATTGTTTTTAAGGGTTTAAATAACATCTCTCTGTTCCCTCAGCAGCTGTGCTGGTCCATCATTTCAGCATCTGACACCCCTCACAACCCTCTGAGCCTCGTGCAGTGCTGAAGAACAGCCACGCCTTTTGCACCACCCATAAAAACCACGATTCCCTAAGGGTTTGCAGGTGAGGAATGTACATCTCCAATCACACTTCCAAGGGACCCTGAGTGCTGGGAACTGTCCACAGGACTGGTCTCAAAGGGACAGAGAGGAGGGGAAGGTGAGAGGAAGGGGAAAGGGAACCAACCGGTGTCACAAGAGAAACACCCAGTGGACTGTGTTCATCTTCCAAAACTTCACTTCACTTGTTCTACTTTATGCCATTCCCACACAGAAAAATTATATTCACTGTGAACATAAAGCATGCATGTAGAGTGCTAAGTATAAGTAAACATATAAGGGGTTTTTTCCTAAAGATACAGCAAAAAATCACACAAACAGTGCAATTCCTGGGAAAACAAGAGCTATAAGAGGAAATTCTGGAATACAGTTCATCCAAATATTGCTATTTTTTGCAAAAATATTGGGCTTACAGCACATAAAGAGAGTTCCTCAAGTAACTTCAATGCTTTTCTGCCAGAATATTCTAAAGGGGAATGACAAATAAACCACCTTTAAAGTAGTATTTATTTGGAACAACAGATAATAAGCAGCAGCAAATACAATCTTCCTGTTACCAAATTATATTACTGTAGCCTAAATTCTTCCAGGAGATGTGACTGCTGAAGCTACAATAGTTTGTTTTAAAATATCTAATCTGTGTGTATAGTTAGTAATTCTTATGCAGGAAATTAAATATGTATGCTGAGTCTTTTGTTCAATAGCCTGTGATATAGAATCTATACGTGGTTAAATAATTCACAAAATTCCAACTTTAATGAAAATATACAGATATAAATATGTGTATAAAATACTTTGTATAGAGACAGATTTTATATTTTAGTCTTCTCCTGCATAAGACCTAGGAAGATAAATTTGATGCCATCTTCAGCTGGATTTAGAAAGACTCAAAGAATTGTTCTGGCATAACCCTTAAAGCTTAACTGTGTGTAACAACTTCATATTCTTCACTTTGGCAAAAGTTACTTCTGCTTGCATGGATTTAGTGACACAGCAAAATGTCACTAATTCTTCTGCTTGTATAAAGATCCAACATTTCCGAGAGAAAATGTGGCTGTGCTGGAGTCAGAACAAATTTTTCAATATCTGAGCTTTATTCCTTGCATTTGAAAGTTGGGGCTGAAGACAAATGGCTGAGACTTCTGACTAAGCCCTGGCTCAAGGGAAAAAAAAAAAAAGAGAAGCCCTGATAGAATTTGCAAATACCTCAGAACATTATACCTTAGGCAGAGAAAGGAGCAGGTCCATTGGTAACAAGATTTATCTTAGGAAACAGGTTTAAGCTCATTTAAGCTCATTGAAATTTTTCTAATGATTTTAAATGGTTTATCTTAAATAAGTTTTCTGTTCTATGGCATGATGTTAAAAAATTTCTGACTATGTTAGACCCCAGAGGTGTGAAAAGATACATCACATTTCTCAAACAATTTATGTAAGAAAAAAACTGTACACATCAGAAAGGCCAAAACATTTTGGTTTGTTGTACACAGAGCACAGTTCTTCAATTTTGCATGGTGCAATGATATTCCTTTCCACTACACCCACAATCAACGTGAATCAGTCTAAAAGAAGCTACACACAAGCAGATTTTTGGAGGGGGTCAACTGAAACCAAACTGAAACAGTTTGGGTTTTTTGCACATCTCCACATAGGAGCTGCATAATCAGCTGACACTGAGCAGCAGGTTCAGCAGGAGAAAGAAATAATGACTTTCTCACCATGGTCCTTCCAGATCATTCCTGAAGTACACTGAAGCTTTTACTGCCATTGTCTACACAGTACTTGCCTGCTTTGTCATTAAATGGGTGAATCAATCATCACAGATCCTGAATTCACTGAAAAAATATTGGTTAGTGGAGCTGTGCCAGCTCAGGAAAAAATGGCCCATTGACTTCTCCCTCTCAGTGACAAAGGGGAATGTTCTTTCAGTAAAAGGCAGAATTGATGGCCTTTTCTTGTTGATTAGAAAGGTCAAAAATCTGAAGAAAAATTCAGCAAATGGACAGAGAAGAACTATCTTTGCTAAAGGGCCCGTGAACTGACAGTGGCACCAAAACCTTTGCTTTAATTTGCATCAACACCCTCAGTGAGGTTCACTGACCACCCCTCTGGCCTTATTCACCCCATAACCATAACAGTATATTAGTGGTGCTGACTCACCTCTTGCTACAAATACAATTCTAAGTTTGAGAGTCTCATTCTGATCCCTCAGATCAATAAAACATCCACAGCTCATTTCCATACACCAGGACAGAGGTGCAGAAGCAGCAAGCACATTTCCCAGTCTGACAAGCTGGGATTTGCTGCTGTGCTGGATATAAAGTGTCACAGAATGGTCTGGGTTGGCAGGTACCACAAAGCTCATCTCATTCCAACCTTTGCCATGGGCAGGGACACCTTCCACTAGCCCAGGTTGCTTCAAGCCCCGTCCAGCCTGGCCTTGGACATTTCCAGCAATGGGGCAGCCACAGCTTCTCTGGGCACCCTGTGCCAGCGCCTCACCACCCTCACAGGGAACAATTTCTTCCTAATATCCCATCTAAATCTACCCTCCTTCAGCTTAAAGCCCTTGCCCTTTGTCCTCCCAAAGGGACCTATGAACTGTACATTGTCCTCCTATTACTTTGAGGCGATTTAATTGGGCCTCCTTTTTCCACAGGAGAAGGCAGTACCTCCCCACAGAGCAGCAGCACACACATATTGGTAGACCATCTAAGACTGTACATTTTTTAAATGTGTTGTGGAGCTTTTATCATTTGTTTGCCTTCCCATCCAGCTGCTTGATCTCTCCCCAGGGCTAGCCCTGTGCAGAAAGCACAGTTGCAACCTGCACCATCCCAGCCAGGCTTCCTGGGAGCACAGAAACCAATCTTCTTAGGCAAATCCATTTATGTGCAACTCCAAGCACGTGCTAATTCGAGCTGATTTATTGATGCCAGCATCCTACCCAGTGTGTGGCAGCAGCTGCCCTGCTTTAAAGGATTCACAATTTGCCAGTGGGGGTAAACGACTCTGCATCCTGACATCCCTTCCCTGCTCCAGGAGTTATGTTCTGTGCCAATACTTGGGCTCCCTGATCTCAAGGACCACAACTGTGCCTAGCCTGGAGTAGGCTCTCCTGGGGGAGCTTGGAAAGCCTGTTTGCACTCATCTCCCACTCTCCCAGCACCCACACTGGGTCAGGCATAACCGAGCCTGTTGTATTTGAACAACTCTTCTATTCATTTTTCTCCCCTTGAGAGTTCACAGCTTGAGGAAGAGCTTATCTTTCATCTGAATGAAAAGAATTCCATCTGAATTTAGCAGCTTTTCTTACATCCAGCTTGTACTAGAGGGTTTGATCCAAAAACCTATGGCAGCTTTTCCAGTTTTTGCAAAGTGGTTTGGATTGGGCTTTTAGCAACAGGATTCTCTTCTGATGAACATAATTGTCCCACAAAGACTGATAAGGTGCACACAGCCAAATTGTCCCAGGCTGTCTCTGCCACTCGCAAGTTAAGCTAGGTGGCCCTGTGAGTACATCTAAGAGAATGATAAGTGTAATGCATCTTTTTTTCCCAGTGCTGTGATATTGCAACCTACAGAAGGGTTATTTGATTCACTCTGGGTAAAAAAACAGTCACTGATTCAGTGTGTTCTGATTCAGTGTGTTCTGATCCAGTAATTTCATTCAGTAACATCTTGGTTCCACTAGACTGCAGGAACCCCTAAGCAGAAACCAAGGATTCATTCAGCATGTGCAACTCAGCCTTATTCTAAAATCCACCAGTATTTATGAGTATTATCCTGGAGATGAAGTGTCCCTGAAAGTTACACACTGAACAGGTGAGTCTTGATTCAAAGGCAATTTTTGAAGAGAGACTTACACATTCAAATATTCCTTGCTTTACACCAAAATACTTCAGGAAGATCAGTTGGCTGCTGGTTCTCTTGGCATATGTAGTAAAAAAGAGAAAAGCACATTAAACTTCCTGTACATGCACAGGATGGCTTCCAGTCTTAACATTTGGATGCTTCAGCCCACAGCTCTACATCATGGAATAATCATGGAATCACAGAATGGTTTGAGTTGGAAGGGACCTAAAAGCTCATCTCGTTCCAACCTCTGCCATGGGCAGGGACACCTTCTACTAGCCCAGGTTGCTCCAAGCCCTGTCCAACCTGGCCTTGAAAATTTCCAGGGATGGGGCTGACACAGCTTTTCTGGGCAATCTGTGCCAGGGTCTCATCACTGCCACAGTAAAGATTTTTTCCCCATCTACCCTCTTTCAGCTTAAATTGAAACCTTGTATCAGTGACTTCTGTACATAGTCAATTTATTAAACATTATGGCACCCATTAGAATAAAAGAAATCATATAAACAGAACTAATTTTTAAAGAAGAATTTTTTTTATTTAAAATTAATTCTACCTATCTCTAAAGAAAACAAAAATTAAAAACCAATGAGAACTATAATTAGGTTATTGAGCCACAGGACATAGAGGATCTAGATTATAAATGTTCAATCTTTTCAAGTGACATGTGTTCCCTTTGGTTTATGCTCTACTGGATTTCTTTCATATGTGAAATCTACTTTGAAGAGACCCTGGCACCAGAGAAAACTAGGAACTGTGCATGGTGGGAAAGCATTATATATCCCCCAGACATTACTGGGGGTAAGTATTAGTGAGTAATGGCATTAATTCCTTCAATAACAAGTTGATAAGGGGAATATAAATCAAAGAGCAACCATGGCTTCTTCCAAGACGAGGAAGGCTGAATGTGCTGAGGACATCTGAAAATCAATGCTGTCATATCCTACTTCACAGAGCTCTCCATCAATTCATACTTCCCACTGTACAGTACCATAAGATTCCTGTGATTCTTTATTGAATCAAAGGTATTTTGACCGGATTTTTTCAGGTGTCTATCTAATGGGGCACAGCTGAAGAGATTTTTCAGAAGTATCTGCATCTTGCTGATGGAGCAATATTAAAGTACCCAACAAACAGGGACATCTGCCTGCTTTTGGTCATCTTTCTAGATCCCTATTTCCATCTTCAGGCACCCAAACCTGTTGACAATTCAGGTCCTTTGCTATTGCAATTAGAAAACCACATAATAGGCAATATCACTGTGTGCTGTAACTACAAAGATACAGGCACAGACCTAAATTCCATTCACCCTGAAGTTTAAGTTGCCCAGACCAACCACAGCATAAACTGCATGGCACAAACTCTGCTGTCCTGCTTATCTGGGATGTAGAACTTACAATTTGTTTTTCTTTCTGGCCCAAAGAAGATAAAAAACACAGCAGGGGAAAAAAACAAAATCCAAAGCAAACCAAAACAAACCAAACTTCAAATAGTCTTTAAAGTAGAATAAAACATCATCAATCTCTAAATATATAATATGTCGTGCAAAATGCAAGCAATGCTGAAGACAAACTGCTTTAGCATGTGTCATTCAAGAGCCACAACCTTATGAATCAGAACCAGAGATCTTCTTGCAAGCAAGAACACTTTCAGATATTCCTGGCCATCCATTTTCCATAAAAAACAGCTGGGAATTTCCTACTTTCATGAATTCAGATACTGCTGGTACCTATGTCAGCAGTAGAAGGTGGTTTTTATTTTTCTTTTACAGAGGCTGGACCATATAAAAATAATTAAAAAAAAACCCCAAACCTACCACATGAAGTGTTGATTCCATCTTGCTAATATATTAGCTGGTGGAGCTCATCCAACCTGAGTGAGCATGTGAGAACTAAGCCAGGCCAAGTAGTAGCTGGCACAGTTTCCTACCCTCCAGAGCAAGGATTAAGCAAGACCAAGTTTTTGAACTCCTCAAGTTTCCAATTTGGCTGCAGCTCTGCTTGCTGGGCAGAAAAACTGTGCCTGGCCCCTCAGAAGTGTTAAAAAGCATTTCCATTAAATGTCCCCATGTTTTGATTAGTGGTATTTAAAGGTCTTTTGTACTTTTACAAACCAGTAGGCAGCACTACCTCAAAAAATATGTATCCTATTGTCAAATTGTGATGAAAACTATACAAAGCCACCAGATTTATTGCACATTCCCAATACTCTGTGACCTTACACTGTAAAGACTAGAGACAGCTCAGTGTGCTAGGCTGGTAAATAATACCTCTAGAAACTGAAAAACTTCAGTCTTAGGAAAGCTCAAGTCTGATCTTAAAAAAGAAAAGCCTCACACATACTTGAATCTACATTCAGAGGGTGAGACATTTCCCTATGCACCAAATACACCAAGTTTTGCACTAAAACGTCAAGAACCCCAGTGAAAAGTCATGAAGAGAGGGAAGAGCCAAGTGCAGCTCAATAAATGTTGTTATCCCCAGCAGGAGGAAAGCAGGACCATACGTCACCTTGCCCAACACCAGCTCCTGATCCCAGAGTGGCTCAATGTCAGTCAGAGCTGCTGGTGACGCAAATTAATAAGGAGAAGAATGAGTTGGCTGATGTAAACGGGTTGGCTTGTTTGTCAGCATGAATGCCTCGTAAGATTAAAAGATCTCATCCCCACTAAAGGCAGGAACTTTCTTATTATAACTTACAGAAAGTGCATGAGATCCCTTTCATTTTAATATAATACTCAGTTAATTCAAAATGAAGGATTCAGTTGATACGCACATCGTTCAGCTTTTGATGCGCTGTTTAACATTATCTTCTGCTGTTGTTCATTTCTTCTTTTGTTGTGCAAAGAATAAATCCTGTATATCTGCCCAACCCTGCTCATCTTTCTGGTCTTCTTTTTATTTTTTCTTTTAATTCTATCACATGCATTTATAGGGATTATTAAAAAAAAAAAAATCTTACTCCCTCCCCCCAAATCTTTCATTTGCTCTCATATCACTCTGTTTCCTTTCTTGCATTAACATAAAACAGTTCGTCTGTGAAGACAGTGGCTCATCAAAATCACTTGGAGTAATTTCAATTTCACACTGATCACGCGGATCTGAAACCTCTCCAAGCAGAGATTTTCATCATAAGAGAAAATTTGGTCTCCTGTTGGGGTTGTTGATATTTCAGCTCTATCTCTTGTTAGTTCTTGGAAGAGATGTGTCATGGGAGCTTACCTACAAAATTGAATTGATTGCAACAATGATTCAGGATTAAACAAGATTATTGTATTTCTTCCCAAGGAGCATTTGTGCTGCATTTTTTATCTTTTTTTACTTTTTCCCCTCTCTTCACTTGTACTTTGAAACCTGGCCATTTTGAACAGTATTAAATCAGCTTCTGGTTTCATCCCACCTTCCCACTGCTTCTTTTGCCCCTTTTCTTCTGTTGTTTTTCTGTTATTAATTCTCTTGCACTTGCATCTGGAGTCTTCAATCAAGACCAGAGGAGCAGTGATGACAGGCAGTGAACAGCTCTCCAATACAAAAACAAAGGCACAGAAAACAGAGCAGAAAGACAAAAGTCATTTCTTATGATCTATGAATGTCTCTCAGCTCTTCTGAATTTTCTGGTCATGCTCTGTTTGTGTTTTTTGACAGTATTATTGGCCACATACAGATTTGGAAATGTCTTCTGTAGACTGTGAGATCACTGAGAGAGATGAAACCCTTTTTTTTGCACATTTTGAGCCATTCTAGGAATAAAAATCATTAGTTATACATAGACCACGATAACTAAGGTGGCTAAATTTTCTCATAAGAAAATATTTACTCATTTCAACTAACTATAAAATTACCCCAAACCAGTTCAACACATTGATTGTGAAGTCATTCTTCAGAGATGTTCTTCATCATGAAAGAATATTAAATGCTTTAGGTGTTATGTACATAAATTCAATGTTTCTTCAGATTTTTCAGAAGTAGTTTTGGTTAACCTAAAACACTTTGGACAGGTGTTCAAAAAGGCAAATGCTAGATACTATGGTAATGAATAATCTGAAAAAGACAGTGATGTTTAAGTCACCAGAAAGATGGATTTTTTTGAGTAATTTAAGATGTTATTAAAAAAAAAAAAGAAAGAAGAGGATCCTGGATACCATACATGAGTATTAATTTCTCTTCTGAATTAAGGGTCTAGCCTATAAATTAGGTGTAAATTCCATGGCCTGTCCTAAGCAGAAGGCAAATCCTGATGACTTCCAGTGGTCCCTCCCAGGCTGCATGATTCGGAGTTTTGGATGCTGAGTTTATTCTTCAGCTCCTGCTCTTACTCAGAAAAGAAAATTATCTCCATTTTCTTCAGCTCAGAACTTAATGCACTCAGCCAGGATGCAGAATAAACATCTGATTTTCCCTGAGAGGATTCAAAACCTGATCTTTCTCTAGGAGAATGCACTGCACCGGATTATAACTATTCCTGGGCGAAAAGTGGAAAGGATATCCCTGACCTTTTCCTTTTGGGTTTGTTTCATTTCATATAATACAATTAGAGATTAGACTGGAGGGAGGGAGAGAGAGAGTTTAAATCTCTAGCCTAGTTGGCTCATGACTTCATCTGGGAAAATTCTGATTTGTGTTTTCTGCTCCAGGGAATTTTACTATATTTTATACACTCTGGAGGTAAGAATAAAGAGAACCAGGAAAAATGTATATATTGAATTTAAATCTTCAGACATTTCCTCACATCTCTTTTTTTTGTGTGTGTGAAATATGGCTAAATTGAGACCCAAACATACTATAAAGCAGAACCTTATTGTTCCTGATATCCCTAATTTAGACTATCTATCTACTAATATTCTGTTACAGCATAATTTTTTAATATGTGCTCTTCTCCTCCTTCATATGACCAGAATAATTTTCCAATTATCAATATCCTTAACAAACAACAAATTTTTGAAAGGCATCTCAGCATTACCTGATTTCCCATTGAGGAATGTTATAGTACTTAATAATGAGGTGAACAAGAATATGTTTTTATATGGATTTGTTACACTTAACATGAAATATTGACATTCCTAATCTTTAAAGATTAAAGAAAAATAGATACAACCAGGAAGAGAAAAGCTATATCAACTTAGGCTGCAGACTGAGAGATAGTTGTCCTATAAAAAACAGCAGAAAACACACAGGGAACTGTACGTTGTTTCCAAGGAGTAAAGTAAGCAGCTCTTTAAATGCTGGCATAAAGCTCTCTTCTTTTTAATTTTCACACTCCTCTCATCTTTTAGAAAATATTGCACTAGGAGATGCTGGACTTACTTAAAAAAACATTGCAGTAGTGCTAATCCTGGCCTCCTTAGCTGCGGAAAGGCTTGAAAAAGCAAAACTCTTCTCACAAGATGGAACATGCTTTACTCATCTATTTGCTCATCAAGCTTAATTTATCCTTCAGTGGAAGAGTTGATACAAAGTTCATTTTCATCTCAAAACAACCTTGACAGGCAAGAAAAATCACAATAAGTATCTTTTTTTTTTTTTTAAGAACCTCCTGATTCTTATTTAAGATAAAATATTTTGATGTTTTTGTCATCATATTTTAACTCCTCATTTTCATTAAATGTTAGTCCCTCACCTGCCTTTGCATTCCCTAATAGTCTCTCTCCTAATGCATGTAGATTAGGATTCACATCTCCTAACTTTATATACCTTCACACCTGAGCAAGACACCACAGGGTCCTTTTTCTTTTCTGTCAAAGGCAAAAATAACTCTTTTAGAGTGTGATTTTCTTGCCCAAAGGTCATTGTCTGCTTTAGGATGCAACTAGCAGCACACTACAGTCACTTGCTTCTTTTCTTTTACTAAAAGAGGAGCCTTCAGTGACGCACTGTAATAATTTAAATATCTGCACTGAAGAGTCTGACTGTTTGGTCAGGCAAACCTCATCCCTGACATCAGACTCAGGCAATGCCCAGGTAATTCAACAAAAGTTTGGAGAGTATCTGAATCTATCAATAGCTTCCTTTTCCCAAAATACCACAGGGTTTGTTTTTGAGGAGGACAAAATCTCTGCAGAACCAATCCCAGTGATGCCAACAATTGTTCACCTCCCCCAGGAACATGAGACAACAGCAGCCACTGCCTTCCCACAGTGCACAGGAATAGCCAAAACTTTCCACAAGAGGACAAATCAGCCCCCAAGCACAGCACAGAGAGAGTATTCTCTTAGAGCCTCTCATTTTTCCCAGTGTTATTTATTACTCCTCATTTTACACCAGCTCTGTTGGAGGATGTAGTTCCCTCAAATTGCTTTACATAGATATATTTCCACTTCTTTCCACAATAACAAACCCTCAGATGGCACTTGGGGACGTGGTTTAGTGGCAGACCTGGCAGTGCCAGGTTAATGGTTGGACTTAATTACCTTAGAGGGATTTTCCCTCCTAAATGAGTCTACGGTTCAATGTGGCTCATGTCTAAAGGCCTGGCTGTAAGAATATGGAGGTTTATTTTGATTTTTTATTCCCTGTGTACTCCTTGTATCCAATAAAAAGCTGAGCAGAACAGTTTGTTGTCCTCAAGGCTTAGTCCTGTTCCATTGCTCCTGACAAGTGTAAGGTTTTCATTATTATGTAGAACACAAACCAACCAGAAGAGTCTTTTCTGTGGTCAAAAGCATGAGCTACAAATTGCAGGGGAATGCAAAGAGCGACTGTTTAATGGAAACTTAAAGCAGTAATAGCAGGTTATAAAACTTCTTCCAGCATAACTAGAATTTTGTTGTCACACAAAATTGCCCAAACAATTATGACACCATCAAGACACGTGGTGTTGTCAGAGCAGGACTGAAAATCTAATGGCTTTTACTTTTCCACTCATGTCAGTCATTGATTTTTTTCCCCTCTTATCAGCTTCTCTCTAGTGAACTATTTATTAGATAAAAAAGATTCCTCTCCTTTAACTTTTTTTTTTTTTTTAATTGCCTGAGATTATTAGAGAAGCGCTTGTTTTCAGTCACTGTGTGAGCAGTCTCTCAGCTAAACAGCAATTTTACACACAGCAGAAATGTCAATAAAACAAAACCAGGTAGCTATAAAGCTTCTCTCTGTTTTATCACATGCTGTATCCATGCACTGTAAAAGGTGCTTTTCCCTGTAAGGGCTGGAAACTGATAAGTTGCTGACATTTAAAGAGGAGGTTGTGTGGTCTAGAAGGGATGTGCTTTCAAATTGGAAATGTTGGTAACTGAGACCTCCGAAAATATGTAAGGAGTTTATGTGCTCGCAGATTGCCAGTTGCTATTAGAAAAAGATTTTAGTACATCTAGAAGTATCTAAATTCACCAGACAATTCCATCAGGATCTCATCTACAAAAGATACAGTCTGTCTTTGAGCCAGCAAAGGTATTATTAAATTTTTCAACCCAAACTAAAGCCCTATCTTAGGTGATTTAAACTTCTTTATAGGCACAATTCCTAGAAATTTAATATCAAATAGTTTGCATGGCCAAATGATTTGCAAAAGTCTGAGGCAGCAGTTGTGACATGTAGAAGATCTTTTGGAAGAGCATGAAATGCTAAGGGGCATCAAGAGGCTTTGGGGGGCTTGAAGGGGCACATTGCTGGGAGGGAGAGATTTGATCACTACATCCTGCTTTTCACACCACCTGCCCACACATGTCACTGCAGCAGTGCTGGATCAGGGGTTTTACACTGTTCATCCTCACAAAAACTCCACCTGCATGAACTGCACCTCAGAGAGGTCCTTCAGGCCCTCTGCAGACCACAACACCAGTGGGGAGTTGGGACCCAAAGTGTGGAAGCCTTGGGAAGTCTTCATCCTCAAGATCCTGGTCAGAAACACCCCCAATTTAAACTGTCCCAGCCAAAGAAATATAACAATAATAATAAAAACAACAACAACAGCTACAACTATAATAATATACACGGGATGGATTTCACCTGAGGGCACACTGATGTCTCCCACTCACCCTCCTTCAGCGTCTCTGGACAGTGCCATTTTACTCCCATGATCACAGAAAAATTAAGAATCAGCACTGCACACAGGATATTAAAAGCAGCTCTGCTGAGAGGGGATTCCTCTGTGAAATTTCCCCGCCAACACACAATTGCAACCCGAACACTGACACCACTGGTAGACAGCAATACCATGGTCTGGCTAGATAAATTTAGATTAAATGGAAACCAGTGACTTGAAGCTAATGGGACTTGAAATCGCTATTTAACTGGCAGAAGCCTTCAGCAGTCTGAAGACTCAACTGCAGGACTGATATTGATTCCTTAAAATGAATACCAGTAATAAAAAATAAAATACATAAAAAAAGTGTACAAGCAACGAGACAGGATAGGAAGCGGGGGTGGAGCAGATGGGGGATATGGTGGAGAGAGACCATCTTGAGCAAGAACAGGCAGTTCTGAGGAAGGGGAATGCTAAATTATACATCTTCAGCTAGTCTGTGATGTCTGATAGATGTTTCCTGGGAGTTATGCAACTCAGTAATTGCTGTTATTTCTTTCGTACCACGCTGATTTTTATTAAACCATTCAGCAAATGCTAATTTCAGAGTCGCTTGTCCAATTAGTCACAACACTTCACTGGTATCTCTGCTCATCCTGAGCAATGCTTTTACCCCCTAAAATAAGGCCTTGTGCTTCCCAGGGCAGAGTTGGTAGGATCTGCCTTCGACATTTCACCATATTCAAGTAATTTGCTTAGTCTTGGGGTCAAAGTCAAAAAAGATGGCTCTTGTATGTGATATACTTAATAAAAAATAGGCAAATTATCTTCAAATCTAAATTTTGATAGATGAAACAAACATCTTTGTTTATAACACTTAAAAATTTATTATGTTTTCAGGGAAAGGGAGATGAGAAGTTAGTATTTTTCTACTTTGACTAATTTAGATGTGGCACTTACCAATATGTAGATTTCCTTCTGAAAGCTGAAAAATGCCCTTGCTAATTCTAACTGCCAAAAAACACAATCCCAAACCCTCTTTTTGTCAGACTGCTGAAAGTAAGACCTTTTTTCAGAAAAGGAACTGTTCAATAGAACATTTTCAAATGGCACTATTAAGTCTGATAGAAGCATACAATTCAATCTTTTTTTACAGGCAGGTATTGCACACAAGAATGATGACTTAATTGGCACCAAGAATGTCTAAGCTATTGTATGTTTTAATAATTCCTAGTTTATTTAATTGAGAGATGAACATTAATTTCTTTATTCTACCTTTATGATGCATGACACTGTAGAAATGGCATTTCAGTTTCTGTTGTCTGTAATGTTTGTAATGTGTCTGACCTCAATTTCCATATCTATAAAACAAAGGGAATGGTTATGCTTATTTTCTCCTTTTTAAAAAAATAATATTCCACTGATGAGAAGTGTTATACAGGAATCACTGTTCTTACCCCTAGAGAATTTTCTGTACATTTGCATTTTAATTACAAAAGTATCATCATGATTATTTGCAATTATTCCAGGACAGGATTATTTTCACAAGCACATTGAATACAAAAATGTCAGGGATTTGAAGCGCACCTTCCTTCACAGAAGTCCCTCAACATAAGATCCTGTAGTTTATCATAGGATAAATTGTATACCTCCACTGCTACCTGACTCAGCCCTGTCCCTGTTCACACCACAAGAACGTGGAAGCTGTCTCTGCCCATGGCAGGTGGTGGGAACTGGATGATCTTTAAGGTCCCTTCCAACCCAAACCATTCCATCCTCGTGCCTCGCCATGAGGATGTGCCCCTTTCCTGCAGTCCCTGGGCTTGCTCAGCCCAGCTGCTGACAGAGAGGATGCAGTCTGACAGAATATTCCCAGAATTCTATCAAGTGGATTAAGATACCCGTGGATTAAGACAGAATATTGGTGAAAGGAATTTGTCTGTGCTTAATTAATTAAAGATTGTCCCATAGTTTAGACCAACCAGGGAACAGAAATTTGTCTGTGCAGGTAGCAGAGAGTCAGATATCTTAGTTATGAGTTTTGCCTAATTTTGCCACGTTAAAGACGTGCTGTAATGTTCTGTCTGCTTGCAGCCCTGTGATTTCCTCCTCAGCAGTCACTCATCATACCCCATTTCCCTCAGAAATACTGCTCAGCTGACAGGTTCTGGTATCCTTCCATTGTCCTATTTACTTTCTCTGAACAATATTTAATTTGAGGAGTTGACAGAGTGTGGACACCTATGAGCAAATCATCCTAAACTGCCTTCATGACCAACAGTGAGAAAGAGGCATTTCCCAGGGCTCAGTTAATCTCACATATTTCATGATTATGTGTGAGGACATAATGGACTGGAGCTCAGCTGCACCCAGCAGTGTCATCTTTGACTGCAGGATTTACGTGTCCCCATTAGCCCAGATGAATGTGGGTGATTTCCAATCCTGGGAAAAATAAACCTGAAAACACAGCAATCCTGTGTGTCCTGCATCCACATCCTTCAAATGGAGAGAGTGCTGGTATTTAGATAAACCAATATTTAGACAAACCAAGTAACGACAAGCACATCAGCCTGATGCTGGTTCTGTGGAAAATAACGGTTGTCACAAGATACAGCAGATAAAGACCTAAAACAAGATGCTATAAATCACATTTTCTCTTGAAAGTGATCCTATAAAGCTAATTTAATACCTCCTTTCACAAAATTGCACATTATTAAGTGTATGGTGTCAGTTTTGCATACCGAGATTGCTACAAGGCATCTTTTATGCCATCACACACTATTTGGGCTAAAAAAAAAAAAAAATCAGGATAATCTCTAACTCATAGGAAGAATATATAACAAGCAATAGAGCAAGAGGAAACAGCATCAGGTTCTGCCAGAAGAGTTTTAGGTTGGATATTTGGGAAAAGTTCTTCACAAAAAGGGTTGACATTGGAACAGGCTGCCCAGGGCAGTGTTGGAGTTCCCATCCCAGGAGGGATTTAAAAGCCCTTTGGATGTGGCACTTTGGGACATGGGTCAGTGGTGGCCTGGGCAGTGCTGGGGAATGGTTTGACTTGATCTCAGAGGGCTTTTCCAACCTCGATAATTCTATGATTCTGTGATTCAAGTGGGACAGAATCAGTCCAGGCTATTTTTTTTTTTTTCAACTGGTTCATAAACACATAGCATAGAAAATGTAACTCTTAAAATTATATACTTTGGCAAAACGTCTGGCATCCATAAAGCAGCTCTTTTAAACATGTATATTGGTTAAGTGTTCCAGGATGCAGAGCCTGGTGAGTCCTAAAATACTGCAAGTGAAGAATGCAGAAACCATCCCAGTTTTAAAATACTACCAGGTAATAACTCAAAAGACTCTAAAAAGATTAACTTCTGATGACAGTGTGGCTATTCTGGCTTAAATTAGATGATGATGTTCTTTGTGAAGAAGTCTCTGATTCTCTTCAAAACATACCTAGTTGGAACTATATTTTGTTTTTTTTTTTTCCTCACAGGAAAAAGTTCTTTCCTTTTCAAAGAAAGCTTTGTATGATTTAAAGTTTGACAACAGTAACATCAGTTGCTCACTGTAATTCTTCAAAGCCTCAGCATAGATTTTTCTTACTGTGAGTGGAAATAAATTTGGCACTTTAGGAAACTATAGTTATTGGAATTTCCCCCTAAATTAAATGCTAAAAACATATTTATGAAATAATGTAATAAATATTTTTCCTCTTGAAGTAAATACTAACAATTTCCTAGCCAAGTCTGCTTGAAAACGTTGCAATTCAAAGCAGGTAATATTTTTAAAACATTTGTCTTATATTTATTTTAAGGTAGAACTGACAGGAGAGAGGGAGGATTTTGCTTAAGGACACAGCATCAAAATAAAGTTTTGCTCTCAGTTACAGAAAGATATACTAGGAAGATATGGAGCACAGAAACCTTTCCAGCCTTGGATATATTCTATAAACTAAAGCCTTCACCTCTAGATCTTAAAATATTATGGCAAATTCATTCCTCATATCTATGACAGAGGTGCTCACATGGTGCATCATTTGAATAATATCTTGTCCTTCTTCAGAAAAATTATTATCCAGGCTCTGTCCAACAGGGGCCAGAGGTTGGGCAGAACTGACAGCGGCTGTTTTGAGCATGGAGCATCACAAATCATCTCTAACTGTGCTGGGAACACAGTGAGTGGCAAGAGCCTCCTCAATTTGCTCTGAAATGTTTTAAAACACAGAAACCTGATGGTTCCCAGACTTCATTCTCTCTACCTATCTGCATTTCCCCCCTGCTTGACATTAAATGGTGTTGATGTCAAAGTGCTCTGTGTTTCAGGAGTTATTCTTAAGTATTCCAACTTCAACACAGACAGGAGCTCACTGGTAACACAGATCTCTGATTTCCTTCTTATTTTTATGCTCAGAGCCATTAGCTCTGTGCCTTGTACTTGTGGCATGCTTGTGAGAGTAAGCTTAAATGCCTGCAGCAAGGCCTCAGAGTAGAATCAGAGGTCTTGGTGAAGTCACAGTGCAATAATAAAAAGCTACAGGCATGAAAACAGCTGTAGCCAATATTAAAAACTCAGCCATCAATTATTGATGAAATATGCTCCTTGTGCTTGCAGAAGAATCCTTTTTAGGATCTTATTATTTAGATTTCTTAGTAAGGTGTTGTCAAATAAATACAGCTTCCTGCAGTTTGAATACCTTAGAAGCTTACCAGAAACCTTAGGTTGTTTAATGTTTGGGTATTCTTTCAGCTTATCTGAACTCACTGACTCAAATAATCTGCTGCTAAAACCAAAGCTGGGAATACAGGACCATATTCACAGAATCAACAAATCTGAGAATGGCATGGCAGGGACACCTTCCTCTATCCCAGGTTGCTCCAAGGCCCATCCAACCTGACCTTGGACACTGCCAGAGATGGGGCAGCCACAGCTTCTCTGGGCAATCTCTGTCTAACCACTCTCACAGTCAAGAGTTTCTTCATAATATCCAATCTAAATATACCCTGCCTCAGCTTAAAGCCATTCCCTCTTGTCCTGTCACTCCAGACCCTTACCCAAAGTCCCTCTCCAGCTCTCTCAGTGCCCCTTTAGGCACTGGAAGGTCCTGGAAGCTCTTCCAGAGCCTTCTCTTCCCCACACTTGCTTAAAAAGATAGTCTCACAAACTGGTATAGATGTCCAAGCCTACAAGTTGTAAAAAAAAGAAAAAAAAAAAACAAAACTGTGGATTAATCTGGGCCAGATGCTGCATTAGTCCAGTTAAATTTCAGTGATTTCCCCTTTTCTCTGCACAGCAGCACAACAACAGGCCTAAGCCGCTCCTCAAGCGGTTTCACACTTGGAGACTCCGAAAGGCACAAGGCTCAGGGAGCTGGTGATCCTTTAAAGATGCTCACTGAATGTGTTGCCAGTGAAAAAGGCAGAGCAAGTGCTTGGAACATGCTCTGCATGCCAGGGATCTCTGACATGATGCAAAACAGTCCTTCAGCTACTCCCACCCAACAGCTTTCCACCCCCTTATTCCAGTGCTTCCTTGGCTTCTGGCATAATCTGTGTTAGTCACCAGGGTGCTACAGCTTGTACCACAGCCAGGCATTCCAGTGGCCAAGCGTTCCCAGAGTTGCCTGTGAAGGATGCTAAAGGAAGATCTGGCCTAGCATTTTAAATTTTACACCAAAAAATCCATTAAAACTGCAACAGGATTCCAAAAAGGAAATGAGCTGCCATTGATTAAGTTGGTTGAAGCAAAGAAAGAAATAGTCCTTTCTTTTAAACAAAGCAAAACAAAAAGACACTGTAGAAAACATGTCCATACTAGTACAAATTTCAATTGGGGTCAAATCACTACTGTTGGAGAAAACAGACATGTACCAAAAAAATCTTTATTCAATATCAGTGCATTATAAACTAAGCTGATGTACGACAGAGGGGTCATTTTGACAAAATAATTATAATAAATTTATGCTAAAGGGAGGGTATTTTGAATTTTCTCCTGTTTAATTTGTGTGCATAAGGGATATAAAGTCACTTTAATGGTACTGCACAGGACAAGGAACCACAGTAAGGAAGCATTTGTATTACAACGTGATACACGGTTTCTTAAGAGAACCTCAGGCAAAGATAATTAGAATAAAGGATGTTTGTGACAATTTCTAATAAGATTAATATAATCTCCTGATAAAATTCTTCACAAGGGGCCTCAGCCTTGGTGGTATGACTCATTGCTTCAGTATTATCCACATTTTAGAGGTGTCTTATCTACCAATATATGGATTTTAATATAGAATTAATTGTGGCTAGAAGATTTTACATAGCATATTTATGAAGCTCCTATTCCTGGATATACATTTATGACTTCAGGGGTGAGGCTCCTGCAATTCCTCCACCACTTATTGTCAAGTTTAAATTGGCTCCTGAAGCTTCCACGGGGAGAGAGCTTCTGTGCTCAAGTGGTGTCCTACAGACACGGTGTCAGATCACACAGGTTAATGAGACAGGCAGCCAGAACTGAGAATAAAGGCAGAGCAAACAGGTTCACAAACCCTCACTGAGCTTTGTGCCATCACACACAGGCTGCTCCTGGGCCCCTCCCTGCTCCCCAGCTCCAACACGCCGGGCACTGCAGTCAGAGATTTCATCTGAACACACACACCAGGCAGCAGGAAAAACTTCCACATTTGATCATAGAAATCAACCCCAAAACACTCCCATTCAGTGCAGAAGTTCTGAGTATTCTGAAGAGATCAGATGAACTCAGCTCCCACACCTCCTTTCCATCCATGGTCTGGTTCCCTTTGCCACCTCCACCACCCTTTCCCACGTCTGCCAGACTTCTGTTTGTTTTTTAAGCAATGTGAGATTTTGGGGAAAGATTAGTTGTACCTCCAAACAAAACCTAACCCAAATAATTATGCTAAATGCCCAAATACTGCCTTTCATGCCCTAATTGCAGTAATCAACCCAACAGTTTAATGTTACCCAGCACACATTTCTGCACCATGGTCCGCAAGCAAGTTTTGTGAGTCTTACAAAGGCACTAACCTAAAAATGGAGAAATTCAAGTGTCTGTAACAAACACACCAGCACTTCAGGGTCTATCTATGAGAGATTGAAAGCCTAGGAAAAAAGGGATTTCCAGGCAAAGGAAGCTCTTGCTAAGAGGGTCAATGCTGAGTGGTTGGTTCCCACAGTAACACTTGTGCCATGCAAGGCACAATTTCAGTTCAGACAACACACAAATCCCCATAAAATAAAACATGGAAATTAATCTCTCTCATCAAAGCCTGATCTGAGAAATCACACTTTGACAGGAAGTAAATAAAAATCTAACCCCTCCCCCCAAAAACCCTACAGAGCCAAAGTGAGGGAGGGAAACAGTCCAGTTTCAGTTTTGAAGTAGCTGGGAAAAGAAAGGTGTCCCAAAAAGTGAATGAAATTGCTGCAGAGAAACAGTAGACTCCTCTCCTCCTACTTTACATTGCTGGCCCACAGTGTGGAGCCCCTGAGGTGTTTTCCTGGGGTATCCCAACCAAGTTACTCTCTCTAGCCAGGCACCAAACTGAGCACAGTGGTTTAGCAAAGAGGGTCTCAGGTCACCACTGAGTGCATCCTGAGGGGAAAATGCAGAGCCAGCTATCAGCCCTTCTCTGAGGGTAATCACCACAGAGTTCTGACAAATAACGCTTTGGAGATGGTGTGGGATGGCCCTGCTTTGGACAATCCTAATCCACACACCTGAGACACAGAGCTGTACATCCTCACCCTACAACATGTGGGGCAGAGGCTCCCCAGGCAGCTTTGAATAGACAGAGACTGCCTGGAAAAAGTGGTGGGAAGAAGGAGATTCTCCCTGGAGAAAGGGAAATTGGGTTCAGGAATAGAGCCAGAAGAAAAGGGAAAGACAAGGGAGGGAGCATACAGTGCAGAGAAAGGCATCTGAGAGGTGCAGGCATTGAAGCAAATGGGAAGGGAGATTCTTTGAGGACAGTTTCCAGCCAGAAAGTCAGTGATTGATGGAAAACAAGTCTGAATTCAAGGAACCAGATGCAATAGTGCAGTGGACAAAGGTAGTTGCTCATACTGGGGGTTTTTTATGACTATCCTATTTCCTCAAGACATTTTTGCATTTTAGTTCAGAAATATTATGGCACACGTCCTAATGAATCTTGACTTTTACAGTTATTTTGATCCCCTTATAAAAGATTACTGTAGAGAAAAGTCATGTCTTTTCTGTATTGAAACCCTGGATAACTTTTTTCAGCCATGGTAAAATGCTGCTTATCAGGGCTTTACTTGCTCAGAAAAAGGCTGTGGTGCCGTTTTACTGCTTCTGGTTTCAGATGCAGCTCAGGCACAGACACTTTGGTTATCTCTGGGTCACGTTCTGCGGCACGAGATAGATACTATCTCAAAAAACAACACAAGCAATACAGAGGCCTGGACCCATCTGAATAGTCTGAGATGAAGATCCATGAGAATTTTGAAACCATTGACTCTTTTGTGCCATGGATGCCCTCGGCCAGCTCCAGCTTTCTCTTGCAGAAATGTGTGATAAAGGCTAAAGCTGTTTGACAACATTTCCTCCATCCCAGGCTACTGGAAAAGCTTCTTGATGGCATCACAGTGGGGAATTATAAGATGCCTACCCAATGAGGTTAATGTAAATAACACCGCTTCCTCCTGAACACAAAATGCTGAGCAGGGAGGAATAAAAACCTGACTCGTAAAATAATCAGTCCTCAAGTATTTCTTTAAGCAAGAACACAGTTTTCAAAAACTTTACTGCAAGCCTAAAATCCCACAGCTTTGGAAGGAGTGAGAAGAATGTGAAAGCAGAAAATAAAAGAACAAGGTGCTCTGCATGATTGAATTAATAATGTAGAAAAGACCTCCTGAGTAAGAAACACCAATCCTGAAAGGAAAAATAAAATATCACTGCAATCTAAAACACTTCATCAATAATAAATGCAATTCACTCTGAATGAGCTCTGTTAGCTCATTTTTTTCCTGTAGAAGTGCTGTAAGTGCAGCTTACCTCCTACAAGCAGCTTTTGCCACACACAAGAGAGAGATTCTGCTGCTCAGATCCAACAATCTGAGGAGGAGCCTCTGCAGCTTCTGCCACCACCTCTAAGCCCCCAAACCAAACAGATGAACGTGAATCCTCCCTTAGCAAGAGCCTTCCCCTACCCACATCCTCGCAGCAAGGAATCACATTCCATCCAGCTGGGGAAGCTCCAGAGACGCAATTAAACTTAATGGGAGGTGTGGCTCCCAAATAAATGCATCTCTTAACCAGAGCACGGGGAGGCAAAGGTTGGTGTGCCCTCTGCAGAACGCAGGACACTCCGACATTCCCACATCGGCTGCAGCCTTTCCATTTCTCTCTTCAAGTTTAATTTATGCCCTTGTTTCCTAATGAGCTGCACTAAAACAATAAGCCTTGATGGGGAGGGCATTGTCAGGGGACAGCTTGGTATGCCTATTCTCAGTCAGACTTTTTTGGGAGTAAAACCAGTGTAAATTAACAGGCTTTGGAGCTGCCCTAGCAATTTTCTCTCTCTCTTGTCTTTTTTTTTTTTTTTTTTTTTTTAATTTTCCCCCAAGTTTGAAAGGCATTTGAGAAGGAGATTAAGGAAAAAAAAAAAAGTCTTTTAAGGAGTGATTTCTTCACATTTTCATTAAATCAAGGCAATAGTTTCTGAAATGGAGACAAATGCCAATGTTTTACAGTTGTACTTGAGTCTGAAAGCAGCTTTCTGCTCTACCTTTCTGTAGTGAGGGAAAGAACTGAAAGATCCTCGTTCCTGGCTGTGCACAATTCGATGATCTGGGGACATGAGTGAAGCTAATTTATAAATACTCCTAGATTCAGCCTGGCCAATAAAACTTCCAGTGTGAAAACCTTTATCCAGGAAATCAGTTTGTATGTACCATCTTTCTTTCAGACTGAGACTTGAAAATTTCCCATAATCCGCAAAATTTGAATCGGAAAGATGCAACAGTTTCACTGTGAAGGATGGTGACCATGGAGTGCAGCCCTTTCAGGAGGGGAGTTGCAGGTGTTGTGTGTTGGGTTTGTGGTATAATATTGGTAGATTTGACACCTGGAAGAATCAAGAGACAACTAAATATGTATCAGGGTGCTCTTTTTTGCTTTTCCTTTTTAAATCTTTTTTGAGTGGTTTTTATTGACTTGTGCTTTACAGGGAAAAAACCCACCTCAGATAATTTATTTTTTCACAAGATTCTTAGAGGATCCACACAATAAAAATTAGCTGAGGAAATTGATGGTGATAAAGCAGGATGCAGTAACAATATATGTCTCAAAATGCAACCCACCACAGTTCAAAAACTATTTTTACTGATGAAATATCTTTAGAAAATTAACAGAGATTACTGGTTTACATGTGAGTATTTATGTGGGTGTAGACTTAGACTAATTCAGTTTTATTTTTCTTACCATCAGCCTGGTGACGGGGGTGCAGTGAGAGTCTCCAGTACCTGTGTCTTATTCAGGGGACACAGTGGCCAGTGGTTTAGGTCTCTTCTAGTCTGAAAATTTCTATAAAACATTTACAGACATCTTTTTTCTTTCATTTTCTTCTTAAATATGCAGAATATATTTACACAAAGTGGGATGGGAAACGCTGCATCTGCCTGGATAAGCACAATATGCTCCTCTGACTGCAGTTTCACCAAGCAAAGTCCTTAGGATGATGGAAAGGGGTGGAGAGAGACATTGAAGATTGATCAAACCCCCATTTTTCCTACATTCTTCCTTAAGTTCTACTAAAATTTTAGTGATAAAGCCTCCATATAACATTACGTCTCTCTTAAATTTAATATCAAATAAGCTGCAATCAAATAAATCAATAAATAAAGACATTTTAACCTATTTCTTCACTTATTTCCAAGGAATCAGGCATAGAACTTCAAGATGACTATACCTGACCATGTCCTAATTTATTTCAGGACTTGTTTTTGAGGCTTCCTTCCAGAGAGTGTTTTCAGAGATGCCAGTGCAAAATGCTTTTTCTCCTTCTCCTCCCAAAGATCCTAATTTGAAAATTTTCAAGGTACAAAGTGTAATGGCTTTCAAACAAATGCTGATACAGGGATATGGACTGTAACTCCCTTTTCATGATTCTTCTAACAGTAAAGAAATTTTTAAAGGATTGATTTGTGCAAGAAATCAAATCCCAGCCCTAGAATTTTAGTGGGTGAAACAGTGATCCAGGTCCCCTTCCATTATGCGATGCTTCCAGCTTCTTCATGCTGAAGTGATGAAAGTTTACTAATAAAAGAGAAAGAATAGGTAGAAATGGATCAATCAAAGCAGGAAAGAAATTACAAAAAAATAGAGAAAAGGCAACCTGCAAGATCTTATCCAATACAGTTTTTGTGACTCCAGAAAATACCTATGATTTATGAACTTATATCACTCCTTCCCACAGATACTTCTGTGTTGCTGTTGTAGGTGAAAGAAAAATAAAGATTATTTCTATGAGCAGTAGAAGCACTTGAAGATGCACACACTGAGAAAAGCTAAAATCTCTTCCTGTGGACTGGTGACTCTTGTTCAGTGTACAATAAATGTGGAAGATACCTGCAGCACACCCTGTGCCCTCAGGCAGGGAATGTTTCCACAAATCCACACACACCAATCTGTGGTTTAAACTGCTCCCAGAGACAGGGATCTCCCACAGGGTGTGTGGGATTTCTGAGCCATCGCTGCCAGTGAATGGAGATCACAAATTTGCTCCCCAAATATAGAAAATTGTGTGAGCACCCAAATCAGTTTAGATCAGGGCATTAGGGGAAGCTGGAGGAGCTTTTCTTCCCAGGACAAAGAAATGACTCACTGAAACACCCCAGAGCTGTCTGAGCCCTCAGCTGTGCACTCTGCAGATGTACAGCCCTGTCTGAAGGAACAAATGAACCTCAGATGCACGTGGGCTTCACACACCTCTATGACAAAGTCCGGTGATCTTAATTTATTCTACAATTATGGACCAAATAATGGATCTTCCTTACGGCCTCAGGCGTAGACCAGGGCCTAATTAATAATGAAAATTGTGTATGACAACGAGCAGAGGGTGTCTGGGAGCTCCTGCAGGTTCCAGGCACGGGGCTGTGTAATGCTGAGTGATGCTGGGCAGTGACGCTGCTGGCCTGTGGTTTCACTGAGCCAGGCTGGGCTTCCACTCAGCCAAAAAAACAACCAAAACCAAACATAAAACCACTAAAACCATATATCTGGCTTCATATATATATATGTATATATATTTAAATCATAGATTCATTTAGGCTGGAAGAGCCCTCTAAGATCATCAAGTCCAACTGTTCCCCCAGCACAGCCAAGGCCACCACTAAACCATGTTCCCAAGGGCCACATCCACGCATTTTTTGAACACTTCCAGGGATGGTGAGCACACCACTTCCCTGGGCAACCTGTTCCAATATCTGAAACCCCTTTCTGTGACGATTTTTTCCCTAAAATCCAACCTGGCGCTCCTCTGGCACAACTTGAGGCCGTTCCCTCTCCTCCTGTCCCTGTTCCCTGCGAGCAGAGCCCGACCCCCCCCGGCTGCCCCCTCCTGTCAGGGACTTGTGCAGAGCCACAAGGTCCCCCCTGAGCCTCCTTTGCTCCAGGCTGAGGCCCCACAACTCCCTCAGCCTCTCCCGGTGCTCCAGAGCCTTCCCCAGATCTGTTTCCTTCCCTGGACACGCTCCAGCCCACCAATATCTGTCTTGGAGTGAGGGGCCCAATATATATCTATATATACATAAATATATATACACATATATATATATTAAAATTCATGCATTGGGATCTTCAGAGATCTTAAAATCTCAGTACATCCCGCCCAGAAGGTGACATTTGTGCAATATTCCAGCTTAATAAAGACAACACCTTCTTCCTGGGGAGTAGATCACTGTTTGTCACATTTTTGGTCACCTCTGTGTATCCTGGAAATTTTTGTGCAGGCACACTCAGAGTACACATAATTAAAATTTGTCACACTTATAGAAAAATATTCAAATAGATTATGAGAAATTAAGACTTAAAAATGGATTTTTGTTTTCATTTATCCTCTTGCTTCCTGCTAGCATCCAAATCTTTAGTTCAGTGAGGAGACTGAGCCATAAAGATAATTTAGTATGACCTCCTCTAAATGCAGGCCAAAGAACCTTTTTTTAAAAATAATTTCTGCATGAAATACTTCAGGAAAAGAAAATAATAGATCAAAACACATCCTTCTAGCAGAGTCATTACCTCTGAATATTCTAGGAGGCTTTAGAAACATTACTTTATCTCTCTTTCTTTGTTGTGTTTAATTTTTAGTGAGCTGGGATAAAGCAGGTAAGTACAAACACTTCACATTCTGCAGCGATTCCACTCTTTTCAAGCCCATTATTATGCAGGAGTTACCAAACAACACCGGAACTTTGAAATTTTGCCCAAAGGGAGAGGATAAGATTGGTAACAGCTACTCACCTATCACACCTCACCTAACGTTATCAAAAGAAGGAAACAGTCCTCAAGTAATTAAATATTTATTCCTTTAAAGGTATAACTAGAGCACGAAAATACATTTCTACCTCCCACAGCTTTTATCAAGCTGTCAAGTTCTCCATAACTTGGTGTTAACTGAGTCATAAAGGGAAAAATATCTAAAGCAGGAGAAATTTGTGAACCCTTGCTTGAGGATGCACTTGGTCATTCAGTGAGAAATGGGAAAAACTCCTGGTTATTCCTGATCTCTGCAGGTGCAGCTCAGCAGCAAGATCAGGCTGCGCTCAGCTTCCAAAGAGGTGCCTGAATTCCCTGCTGAGATGACATGGGACAACGTGTCTGCCCTTGGACAGAGCTTCAGCCCTGACCTTTCACTTCTGGGCAAACTCCTGATGAAGTTTCAACCAAGAAAATTTATCCTTTTTGTCTCTTCCAGCTTCCTTCCTTCTCCACACACATATTCATCATCTTACAAATTAACTGAACAGCCCAGTCTGGTCTGAGGGGTTGTTTGACAGTGTATTTATAAAAAGAGTGAAAGGAAATTGCCTTATTTCCATTACAAGCCTGTAAGTCAGATTCATACCAGGGGGTTCATTTAAAAAACCCAAACATACTAAACTTTTGCTTGAAAATTCGACTGAAATCGGCATTTTTATATGAAGAAATGTCATTTTAAGCCCATAAATAATCCATCTTCTGTCTTAAATTCGAGTTTCAGAGAGACACAGGAACCTTGCTTTGGCCAGCTTTCACGTGGAGATACAGCACAAAGCACCAGATATAAAAATATCCACACAGTATTTCTGTGTTTGTGGGACTGTTTCCCTCTGCATTTCCACACCTTGGTGCACCTCTTTTTAAGGTGTAAAAGAACTGATCAGCATTTCACACTCTGAGGGCACTGTAGCAGGAGAATACTGGATCAAAATGAATCTTGGCAGATGCTTTATCCCCTGCTCCCTTATTGTCAAAGCATTTGTTCAACTTTAAACATATGAAAACAAGCATTCCTATGGAGCCAAGCACCTAAACTCATCTGTGAGTTTAATAATGAGATTGAGATCACTGGGGACTAAGGATCAAAAAGTGCTACTATGTCTGAGTAATGTACTGTTATTTTTCTCCACTCCAAACCTCTATTCCTTTGTAGTAATGTCCTGCTCAGTAGCTCCTTGACTACTGGCTCCTTGACCTAAAATACATATTTAGCTATTTTCACTTTCAGATTCTTAATAAATAAACAAGTAAGGGGGAAAAAAAATAATCTCAGGAAAATTATTTTGAAAGTTATCTACAGGCTTTCTGTTTTCTCTGACTTCTTAATTCAGGAACTGTCTCCTTGCTGAAGATGTGTATTATAAATTGAAATACTTTCACGGCCATTTTCCCATAGTTCATTAAAATGGGAAAGCCAAACTGGGAAGTTTATTAAATGGGAAGTTTATTAAAATGGAAAGCCAAACTCTTCTCTCTAGCCTTGTTCTCATGGCCACAGGAGAAAAGCTACAGGCGTTTCTGACTGATTTGGTAACTTGGGTGTCTAATTCTCAGAGAGAAAATACAATGCCTGACATATGAATAACAAGAAGAGTGACCAAAAAATTTAAAACCACACTGGAAACTGTCCCCAGCTCAGTGAGGCCTCTCTGACCCTCATGTTGGTCTTCAAAAAAGTCATTTACTGTATATTTACCTGCTGGAAGCAAAATATTTAAAAATAACTAAATTCTGTCATTAAGAAATACATAAATGTATTCACTTCTCTTGCATCATAGGTACAACTTGAACATTTCCCAGGTTGTAGGTACACAGGAAGATGTGTGATATCCACACATTTTGGTTGAGAACCAAGGTGATAGTCATGAGAAAGAGGTGCAGATTTCTGAGCAAAGGTGTGGAGTTCCCTTTTTTCAGTGGAGGACTGGCTCTAGAGAACATTTACGAAATCCACATTCTTTTTTTATGCCTACACTTGACTATTACACTCAAAATTCTTCTAGATCTGTAAGATTTGCAAGATTTCAAGATGGAAAGTCTGTGGGATGAATTCTTAAATGAGGCAGTTAATGGAATTATCACTGTGGCAATTGTGACATTGTGAATATGGATTCCACATACTTAAGAAAAATTTTTACTCTGTCACCCCACATTTTTGAGTTCTAAGGGCCAGTGATTACTTTTTGCTTCTTTAGTAATTTCATAGAATCACAGAATGGTTTGGGTTGAAAGGGACCTTAAAAACCACCTGGTTCAAAACTGTCAGTGCCTTACCTGATTTAGTCTCTCCTTACGTGACAGGAATTCCAGACTTTGTAACACTACTCACGTTTCCACGAACTGTTCCATCCCTTGTTTCAGATGAGTTGATAAAAACTGCATGAGCAATTCAAACACATGCACCCAGTATTTTCCTCTGTCAAACCTGTCTTCATCCTGTTGGCTTTGCTGCACGACCTGGGCACTGAACTGGCACATCCTGGTAGGTTATTGGTTCGTTTTTTCGTGTGCATCACTTTATCATTTATCAATACTGAGTTTTATTGCGTGACCATAAAGATATTCAGAGCACAGATGGACAAAAGGCAAATAATCCATCCAAAAGTAGGACTCTAATGGCCATGTACTAAGTTGCCCAAAATCACTCTGGGTTTTTCCCTCACTGCCTGATTTTCCTGGAGCACTTCAAAGACACAGTCACTATTCTGAGTGAGTGACTGATACCAGACTCCTTTCACTATGATCTTTATCCATGGAGACTCCAGCATTGGAGACTCTACACGTTCACAGATGACATTTGTCTACGTGCTTTCCTCTAAACTTTTCCATGTCTGAGATGCTTTTTAGAGCAACAACATAATTTTAAAGCAACCACTGAGTTAATCCATCAGAGTTTTAGAGGAAAACACTTCTGAAGAAGAGCTATTACTTTTATTCATGGCAAAAGGCCTATTTTCCTTTTTCATGCAACACGGTGGGACATTTTTACTTGTCTGTTATTTGCTATTTTTATCTTTAGACTCTGTACCTTTCTTTTGTCTCTGTAATCTCGTTTGTAAAGATCCCAATTACTTTTAGGGGGTTAATTGTTACCACAAGCAATGTCAGTCTATGTCAGACTCCAAGGCTTTATAGGGAAAGCTCTGCAAGGACTTCCCCACATCTCATGTATTTTGGTCATGTCTACACTCTGCAGTTCTGATTGGGGAACTGCTTTTATTACACAGTACAACTAAACAAAGCAAAAATAGTAATTTCCTAAAAGGCCTCTGAGAGTACATTTCTTTACATAGACTGTGTAGGAGGGTAATAGAACAAAATTTGGTACTTTGCTATTCTGAGGAATAATCAGTGTATCTGAGACAACATCCAAACATCTCTCAAAAACTCTGCATGGGCTACACTTGTCACTATTGGTGTTGAGACTCAGTGTTTATAAGTGTTTCAAGTCCCCTATGAGGCCATAAGAGTTCCCTTAACTTGACAGTATTTAATTATAAGGACAAGGAATAAATGCTCATTGTTTTGCTTTTATATATACCAAGACTTTTTGATAATGGTAACACGGGCTCTGTAGTTGAGCCATCTGTTGGGGTTTAAAAGGAATAAAAGGAGATATTTGTGCAGTAGACCTTATACAGGTCTGTAAAGGGTGGCACAATAGATAATTTCCAAGGTTCTGAAGTGCCAACCTTACAAGTTTACAAATTGAATTATCTTGATGATTGTTCTGAGGTGTTGTATTTAAACAAATAATTTCATCCCACATGACACATATGTCTCATAGGTATTGAGAGTTAAATCTGTCTCAGATTTAAGCTCTGGTTTTGACTCACTGACCATGTTTGGCTTATTCTGGTTATTAAAAAAAAAGAGAAAATTCACAAAAAAAATCAAAATAAGAATACAAAAAAAGTAAGCACGAGGCAGAATTACTAACTCTATACACCAACTATGACACGGGAGATATCTGCATTAAAGGAGATGAGCCAGACTGAGGATTCCAAGGTTAAATGAGTTTATTGAGTTAGTGGTTACAATGGTATGTCAGATACCTGTAATCCAAGCTACACCTACATATTTGCCTCTAAATTCTCACACTGTCAGTTTCCGTGTCTCTAAACATTCCACCACCAGGTCTTCTATTACTAATATTATAATAATAATCAGAATAATAATCATAATATAAAAGGCAATGTCAATCACCATATTGTGCTTCATACTCCACCATAAGGAATTCAATTGGCAAAAGTAAACCTCTGGTCATTTTAATGGGATTGAAATGTGAGCAATCATAACATACTACTAGAATATAAAGAACAAAATCTGGTTTAAAAGAAGCATTTTTAAGATGAATTAGTTTGAATCTGTTTTAAAAATTCACATACTATAATGAAGATGACTTAAAAGTTATATCATTTAATTATTGGGCCACACATTGAAGCATATTGGCTAGTACATTTTTGCACTGCAACAGAAGCAATACAAGCTTTATGGTCTACCATTACA
The DNA here is from genome assembly GCF_020740725.1 of Corvus hawaiiensis. NCBI lineage: Eukaryota > Metazoa > Chordata > Aves > Passeriformes > Corvidae > Corvus > Corvus hawaiiensis. Next base: position 4,538,943 of record NC_063217.1, on the reverse strand, counting down.
ATTCCATTTTTTTTTTTTCACTTAATATACCTGCCAACCTAATGTTTCTTGCATGCATAAAAATTTTGGGGTTTAGACTTGAATTTATCATTTATTCCACACGTATACCCCTATGATGCAAATTCTTTGGCCAATTTAATGCTATAGTTTAGTTTAAAAAGGAAGCTTGGAGTTAAGTCCACTCAACATCAGAAGGCAATGTCCCAAATTTTGGGCACTGCAGAGAGTTACTTACTGGACTAGAGTCTCAGGTCGCATGCAAATTGTCATTTTGTCCCCCCACCCCATGCCAGACGCACACAAGTCGGCAGGTACGCATACAAAAAAGAATATAAAACCCTCCTGGTAAAGCTCAGTGGTTTAGAATGAATCCATAGCTTTAAATTCACTTAAGGCCTGTACAGGGGAAATATGTTTCTTCTGGGACCCTCTCCTCACTCTTGTCTGATATTCTTCTGGTTTTTCTCTCTTTACTAGAGGTTTCTTCTCGGGGGCCTTCATCTTCCAAGATACAACTGGAGAGTTCACTGCAGCAGTGCCATAGACCTTCTGATATTTAGTAGAAGCCACATATGATGCTTTCACTGTAAGGACCACAGCGTTCATCAGGTTTTTAGCTGCCTGGATGAGAGAAGTGGCACTGTCCAGCTACAAACAGAAAACAAAATGAAATATAGCAAGGTTACTCCAAAACAAAATACAGCAAGGGCATTCCACGGCTGGATCACTGGGCCATTTCCTGACTGAAGCCTGGATCCTCCCAGATCTCATTAAAGGTGGAACAAATCCTCCTCCTTGGGGTACCTTGGAGTATCCAGCACTGGCAACATCATGCACTGATCAGTACCTCACATTACTTTATTTAATAAGTTAAAGGAAAAACTTGTGTTGTCTGTAGGTTGTTTTTTTGTTTGTTTGTGGGCTTTTTTTGGTTGTTGATTCCTTTTTTACAGTTTAGGAAGTTGTCTGTTTTCTCACAAAAAACCCCTTACTTCTCACTTAAACCTTTAAAAATTTACTGTTACATGTCAGAAACTGCAAAACAGGTCAACAGGGATTTTTCCCAAGTGTTCCAGTTTGCTCTAATTATTCCTGTTAAGCCCAGGATAACACCCCCAATGATGTCTACGGGAACAGTGTGAGGCCAGCGCTGAGCTTGTTAGAGAATCCCATCTGAAAAGATGAAAGGAGGTTCTGAAACCCCTACAGAAATGAAAAGATGAGACAGTTAACTGCAGGTTTTGGCAGCTCCTGTAATGTGTGAGTTACTTATGGTCTCAAGGAACGTTACTTTGTGGTTACCAGGCTTTTTGTACCTTTGTGCTTCTCCCATGCACGAGTCTGCCTGAGGATCCTGGGTCCTTGGGATGTAAGAGCCCTTAAGGACGTGCTGAACTTCAAAACATTGGGACTTCCACTCATCAAGCTTCCATCGTACACTGAAGTGAAGTTCATACCACTACCCAAAACTTTCAAAAGGATTTCAAGCATATAATGGGGACTTCCAAGGCAATGTCTCAATGTTCCACGATGTGAATCAGGCACTTGCCAGATCCAAGTGGATATTCTCAAAGTAGCAGGTCCTAAAAATATGCTCCTAAGGACTGTAACAAGCCAGGTTACTACTTATGATGTTCAATTATCCCTTTCCTAAAATAGTGAAAGAGTATTATCACTTTTTTTTTGTGATAAAGGCTTTCGGTTATACCATGGAAGCTGCTTCAATTATTTCTGTCTTTCCCAGACAGTAGGAACGATTTGGGATGTAGTATTACTTTAACTCTTTGATTCCACTCCACATGTTCACTAAGTTTTTAGCTATTTTTAATTAGTATAAATGTCCTGTGTCATTCCAAACCTTTCCTGCTCCCTATTTTTGGAGCATATGGCTCTGTAATATAAATGCTAAGCAAGGTAAGCAGGACAATCAGTCATAAGGCAATTACGAAAGCCACACCACACCTCACAACAAGCATTTCAAATCATTAACAGAAGAGTCCAGGCGAAATCTCCTTCAAAAATGTCAGTGACCAATGTGAACAAAAACAGACATTACAAAAAGCCTGTATTTGAAACCACGTTATACTTACCTGGAGTTTATTTCCTCTGCTCTGGCCTTAAACTCATTAGAGTTCATTAAATACATAAACAGCTACATAGAGTAAGGTGAAAACGAAAAAAAAGCATTCTCATGATATTCACGTACGTGGTGCCATTCCCTGAAATACACAGTTAATTGCCTGCCCCCAGTAAATATTTTTCCTCGAGACTAATTTGTATTTCTGTTAGTAAAGAAACGAAGTTAAAAGATGGAAAATTACATTACATGGCAGAAACATGACTGTTCAATAGGGAGTAATGAAATATAATCCAGTCTAGTGTTACTCTATAACCACACTACTGCATGATTTATAAGGCAATCTGTATGTTTGTTGGCAAATAACAGATCACACTCTATTAAATTAGGATATTCTAATTTACTACAGAGATCTACAATCAAGCATTATTCATTGTTAAATGATTCTTTCTGAAACACTGGTGGATTGATATTGAATATAAAGTGATACCGTCAAATAGTGTTTACTTCATAATCAGTGTGGATAAACTGACTGGATTAAACCTCTATTGCACATTCCTGAATAAATTCTGGTTGCTGAAGGTTTCCAACAGCTTCACATTTTCCATCATGAAAAGCCTTCTGGTAGCTGTTTTACATATGTTAAGGAACAGAATGATTAAAGGAAGCATTTTAACATGAGGGGGCACCTAAATTAGATGCTTAAACCCATACACAGAGTTCAACCTGCACCTCTGAACACAGTAATTAGTAATTTTATGGACTGTATTGATAAGGGCATGCAGAATCTTGCACTTACTCAAGATCAGATGCAGGCTGCAATGACACCTTTTAGAAAACCACGTTACCTATTTTGATGCCATTTCAACTCGCTTCAGTTTCAATATGCTGTTAGAGTAGATAAGAGCTCCCTGTTCTCACCATTATTAATCACATTTTAAGATGCAGATACTCAGTCTTTGACCCTAATATCCATTTATCTTGTATAACACTTCCAAGTCTTGAAATCAGAAAAGAGACATAAAACCCCATTACAGGCTGTGTGTTCTCCAAAATCTGCTGGTGGCCATTCCATGCATCCAATTTGGCTACCTAAGCACTTCCAGTGACTTTCTTATGGCCTCCAGCTCCTTGCTTGTATTATGGCTCAGCAAAGAAGAATTAAACTGAATGAACATCATTCCAATTAACATTTAGATCTTCCTACACCGCCGTGTTGCTCCAGTTTTAAGCTGTTCTTTGTCACACTGGCACAAAGCTGGAATGAGGCAGCAGCAAATCAAGCCCTGAGTGTGTTAATTCCTTACAAAATCTGGGCACAGAAACATATGCACTTTTTCAAAAAAAAAAAAAAAAAAAAAAATCATAAGAAGGAAAATTAACATTCCAAATAAAAGCACCACTAGGAAAATTACTGCAGAGTACAGAAGGCAACCTTTACTCCCTGCAACGCCCGCAGAATTACAGATACAACAATGGATTTTGGTCCTAACACTCAACAGAGCCTTTGACTTGCTGCACAAAGTAATGGTGTTCTGCTGCTTAGACCTCTTTAAAAATATGTTTGCTTGCTTTTAGGAAAAAAAAACCCTCTCAACCATAAAAGATAAACTTAGGTTACTGTCCCACAAAACTCTAAGAACAGTGAAAGCTGAGGAAAATTCAAAATTCATAAAGAACCTAAGAATAAATGCACTGGAGCTGGTCACCTAGAATAATTAAGGTTGGAAAAGATCTGCCAAGAACATAGTTCCAGGGTTTTCTTCCCCCTGGAGAAAATCCTTCAGGTTTTGAGGAGATTTGAGCTGCTTATCAGCTGCGCCGCAATTTTCCCGCACTATTTGCATAATTTTCCAGAATCTTGAGATAATCAAGGTTTCTTGCTTCTTTTACATATACACATAATCTAAGTGAAATAACCAGCAATTGCAATAGCAAAATAGCTGAAGAAATGGGAGAGAATAAAGCTGGAAATTTTTCTCCTTACCAATAAAGCAATGAAAAGAGATGCTCTCCCTGCATTGCCCCACTGCTGTAACGGGGAAGAATTATGCTTCATATTTTAGAAAGGAGAAAATCTAACTTCCAGAGATGTCTTCATATTTATAATAATAAATATCCATAAAATGTAAGGGAAATTGAGGAAAAAAAAAAATCTGTATTTCCAGTCAGTAAGGATATAGAATGGGTAGTTTTAGAAGAGCTGGTTGCTTAAGAAAGTTCTATATCATTACTGCTGCTTTTAATAAACCTTGAAAAGTGGGTGAAAACATCAAAAGAATTGTAGATAGTTTCTAGTCTTGAAATATTTGAGCAATGCAAATAAAATGACCTGTGAAATTATAGGCCAGCTCAGCTGACAGCACTCCCAAATTAAATGATGCAATGTCTGTGACAGACTCCATAAATAGAGGAAAGAAATGCAGTTAATGGAAACCAAAGGGCTGTGTGGGTTAAAATATTTTCAAAGTAACCTACATCATATTTTGGTATGATTTAACTTTGAATTGCTTAAAATAATGCTGTGGGTATAATTGGATCTTTGAAAGGTCTTTTGCTTAGTAATACATGACAGTTTGATTAAAAACTCAGTTGACACAAAACTAAGAAGGCACATACACAGAAGGATTCCACATTCTCCAGCAGCTGCTTCCAGAAGTACATACACATACACACAAAATAATCAGTGCTCAACAGTGAATTTCGCAGTGGGGTCTTGGAGAAACCATTTGGAGGCTTCACAATATTAATATTTCTACTAAAAGCTTGGAAAAAAAGTCACTCATTTGATGAAATTTGCAGATAACAAGGGAAAGTGGCAAGTCATGAAGAGGGCAAGTAACTGATATCTAATTAGCTGCCAGAAGTCACAAATGCAGATTTTATTTTGGGCAGACCTACAGCAGATGATGCCTAATTATCCAATAAGGAACTTTATTCTCTGCAGGATCCCAGGCAATCACTCCTTGAGTTCACAAAAAGGAGGAGACTGATGAAATAGGTTTAATTATCATATTCAGTTTATCATCCATCGAGAGTTATGGGATACTAATTCCTCTTCTCAATGCAAGAACAATACCGAGGAACTGGGAAAGAATTTAAAGAAACTCAGTAACAAAAACCATCTTTTATGGGAAAGATTCAGCCAGCTCTCTTTTTCCCATTTCCAAGTGAATGACTAAAAATGAGTTGACTGAAATCAGCAAGTACATGGTAATAAAGCTGATTATATTTCAGGTTCAACAGGTTAGACAAAGATAAAACAAAACTTAAAGGCTGAGAGGTGAAGCTGGTAATTTTAGTTATTAATTACCTGAAATTATTTATTTAGCAGTTATATTAAATAATCAAAAGAATTCATGAAAGATTGATTCTATTTCTTGAAATTGTGAAATCAATATTGGATGGTTTTGCTTAATATGTATTAACTATTGGACATTTTTAGTGCACATCAATTCAGGGAGTCTGTGCATCAGTTATGCAGGAAGGCAGCTGAGATCATATCAACAGCCCCTACTGACCTTGAAAAGTATGAACACAAAAAATTAGTATTAGGAGCTATTGATAAATAGAGTTTGGTCTGGTTCATTTTGTACAGATTGGGAAGAGAAAATACTATTTATTTTACACGTTGAAAAGAATCTGTAGGCCCTCAAATACTCTTGGCTAAGACTTGATTTGTACATCTTTAGCAGGTGACTTAGGCACTGCCAAGCCCTTAAGGCTTTCTGTGAATTCTGGGTGCATTCCTTGCTTCTCCTCCTTTCCAAACAAAGTCCACACTTTCCTGGACAGGCACAGTTGCTCTTATCACAACCCAAAAGTCAATCAAGAGTCTCCAGAGAAAATACGGCTACAATTATGCAGTTGTGAACCTGGATGGTAAATCAGGAGTATACATTTCTCAGCTTGTATTCTTATGCAACAGAACATTTTCCTCTCAGCTGTGCTTAACAGTAAATCCATTCCTACGTACACAAGATGTATGCAAGAAAAAGATCTTATTCATAAAATTAAGTCTTACATTTCTGTCGCACATTTCATGCATAAAACATGACCCTGTTAGAGAGAGCCAGTGCAAGAATGGCCTGTTTGCCATTCAGATGCTCTCATCCCTATGGAAGGGGACATCTGCTGCTTATCAGCACTACTGTGCAATGGGTGAGGGTCTGTTTTAGTCAGTCACTTCAAAATGTTCATAGGGTTCTTGCTAGCTACAGTCCATTGTGAGAAAACTACCCTATATACGTGAAAATCTCTCTCCCTCAAAAAAAAAGTCTTTATCTGGAATGTAATGTGGTCACAATGATGTTAAAAATGGATCTGTAGCCACATAGAGAAAATTGAATTGTACTTGTCCTTTCCTTGCCATTTGTTTTCACATTTGGCTGCAATTAACTTACTCCTTTATACATGATGAATATTTAATTCATTCTGGGGGTAGTTGTGTTTTATAGGTGCCCAATCCATTGAATAACCACCCTCATCTGCATTTTTTCAATTACAGGTAAGAAACCCAAGGGATTCCCAAGCCCATTTGGTTTTATTTAACAAAGGCTGCCACATCCAAGGACAAGAGAAAGCACAGGAATACAGCAAGAACTATGGGTGTCTTTTGTCTTCCATGGACTATTGTCATTTTAAAACACATTACCACCTGCTTTATGCTAATTTGCAAAAGCAGAATCAAATAAAAATACTCCCAGAACTGACATTCCCAATAAAATATAAACAGGCATAATAGAGATGCATTTCTACATTTGCCTTGCTTATTCCAGGTAAATATTCTAGCATTTTAGAAGCAAAAGGATATAAGACAAAATGGTATCCTAATTAACTGGCTTTGAGAAGAACACTTAACATGAAAGCTCATATTTTAACAACTGAAATGGTGAAATGACAAAAAGACAATTGGAAACACCTGAAAGTTAACTAATTAGCTAATTATTTTTCTGGAAAATAATTATTACTGGTGTCTCTCCAGCCTGCAGGTCCCAAAGGTGGAAAAATACATTTTTGAATTTTTGATATATATTAGGTTTTTTTCTATTCAACAAATGCATTTACAATCAATAAATTATTTCTCCAATACTATTGCTATGAAACAAAAATTACAAATTTTCTTCTAGCTACTAAATATAACATAGGTTATTTCCTCAGTATTTAACACTTAATTAATATCTTGTTGAATTCCTTTCACAAGCCAATGGGGGAAATTATTTTGATCCATAACAAAAAAATCTCTCAGAAACATTTAATTTTCTTTTTGTGCTCATTATCTGCCATTTCACAGGAGGAAAAAGATGCCAAACCAGTATCACTCACCAGAAACACTGTAAGGACAAGAAATCCTATACAGCATTGAATTTTTAAAATTCAATTTCTTTAGCAGTCTTTTTCATGCTACAGCACTGTGTCAGAACTTTCAGAGTCTGTTGTTGAATTAAGGTATTTGACAACAATCTGAATGCCAAAATATCTGGAAAAATTCTACAGGACAAGGAAAAAATCCTCAGTGTATAAAGCTAAAGGTGTTTTGTAGATGGGGACAGGATTTCACTCCATGAATTTGGTTGTTTATACCACACGGTTTCTTTGCTAAGCTTCAAACACTTTCTACACCAACATGCAACCAAGAAACATGGGAATGAATCTTCTGCCACGGTGGCTCGAGGGTTTTTCCTTCCAAATCTTCCTCATTCTGCACAGAACTAATGCCTGGAGGATGATGCCAATGGTGGAATGTTCTGGACAAAGAGCAAGATTGTCTAATGGCCATCCAAATTCCAACACTACCTGAAGCAAACTCAGCACAACCACATTTATAACTTCAAAACCATTCTGCCCCATGGAATTTGCTCTGAGTTCTTGGATGATTAACAGGAAACAGAATTTTGTATCACTGATTTAAACCTAATATTCAACAAGATAAAATGTCTGCAACAAGATGAAGTCCAAACTCTATCTGAGAGGAGAGTCAAGCTCCAACTATAACTAAAACTTTTCTATATTGCCAGGAGGCTTACTGAAAATGAGAGTAGGAAGTCTGTCAGAACTCAGTATCAAACCCAATAAAAAAGCAATTTACACTAATTGACACAGGGATTCACCTGCCAGAATTCTACCCAAGACACAGCATTGTCTGAACCTGAGGTCACAGAAAAGCACGGACAGGTCTCTGTCAAAAGCATCAGTACAAAGCTCCATTATCATATCCAATTTCAGCTAAATCTGAAAAAAAAAAAAGGAAATCCAGGATATCTAACCAGTCTGTGCTACTGATCTCCCTGCTCCCAACCTGAGTTGTGACTTGTTTGTAATTTGAAGATTAGAAACATTTCAAAAGCCCAAAATAATCTAGTGCTCTTTCAAGCTGAGTTTTAGAAGCAAATCTTTTGTTCTCTATCTAGAGAACAGGTACAATAACAAGAAAAAACATGTCTTCCTAACACTCTTACCTGAAAGAAGTCCAGGTCATGTCTGGTTGGCTGGAAATTGTACTCAGTGATAAAATGCAGGAGACTTTGGATATGAAAAAAATCAACATAGCACAGTAACACTTTATGCTTTACATGAGGCTGTGTTATCTCCTCCTACTCCTCCTGATTTTATCACAAAGAAAACAAAATTAAAAGCAGGATAAAGCAGGATTTAAGATGCAATTCTGAGGAATGTGCTATTTCCCCAAATTCTTTTTTAATTTGTACAAGTGTCAAAGAGGTATCTGTATGTGATTTATCTCCACATCTTCAATTGTGAGATCTGCCACTTTTTGAGGCAAATCTACTCCTTCAGCTACTTTCCTATCTCTAAAGTCATGCTTGCTAGGTCAGCACAGGGACACTTTGAAGATAAGTGCTCCACGGGCACAGCTGGCTTTTCTCAGGAAAGGGCTCGGAAACGATGTATCAAACACATCAGAAAATATAAAATAAATAAAATAAAATAAAATAAAATAAAATAAAATAAAATAAAATCGTGTTGTAGACTGGAAGATTCTATTCCTTGCAACTATTCCTTGCCTCCTAACGTTTGCCTGCTGCTGTTCATGTACATTTTATGTCTTGTAGAAGCAGATAAAGGGTTTGATCATTCAAGATATTGATCATTTCTGAGGTGCTAAAAGGCCTTTTCTTCCTTGGAGCTGAGGGTCTTTCCAGTGTTGCTCAACTCAATCAGTGAAAACACTCCCTTCTCTATTTGATTCCCTGAGCACTTTCCAAGACTTTACAACACCGTGAATGAAATTTAAAAAAAGGAAAAAAAAAAATCAAAACTCCACAATAGTCTTCAAGGGAAAGCTGCATTTCAGGCAGGCAGAGCTGGCTCTATCAAATACAAAAAATAATTTCTAATGGAAATTCTATCATTTTATACCAAATAAATTATTCATTATTAATGGTTCTATTTATTTGATCAACTCAGTCAATGGTTAAACAACATTCAGTAAGTAACAGGAGCTCCAGAAGGAATTTTTTCCCATGTCAATTACTGAACAAACAATTGTAATGCATCTGTTCATTACATTTTTAACTTTAGCTAACACTAAATGCCATTAAAAAACATCAAAACAGGTAAAAATTACCTGTTCTTACTCACTGCAAGCAAACGAAACCAGAACAAAACCAGAACAAAACATTTGTAAAGGCTGCTGCAATTCACAGGGAAAGAACAAGCAAAGATGACAGCAAATTGAGAATAAATTGGAATGAATAAAATCTTGCTCTGAATTCTAAGGGCTCATTTTTATTACTCATGTCTTATTATGCAAATATTTTTTTAGGATGCAAAGAACCTTTTGAGGTCATCTAGTTCAATGCCGTGTTGAAAATTTGAATGACATGAGGCTGTTCTGGATTTTGCTCAAATTCAGAGTATGTCCAAGGATGGATAATCTCCCACATCTCTGGGCTACAGAACTGCACCCTACACCTGAATTTCACTACCCTCCAGTTAAAACTTTTTAACCTTATATTTAATTGGTATTTCCCCATGTGAAAACCCATTTTTACCCCTTTTCCTGCCCCAATGACCATACACCTCTGACAGGTCTGGATCTGGTTCTTCTAAATCCTCCTCATAGGTGGTTGTAGACAACAATATCTCCTCTGAGCCTTCTCTGTATACATGCAAATGTATCTATGACTTCTGTAGATTATGTTGGCAATCTCATTTTCACTGCTACAAGAGCACGTGTCCTACCTAAACGGGAAAAAATATGAGTAATTGTAGAAAAGGAGGAAAAAAATATCAATTTTTGACAATTTCTTAATAGCTTATTGAAATTGTTTAAGTCCAGTACTATTCTCTTCAGAAAATACTTGTGGTTAGGGATTCCCAATTTACATGGAGTCTATTTTCTTTTGCAGTTCAGTACTTTAGGTAGCATTTTCCCTGAGCAACAAATGCAGAAGTATTGGTGTCCTCAATGATTCAAATAATCCAAATGGTTTCTGTGCTTTCAACCTCATGACAACCATCCCTGCACAAAACAAATTAATTCAACCACATCTCCAGATCTTCCCTCTAATCCAGAACTTATGTAAAGGAGATGAAGGTATAGACTTTAGAAGAATGGTGAAATGAAAAAGCATTTGCAGTGGCTCTTTTCTTATAAAGTTCTTCTTTAAATAGTGTACATTAGTCATGATTACCTACAGACTTGACTGCACTTAGCTGGCATCAGAAAAATTCCAATTGTGTGTCTTTAACTATCAGTCATGATCCACCATGGATGGTGTCACTTGCACCCCCAGAATTTCTTCGGATGTCTCTGACTGAACAATTTCTCTAGGAATGAAAGCAGGAAAAATAGGGCTGTTCATAAAACCCACTGATTCAGTGTGTTTGGTGACCTCATCAAAGCATTCAGAGCTTCCATTTCTACAAAATAAATCTCATCCTGCACTCAGCCTCCCTAATTCCAGGTTCTGGACCAAAAGATTCCAGACTCTCTTTGTGCTTGGTGAAGAAGACCAGGAACCATGGAGCACTCAAGATCTCTCATGGGTTCATTCTCTATGGAGATCGGCCAAAGCACCCCACCTTTTAAACTCTATTTAGAGATCCTGAATTGCATTAGAATCTTAAAGATAGTACTGACACTCTGGGAGAAGCTCAACATCTGCGAAAAAATTGTCCTTAGATTTGACCTAGTGGTCCAAGAATTCAAACAACCTAATGACTGTTTCTGAGACTGTTTTCCTTAATTCTTCTATTTTGGTCCCCAAACATGTCAAATGGGAAAAACCCACAAACTACAAACTTATACATTTCTCCAATCTCCAGAAACTAGGAAGATTAGAGCATAGAAACAGCGACTTTATATAGATAAATGCTCCTTAATAAGCAATTTAAATATTTCTGTTCAGAAAAAATTAGGCAGCAGCTCAGTTCACAGAAAGTTGAATTTACTTACATATGAATACAAACCCTTGAAAGAAGCCCAAGGCTAAACTCTGACTCTGTACATGTCTGAACACATGGTTTAATTCACCTGCTTATGCCTCTGTAAATTTTTAAGGTATTACCAACCTAACCAGTTGTCAGTGTCTACCTGAAACAAGAATATCTGCCCTCTGGAAATGGCTCTTGAGTTCCACATAAAGGAAGCCTGGAGTGAACATCTCAGATGCAGATGTTTACACTTGGCTGGATGAATCACTTTTCATACAGCAATAGAGATGACAGCAAAAACCTCTTCATGATTCAATTAAAATCTTTCTGAATAATGAAATAACCAGTTTCCATTATGCCAGAGACCTACTCTCATCTTCTTGCACAGCTTGAGCGGGGTAGCCTCCCACTGTTACTGCAGGATTTCTTTTTCAAACCATACTTCACCCTGGTGAAGTCTTTCTCCTGTTGTTTATTTGGGGGGGCAGTGTTTGTGGTTCCTTTGGTTCTTGGGGGTTGTTCTGTTGTTTTTGGTTGATTGGTTGGTTTCAGTTTTGTTTTTTTATTTGTTTTTTTTTTTTAATTTGGCCATCCAGACTGGAAACTGAAATATCAAATGGAAGACAGAGAAACTCTGGTCTTGAACATTAGCTCAGTCTTGAAGGAGTATGTAGTTTTTGAAACCCATCGTGATTCTATAGATCTCTTCTGCCTTGAGCATGGCTCAGCATTATTTGTAGAAAGGAAATAATGACAATATTTACCTCTGTTTTCAGTTTTACCAGGGTACACCATGTGTCTGCTTTGAGACACTCAGATGGGACTGATAAACATCCAAAGGATTACGATTTAAGAGAATCATGTTTAATGTCTTCGAGTGCAACTGTCCCAGGATCAGAAAGTCCAGGGTGTTAAGGCAGTCCTGGTTTCCTCCATCCACTACACTCAGTTCAAGGGCTATGGAGCATTTTTGTTGTAAATTCAAACAAGCTGAGGTCGAGGTTTAAAAGGACTGCAATTTAAATCAACATGAAGAGTCCTCTAGAATGCTGTGAACTGTCATTGTGACTTCTGCTTAAAGAAGATTAAATCCACAGCGATTCATGTTGAGGCAATGGTGTTAAACCAGCCCAAAACTGCAGTAAGAGAGGGCAGGGGGAGAAGCATCTCTTTGCCAGCTGACACGGTTTGGGAACAGATGGTGCATTTCACAGCTCTCCCTCACTTCTCACATAGAAAAAGAAGGTAAGAACCAACCCACAAAGTTTTAATTCAACTTGTAAGAGAAATAAGCCTGGCAAATAGAGAAAAATTGGGAATTTCACATAGCTGCTTTAATCATACTGCAAAAATGCTTGATCCCTGTAGATGATCTCACATCATTAAACTATTGCTCACCCTTTGCCATTATGACTGAGGAACAAATCTGTCATTTAAATGCTGATCTCCTTAAATATATAGGTGTAAATATACTAGTTAATATATTGGGTTTGTTTCGAGACAGTTATACATAACATGCTTGCAAATACAAAGCAATAAATTTTTTAAGAATACCATATCAAAAATTAACTTTCAGTTTGCTAATAATTTATGAAGACTTAACTCATTTGAATTAGCATGTATTGGAAGAAATTTCTCAGATATTTGCTTTCAAAGTTTTCACATTAAACACTAAATAAAATCAGCTGAAATCTAGGCCTTAGAATATTTTAATGTAATGTACATGTAAATCTTATTAAACAAACTCCATAACTGACTGAATACACATTTAAGCCTAAGCTGTAAAACGCAGGAATCTGTGCACTTCAGACATTTTAATTTTTTTTTAAATCATAGCTGCTAGTAAAATAATTTAACAGGGGAATTAGCTCAGTAAATGTAACATTAGTTTATTTATTCTCCCAATGTTAAGTCATTCAGCCAAACTCACAGCCTGGGGTTACCTGGGCAAAAATTCATTATTAGCATTGGCACAGACAGATTTCAGGTTAATTATTGCAACAATTCATGTAATTTGGAATATCATTCGCTCTACAAACTCCCCACTATAAAGAAGTCAGCCAACTGCTAATTTGCTCATCTTACAAGATAAATTTAGAATGCAAATTTCTCTGGATTCAAAGTAATCCACTGACATCTCTGTTCCATGATATCCTCTTAGTGCTGATCACTGTCTCTAATTCACCATCATTACTGAATGACATCAGTTCTGATTCCCTTTTCCCAATCCTTATAACCACTCTTAAAAAGAGTTTCTATGCCACCAAAATGCTTTTGTATCATTGAAGTGAGGTTAGGGCACTGTAGAGTTGCTCCTTGTGTTTTATCAATTCTGTGCAAAAACTAAAGTCTCCTGCATTATGCGAGAATAATTATGTGCTAAGACAATTTGATAAACTCATCAGCATAGGATGTGCTTAGGATCTAAATTAAATTTTACCTCCAAGCATTTGCCTCTGAAAAGAACAAACTTCAAATCATCTTTAAGAGCAGCAATTCCCATAAAGTTTTCCCAGTGAAACATTAGAGATTGACTAACCTGTTTTTCCTTTCCTACTGAAAAGATTAAAGTTTGCTGGGGAAGCTAAATTTCCTAGGCAAGTTCGTGGCTTTGCAAAGGAAGATTTGGAGATTTCAGTGTTTGGTTTACTTAAGGAATAAACAGTAATAATAAAACTCCTTGTGCACATTATTCAAAGCCAAAAAAGCTACTACCCGTCAGGGAGACATTTTAATATTCTTTGTCGCTATTTTTCTCTTTGACAGGGAGGGGAACAACCATTTGTGAAAGTTTTGATAGGTAGCTTTGTAAACAAGACTCTCACCCTCCCCGAATTTAATTTAGATTGCCTGTGCATTGATACAAAGAGCATTCCTGAGGAATATCTATCCATCGCTATGGACCAAATCCCAACACATGCCACTGACCAGAAGATGGAATGGTTTGAATCCTTACCCAATTGCTCAAAGCCACCTAGTCACCTGGAAATAGAAGTACTTCATCAATCAGACTATGGACCATCTCTGCTGAAAAGGCTGTGATTGCACTCTCTTTCTTTGATTTATTGAGGACATGTTGCTGCCTTTTAGTGCCTCTCACTGGGATATGACAAGACCCCACACGAAGCTGGTAAAGAGCTTTAAATGAACAAGAATAGCAAGATTTGCAGTATCCCTAGGGCCCAAAATCTTTGTATGATCCTTCTTCTGCCCTTTAGTATGAGAGATCTGACATCTTGACAGCTTTAACAGATACCCAGGAGGCAGAACAAGAAAGGAAGATCTTCATAGTCCATCTTGTCTTTTTTAATATGCTGGGGGATATTAAAACAGTGAAGCAGTAATACCTGGGCCGAGGAAAATAGGTAACAAAACAATGCTTTAAAGTAAAATCACAACATTTAGGTAGTGAGACAAAAAACACACCAAGAAATTCAGTCAGCAGTATCCCTGCCCATCTCAAGTTTTTATCAAAGAAAAAAAAGAGTTAAATGCTTTGATTTGTAATTTCAAAGGTTAAATCTGAGTTACTTCTCCCCAGGGTTTCCTGCTTAATTTTATGTCTTCTACAATTTACCATTGAATTTTATTTCATCTATAAAAGAGATCTTATAATTGGCATATTGTCAATACACAGATTCATAAATATACTGGAAAAAGTGAATAAAAACAGTAATAGAGAATATAAAATAAAAAGAAATCCTATCCCATATAAACAGCCATTATCCACAGTTAGTAATGATAAATATATAAATAACACCATCTATCTTTAATCATAAAGAACTTCAGGAAAATTATGGCCCAGCACTGTAACTAAATACTGTAATTAAATTAATGGAAGTTTAGCAGCTGAGTTCAAGGGGATCAGAGCCTGCCTTTCACAGGACAATATAAACATTGAAGGATCAGTTTAACCATCAGCCAATGGACCACCTCTGCAGAGAAACGTGGCCATTGCTTTGCAGGTGAAGTTAACTCTGGGGCTTCAGGCCAGGGAGGAAACGCTTCTTCGCAGGTGACTAAGACAACACGTGCAATTAACTCTGTGAGTCCTATGGTTAATTAAAAAAAAAGAGAAGCTATCAAGAAAATCCCCCATTCTCATGTCTCTTCCCTCCACCCCCAGACCTATAAAGACATAGATGAGACAGGAGGTTACTCACCGTTGAGGAGTCACCGCTTCCAGTCTCAAGCGTAGCTCCCTCAGCACAGGTGGGTGGGTGGGTGGAAAGTTGACTAGCCCTGCCCCCATCTATGACATCACACTCTACCTCATAAAAGGTAGTGAAAGTGCTCTGAACTCCAGTCTGATTTCCGAGAGATACAGAAAAGAGATAGTGAGAGAGAGAGCAAGAGAAATATTGTGCCGTAGCGTAGAGGTGAGGAGAGAGGGAAACGTGTGCTGAAGGAGCTATGCTTGGCCAAGGAACACAGGGCCTCCTCCACGATGAGTAACCCCACTGGCTGGGGGTTCCTCTCACTCCTTCCCACAGCACAGGGTCAGCCTGCCAGCCCTACAGGGCTTGCTGATTCAAAAGGGGAAAATTTTTGGCACCTTCTGATGACAACCAGAGAGGACAGAAAGCTCCATCCCAATTAAACGCTGACTGACATCAATCTATCAACCAGATGAATTTGGTCAATAGATTCCCAAGTGACTCTATTTTATGTATGGTTTTGTACAGCCAAACTGCACAAAAACATCCACACCAGTGCAAGCAGCTAAAATTCCTGTGACTACAACAGGAATTACATTTGTGTCCCCCCATGTGGGAAAAACATCCAATTCACACCTGTGGATTGACCCTTGAGTAGAGTAATCCAGAGGGTTGGGCCTCCTGCACTACTGCATGAAGGAGGTCAGGAAAAGAATTATGTTTTTCTTGCATCGAAAATGAGAACTGACAAACTGTGCTGAAAGAAAAAGTGAGGGAAG
Organism: Corvus hawaiiensis; assembly: GCF_020740725.1. Classification (NCBI taxonomy): domain Eukaryota; kingdom Metazoa; phylum Chordata; class Aves; order Passeriformes; family Corvidae; genus Corvus; species Corvus hawaiiensis. The sequence goes on along the minus strand of NC_063217.1, from coordinate 4,522,534 downwards.
TATAAAAATTCTGGGCATACATTTATTTACAGAGCACACTTTTGAGTTCCAGAAAATATCAATAAAATTGCAAAGAGGTGATGTTTTTAAAGATGTACATTTTTAGACAATGACAGCTATACAGGCTGAGGCACACTTTTTTTTTCAAACGACATCCCAAGGACTGAAACTGGATGACTTAAAATGGGATATTCAGTCTAATTTATTGTAAATGGTATTTTTATCATCCAAATTCTGGAAAAGCAGGTTTTGGAGTAAACATAATTGCTTATATTATCCACTGGGATTTTCTTAATAACCTAGCTGCAGACTAAAATTGAAAAAATAGTATCTTTTTTTCTGCTGCTAAACCTAACTCCATTAAATAAAACTGCTTAGAGAATGGGGGACTATTCAGTGCCAGTAAAGACTGCTAGCATAAGATCCTGCCTTTTGGAAGAGGAGAAATAAATACTCCTTAAATCTCTTTTAAGGATATGTATTAAAAGCACACAGAGTTAATATTGATGCTTTCCCTCAGGCTTTTTGGTGCTACAAAGATCATGTGAACTGTAATCTAATCATGATTAGTTTCTCTGTCTTAATAATGATTAATGTGCATTCCCTGCTCGGTCAGTGTGTTGTTTTTCTCTCCTTTCCTCCTATTGAAAAAAGAGAGTATGTGACTCATGTCTAGTACCAGTCACTCCACCTAACAACAGAAGTCAAGCATTTTCCTTCTTAACCTTCAAAACATTTATCATCATGGTTATCCTGCAGTATCTGCAGATGCTGCTTTAAACCAGTGCATGTGTGGATTTAAAAACTCAACAAATGGGTGCCCAGTGGGCGAAATGAAGAGTTACTGTGGCTGTTAGAGATGAAATGTAACTGCAGGAACACAATGCAAAACTAGGCTGCAGCTGAGGAATGCTAAGTGATGATAGTGCTGTTCATAATTTAACTGTTTTCGCATCATCTCTTGATTACAAACTATTTGCACTTTTGAAGACAGAGGGGAGGAAAACCTCCTCTGGTCCCCTGTATTGCATCGACTCCTTATTAATATTTATGTCTAATGGCCTGCTAAAGAGAAAAGAAAAATCCAATTTTTAAAGGCTTTTATGGTAAAAAGTACCAAGTAGTGTTCAGTGAATTCATAACTTAGGTAACCTATGGCTTGACTACTGCACCACAGTTGTTTTTGCCAAATAAAGTAGGAATATATTTCGAACTCCTGTGACCACCAGACCTCATGAAGCCTAAGTCAGGTTGCTCCTTCTGATAAAGAGAAGGATGTTCAGAGGATATAATCTTAAATATGAGAAAAATTACACGTGTAACAGCAGCTCTCCTAAAGAGAGAGTTTAGAGGGATAAAGAGTTAAACTGTCTCTTATTGAGATGAAACATATGAAAGTAGCACAACTAAATCCTGTAAGACTGAGTATGGCCAAGGATATTTTTCAGTAACAAGATAAGAAATACGGAGAAATACGGAAAATTCCACCATGATAATGTGATATAAACAGTTCAATAGATTGGGTAGCAGATTATACCCCAGATGGTGTTTTGGGGGCTAGTACTGCTTAAATTTGAAATCTTGTTTTGACCTGCTTAGTATGATTTCTGTAGTTGATAAAGAGAATATTAAGTGAAGAGCAAGGTTAAGACTGAGTTGTGAACATACACTAGAACACATTACTGAATAAAAGCAGAGAAAGAATACACCTCATGAAAACATTTTTAAAATGTATATACATTCAAGAAAGATCAGAAATCTTCCAAATGCTCCAAGGAACACGACTAAGATTAATTAAATGAATGCATGGAAATGCAAAGAGATAGTAAATGAAGACTTTAATATCAAATATTTTCTTAAGGGATGTAAGCTAAGCCTAACAGCATAAGAAAACTATGTGAATGCAGGTCAAGTAATTGATTTAATCACTTGCACCCAGGCACTAGAAGTCATCTTAAAGTAAGGGTCCATGTTGAGTCTGACCTCAAAGATCTGCTGGAAAAAAAATCCCAGTGTGCTTTCTTTCTTGCTTAAAAGGATGAACAGTGGTGGGAAAGGCAGGCACCACACAGGCACTCCTGGGTGCTGTCTGTAAAGTTTGAGCACAGAGAGCAGCTGGGGAGTACCAACCCTGCAGAAGCATTACCCAGACTGGTACAGACAGGAGGTAAGAATGGATGGATTGTAAGGAATTGAAAGAAGAGCTTGAAAAGGCCATGTAAAAATGCCAAAGGGACACATTTCATAAAAGTCTGAGAGCTTAGCACAGACACACCTCTGACTCAAAGAGGGCCAGCTGCTGTAGGGCATCGGCATGATGGATAAGTGGGAAAATCCTTTTTGTACATTATCTGTCATAGTTAAGGAATGATGAAATATGGAACATCCTACCTGACACTGAATAAAGCTGTAACTTCTCTAACTTTTTGACAATGGAAATGTTGAATCCAGTTGCAGATACAAAAAGGGGATTAAAATGTTTCTGCAGTCTTTTGGCCCAGATCTTGATGCTCTAATCCAGTTTTACAGAGTTCTAATTTGGTCTTTGATGAGATTTAGGACACGTTACTTGTTTACTTCATCTCAGTTTCTAGACATACTATTACCTACCTGGTAACCCAGTTCACAAGGTTTTGATGGTGCATTAATCAGAATCAGAAAGAACTGATGCTAAAAGAAAACATTTGAGAATATCTAACAGTAAGAGGTTAGGATTGATTTTTCTGGTATTGGATAGTTTTTACTTTGACTTCATATCAATGTCTTAAATACATTGCACAAAACAAATCCTTTTTGTTGATGCAGCTGCTTATCAGCCATGTAAGATTAGATGTGGTAACAGGACTATTCTTCCTTTGCTTCTTATGAGGTACATAAATAATTTCAATAATAATATGTCCCAAGTATGGAAGAAAATATTTCAGAAGTTAAAGACAGAAGGCAACTTTTAACCTTCCTCACTCAGTTTGCTCTCTTTCTAAAGGCCATTATGACCTACCACCTTTAACAGAAATACATCTCATTTGTGAGTTTTATTAAACACTTTATTGTAAGCTGTTCTGTTCAGTATTTGCAGTTGATTTTGCTCAGGCTGGTAGCACCTGTTGATGTTTTCCCTTGAGGGCAAATCTTGCCTGGGAGTAGTTCTATATGTGTTACTCATCTACAACTCCAGTTGTCAAGAAGTGTAATTAAAGTCAAAGGAACTGGTAAGTCTGAACTTTAGTTGTTACTCTTTTACTATCTGCAAAAGCACCATCTGATAGTACTTTTAGAAGTGGGATTTAGTGTCACTATGTTCAAACTCAAGGAGTTAAATAATTGCAGGAGCAACAAGATGTATTTCTGTAAGAAATATTATCCAAAATTTCCTATTGTGGGTTAAAGCTGTCATTATTCAGATGGGAAATTCATTCCCCATAATTTCATGTGCAAGAAACAAAACTCAGTTTCATTTAAGGCCTTGGGATGAACCTATTAGCAAATCTATGCTGTGCATTAGGGAGACCAACTGAGAATGCGCCAGGGTAAAGGAATTCTTATTTAATACCAAATGGTGACACTTGGCCCCAAACCATCTCTGCTAAAGGCAGTAAGACAGGAGAAGAAGTAAACATCAGATAGCACCAAAGTCCTCTCTCTCTTTATAGTAATTCTTACAGGAATAATCCTTTAGGACCATATCTTAGGTTGTGTTAGAATGGTCTCTGAGCCTTGCTAATTACTGCAGGGCTGGTGTAATTTGTGTATCACAAAAACATTATATTCCCATTTTCTTCCCAACTCATTCAGCATGGCCTGGAATAGGAAAACAGCCTGAAGTGAAGCTGTAACTACCACAGCAGGCGAGCTTTGAATTGTTGAGTGGCTACTATTTTTAAAGCAAATGCAGTATGTAATGAAGCAAATACAACAGTATTTCCTTCAATTCTCTAACCCTTTTCTGTGGTCGTATTTGTTTCAAGCCTCAGTCTTGAATCTGTAACATTTTGCGTTGTTCTCAAGGAATTAGATGGCTTAATATTGTTTGGTATCAGAAATGCTTCTCTTTGCAGAAAATTCTTCTAATGAGAAATTTCAATAAATGTAATCTCCACAAATGCTTGAATACTGGTCACCTGATAAAGCACAAGAGCATCTTCTGTGGAGCCAAAATGCTTCTTAATAAGGATAAAAGTCTGACCCGTCTAAACTTAAACCTACTGAATGCAGACATATAGATGGTGTGCATTCTTCTTGTCTCCATGAATATATTCTAATGAAGACAAGTGCAGTGTAATTTTGCTTTGAAAATTAAATTCTAGATAACATCTTTCCATTTATGCAGGATAAATGGAAAGATTACGATGTATTTTATGACGTATAAATATTTCATATTTATGTGTGTTTACATATGCATTTATATAAAATGAGGTATTTTCTTAGTCCTAAAAATAGCCTTATATCAAAAAAATTGGAGCTTCAAAAGAACTGAGATGATTGCATGAAAAATATTTTCTTGTTGGATTTTTCACTTGTGTCTTGAGCTTTGTTCATCTGCTTTTCCTTATATAAATTCTGCCTGCCACCATCCACCTTCTTTGAAGGAACGGCCATACACTAATAAAAATAAATTAACCTTTCCAGAGGCTTCTGCACAGTTTTTTCTGTGGATCACAGCTATGATCCCCCTGAAGCCCAAAGCTCAGGGTATGTGCTATCATCCAATCCAGCACCTTTTGTAAAGGCAAAACCCTGTGAACTCCCTGACAAAGGAACAAGATCCTGTGGGATCTTTCACTTGCCTGAATCAAAACACTGAACAAACATTTAAAGAGACCTCTGGAGGACTCCTGTACAACTTTTGACTTGAAATGGGTTGATTACTGACATTAGATCTTCTCAGCTGCTACACTGCCTACTCCAGGCTTGAATTCCTCCAAGGAAGCCAACTGCATAAACTCTCTGGGCTCCTGGTCTGTGCTACCTTTACTGGGGTGCAAAAGGTAGGCTACATATAACAAACTAAATTCTTATTACTGTCAAATATTTGGGAGAGGTATTGCAAATGGCTTTAGAGCCACTACAGATACATCTATTTATGCCTTTTTTTTTTTTAATTTAAGATGCTTTCATAGGATAATTAGGAATTCTTCACTGTTTTAACTTTGAGAAAGCCCTAAGACAGTGCTTCCATAAAATACATCATATATAATGAATATATGACCATGAGGGATTTTATCAGCACTCATTTTGATTAACCTGCATAACTCACTGGTGCCTTTGTCCTTTAGGAGTAGTAAATTGACTCAGTGTCAGGATGATAAATTTTTTATGTCTCTACATCGTCAGGTAGTCCCTTCTTGGACAGTGTACTGAGGAACATTCTGTGCCAGCAGGAGCTGGAGACTTCTGTATTAGTCAGTTCAAACAGATTTGTTCCAGATAAAGGTTTATCCAAACCTATGAAGTATATATGCTTCACATAGCCATATATTTTGGAACGGAGTACACTTACTATGGCTTTATTTCACCCTCGCATTTATCAGTATATCTGCATAAATTCAAACACTTATGCAGAGGTTATTTAAATATATCTTCAACCTAAACTGTCCAGCTGAAACATCTCTCTGTATTTTTCATGTCTTTAAAGTCTCCCAAAGCAGATGACATGAGCTAGCTGAATACACAGTGCAGATCAAGCTCTCTCACTTTCCCCCCCCCAGCCCCAGACTTCCTGTCCTGGAAGCTGTTTTGCGCAACTGCCAAAATAAAGACCCTGAGTTTTTATTTTCTCTCCCTGCTTGTTATGTTTGGAAAATAGAGATTATTGTGGAGCTCAATCAGCTTTACGGTCCTGACTTCATCTCAGTCCTTCCCCAACATTGCAATTCTTTGATTTCATACTCCTATCCTGCTTTTGGTTTGGCTTTATTCCCCTGACCATTTCATATCCCTTATTTCTTTGGCTTACTTCCTTATTATTTCCAAAGTGCTGTCCTTTATCCACTTCTTCCACAGAATCACAGGATCAACTAGGTTGGAAAACACCTCTGAGCTCATGGAGTCCATCCTATGACCCAGCACCACTGTGGCACTGAGTGCCATGTCCAGTCTTTCCTTAAACACCTCCAGGGATGGTGACTCCACCACCACCCTGGGCAGCCCATTCCAATGTCTAATCACCCATTCTGTGAAGAAATCCCTCCTAATGTCCAACTTAAACCTCCTCTGGCACAGCTTAAGACTGTGTCCTCTTATACTGTGGCTGGGTTCCTGGGAGATGGGGAGAATCCCCTCCCTCCCCTGCTGCCCACCCGGCTTTGGATGCAGCCCAGCACCCCTGTGGTTTCTGGGCTGCCAGCGCACATTACTGGGTCATGTGGGGCTTTTCATCAACCAACACCCCCAAGCTCTTCTTCTCAGGGCTGCTCTCAGTCTATTCTCCTCCCAGCCCGTGTTTGTGCATGGGATTGCCCTGACCCAGGCACAGGACCCTGCATTTAGCCTTGTTGAACTTCATGAGGTTCTTACAGACCCACCTCTCTAGTCCCTTTGGATGACATCCCTCCCCTACAGCATTGCAGTGGCACCACACAGCTTGGTGTTGTCACAAAACTTGCTGAGGGTGCACTTGATCCCACAGTCCATGTCACTGACCAAGATGTTAAACAGTGCCAGTCCCACCACCGACCCCTGAGGAACACACTCATCCCTGGTGTCCACTTGGACAGTGAGCCCTTCACTTCAACTCTTTGAGTGTGACCATGCAGCCAACTCCTTATCCACTTCTCTAGAGTTTAGAGACAAGGATATATGGGCCAGTTGTTCCATTTCTATTATAAATTTATAGTAAAACTCATTTTGTCGTTAGCTGAGTAACCTTTTTGCACTCCTGAGAATCTTCAAGAAAAGGAACCCAACAGTTTTGTCAATTTACCAACTCTCCCTTCATGAAACTTTCTTTCACATAATGCTCAATTCTTGCCTGGTTCAGGAGAATTAAATCACTCTGTTTACCAAACTCCAAATCACACTTTGTCCATTCTGTCAAATATTTTAAATGTATTTTAAGCATTTTAAATGCAAAGGTTCTCTCCAATTGCCAACCTTCTTTTAAAGGAAAACACCCCAGAAAGGCGGGGTTTTTTTACTCTTAATCAACTATTTGGGTACATCCTCTTAATCCAAATTCAGTGAAAGATGGCCTTGCTCACTTTTATTAACAGGTGAACTTCAAATTACCTGATTTTTCCTTGAGTCTACAGAATTAATAAGTAGGAATGTGATACTTTACTGCCCACATGATACCAACTTTTTTTTTCAGTACAAGGTAGTTTAGAGTGATTCAGCCTTAATTGAAAGAAAAGTAGGACATTTAAGCCATTTTTATTAGATGAAAGATCTGTAGGCAGAATTGATAAGGAAACTGCTGCTGAGCTCACCTGAAATAACTGCTGGATGCTCACTGTTATTCTGTGATAAATAATGAGCCTCATGCATGTTTGATGAGGACTGGCTCTTTCTGGTTACCTTACTCTGATCTCTGATCACAAATAAACATACAATTATTTTGCAGTATATCCTGTATCTGTTCATACTTTTATGTATCCACCCTCCCAGTCCAGGTGTTATGCCAATTTTCATCATGTCCTACCCAAAATTAATGGAGTGGCTCCAGCCCTTTTACCTTCCTGTTCCTGCCAAACTCCTCACTTAAATTCACCAAGCAAGAACTCCTTGATAAACTCACAATCTTAACTAAACTGTCTTGTACCTTCAACAGAATATAGGAATCATGCTCTGGGTATCACAGTTGAGCCTATTATGTTAAGATAAATAGGACTTGGAAAATAACTGGGAACTGGATCCAGCTAAAGTGTATGTTTGGAGTGTGCTTTAGCTATTGATTCCGTATTTTTGGACAGTGTTCAAAGGCACGTGGCTGCTTTTCTGTACAACCCTGCATATCTGTCTGGTTCTGAAGTTTAAGACTCTGGCAAATTTTCTGATAATACAGCTGATTTTATCTTTAGAGCTCTAAATCAAACTGAACATGATAAGGAGCTGCCTTGGATAAGGGATTTTCTTAAATTCTGCTCAATCTAATCCTGCAGGGAAAAATTGTGGCAAATCTACTAATATAAACAAGAACTTTAAAAAATGCAAGCTTATAGCCTAAATGGGTAGTAGCTAAATGAGCTGATCAGCTTCTGAGCAGCAGTAAACAGAACAAGTGGATATTTATTCTAGAATAGGAAATGAATATATAGATCTGTTTTATTGTAATTCTCTTGCTAACAAGAGGCAGACGTGAATGCTAGAAAAATAAAGCAGCCCTAGAGTTAGAAGTCTGATCTTTTTATCCAAATAAGAAACATCATCATTAAAGGCAACTCTATTGAACAAAAGTAGCTCCCACAAAAAGGCAAGGCCATCAGCAAGAGCTAAGTATATGTAAATGGGATTTACTTCACTTAGAGTAGTGTGCTCTCAGCACCTCAGAGGATTCATTCCAATATAATACTGCAAGTGATTATGAAGCAAACAGGCATTACCTTAAATAAACCAAAGCAAGAGACAAAGCAAATTATTTTGAAGTGCTTTTGCTCTGTAATTTCATTAAAGGAGGTTGTTTATTCTCAGAGGGGAACTAGAAATTGAATATTGAAATCTAAAATTACAGAAACATATATCTGTTTACGGACCAAGGTCAAAGAGAGTTTTATTAGGAACAAGGATATCATCTGCACAGTTAGAAATACTTTTTAAATCTTCTGCAATTTTTGCTATTAATTTCTTTTTGCTTTTATCTAACATCCTCCTCACCATTTTTTGTTACTTTCTTCCCTGCAATCTTTTTTGAGTTTTCAGGGCTCCTCACAGAAGAACTGGTATCAGGTTTTTTCCTCATTTTACTTTTCAAAACTCCATTGGAATCAGGAATTAAGTCTCACCTTGGAACATAAAGGGCCAAGTCAACCGACAGTCTAAATTGCCCTTGCTCTGTTAATATTAATGAGGAATTAGTTGATGTGTGCTAACTCCCAACTGCCACGTCTTACTCAACTGGTAAAAATAGTTTTGCTATCTGCATGGAAGGAGTCTGATGGGAAAGATCAAAGGAGAAAAAAGAGCAGAGAGGAGAAGGAATGGGAGAAAGAAAAGGGAAAACAAATAATGGGTCCTTTACTGAAATAGTTTACAATTCAGGACTGTGACATTTTCTTACTTTTTGATCTGTTTTCCTATTTGCAGCAAAGTCACTGATGTCAAAAAGGACCCTTCATATGTTATGCTAGAATCATATCAATCTATAGAGGAAAAAGCAAACACGATCAGCTTTATGCTTATTTTCAGAGATAAACCATACTGAACTACTGAATCTTGGGGGGAAAAAAAGAAATAGAAGTTTCATCAAAAGATATATGGCACATTAAATGTTATGTACACAGTATTTTTGAAGTTGTTGCAACATTTTTCTCTAACAAAACTGTAAGAACTGTGGGGTGGCTTTCATCTGTCTTTTAGCTTTTAATTGGTTTTATGTCTCTTTCCTTTATATATAAATATGCATACACCCACACATAGATCCAAACAAACATATGCATACATTCATTTCATTTATAAATATTGATTAATATTCTTAATAATGAAAAAATTCAAGCAGAGATTCTACTCCCCATAACAATTCTGAATTGTAAGTCATCTTTTGGATCGATCTGAATTGTATTGTGGTTCTTTTTAAACACAGTAGTAAATTACAATATTGTAATAATTGTCATGGTGCTTGATATTTACATCTAAACACTTAAATATAGCACAATCACAGAAACTTACTTCTGTAGGCACAGGTTGGGAACCTTGAGTTCTGGATTTCTATAGCACTTCTAACACGTACTGTATGCAAGTTGCCAAATAATGGTATTTCATTTTGGTATAAATAAAATACTGTTTATTTGTAATTGGCTATCCAAGAGAGAATGAAGAAGAAGATGGAAGCAGAAGCAGCAAGTAGACAAGCAGATGTGGATGTGCACTTGGATACCAGACCTCTGGATAGCAAAGGAGCATACAGTACCCAGCACCTTGAAGATCAACAGCTCAGAAAACACTGTCAGGAAAGCTCTGCACTGACTGTGTCATGTCAGATCGCAAGATAATGCTCTCACAAAGGGATGCACAGGAGTTCAACTCACTATACCTCCTCCTGTTCAGAGCACCAGCAGAAGAAGCAAGCTGGGCAATCTTCAAATTTTCTGTAGGTTAGTTTTACTGAGTCTTTGGAACAGACACAAATAATTTCCATGGTTGAAGCTCGTTTTGCCTTTGAGACTGACTGTGAAAACCCCACCAAACAGAGACACAATGGTGATGGAGCCTGGGAAGCAGTGGGTGCCAACAATGCCAGACTGGAATGATGAACTCAAGCAGTTTGGCCACTTATAATTCCACAACGCATGGGGATGTTCCAGGAACGAGGAGATGCTCGAGGTTCACAATGGCTTATTCAGCATCCACAAACACTGAATAAAGAGACTCGAAAAAAGAAACACACACAACCACAAAAGCCAAGCCGGGAGAAGCACTGATTCGGGGAATTGTTTTAGAGAGATGAACATGACAACTCAATGGGTATGAAAGGCTGGACCCAGATGGCAGGAGGTAAGAAAAGATCATAGCAATTATGATGCAGCATAGCTGTCAGTGATACAAGGACAGATCACGCCGTTGCTGTCAGGAAAATGGAAGAGGATCTTTTCATTGCTGTGGGAAGATCAAGGTATTAAAATTACATACGTACATACGTCAAGAAATGAAGACCAATTGCAGGACAGATACAGGAACCTTTAAGCAGCTCCTTTTAGGACTGTGATATGACTTCAGAATGTCTGATCCAAGAAAGCCTGGCAAATGTTTAAGACCTTCTATAGTGCTTTGCAAAAAAAAAATAAAAATGTTATGTGACTGAGAACACTTTCTGTGACTTCTGGTATGTCTGAGGAAGGCCAGTGACACCACTGGGGAATCTCATGGATGGAATGAAGGGCACAAGCTTGTTGTCCTAATAATCTTCGTACTTGATTGGGCTTAAACAATGAAAGGGTGCTTTTTCAAAACCACATTTGGAAACACATTATTTCGAGCATCCTGGGTCTCACAAATCACCATCGTTTTGAAAACACACTCAGGAGAGTGGAATATGTCATAAATTTACATACATATGGTCTGTACTTGAGTTAGAGGATAACAAAGGTGTCATGGGGCTAAACTAGTGTGAAAGAAAAAATCATGAAGAACAGTCATTGTTACTGCTTGGTTCTAGTATTCTCCCAGAGGCTCAAAGGCCAGCATAGGAGAAGAAAAGAAAAAATATTTTAAAAATGTAAAAAAACTCATTGCTTATAATATTACTGCTGCCTGTCTTTATTTCTACAAAAGGTTGTGTAAGAGGTTTGTAGTGTTGAAAATAACTGAAATAACTGGGTGGTATTAGAGTATATAATCATTGTGCTTGCAATAGTGTTCGAAAACAGCACATGCATCAAAATTTAAAATATTTTGCTGGCCTTCCAGAGTCTTTTGCTAAACCTAGTATGCATTGGAACCTGAGTGAATGAATCCCATTAGTCATCACCATCTTAACAATATGCACTTCATATAGAGCTGGCTTCTGCACAGAGGAAGGAAATTACCAGTACTAACAGAGGAAAGAAGATTTATAATGAGCAAATATACAAAAGCTCCAAATAATCATAATATTCACAGCTTGGCAATGACTTTCTAGGCTATGAAATTACTTTTCTTTTGGAAGAATGGAGATTCTACAAGGTTAGTATAAACAAAGGGTAAGTGGAAAATCAAATTGCTCTACACAAGTTATTATAAGGCCTGGAATATTGGTGACAGAATTTAAAAAAAAAAAATGCTTATGAATCAGTGGATTTTTGTTTTGTACATTATTGCAATCAAAAACACTCCCTTTCAAGTCCTACATGGGAAACAAATGGTTAAATACAAATCCCAGCTTACCCCTGATACAATGAGTTCTCCACCCAGGTTCTGAACTTCTGCCTTCACTTTGCTGCAGATATTGAGCTGGTGGCAGTACAGGGCAATGCGCTGCAGGTAGGCCAGCAGATCCTGCTTGCAGGCGGAGTCTGGGCACTGCACAAAACAGAAATATTGATTAGATGTAGCTGAGTTCATGAGATTAGAGACAGCTAATCAGATAGTGGCAATATGTGTGTGTTAGGTGGATCTATTCCACTTTGTCTTTACATGAGGTACTTGATAAAGTGTGAAAACTCAAATTCTACCTTTCATTTAACTCAAGATTTATGAATTGAAACCTAAAGATGCACTCTACCTTTCTGTAAAATGAGAAACCTCTTTATCGGCATTATGAAAATAATAGTTTTAAATTACGCTCTGCATTAATTTATGGTATTGTATTGAGCAGCCAAAAGACCAGGTTTAATTTGAAACTCCAGGCTGCCTGCTGGGTGTCCAAGTTAACATCCGATATGGACCAGTTAAAGTCCAGGAAAACGCAGTTCTGAGTGGTTATCCCCACTCTAATGCCAACTCTTGTCTGCCTGGCAGCTTCCCTGGCATTTGTGCAGACATTCAGAGGATGAGATTAGGTCAAATGTGCTGGATGCTGTGTGGGTTTCATAATCAATAGAACTAAAAAAGGCTCCAGTACAATTTATTCATAGTCTCTGGGACTCTTAATAGAATCATCCCCCACAATATCAACAGCATAACAAACAACAGCCTCGTAGTTAATATTCAAAGTCTTGCCTCAGGAGAACAGACCTCGGTAATTCACTCTGATGAAACAGAGCTACAAGGGTCCATTGCTAACAGCATGTTTCCAGTAAATACTCTTTGGGGCTACCCAGCAAAGTCTGACTGACAATGTTCCTGCATAGCTTGGGGAACAAAGATTCCAAATATGCCTTTTTATCACCTTTCAGAGTTTATGCTCAATTAAAAAAAAATATTATCAAAGCATTTCAAGAAAAACTGATGGAATTCAATGCACGTGAGTCAACAACATCACAGCTCCTGCCTTGAGATCACTGCTCTGGCCCAGCAGCTAATGCTGGCAAGGAATGTGTTCATGGTGAAGTAGTTGGATATATTGTTGTCTATAACCCCAAAAGGATCACTTGGCTTTTTTCTCTTCCTTTAAAACTAATAATAAACAAAGCTGGAGCTTCACTGTGGCTGCTATAGAGTCTCTCTTCCTCAGACAGCTGCCACACCATTCAGGCATTAATCCCTAAAAGACCTCTTCTCCCTACTGGTGCCAATGTAATATAAAAATATTTACTCAATTCTTGAAGCCTATGAACTGAAAGGAATGAACTTTAAAGCAGTACTTCTAGAGAGCTGTCAAGGCTTTAAATATAAGCACCCTGGAGTAAAAAAAATGTAAGGCTCTCTCATTGGAACAATAATTAAAAATGCAACTGTCCACAAAAACTTTATATTGCATCAGGGTCTCCAAATTTTTGTGAAATATCATTAAAGTGCAAGCATTAAAACAAATACTTCGTTCTCAAAATGATTTCACTGTTTATTATTAGGGTTACAGTCCTCTGAAATTTAAAATGTGACTCAAGTCAAGGCACTCTAAGCATAACAAGTCTCCTTGTGTTTCTTTCTTTAAAATATTCCACCTCTGCAAATACTGCAAACTAGGAATTTCATCAGCTGACAGATGGATTTCTTCTTTCTTGTGTTAAAATGAACAAATGCTACATTTGAAGAATTGGAATGGGTTAACTACAGGAAAAATGCTTGCTGCTGCTGAAGAAAACCTAAACCCAACATTTTGGAGATTACAGGAGAATGGGCAGCTTTGGGGTTTTTGTCACTCTGGCCCATTTTCCATGGCAGGGTGTGTTACACACTATCACACTCGAAGAAGAAAAAGACACACTTATTTTGAAGAGGAAGACTAAAGGCAAGGAAGTTACCAGTTCCCACTTCCAGCAAATTTTCTCTCAATGACAATGAAATGAAAGAAACAATAGGAAATTTACAAGGGAAAAAATAGTGACATTTCATTTGCCTGAATCTAAAACCTGCTATGTAGGACCTAGATTTGAAATTTGGCTCTTGACTTTTAATATGATGCTTCCTCATGCTCTCCAGATGAATAGATAATCCAATCTGAAAATACATATACAGCAAGTTCATCTGTCCAGCTGTGGCACGAATTTGGTAATGGGAGTGAGGACACAGACCCCACAACATGCACAATATGCTGAGGTAAACCAGAAAATAGGTAGCCAGAGAACCTTGAAGGAGTAAAGTTCCATATCAAGAGAAATTGCTAGAAGAATGAGCTGAAAAGAATCTAAGGATTCCTAGGCACTTGGCAAGGGGAACGGAGCATCCAAGTCCCCACTCCTTTTTTAACAGCAAATACATTTTGGATGTGGTGACCTCACAGGTCTTTTCCAACCTGAAAGAGTCTCTGTCTAATTCTAACAGGCCCAGAAGTGAGGCTGCCACACTCAGGCATTTCTGAGCTTTGGAGAGACTCAACAGAGCCTTTCCTGTTCTTCAAAATGCTGATGGGTGTAGAAGAACCAATTTCTATGGGAAGATCAGGATCCAGACTCCCAACAGGTAATTTTCTGCCAAGACAGACTTTTCCTGCAAAAGGCAACTCATCCATAGTGGTTACATTGTATTTCTGCTCATTTTGGGGCTACCTGATCAGCTACTGCCCGTGCCAATTTGTCCATCCTGGATCCTGCCTCTGCAATCTTCTTGGCCGCATTAATGACATCGGATGTGTTCTTCAGGGGGCCTTTCCCTCTGTGAAACACAAGATGATTACCCACAATCTCAATAAATCATGAAAGGCAACAGTTTCAGTGACCCTGTTTAGTGCTTGATTTTAAAATAGTAACACGAATGTCCCCTTAATTTATTACAATTTCGCCTTTTAAGTACTTTATAGTACAGCTTGATTAAGAAATCTGTCTGCTGTATTTCCTCTCCCTTACAAAATGCCTCACTGGCAATTTAGTCCGATGGTGCCTTCAAGCACATGAGCTGTACTTAATAGTATATGCATTTTTAAGTGCTCATTAAGCCAGTGTTCTTCCTGGAATACACAACTATTTCAAAATTATGTGACTCCCAAGCCAGTGCTAAATGTTCAGCCCATCATGTCTAGGGCAAAAATGTCACATTTTATAAAACCTTTTTTAAGCAGACTTCTTGTTGGAAAATAAAGATAGGTGAAGCATAATCCTTATGTTACATACTGAAATGTTATACTTAAAACGTTTAACTAGCTTTAAGACTGATCTTTCACTATATTTTAAGCTGATGCACAAAATTCTGATTTTAGTCATTAAAGCTACCAAAATGTATTAAGACAAAAAGTTTCACCACAGACCTTCCTGAGTTTGCTTCAGACTCGAACCTTTAATCCTGATTGTACCAATAAAATTGCTGCTGTTTCTGAGAAAGGCTCAGCTGGAAGTGAGTTCATTTTCCATTTTTTTTTTTTAATGTGGAAAATCATAATATGATCAAACATACTCATTTTTTTTAATGAAACAGAAGGCATTTTTTCTAAGCACAACATTGCATTATTTTTGGATTTTTTTTAATCTATAATGGAAAGAATAACATGCTGAAACATATTTCTATTTTAGTCTTCTTTCCAGACTTTCATTACCACCTTAAACAGGTAATGAAATAGAAGTATCCCACTTCTGGTGAACTTAAACTGCAGCAACAATACTTCTTGGTGACCCCGTGTGCTTCTACATTAATTACATGAGCAGATCTGACTGTCAGAGACTCCATGCATTTGAAAAATTATTCTAGTTTAACACTGCTGAGGCTACAGCCAACCAAAAAGGTGTGAAAGGCTTGTTTCTGTTTTAATGGAATATATTAAACAACTTTTTATTGAATCTGATGCAGACAGAGGTGCACTTTGATTTTTTTTTTTAATTTACTTCAAATGTGACAGTAGCTTTCTCTCATTCTCAGATTACTTCTGTTCTTTTGAAGCTAGAAAATATAATTATGAAATTTTCAGTGTCATGTTCAATCTATCAAAGGTGGTCCAGGAGGTTGCAGAAAATGTGCATATTCTGGGCTGTTGCTTTAGGCTATCATTTTTACCTTCCAAGATACAGTGACACTGTTTGGGCAGCTATCACTCTGGTTTTTTGCTGGCAGAACGATCAGAGACACAAAGACAATAAAAATACAAAAGTAATACAGAATTCTGTAAAATATCCTATCCATCTGGTTCTACCTCCTACCATTAGACCACGTTGCTCCAAGCCCCAACCAACTGGCCTTGAACACTTCCAGGGATGGAACAACACAAAGAGATGAATAAATGGATATCTGATTTTAATCCTGAAGAAAACCAGGAAGATTTTCATCCTGTTTTGTGTAATCACATTTTGATAAATACCATTTAAACTTTTGAACTCACTTTAAAAATAAACACTGAATGAAATTTAATTTATTATGGTGATCTGGAATGCAAAGGATCTTGTAAACTGTTCTCCCCGGTGTGATTAACAATATGACCATTGTTAATGATAATAATTCTGTTTACACTGTATCATCAATGAATGGTCTTTTGATGCTATGCAATTAGAGAAGAATGAGACATCAATAGACAAAAAAAAATGAAAGCAAAATAAAAGAAATCAATACTGACAGACTCCCACAAAGCATTAGATCAAACCAGTTTCATTTCCTTTGGGATTTTTTTTGGAAGGAAGTTCAGTGTTCAAATGATATAAATAGTTTTGCCATTATTTTTGATTGACACAAATTGTGCTGAAATGTTCAAAGTTCAGAGAGGTGCATGCATTTAGATGGGTACTAAACGAAATGTCACTGGAGTGTCTGTAAGGTCACAGACTAACTTTGCTGCTGAAATTCAAAATGATCTGCAAATAAAAGAGGCTTGAAAATAGCACAAAAACTTCACGTGATTAATCCCATTTGGAGAAATACACAAGACCAGTGTATGTGATGAGTGTTCCTTGCTTTGCATCCCCGAAACCACAGCGAATCATCTCGAAAGGGTACAAATTGAGCAGAAAGGGGAAGGTGTGGCACATCTGAGCTCCTCAGCTGGGGTTATTTTGTCCTTACCTGGTGAAGTCTGTCATTTCCATCATAATCATGCACATCTGCTTGGCCAGGACAATGATGTCATTGCCACTGTCATCCCACTTGGCCACCTCCGCATCCAGCTTGCTCTTTTCTTGATGGAATATCTCCACCTGCTCGGCAATCTTTGCCTTCTCCTCCTGGGGAAGCTGAGCCATGATAGCCTGGAGAAAAAACAGGAGTTGCGTGTGAAAAAAAGGAAGCTACAAATTGATGTTTCCAGTGGTCTCAACAGCTTGAGTTTCTTTTTATGGGAGTTGAAGATGCCAAGCAAAATCCAGTAGGTATTTGATTTCTGTCAGGACAGGCAAAACCACATTCACAGCATGTCTATGCCTCTTCTTGCACTTTCAAGATAATAAAATTTATATTTATGATGTCGTGATTATTCACCAGTTGACACGGGAGGATTAAGTTCCTATTGAATCTCAATTAGGATGAAGAATAAAACAAGTTACATTTATGGGAAAAGGCAGACTGAATTGCTGTGTCTCCCCTTCTCTAATTCTCTGTCAGAAATAGAGGATTTCAGATTAACACAACACTAAAATAAACTATGACACACAAGACAATACATTTGAAGTGAATTGTAATAAACATATCTTTTAATGATATTTAGTGTTCTAATTGTCTCTTGGAAGAGATGCAAAAAGGCACTGAACAGGTTGATACTGATCTGCCTCAGCATCAACAAAGCACGAAGTTCCCTCAAAAAAACCCCTAAAAAATTATAATAATTACTTTTGAAGATCAAATGGACAATTTGAATAATGATTTCCAAGTTGAGCTACTATTTGGCTCTAGGGGTTCTGAAGACCGCATTATGCATTTAATGGGGTGTGACACATATTTAAGTGTCATTACATTTTTTTCTTGTTTATGTCACTTTCAATCAGCTGAAGTCTTTTTCTACACATCCTTAAAATGCTCTTGGCTTTTAAAAATTCGTAATTGACCTTTTCCAAAACTGAAATTAAAAAGGGTTATAAACAGTAGATCAGAAAATGAGAAATTTGCAAGTTAATCAAATTAAAATTCAACACAAGTTTTAATTAGGCCTTATCAATGTAACTCAGCAGTTTCAAATGTTAGCATAATAGTCTCTGCAGAGAAAAATGCAGCGTAAGTCAAGCTAATAAATAAATATATAAAACACTAGAACTGAGGAATTAACTGAAGTTAAGAGACTGTGATAGGAGTAGTGGAATTTGGGAAGTTTATCTGTATGACTTGTCTGTGGTTTCTTCGAGTGGCAGCTTCACCTGAACACTCTTTAAACTGGTAAACAGTGCTTTAATATTTCTGTTCCAGCTGCTGATGTGCTTTCAAAGCAGCCATATCCTATAGCAAACGCAGCCCATAAATTCCAGTTTTATGCCTACTGAAGACCAACACAAGTCTTTCTACTGAAACACTAACAGCTTTATGGAGTAAGCATATTAAACAAATCCATCACATTCCACAAATGAAAATATTTTGCACCTGTTCCACAGAAAAGGTTTGGATAAGATACTATTCTGCTTAGCACTCCAGACTGGGGACTGGGCAGCTTCTGCTTAGCATGTTTCCCTTTTAGTTTTTTATCATTTGTTGCTTGCTGTGCCACATTGCAATCTATGTTATTCAGGAACTCTCTTTATGATGTCTTATGTTTATACAGTGTGTAGCTGAGCAAAGCAGAAGGTTTTAAGTGCAGCAGTAATAATAACCACAATAAATGTAATAGAACTTCAGACTCTTAAATCCCCAGGTGAACTCAATTCTCAGTAAAATAAATTACTGCAGTCTTTACTTGGGTTTCAGATCAAGAAAGGATGACATGCTACCCAATCCTAAACATAACCAAAAAATAAGAAAGGCTGTGAAATTTGACAAAATAATCTGTACTGTATCTCATTTCTGTTCTACCTGAGACTTACTTTAGTAGTCAATACCTTGAATATCTCAAACAGGACTTTATACCCTTTAAAATATAAAAATCACAAAAGATAATTAACTACATCCAGAACAGCTCTGTCATCATTCTCAGAGTAAGGTATCCAGGTACCATTCTGCAGTTCTTGGGACTGTACGTTTTTCCATGTCAGTTCCTGGTCACCCAGCTCTCTCTGGGATCCATCTCTCTTCATGTAGATGATAATGAATTTATAAGTTATGTCCTCAATATGCAAAGACAACAGTTTTTGCCTTAGAGTTGTCATGATAAAATTCCAGTTTTTCTGATACATGGTATGCTCTATTTACCATCTATATTCAATATTCAGGGAAATTAATTCAAGACAAAAAGAAATCTCTGCCCATTCCACTGGATCCATGTCTTACATTTCTCCCATACCTCTGAGTAAGCTTCTTTTAAATTTTTGTTACTCTACTGTTTCTTTTCAGGATGTAAAACCTTTGTGTCAAGCCCCAACCTACAGCAGCTGAGAATTCCTCTGTCCTGGTCCTCTGAGCTTTCACAGCAGCTTTGCTTGTTGGTCCTTAGGTTGTCAGCCCTACAAATCCTCTTCCAGATGCCAAGGTAAGAAATCCTCACTCCCGTTACCAGCTTTGCTGGTGTTTGAGTGTGTGGGGAGGATGCTTCTCATTTAGTCCATAACTTCACTTCCAGCACATCATAACAAACCAGACTCGTGTGAAACAGCCATGAAAATCATTCAGATAATTCCCAGTTTCCTGCTGGTTCTCTGCTGGAAAAAGTTAAAAGGCTTTTCTTTAAAAAAACCTTTCTTTCCAGTCAAATATATTTTCATGGTGTATTTTCCCGAAAATTATATTCTGGATTTTTTTTTTTAATAATCTGAGCTGAGAAGGCTATTCAGTAAAAGGTAAACATTCATCAGAGGGGGGCATAATCCTGAGTGTTAACAGGAGTATTCCTGAGTGTTAACAGACTTCACTTCCCCAGCACCTGTGACCCCTGAAGCACTCATCAGCTTAATTTGCAATCCCCATGCACAAGCTGAGGTCGCAAATCACAATGACTGGAGTTTATCATGATGTAATTACCCTGGTAAAATTACATTGACTCAGTAGCAAATGTCTTCAATTACAATTAAATTACAGGGACTACTCAGTAGCTTAAACAGATCTTCTTGACAGGTTTGCACACTGGGAAACATGACTAATGTAAGATTTCTCTGGATACAGCACGTGGTGCCCTGATGGGATTTTTTCTTCATCTTTTTTTTTTTTTTTTTTTTTTAATTTGCTGACTACTCACATGGTTTCAGCAAATTCCAAACCTGCAAAGCCTTCTCTTACAGCACTAGCTGGAGCAAACAGCTGATACTAGGTACCACAAAAGCCCCAAGGTCATTCAATAAATGCTGCTTAAGTAGGTCTGACATGAAAAAACCTTCAACACGTCGGTCAGCCTGGTCCCATCCTTTCTTAAACAACCCTGAGGACTGGAAATCACTGCCTTTGCTTTCCGAGGCAGAGCTTTTATTGGTCACTATCCAGACACTCACTGGATGCATGTGGGGTTTATACTCACCCTTGCACTCTGGCCAGCAATGAGCTGGTCATCCTCAGTCTGGACGCTCGTTCGGCTGCGCACGTCATAATCCTCCTGCTCGAAGTCTGAGTCATCCTCGAGCTCCTCAGGGGTCTGGAGAGAGAGACACAGGAGTGAAAGCCACAGAGAGGAGATGACAAGCTTAAAAAGGACACAGACAAAGTCCTGTGCACAGTGAGCTCTTATTTCATTGACTACCTGCCCAGGAAATGCTGTTCTGTTCTCCTTTGAAATGAACTTGTCTGCCCCAGCAGTCAGGAACTG
Source organism: Corvus hawaiiensis (assembly GCF_020740725.1). NCBI lineage: Eukaryota > Metazoa > Chordata > Aves > Passeriformes > Corvidae > Corvus > Corvus hawaiiensis. The sequence continues at coordinate 4,501,587 of NC_063217.1, read as the reverse complement.
AAATTGAATTGTCTTAAAAATTAAATTGTTTCAACCCTAGTTTTCTTTACAAATGGCATTTTTCATTACCTTGCCACAACTTTTCTTGCTGCAATTTTTCTTAACTCTGTTAACATGATGAATGCAGTTCCAGGAACAAATATCCTTTGGAAACACTAACAACGGGAAAGCAGTATTTCAAAATAATGTTATTTCATATATAAACGGACACTAACACTATTATGTTACTGAAAGCTACATGTAATCTTCAAAAGAGAAAGTAAATACCTGGGGAAAAGCAACTAACATCCTGGAAGAAAAATTTATCAAAGCAAGTGAGAGATTTCCCATTTAAAGAAATTGCAAATGATGTTGATTGGTTTTGAAACAAACGTGAAATTTATAATCTGTGTAACTAGTTAGTTCACATGGTTCCTTTCATATACAGAGCTTTGGAATTTCACTCATCCTCCAAATGACACCACGTTGTCTTCACTGCTGGTGCTATGAATGACATGAGGGTTTCTTGGAAGATTGATGAAATCAAGTTACATATTTTCGGGCTTTGGATTATTTAAAATGTTGGAGGGAGGGAGGAAAAAAAAAACAACTGATGGACCTGTTCATTTGGGCATTTTCACCTTCTAGCAAAAAATTTGGAGAAAAAAATGTCCATATGTATATACAGAGAGAAAGTCTAAAATCACTATTTAAGACCATATTTAATATAAATGGTGCAAAAAAACGGAATCTTTAGAAAGAATATTATATTGAATTTTATGATTGAACAGCATGTGGTACAACAGCCTGGCCATGAGTAAGTTCTGTAGGTACCATTCATGACAATGGTAATAGGAAAAGAAAACCACAGTAACTGTGCCGAGAAATCCTCACCTTACTGGACACCCATCACCCCCAGTGGCAGCCTAGAAGGCCAAAGCACTACAGAAGAAATCATCCAGGCTGGCATTTCGTGCTTGGAGGCACCATCAAGTTTTCGAGCAGAGGCGCTAATCACTGCCAGTTGTCATTACAGCTCTGTCTGGAGGATGCTCAGTCACTAGGAACGGGTCCAAACCCTCGAACGTAACGCAGAGGAGTCTTCTGGCGGTATTTCTGCTCCAGCCTGGCTTCCAACACGAAGTGCACATCACTGTTTGCAGCTGCACGGTGAAGTGCACAGGATGGGGAGAGTAAAACACAGCCATCTTCATCTGACTTGAAGAGTATGAATTAAATATGTGTTTTAATGCTGAGCACTGGAGGAAGAAATAACGAAGTGTGACAGCGTGGTAATGAAACTTGGTCTGCACCTCTGAAGAGAGGCATGTACAAAGAGTGTGTCTAACAGGATAGGCAGAAGAAGAAGTTTAGATGAAAAATGAATTTACCTTCTCTCTACTGTCACAGGCAAAATAGAAGGATTGGTACCCATCATTATAATGACCAACGGTCCTGTTTTCCAATCACCTTTAATCCCTTTTATTCCCTCTGCTCACCTGCCTGAGAGCAGGATGTGACCTTAAAATCTGTCATAAACAAGCAAGCTACAAAGAGAATCCTACAAGTCCCTGAGCAAAGAGTATTTTCTATCACAGGGCTCAGCTTTTCATCTGCCTAGGCTTTGCTGTTTAGAACAAGAACAGGGTGGAGAGCTTCAGTAAACCCGCTGGCTCTTCCCCATCCTCCAAGTCCACTCAACGAGCCCGTTTCACTGGTCATTGTAAAGCCAGTACCCTTTCACACCCCAAATACACTCCTCTTAGTTTCTTCTGTCTCCACATTTAGAAATAAGATTATAAAAGATAATGTGCAGTTCTTTCCAAGGCTTTCATAGTCAGACTGACAGTAAAGATGTAATATTCAAAATATTACATCTCAACACTGTAACCAATAAGGACATGAGGCTGCCTCTTAAAAAGAAAAAATATTCTGTAAATTCTATGCAAGGAATTATTCTTGAAGAAATATCCAGAAAAAAAAATGTATTGCTGTTACTGTCTGACATTCATAATCTTAAAATCTGTGGTCTTCAAAGCACTGAAATTCAATGTGTATAAACGTTGAACTTGAAGAAAATGTAGTGCAAACCAAAAGGGCAAGTAATGCAACTGTTGGCAATATACTACAAGCACAAGACATCTTCCTGTTTCCCTTCTGTACAAGTGAGATCTAATTCAAAGTGATCTTTCAGATTCACTCTTTTTATGTTTTAAAGAGTGGTGAATTTAACGCCCTCACTCCTTCCCCAAACAGCTGCATTTTTCATTAGGGTGAAGAACTTTATGAAGGGTTAACTTTTATCTGTATCCTGCCATTTCAAACATGCTCACGTTTTTCACCCTTGCACCATAGCGTTGTTTTAGCTGATCCCCTGGAGATGCAGCCCATAGAGAACAGGGTCTCCCTTTTGTTCAGACACAAAGGTATAAAAACAAATATTATATTGAATTTCCTTGACTTAAAGACTTCTACTCTTAGCAGGGCCTTCTAAACATACCAGAACAACTCTAATTTTTGTGCACAACTAACAGGACCTTGACATTTTAAACCTTGTTTCCAAGACAACAGAGTCTGAGACTTCATTTATCTGAGCTGGAAGACAGTAAGACTGATTTGATCTTGCAGATACCTGGACTTATGGTCACACAAATGCACCAAACACAGATCTGAGACTGGAGACAGCTTCCAAACAAAGCCGACAACCACCAGTGGCAGAAGAAGCTAAAGCAATATTCAAAACTAATGGATTTAATGAACTGATTAATTTCAGCAGAAAAATGAACTAGTTTAATAATTTTTAATCTGTTTTGTAGCACAAGCCATAAGACTTCCCAAGACTACTTTTTTTTTTTCCAAATACAGTATCTCTACTACACACAAAATTCATCTAACTCAAAGGAAGTCTTCCAGTGAAAAAGAATCTTTCACAATCCCAGATAAATCACACAAGAAATATATACTTTCTCTTTTAAGATGCATGTTGTATTTCCAATATGAATGTGGTGACTTTCAACTTCCCGGCATTGGAATATTTTTTTTTTTTTAATATCTCTCTGGCTCTTAGACTGAAGAGCTTGCTGTGAACAAAATATCTTCCATCTATGTCATTTTTTTTATCTTTTGTGACTGCAGTATGAAAATGTGAATTATGCAAGTATAAGTAATAAAATGGCATCTATACACAGATTTATAAATGCAATTTGTTTCATATTTCAGCAACTCAAATGTACTTGATGAAGACAGAAACCACACTTTGCTATGCACTTAAAAACTGTAAGATGCAATTACACGAATTTCAGCACTGTGAACAAGTGAAGATAACCCTGTAATGAGAGCAAAGACTGAAGAGTTGGAAAGATAATCCCCCATTTTTTACAATGAGGTTCCCTCTTATTCTAAAAGACAAGGAGAAAAGGAAATAGACTTTACAATATGCATTTATATCCAACTCCACCCTATTCTGTACATTCATTTTGGTACAACTGCAGCCTGAGTGACTCAGGTGCAAGCAGCACCTGAGTGCCTCAGTCAGAGAACTTCTCTCACTGCAGGTCTTCAGTTGTTTGGTGATTTACAGTAAAATCTAACACTTCAAATTCAATCTGAGAAGCAGCAGGCACTCAATGGAAACACTGGAGCCCATAACACCCTTTGGAGATAGGATGTTTGAAAAGATGATGGGATTCTGCACCAAATCTGGTTTTACAGAAGACCTGAATTGTTCCAGCACTTTGGACTTCACCACGGTGGCTACCCCAGAGGTGATGGTGGCTAAACCTGACAAGTCAAAAAGGAGAAGAGCTTTAATACACCCAAACAGTTGGGGCTAAGGACCCCACAGTCATTTCATTTTTATTCAGACTCGCTGAGGTCTTCTCCCAAGGACTGAAAACCCCTCAATGACAGAACAGAGTAGAAATGGAGTTAATAATAGAATAAAATATCCCAAGTCGGAAGGAGCTCACAAGGACCATCAAAGTCCAGCTCCTGGCCCTGCACAGGACATCCCCAAGCGTCACAACTTGTACCTGAGAGCATTATCCAAATGCTTCCTGAACTCTGTCAGGCTTGGTGTGAGTGACTGAAATGGTTAATGGCTTAAACATTGTTAAAAATTGGATTTATTCAAATTTTGCCGTTACAGCAAAATTGTATAAAGAAGCTGTGACCATGGAAGCCCTGTCCAAATGTGCCTCCTGAGGGGAACTGGTCTGTGAGTTAAGGCACCTGATGGGAACTTGAGTGAAGGCAAAGGTGGTGCTATTGTCCAGGTCTAAAGAGAGCTAAACATGGCTGGGGAAGAAGAATCAGCTCTGGCTCGGTTGATGGGGAGGAGGAGAGATTTTGGGTGTGTGACAGAGGGAGTGAACACTCACCCTGCCTTACACAAACTGGCTCAGTTATAAAACCTACCCACCCTGGGAAAGCCACATCCATGGGGCATTCACGTGAGGGGCAGCTGAGGAGGGGTCATAAACCATCATAAAACCATCAAAGACCCCCAAAACACCCCCAGACTCATCCCTGATGCCTTGCAGCAGAGCACTGCATGTGATGCAAAGTGATGCCACAGATCCAGAGTCTGCTGCAAGAGACAGTTTCAAACTTGTTCCCCCTAGGGGAGGTACCAGGAATTCCCACCTGGGCCAAACATACATTAACCCATTGAACTCTCTGTTTTGTGGGACCCTCACCACTGCAAAGACCAGAAGAAGAGGATCAGTGAGAAGCTGTCGGGATCCATGGAGTGGTGATATTTTCTGCTTAGTCTGTCCGTCACTCTCTTTCTCTCCCACCCTGCCCCTCTTTTTGTTTCTCTCTCTCTCTCTCTCTCTCTCTACGTCACACTACTGTTAAATAAAATCCATACTATCAACTTCAGCGTATGGTCTCGTTTGCCCCTTAACTCAGGCAGAGGCATCTCTCTAACAATTTTAATAACCGGATCTTAACACTTAGTGCTGTGACCATTTCCCTGGGGATCCCGTTCCAGTGCCCAACCTTCACCCTCTGGGTGAAGAATCTTTACCCAGTATCCAGCCTAAACCTCCCCTGACACAGCTCCAGTCATTCCCTCGGGTCCTAAGATGCTCCCAGAGAGCATCTCCCAGCATCACCCCAATGAATCAAGTTTATAGATGTTTAAAGTCTGAAGTTGGCCTTGGAGACACATAAGAATGAGAAAAAATGTCCCTGTGAGTCCTCCTGACTGTAAAGAGGGTTTCTGGCCAATAACTGAGGGAATTTCACAAGCAGCTATGAAAACACGAAGTGTAATTTCATCCCTACAGAGTAATAGGAAAGATGGTGAACTGAAGTTATTATTTTCTATTTTATTTCTAGGTTCTATAATTACACTCTTAAATTCATTTATACTACTTCTTAACTTGTGGAAGAGATCTTTTTCTTCTGCATAGATAATAATAATAGTCCTCAATGAAAACAGGAGTTTCCTTTCTCCTCCAGAGGGACAATAAATTCTCCCTTTTTGAAGGAAAAAGAGAAGAACAGAGACTATCTACCCTTTCCTTCAGCTTACCAGAAGCAATAATACCAGCCAAAATTAATTTTTAAAGTGGCTTTATTTACTTTCTGGAATGAGGGAAACATCTCAGATAAATCCAATCTTTCACGGCTTTCACATGAACAATCACTGCCTGAAAATAATTGTGTCAGATGCTCTAAAAAGTTTCCATGATTGGGTTTTTCTAATGTTTTGTAATTCTGAAAAATCTTTACCACCTGAATTAAAGGGTGCATAATATTTGATAGAATATTAGATAAAAATGTTCTAAGGGCTGTCTTTTATAGCCTCATCCTTTAATTATACCTCCCATTTCAGTGTGAGATGTTCAGATGGGAATGTTAAAGAGTATCTCAAAGTGAAACTAATTTTGTTTTCTACAGCAAATAAGGTTCTGATTCAGCAAACTCTGGTCTGTGTAAGCTTATATATGTGGATTTTTCCAGTTAACTCATATGGATAATGGGTCCATTTATGTGCTTTAGTTCTCTGCCTGGGTAAGGAGTATCACACTGAGCTCCATAAATAAACTAAATGTCTGAAGGCAAAAATAAATCTTCCTAATCTGGGCAAGCAGAATTCATTAGCTCGTATCATACAAGGGGTGAAAAGTAGTAGTGATACAATGGCAAGAATAACTTGGGATTTTCCTAAGGAGACTGAGAAGCTCTCAAGGTACACAAAACAGTCAGGCAGCAACAAAGTAAGTGATCAGGCCTCCAAAATTCAAAATTCAAAATTAGAAACATCTCACCAGGATGGACATGTCATGGCAAACTCTTGGGGATAACTCTGATGTACAGGGGGGTGATGGAAGCTGGAACTCTATGTAATGGATGGGGAAACCTGGGTTTGTAGGAGAACCCACCTGATGCTTGTGTCTCATGACACAATCACCATTTAAAATGGCTAGAAAAGATTGGTATCTCTTAAGAAGTGGTTCTTGTCCTAAGAAAAGTCTGGAAACTGCTGCACAGATGAAGAAACTGGAAAATCAAAGGGAAAACTGAGATTCTTTACTATACAGATCTTTCATTTCATAGAATCATTGAATGGTTTGGCTTGGAAGGGACCTCAAAGATCATCCAGTTCCATCCCCTACCATGGGCAGGGACACCTTCTGCTATCCCAGGTTGGAAGCCCTGTCCAGCCTGGCCTTGGACACTTCCAGGGATCCAGAGGCAGCCACAGCTTCTCTGGGCACCCTGTGCCAGGGCCTCCCCACCCTCACAGGGAAGTAATTCAAGTAAAGATTTCCCTCCCCTTCCAGAAGAGCTGCCAATCCTTTAATGCTGCACACCCAGAGAACAGGATGGGTTTGCCCCCAGCACAAGCCATGACTGTAATTCAGGCCACCTGGGATGAGCACTGGGTATGAGAATGGAATTTGTGTTTGGCAGTTATAAAATTAAGCCTGTCAAAAGCTTCTTCTGTAAATGTTAATACATAGTGACAGATGACTAAATTTGAGCTATTTTGGAGTGCTCCAACTGCCTGAAGTCTTACATCAGTGCCATAATACACTCACAACCACAAGTGCATGTTACCTGTTTGCTCAAAGGGATGAATTCATGTTTTAGCCCTGTTACTTGTCTCAAAAGTTTTCTCTGGGATCTTCTCCATGGCTTTACTTGTACATGGTTTTCATTAGGGCTAATTCAAGGTAATTTCGGTTTCAAAAAAGTGTTTCAGTTGCTGAAGAGGTGTCCAAATCAGGCTTGTTTTGCTGTTTTTCTTTTCTGAGTCTTTGTCTGCTGACTAAAGTGAAAAGCAACACCCACCTACTCTCACAATAATTACATTGTTCTGTCATGTCTTTTATTTGTTTGTTTATTTTATTAAAAGATGTCTAAGCAAATTGAATCAACTGGTTAGTCAACACTGAAATGACACATTTTTTACCTCAGTAAACATTCAAAACCATCCCTGCAGAGGCTCACTGGAGCAGCAAGATAATTTATTTATTCATTTAGATTTTAACCAGACTTACCTCACATCCCAGGCAGCACACACACATTAGGCAAAAAACCACCAAATAAACAAAACAACAAAAAATCTACACAAACCTTGAAGACCTTGGCAAATTAATGCTGTTACTGTGGAAACAGTAATGAAGTTTGCATCTATTGGCAGTTGTGATCAAATCTTCTAGCTGATTAACATATTAATTGTGGTTCATCTACTAAATAACCTCATCTCTTTATTTACTAATTCTTTTGTTGCTGCACATACTTTAGTTTCATGCTTGTTTCAATGTCAAGCTTTTCTGGCTTATTACAACACAAGGCTGATTCCGAGGAGCTTTTATTTTCTTCTTATCCACGAAACCTCCCAGTAAATCCCAGCTTTCACTCCCAGGTGCTTTACATACCCTGATCATCAGGACAGCTTTCCTGATGTCCCGAACTCCATCGTAGACCAGGCGGGAGGCGTCGATGAACTCGTTCTCCTCAAAGGGCTGGGGCACGTTGGCACTTAGGGCTTCAATGGCCACCTCCACTTGCTCAGCAAAACGTGGCATCACTGGGTTAACACAAGGTAAGGCAGCAGCATTAGACACCTTCTCTCCTGAGCATTTTTCCACTGCTCTCGGGTATGGATAGTTTCCAGGAGACACGGCACACGCTGTCCTGGCAATTCCCAGGCACAGGGAGGCTCCTGGATGGGTTTGTGCCCACCCTCCACATGGAGAGCTCTGGCACATTACCTGACAGCACAGAAACAACCACCTCTATATTCTCTCCTCCAATTGTACAAAGAATAGAAAACATGCTTTAAAAACTGTGATTTACTAACTTTTAAAAGGCTGCAAGATACCTGAGCAGTCAGTAAAGTTCATTTAAAAGCTTTACAACCTGTAATGAGCACAGTACATATTTATATCAAGTGAGCAAAGCAAACTGTAACCATTATACCCGCTAATTTACATAATTTACAGCCTAGCTCATAGTAAATAATAATAATAAGGGACAAAATGCAAAATCAAGGATATTATTTTTGTGAAGACACCAAAATGAGTCTTCTGTTTCTTCACTATCACCATGTATGTAACACAAAAAATAGCCATAGGTATTGGCTAACAATACTATAAACTGTGGCATGAACTTATTTAATATACAATTTAAAGCAATTATTTACTTTTGTAAATGGTTTCAGGGCATTGCTTAAAGTAGCAAGAGGCTTTTCTTTACATTTTGCAGAGGATTCCTTTGAAGGTATAATCACTTTCTGCACACTGTGTCTGCAGGAAAATACATCTTTCCCAAATCAGTCCTCTAACAACTTAAACCCAAATCCTACAACCATGAACATCAGTGGTTATAATGCACCTACATTCCTGTACTTGTTTACTCCTCTTCAAAATTTTAACATTAATATTGGCAGATTGTGCTCATGGAGGACAAATATAATCAATGTTTCATTAGAAACCTGGATGAAAAATCCAGTTGGATTAATTCTTAAGAATTTAAGGAACTTGGATCAAATTTAAGATTTATAGATAGCCATTTTTTCATCATATTCACATCACTTTTATTCTAGCATTTCGGTATCCAGATCATGTATCACTGACTTTACTATTTTGGCAATATAATTGAAAGAACAGGAAAAGATGATTCCTAAGTCAGTTGGTTGTGGGTTTTTTTGTTGTTAAAATATTACCTTTCTTGCCCATCTTCTCCCTAAACCCTGTTTTTAATACACTTATTGGTAACCTGAACTCAACTAATTGAAAACAAAGGGGAATTTCCAGTGTTATTTTCACCAAGAGCAGTGACAGTCTCTCCTAGGAACTTCTCCTGTAGTAGGAAATCACATTTTCTTCTTGACTGAAAGTTCTTAAATTTATTTTAATCATAATGAAAACTACATTTTATGCATCTTACTGTCTGATTTCAAGTAAAACCACAAAAACATATGATTCAAGAATAGTTTACATTTCGAAGAACAAGTGGCAGCAACCACGAGCTCAAACTTTCTGGCATTTAAATATTACTGATTGGATGAAAATGAGGAAATCTTAAAAGGGATATAGTAATTCAAATCTTGTTTACACATCCCTATAGATATATATATATATGTTCATATAGACAGATGAAAGAACAGAACTGTATTTTCCATGTAGATAATATTCAGTAAGTTCCTGGGATACATTGGAGAAACAGGAAAAAGTGACAGCAACAATAGACCTTAAAAAAGTAAACATTAACAAAACATTGCCAGGCAGAGGGGAAACATTTTAATTAGATAAAGAGTTTGAGAGAGCTGGAAGTTTTGGAAGGAGTATTTAATAAATGCATATATCAAATTACCTTAATTAACAGTACACTCGAAAGTGTAGTAGGAGGCTAATATGATTGCATAAGGAAGTCTCTAGCCTGAATATCAAAAAGCAGTCATTAAAAATACAATGAAAACAAGAAAACCTAAAGAATAAAAGAGAAATTATTTTGGGTTATTGGCATAAAATAAGTAAAACTAGAGATGCAAAAATGACAACAAAAAAAGAAAAGGAGGTAGAGAACATTAATATTTAGGGTTAAATTAAATTTAAACTTAAAATTTCTGTCTAAAATTTCCTAACTAGCAGAGGTGGTCAGGTATTGGATATAATTAATAGTAGGTGCAACAGGCCTGAATTAGGAATGGGCAGTTTGAAGAACACCTACATAAGCATAAAGAAATTTAAGTTCTAAATTTGTATTTAAGTTAACAGAGCATAGTAAAATTTACCCTGTAGTTCTTAAGAAAAAAAAGCAATTTCTGAACCATCTTCAAGAACTCAAGAAAAACAGGGTGAAAATTACACAGATTTAGAAAAAGAAAAAAAAAAACCAAAACCCACTTGTCTATTTTAGATAAAGGCATATAATCATTAAATAAAGGTTCCTGTAAAGGTAGAGAAGAAAGGAAGGAAGATTTATAACATATTCAGCATAATTTCACCAACCAAAAATAAAATGAAACATTACTTAGAGCAATTAATGTTTAATTATCTGTAAATAATCAGCAGATGCTGGACAGGCAACAGATTTGTGGAAATAAGTTGCACCAAGCTTGTACAATTTTTCCCTTGACAGGGCAGTGACAGTAGGGAAGGCAGATATGACACAGCTGGACTTTGGGGGGATCTCTGTCATGGCCACACGTGACATTCTTAGACCAAAACAAGGGAAATTTAAATTACATGATTGTAAGGTGGAAAGCTACATTTTATTAATATTCCTGAACATGAGGTATTCATTCCCGACCACACTTATTACCTCCACTGGGTGTGGAAGCTTCTCCCATCGGCTCTGATTTTGCAGACCTGGCTATAATTTAGTCCCTAATTTACATTACTACACATGAACATCATCAGCTGTTTTGAAATGGAAATAGGTATTAAACTGCTTTATGAATTGCTTGCTTGCCAATCGTATTTTTAGATCAGTGCTCACTTTTGATTAGACAAGCAAGAAAAAAAACACCTTTAACAGGGGGCTATTACTCAATGCTTCTCTAAGCATATGTTGTCATTTAATGCAGTGAAGTTTTTGAAAATTGAAAATTGGGTTGAGATCTGTATTATTCTCCAGTTATGGTTACTGAGCTCCATGACAAAAAACCTCCAGTCTTTCTTTTCTATTATTTACCATGCAAACAAGGATATTCTTATGCCAAAGGTGAAAGAACCACAAGTAAAATTCAGGCAAAGGTGTGAGCTTGTATCTGGAGTTAAAACTTGTAAATGCTTTAGACAGAGAATGATTCATTTATTATGCACTGAGAAATCGGCTATAAATTTTAGATTCAGAAGCAAATCAATACTTCTGGGGAAAAATTAAACATTGGTTTCTTAGCTTGAGCTGTGGCCTTGAAAGCACTCACACATATGCTTAGACTGAAAAATGCAGTCCATTAACATCTCTCAGCCTAACTACATGAATTAATTAGGCACCTGCATAAATGTTGACAGAATCAGGTCCCAAGTTAATAGCAACACTTCTAATTCACTGACTATGTCATTCCAACAAAATAAAGAAAGCCTTAAATGGCACTGAAAGCAAGACCACTGCCAACAAAATCTAGGTTGAATGGCTGCTGGAGAAATACTGGGAATCAGAAAAGTTGAAATTACTTCCATTTTATCAATTGATTAATTCTTTTAAATTATACTTTTATTTTTTGCTATCAGCACAGTAGGAAACCAGCACATCACCATGTGTGAATTCACGCCTTGATCGAACTTGTAATTTTTTGTGAACCACCCTGCTCCACAAAGAAAATATTTTCTCTAAAGGTCTTCTTGTTTTTCTCCATATCTCCTACATATTAAAATTATCAAATAATTATCTGTTTTCTAAAAATATATTCCCTATTGACTTTCTCTCCTATGGCAATCAGTTTGTACTGCAATTTTTGTACTTAGAAGCATCACTGCAAATTTTGTTTAGTGATATGGGAACAATAAGATCCCTGACAGAGAGGGAAATGTTAGGTTACCTAATAAAATTATTGAGATAAAAAAATTTAAAATGTTTGGGCGTTCTTGTTCGTAGCATTAGAACAAAAAGTTTCATTAATATGCAAGATTAAATGAATGCCTTGCTGATTTATTGCACTTTTATGGCCTTATTATTTAGGAACTTGAATTCCTCAGAATCTTAAGTAGATGTGAATGTTCAGAAATGTAGAAAGGGATAATTAAGACACAAAAAAAGCAATAAAGGTCAAGGACCCTCCAGGTGCATGGGTTTCTAATTCTTAGCAGCATTACTGGGAGTCAGGAAATTTGGTTTGGTTTTGTCCCACTTCATACAACTGAAAGCTTTAAACCTCTTTCCTTATACCAGACAGAGAACAGTAGATGCTTCCATAGACAATTAATCACACCTAGCCTACTTTAAAGACTCAAGTTCAACTGGATAAAATTCTGATTTTCCTCTGCCCACTGAACAGAGAGGGAGGTGTTTGGCTTAGACCAGATGTCTGCTTTAGATAACCAAGCTTAGGCATAAATCAACCCCATTTGTGCACCCAGTCCTGGAACACTTTTGACTCTGAATCAGGCAGAGCACCACAAGACTCCTTTCCATCCCAATCGCACTGGCATGGAAGGGTTCTCAGAGGTCTCATCTTTGGGGCATTTGTCTGGCTATTTTTGAATGGCACCAGCAGAGCTATTTCTCAGAGCTTCACTTTCAAAAGATGAGCACCTACTCGATTCTTTCTAGTATCCAGGGATTTGGATCCAAGGGAAGCACCCTTCTCAAAGACCAGGGGTTGTTTCCTGGAGCTAGACTGTCCTCAGACAAACCAGACACTTGAGCTGCAGAGAAGTGACTGCTCTCCTGTACCCCACTGCACCCAGATGTGCCCTCTGGCTGGCCCTGATAGCTCTGGATCCATTTAAGCATTTGTACCTGTCCTTGAGAAAATTGATTTTCCCCATGCCATGTTCAGAGATCAGACCCATCATTTAAGGTGCCAATCACCTTATCTAAGTAGCCCTTAAATGGTTATAAAAATCTGGTCTGATGTGGGTAAGATTATCCAAGAATGACATGGCAGTCTAAAGGTTTGGACCAGTACACTGCTAAAAGTTTCAGGATCCCTGAGAATGTCTGTACTTCTCCTGAACATCAGAGTCATTTGTGTCACATAAGAAAATTATCTAGAGTGACTGGCAGGATTGTGAACTTAAGGTTACCAGGAGAGAGTAAAACGAAAAAAATCCATGAATGATCCATTACATTGCAAAAATAAAAAAGATGCTCTGTTAGAAAAAAAGCTCAGCCATTATCCAGATTTAAGAGGTTTTAGTATAAAAAATTCACAAAGTTAACAGCTTAAAAATTTCAGGGCTCTGGATGAAATCTCTTCAGTTGATTTTTCGGGGTTTTGAATTTATTTTTTTATTTAAATAATTAATTAATTTATTTAACTGAAGAAAGAATGCAGTCTACTGGGAAGTTCAAGTATTTAAAACAGCTGTTTAAAAGATAATTCCTAAGGTTTATCTGACATCCTCTGTCAAAGACAGCACAGTTGCTCGGTTTCATCTGAAGGATGAATAAGGATACCTTATTTAGCTCGAAGTATTTGTCAAAGTCTGTTTCTAGAAGAACTGCACATTCCTTATCAGAAGGTTCTATATATTTCACGAAATGTTTTTAAGTCCTGGTCTCATATCATATAATTTACATTTCAGTCATGACTACTATATTGCTAATTGAAAAGAAAAAGGTTTATAAAAGTCTACTGAAATATTACATAATGTATCATAGAATCACAGAATTGTTTGGCTTGGAAAAGATCCCTCAGATCATGGAGTCCAACCCTTAACTCAGCACTGCCAAGGCCACCGTTAACCCATGTCCCCAAGTGCCACATCTACATGGCTTTAAATCCCTCCAGGGATGGGGACTTCACCCCTGTCCAGGGCTGGACAAGCCTTTGGGTGAAGAAAACTTTCCCCAGTATCCCACTCTAAACCTTCCCTTGGCCCAGCCTGAGGCCATTCCCTCTCCTCCTGTCCCTGTTCCCTGGGAGCAGAGCCCGACCCCCCCGGCTGTCCCCTCCTGTCAGGGAGTTGTGCAGAGCCACAAGGTCCCCCCTGAGCCTCCTTTGCTCCAGGCTGAGCCCCTTTCCAGCTTCCTCAGCTGCTCCTGGTGCTCCAGACCCTTCCCCAGCTCGGTTTTGGGTATCAAACCCCATGTGTCTCACACTGGTGACTCAGGAAATAGGAAAAGCAAAATTAGGGCAGAGTGCTATGGCACAGAGAAGGATGGAACATCACCGTCCAATGCACAGGACCATCTTCTCCCTTCCTGCTATTTACTGATTCACTTTTCTCCGGATGAAATGGTTAAAAGTCAGATATAAAATAATGAATATCCACACCCTATAGCAGTTTGCAGCGAACACAAGACTTTCAGGAAGAATCAGCCTTCGCTGCCAAACACTGATTTGGCCACAGCCTGTAAAAACAATGTTCCCGGGTTTCCTTGAATTTATGACCACGTCCTGGCCCTTTGGCCCATTTGTGTTAAGTCTTCTAGCACTTCCCAGAAGGCTCCAACATTATCTGTGGGTTTATGCAACCAAGCAGATTGGCATGGGAATGGGAGAAATGTATTTGCTCATGTGCAGTCCAGGTGGACAATGAGATGGACATTACAGAAATTAATGAGATGTCTGGAGCACCATTACCAAGTGTTGGGAGACAGGGACACACACACACACAAGAGACAAAAACACACCTTCAAACTTTGTCCTGACTGAATTGCCATGCACAGAAAGATAAATGTCAGGGGAGAAGCCAGGTAAGTGCTGTTTGCCTCCTGGCCAGCATGGCATTAAGGACAGGTACATCCCAAAGTGGACAGAGGAGGGTAACAGATGTCGGCTGCAGGGACATTTCTGACTCACCAGTTTCAGCTGTCTCACTCTCCTGTCTACCTGTGCAAGACTACACACAGTGAGCACCCCCAAAATATTTTTCCTGCCAAAAAGAACTCCCTTCACATTAATATTTCAAATAAAAGCAAACTCTTCAGAAAATTCCCTCAAGAAAGCAGTCTCATGCTGTTGGACACAAAGTGGGTTATGTAACAAGCAAACCACCCTCCCTGGCTTCGTTATAAGTTTGTGTATATCAATATGTAGGTGTGTGTAGGCAAGGGGATGCAAGGAAGACCAGTGCTTTTATTTTAAAACATTATTGTACAATTCACACTTGTATTCACAAAACATTCTGTTGGAGTTGGTGGATGGATATTCATTCCATTTCTCTGCCTTATTTTCCAGACCCAGTAAATTTCTTTCTACTTCTACCACCACCACCCTCCTTATTTTAAAAAGTGGCTTTTAAGAGCATGAAATGTTTTTGAGAACAGATTTGAACAGCAACTAAATAATAATGGTTTATGAAAATGGGAATGTCTATTATATTAACCAACTATTCATTATATAAGGTGTCTGGCACACCCAAAATAGATAATCCTCGTATTTTTCAAACTCTCACTGAGTTAATGCGCATCTAAGTCTTGAATTTTCTTTGATTAAGGAGTAATCCTTATCTTGACCTTCTTCCATTTCTGGAAGATCTTTAGGTTGTGGAGAACAAAGTGGAAATACATACTTGGGATATTCAGTGAATATCTTGCTCTGAGCACAGCCTAACATACTCAGCCCTGATGTGAGGGCTGTTGTGCATGGAAAAAGTATCTTTTCTCAGCTGCCCATTTCAATGCCACAATTTTTTCTGAGAGGATGAATTAACTCAGAACCTTCCTGTCAATGTGGATAATATAGATTTAATTACTCCATTTACCTAGAGAAATTAAATAAAAATATCTTTTAGTCTCATTTCTCTCTCCCAACCAGCCCACACAGCATTTTCCTTTTGGCAAATCTTGCAGCTGCCTATTCACCTGTTAATTAATGCATCGAACACCAACCACGGTGCTGACCCTGAAGTGTCACAGGATTTCCCTTTCTGCCTGCTGAGAAATGACCACTTGTGCTTTGCTTGTGCTTTGTCACCAGCTCTTAATCCATCAAAGGCCTTAACACTCACCCCATGGTTACCCATTTGCCAAACAGCTGCATGTGCAGGACATTAGGAAAAGCTTTAAAAATCTAAATCAATTACATTATATTCTCCTTTAGTACTGTGTTCCATTTTTAAACTCTAAAAGTGGAGAGAAAAAGAACTAGCATTTCAGCTTTGAGCCGCAGTGGTGATCTATTCTTCTCTTAGGTCTCCTTTAATTGCTTTATAATGCATTTTGTATGATTTCTTAGTGTATTCTTCTGTATATTGATCAGAATTTCTCTGGTTAAAAATTCTTTGGATCGAACCAAGCAATAGTGGAACAGAATCTTGGGTGTTCTCTGGTCCTTTTGTAAAATACCTTTTCTTTAATAATGCATTAATTTTTCTGTTGTTGGTGGTGGTGACACCTTGACCTTTGGATTTCAGTTTAGCAAAACTTTAAAGAAAATGCTACAGTACTTTGCAGAATAAAAGTCATCATTTGATCAAAACTCCGGGATAAATGATCTCATCTTCTCAGGATGATGGTACCCATAAGTTTTACTGTAACTACCTGAACTCCCATAAAACATGAATTTAACATCATTTATTTTTTAAATAGGCTCCATTTTGCATCTTTTAGCTCTCTCTCAGATTCAATATGGGGTTTTTTTGATTACAGCTATGCTTAAATTTATCTTCTTGCTGCTACATTTTGTTTCCCTTCATATCACTGCTGAAAAATCCATCTTTCCCACATTTAGTATTAGCTTTGATAACATCACTGAGCTGCCTTTTCCTAGTGATAAATATCTTTAAAGTTTGCCCTACTCACACTGATAAAACTCTCACAGGCTTATTGCTGAATTGCCAGTAATGCTGATTTTCAGCTTTAGTCCATTCTGATAAAGACACAATAAAAAATTTGTGTCAAAACAGAAGTCGGAGTGATCTACTTAAAACCAGCGAGTTACAAAGTTACTGGGATATTTTTAAAACATGCTAAAAAGCTGAAACTCAAATTTCTGGTGTGAATCAGACAATTTCAAATTTCCAGTGTCCTTCACAGGAGTAACCCAAGCAGTATGGTACTTGCTGTTCCAGGATGGTTTCCAGGCAGCCCAGTGCAAACTGAAGCAAAAAAAAAAAAAAAAAAAGAAAAGGTTGGGAAGTTTTCACAGCCTTTCCCAGGCAGTTCTGGTCCTACTTGTTCTGCTCTTTTCACTTTCATTTCCCACTCACTTCCTTTTACCACAGCCCTGCAAAGTCTACTCCATTTTTCCCAGCTTAAATCCAATCCTCTTGACCTTTAAAGAATGTCACAGCTTTTTTTTTTTTCTTTTTCCCTCCTTCTGGAACCTCAAAAATCTTGAAAAACAGCATCTGGACTCATTGCCTGTTCCTTGATTTCTTTCTAGGGACAATTCTTTTTACTTGTTCAGAAACATGGTTTTCTTGCCTTCAGCTTTTAGAGCTTCTGAGATAATTGCTGAGCACACTTCAGTGTCCTCCTCGGTGAAGGCAACGGGAGAGTCTCAGCTGGCCTTGGTCACTCTGGGTACTGAGCAGGATGAGAGATCTCAATATTCAAACAGAAATTCCGCTCTGTTTCCTCTTACTCCTTCCCTTTCTTTTTGCCTTTATCCTTGTTTTTAACTTTTTCTTTCTTCTCTTTTCCTTTCCACCCTTCTCTCCTTTTATTTTTTTCGTCATGGACAACTTGCAACAGGATAATTTCACAGCTTTCCACAAATCTGAATACCAATGCAGCATTTAAGAGAGAGCCCTGAAAAAAACTGTCAACCAACCAACCAAAACAAAACAAAAAAACCACAAGGAAACAAATAAAAAACACCTCAAAAACAATCAATCAACCAAAAAAAATTGAACCTTGAAGCTCTAGTTTACTCCTGCACAAGTAACATCCACTAAAATCTATGAGTTTAGTGTTTGTTCCCAGTGAGCCCTATGGACTCTGGTTTTATAGGTTTCATCTTGGATTTATAAGAAAATCAGCAAGTGAGAGCTGAGTTTTTGTTATGGTTTTTAAAGGAAAATGGAAGTACTCAATTTTAAAAGGACATCAACCAGTCTGTCACTCTTAATACTGCTGCCAGAGATAAGAACCCAGCCTCTACCAAGTACTTGGCTTTAAAGGCAGTTTGTGAGACAAGCACAGGCAACAAAGCACTGAAACACTAAAAAAACCACCCCATATATTCCAAAGGCTGCAAATTAAAATGACAAACAAAACTTGGAGGTGAGACTGGTTATTAAAGCAGTGTTTGTAGTTTCCATTCCTCAGAAACTATCAACGTCATTTTCATGAGAGATTAATTTTTTCTCCCCTAAAAAAACCATTAGCAAGGTGTTTGTCTTTCCAAAACACTGTATCCATATTTCTCCACTGTGGATCCAACCTAATACTGATAGAACACAGTGAAATCTCTGGAAGAAGAGGCTTAACAGAGGCTTTCCTTTTCTGAGCTGACAGTTAAAAGTAAATAATAATTATAAGAGGAAGGTAAAGTGCTTATTTCCCTTCCATTATCATTTAGCTACATTTTTTCCAGCTTCCAAAAGCACTTCATTTAAAATTAAATTAAGGTCAATTAAAAAAACAACAAAAAAGAAGGAATAAATATGAAAACAGTGAGATGTTCATGACTGTGCTTCTCACAGAGATTTGATGTGCACATCTGTGGGTGGAACCTGAATCCAAATAAATCACTGGCATCATTCCTGAGTGTTTGGTAAAATCTGGGCAGGAACTCATGGTGATTGAGGAGTGGTGATGAATTGAAAAAATATAAAAATAAATGTATGCATTCATACATTCCAGATCATGGAATCACTGAGGTTGGAAAACACCTCTCAGACCATCGAACCCAACCATTCCCCCAGCACCACCGTGTTCACCACTAAACCCTGTCCCCAAGTGCCACATCCACAGCGTTTTTGAACACTTCCAAGGATGGTGATTCCAGAACAGCACAGGGGGGGTCTAAATTCCATTTTAACCCCTTTATTCTAAGGCGATGAAATGAGTCAGTAAATTCTACTTTTTTTATTCCTAGAGAAATAATAATCAATGCCTTTGTAAATGGCCTGAAAAGCTGCAGATAGAGATTGTGCTCTAATATTAATTATCCACATTCACAACTGGAAGAAATTGTTTAAGCTTCATCAGCTTCATTGAATTTGGGCCCATTCTGTCTCCTGAACTACTGCTACACAATTTGTACATGATACAAAGTTCTTAATATTGTAAACATAATATTTTTTTTTTTTTTTAATACTCACAAGTTTATTTACACTTTATAAAAGAAAAAAATAAGTAATAATTTTGACTTGGAGGAACAGGGACTTGTTCTTACCTATTGAATCCCAGCATTAACACATTGATGTTGTCAAGATGCACTCAGTCCAGAGTTTATAGCACTTAGTTATAATTCGAATTGTATCAAAAAGTGAATTAAATATGGAATATAAGTATTTTCTGTGTGTATTACTGATCTATAGAACAGCACTTTATAGTTGCCTGTTGAAAAATTTTTAATAAAAAAAGTTATAGAATGTTGGGTCACAAATTTTAGCTCAATAAAAAGCCTGAGCATACATTTTGTTTTGTTTAATAAAGAAATCTTAATGGTAGAAAGAATTCTTCATAGTCCCTTCTTGACCAAAAGATGACTTTAACACAAGAGTGCAGCAAAATATGTTTATCATGTAAACTGAAGAGATTATTTTCCTTCTGTGGATTCATAAAACCAGCTCATAAACTTTTAAAAAGAAGCTAAATTTACAGTACTTATTCCACTGATCTCATGTTGGGTAGGAAAAAATAGACTGACATTAAGCTGGGGGCTACAATACCACAAGTAATATTTAATCATCCCAAAATCAGGTGTTTTTAGCTCATTTTGTTGATTCCTGTTCTCTAAGCAAATACAGAGACTGCAGATCTACAATAGTTTTTGCTTTTCCATCTCACGGGGCAATTCCTGGGCTGTCTGAAAGTCAAATTGGATGTGTCCTGAACTGGTGCAATTTTCCTTTGCTCCTTCTAAAATAATCCTCATGGTTTTAAACCCCAGATGAACAAGTGCAATCAGGCAGGGGAGGATCAGCTCAGACGCTTCCAGACACCCACAATTCGTGCATCTTTATCCTACCAGGGGCACCTGATCAGTGCGTGGAGACCCAGTCTGTGAAGTCAACGAAATTCAGAGCATGATTCACCCAAACCCACCCAAACCCACTGCTTTTAGATGAGAGCACTTGGTAGCACTGCCTGCACTGAATTATTGAGAGCACTGATATAAAGGGCTTTAAAATGACCAGCACAGACCTAATCACCTACACTGAGATGAATCCAATCCCAGCTCTGTCAAGGCAAAAACAGATTGAAAAAAAAAGAATATTTCTTCCCAGTCTACCAATCTAGAAGACTTTTCTACTTTTATATACTCTACATATTTCATACAATCTAGCAGACTTTTTTATTTTTTTCAGTCAGGTGGTACATTTTCAGTTGCTTATATGTATTTTTCAATGAAAAGTTGAGTTGTTTTGTTTAGCAACACTTCAGTCATCAACGAGTACATTCACCTGCACAGACTAAAGAGTAATGTTTGCAATGATTTTCTGGAGACACATAATACACAATCAATCGACTCAGAAGAAAAGGCTGTGTATTATTTATTCAAATCATAGAAGCTTTGATGTAGTGGCCTAGTCTGGATGTGTTACTGAATCTCTTCTCTTATATGGCTCCTGTCAGTATGACTTCTGCAACAGCATTGAGTAGAGAATAAAAATCACACTCATGGCCATGAATTTATTTGTTTATATCTTGTTTTCAAGTACAGATTTCCCTCTGAGTTACAGATCTCAGAGAATTAACTGAAAGTTTTGAATGACTAAATAAGAGTATTTCAAAAATTCTTTCAGCATTTCAACAAACTTACCAGTTTCAGAGAGCAGTTTGGTAGCTTCCAGCACCTTCTCGGTGTAAACCCCAGTCTCATAGTTTTCCATCTCTGCATTGATGATGTGAATGACTCTGGCAGCACGGCCCCGGATGGCACCTGCGGTTCTGTCCAGCGTATCCACATCCCCCTCTTGCAGAGCAATCACACACTTATTCACATCTTCCAGGATGTGGTTTTCTGGGATGGAGGGGAAAATACAGCTCATTTAATTTGTTCTTCCTCATAGCAAAGCTTACTGATTTCGGCAAATGTCAGTATGTTAAAAAATTGATATATATATATATCTTTATCCAGGCTGCAAAACAGATGCCCTTCTGTGATACTGTCACATAATAGTAAAAATCAGTGTGATATTTATCTTTACTAGGGACTGGGTTACATCATCCTACCTCTGCTGTGAGACCCAACCTGAATTTCCTTGAAAACCAGTCACATTAAGCTCAAACATCACACTGAATTTTATCATAATGAAATTGTAATTAAAATTAATGCAAAGGGGAAAGCAGTCAAATATTTTGTAGATTCTCTAATAAACGGGCAATTTTCTGAAGGTGAATTTACACTCTCCCATAAATGTTTATTATGTTTGGCTCATTTTTTGCCTCAGTAAGTCAGAAAAGAACATAAATCATATTGAAAAGACAACAGCAGTGGCCTTTGTAGATAGCACAGAACCTGGGCATGAGCAGTTCATCTCCCTCACTCCATCTATGCCAGAGATAAGCTGGGAATTTCTAATAACACACACTAAAATTATATGTGACTGTGCATATTCTGAAGCCAGAGTTGACAACAGTGACTCTGCTCAGAGGAGGTGATATGAAACACTTTTATCGGATTCTTGGGAGCTGCATTGTTATTTTTGTGCCTCTGAATCAGGCCGTCTGCTCTCATGTGCTGCAGTATCATAATTTACGTAGTATTCTCACATACAAATTATGTGAAAGCATGAAGAAGATTTTGACTAGGTCAGGTATTATTTCCCATCAGTCAGTAGAGTCAAAAATAACTTTAGTAAAACCACAACTGAACTTCATATCTGACTAAACTCAATCTGAGAAACTCAGTAACTCTAAACAGCAAGTTGATTTTCTGCTAGAGACGTATCTAAACTGAAATTGAAATGTTATTTGTAGTAGTAGTAAAAGAGAATTAATCAGTTCACCAACTGTTTTTTGTTAATTATCCTTTGCCACTAAAAAGAATGACTCACTAATCTTCACCGTTACAAATTCCAAGGTTGGACCATTTGAGGGTTTCAGAAATGTTTTACATGATGCGAATTTTACTCTGCAACAACTTTGGATGGAAACTGAGAGTCCCCTGAGCTGTGAATCTGAGTAACTTGCAGAGCAAAATTCTTTGTTTAAAATGCTCCCTACTCAGAATGAAAAAGCAGTGCTTTGTTAAAATTTTTCTTCACTGTTTCCACTTCACCAATTGCTTTTACCATGGCACAAACAAATTTTGCCCAACAAGAAGTGATGTATGGATTTGGACAGCGCATTTGGAATATAACTTACTATAAAATAACTTATTAAAATTATGGTCAGCTTTCTTTTGGTAGCCACCATGTTACTAAAACATAACATCAAATGTGAGAGTCAATATGAAGAGGAGGAGGTGTCATTTCAGGAGGTACGTTTAACCAGATAGTGGCATTTTGAATGCTTCACTGCTTTAACATCCAAAAATAAAAACACCCTGTGTAAGCTGAGGCTTCCAAACTTATAGCAAGAGCAACAGGCTTTCTGTTTCCTCATGTTTAACAGAGATGTCTATGCAAAGAATTAGGAAAAAAACACACTCTAAACTTAACAGAAATAATACTTCTCAGCCACCTTGGAAAGTTTGGATCTAAGTCAAAACCCTGTTAGAAAGAATTAAGATTTGAGAAAAAGAAATGAAAAACCCCATCATCCATTCAAATTACTTCTTGTTTATGGATACAAGCACTTGGAGTAAGCAGAGTCCTCAAAAAAACAAGAAAATGGACATTTGAGCCAGATTTCCAACGCCGGATCGTGGACTGGGTCTGAAGTTTACAGCCTCATCACCCCTTTCACTTAGAACTAGTTCTGCCAGAAAGTGTTTGTCAGCTTCAAATCTCAAATAAAAATCTATGTTCTCCCATATTCTGAAGTACCCTTTTATTCACAGAGCTCATTTTCATTTTCTTGCCATGGCTTGCAGGGAACACTCGCTGGGTTGTTGAACAGAGGAGCGTAAGTAACTAAACCAAACCATTTCCCTGTTAATAAGAGTAGCAGGATACAACCAAACAAGATAAAAAGGGCAAAAAAAGAATAAAGGAGTGTTTTTAAAGGATAAATATACTTTTCTTCCAATATTTTTTTTCTCACAAACTTCTATTAGAAAATTTAGGAAACATCAAGGAAAATATTGTAGAATGAAACATAGTATTTCAGCCAGACTACCTCATGAAGTCTGGCCCTTCTGAGCAATTCGAGTGAGCAAAGCCCTCTTGGCACTCTCTATGTCCTTACCCACAAAGTGAAATTCACCCTTCTAAGTGAAGTAGGAATGTGAGTTTTCTGCAGCAGAAATTAACCCAAGCCATGCACTACCTTGCAATTACAGCATTCACTGGGTATGAGCATATTGTAACAATACACTCTGCCACAAGCTGAAGCACTTTACCAGGAGGATGGAGAAAAGACTGCGGCCCAGGGTCAGTGTCCTTCTCTTCTCCATCCCTTCTTTACCCTCCCAACCCAAACCACCCCACGATTCTGTAAAGTTAACTTTTCCTCATCTTGCCCACAACTGCACAAGGATTCTAACAATTTCTACAAATACTCTCAGCCTGTCACAGGTCTTGAACGCATTTTTAAAAAGTGACCAAAACCCTACTTTGTGCCTGATTTGAAACAAAGAGTCTCTAGGAACAGAAGCACAAACAGGATGCTATTTTCTGGGAGGTGAAAAGCCAACTGTTGCTACCAGGGATTAATTGACATGGCATGGTTGCTCCTACTGAGTACAGAAGATCAGCATTCCGATAGAAATGGACTAATAGGTTGATAATGCTTTAGTAATTATAGCTTTTGTCCACCCTGACCCAATACTTTAATTTAGGTGGATATTTTTAGAAAAGTCTCTTGATCCCAGTACCTGAAACAGAGAGGAAATCATCCACTGAAGTGATGTCATCGACAGCCTCAGTGAGAACTCGCACCTGTTTCTCCCACTGGTCCTTAAACACATCCATGTTGTCCTGGGCTACTTTGCTCTGGGGTCTGGCAGCCAACGTGAGTGCAGCATTAATTACCTGTTAGTCAAACCCATTTGTTAGAAGAAGAGTGGCAATTTTTTTTTTGCAAGGGAAAGAGCAAATAGGTTTTATGGACTGCGTTGAAAATACAGCATTACAACGCATTTGATATGAAGGGTCTTAAGACATGGGTGCATTTTTCACAGTTTGTGGAAATCAGGCAACAATCTCATGACACAGACAAGGCTGTGCTCCTCTTCTGATGCTTTTAAGTGCTAAAAAAGTTCTCAAGTACTTTTTAGCAGGAATCTTAACTCACCTGTGGGCACAGACTATCAATCTGTGTGGCTGCCATACGGACCAACTTCACACCTTCTTCATTATTGGAGATAGAGCAGGCCAGATTTGCAACCTGCAATGAAATCATGAAATCATCAGGATGAGAATCAAGTTCTAGGCAAGTGAGCCATTTGATACCTTTCTCTGCTCTCATTGAGCTTTGCCTGGAATAAAAGAATTTTATACCAGAGGAATAATACATCTTCTGCACTGGTGAACAGAAACCCACGTAGATGACTTCCTTACTAGCAAACGGAACTACCCATCTTCTTTACATTTCTCTCAGAATCTTCGTTCACTGTCAAGTGTTTCACGGTCTCCTCTATAGCTTGGAAATTATCTGCTGAGCAGTCATAGCGGGAACGCAGAACAGCCTCACATTTATCTGTACATTTCCTTTTCTCAGTTTCTTTTTCCTCTTATAAACCATGTTCATTATTAACACAAGTGATCAGGCCCATCCACACACTCTGAGCTTTGCAAAATGAAGGATTTTTGACGTTCTTAGATGTGGAATCATACTTTTCAACCCATAAGAAAAACCGATACCTTCACTGATACAAGGAAGTTACATATCCCTCAAATATCTTCATTGTTTCTGATGGTTTTATGTTAAAATCTTGTTAAAATAATTTTAATTTCATTTGGACTTTTTTCTTTTTATGCGTTTGTCTGCCCCACAGTAAAATATCCATTAGCAACAGTAAAGTAACCTAGTGATGTGAAATATCCCTGTTGAAAGCCTTGTTCTGTAACACAGGACTGAAGATCTTGTTCAAAGCTCTTTAAATCTACATTTACTTGCCCTGGCACAGCTTTGGGAACCTCATAAGACTGAAGGCTATTTGGATAAGATAAAGACTTGGAGAGACATCTGAATGAGATCTAGAAATCAGACTGTGTCTCCAGACAAAGCAGAGCTGCATCTCTGTGGTTTGGATTCAAGTGGAGGAGCACAAAGATCACAGAGCTCTTCCAAAAAAAATCCATTCCCAAAAGCTTTGTGCCAACTCCATGAGTCTGCCATGGGTTTTTCAAACAGCAATTCATGTCCCAGTGCACACTGTGATATTTAAATCACAAAGGTACATTTTGGGATGGGGAAATACAGGATGTTTTTTTAATCATCCAAAATTATGGCTCTTTATTCTAATCTTTATTAAAATAAACTTATAAAATTTTAAATATGCTTCCTTCATATTATTCACTGTGCCTGAAGGCATAGCTATCAGTTGGAAATGATTCATGAATTAGTTCAAATGCCCCCACCTTTCCAGTTTTCCTCCAGTCTCCCCTTGTGGTATTAATCTGTTCTCATCTGCAGTGCACATCCCTGCCTTAGCCCTGATCCATCTGTTCTGCATAGAGCCTATTTCACTTCCAGTTCTGTGCAGCGTGGCTTGCATTTATCATAGTGCCAAAGCCCAGGCAAGAAAAGAACCCAAGGCTTCAAAGAGTCTTGCAGGTATTTCCTAGTCAAGATTTTATCATAATGTTGTGATTTTTATTTTCATTTCATGATGAGACAAATGAGTTGGTCTGTTTGTTAACAGCTTCAGAGCCCTCATGTCAAAAACATTCTCCTGAGCTGACATCTTCCAATTAATTTACCATTTTCTGTAGTCAATTCTTTGCACACATCAAACAAACCACTTTCATCTTCACCAGAAAAAACAGCTAAGCAGGATAATATTTAGAATGCATTAACATGAGTGTAAATTACAGACTTAAAAACTAGTAAATGATATTAAGTTTAGCAAGTGCCACCTTCCTGTATTAGAACTAAGTGGCTTTTCAGACTGCCCTTACATTTTGTGATGAACATGATAAGAATTTGTCCTAAGACTTCAGATGTAACATTTACTTTTTTTGCAGATAGAAATATGTGACTGAAGGGGGCGGGGTGTCATGAAATGACCATCAAACTATAAAGCAGGTCTTTGAGTTCCTCTGGAAGGGAACTTTGCAGATATAATCAGCAAAAGTAAAACTTATTTCTTCTTTGTGTTTGTTAATTACTCTTTAAATAGAATCTGATGAGACAATATTTGGATGTTGCAAAGTGTCCTGTTTTTCCAAGAAGGATACAGGCACAACCAGAGAAATACTTTTTTCCCCTTTTTTTTTTGTAAAATAGAGTTCAGTACATCATTTTGGGAGTTAGCATTAACACAAGAGTACAAATATAACGTACTGCTACGTCATTGCAGTTATCTGTTTTAAAGAAATAATGATACACATCATGTATAATCCAAAGTTTAATAGTTTCTGTGGTATATTTTAAGCCTTGCATAAATCATCAGCAGTCAGGCAGCAATACCATTCCACAATCCAGCAGGGAGTGTGCCAGCCTGCACCACAGCAAGATCTGATTAAATCAAATAAACATAGAGATAAGCAAATTCCACAACGGCAGATGCAATCTGGATAAAATTGAATTTTGCACTACAAATCTATGACTTTACCCAAAAGTTAATTTTTAAAACATGGCAAGAAATAGTCTTTACTTGCTTAAGACTGCTTTTCAGTGCATAATCATGGATCTGTGAAACAAAGAAGTTTTAGGTGCACTCAATCACCAGATACCACACGATTTAATTACTTTGATTGACTTTGTTATCAAATGCACAGTCAAGTCACTACCAATTAATATTCTTGGCACAGCAAGGTCCACATGCATGCTTTTACTTGATAGAAACCACAAGGTAATTCCCCCTGCTTTAGCTTATTATAAATTCAGCAACTTCAGATATTTTTCCTACCTAAAACTATGAACAAAAAAACTTAAGACACAATTGCACCCCACTTAGCTGAGACATTTGGAGTAGATGCCAAACTGATCCCTTTGGACAATGTATAAAAAAGGGAGTCCCTTCCAGGGGCTATTTCAGGTGCCTGGTTGACTCATCCTCCGGATGTGTTTGGTTTATTATTTAAACTTAGACTACAGCTGGCCCTGGTGATGGTTGAAAAATGTATTACTGAAATAAAAGATGTTTTACTGGTGCATTATGACTTGTTTTGCATGGGCATATTTAATACAACATGTTTTGTGAAGAACACAGCCACTTTTGAGGTTGGGAATTACTTAAACGTGCCACTCCTGGGTTGGATGGAGCAGAGAGCTTGGAAAGGAAAATAAAAAGGCTGTGTATTAGTGTATTAGCTGCCAATTTATCAGAACTTTGATTTGAAGCCTTTACCTTTGCACTTCAAATGCTCTGTCTCCACCAAAGCATTGAAGGGGAGGTTTCATGAGAGGCTGTGGAAGCAACCAGGTAATTCATTCATTTTTCTTTTTTTTTTTCTGTTTACTAAGTTCCTTGAGCACACTGAACTCACTGAGCGCCTAAGGAGAACTTAAGATTTTATTGAGATCAATGTGAACTGTCTGAAGAGTATTTATATCAATGAACACATTTTAAATACCAAAATCAATGAACTGTGAATCATTCTCAAAAATGCGTGGAGAACTTAATACCAGTGAAACTGCTGTGTAGATGAACATTATTGTCCAGAATTTCAGGCCCTCTAACCTACTCTTACACCATCAAAACAATTGCTGAACACCTTAAACCTGTCCTGGTAGAGCATGGAGAGGTAATGAGCAAGAAAATAAACATCCAGCTCCAGTGATGCGGTATTTTTCTGTAATCACCAAATCCACTGAGCCAATCCTTGAACTGCGGATGTGAAAAAGCAGGAACCAACTCCTCCGTATTAATTTCTACCAGTGGCACTGGTAGCCCAAGATGCAGTTCTGCACCTTGCCAGGTATCTGTCCTTAACCATGCAAGGAGTTCCATTAGTTTCAATTTTTTAAAATACATACAGGACCAGTTCCTATAAAATTTATCTGCATGTGTTTCATTGTATTTCAACCTCAGTTTCCTGCTGGATAGCAGATTGGGGTGGGGAATGACTTTGTTTCTAATGCAAAATTTTATTACTCTTTGTGGTAACTGTTCCCTTAGGAGAGAAAAACTTTATTTCTGCCACAAAATTGCACTCCAAACTACAGAAGTAATCAAGGATCTTACATATCAACTTACTTCATTTTTACAATGATTAAAATCAGGTGTAGTTACCTGTCATTGTGGTTTTAAATGAGACTATTTCCATTTTTGACTTGAGCCCTTTGTACTATTAAAGGTAACTACGACTATCAAGATGTATTGTGCTCTTTTGACTACCAGAATCCATTGTCTTCTGGTTCAAAATTAAATTCAAAGATTTAACATGGCCATTTGGAATTCAACCGAAGTGAAAAGGCCCAAAAGAAAAATCTATTGCTTAGAGCAAAAATGTAAAAAAACGGAGCAGTATAAGCTACAGCAAAAGAGCAATAGCAACACAAAAGCTGCAGAATATCCTGTTTTTTAACATTTTCCTTTTATTCCTTTTTCCCACCATAAATTGCTTAGAAGAAATGATACCAAAAAAGCTCTGTTCAGCTTCCCCAACCATTTAACCATGCCAAGGCAGAGAATGCAATCTATTTCTATCTTAGTTTCTTAGTTTTCCATAGCTTTTGTAAATGTGTGATTTCTTTTTAAATTGTTTTTATTCATATTTTTCTATTTCTCTATTTTTTTTTCCACTGTAATTAATTGCTTAATTAAGTATGAGGAGGAAAAAAACTGCAACAAGTTGTTCTTTATTTAGGAAATTGCAGAGTAACTTACACAAACCCAAGACACTGGTAAAATTATGTGTCTACACCACACCTTTGAGAAGCTGAAACTTTCTGAGTGATTCAGCTTGAGTTGAAGGTGGTTTAAGTCAGAGACTTCTGTAGCACTCACAGGGGACTAAAGCCAAGCAAATAATCATCATGCTCAGCTGATGAGACCTAACTTGCTGAACTGTGGTACCTTAACTATTTGTAATTATTTATCCATTCACTTAGTAATTTATCCAGATATTGTTTCAATCTCTGAATCCTTCAAAATTGTGACATATATTAATGTTGGTACTGCTGTAGGCAGCCCAGTGATATTCATGGAGCCACAAATAAGAGAATTTTTTCTAAGGGAGAGCAGAGTTGAAGCCAAGTTACCCAAGATCTTCAACTTATTTATCCTCGCTGTACTCACTCAAGCATTCTATTAGGAGCAAAACTCTATTTATCACTAGACAGGATGTTTTTGCACATACACAAACAAGTGCCAAAAATCAAAATGTCACTGAGAGCACACATTGCAGCAGATTCCTGTTCCTCATCATGCACTGAAGTGCCAGCTTGTACTGCCATGAAAATATTAGACTGTGGCCTCTCCCTCAGAGCCTACTCCATATGGCCTGGGGGAACCTCATAATGGATAATATGGCCAATTTTCTCTCAGTTATATCAATCATTTATATCTCTAAATAAGAGATGAATTTTTAAGTTGTTCACCTGTACATACATTTCACATCATTAAAAAATCTAACTGCATGAAAAGCGGTAAAAAAAGGCATTTCTTTTATAAATTAATAATGAGCTGATTTACCGAGTTTGATGTTTGCTTTGAAAATTTCTAGCACCAACCCTGAACATATTTAAGATGAGCTGCTCAGACATTTCCAATATGTATCTAAGGAGATTGGTACCAGCAGGGTGTTAGAAAGCTACAGAGCATTTTAAGCACAACAGTTGAATCTTTTATTTCATGTCTTATATGCTGCCCACTGAACCCATGAAAAATTCTTTTCAGTCTCAAAAGGTCAACAGCATTTTCTCTCATACTTACTACAGGAATGAGGCTTTTCCACTCGCTCCAACTCCCTTCAGACTTCCTCTGTATCAGATTTACTCAGAAGAGCTTTAAAAGATTTCTGCTTTTGGTAATGTTCCAAGTACCTCGACTTCAATAAATTCAGCGGGTCTTCGTCTGAGATTTTTGAAGGAAACCTAAGAGTGTTGGAAGCCTCATGTGTACAGAAAGCTCAACTCTAAATGAAAAGAACCTAATTTTAGACAATTTCAATGAAGTGTTAAGTCAATCTGAACCTCTTCCATTTTCCAAGATCATTCTGATGCATGCCATAATTATGGCCTATAGGATGGAATAAAAGGGAGATTAAAAATGAAGCACCTTGAAAAATCCTTCTACTTAACTATTTTCATAACTGAAAAGAAGCCAACATTGGCTCATGTTCAATTATAGAGCTGCCAGTAAAGAACAGAAGAAAAAGGTATCGTAATATGTTTGATCCTTTGCTTTTAGTACCAGAAAATAGTAATGATTTCATATATAAATAAAAAAAAAATAGTAGAAGTAAATACCACCTCTTCTTTTCTTTCCTTTCCTTTTATATATGGAACATGATCAAAAAACTCTGTCTTCCTGAAACAGGTCAAAGTTTTATGCTACACTGATGAGCCTCAACTGTGATAAATGTGCCTGATTGCAAGCACAAGAAACCCCCTACTGTGCCTAAAGACCTTTTAGAAGAAGAGCGGGACAATCTCTGAATTTAGACCAACTTTCCAGGTTATTGTGATTTCTCAGCAGGATCATCCCAAGAATTCTCTATGGAAAACAGAAGAAAGCAAATTGATTAAAGAAAGAGCAGGTTATTGTCTCGGAGCAATTTCTCCAATTTACACCTCAGAAAAATAATTCTGGAAATTACTTCAGTTTCAGTTTCACTTTTTTTCTTTTTCAGTTTTTTTCAGGGGTTTCAGATTTACTTTACTTTCATTTGTAAAATTATTCAAGAAATGCTGTTGGACACTTGGAGTGGAGCACTGCCCAGAACTATCAACTGCATTCTCAGCTGGAACTAATGGGCCTGACAGCAACTGCCCCAGCTCTGACCTGAAGATCCAATCTCACAATTAAAAATCCAGGCCCACATCTGTCAGGGGTTCTCTGTTCCACTGGATCTCTAAATAGCTTGAAATTCAAGGACTTTAAAAAAGTGGGTGTGGATGTTAATCCTCAGAGCTGAAACCAGTGGAAAGGCTTTGTGCTGTGACAGAAAACTCTCTTAGGAATTATGGATGATACTCCCTTGTTTTCTTGAGAGTGTGTTTGTGAGCCATTCAGCTGGAATAGAACTAAACAGTAGAACTAGTGGGGAATCTATCTGCCTCCCAGCTGGGAGATGAGGACAGCAGGAAAGGGCTTCCCTCCTGGGCTTCACTCCCCCAGGAGCTGGGAAGCAGACTGTGGCACTCAGCTTCCTCCCTTCAATGATTTGCTCACTACCTTGATGTAATTTCTGAATTTTCTCTCTATAAATGTGCACATACTGCTGAAGAAATAAACAGACAACAGCTGGACTAAGCCAAGAAGAAGAGCAGGACTTAACTAAGACCAGATTTGTACTTCAAATTTAACCGGCCTTGAGCAATATAGCATTGCACTGATAGAACGCAGTGAGTCTTTCTCCTGCAAGAAAG
The DNA here is from genome assembly GCF_020740725.1 of Corvus hawaiiensis. Lineage (NCBI taxonomy): Eukaryota > Metazoa > Chordata > Aves > Passeriformes > Corvidae > Corvus > Corvus hawaiiensis. The sequence continues at coordinate 4,469,604 of NC_063217.1, read as the reverse complement.
CAGCTTGTAAAGATGAAGGGGATCTGTTCCCTGTTGTCCATCTATTCAGGTGGACCGTGGAGTAGATATCCTATTCTAAACCACATCACTCACATGACTGCTGAGACTAGATAGTCTAGCTAAAAGTGATTAATTTACTGACTTTCTGAGTTACAGGTAAAACTGTGTTTTACATCACATTGGTACATACTTTTTTCTTCCTTTCACAGAAAGCAAAGGTAAAATGTCCAACGACAAGAATTCCCTCTGTAGAGGTCAGAGACCAGAGACCCATCTCAGTGCTTTTTCAGCTCTGTTAGCAGGATTGGGTTACTTTTCTGTTTAATTTGATAATAGGTAAAGGATTTCAGACACCATTCTTCCATAACTGGTCTATTCATAGTGAAACACCAGTGAATAAAGAATGCAGACGAACACAACAAAAACTACAGCACTATCTCTGAAATGTCAGACACATTGTCACAGACAACAGAACCTTTAAAAACAGTAACTGTTATGCTCCAAAGTGTTCAAAATAGCCAAAAGAATTTATTAGTCTGGTACATCAACAAAACTCTGAAGTTTGTGTATTAATCCTTTCTGGTCAATTTGCAGCCAAGGCCACTGCTACTAAAACTTATCATGAATTATGAGCAATGCATCCTGAAATATCCAAGGAGCAAGAGGGCAGTTGGTACCCTATGGAAACAAGATTTACAACACTGCAATGTGTGTGAGTCGATCCCATAAAGCAATTTTGACAACACACCCCTGGCAGTGCTGTAATTAATAGATATTAATAGCAAGTAGTTACCAAAGCAATCCATCTATCTAATAACAGTCCACTATTTTGGCAAACTGCTCAGTGACCCTGGAACATGGATGCATGCCTGACTAGGCTGTGATAATTAAACGTTAGTTATATTATCAGGGAGCTGTATTTTGACAGCTGTTGAAGAAAAAGAGGGGACTGTGTTGGAACTCAGAAAAGTTCAAGACATTAACAGAAGCTCTGAAGGCATTAACAGTGTGATATCAGACACCCCAGGGTATAAACAAAGCACAAATTATAATCACTGATCCCTAAAGAAACATAACTTGCAAGTTGGATAGAACCAACTTTATTTAGCTGACCAATGTGCATAGAGCTGAACTTGTCAGGGGATGTGAAGAATAATAAGAAGGGCTTGTGCAGGTATGTCAGCCAGAAAAGGAAGGTCACAGGAAGTGCATCCCTGTGATAAGCAAGACTGGCAAACTGGCAACAGCAGATGAGAAGAAATTAAGGCACTCAACAACTTTTTTGCCTCAGTGTTCAATGACAACCTCTCTTCCCAGAGGAGGGACTGCAAGGCAGGGACTGGGGGAGCAAAGTCCCTGCTGCTGACAGAGAAGATGAGGTTTGAGACCACCTGAGGAATCCAAACATGAACAAGTCTATGGGGATCCAATGAGATGCATCCCAGAGTCCTGAGGGACTTAGCTGATGCAGTTGCCAAGCCACTCTCCAAGACACTCACAAAGTCACGGCAGTCAGGGGAAGTCCCAGGTGACTGGAAAAAGGGAAACATTGCTCCCATCTTTAAGAAGGGTTGAAAGGAGAACCCTGTGAGCTACCACCCTGTCAGCCTCACCTCTGTGCCTGAAAAATCCTGGCACAGATCCTCCTAGAAGCTCTGCTAAGGCACATGGAGAACAGGGAGGTTACTCAGGACAGCCAGCACGGCTTCACCAGTGGCCAGCAGGCTGAGGGAGATGTTTTTGCCCCTCTGCCCTGCTCAGGTGAAACCACATCTGCAGAGCTCAGCACAGAGGAGACATGGACCTGTTGGAGGAGAGCCACAGAAACAATCAGACGGCCGATTTCCTTCCTAGGGGTGAGTGAAGAAATTTAATTTGGAGTGATATTTTAAAGGCTTACAAAATCCCATTCAGAGAAAGACTGATTTTACATGAATCCAATTTTTGTGCGAGAATAGTCTATGAAATGTTTTTACAATAATTTAGTAATGGCTCAAGAGGAATGCAAAACTAAGTCATCTGCCCAGAACCAGAATGTGTAGACAAGGCGACAGAACTGGATGTTCCCTTTTTCCATTCCTCCTGCCAGCTTTAACCCTGACATGGAGAGAGCTCAGATTGGCTTGAAACATCATTTAGTTTACTTGTCTGCTTAGCAGCCCTTTTTCCTGTTAATAAATCCCCTTTTCTCTTGGAAAAGTCATATTTACGCTAATTATTCTTACAATAGGAGTATCTGACACCAAAAAACAAATATACAGAATATTTAGCAGAAAAACTGTATGCTGATATGAGGTATTTTCTGAGTTTTGTGTTATAAAATCTAGTCAGTCAATGATTCCTGACTTTTTGTCCTGTCACTGTCCATCCTTTTTGTATGATCAGAAAAAGAGATTTCCTACATACAGTTGTTCACCAGCAGCTGCATTAATTACCAGTAAGGTAACCACAGCCAGAAAACAGAGCTGAGCACTTGCACACACTCATCCCCCTTTTTCAACTACAAACATGGTCCCAAGCAGAGTTTTAGCCTAAATCACCTCTTCTATATTACACATGGTCTCTCATATCTATTAAAAAGATGTTGGCCAAAAAGGTGGCACTGAGAAACCTCAACCTGTTGTTAGAGTTTAGGATATGACAGTGGGGTGAGAAAAACTGCTTTTACATTTAGGTCTCTCTCCTCCTCTGAAATGGGGAATACATTAAAAAATCCCCACAGTATTAATTATTCAATGTGCTGGAACGCATATCCTCAAATTGTAATTTCTTTTAATTTAAGACTGCACTCTTAGGGGGTTTTGCATAGAATTTTGGTTTTGTTATAGTAAACGTGGAAAATTTCACCTTAGTTGTGAACTCAATCATGTGGTTTATTTGATTAAAAACTACTACACTCCGAGCCAGTCTCACATTTTTGTCCCAGTTGTCACATGTTTGTAGTTCTGTGTATGAAAGCTGATTACCTTTGCAAAGGATCATCATTAGCTGATAAATATCCAAAACCATTTCAACAAAACCCAGATTATTTATTGTGTATTAAAGTCATGCTTTTGACTTTTTCTTTGACTCCTCAAAAAAAAAAAAAAAAACATTTGAATGCAGCTCACACACAACTGGTTTTCAATAATGAGTTTTCATATCAAGAGCTCTTCATGTGACTTTCAGCATTAAACAAAAAATGGAAACAAACATATATTTAAGAAATCAAAGCTGACATCAAAATTCTAAACAGAACTGCAGATACCTTTCATTCACTGTGCTTTGATTTATACTCCTCTTGGCATGCAGAGATGAGAATAATAAGTCAATTGTCTCTGTTGTTAGTTTTAATGGCAATATCAGTATGAGTTTAGGCTTCTTTGCAAATTGCCATTTGAAAGTCAAAGGCCAGTAGGTCCACGACGAAGCTGCAGAGGGTGTCTCCACCAGTCCACCTTACTAATTTTTTAAGCCTTTGATTAATTTAATTCAAAAGAACAGAGACGCCTCAGTGTTGGAACCCTGAGTTCACAGAATTTAGGTCTTTCAGTGCTGACAGGCAATGATCCTCAGAAGCACACTGCATTTGACCTGAGGCCTTGGGAAAGGCTTCCCAGATTATGTGATAGCACTGAGATTGTTGCTGTGCAATTAAAGTTGTATCACTGGGGGGAACACGTAGAGATGTAGAAAATTTTGGTTTATGGGATATAGTAATATATATATGTAACAAGATGGAGGATTTTGGGTGTAGGTTAGTTGTTCTTTCCTCTTTCTTCTTCACAAATCTGCGTGGTCTGGTACTGGTTCAAAAAACCGGCAGTGCGGAACATGAATGATTAGTTACTGGATTATAAGTAAAAATAAATTAGTTGGCATTCCTTAATTGGATAGATTGGGCTTTAAAAGACCTTGGAAGGGAGCACTTGGGGGCCATTTTCACCTTGTTAACTTAGAGGCACATTCTGTGCAGCTGTACTATAGACAAGGAATAATAAACATCTGAGTCTGAAGATAAACTCTGTGTCTCCTGCCTTTCAATCCGAACTCTGAGTAAAAGAACCAAGAGACTCAGGCAAAGAAAATACAAATCAGAGAAAATTAATACCTCAGTGAAAATTAAATTCAATGAAAAATCAAAATTTTATGAAAATTAAATTTCAGTGAAAACAGGCAACTGTTTTGAGGACACAAACCTTATTACCCTCCTAATGCCTCACTGAGGAAAGAGTTTACCTCCTGGGCCACACTGGGGAATCTGAGTAGCTGGGAAATTTCTTAAAATCTGTGGGAAAAGCTTCACTTGGATATGGCACTTGACCACGAACTACAAATCTCTAAGAAACCACGATTCATACTGTCTGGTATTTACAGAACTGCTTGTCTCTGAGAAGAAAATCCTTCTCCCTAAAAAACCACAGCAAGAACTGCCCATCTGAAGAACCTCTGGCTGGGAAGCAGGAGAGTTGCCCCATGTGTTGGGTACATGAGGACAGGCTTAGAGCTGGAAGATGTTTCAGTTTGCTTCCACAGGGCCTCCTGACCATTGAGATATGCTGAAATTAATACTTTTAACATTCCCCTGGATGTCTGAAACCCTGCACTGGGCCAAGGAGCAGCTCCAGCACTTTGGTTTCTGGTTTCTGTAAGAATTTTTCCGTAAATCACCTTTAAAATTAGCCACAGGTGAATGAATGATGAGAGTAGGTTTTCCCCTGTTATTAGGAAGTTATCCTTCATCACACTACAGATCATCATTCAGTTTTCCAAGATCTGTCTTTAGATTAAATGATTTCTGAGATGTCAGTGTGGAATAGGAAAAAAAATGAAGAAAAAAAAAAAAGAAAATGCAAGGACATATACAATAAAATGGATCATTATTAAGGTTTCTCTCATGCTGCTTTGAGAATTGATAATTTCACTCAATAATATGTCAAGGTAAGGGGATGGATGCTACATGTATTTATTTTTTTTTAACCCACAGATCACCTATCTGTGAAGCAACTGGAGAATAACCCTCTGTCTTTCTTTCGGAGTAGGCAAATCAGGTTTATTTCAATGTTGGGAACACTGTGGCTAAGTTTGATCAGTTTTGACAGGAGAGCAGATACCACAGGAACATCCATGCCTCTACACTGGTATTAATATAATGCTACCACAAGTTGTGGAAATTGGAGCCTAAGGGAAGGCTGACAGATGATGGTCCTGTCTGAAGGCAGGATGAACTATGCCTAAACCACTCCTGGCAGGTGTTTGTTTCACTTAGAGCCTGCTTTGATAGCAGTTGTATGGATTTCTGTTCCTGCACATGGAACATTTAATTAGGGAAAACAAACAGCAGCAGTGTGTGACGAGGTCAGATTTACTGCACTGACTGTAAGGAATGTGCAACCAGCCTGTGCTCAGGGGCCATTCAAATGTATATTAAGAGACTGAGTAACGACAGCAACAGGAAAATAAAAAAATCCCAACCCCATAAACCCCCCCTGCACATTTCTCCTTTGCAGACTCATTGTGAGCTAAACTAGGTCTGGTCTGTTCAAATTTGTGAGTGAACAGAACAAGGAAAAATCACATTTACCTACTGCACAGCAAGAAGACTGTTTGCATCCATTAGGACTATTTTTCCTTATACAAATTCACAGAAATCTAGGACCTGAAAAAAAAGAACCAAACAAACCAAAAAACCTTAAAATGGGATCTACCAAGATGATACCATCAGTGGAGGTGACCTTTTAAGCTAAAAGAAGTTTTGAAATCCCTTCATACTGTCATTTCTGCATGTGCATTTCTGTGCTTGAAACCCGACCACAAAGGATTATTGGTTGAGTCTAAAAAATTAATCTTTTAAATTAAATTGCCACATGTTACCCAGGCTCTTACAATATCTTTATGCACTTGGGAGAGCAAAGAAAAAATAAAACTAAAACATATCTTTGAAGGATTTTTCTTTCTCTCAAAGTGCTTCTTTGTATCAGCAGAACAGTTGACATGCTGGTGCCTCTGATGTGTTTAATGTGTTGTTATTGCTGTCTCTACTCAGATGTCTGTAGTAGCTGACTCCCCAAACAATGCAAAAATAATGCTGAAAGTTCTGATCACTATTCATGTTATTTAAAGTGGATTGCAGTCAACTCCATTCTATTTATCTGAAAGTCAATCCCTCTTCCCACAGCGAGAAACAGCAACAGAAACCCTGAACACATTAGAAAAGTTAGCAAATTTTAAATATTAATTCTTTAACTTATGTGTGTGAGAGTAAGACATAAAGGGGGTTCAAGTACAGCTATAAACACAAACAATCCAGCACTTGCTCCATGAAGATTCTGTTCATTGTCTCACTCAATAATTCTGAAGTACAGAGACAAACCCCACCAAGCCTCACACAAAATGATGAAGCCTCTTCATTCAATCCATCCCCTGAGACAAAGCTGAAAATCCCCAGCTCATGTAGAGCAGCAAAGCTGCAGTGATTTACTCCAGCCCTGGCTCATAGAACACATTCTGGTCAATAGATTGTAGCTTTTAAAAACTGAGGTAGAAATGAATTCCGCAATCAATCCACAAATGGTAACAAATGTTTCTGTTTTCACTTCTCCATCTGCACAATGGCATTCCAGAAATGTTCAACACACTATGTAGAACTGACTCTATAGAGCCACTCCATGTATTGAAATAAAAAAGTAGAATTTTCTAAATGTGACAATTGATCACTAAAGCTTTTCTTTCACTGGCATTAAAAAGGCCTGATTTGCTGACCAAAGAGCATGTCATTGTCTATATTAAAAAATGTATATATCCTTGCTACCAGAAATAATGAGTAATGTATTATAGAAATACACCAATCTTATGTCCTTTTACTCTTCTGAGACAAAACTCTTAAATGGTTAATGTGTTTTGTATTCACTGAACAGCCATCAGCATACATTTGCACTACCACAAACTGGAATTTATTCATCTAGCTGCACAGAGGGATTTGTTAGCTATTGGGGGTCAGTGAACACAGTTTTATAAACTGATATTGAACAGGAAGGAACTGCATTAGAATGAAGCCAGAATAACAATAAGCCAAAGAGTCAGGTGAGTATTTTTTGTTTCAGCTCTTAAATACACTTTTTTTTTTTTTCCACTGTCAGGAAGCTAATGCTTTTTTTTATATATATATATACATATACATATATATATATATATATATATATGTGTGTATCTTTAAAATCTTTATTTTCTTTCCATTACTATTTTGTTTAGCTCTTTAAAGCCCTTGACAGCTGCCCTGCTGACAGCCTCCTGCCAGCTGAAAGGGCAGGGGAAGGAGCAGAACCAGTGCTCTGACAGTGGGGCTGAGCCAAGCGTGTGACAGGGGTTCATCCCAGAGACAACAGGTCCCAAGTGGCAGCACGTGTTCCAACTTCTCAGTGCTAAAAGCTTTAATCCTACTTTTTCCTCTGCCTTTCTCCAAAAATTTATTTCTGCTATATCAAATCATTGATTCTTTCTGTGTATTTAGCATTACAGCGTCACCTGGCACAGGAGAATTAATCCTGATTTACAGCAGTGTGAGTGACAGGAGAAATGAGCTCAGTGGTTTTGGGGTAACAGCTGTTGAAAATGTTTATTTGTGTAAGCACAAGGAAATCAATTCCATTTCTGAGGCAATGGAAATATAACTTACTCTGGGCAGCTCCCATCTGAGGAAGCACCTTTTCTGAGGGAATGACAGACAAATTGTCTGCAGGATATTAACTGCTACTCACACGAACATTACACTGCAGTCTTAAGAAACACATCAAGAAACGAGGTAAAATCACACAGAACTGCATGATAACACAAGAGTGCCATTTGAATTAGGCTGGGAATATCTTGGTGCGATGTATGGTCACCTGTTTGATTAGAATTTAAAAAAATATATAACATCACACACAGATATTCATGCAGCTGTTCAGGATTACTTAAATATTAAAATTTCAAACAAAAAAAAAATATTTTTCAATTTATCAATTGAGGTCAAATTCCTAAATTTTCTTTTCCTAGGTGTCAAAGCCCAAAATAAATAAAGGCAAACGGACTTGTGCTGAGGATATTTGAACAGGAGAGATGCTGAGAAAACACTGGTGTACTTAAGATCAGCATTACTCATTCCAGAAGTTCACAGAGGAACAGCTGATTTTCACATTCTGTTATTCCCAGTTTAGGCAAGCATTCAATTTGAGAAGGGAGCACAGAGGTGATTTAAATTTAATATCTCGATCTCATTTCAAGAGAAAGGCTTAAACGCAAACACAGTCAAGTTGAAAGTCTTAATGTTCTACTTGAATTCACATGATTTATGGCGGGGGAAAAAAAAAACCCTGCAGTGTTTCAACAGCCTGAGAAATGCTGGTTTCATCTACATGGGCTAGAGGAACCCAAATTCAAACTACAACCACTCAAACTAACATTTGACACTCAAAGTAACATTGAACACTCCAGCTGACATTCGACACTGGCATTCAAATGAACATTCCAGCCAGGAATAAATCTTCCTTTGAAAAATCCCAAATATGAAATAGGGCAGAGACTGCATTCATCTACAGTGGTATAATTAGGCATACTGGACTGAACTCATGTTCTTCCCCTGGATTTATGCAGTGCAATTGAAGCCCATCTTCAGTCCTGACAAATGCCAAATATGCTGCTGAGAGGGCTCAAGTGGCAGTTCTTTCTCTTAAGAAATGCAGTTCAAATTGGAATTTGGATGCCCAAATATGCTAGTGAAAGATTCTCAAGTATTTTGAAGCATTTTTATCCATTTCCAGAATCACTCATTGGCTTTAGCGAGCTGTTCTTCACATTCGAAGTGCACTCTTGTATTAACCAAAATTCCGTTTTTGCTTTAATAAATGGCTCTTTTCCTCAAGGTATTGAAGTCTCTGTTGCCCAGCTCTCTACATATACACATCAGTATGCGCAAGGTGAGTGTACAATGGCAAAATCATCTCATCTTCCACCATGAGATCCACACCCAGACTGACAATACTGCTTTCCAGACCAAAGTCAGTGTATCAGACCACAGGCTTCCATAAAGCTCCCTAAATATGGGTGAAAACAGAACAAATGCCAACACCATGAGCTTCAAGCAGCTCTCTGAGAGTTTTTTATAAGCTGTCTAATGTTTACTTGCAGAATAGAAGCTCTTCATTTATTAAATAACTAAACAAACTCTCTTATTTTGTCCACTCTGAGGGAAAAACTTGCTTTTATATAGTGGATAAGCCAATTTGAAAAGAATTCCCACCCAACCCCAGTAATAAGTATTCTATCCAACTTGAGAACAATTCATGAGGATTTTGGAGTAGAAGTTTCTTTTCTGGACTGCAGGCTGTTTTCAAATTAACTAAGAGAATCATCCTCCTTAATATTTTCTGATGGCTCAGCTGCTGCTATCAAGCAGTTTTCTGCTTTTAACGAGTTAAAACATCGTGGTCACTGTAAAAGGTAGGTAATAATGTGCCTGATCTAAATTTGGAGAGCATTTTAACTTAGCAGTGATGTCTCAACTGCATTACAGGCAATTTTTCTTCTGTCTGTTACCAAAAGAAACAAACAAAAAAAAATCTCATGAAGATGAACCAGAGACAGTAAGAATCATAACTTTTTTGCTGCTGCTGCATTATTTTTTCCAAGCTAATTCCACATGTCGGGAGGTAATGAAGGGTAATGTTATTCTGGAAGAGAGGCTCAGCTTCTGCCTTTAATATTACAAATTTGAAACTCAGTTTCTGTAAGTGATTAAAAACTTGTGTGCCCAAAATGTATTCATTTTTCTGCAACTTCATCCATTTAACAAAATATGGAAAATTATTCTTACTCAGGCTCTCAGGTTACCAGTGCTTTCTGCAGCCCAAGGAACACTCCAGTTTTTCATTCTGCCCTAGCAGTAAAAACTGGCTTCAGCAGCTCAGAGCAATTTGTAAGAAACCAACTTTACAGAGTCTCAAGCTGGTTCTGCTGTCACAGCACAAATGAGAGAACCAAGGGAAAAACCTCTGTACCAAAGGGTCAGAGCTGACAACATTTTCCAGCAGGTGAGAATCTTTCTCCTCTCCCACTCCACCTTCCCAACAGCAGTGGTGTTTCCTTGATTTTGAAATTTGGTGGGAAGAAGGGTTAGTGTTTATCCATCCCTGTACAACAACTTAATTTTTAGACATCTTGGACCATTTCCATGCTTTGCCTGCAGGTGCACAAACAGCTTTAACCTCTGCAGACCAGGCTACAGAGCACTTTTCACTTCTCCTCAACTGCCTTTGTAGCAAAGTTTAAACACTGAGCAGAAAACCCTTTGGGATTCAGTGAAAATCAGCAGATGTTCTGTTCCAAACGCAATCACAATCAATTGCACATAATTCTGAACCTCCTTCAAATGGTGTTTGGAATAAAACAGGCATTCCTTGGCAAAACTCAGGCTAAAGCAGATAAAAGTGCTAAAGCAAGGGAATTCTAGTTCTTGAAAATCAAAGCAATCCCATCTAATCGTGTATGTCTTAAAAAGGAAAAAGTGTCAGCATTTCCTAAATGGTGTATTTCTCCAACAGTGAGCAAAACTTAATTAAAGAGAGTAATTATGCATAATCCTTTTTGATAGCATATGATCCTGCCTTAAAGTGCTACAGGGTTTAGAAATTCTAACATATCTACTTTTTCTAATAATATTAGCTTATTTTTGTAAAAATAATCTATATTCCTCTACCTAAGCAAAATTCAAGATTTCCTTTCTATCTAAAATCACAGATCACATATCTGAGCCCACTGATTTCCAAGTGCGAAGAATGATAGAATGGTTTGGGTTGGAAGGGACCTTAAAGATCATCCAGTCCCACCCCCTGCCATGGGCAGGGACACCTTCCACTAGCCCAGGTTGCTCCAGGTTGCTCTGTCCAGCCTGGCCTTGGACACTTCCAGGGATCCAGGGGCAGCCACAGCTTCTCTGGACAGCCTGTGCCAGGGCCTCCCCACCTTCACAGGGAAGGCAAGCACAGAAAATTGAACATGAACATTTATTTCCTTCACTCCTGGAAAACCATGGCACTCTGAGCACATTAAAAAAAAAAGTTTACATTAAGAAATAACCAAGATCATAACATCCTGTTATTGCATTTTTCCCCCTAATGTATGCATTAAATACAGTCTCAGGATCAACTTTATTTTCTCTATTATCCATATGCTGTTTTTTATCAAACTCACAATTAATTTATTTCTTTTTTCCCCAGAAAAGTCTGGTGGCTTTTATAACAGAGTTTATCAGCTGTTTACAAAAGAACCCTGGCATTTCCACATTTCAACTTAAGGAAGGAAATGAAGAATATATCAGCTAAACAAAACTGAGGGGGATGAGTAAAAAAGTTCCAACAGCAATTAGTCAGGGCATTATGTTTGATATTACACACTACTGCAGGACCAAGTTTCTAAAATATCCATGAATTCCCACACAATTTCAAAATATATTACTAATACAGTAATTTATCCTGTGTCTTTCCTCCAGATCATTATTGTTATTTGAGAAGAAAATATATATGGGTGAGGGTTGAGATTCATTATAAACATATATGACAGATTCAGGGAAAATTTTTATTAACCAGAGAATAAAAATAAAGAAATTGTGCCAGACATACGATCTGTATGTGAAATATGTGCCAAAAAATAGAGCTGTTTAAATAACATTTTTTTTTTTTTTATGTTTGGTGGCTGCAAAGAAAAATAATCACAAAAAAATGGTGTCAGGATGCCACCAAGTATATTCCTATTGGACAAATCCAGCAAACTTTCACAAATATTTTATGTTGACCTAAGAGTTTATTTCTTACCAGGAAAACATTCATAAGAGATATTTCACACAGCTTCTCTCAAGTTCCAGGTTTTCCCAGAATAATTCAAACCTATATTTACACAATATGCATTTCTGTATTTAACATCCCCAGTGTTTGTTCAGAGGGGTCAGGAGGTTTTGTGTTCAGCTTTATGGATTCATTCAGCTTCCGAGTGGCTCCCCCTGTTCTTTTTAAATAAACCCACTACTTTTACCTGCCAGCTTTACCCTTTATTATCAAGGCTACTTTCTTAGCGTTCAGATTAGCAGCTGACATCACCCAAAAAATTTAATGAGCTGTCTTATTTTTCAGTGCTCTTTTCATTGAAAATTTCTGCCTATTTTCCATGGAACTGACATTTTGCTGCACCATCCTGCCATTTTTCAGCCCCACATAGTCACATGCTGTAAATGCAGGTATATTTTTCAAACCATTATCATCAATTACCTGAGAGTTTCAGCTTCAGAGATATTTTATGAAACCCTGAGATTTTTAGGGTACTGACATGGCAAAATACATGTCAGTATGTTGTAAAATAGTTGAAACATCATAACCAAAAAGGAGGTGGGAAAAAAAATACTCAGATTAAATACCACTTGCTCCTACCCTTATCATGATCATCCTGCCTGTGCACATTTGAACAGTTTCCTGAGAAGGAGCCTTTCTTTTCAAGGACAGTAACACAAGAGTCTCCAGGCACAAAGTGATTTCCACAAATGATTAAACACTGTCTCTCTAACCCTTCAGATTATCAACATATTCCCAGTAGATCATCCCTTAAAATGCAACTCATTCATATAACAAGGGATGTAAAGGGTTGCTTTAGAAAGAGATGTTATTCTATGCCTACACTGTTAAATAAGAGAATTCCACTGAATTATCTCAGCTCTTGCATGAGCTCTCTGATCCTCTTTTATTTAGAATTATAGATATATCTACAAGGCCAAAAGGCTTGGACTTAACTCACTGAGGAACTGCCAAAGAAACCTGGATTTCCTCGATGCCCATCAGACCAAGTAACTGCAGAGCAGGGAAAAGATTAAGCAGAAATAGAAATTTTATTGCCTGATCAGTCATAGGGAATTACAACAATCCCGACAGGTTACAAGCACAGGTGATAATCTATTGTAAGACTCATATTTGCGGGACCAGTTTTAAAGCCTAAACAAACCAGATCAGAGCTAAAGCATCCAAGACAGAAGCAGATAAAGATGTTGAAGAAATAGTGGTAATTTAAGAAAATACAATGAATCGTTAACAGAAACCATTGCAAAACTTCACTTAGAACACTCACATGTGTCTAAAGAGCAGCAGAAACTGCAAGGCACCAAGAGTTCTCAGGAAGTTTGGGGAAACAGGACATTAGAGGGAGCTGCAGAAGTGTTCTACAAATGCATTCAAGGTAAGTCCTTGGGATGAAGAAATAATGTCGCATTCTGGTAGGATTTTCAAAATGAAATTTAGAAGATTTGTGATCATTGTAGGAATAAAGTTCCGGAATCCCTTTCCAAATAGCTCTTTGACATAGAGGTTGAAATTTTCTGGATTTTACAGATTAGAAATTGTGCAGGAATTAGAAATTTGATTCTTGAATAATTAGAGAATTTGAATGATGATTTACTATCTTTCTCACAGTTCATTTGTCTGACATTCAGCCTATGAACAGGTTTTTAAATGCCACCTGTTTAGGCTTTTGATTTGTTTGTTTGCTGTTTTAGTCTTGTCTGTCTTTACAGGTTGCCTCCTCCACCTTCATAGCGAGTATTCTGCTCTGCTGCTAAATGCAGGATCTCATATATCCTATGAAAATAACTTAATTAATTTAAAATTTTAATTCTGCCCTAAATGCCTTCTAGCACAAGGAAAGGCTCTCTTAGACATCAAAATGAAAAAATAATAATGATAATTATCATAAGTATGAGAGAGTTGCAGAATGAGGCATAAACATGAAATTTAATTTAATCCAAACAACTTCTTGAAGATGTTATTTATATAACAAAGATGTATTCTCAACTTTGTAATAAAGTTGTTTATGAAATGAGAGTAGAGTTTCAAGCCACAATACCCTTCTTTTATTGCTCTCTCCTCCAAGCCTTCTATGAATCATCTCAATAAAAACTAAGTAAGTCCCTCTTGTAAGATTCAGATTTCCATTTCTTTAGCACAGAAATATCGCTGGGCTTTTTTAATTTTCAAATCTGCATTACAACAAAAATGCCACGATTAGAGTACAAGACATGAAGCAGAACACACAAGAGCTTGTTTTTATTTATTATATTACTGAAGAAAAAGTCACACAGGAAGAATGAAAACAAGTACAAAAACCTGTGCAGAAAAAGCTGTAGGGAACAGAATCAGTGAGTAAAAGAAATAGATTTCTGCCTCCCTACTGTAGTAACTTCTATTCAAAGCATCTGTATTATTTAGTTGCATAAAGTTGTTTTGTCCTTTTTTTGAAAATACTGAAAAAAAATAAATTAGGCCATCTAGAACGAGACTTAATAGTGTGCTCAGATCTGGTAAAGGAAAATCAGTTTTCCAATGTCTGTGTAGTCAGATCATGGTATCTGGTTGTGTCTGTAACTGTGTGTATAACATTTGTAGTTGGTATAATTGAAAACATCAGAATAAAAGGCCCTTCTACAAAGCACATGATATTTTCACAGCAGCCCAAAGGAAGCAAGCATTCAAATATGCTCCTGTGCTATCTCAGTCAGAATGTTTTTTAAAATATTATTCTATGATTAATTATATATATATATATTTAATATTCAAACCCCCAACCAGTTTTAGCCAAGTGACAGCTCATCCAAAGCCATTTACACTCCAGCCCAACAAATGGGACAGGAGCTGAAAGGAGGGAGCCTAAATTCATGTATGAAAAATGAATCTAGGACATGAAAAGGTGTAATAATAATCATCTCTAAAGACAAAAAAAGTGTTGAAAAAGGGTAAGAAAATGATAATGAGACCTTTATTCCTCTCTCAGAAGCCAAAGTGTACAGGGCAAGTGTCCTTTTCAACTGCTTTTTAGTAAGTCCTGTCTTTTACATTTTAATAGATACATAAACTTACAGTGTTTATTTTTCTTGAGGGGATTGCATCCCTGAGTTTTGCAGTGGAATACCTGAGTTCCTCTGGAAGTCTCTGGTAGAAAATAAAACCAGGCCTCCTAAAGATTTAGAGCTGGTAGCTAATGGTGTCCCAATCAGCCTAAAAGGAGGGTAAATCCCAGAGAAATGGGGGCATCAGGAGCTGAAAACAACAGAACAGTGAGACCAAAGAGAAAACCTTCTTAAAATGGCAGACTTGAGATGAAGTGTGCTGACCATTTCTTTAGCACCATTTTTCATGTCCCAATGTCCCAAGCCCTTCTTGTCCTCAGTCTTTTACCAATGACAGTGAAGAACACGAGTATGACTTTGGAACCTGTTACTAATAAAATCCATGTGCACTCCTAACAACGTTGGTTTTGCTTCCTTGTCTTAGTTGGAAGAAAACTTACGACTTATAGGCATTTCATCCCTCTGGTTCTCATTAAAATCAGTGGGAAATGTCTTCCAATCCCATGAAATCACTATGAAAACTGTCCTCTTCAGCTATTCCAATTGCAAGGCTGCAGCTGGCACTTGTTAGCTTGGTCTAGAGTGTAAGAAGTTCTTGGAAGTTTATTTTATGGTAATAAAATCAGTTTAGCTATTTAAATGCTGAAAGTAGAGGTCAGCCAAGATGCACTGTGTGCCATCTGTTGTGTTACAGTTAGTGCCAACATAGCTTTCCATGCACACGAGATGGAAACAGGAGCATCTCTGACAGACACTGCACACTAAAATAAGCCTGGGGAGCGCAAGCAGGTTAAGATCCAACCGACCACAGGCAGTGGCTGCAGGATGTTATTCTTTTGTTGCAGCTTAAAAGAAAATATCAGGGAAACATATCTTCAGGCTGCATGAGGTGGGCAGTGCCAATGCTCCTCTAAGACACCCGTGCCACTGGTTGTCTCACTTTCAAAGAGACTTGATATTATGGTGTTATTACAAGGGAAGCATTTGATGTAAATGAAGCATTTCAAGCTCTCACCAGAAGGTAAGTGCAAGCACACAACATCCCCTCTGCAAGAAACTGAGGGCAGATTTAGAAGTACACCATAGGGAACAGCAGTGTCTTCTGTGGAGAAAACCTTATGCCACAGACATGACTTTTGTCATTACAGAGGTTCACCATCTGCAACTCATCATGACCTGCCTAAAAAGAAATTTTTTGCCCCTAATGGTCTAGGATCCACAGAATCACATCCAGAGTTGGAAAGGACCCACAACAATCATCAAATCCAACTCCTGGCTCTGCACAGACACCCCAACAACCCCACCCTGTGCCTGAGAGCGGTGTCCAAATGCTCCTGGAGCTCTGGCAGCCTCGGGGCCGGGACCATTCCCTGGGGAGCCTGGGCAGCGTTTCCCTGATATCCAACCTAATCCTCCCCTGACCCAGCTCCAGCCATTCCCTCGGGTTCTGTCACTGTCACAGGGAGCAGAGGTCAGAGCTGCCCCTTGGGAGGAAGCTGCAGACCCTGATGAGGTCTGACCTCAGTCTCCTCTGTTCCAGACAGAACAGACCAAGTGATCTCAGCTGCTCCTCATATGGCTTCTCTTCCAGATCCTTTTCCATCTTCATCTCCATCCATCCTCTGGATGCTTTCTAACAAATTTCTACCTTAAGCTATCAGAAAGCATCCAAAGGAGAGATGCAAAGATGGCAGATCCCTACGAAGATGCACAAGAGAGAAAGGGATTTTCATAGTCAATGCATCCCATGTATTTTCCCTGATTCCTCTGCTTTGGGATGGCAATAAACACCTTCTAAAAGTCCATCTCCCTACTGTGCTGTCCCAGAGGATGAAGACAATAGCCATCTAAAAGGTTAAAGGCAAAAAGCTGGGCAAAATTAATTTTGTCTTGTATGTTTGCACGGTTCTAGCTATTTAAAAATAATCCTGGAAGTCTACTATGTTTACTTTTCCTGGGTTATATATAGTAAAGAGTAGGCTGCATCTAATGGTTTCTAAATGCTCAAAGTTTTTTGTTCACTTGTATCTAGTATACTATTTTAAGTGATATGCAAATAACAAGTCAACCAAAAGTCAAAAGATATTACGGTTAAAATCCAGAAATTGGAACAATGAGTGTGGAAGTCTCACTGATGAACCACTGATGGAAATTACAATGATCAGATCCTTTTTCTCCAAAGGTTCACTAATACGATATTGCCCAGAAAGTGAAGATCATATTAATGATTAAATTAAAAAAGCATTTTGAGTTAAAAAAAACCCCAAAACAAAAAACCACCCCAAAACTGATGCAAGACAGACTTTTGGTGCTCTTGAGCACTAAAAAGTGTTTGAAGCAAGAAGCATCACCCAAATCCTAGGAGCACCTGAGCTGTTGTAATTATAAGTTCAGTCAAGGTCTGGATTTACACCTGGTTGATGGACACTGACATTGTGCCTGTGAAGATGGAGGAAGATTTATCATTTTACCCAACCAAGCATCTTGTTTTATGTGTTCACATACAGCGTGCAAAATGCCAAACTCTTTTGTGTCAAACATTACAAAAAGGGAAGGAATAAAAATTGTTACTCTCCTGCTTTGAAGAGGTTGGAAATAACTCTTCTCTACATGAGAAAAGACTTTACGAAGGCAGGTAACAACAAGGAATGGGATTGGACTCAGCAAAAAAAAACGGGGAAGATTTTTTTTATATTTGTAACTGTGATGCATAAAAGAGATGAATCATTCCAATGATTGCTACCAATTTGGGGTATGTTTGGGTAACACCTCATTCATTTGCAAATCAGCAGATTTCAAAAATGGGGACAGAAATTCAAGTTTCTCAGCAGAATTCTGAGTTTTATTAGAAATAAAACTAAAGCAAAAGATGATTTATGGCCATGCTATGGATGAGAAAGAAGGTAACTTCTGCAGCAAAAGGCAAAGACAGAAAGCTGTAAGGTAAGGCTTAAGGTAAAACTGTACTTGCACATTTGCTCTCCAGAGCTCCTACTGCTGCCTGGCTTTGTGCCATCTCATTCTCTGTACATCATTTCAGATGGGAAAACTGCTATCAGCGACTTTCAGAAATGAAAATATATGGTGTGACTCAGAAGTGCCTCTCTAATGCAAAAAGGGATGGAGAGGAGAGAAAAAAAAGATAGACTTTTACCTGGGGTGGAAGGGGGAAATAATGAATACTACAAAATTATAGTACATTTGAAAGATTCATTAACCTCAATTTTTAATTGAGTGGATGGTAAATAAAGGACTGACTGGAAATAATCAGATTAAATTAATGATTTATGGTCTTAATGCTTTTATCTGTTAGGCTTTTGAAAATCATGTGTCACAAATTAGTGTAATTAATACTTATATTGATGTAGAACCTTTTGTATAAGGCTGCCAGTGATCTGTTCATCCTATTTATTTATTTACCAGTATCCAATGAAATGGGCAAAGACTGTAGGAATACTGGGATATTTGTGTGCAAGCCAAGGTACAAAATTTCATCTGCTCTTTTTTTCTCTTACACAGACTGGGAATGTGAAGTGTTACAGCTTCCTATTTGTGTTACTTTAGTGTTTTACTGTCTTTGTACCAATGAGTGCTAAGGTTAACTCAGTGATTAGCTGCAATACTTTGCATGATTAGAGGTTTGATATTGCACAATACTGTAAGAACAGTGGTCAGTAGCAGCTATTCCTACCTACACTTTAATTTTTTGTAATGCAAATCAACAAAATCACCAAACCTTTTTGTTCAAAGGGATGTCCTTTGCCATTGATGTCTCCTGAGAGGGGCACCACAAAAGCCTCAGTGATTTTCCTCTCCTGCACAAACTCTACATCAATATTGGCATCCCAGCAAGAATAATTATCCCAGTGAGGACTGAGTCAAAGAAGGTATCTTTATTGCTTCTTTCTCATTTCCCCCTCTCCTATCTAAAAATGTCCTTGTTTAATTGTTAATATGCACCACTGAGTGCCTTCATGTTCCTTCTGACATTGCAGCAAGAACAATTCCTGTAACAAAAACGTATCCATGGCACTTTCAGTCACGCCACAAACAGTGGTTTCAGACCTTATGGCGGCTCTTACCTGTTTCCTTGGGCATGGTGACATTTCCAAATCCCTTTAAGCTTTAGAACAGTACAAATTGTGTCTTGGAAAGGTAACAGCTGATGTGCTGCATGCTCTGCATAGCTACGGTCAAAAACTGTCCTTATTTCATTACAACTGAAAGAAAAACTTGAATCCTTTGATTGGTGCCCCAAAGGGTATGAGTATGAAATTACAAACTACAAGGAGACAGCAACACCACCATTTCCGGCTCTGTGATAAAAGATTCTCATTACAAAGCAGTGACTTGACTCTGCCACCCAGATATAATGACCCCATCATCAGGGTGATGGCAGCAGCCTCTCTGTTACTCATCTTTCAGAAGCAGGACCTGAATCCTACAAACCTTTTGACTGCAGGAAGTGCAGGCGTTGATAAAATCTTGACTTTTCCTCCCTTCTCTATCTTGTGCTTAACATTGTAAAGAGATTAAGGCTTAAAGAACCACTTTTCCTCAACTTTTGAAGTCTTGGAAGCACTTCAGGATAATCACAACAGGAGTTTTATAACCTGGGTACTGTGAAACTAAACTTACTGTTGAGATTACACTTTCATGCTAAAATCGTTTTCTCGGCTACTTAAAAGTTTCTTAAGAAGCTGTCCCCAGGCTGAAGTTCCTCCTGCCTGCTCTGAGGCCATAGAAAAACTTTCTGGAACTTTGAAGAAAATCCACTTAATTGTTTTATTTGATTTTCAGAAAGCCTAGCTTGGAAATAAAGCAGTGAAACCAATGCTTTTTCATGCTAAGCCATGGAGTCAGTCCTTCTTTATTATCATCAATATTTCATAAAGGATTTTCTAGTGAAGCGTGATCCACACATTTGTTATAATGTTATTCTAACAGAATAGTGAGGTGGCTGGTTTTATCTTTGGAAATTTAATTAAGGTAAAAAATAATTTTTAAACACTAGAAAAAGTTGTTATTAGGCTTATGGTACTTTACTCCGTAAAATATAGATATTTTTTGAATGAGATTGCTGCTTTTTTATCTCATTAGACTTTCCAACACATCTTCTCCTTCATAACTGAGCTCAGCTTTTTACCCAGGATAATTCTGACTGAGAATATCTTTTTTCTGGATCCATAACTACATGAAATGATGAATTTTCTTGTTAAATCCATGGGCTGTCAATAAGTAAAAAAAAAAAAAATTAAAAAAAAAAAAAAATCTATCCCCATATGTGCTTGGCATTCAGCAGCAGCATTACAAACAGATATGAATAAATTCACTGGAAATTCACCTAAAACCTTCTCTTACCCCAGCAGCTCTCCCAGATTCCTATTTCTCACAGCCTGCTCTCTGTCCATTTGTATTGTCATCCTGATTTCTCCTAAAATTTCCCTCATGCAATTCTGCAGCAAAAGCTTCCAGCAAGAGATGCATATTTTGTCCAAGTAACAACTATTTTGGGAGAAAAAAAGATGTGGTTTGTCTGACTCTACTGGTTGTCTTGAGCATCTGCTTTGACAGAAAAATATTTTAAAGCTGCACAGGCCTTTCAAGGCTGAGACTATTGGTGTCAGAACACAACAGCAACAGTTACAGAACCAATCCAAAATGGCAAAAGGTGCATTTTATTCCTGAAAACACCTGGAATTTGAGGAAAACACACAAAAGAAGTAATGTGGGATATACCTATGACAGATTTACCATAACCACTATCCTTCTTAGAATCCAGCTAAAGGGATAGAGGGAAAAAACGGGGCTAAAATCCACTGACCCACACATTGCATGAGCTGAAGCAACAGAGACACTCCAGTGCAACTCCAGTGTACCTGTGATACTGGGATTTAGATGCATATTTCGTTCTGGATTAATAAATTAATAAACCATTTTTATTACTCAGTTGTCTGTATTCGAATATTTGCCACATGTATTTTGCTTGCAATATTTTTTAAAATCAAAGCTGCTATAATTTTGTTCAAGATCATGAGATTTCTAGACAAAAGATTACAATTTCTTCTTTTGCATCAGTTCAAAACTCCATCATTAAACATGCCATTCTGTGCTCAAATCTTTGACATGTATTTTCTCTGGGTATCTACTCATTTTTTGAGCGTGTCTGAATGCTCTCCAGTATTTCTGACTCACTATTTTCTTGTAAATGCTTTTTTTTTTTTTCAGTTTCCTCACAAGTACTTACAGCTTTTACTGAACTTTATGGCTACTTAAATAGTTCTACCCCTCTATTTCTACCCTGAAATAGCTCAGTTGTGAATTAAAAATTCCCTTTCTCTATAGTAATTAGAGCTGTTTGTTTAATTTCTTACTTTGTTGTGAATTTGGAATACCAGCATAGATTCCTGTACTTCCTCCTTTCATTCCCCACCATTCCCGTTACTTCTCTTACATTTTGTGCTCTAGGACAGGCTATTTAATTAAGCTCTTACAGTGTAAGATGCTCATGTAAAAGCACAGTTCTTAATATTTACTGATTGAAATATAACCCTGCTAATACATCACAGAGCAAAGACCAAGCCACTAAACTTTATACAGAGTAATAAAATGTTAACCTATCTTGAGTAGCAAAAATTAATCCAACACACAGAATTTAGAAGACAGATTGAGGTACCCATTTCAAAGAAGCACAAGGGAAAAAACATCATGTCTGGGTAGGGAACAGATGGAACACTGGATCAAATAGGATATGAGAGTTGAACACAAAGAATGAGGGTAATTAGGTGGGGCTGTCTAGAAAATATCCCCTTTGAACATCCAACATGCCACATGTTGTATTGCACCTTGGTATACTAATGTTACAAATTCAAACAACCAGTTTGGAGGAGCTAAATCATTAATTTATGCAATCAATTAATTAACAAAAGTACCAAGAGCTCTTGATTGTATTATTAACAAGTTACAAATCACACAGACTGGGGTGTGATTGTATGGGATAGTAGATATAAATGGATACTAGAGTTTGTAGGAGTCCTTTTATTTTGGGAAAATATGAATCACACAGCACAGAGCATGATCAGACTGAAGTGAGTCCCCTGCTCTGAGGGTGTTATTCACTAGAAAAATATTTTAGAAGTATTACTTAGTGATTAAAATGGGAGTAAATTCATTTGATCTCTTTTACAGAGGTCTTAAATAAGCATGGTTAAAAGTTAATTATCCAAAATAAAAAAAATCAGGTAACTGGAAAATACTGGGAAATTATTACAAATAAATTTTGCTGCAAGGAGATAACCAGGTATTTCTCATGAAAATAAGTAATAAAATACACATAAAAATGCGAAAGAATTACAGAAAAAAATGTGAAGAAGTGGCCAAATTACACTCTAGTTGGTAGGAAATCCTCCAGCATTTTTTTCCAAGGTGTAAAACCACACGACAGTCATTTGCTAACAAATGATGACCTCCACGAAATTAGATAACAGAACCAGCCCAGCACTGGCTTTATGTTTACAATCCCAAAGTTAGAAATGCTTTCAAGTTGACATGGGGGATTCTGCAGCAATTTACTAGATAGTATTTTTACAAATTTAATTTTTAATCTTGTACTGGACTGGGAAGGAAGAAAAACATCATCATTGCCCACAGGTTCCTAACTTTATGTAGCATTTGCTTCTTATTCACATTGCAGAAATAAGTGTGAACAAATAAAATTATCCTTCAACCCTTCTGGAGTTGCTATGAAATGTAGAAGTGCAGCAGTCTAAGAAAAAAGGGACAAATGAACAGAAAATGATTACTCAAGATAATGGTAATAGTCTCATGGTGCAGAAGGAAGAAATTTTGGGGACAGAGCCAAATTGCCAAAGTAGCCACGAGATAAGGAAGCTCCTCCCTTTCCAGCCATCCTGGATTCCTTGGTTTCATTACAAACCTGTCAAGGGCAGATGTTGAGGTATCAGTATCTGCTGTAGCCAAGTTCTCCATGACACATTATTTAACTTCCCCCCTGTTTCTGTGTTAACAATGCAGTTTACAGATCACAGACAGGTTCTGCAACTGCTCCCTCTCACAGCAGACTCCAAGCCTCAGAGAAAGACCCTTTCTTCCTGAAAGCAGCATTGGCTTTTGGACAAAAACAGTCTTGACAATGCAGACAACGAGTATTTACCTCCTTTAATAACCTGCTTTCTTCAGGGACAGGTGCACAAGAGGCTCTAAAAGTCACAAGCAGCAGATGTTTCTGTGTCCCTCCTTGTCTGTAAGGTACTTTGATTCCATTTCAGCGTTAATCGAGACAGCAGAAGATGAAACTGGCACGGATCCCTGTGGACTCCCACTATCCAGTGGCTGAAGTCAGTAAAAAAGGCAGGATAAAGAGCTCACCCATGACACTGCATTACCAGGAAGTTCTGTCCTGAAAGAATTGGAGTTCATTTTGCCTCAAAGGCATTTAGCTCTCCAAGGAGGAGAAACAGTCACTAAATCTGGCTGTGGGAGGGACTCAAGAATTTCTCTCGAAGAGTTCAGTCAGACTTTTCATTGTCTTTTTGCAAATAATTGGACTAGTGGCTTTAGCTATGTCAATGCACTCCTGATGTTTACTAGGAATTAAGAACATCTGTTGCCCACACAGGGAAGAAAGGCCTAGGACGGAAATTAAAACTGAGCAGATGAAACACTAGGACACAAAGGTAGCTCACAGCTTTAATTTGAAATAAAATCTTTCAACTTGAAGAGCTTGAATTAAAATAATCCATTACCTTCTTAACACTTCTTGATTAGAAGCAAGGATTACCACCTCCTAAACAGTATTTCTTATCTAGCTTAATGTCAGCTAAAAGAAAAATATGAGAGTAAAAGCTGATAAGTCTGTAAGAGGAAACCCAGGGATGTACACATTTTGAGGATGCAAGTTGGATGCAGAAGCTATGACAGAATATTGACACTTTTTCTCCATTATCAGAAGCAAACAGCTAGGTGTGTACTCTGATGTAGCAGCAGTGTACACTTAAACAAAAAGAACAGAACATTTCAAGTATGTGTGAAAATATCGGCAGGAACATTCTTTGCTCCTTGAGCTAAAGTTGCAGATATAAATGAGCCAAATTTTTTTCTTAGGCTTGTTCATCTGGGTTTTGTCTGTCGTAAATTAAAATCTGTCAGTGCATTAATTTATACAGTATTTACAAAAGCACAAATAAAACACTGTCATCTATTCCTTATGAAGGCCACCAGCACCTCGTGGAAGTGAGCTGAAGTGCCACACTGGGAAGTCTCAGCACTCCATTGGCCCCACGTGCATCGCAGAGTTACACAGATGATCTTCACTCCCGAAGTGTGGTTTTCCATTTCTTATGAACCAAGTGCTCTGTGTGCTTTTTTAAAAAGGTATTTATGGAAAGAAAAAATACTGGGTTGGATTTAGTTCTGTTACTGCTGATGTAAACTGAGATTAAATTCATTGTCGACCACCAGAGTAAAACCTTCTTTCTCAATTTTCCCCCTTTCCTCTCATTACCAAATCAAATAAGAAGGGGTCACTGAGCAGGTCCAGTTTCTTGTTTTATGTGCTGTGCATACTGACAGTGATTTTTTCTTCCCTCCTGTCTTCAGCATGCAAGCCTGTTTCCACATTTATGATGGGAAA
The DNA here is from genome assembly GCF_020740725.1 of Corvus hawaiiensis. NCBI lineage: Eukaryota > Metazoa > Chordata > Aves > Passeriformes > Corvidae > Corvus > Corvus hawaiiensis. Next base: position 4,445,059 of record NC_063217.1, on the reverse strand, counting down.
GATTGCAGTTAGTCTGAATTAGGGAGCTTCAAATAATACAATTCTTAGAAAATGAAGGGTAGCCTGCTTTGTGTCTCATAAAGAAGTTCAAACTCTTTTCTCCTTTTTCTTTTTTGTAAAATTACAAAACCCAAACCCATAATGTCCCAAAAGTAACCCCGTTATCCTCTTCAAAGTGGCAATTACATGGAGAAAGTTAATAAAGGCTCCTGCAAACTTAATGCACAAAGAGACTATAAACCAAAACCAGAATGGTGCTGTTAGATTTCATCTGCTACAAATTACCATCCAACCTTATGATACTATTGATTTGCATGCACCATATCAACTTTAAATCACCATAAACCATTGCCTAACACAGTTCTTGCACTGGCCAAGTGTTCTTGCAAGGCAACTTTGATTATTTGTCATGTCCCCAGAAATCTTTTAAGTTTGTATGAGGTGAAACTGATAGATCCATGCGGGCTCCACAAAATTCTTCATAAAAATCAATTCATGCAAAACTGGTATCAGGAAAAACTGGTAAAGGACTTTTCAAAAGTTCATTTTTAGGTGCTTTAAATCTGGTACTTCATCAGTTCATACTGAACAAGAAAAAACCCCTCATTCAAATTTTGTTGGAAATAAGAATAATGCAACTGAATTTAACCCTTGTAAATGCTTAATGACCACGAAAATGGTGAAGTATTTCCATAAAAGCATTGAAACTCCCCAAACTGAAACAACTAGTAGAAATATCTTGGACTTATGTCCATCCTTTTGAGAATGGAAAGTCTGATCCAATCCACTATAATTTGAATTCCAACTGAACAGCCTGCTACCATGGCTCTTAAGTGTTTACCGGATGTTGAATTTCACCTACCAGGAAAACCTGTTGGATTTTATAATTTAATTTTTCAAGAAGCAGTCCAGAGGACCAACAGTTAAACCGAGGAAGCTCTACCAAACGGAATAATGAAAATTAATTAATTAGCTTCCTTACAGTGCTTTGATAGATGCATTGAATAAATCTGAGCTGATTTATCAGTCAAGTGCCTTTGTGTGGTAGGTATTAGAATTATCTGTCATTAACCTTATGCTACTAATGAAGGTGCTTGGGCAGAGAGGTTAAATGACTTCCCAAGGTCACATCTGGAGTTGGCGTTACAACTCAGGCATTTACTTTCAGTCATTAGAAGTTATTTTTTAAAAACCGTAAAGGGATTCATGAGGTAAAGATCATTACCTGGAAAGGCACCATCACTTCTCTAACTTCAGTTTCAGAAGGCAGAAAAAAACCTAAGAGATGACTGCTAAAAGATGATTCCAAGGAAAAGAGTCACCTCTCCAAGCCTGGAGCGGTAACATCTAAATTCTGTTTTATTATATTGTTTTACCCCCAGAATCTGTATGACAATTTGTTTTATTTTGTATGATTTACATTATAGTTAAGTGACACCTCACTCTGTGTTTCCAACAAAACCCATAGACAAATCTAGTTGTCAGTGAATGTCTAGAAAAACGACAATCCATCCTTGCTGTTATTAATGTTAGGGTAAGAGGTGGGGAAGGGAAAATATTATATAATGAAAAGAGCTTTTGAGAGATTTAAATATTCTGCAATACAGACTGTACAAGAAAGTTAACTCTATAAGCCTCATACTTACAAAATATATTTTAAAATTGTATTGGCTATGCAGAGAAAATTCTGCTATTTTTATTGAAAAAATATCAAGAAGTGCATGTTTTTCAGTCAGGATGGAAAAATGTAGGTTTTGTGTAAAGAAATATTAAAACATGTATTATTTTTCCCTGACCTCTTGACAGGCTGTCTATTGAGCTTGGTAGGACATCCAAGGAATTCAGATTCGGATTTGAAAATTAATGATTAATGCTACAGACTTTTCACAGTATTGAACTGGCAGTGCCAAATTCCTCTAACGTGAGCAAGTGCAACTCCACGCACTTCAGTGGAGCTGTGTTTGCATATCTTAGCAAGCAATTCTGGCCCCGCGCCTGGGAAAGCATATTTCATAGTCACTTGATTATGTCTCATCTTTAAACCACACTTCACTATTTGCAAGATACTTGACCCACAAAACCATAGAAGTCCATCTGCTAAGATTCCATTGTGCATCAGTAAGTAAAAAATGATGAAACTATTTGAAGTGCAAAAATCTAACGTAGAAGGGACATAAATATATTCCAAATACGTATTTGCTTCTTCAGTCTGATGAACTTGAAATCTGGGGTTAAAAATTTCACTTGCACTAGAAATTCATTTCTTCAAGATGCTTTTTACCTGAACCAGAAATAGTTCTTACAACTAAAAGGGCAAGATCCACCTAAAAGAATCCATCCTTGGAAAAGAGTAAGAATGAACTCGCAAGCCAGTACCAGCTGTCACAGATACACAAGATTCAATTAAGAATCTGCTTCTAACAGTCTGGAACAACCTAAATGGAATAAAAATCTTAGGTATTAGGCCCGAGACATCAATTGGTACCATCATTGTTGCTTTTTGGTGGGGTACCTAAAGACAACCACATCTCAAAAATCATTAACCAACCTCCAGTTCGGTCTAAAATACAAACCTAATGTAATCTTAGGCTTGTAAACCCAAAGTTAAATAACTAAAACTCCTCTTTGTTTGGTTTCATAGAACCACAGAATCATGGAATTGCCTGGGTTTCATAGAACCACAGAATCATGGAACTGCCTGGACCTTCAAGACCATCCAGTCTCACCCCCTGCCACAGGCAGGGACACCTTCCACTATCCCAAATTGCTCCAACCTGGCCTTGGGCACTTCCAGGGATGAAGCAGCTTCCCTGGGGGTGTCAGGATCTCACCACACTCACAATAAAGAATTTCCTCCTAAGATCTAACCTAAAGCTTCCCTCTGAAAGTTTAACAGCATTACAGTTCTTTCTTTTTCCCGTTAAAGTTGTGGGTTTTTCTGGCAGAGAATTTTTGGCTTTTTTTTTTTTTAACTACACCCCTAAAAGGTATTTTTCCTCCTTTTATGCTATTACCTCTTGTGATATTTTTTAAAATATCTTCTTAGCTATTTTTAACTTTTTAATAATGCTATTAGACCTGTCATTGCAGCATTTTGTTGCAAATCTGTGGAGGATGTGACTGCTATAACAGTAACCCCACATATGTTCATTGCATATAAGCCTACACTCCACTGCCACTATAATATAACTATGAACAAACATTGTGGAGGGGTTTTCCATTTGTTTGGTTTCTTTTTTCCTCTCTTTATATACCTACCAGCTATTTCCTTTCTCATTGCCACAGCTCCAGTCATGAGGAGGCAGCAACAAATCTTTGCATAATACACAGGGGCTGGCACTGAAGGTTGCTGACAGCCCTGTGCTCCTCTTGCAGAAAACAGCAATAAACCCAATTGTATTCAGCATTGCACAGAATCCATCCAGAGCTTTTAGACCCTTTTAGACCTAGTGTTTTTAGAAGGCAAGACCCCAGGACCTGCCTTCAGGCACCTGCAAGTTAAGTACTACAGCAAACACCTGATTCCCAGAGGCAGAATGAGGTACCTTGGCTCCCTGTTTAGTACATAGCAAGAATGAGATGCTCCAGAACACCTGAAAACACACACCCACTGCAAAAACACATCCAGACACTTATTTTGTCAGGGAACTATCCCGATCTAGTCAATAATAACCAAGAAACCCTTACTCTTTGTCTCAGCTCAGGCACTACAGAATTAGGATGAGTCCTGTTTTAACGGAAGATATTCAAAGGTATAGTTCAGTACTTGTCAGATCAGTAGTTCCCTAAGCATTTCCCTTTGCTAAATAGCACATGGTGTAAGTAGAAAGTAGGTTGCAAAGGGGCTACAAAGTCTTCAAAATACTGCTAGTACAGAAAAATACCACACAATGTTATCAAGCAAATCACTGAGTTCTATTTGTTTTTTAAAACACGACCATTTTTCATAGCTCTTGGTCTACTAGAGGGCAAACTGCGACAAACATTATCATCATTTTATTAAAACTCCATTCAATGAGCATCCAAGGTTTCAATCATTATATTTTATACTCCACATGCTAGAATAAAGCCGTTTCAATATCATCCCTGAAGATTTGTAATTATCATTGGTAGACTTTACACAGTGTGTCTCTTCAGAAAGAGAAGATACTATAAATATATATATTCATCTATAAAATACAAACCTTTCAAGATCATATATGTTCTTAAGGCTGTGCCTTCTCTATATGTCCTTTTCTCTGTTTTAGTTCAGACTGACAAGTAATTAAGTCTAGAGCAGTCCTTGGCCAGGACCAGATTGTGAAGCACCTATTTGCCTTTTACTTAATAGACTTTCAGCTCAATTGTACTGTTAGTGAAGCTGAACTGAAATTTACTTCTTGTTGCTCATGTCTTTTGACAAACTGCTGGAAACACCATTTCTAACAAGCTCAATTTCTTTAATGAACTACAAAAACACAGCACTTTCCTCTGCCCTCTGTTTCGTCATCCGAACATTTCCTGGGCAATCGCCAGGATAAAGTTGACCAAAACTCCTGAAACAACACCTCTAACATTTCACCCAGTTTATCACTTTTCTTGTCTCTCCTTGAGGTGCCAGATGGAAATCTGGCCGTATCAATAAGGTCACTTACCTCCACTAACTTGTTGGCGTGTTCACGGAAGACCTGAGCGTATTCCTTCACTTCTTTCTCATTCCCGCTTTTGGCGGCCTCGATGAGAACCAGCAATGGGACGTTGGTCTCCAGGAATGAATCCGATATGTGATCCATCACTGCCTTCCGTAGCTGAGACAGAAGAGAGCACACCAGTAAATAAAGGGCCTTTATCAGCACACATTCCCACTGTTCATATTTAAGGCCTGATGTGTTGCATCTCACAGCACTATGTGGGAATTTGGACTTTTTGCTTTCTTTTCTCCAATATTTCCAGCAAGCAAAATTAAAAACTTGAGGGTCTAGGCTCTGCAAACCCCTCCTGGGATTTGTGCTGACATACACCTAATCCTACTGGCCTGAATGGTCTGTACAGAATGATGGTGATAACTCACATAAGACATTGCAAATTGATGAGAATTGAAAGCTCCACACTACTTGAAAAAACAGTTCAGCTCACTAAAAAGCCAAATATGGATTAAGGAGCTTAACTTCAAGCAACCATTAAAAATATTAGCCTGAATATTTCTAAGCCTTCTCTAATTCCTCCAGTGAAAAGTATTCCATGCAATAATTAATATTTTGTGTAGCAGATGCCTTGTGCTTTGTATTCCCATTCAAATAGCTCCAAGAGGTATAAACAGAAAATCTTTCTAAGCATTTTCCAGGCGGATTAGAAAACATACTACAATTTATTCTAAAGGAAGAAAAATCCACCTTGCAAGTTACTGAAGATTTAACACCTGCTAGTCCATAAAAACATCTGTTTGAAACAATATTACTGTAAGAATGATGTCACAAACTTCTTCTCCACCTTGCTAATGTCCACTAATTAATGTCAAAATTCACTAAAATTTGAAAGACAGCCAGAAGGATGACTGAAATCTTAAATAATTCTTCCTGGAAGCTTAATTGCCCTGCAGGATTGTGGATCAGAAACATCTTGATTATGTTTTCTCCAGCTTTTGGGTTGTTAAGAATGAAAAACTGTGGACTCACACAGAAGCTGGGAGTTACTCAGCCTGGAGGCCTGGGTAGCTATTAGTCTCCTTAAATCATGCGTTTTTAGTTAGATGAAGCACCTAGAAAGGTAATTTTCTCTATTCTGCAGTCCAAGCAAGAAAACTTTAGCTAGATAAGGTGCCATAAAAACACCCAATCACACTGAAAACTAGCCTATTGTTAGACATTGCAAACACACAATCCAAGACACATTTGCTGTTTGATGACAGCAATTCTCAGCTCTATTTGAATAAGGGGAAAGCTAACTTTGAATATTTTCATTCATTCCCTGAGTGGTGCAGTAAAAACAAGCAAAGCAAAATAGCATCTATGTGCTCGCAGGAGGTATTCCTTTTATTTCCATCACAACTGAAGCAGTCAATGTACCAAGCAGTTCTCAATTCTCCTTAAAAATTAATTCTACTCAGATTCTACCTGGAAGCATTTTTTATCCACTTTCAAAATGAATAAAGGCACTCAGAATAGCTAACTCAGTAACACCTACAAACAGGGGGAGGAAACAAGACAAAAAGAAGAAAAGAATCATCTATGAGAGACCTGTCAACAGTTTGGAAGCTGGTGTGTGTTTGCTACCACCTATTACATTTTCATCTTGTACTCCTTATTTTTTCTTTCATCAATCTGCTGATACCCACTTGCTGACTCTGATTTTATTCTTACATTAAAAGCTCTTTCAGACCATGCTTTGGGTCTGCTTGCACAGCATCTCCTACAATGAGACCCCGATCCATGAATAGTTTTCATAGGTACCATCTCAATATAAATACTAATATTGCTCCAAGTACACCAAAACACTGCAAGAAAAACAAGAAAAAATATTCTAAGATGGTGTCAGAGAATAGTGCACCAGCACAGCTCCCTGCATTCTATGGCCGACAGATTTCCAGTCAGTATTTATATAAATTTATATTAATTTTTTAACTTAAAAATTCAGACACATGGTGAGATCCTTGGGGTTGTTCTGTGCAGGACAACCAGGAGCTGGACTCAATGATCTCTGTGGGTCCCTTCCAACTCAGGATATTCTGTGATTCCTTATTAAATGAAGGGTTTCACCTATAGCAAGCATTAAGGGAGAAATACTGCCAGAGAAGGTGCATCATAAATTTGCATAATTCCCCTCTGCAGATGTCCATTTCCCAGTGCTTGCTCACAAACTCCAGGTCAGATGCCTCATTTTTGTACCCATAGCTAGACTCTGATGCTCACTGTGTACCAGAAAAGGCCAAATGGTAGCACTTCCAAAGGAACGCACAAAGCTTTTAAAAATCCCATGTCTCTTCTATTTCATTCTCAGGGAAAAATCCTTAAAAAAATCCACTTGCTCAAGTTCTGTATGTGCCAGTAAAAACCGACTGTCCACTGCACTGAAAAAACTTACTTTAAATGCTAAATGAGCACTGACATTTTTCTGTTTGTATCCTTCCATAAGGAGGGATCTGTTCCAAAGGCTTGCATTTATTCAATGAACAAGCAATTCGATTTTTAATATAAGCTAATGTGGTGTTATAGATCGGGTTATAACAATATGCCCCATGGAATTGTAAGAGTAGTCTCAGGATGTTCAAGTGAGCAGCTTATTTTCATCAGTATTAAATATCTCTTTTTTTTGTTTGTTTACAACCACATACCAGAAATCAATAAAAAGGACAGCAAGAGCATCAGCTAACCAGCAATTTGGGGTTTACCATGGTAAATATACAGTAGAGTTCTCTCTGAATCAAAATGAATGCATAAAATGGGTATCTTGTTTCTAATGGTAACTCTGTGTTGTCCTCTGAGGTTGGTAATTCCAGCAGCTGAAAAAAAAATCTGAATTCTGACTGTCACAAGTTTAATAACTACAAAATTAATACATTCAATTTTTCTTCTGCTGTGTTAATCATAGATGACAGTAGAATATTTCTGGCCCCTCTTGTAAACAGGCATGATAATTTCTTTAGGAATTTGCTATCTGTTTTAGGACGCCCTTGCATTGAAGTTGAAAGGTAGAGTTAACGGGTTTTATGTATGCAGGAGACCACAAATTTTGCCATCCTTCACCACAAGCTATAAAGAGCAACTTGACAAAATCATTTGTTAAATGTGACAGGAGTATGAAGGCAAGACATTCATCCAAGAGCTCAAATGGATACATGACAAGGTAATACTAATGGCACAAGACAAGACATTTAAAAGTACTGGCTCACCATTACCAGTCTATTTGATCCAATTAGGGCTATTCATCAAGGTAAATAACTACTGGGAAACGAATCTTGTGTGCTCCTGTGCATACTGCAACAAAGTCCAGCCTAAGAGATGGCTTGTGCACCCAGAGATTTGAGTTTCATCCAGGTAACGTCAGATCAGAAGGGAATGTGACTTGAATTTGAATGGTCATAAAGCAAGCTGCAAAAGCACGTCGTGTTTTATTCCAAAAGCAGCACGAGAGCTTTGCTCGTGCACCTGCATTAAAGAATGTCTTTGTGATGCCTTAATTTATGCTGCATTCTGATACAAATATTATGACACACACTATTACTCATAAGACAATGCTTTAGGTTTTTTTCCCCCCCACTGGATTTTTAATTTAGAGGTGAATTCAAAGCATGAATTCCACTATATGAAAGTTCATTTATAAGAGGAGGAAGCACGTTAAATGAAGATCTTGCTTGATTCATTTTGTCAGAGAAAAAACTTTATTAATGAATATAAAGCTAACAGATTAATAAATTTGCCAGACCACCAAAAAATATAGAAGGAAAACATCAAGACCTGCAAATATTTCTGAAAGTATCAGTGGTGTACCACAGGCAGATTTTATGTCTTTCCAGTTCAGTCAGTTTAGTCAGTTTATGGTGCACAGTCAAGTTGCTGGTTTTGATAGCATCATGTTCTACTGTTCTAAGCACTATTTAGGGCTGTTTTATCATTGTCGGTTCACAGCCGTAATTGAGCTCAAAGAGGTTAAATGCCCACCAAAATGATGTTTTCCATGGCTATATAACAATTTTAGAACCAAAATGTCTCAGTGCTACTTCCAGTCTAGTAGAGAATTAAATGTCTAATCCTGACACTGGAAGGTAAAGCCACAGCAGGAGATTAATGACTCCAACAGATTGTTAAACTTTATAAAGCCTGGCAGTACAGAGCTGCCTGTAACAAAAGTTTACCAAGGAGCACCTTATTCACCCATTTTCCATTTAACGTGCGTTGAAACCCAGCTCCAGTTTGCACCTGCAGAGCGCTCCCAAACAGGCATTAATTTAATTGAAAGGGATGAAAATAAAGCCTTCTCCAGTGCAGTTAAGCTGTGTCACCCCACTATGCTGTGAAATTGAATTCTGGAAAATACGGCAGTGACCATTAGAAGCTGCTGCAGAACAGTGCTAAAGAGAAAGTCTCGGTCAATTCTGCAGACTGTGTCACACGAGGATGTGACCAAAGAATGGTAACTTGGGCGATGGGGACAGTAACACCACCAATTATGTCTTGGCAGACGAAACAGCAAAAAAATTAACATTTAAAACATGTATCACACTTGGACACTCAAACTACAGATTTATGGAATACAGTAAATACATATATGTAAGATTTGAGCCTAAGATAAAACAATCAGGAAGAAATGCTGTTACAAAGACAGGTAATACTTATTAGAATCATGAAATACCCTGGACCACAAAGTCCATCCAGTTCCAACCCCCTCCCACGGGCAGGGACACCTTCCACTAGCCCAGGTTGCTCTGAGCCCCGTCCAACCTGGCCTTGGACACTTCCAGGGATCCAGGGGCAGCCACAGCTTCTCTGGGCACCCTGTGCCAGGGTGTCCCCCCCCCTCACAGGGAAGAATTTCTACCTAAAATCTAATCTAAACCTGCTCTCTTTCAGTTTGAAATTCTTAATATATTTTTCCATGTGTGAGCTTTCCTCTCTCTAAGGAAAAACTGCCATAATTAGGAAAGGATTTGGGGTGAATTTACTAATAGAAAGCAAGTTAAAGCGACAATTTTTGACCAGAAATTTGAAAGAGTATAAGAAACACACACAAAAATATTCCTCCTAGTCATAGGCCACTACAAAGGATTCCTCAAAATGGTACATGGCCCGAAGCATGGAAAAAACCCGTTACCAAGTGCTTAGGTACTTAATCTCCATTGATTTAAATTTGTTTGTTTGTTTGTTGGGGTTTGTTGAGGGGCTAAGGTGGGTGGTTTGTCAATTTTCATGGCAGAAAAATTTTATACTGCCTTTCCAAAAAAACATTTTTCAGTGAGAGGAAGCCTCAGGCTTGCTAACAATATTAGTGCAGTTACATAAAAGCAGAGAAAAAAAATGTATGTTTGCGGGAATGATAAACACACAGCCCTCAAACATGTGAAGATTATCAGGGTATGAAGTCTGTCTTTCATGTCTAGATAGAACAATAAAGACCCAACTCTGATTGCAGTGCTGGGATTCTACTAAATATTTATTATTTCTAAAAATAAAGAATTATACAGGGCATTAACAGGTAGAGGACAGTACAGAGATTAAAATCAAAAATGTGGGAAAAACAGAAATACAGGTAGGAACTGAACTAAAAGTGAAAAGCATTAGTGAAGTCAAAAGTCAAAAAAACCCAGAAGTGAAAAGACAGTGATTAACTTTTGCATTCTGTATGACCTGAGAAGGTAGAATTGTGATGAAGTGAATGTGGAAGGATGAAATTGCAGAACAGGAAATTACGTGTAGGAACAAAGAAGGGAAAGACCACAGGAGGTGACCCCAGCAGAGAAAAAAAAGGGATAAGACTTTGAAAAATAACCTTGTGAAAACTGAAGAGAATTGTAAAGAGTCAAAAATGTCACCAAAACTGCAAACCTAAAAGGTCTGATGTAAAAGAGGTGTGACAAAGAAGAGGACAATGACGAAGAATAGAGACAATGGATTAAAAATCCAAAGATTAAATTAAGAATCACAACATACGGTACAGCTTCATATATTGTCTCAGGTCCTGTTTAAAGGATATTTAAATTAAGTAAAGTGGCTTTGGAACTTTATGGGGTTTTTAAAACAAATACAGTAAATAAAGAAAACTAATTAGGGAAAAAGCTGGTTTGGGGAGACGAAATAGCTATTTGGTCAAGATGGGAAGGAAATTTTCTATGAAAATACTTGATGAAGTTATCCTCACTATGAATAGTCAGTTCCAATAAGCATTACAGGTTTAATACAATAAATGCCACATGTGTCACACTTGCAGTCCCACATAACCCAGCTGCATGAACAGCCTGGCCCAGTAAATATTGGCATCAGCTTCTCCAAGACCTAGAGACTGAGCCCAGTGGAAGCTGATGACAGCTCTTGGGTAGAGCTGTCTGTTGGAGTGCCAGACAATAGCTGAAACAAGATTAAAAATTGATTGCGTGCTGCAAAAATGGATTTCTCATCATCCTGTCCAAGAGTCACTCAGAGTCATGAGCGGATCCTGCCCCATGGACAGAGATGACTGATATCTGATACTATCAATTATCATCCACACCTTTCAAAAGGCCCTTACAGCAGCGAGATCACAGCCTGGGTTTTGTTCTTGGGTTTGTTTTGTTGGGGGTTTTGTTGTCTTTTTCCTCGTTTTGTTTATACTTTGTTTTCTTCTCCTTTGCAGTAATTTTTACACAGTACGGACTGGAAACAAAATCTTTTATATCTGGTTGCTTAATATCAAGTAGAACATAACAGTAAAGATATTTCATAACACTTGGAAATAGTTAGTGAACAAAATTAATGTCAATTAAGAAACAAATGCAATGTTGAAATCCCATTTGGCAATTAAACTGTATGTACTTTGCCACTGCTCATAAAGCCATTAGGAAGATGGAATTAGAGAAGTCTTTGGAAAAGGATTATGTTTTCTTCCATGTTTATAGTACACCCTACCTCATGCTACTGCATTATTGATAATGAACACTTGAAGCTGTTGTTATGAATCCAAGCTTCTCTAAGTTCCTTTAGCTGATGTGACTATAGGTCATTCTTGAGCTGACACTACAGAACAGTGAAAGCTTCTTTATATAAAACTATTATCAACAGAAATCTCTTGAAACACATTTCTGATGGGTTTTTTTGTCTTTTTTTTTTTTTTTCTCTGGTTTGTGGGGGTTTTTATTTATAATGTAGCAACATTATACACTTCTATTGAGCTTCTCCCACATTTACAATGTCTTTTATCAAGAAGGGTTTAAAAACTCCAGACTTGTTCCACTGCAGTGATTGCAGAGGTAGGCATCTTCTAAACACAAAGATTTGTTGAAATATCTGAGGTTTTATGAAGGCTCATTATTTGAGGAATAATACACAAACTATGTGCAGTAATCTCTTCCAATGCAATAGAGCTGTCACTGAGTTTTGCCTCCTAATTCTTCACAAGGCACTTTGAAAGGCCAACCTCTGCTCACAACTTCAGTTAAAAAAAAAAAAAAAAAAAGATAAAATCAAGTCCTGTTTCAAAAAGCAGAAGCAACCGTAGTTACTACACCGTGGGTTTTGCCAGAAAAAATAAAAAGTCCATCATGAGTATTATGTTGCAGATCAAAGTTTCCTTTGTTTAATGAAAATGTTACACACTGCAGGCTTACCCAAAACTACCTGATATGGGCATATTTTCCTGAAATATAGAACCATATGTGCATCAGTAAACATTATGTGTAGAGTAAATTAAACCAAGCCTTATAATTAGGCAGTAAGGAAATTACTGCAGACCTGAAAGAGTAAATCAGCAGTATTAAAGCACTCTCCATTTCCTCTGGAGCACTTCAGAGCACTATAAAAACCTCAATGTCACAGTGATAAACACCCAGAAGTGCATTTTGAGGGAGACAAAGGCATGTGCATTCAAAGAAGTTCAAATCAAAATCCTTGATTGTAATTCAAACAGTGCATTTTCCCTAAGTTTTCAGTTCAGATTTTTGAAAATGTTTCTAGAAGTCCTTTCCTGAAGTAAATAACATCAGTTTTCTACTGAATGGGAGCAGACAAAAAATTGAAGTATTGAACAGCATGCTAGGGGCTCACAGCTCTTTCAGACCACGTTGGTGACATTCAGAGTGTCCCTACTCCTGTGGCCATAAATTCAGCAGAAACTGGAAGAGTAGAGGACTTTATCAAGTGGAGCATTGCTATCTCTGCCTTCTAAGCCAGTATTACACCAAACTCCTGACTAACACCTTTGTACAAGCTGTAAAACCTAGAAAAGAACTACAAACCTAGAAAAGAACTACGCACAATGCAGTGCACATATATTAAATGAATACAAGGCATAAACATTTGCACATGACAGAAATAAATCTGTATTAGCATCTGATAGACTGCTTTTGGGAAGCAGCTTCCAGATTTCCATATTCAAGAGCACTTGGAGTCACTGCAGGAGAAAATAAAACCTATTAAGCAACAAGGTAAAGGGGCTGAGTTTCTCACAAGCAAAAGCTGATGCCACAGGTGGCCTTAAGTTCAAAGAGGTTTAGATTAATTCGTGGCTGGCTCCCTTTAAAAAATGTGTCAAGATACATTTTCATGCAACAGAATGGGGCAATCTCAGCAATAACACGGCACTTTCCCTTTTTTCCCAAAAACTCCTCCTTGGTAATACAGCACAGACTCTTGTGGATCATCTATTTAAGCGTGACCTCACTTCAACTCTGCCTTTGCAAAATAAATCTTAATAAACACTCCTGCAAGACTAAATTTTGAAGTTACAACCTGCTTGGAAGTTCTGCTACTACTTCACACTTGCACGAAGCTTTGCATCTTCAGAACACTGCATCAACTCTCTTACAAACTCTCACAGTGTTATGTGAGCTCGGGAAGGTCTGTGACCCTTTTGTTCTCTCTGTTTTCTTTCCCTATTTAAATTATACAGATCTTGAATTTAAAAAGGTGCCCTTCAGGATCTATAATGCTACCCAATGTCCTCTTGTTTGCAACAAAGGGCACATCAGAGACGAACACACTTCCCCAGCGCCCCCAGAAATGCACCAATTGCTGCACTATCGACTGGCTCTACCGCTGGAAAGTCAAAGGACTCCTCACACAAACCTACCTTTAGGGTGCCTAAAGTAGGAAGCAGATTTTTCATGACTCCCTATATACAAAGAGCTTATACAAAATACATTCTTGAAACCCCAAGTCAACCTCCAGAGATGAACTCCAGTGACTGTAAGAGTGACTGAAGGAAAACCACTTTATATCACCACCCAATTTCCATAACTGACTTCCCTCTGCCCCCTCTGTATGAGTTTTTTATTTCTCTGGGTGTGCTCTTCATTTGCTTTGGGTAGGTGAAAGGAGTTTGTTATTTAATATATATTGTTACTAGAATTTGGTTCACTGTTTTCCACTGAAGATTTTGTTTTGCTTTTTGAGACTTTATGCTTCCCCTGGGCTTATATCTTACTATTCCGATGCTGTGTACCTCCTAATGCTGGTACAACACAGAATACCTCAAGTGAGGCAGCTTCACCTTCAAAAGCAATTTTGTTTTCTGTGCTTCAGATTATCCTTCTAAAACTGGACAAAAAGTCTTGCTTGTCCTCACAGAACATAGTAAAGAGAGGATAAACAAAAAATAAGTCGGTTAATCATGATTCAGAGCACCAAGATTTAATTTCTAGGTGCTGCTGGTCCTCTCTACAGCATTTGCAAGTCATCTGGTCTGTGTGTGAGACAGTAGCTTTGCTGCAAAAAGATGATGGTAAGATTTCCTCTTTTGGAGGAAGTCCTGTGTTTTCCTCAAAGCATTTACATTCTGTAAAGAAGCAACCTATGCCTATACTCGAGTAGAGAGATTTAAGCCCACAGACTGAGCACATTATATAAGTGTCTATCCATAATACAATTGACATTGTATGGGTTAGCTGCGATAAAATCTGTTCCAACAGAACACATTCTTTCAGTTTTAGGTGTCCCGTCACTCTAATTCTATGAGTTAATATTCATGGTTTTTATTCTGAGAGTCCTTCTAGAGTCTACACCAATTTTTGGCAGGCTTCAAAGTGCTAAACATTTTTTTTTCCCCTAAATAGCATTCATAAACAGCAATACAACTTAATCTACGTGGAAGTGAGTGACATAAGGAGCAAATGGAGACACGCTGCTGCTCAAGGGCTGGAACAGAGAGAGATGACAAACAAGCCTAAGCACATGCTGAAGCCTGGGATCTAGTTCAAACTGGGGTAACCCATATTAAACAAAGGACAACGATTTGCAAGTACTTTCAGGGACCTATCGAGTTGATAAAAACTGAGTATGATTAAAACATTGTCACCAAGGTCTTTGTTTTACCAAATTTGAATGAATTAATTACAGGAGGTACTTGTCTCATCAACATTTAACCTTTTGAAAGTTTGACTTGCAGCCTGATACAGCTACTGAAACAGTACTACCAAGGATTTAATGATCATTGTGGGTGCCTTCCAGCTCAGGATATTCTGTGACTAAAAGATAAAATAATAATTGTAGATTGAAGGGAGGGATGTTAGAGAACGTGGCTGATAACAGACTGATGAAAATCATGCCCACAGGTGTAAGACACCAAGTGTCTTACAAAGGTATTTGCAAGAGCACATCCTGGCACAGGGGAATGTAAATGACTGATCAAATATACATAAGGGTCATGTGAAAGGATGTACTTACTGCATAATACATAAAGAATTGATTAGAGGTATAAAAAGGGCAAATATGACCTGGATATGTAAATTTTTTTTTTTTTTTAATTTGGCTTCTGCAGAGTGTGTGCCTGGTAGAAAGACACCACAGCACAGTCATTATTAATACTAGTTCATGCCTAAATGGCCAAACCTGATCCTGAGTACCCCAAAGTGTGTCCCCATTCCTGATACTGATAGTGGCTACTGGGAAAAGCAGACACTGAAAAGAAGCAATCAATATCCTAACCCATCAGAAAGAGGGAGAACTCACCCAACCAATTCAGAAATCTTGGAAGTGACTATCTTACAGCTTTTAGCCTACAAATGAGCTCAGATGAAATTGGCAGTATCAAGGACAAACCCCAGAGACACCTGAAAGCCATTTGTGGGAGATCATGTAATAAAACAAGAGAAGCGAAGGCTTCCAGATCTTCCAGCACCTTCCAGTGCCTAAAGGGGCTGCAAGAGATCTGGAGAGGGACTTTTGGAAAGGGTATGGAGTGACAGGACGGGGGAAATGGCTTCACACTGGCAGAGGACAGGGTTACAGAATCACTGAATTTTTAGGGCTGGAAGGGACCTCTGGAGATCATCCAGTCCAACCCCCTTGCCAAGGCAGGGGCACCTGGAGAGGTGACACAGGAATGTGTCCAGGTGAGTTTGGAATATCTCCAGAGAGAGAGAGACTCCACCACCTCCCTGGGCAGCCATTCCAGTGCTCTGCCACCCTCAACACAAAGAAGTTCTTCCTCAGGGAACTTTTAGTTAATGGCCATTAGTCCTTGTCCTGTTGCTGGGCGTCACTGGAAAGAGTCTGGTACCATTCTGTGACCTCTGCCTTGGAAATATTTGTACGTATTGATGAAATCCCTCTTATTCTTCTCTTTTCCAGATTAAACTGGCCCAGCTCCTGCAGTCTCTCCTCATACGAGAGATGCTTCAGACCCCTCACTATCTTTGTGGCCTCTGCTGGACTTTCTCCAGTAGCTCCTTGTTTTAAATGTACTGAGGAACCTGAGTTATATTTTGGGAAAAAATTCTTCCCTGTGAGGGTGGTAAGGCCCTGGCACAGGTTGCCCAGAGATGCTGTGGCTGCCCCTGGATCCCTAGAAGTGCCCAAGGCCAGGCTGGATGGGGCTTGGAGCAACCTAGGATAGTGGAAGGTGTCCCATGGCAGGGGGTTGGATAGAGGTGGATATTAAGGTCCCTTCCAACCCAAAGCATCCTGTGATTCTATGAAAATCCAGTGAGGAATGGCAGCATTAAGCTATGAGCTGGTGAGATGTGTCTGCTTCCAAGAACTTTTTTAGTCTGACTTAGGTTGATGTTTTTACTGGCAGTTTATAGTAAGACATATAATTAGATCTCCATAATAGTTTCCCAATTCCCAGGAGAGTTTAAATGATGACTTTAAAAGATGTAATTCCACCAGAAAAAGAAATATTGAAGCGACTGTGAATTGTGAGGCGGAATTTTAGCACCATGTGTTCCATCCACAATCATTTCCCATGTCTGCATGTTCTGCAGATAATGAAATCAAATCTCAGAAATAAAGAGCTAAGTGACCTGGGGAGAAAAGGAAAAATCAGTCTTAGATGGGTGATTTCTGAAGACTTGCAAGGCAGCCTAACTACCAACTGGGAAAAAAAAAAAAAGTATTCTTCATCACCAAACATCTGTTGCAGGTTATCTAGTTTTATGGGGTTAACATTAAACTTCCAAAGTCTGAAAAACAAGATTTAAGAAGGATTCATTAAAAACAAAAGGCATGATGATATTGAAAGTTGGTTGCCTCAGCAATGATTTAGCCCAAAATTGAAAGACTGAAATAGTGGAACTCTGTAATCTCCACTGCAGTTCATTTCCTCAGAATCTTCAGGCCCCTCTCCTCAAACATTACACCCAGCTCTCAGTGACACCCTCACACTCTGGAATTGAGCAGGGAGTGCACAGGCAGGTCTGGGCAGATGCACACAGGTACACTGCTGATTATTCATGTGATGAAGCAGAACACTGATTAAGATTCTGAAGGATCATGATTTACAGTGAGAACGCACATTGTTGAAAGCAGACTCCATCTTCCTCTACATTTGTGCAAAACCCAGCACAATTATGATTTAATCTTGATTAGTTTACTAGCAACTGCCACAATTTAATAAACATTATACATGATTAACTTTCATAAATATCAGAAACTGTATTAAAAGCTTCATCTCCAAGCAGGAAAACACAGCATCTGTGCTTCACTTTACCCACATCCAGAGTTCCAACCTCTCTGAGACTGAACATTCCACGGGGGTAAATACACATGAGAAGCACACAGCTTATTAAGAAAGGTGCCATTTTTATATCACGTTTCAGAGTAAATTTGGCTTTAGGGATGAGTAATTCAGGCAACTGCTGAGAGCCTCACACAGAACTAACTCATGTGTTAGTCTGCTACTTCCTTGAAGCAGTAAGAACAGAGGTGGGAGGCAACACATGGTCCCAGCTCCACTGCAGAGCTGAGGATCCCACAAATTTGGAGGTCAGAACAGCAGAGATCTTTCTTCTGTCATTAGCTGAGCAGCAGATGTGACACCAGGCTTTATACAGGAGACTCAGTGATTCATATTGTCTGTAAGTCCACTGCAATAGGTCTGTTATTTGGCAAAATAAGCTCTGAGAATATGATCTTCAAACACGTCTGCTGACGGCTGAGAAGGAAGAGCTGAAATGAGCTGAGTTGTAGCAGGGCAGAGCACGAATTTCAAAATGCATACAGGGGCCACTCTTTCTGAAACTATCATGCTGCAAAGAGGTATCTGGAGATACATTTAAATCTTTACTTGGTTTGGCAGTTTTCTGGATTTGGGATAATTTTCACAGAGGCCAGGTAGAATTTTCATTAGTATTATTATTATTACTATTATTGTTATTATTATTTAATTTTACAGAAAATGCAGAACTGGGATCATCTCAAATGGAGAAAAAAGAAGTCAAAAGAGGCAATCTGTTCTGCCTTAACTTGCAGGTGCAAAGAGAAACCTACAGATCTCTCCCTTTTCATTGCCAATATTCTTTCACTTCTTTTCCATCTCAAGCTTTTCAAATTAAACTTTCTTTCTTACCACAAAACACAATGATAAATGTAATATAAGAAAGCCAAACGTCATGTCTTGAACTAGGTTTTGCAATTATTCATAAAATCATAGGATAGTTTGAGTTAGAAGGGGCCTTTAAAGGTCATCTGGTTCACTTCCCTGTGCCATGGGCAGGGCCATCCTCAACGAGACCAGGTTGCTCAGACTCACCGAATCTGGCCTTGAGTGTTTACAGGGATGGGGCATCCACCTCTCTGGAAAAATTGTTATTTATTATGACTTTCTGTATCTTCATAGGATCTTTCTTTAATACAGTACCTTAGAAGTTCTCTTTGAAAATATTCTGCTCTTATAATTTTTCTTTTTCATATTCTGCTCATCTTTCCAGTTACTCCAGTGAGAGTATTCCAATAAAACTCAAATAAGCACATATGCCAGTGTTTTTATGACCGGGGTTTTTGGGCTGCCACGGCAGGGAAGGTCTGGACAATCTGCCTCCCCTCCCACATGGAAAGACCATTGGGGGTTACACTTGGAATGCATTTCTTTCTCCCTTTCTCTTGTCTCAGGAAATGCTGCTACTTTGCTTAATGTCATGTGCAATGTAGGGCAGATTTAAATGAGGACGCCAATTCTTTATACCCCCACATGTGGCAGAACCAGTCTGAAGCTGGAAAACAATGATTTCCTTGGAAAATCAAGAAGCATTATAAAAAGCATGGCTCACCTGTCTTCGAAGGTCTCGTGTTTTCTTGGTCATCTTGTCAATGGCAATGTTGAGTGGGTCCCCCTTCTCCTTCCTTCCAGTCTGTTGAAAAAACCGAAACTTTAGAGTTAGAGAAAAATGCTCCAGGTAATATAAACTTTAAAAAAAAAATAGTAAGGATTCATCAAAGACAATTTTTGCTGCTTTTTTTGTTTGCTTCCATTGACTTGTTATTTCCAAAGTAATGTTTTTAATGTGTTTATGTACAGGAGGCACAGAAGATTCTTTTAAAACAATCCTAAAGTGATAAGAACAAAGATTAAGGTGACTCACTGGAGAGTTCAGAACTTTTCCACCAATAAATTATGTGCATATATTATAGCTAATACTCCAAAAAATCTGGCAAGACCTTTCACTATAAAATGAATATTAAGAGTTTCTAATCTCCATCCTGCCAGGCACTGGGAATGTTAAACATGATAATAACCAGCAACACAGCTTGAGGACAGAAGGAAAATGGTCCCTACGCCTGTAACAGGAATCATATTGGCAGACATTAGGTTCAGTATAAAGAAGAATTCCACTTAAAACATTTTCCTGCAGGAAGTCTCAAAGCAAAACTCCTCACGAAGATTAAAAGGGGGAAAAATGCCTTTTGTGGCTCATAACCAATGGGGGAAAAATATGGTTTTTAGGTTCAATGGCACAAAAAAGCATTAAGTGACTTTGTTAGCTGTATTACCTTTCTCTTAAGAGAAAACTACTTCTCTAAAGATTTGTCACATCTCTTGCACACTGAACTCTGTTTGAAAGCTTTTCATCAAGAATCAAAATGATCTTCCATTCTTTCTGGCAGTACTCTTTCCTTCCCAAGGCTGTTTTCAAATGCTCCTATTTAGAATTGTTCCTTGCATATGATTAAGAGCGATTTTCTCTCTCCAGCTGAGCCTAATAGCACACGTTTCTGGGAGCTATTGAGAAGTCACTTTTGGGGTGGGATGGGGATTAAAGATACCCTTTCAATGATATCCTCTCACATGTACAGCACAGTTATCAACCCTACATTGGCAAGAGGCCTCTGTTCCAGTCATTGCTTTAGGCATTCACTCCAGAGAATGCCTGCTTTCTGTTATTGACTGTAATTCTAATTACGACATGAGGCCAAAGCTTTTATGATTATTTAGAAATCTGTATAACCCATCCCCTTTTTTTATTTAGAAATTCAAACATAACAGTATCAAGTGCCACCAGAATTTAATACTAAACATAAATCTACCTCTTAGCTTTCTAAAAAGAATCCATTACCAATTCTGGAGTTAATCATACAAATTGACACAAGAAAACAGAGAGAAAGCATTTTCTACCACACAGGAGGAGGCATCTGTGTCACCCGCTGATATTTTTATCTCACTTTTCTTGCGTTCATCCTTTGACTGAGTTCTTCTGGTCCCCAGCTGAAGGACCACGTCTCTTCAGCCTGAGCAATGTCAGCACAGGCTTTTAGTTTTAGATGTCCTGAATTCAGTCCCTGGTATTTTGTTCAAGACAGCAGCTGCCATATGTGCACACAATCGAGCCTGTTTTTCAAGATGAAATTTCACAATAATGCTGAGGCAGATAAGTGTGGTTCAGGAAGCCTCTCCTGACTGTTGGAATGGTCCAACAGGGACTGACAGATGAGCCAGTCTCAGCCAGGTGCTAGCTTGTCAGACTACAGAGTTGTATCCTAAGAAAACTTAGGAAAAAGGAAAATTATTCCAGCTGTGTGCTGTGCACTTGCTGCACCAAGTTTCCTTGGTGACATTTGTGTTCTGGGATGCTTTATTTTTCCAGTCAAATAATTCAATTTATTTAATATTCTTTAAATTCTTCTCTTCCTTCTCATTGTTTAAGCCTTAATGGACTGGATCAGAAAGATCCATAATCACAGAAAATATGTTAAAACTTTTTTTTTTTTTTTTTAGGACAGAGATAACCTTTGTTTGGCACTTTTTTTTCCTTATTTTTAATAAAATCAGGGCATAATTTGCTAAACAGACCAAAATTCCTGTAAGTATTAATTCACTGTGAATAATCAACGAGCAAACACCATGGCACTTAAGGCTACACAGGGACAGTATTTTACTGCTCTCAAACAAAACAATTCCTCTTCACTGATCTCATGCAGGGCACATGTATTTTGAATTCACCACCAACATGGTGAGGTCAAGCAATTAATGCTTGGCACCCACTTAGGGGGTCAGAAAGTTGTCCTTGAACAGGAACTTGGGAATCCTTCCAGGGTAGTCAGCTACGGGATACAGTAACACTAAACAAATTAAGCATTTGATAAACTGTACCATTTAGAGGAAAAGCCTCCTGGTTATTGGAAATAAAAGTAGAAATTTTGAGATTGACCTCAAAGTTTGTAATTCAGGTTCCTAATCTGGGTATTTTGTATGTCTCGTAGGAGGAAACGCTCACTGAGAGTAGGCCCATGGTAGCCTAAATCCAGCATCTCTCCTAAGCCTCTCTTCAGATCTGTCCGGTAACTTTTTGACTCCAGTTTTAAATAAACAGTGTTTACATAAACAGTGGCCCTTAAGGTACATCCTATTGTGAAACACAAAACAACTGGGAACCCTTCTGTGACCCTTAGGCCACACAACACAAACTGTCAATATCCATCTGGCCGGTCCCTTCTCCCTCCAAAACACATTGCTGTGCGCAACTGCCCAAATTGTGCCTCCATGCTGCCTGAGATGCTAAACGGGATGAACCAGTGTAGATACAAAAATGCTGCTAGCAAGGATTTTCTTGCTATTTTCTAAGTCCATGAGAGACTTTTCTCTCTCACAGAAGAGGCAGCAGAGTAGGTAAACAACCAAACACCTCCAGCCTTGAGAAGTCTTGTTTATAGTATAGTAGAAAAATATTTTGACAATGGATGTTTTAGGATTTTAGCCAATCACCCCAAGGGGTGGCTGATCCTTGTCCAATTAGACTGTGAAGAAAAAAGTCTATAAAAGAGTTTGTAAAATAATTAAATAAATCAATCTTGCTGCACAATTCCTGCCTGCTGGATCTTCTCTCCTCCTCCTCCCTATGGCTGCAGGACACGGTGATATACCATAGGGCCTAGGGCTACAGTAATAAACCAGTCTGTGCTGGAAAACGAAACCAAACCAAGAGATCCAGCTGAGCTCTCTCAAAGGCAGTATTTTATTAACTTACACAAATATGGCTGAAGTGTCACATTCTGCACCATTTTTACTTATCCAGGAATTTAAAGTGTCCTTCAGCTGTTACTTATAAAATGGCTACTCCCTTTTAATCTGTATACAAACCCCCTTCCTCATTGTATGATTTCAAAGAAATTTGTTTAGTAAATCACATTATTGGAAAATAACTAGCATGGCATGTGATGCTACATAGCTTCAGGCAGGTCTGTCAAACACCATCTGCTCTGTGCTGAAAATATAAGTTTATTAAAGTTTATTTATTTAAATCCTTAAATACTCTTATTTTATTGTTGCTCTGTGATAAATTTTTGGCCTTCATTCCTAGAAGGGATAGAAAGGAATTTATTTATTTCCTGAAAAAATGAAAAAGCTTGGTATTGAGCCTTTTGCCATTTCTCTGTTAATCTTTTTCAGCAAAGGGAAGAAAGATACTTTGGGATGAAAAGGAAGTAAAAATTGCTGCTGGCATTGAGTTAAAAGGAGAAGGAGGAGAAATGCACAGAATTCCTTGAATGCCAAAATATCCGTATTCAAGTTCCTATGGACAGAATTACATCTATTCATGGTGTAATGAGGAGAACTTTGCTACAGGAGAATATATTAATCAAGTCCCTGATTTCTAGTGACCATTAACAGCATTTGCATACTGCTTGTACTCAAGATACTTTCAAACAATTTTCTCAGTCTGAGCTGCTTCCATTCTAACTTTCTTAGAGCTTTTCCCTGCCCATTTGATTTATTCTCAGTTCAGGACGAGCCAATTCCCATAGTCTCCTGACCAGGGGCTGCAGAGCCCCCCAGCTCAGGAGAGGGTCTTCCACTGCATTTCTACCCCAAGGCTGCAGTTCCCTCCCAGGTCACTCAACGCCAGATCCAGCTCCCTGAATATAATATTCAAGTGTTTTTAAGCCTGATTTGCCACCTGACGTGAGAAGCTGTGTCATTTCTCAACACATCCATGTCTGGTAAGTGAAGAAATCAAGCTACTGACTGTTTTGATACTACAGAAAATGCCCACAGTCCAACCAGTGTCAACAATATTACCTGAACAATAAAGACAGAATACAGACATTTATATTAAGCAAAGTCTGAAAAGCTTCACAGGTAAAACTGCATGATATTAAGGCTAGAACTTATTTATACAGGGAACTTCAAATTCATTTGGATCTCTGCTAAGGTATGGCACTGGTTTTCCTTTTTACAAAGATCTTTTCCTCTCCTTCCTTTTTTTTCGTTTTACAGTTTAAACTGTTAGAGTAAAATATTAAATCCCCAAAATATGTATCACACCTATTAAGGACATTTACATCCCACGATTTGCTCATTACCAAACTCTTTTGATCAGCACGAGGTACTTAAAAGGACACTTTTCTAACCCTAGAGAATATCACAGAACCAAGAAAAGGACAGTCAGACCAATCAGCCCAGAGACTCAGTGCATTTTAGATGAAATATGGTCAACCTTGGAAGAAGATGCTCCAGACTGGAACTGTGTTGCTGGTTTTTAACAATTCCAGATACCACTACTAAGGAAATCACAGAGCTCCACTTTCAGCATATGAAACAGATGAAATTGCTACTACCAGAATTATTATTAGAAAGACAGATGTTACTGTAATGAATATCCTTGCATTGAAAAGTTAGGATCAATTAGAGATGTGAGAGAGACAAAGCCACTACTTGGAGCACATTATTTTAGAAAAATGCCAGATGATCAAGGCTGACAATGGTAACCTATAAAAGGAGGGCATGGTGTGCCAAGAAATACACAAGAAGTGGGGCAACTGCAGGCCTACAACATAATATCACAGACAAACCCCCAACGTGCATCCCAACCAAAGGAGTGATCTCAGAGAGCACTGTTTTCCTTTCAAGTTTGTAATTTACAAGCTCAGGGTTTCAATTTAACAATAACAATATTAACAACAATAATCTGTGTAAGATGTTTTGGAACCACTATTTTCAGACATTCCCCTGTTTGCTGCTTTAGATGTCAGCCAAAATATCTGGGAGAGCTCAAGCTCCTTAAACATCATGTGTTCCACATCCAAGACACCCTCACTACTGTTTCAAGTAATTTAGCCTCCAGGAGACAGCTGGAAAGATTATCTATTGATCCAAAAGCTCCCAAACACTGATATACTTTCATATTTTCATCATCTCCCAGGTGGAGGGCTCCATTATTTACAGTTTATTGAGAACTTCAATATCACAATGTTTTATTAAGGTGTAAAATGCTTCTCAAAAATATATCTGTCCTAATATTTTATTTTAAATGTTGGACAACATCAGTCCTTTAAAACTATGCCAATGTTCAATAGCCCTTTTAAAAGTGATGAAGAGAAGCTTAGTACTAAAAGGAAAAACATTTTAAACAACAGGCATAGGCTGCATCAGTGCTTTTAAGCAGACATCTAGGTTTAAACACACCAATACATAGTCCCCTTCTGACAGAAGACGATTCCTTTTGGGTCAAAAAAAAGCAAAACAATATATTCTAGGAGAAGTGGAGACTAAATTTCACTGGAAGTTGAAAATTCTAGCGATTTTATAGGGAGATGGGTCAGGAAAACCAGTTTTACAAAATCTGTGTGATTCCTCTACAGATGAACTGAAAAAGACATCTTAAAATAATAAATTTAAGGAAAAACTGAACAGTAAGAAGTCTCTTGGGAGTGTGGTATGAACAGGAATTACTGCTGTACTCAGCCCAGTGATTTTATCATATTTTTATTCCTATAAATTATTTTGGTTTTAGAATTTATTCTAAGTAACTACATTGGTGGTTCTGTAATCACCCGTTTTCCAGCTTCAGTTTTGCTATAGAAACCCCTCCTGTGGAATGAAAAATTTGTATGCTCCCATTTCCTCTTAATAATTCATTTATTTCTTCAGGAGAAAAAAAAAAAAAAAAAAAGAATTTTGCACATAAAGGGGGTAAAAAAGGTTGTGTAGTAAGGCCTGTATATTAAGGCTAGAACATAGAATATATAGAATATATATATCCTTCTATAGCTTTGTTTAGGTGGTTGCACAGAAGAAAGGCTGAGTCATCACTGAGAAAGGACAAGACAGAAGTCATGGAATCACAGAATGGTTTCGGTGGGAAGGGACCTTAAAGCCCATCCCATTCCACCATGGGCAGGGACACCCTCCACTATTCCAGGTTGCTCCAAGCCCCATCCAACCTGGCCTTGGGCACTTCCAGGGATCCAGGGGCAGCCACAGCTTCTCTGGGCACCCTGTGCCAGAGTCTCATCACCCTCACAGGGAACAATTTCATCCTAATATCTGATCTAAACCTGCTCTTTCAGTGTGAGGCCATTCCCTCTCATCCTATCAATCCATCCCTCGTAAAGCCTCTCTCCATATTTCCTGGAAGTTCCCTTCAGGCACTGGAAGGCCCCACTGAAGTCACCCCAAAGCCTTCTCTTCTCCAGGCTGAGCAATCCCAATTCTCCCAGCCCTTCCTCCCAGCAGAGCTGCTGCATCCCTCTGATCCTCCTGGTGCCTCCTGTGGATTGGCTCCAGGTGCTCTGCAGGTGGAGTCTCACCTGGGAGGGGCAGAATTCCCCCTCCCCTGCTGCCCAGGCTGCTGTGGATGCAGAGATCTCAGCTTGTTCATGACGAGGCTGCTTTGCAGTAGAACTCTGAGTTACAGCCCCTTCCCTTCCACACAACTGCACAGTTCTAGAACGCCACTCACTAAATAATCTGCTCATAAATGTATGATACAGACAATAAGTTGTCCTTAAATAAAACAATTGCTCTCAGCAGTGTTTAATTACCTTGTGATCAGTGAGTCTATTTGGTTCCAGGGTAGCATGAATAATTACAGCTACGGAGAAAGCTGGGGAAGCCACATCTTTGCAACCTCAGATAGTAAATAAAGTCAATAAAATTAAAATAAACCATGAGCTGGACACAGTATCAGTACCTGAGGTGTGCAAATCTTATCCCTGGCTTGCATCCAAGCAAGTTTTATCTACGTCTGTACATAATTAAAATTAAGTATGTAATAAAATAAAGAAATAATGAAAACTGTACCCATTAATGGCTGAAGATTCTCTTGTTATAGTTTATGTATGTTTTTTTATGCAGGCCACATCACCACAATATCTGAATGCCTTCAAGTGGTGAATTGGTGAATTAATTGGTTTGTTTAATATCACCCATGTGCAATTTCTTCTTTTATCCTCTCCAAAGTGGGAAAACTTGTGTGTAGGGGAGTATTTTACTTTGGTTTGTGGCCATTATTTTTCTTGTTTTGCAAAATTCACTTTTGTAACTACTTCTTGTCTTTTGGCAATAACCAAAGATTTTCAGAAACATTATCAGTGACAGCAGTTGGATTTGAAACACCAGTTAGGATTAAGGTTTGATCATACTGGTTCCCAAGTGGCAGCTGCTATTATTGATTGATATTTACCCATAACCATGTACTGGCATCTAAGCTTCCAAAAAAAAAAGAAAAAAAAAAAAAAGAACTGGCTGAAGAATTTATACTTATAATGATATCAGAGGCTGCATAAAATGGAGAACTTTTTCACTCTTGAGAATGAAGGCAGCAATGTTTTGGGTTTGGTGATTTTTTTTTTTTCCCCCATTTGTAGAGGATACACTGAATATTTCTGTATTCTGTGTATTTTTGAACAAGGGTTTCCAACATCACTGTGGTGAGGACATATTCCTGCTTTTCTAGCTGCTAGCCAAGACTAGGTTTTACAGCATACTGGGGCACTGAAAATTCAGAAAAGGCATCTGGTGGGATTTTCCTAAGTGAAAAGGCACGTGTAACTTCCAAATCTCATTGATTTTTATTGCATAAAATACATGCATTGTTTGGGGAGTCTTTTTGGAAGGAGGAGAAAGCAATGCAGCTACGAGAAATTCTTCCCCCTGGCAAGAATATCCTGACATCATTTAAGAGTTGTGTCATTTAATTAAAGTCAGATTATAAAGTAGCACACTCTGCCATTCCAGAAAGCAGCGATAGCACTCAGGGTAGGACCATCCCATTTAATTTTACCATCTTGAAATACTGAATCAAATTTAGTTATTTTAGCTCCTTCTATGTGCAATATATAGTGACAGGCGTTTTTAGAGCACCCATCTGTCTTGCGTATTTATTTTAATACAGAATACTTATCATCACAGGGGATTGCTTCTCTCCACTGACAGTGGAGGGGAGCTTGAAGTACTTGATGATTAATTCTTAAAAGAATACTAAGCTACATGAGATAAACTGCCTATGTAATAACTGCAATGGCTGCCCAGCCCTCCTAAGGATCAGGATGAAGACTGTATCTTGGACAAATGTGTGAATTGCATAATTTTCTTCCAGAGAATTAAAAAATACAGCATTATAAGGGTGTGCTTTTTACAAGCTTCTGCACAAGACATTCCTGTCCTCCCAGGATGGGATATTTTGAGGTCCTGAAAATAATTCACGTTTTTCCCTCTCTCTGAAAGAAACACACTCCATAATTCAGATTCAATATTGGAGATTAACAGTCTCAGGTCCTTTTCAAGCTGGAAGCCTGTCACAAGTAGGGTCCCTCAGGGGTCAATATTGAGCTCAACATTGTTTAATATTTTCAAATAGGCAAAAGAGATGTGGGCAGGCTATGGAGGTCCAGAGAGGGGCCAGGAGGATGATCCAAGCACTGGGAAGCTGCCATGTGAGGAAAGGCTGAGGGAACTGGGTCACAGAAACATCACAACTTAATGAAGAAAACCAAAAATCCCTCCAGTTATATCTGGATTTCTCTAATCAGGCAAAGACACACGGCAACATCACCCTAATTTGGAACTGAAGATTGCTGATAATGGGGGGAAACAAGGGAATGCAGCTGGAAGAGCCAAGACTAATAACCTGAGAGAGGTTTTCTGCTATGTCCTCGAGAAATCTCTGGCAGTGTGTGTGTAATGTGATCTCTGTCGCTGGGAATGCAGGGGAAAGGAGTGTTAGCATGCAAGTCTACTTCTCATCCTGGTGTCTGTCCTACTGTCCTTGGGAGCTGTGATGGGATGTCTGTGAAGCTTCTCCTCATTCCTTCCTGTTTGAGGGGTGATTTTATAACAATATGTATTAGAATTTTAATCTGGCGGAGTATTTGTTGTAGTTAAAGAACATCTTTTCCTTTGCAATGCTTACTCAGAGGACTCAAAGAGGAAAACATCAGGGTTTTCATAGAAGAAACTGCACATTTCTATTCAGAAAATGTTGGTACAGAAAATTGATGCTGTTACACTTAAATGCTTACAAAAAATAGAATTTTTGAGGAAAGAAATGTGAATGATGTAAACTGATATAAAAACATCAGCCTTACTGAAGCCAAACTAATTTACACCAGCTGAGAATCTCCCCACTCATCATTTAAGCAAAATCTTGCAGATGTTTCCATTTAGAAGGTCAGAAATGTTTACTCCAGAATTCAAACTTATTCTAATTTCTTCACAGACTTCTACTTGCAAAGGGTCCACTACAAACTCCTCATTTAACCACCAAGTGCTGTGCAGCTGTAAATTGCAATCTGCTTTTAAATTGCTCCTGGATGCCTTCTCCTAACCTAAAATAATGAGAAAAAGGAGGTAGTACACAATTTTTTCTTTCCATTCAGCTATCAAAGCCCTTAGCAAAGGGCTATGTAAATAAAACATGTCAAAATTTATCTACTTTAATACAAGCTCTGCAGAAAAGTCTATTCTATTATTTTAAGCATGATAATGTTCCTGAGTCATATATAGCTATTAACAAAGTCTTATATCATGCATTCTGTTAAAATTCTGTCAGTGAAAAAGTTGATGCAATACAGGCAACTATAAAAAGAAGAGGGGTAGAGAAGTACAGAATGTCTTACAACATGTAATGAACAGTAATTCGTGCATCTAAACTCTGAAATATATTGACTAAATCTTTGCTATGTCCCTGCCACAAATTAGTGGAAATTCTTGTCAGAGCTCTTAGTGGAGGTGATATTGATGTCTGGTATTTCTGTGAGTCTTATGTCTTATTCACTACAAAGCACCTGTAGCCCTTCTCTTCCTAGCTGGTTTTAGATTAAAGGGTGCATTAGGAGCCACAGGAGTTAAATGCAGGGCTTCCTGAGATACCTCAGCATTCCTTGAAAACATCCTTTTAGTATTTTCCAGCTCTCTCTTTCGAAGGAATAGGAGAACTACATAACGTTGTTTGGTTACAAGCAAAGAAGTTTTTGTTTGTTTATATATTTAAGAAAAAGACTCCATCTGATGACAACACTTGACTGCAATGTTGGCTTCCACAGTGTGGACCTTTATGCATTGTTTTTACAGCTTTTTAACCAAATAAGCACCTCTGACAAATGAAGTGACCACTGGAGGTTCATCAAAGCATTCACAACATTTACAGGTATAAAATGAGCGTTTCTCATGAACATACTGAAGCTCTAACTCTGCCATTCTATTTAAGTACAGAATTACTGTTGATGGCACAAAGACAGGTATTACTCAGAATTCAACCCCCCCAGTTGTTGCCTGTCTGTGCCCTGGAAGCACAGAACTGTGTTGGCTGCACTTCCAGTGCTTTGATTAACAAGTATCACTGAAAAACAAGACTTCAGCTGCTTGGCTGCATCTGCCACTAACAAACGGATCTCTGGATGAGATGCGTATTGACATTTACATCTGCATTTCTTTCTTTTTAATTGGATCATACTTATATTCCTTGGGTGATCCATGAGGAAATGAGTCTTGTTTACGTCCAATCAAAAACGTGTTCATCAAGGCAGGCAGCTGAAAGTCAATGTCAACTCAATATTTCTACTTATAACAGAGAATTAAATACTTTTTCCAATTAATTGTTAGTTTCTTTCTCCTTATCTTTCCAGTTTCCTCCAGACCACCCAGGGAGGGGTTTTTCTCTGTGTGTTCTCTTTAATAATCCAACTTGCTCTGAACAATTTTAATTACAGTACACAGTGAAAAAATATTTGCCGTTATTTTGGGTGATGTTTCTTGCATCCAGTGAAACCTCTGCTGCTTTCCAGTGCTGAACCCTACCTGGCTCCTACTGTGCAGCCTTCACAACACCTGTGGATGTGTCAGACTTTCTGAGGGCAGTGACATGTGCCTGGCAAGAAGGGTTTTCACTCTGACCCTCTCCTGTGAAAACCCCACCTGCACGCAAACAATGAGTGTGAGCTTTAACTGCACACACACCATAACTGCAGCTCCTGTTTGAAATGAATGGAGACAGAGCAAAGAAAAGAACTCAAACCTCATTATGGTAATTAACCTTTCACTTTGAGTACAGGCTTTTTTGTGTCCTCATGTTTCTTTGTAGGACATCACAACCATGAGGCAACAGGGATGAAATAAAAGAAAATAAAATTAAAAAAAAAAAAACTAGAAGGAGTTTTTAAACTCCAACCAGACTCCCAAAAGGATTCAAGAGCAAAGGACCAGCTCTATTTTCACAGAGCAAAGCTGTGGTCTATTCCTGCTACTGCCTCAGATCAATGTGTTAAGTGATACCATTCAAATTACTTGTCAGTTTAACCAGAGGAAGTGAAACACAATTACAGGGCATTAGTGTAAAAGCCAGCTCAAAATAACAGAATGTCCATGTGGGATATCTGAAGCAAAAGCTTGTTGAAAATAACTCTGTGACATTTTCATCAACAGTCTTTTTTACAGAAAAGGAAACCCTTTGGAAATTCTATTACAAACTAATTAGGCATAAAATAATGCTTTAATTCTACAGACTGATTAGAGGCCTTATTTTTTCTTGGAGATACCAGAAATATTTGTGGCTTTTGTTCTGTTATTAGAATAAAATTAAATACATAAAGACCTTCACTGAAATGATAACTGGTGCATTTACAAAGCCTCTCTGTGCTCCCTCTCAAGTCAGCAGGAGTTTTACCATTATTTCCATTGAATGATTGGAGCATTCATTTTTCATGGACACTCCAAATTTCCATTGAATAAAAGATTTATTTTTGGAATCCTCAAGCAGATGACTTAGATTAAGTAGGTGAAATGGGAGCAGGGAAGGGGAGGGACGACTCCTTCTCCTGCTGAAGGCAGCGCTGCAAGTTTGGTGGATTCCAAAGGACAAACAAATGCAAACCTGCCCTGAAAGCCCTGCCTGGAGTCCCCAGGGGGGATATGCTGGGGTGGGCACTGGTGCCTGCAGCTCCTCTGACTCTTTCACTCCAATCTGCACCACAGCTCAGTTTCAGTTGAACAGGTAAAAAATGTGCCCAGTCCAGAGCTGTAAAGGAAATAAGGATTTGTGAATCCCCATAACAGGAAATCAGACTGAAGCTCTACATGATCCTCAACTATTAAAATAAAAATATAGGACATAGAGTAACCTCTATGTGTGTTAGAATCTCACTTTTTTATTATTTTATTTTAGTTTGGTTTTGTTTGTTTGTTTGTTTTTAATCTTAAAACCCCTATCGAAGCATGACTTCAGGACAGAACTGAAAAAAGCTGGAAGAAGCCTTCTCCTTCCAGACCTAATTGGATTTTTAAGATCCAGAAGACATGGGGGCCTGGACTTGACTCAGCACAGTGAATCTCCTGGAATGAGGTGACTTTACTTTTTTCAAGAGCCACAATGCATAGCCCAGGTCTAGGTACCCCTGTGGTAAAATCACTTAAAATGATCATCTTATAATTCTGAGCTCAGAGACACTGAGGTCTTTAATTGGATTTGGCCCTTTATCTTCTATATTCATGAGATAGTAATTAATTTGACCATCCCTGCCTGGTCCACAGGGTAATTGAATGAATAGCTCTGCACAGGCACATAAATGCCTCCAAGAAGAGTTATTACTATGACTGTGCAGTATGACGAGTTAACTCTGCCCCGTTGATAATGATGGCATTGAAATTCCTAAGGAAAGTGCCACTGGAGCCCATCTCAGAGCTAATGGGAAAGGAAGAAAGTATGTGAATATGCAACATGCAAAACCACTGCACAGTTGATACTCTGCCCTTTAAAATAGTGACAATTTAAATTTAATCCTGTTTTCCAAATTTCCTTGCTACACCTTCATCTTCTGGCACTACTAAAACCCTGAAAATACCTCAGAAGGGGTTAAAAGCAACTTAGTTCTTTTGGTAGATTGCCACAAAGACTTCTTGTAGGACATGAAGTAGAAAAAATGTTAAAGAATGTTAAATAAAATCACAGCAGACTGAAACCTGTGGTTCCAGTGCAAGACCTGAAATAAATTTGAAACAGATGCTAACTGGCACCACCTTCACTCTGATATTCATAAATGAAACTGAACGAGACTTCAGAGGTGCCAGAGGAAGACCAGCCACGCAAAGAACATTAAAATGGGCTTGGATTTGGTTTGTCAGCTCCAAAGTTATTTATATCCTTCTAAGTTATCTAGATCCTTCTGAAAATTCATCCAATGAGACACATGTGTACATTTTTAAAAGGACTGAAAGTCTGTGGAATTGAAATTCTTAAATTACCCTGGATACACCTTCCATTATCAATTAGCATTGGCTTTGGAGGCGAACCACGGATATGGAGTTGCACTGAGTTGTTCGCTGCAGGAGATTTTTCCCTGAGGAATGGGTAATGGTTTGTATCAAGACAAACAGGGTTGTTTGCAAATCTCAGCACCAATCATGTACTGCCTCAGACATCTGCAGCTGTTTGGAACCCCTATTAACGACAAATGCTTACAGAAACTAACTGCACATGGTAAAAGTGCTGACTGACCCCTACATCTCGTTTGATCCTTTCCCTCCTGAAAAACTTGATGTTACAAATCAAATTTATTTTTAATATATAAGGATATCAACTATTTTAAATAGTTTTATTCCAATAATTCAGTAATTTGGCCCTTCTATGACTTCAATATCAATTTCTGTAGCAATATAATGCAGCATTCCACGCTTCCTATTTATTGCTCTATTCTTATGTGCCACAACCTGTAATTCCACTGGCATGATCTTCAATATTATAATTGAATTGAATAAATTTCTACTATAAAAATGAATGATTTCACTAAAACAACAACAACAACTATGGAGCTTCTGCGTGTTCCCCTTGGTCGTGATGTGCACCAAGAGGAGAACAACTGAATCCACAGTCTATGGGAACTTGACTCCTAATTTCCAGTACTGGTTTCTAATAGACTACATTTTAGTGAAGTTTTCTTCAGTATGGCAATTAGTGTTAAGAGTGAGTCAAATCCATGATGATCAAATGCCTAAAGAAATTAAAAAAAAAAAAACACAAAAAAACTAAAGCTCAGCAGGAGAAGCTCTGCAGCTTTCCACACCGCATGATGCTTTTCACTTCAAAACTACCAAGTAAATTACTGAGAAAAAGTTACTGTGAATAAAATGGGCTGCACTGTGTTAAGTAATTATTTCTAAAGTGTGAAATGGGTAGGAAGTATCTCATCTTAAAGTAGTGCCATGATGCATATTACCTCTCTGGTATAAAGTGAACAGTCTTTTCTTTTTTTTTTTTCTTCTCCTTTTTTCTTCTTTATCTTGCAGGATCAATCACAGGAATGAAAACTTTATTTTTCTAATGATTTTGTATGTGGGAGAGAAGTGTAAAGGCTCAACCTGTGAAACTCTGCTGTGCTCCACTATTTGTACTGTGCTACTGTTTCGAGGAGAATTTCTAGAGTTTCATGAGCTCTCAGGAAATCACAGAACGGTTAAGGTTGGAAAAGACCTCTAAAATCGTTACCAACAGTTAACCTAGCACTGCCATTTTCACCACTACAAGCTCAGTAAATTATGAATATATTTGGGTGATGCTTCCCATTTAAGGGGAACATAGAACATTTAAGAACTGCAGGATGGAGTTGTGATCTCCTGCGTCAAAGAGCAGCATTTCCGTGAGTTGAGTGTTGAGGGATGCAGCTCAGGGAAGGTTTGATTTGTGGAACAATGCAGAACACAGCCGGCTTTAAGTTTGTCCTTGAAGCATGTCGTGCCACAAACCCATTCTGTCCCTCAGTCTTGGAACCAGTGGTAAAAGAAGGTCATTTTAATAGAAAAGTTACCTCACAGCATGGGGGAGGAAAATACCCTTCTTGCTTCTGAGAGAACAGAGGGGATTCTTGCAGTTAATTAATACCTAGATGCATAACAACAGGCTGCAAGAAGAAAAGGTTGTTTTTTCTTTTTGTTTTTTTTCTTTAAATAGCTATTATTAAAAGTTGCAGGGATTGAGGAGAAGAAAGAGGAAAACCACGTAAGAATCAAAGAGGAGCTTTCTCCGAGACAAAAGGTGACACAAATTGGTCGTAATGACCTGGCTGAATACTGCTGTCTATTTAAAGCATAATTACACAGACATTAAAATATTTATGCAGCATTCATGTGAAATTCAGCCCCAGATCAAAACCAAGGGATAGCAGAGCTTGAATAAGAGAATCCTAGTTCAGGTTTAACGGCTGACAAGCATGACTATTTTTCCTTAGTATTTTTCCTTAATAATCTGTTTCAACAACATGCAATACAGGCTTTTGTTTATTTTGTTCATACACATAAAAGATTCATTCCAAAAAGATCAGAAAGGGTTATTTCCTGAGATTAAATATCAAATGGATATCCAAATTATGCTTTGCAGGGATGTGACTTCTGAACACTCAGAGCCATTCAGTGACCGCCTAAGATAAAGAGCAAAAGTGCATCTACAGAGTGTAAACTCATTTTGGCATCTGTCCTGAAACTATCTTTGAGGTTTGACCTTCAGAAGAACTTCACAGAACACAGATGGGTTGACTAGGGCTGGCCACAGGAAAGTGTTTAACAAGTCAGCATTGCAAAGCAGTTGGAAATGATGCAGAACAGGACTGTAAATAGATCAAGTGAGCTCTGCTGTGATATCTGTGTGTTCATAGCTTGTGCTCTGGGATCAGGAAACGTTACCTCCAGCAGGGGAATGGGTAGAATACTTTAGTTTCATTAGAGCTTGGAAATTATATCTTATTATTTCCAAATTTTAATACTTTATTATTTAATTAATTCAATAATTAAAATTTTATATGTCAATAAATGTTTGAAATAATTTTATAAATGTGTGTACTTCCAAATACAGCAATTGTTAGGTGGGGTAAGCCTGGATTCAGAGGTAAAATGTCAAGTGATTTTGGAAGCTTCCCTGTGATGCAGGAGAATGACACAAAGTCACCAACGTTACAGCAGGACTGGTCACTTTGTCATATTCCTTGATGGCTGCATTCCTGCTGGGCATGGACAGGGAGCGGACAACCTCAAATCCACGATGACGTCAGACAAGGTACCGATAAATGTCTCTGGTGAGCCTGTTTAATCTCACATGCTCATGCAAAACAAAAGGAATGTGTCTACAAAATTAATATTTCATTGGCTTCTCTTTAGAGAGAGATCTATTTCTTTAAAAAAATAATAGCCTTAAGTGCACAACTGTGTGCACACATTTACAGATATTTTTATACTCAAAGATGAAATTTCTTTTCTGAGATGACTTCCTAAATCAAGACAAGAGTGCCCATCAATCATTTAGTATAGCTAAAGAGTAGAAATTTTGGTAAAGAGTGTTTTTTTAAAAAAACAAAATGAGGCTGGTTGCATGACTGCCTTTGCCAGCATTCACATTGACTGATGAACTCCTGAGCAGTTTATTACAACAAATAGCATCTCCTACTGAAATTCTCTCCTTCTAATAGCATTCTGCTCTACAAAAATGTATTTTTGACATCAGAAACAAATTGCAACAACGTGCAGAAGAATGAGTTGTTGCCTCTGAAAGCTATTTCCAAAATACCACACAACTTCAAATTTTATCAAGACAAAAGGAAAGCTGGGTGACACATATTTATGCATTTGTGTGTGTGTGCGTAATGCTTTTGTAATTCAAATACACTATGTTTGACCATCAAACAATCCAAATAAATAAAAAAAGCCGTGTTTTCTTGACTGGTATAATAAATATTTTCAAGAAGGATAGTGCCCAATATTATGCATTGTGTTAAATACCTTATTTCAACTGCCACTTTTTTTTTTATATCACTCCCCTCCTTAACTGGGAAGGATAAGGTCAAGATAAGGGCAGGGAGAGATCCCTCTGCAGTTACTGTCACAGGTAAAACAGACTCAACTGGGAGAAACTAGTTTAATTTATTACCAACCAAATCAGAGTAGGACAATCAGAAATAAAATCAAATCTCAAAACACCTTCCTTCCATCCAGAGAAATGCGATGGACCAGCAAAAACTGATGTGGAAAATTATTTTCTTCTGAGTACAGAACATCACAAAAAGTTTTGGCTTGGAATCCTCATGACTTGTGGCTTAAATTGACTTTTGAATTATATTAACTTAAATACTTTTGTTATCACTGCTGATATTTTTTCTTATAAGAAAAGACAACCATTATAAGAATTGGTTATTTCTGTAAACCTTGAATCTAGTGAGTTAAACGTGACCATGATTCTTCCCTTCTGTAATAAATCCTAATAATCCAACTGGATTTATAACAGCCTATTACACAGCACATTCATGAATACAGACCAATTTTCAGTTTCCTGGACTAGAAATCATGATCACATCTAATCTTCTGTGCCTGACAATAAGTTTATGATGTTTAGTGGAAAAGCTCACTGACTTTGGACATCACTGAATGAGATCACAAACTATTTTACACAGCACAGTTTTAGTAAAAAACAAAACAAAACAAAAAACCCAGTAGAAGTAATGTAAGACAAATGCTCCTACTGCTTTTTGTGTTGCTCGATACCACATGGATTTTATAGGCCTTTTTATTCCCCAAATGACATGCTGAAATAAATACATAAACTCAGAGGTTTTTTTTTTTTTTTTTTTTCTTTTCTCGAGTATTTTGGGAATTTCAAAGGTCACATTTTGAGGCTGGATGCCTCATCTCTGGGCAGGCCCCATTCAAGGTCAGGCTGGACAGAGCTCTGATCTAGTGAAAGATTTCCTGACTCACAGCAGAAGGTTTGGACCAAATGATCTTTAAAGGTCCATTCTATGATTCACTGGGATTCTGAAGTGTATTTTTGATTCAGTATGATTTTTTTCCTAAACAGAGTAATTGAAACTACTCAAAATCTGCCCTCGGTATTACCGGAATGAGAATTAATTCACTAGTCTAAAAACTAAATTTATATTTCTGAAAGTGTTCTCTCTGCATTCTCCCATTCTCCCACCCCATGGAGTAGCTTTGAGATCCTCATTGTGCTCTGCTGGAAGTGATGCAAAACAGTGGTTGGATCAGCTGGGGAGTTCAGTGAATTGCAATCAGAATTTGGGCTCAGATTTGATCTCTCACCACAAAACAAAAGGCAAGACTCCACCTAAACTGTAAATACTAAAAACTGCAACTTTGTGATGTCCTGCACAGATACACACTGTAAAAATTATTAATTTTTAAAGTAATGCATTGTTTTTAATTGAGCACTATAAAATCAGCATTTAAATACAGAATGCACAGAAAATGAACAGACCTGTTTACTGCTTCAGAAACAGAGGGTGAAATACTCTGTTTTGTAAATATGATCTGCAAGTATTTATTTTTAAAAGCCAATAACCTAAACATTCTTCTACCCAAGTCTTTATTTAAATATCAGTTACTATAGCATCAGCGAGTATTCGTACAGCTAAATGATGCTTCAACCAGCTTGCACTGATAAATGTTCTATGGCCACTACAGACTATCTATAAAGTATTTTCCATTTGATCCATTTGCAGGGCTTGCACTGAACTAGCAAACCAGTGGAAGGGGAATAAACCCCTCTAGTGATTCCCAGAGTGCACGTTATAAATATAACAGGGCAATTTTAACAGATTTTGATATTTACTGTCTTTCCAAAATTATTCTCTGATTGCCCTTGTGGGATAATTCCCCTCTTTACATCCCTTTCAGATGGCATTAGCCCACTGTACTGAACTTAATAAAGATAAAATCCATAGATACATTAATGGCACTCTGAAGAGTTTGAAATAGACACATGAAAACAAAAGAATGCTGCTTAAAATCCTTTTTTGTTTTTTTAAAGAAAAGGTATTTTTGTTACATTTTTTTGTCTTCTGGTTTTATGTCTTAAGATACTGTGCTTCAAATATCTCCATGCATGCCCATCAATTAGAAGCTTCCTTTATTAAAACAAAATCAGGAACATTTTGCGTGCAACGAAGATATGGGAACTTAGAACTGAAATATTTGGAGATATGGAAACAGAAGAGCTAGCTACAGCAAGCACAAAACATAAATAATATTTGCCATCCTCCTACTTCATCATCAAAGCCCTTCTACGTTCTGGGGCAGTAGCCACCTACTCCCTCTATATCACTTCAGCAAAGGCTGCAAACGCTATCTAACATTTATTTTATGTTGCACAAACACATGCAAATCCTTATGCATATGTATAAGCACAGAGACACGCCTCCAGAATGAAACTCAACTCCCTCCATCAAGGTCAGTGTCCTCAAACTCACAGCTCCCAAGCCAAGGAGCCTGATTGGAATGGGCATTGTGGTGAGTGGGAAAGGGCAGATTAGGAATAATACTGCCACAGAGGCTCATTTCAGGCTGTAGGGTTCAGTCCTTTGTACCTCCAGTTTGTAGATTCTTAGGTCTTTTCTCCTTGTTCTTGCCCACCTCAAAAGTATGGTTCAAGGTTTGCTCCTCTAAATGGCAGTTCTAATGTTTATTGTTGAATTTCTGTCTGTTTAAACAGTCTCAAATTGACTGCCTGGCTCATGCTTTGTCTTACAACAGAGTCACAATTCTTTTCATGTTCCTTTCGTTCCCCTCTTTCCATACACCCACTAAATAATCTCGGTTTCCCCTGACAGACTGTCAATACTCTGCAGAACACCTGTGTCTGCCCAGGAATTGCTCTGGTTCCAGAACAGTGTTTTTGTTCCCCAGGCTGAGATGCACCCATGGCTCAATATGTTTTCTTTGCCTCCCCATTCATCCAAGTCATCCTTGTTCACCCATGAAATAACTTCTGGACTTGTGACACCTGAAAAGCCCATGAGGCTCCTGTGGAGACACCTCCTGGTTTGTTATACTGTAAATGCAGTAAATCAAAATATCGCACTTAAATCCTCTCCTCTGACTCACTGCTTCCACTGTTTTTCTTCAATGCTGCCCCAAATTTTTGGACCAATTGACTTTTCAGCCTTCAGAATCTCCTGCCATACAGCATCAACACAAAGGCTTATTTTGGACAGAGGGATTGAATGTTGTGCCCTCACAGAAACACATGAATATCAATTAATTCTAGGAAAGATTAAAAAATAACAAAACAACCCAAAAGGGAACATTTCACAAGCCTAGGAAAATATTAAAAAATTGAAATTCTATATATTCTCTTTTTTAATCAGTGATTTAGCACAGTGATAAGTACAACAGCTAATTGTATTTGTGCAAACTCAATAAAAGGAATTGAAACACAAAATGTTGCAAATTAAAAGAAATAATAGCATCAGTCATCTCTGAAATTATTATCACACTTGAGAAACATAATAAAATTCAAGTGCATGAGACTTTCCTGGAAATTTCCCACACACTTTTTGAAGACATCTGTTCAAAACAGAAATGTAGGGTAAACTTCTGGAGAAGGAAGAAAAAAACAACAACAACAAAGTTCTATCTTCCTGATTTCCCCTATAGATTACACAATGCAGAGCAATTTCTTTGGGGCATTATGTGACCTTTTCCGCTTGTGTGAACCTCCTCTGTGCTCTGGAGGGTTCCAAGAGAAGCCCCGAATCAGCTCTGTGAAGCTTCTCATGAGGAACAGAAAAGGACTTCTAGCCTGGCTTTCTGTGTCTCCAGACACATCTTTAACTCCTTCATCCCACTTAAATCGAATGCTGGTGACAAAGGGACACCCCCACCACTCACAAGAGCCTCTTGCTTAACGTACTGTGAACAAATTTCCTGCCTGTGCTGACATCAGGATACCATACTGCACTGACCAAAACCCCATTAACCACTGCCACATTTACAGAGGCAAGAATTTAATTTAAATGTCATTTTAAATTTCCACTATTAGACTTTGTCACTGTTCCTACCCTCATTTTTCTTTTTCCTTATTCCAAGGCTACTGAGCATCTTTATGTTCACGGATTTTAATTTTAATTGCACACTCAACTATTCTAAATTATTAGGCAATGTACAAAGGTAGCAGCAAATTCGCATTATACTGTTTTCTCCATATGCTAAGCAGGTTAAACTATATCTCCATATGTTAAATTCCTCTCTGCTGTGAGTAAAACCAATGAATATGGTCTTTGTATGTCTGTAACAGACTTCAGAACTGTTCAGATCTGCTGACAGCTTCATCAGACCTTGATGAACCAGCACCACTTGTACTGGGCACATTTTTCTCCCAAGATTTTAAATAATAGATCACTAGGCATATATATTTGCACAACTTTTGTCTCAAAACTAACATTTCTACCAGTCCCATCACATACTTTACACTTTGTCACAATATCAGTACCTGTAAATTTATGGGGTTTTTCCCCTGCTTTTTTTCCAATATTGTGTTTTTCCATATCTGCTTGAAATCCTTCCGAGTCAGTTCTGCCTCTCTTTTCTCTCCTCTCTCAGTACTCACCATTTCGACCTCACAAATTCACAGCCACTACCTTCCTGCCTTTCAAATCCAGCTGTAATTCCTGGCTCTCCATTTACAAGCCATCCTTTAACCCAGGCCCTCACAAAGAGCCAAAGTGCCTTGACCAGCTCAGCTTTTCTGGCTACACAAATGCCTGAGATTCACAGAAGAGAAGAAAGGATTGCAAATATTGTCAGTGGTTCCTGCCTTAAAATGGCAAGTCCTGTGAAGTTTTGTCCAGTGCCAGCTCTGAGATTCCATTCTGGCCAGATGATCTGAACTGGTTCAGGAACCAAAATATGGGACACAGAACAGGAAGCTTAGGGAGAAAGTACGGAGGGGGGAACTTGTAACCCACAAGCAAGGAAGCTCATGGCCCAATAACACATTAATCTGCAGGGTAAAACGCCTCTTTGGGAGGCAGTGGTGTCAAAACCTCCTCCCAGCCAAGTTTTCCCCGTGTCTGTGACAGAGGTGGGTCCAGGTAAACAAAATATTTCGAAAGATTATATTACAAAGATTCACTCCTTTATCTGTAATTCATGAGACAGTGCAAAATGAGACACACTCTGCATTAAGTGTTTCAAGGGATACACAGATCCCAAAGGCCTTAGGATTCAGATCTGCCTTTGAGATTTCTTCTGCAAATGCTTCTGCACAGCTGATGCTCAGGTGCAGAAAATATACCACCACCAGCTTGTGTAGCCACTGGCATGTGGCCATGTCCTGCTGCAACCACCTGAACCAAGGCAGGACTCATGTCCTGCAGGAAGGAGTAGCAGCAAGATGAAATGAGAAGATCATAATTAGCAATAGAGATAACAGATTTTACCACCCTGGGAAAAAAATCCCCACAGCATTTAATAAGGGACATGGGATTTGAAGCTGCACTGAGGGAAATTTTGTATTATACAGAGCATTTAAAAACTGTAACATGATTCAGTGGAATACTTCCACAGAGAGTTTAAGCCTGTGGTGTCAAAAGGATAGAGCAGAATAGCTCTGAACCTGCTGCCAGCCTTTTCCAGACCCCACGGCAGGAGCGTCTGGAAAACAGCACAACTTATCTGGTTCAGCAAGGGCTGGGAGAGGGGCCATGTGAGAGCCTGGGTGTCATCAGCCCATGTGTGACAGTGAACCCCTTCAGAGAGGCAGGTTACATGAAACAAAACTTGAGATACAAATAAAGGAAGGAGAAATACAAAAGAAAAAGCCAGCTCTGGACAAGCTGTTCTTTTTTCTTTCCATGCCTCACTAAGGTATTATGACCTCGTGGGCATGAAAACCAAATCTCTGTGTGGGGGTGAGCTGAGCAGGATGTGTTTTGTGCAACAAGCTACAGAAGAAAAGGGCTGGATGCCCACAGTGTCAGTTAATGATTTCTGAAGCACAAAATCTCTGCTTCAGCATAGGAATCCTGTGTGGTGTTTGTTCTGTTCAGTCTCTGTTTAACTTCTCTACCTACTTATAAGCAGGAATATTTCATGCAGGTGTTTCGAAGATAAATGATGCAAAGAAAAATATTGGAAGTGCAAAAATACCATTGCACTGGACACTGCAGATGTACTTTAGATAGTTGGAAGTGCCTAGAGTATTGGACAGGTGTCAAATAAATTGTAAGAAATAATATAATAGATTATTCCACACAAGCCAAAGTTTCATGGCAATGCAGTTTAGATAACAAAAAAAAATCCTATCAGCCTGTCATTTACTGCATGTGTGTGGGCTTGTAAATAACCATCCCAGCAAACCAAACCAAACCAAACCTCTTTGGGTATATGCCCAGGAGAATAACACTATGGAAAAAAATAACAAGAGTTTTATTTCAGCTCAGCAAACCAAAGGGGCTCCTAGTTGAATATACACTGCATATGAGATGGTCACTAACAGGGAAGACAAACTGAGGTTTAAGGCAGGCAAATATACCTGCAACTTAATGCACACAATATATTCCAGGCCTTCACTGCAGTAGTTAATGCCTTTGAGAGTCCTCAGGAGCACAGCTGTCCAACTCCATCAATTT
Source organism: Corvus hawaiiensis (assembly GCF_020740725.1). Taxonomy (NCBI): domain Eukaryota; kingdom Metazoa; phylum Chordata; class Aves; order Passeriformes; family Corvidae; genus Corvus; species Corvus hawaiiensis. The sequence continues at coordinate 4,402,070 of NC_063217.1, read as the reverse complement.
TTACACATAATGCAGGTAATCAGTAATTCAAATGTTATACTGAGCTCATAGAGACAATATATTAATGTAGCTAGTCTTCTCACAGAAGCTCTACAGCTAGAAATGAGAAGATGTATTTATTTAAAATAGTAGAATCTTATTTCATATTAAAATAAAATTTAAGGAAATACATAATTCAGCACAAAGTGATTTGTGCATTTAAGTGAATGCTTACAATTCTCGAGCTCTGTGGGAAAGGCTGTTACACAATGAAATGGTGGAGATGGGAGCTGCAGTTGTGTGGGCACCTGTGGGATCAGAGCAAAGATGAAGAAAATCCCTTTTATTGTGAGTTCTTGCAAATTTCCTTATTTAAATTACAGTTTATTTGTACTCTACAGACTTTCTGGGCAGGCAGAGGAATGAAATATGCAGTGCACTGCTTGTGCATGTTATCTAAACACTCTTTCCTTCTCCTTACAGCACTCAGCTCTAGAAGAGGAGAAAATCTGTTTTGTTCTTCCTGTGTCCTGCTCATGAGCCTCAGATGGTACCGAGGCACAGTCAGGTAACTTCAACTCAGGCAAAAATTGAGAGAAAAGGAAATCTTGGTGTAGGTGAGTTCTTCCACCACCAGTGTTTGACGCAGGTACTTCCTTCTTTACACGGTTTCATTAACATAATATAATTATGCATGCTATATAATGAGCTTGGTATCTACAGCAATTCACTTAGAAATGACAAAGAGAAGTTTTTTTCTGGGTCCATCAATGTTTCATATCATCATTGATGACCCGGCTGATAGCACATGGAATATGGTTATTAAATTTGGACGTGACACCAAGCTGAGAAGCACTGGAAGTGCTCAGGAGAGTAGAACAAGAATCCAAAATGATTCTGACAAATCACACTTATATCCTCAAAAAGGGGGAAAAAAAAAAAAGGAACAGATGCTATTCCAACAGGGTCATGTGCAAGATGTTCACTCAGTCAGGAATAACAGCGATAAAACCCAGAACAAGTAGCAGCTCTATAGAAAATCTGCAGGAAAGGCTCCACGGGCTCTTGCACATCACAGGAGGAACACGAGCCATCAGTGTCACCCAGCTGCCGCAAAGGCAGGTGCCTTCTCTGGCAGGAAAACCCAGCAGCAGCCAGGAGGGCCTGTCCTCCCACATAGCAAGGTCTCAGCTTCAGTACCGTGGGGTTTGTTTTGGCACTGTGTACATAGAAATGGGGACACTTTAGGAGGGATCCAAAACAGATCAGAAGCAGTTACCAAAGATCAGCATGAGACTCCCCCAGCAGGAGAAGCCTGGGTACACTGGGCTTGTTAAACTCTCGGAATTTGAGAAGGGAATCACAGAATTACAGATCTCAGAGTATCCTGAGCTGGAAGGGACCCACAAGGATGACTGAATCCAACTCCTGGCCCTGCACACACACCCCAGCAATCCCACCCTGTGCATCCCTGGAAGCATTGTCCAAATGCTCCTGGAGCTCTGGCAGCTTTGGGGCTGTGCCCATTCCCTGGGGAGCCTGGGCAGTGCCCAGCACCCTCTGGGGAAAGAACCTTTTCCTTGAGAAATCTTCAGAGCCCTCAGGAGGAGCTGATGTGTCAGGAATGACCACACAAATATTGCCTTCGAGCACAGACATGGACCAGGTGATTTCTTAAATCCATTGCACTTCCATGGATTAAGAAGGTTTATAAAGCAATGCCTTGCCTAGCTATAACAGATAGAAAGAATCGTGTTAAACAGAGCTGAGCAACTTTTAAACTCTTATTCAGAGGGGTTTAAATTTCTTTAAGAAGACTGGGCTAGATGGGAACCTCCCAGTAAAGCATTATTTATAAGGAGGCTCCAAAATACTGTCAGGGCTGAGACTTAAAGGTACTTCAGAAATCCCCATCCCAAGATTTTGGTGAGAATCCACTTCAGCTCCAGAGGACCTACAGATCTGAACACGTGCTCTTAAACTCTGTCTATTCTTCGTATTCTAAAAAAGCTCAGCACTGAAACTTTATTTTAGACTTCAAGTAAAAATATTTTAAAATTTAAAATAAAGAAGCCCCTAAAATAGCTCCACTGTTGTATCTTTACTGCTTAAGTGGAAACTAAATGGTGTAAGTTTCTGCAAAAGATGATGTCCTACATATTGACTAAAACTCTGTATTTTTTTTTCCTTAGGGATTAAGTGCAACATTGGAGAAATGAATCTCGTGGACTTGGTTTAGCAGTGGCCCTGGTTCATGATCTTAAAGGGCTTTTCCAACCTAAATGATTCTATGATTCTACACTTACTGCACCTATAAATATTTTTCTGTTTCTTGATATTTTGATTAAACTGACTGGATTACACATTTCATATGAGGGTGGTTTTTTTTAATTCCCACTATGTGAAATGTTATTTCAGCTTTATAAACTGTCAAGCAAAACTTAACTATACACAGAATTTACTCCTTTAGCCTTGACATGATGTTATCTAAAATGGTACTTTCTAAAATTCCACAGAAAATAAACACATTGAAGGAAAGTAAATATATTTTTACAGTCTCCTGTAGTTGCTAAACTACTCTATTCTGTTTTGTAGAGAAACATCTGGAAAATCTACTTCAGAATGAAGAATAAGGAGTGTGATGTATGGCACATAGCAAAAGTGGGGGGTTTTTTTCAATTCCTGAAGTTGTTAGGCTAGAAATAAACCATGGAAATGGTTATAGGGGAAGTTTCACTGTACATATAAAGGCAATTATTTATATTTAATATTGTGCTACAGACACAGCAGTTAGAGTGCAATATCCATCGTAACATCCACCATTGCTCCAGATTTTGATGGGGCCTCTTAGGTAATGTCTCATTTGCCATCTCTGAACACAGCACACAGGGAAAATCCAGTCAGCAGGAAAAAATGAGGATGTGAATGTGCTTGTGAGCTATCCAAGGAACTGTCCTTGACAAGCACAAAGGAAAGCCAAACACCTGTCTGCCTATTATCCACTACCAATCTCTTTTAGTATCAACCACCTTTGCATTTCAATGGATACCTCAGTCTGTAAAGCACTGAAAGAGAACAAACACTCTCAAACTACTACATTTTGTAAATGTCACATGATCATGTTTTAAAACTAGACCAGCAAAGGGAAAACCAGCAATTTGGCTTTGGACTCACAAATTAAAGATCTTATTCTAAGTCAATATTTTATTTTATCTGATCATCAACATGAGAAGATTTTACAAACTAGAAAAGAATCCCCCCCCATTTTTTTATTTATTGAGTTACTGCATGTTTCATAAATACTTGTGCATATGACTGAGACACAAATTTTAAGGAAGAAATTTTTTATGAGCATGTGTCTTGGTTTTGGCTGGGATAGAGTTAATTTTCTAGAATTTTGGATTTAGGATGACCATGGTGTTGGTAACACACTGATGTTTTAGTTACTGCTCAGCAGTGCTTACTCTAAATCAAGGGCTTTCCAGTGTCTCATGCTCTGCCAGAGAGCAACCACAAAAAACTGGGAGTGAGCATGGCCAGGACAGCTGACCAGAGATGGCTGAAGGGATATTCCATACCATGGGACATGATCCCAGTGAATGAACTGGGCAGAGTTGGCTGGAGGGGCCAATCACTGCTTGGGGATGGGCTGGGCATTGGTCAGCGAGTGGCAAGCAATTGCACCGTGCATCACTTGTTTTGACTACTACTACTACTATTATTATTATTATTATTATTATTATTACTATTATCTCTTCCTTTGCTGTCCTAATAAACTGTCTTTACCTCAACTTTACAAAGTTTATTTTTTTTCCCCAATTCTCTTTCCCACCCCAGCCAGCAGGAGTGGGGAAGGTGACAGCGAGTGGCTGTGTGGTGCTCAGTTTCTGGCTGGGGTTAAACCCCAACAGCCCTTTGGTGACTGCTCTTCCTTGCAGGTCGAGCTAGATTTTCCATCCCACTTCCTCATGTCATCTCCTTGGTTATATAGGGCAGCCTGTGAGTACTGGGAACATTTATCCTCCCTCCTGAGCATAAGGAATTTTTACTCCCAATAGCTGAGATACAAGCAGGGAGTAAGTTGAGACCAGGACAGGGTGGTGAGGCCCTGGCACAGGTTGCCCAGAGAAGCTGTGGCTGATGCCTTAGGAGGCCTCCTAGACACAGAGACTAGACAGGAGTAAGGGAATAAAAGTAGGTATTTATTTGAAGGCCTTCAAAGGTAGCCCCTGGGGGCCAGAGGCTACTGCCAAGATGGACCCCAAGATGGACAACAGGTCACGAGTTCTTCACACTTTTATAGGTTTGGTTCATTTGCATATCAGGGTTAATTCTCCAATTAAAGCTTCAGTTTAATGATGTAATTTCCCCTCCGCTTGCCCCCCTTAGAGGCTTTTGGTTTATACTTTTTGGGCCTAGGACAGTCTGGGTGTCCTTGGAGAGCAGGCCTGGAGAGGCTTTGTTATGTCTACCTAGCATGAGAGAGCAGAAATTACCAGGCTACAAGAAACTTCAGAGTCACACACTAGGCAGTACAGAATTTGAAAAATATAAAAGTTAAAACCTAAGGCATCATGGCTAGCCCATCCATGAAAGTGCCCAAGGCCAGGTTGGACAGGGCTTGGAGCAATGTAGGATAGTGGAAGGTGTCCCTGCCCACGGCAGTGGGTGGACTGAGAGAGATTTTAAGGTCCCTTTCAACTCAAACCATTCTGTGATTCCATGACGTGCAGTGATAAGCAATATCTGGATTATTCATGAGCAAGGACTTGCAGGAAGCAGTGATATTTAATACCCCTCTCACAACTACTCTCTGCTTGCACCAGGAGGTCTAGGATTTGAATGGCTTTTACCAGCAGTCAACTCAATGCTCTGTTGTGCTCCGTATTTTAGTTGGAAATAACAGGCAATGACCTTCTCCAATGCACAAGATCTTTAGGATACATTCCTAAACCACATCTTCACTGATGCAGGTGGCAATTCAGTGGGGTTTCAGCAGAGAAAAAGATAGAGCCATATAGTTTTGGTGCAGGGAAAGATCCACAAATATATGCTCTGCACTCCCTAATAGGAGCAACAAGGTCTTTCCAATGCTGGAACAGAATTTTTGATGAAGTGCCCAGTGGCAAATTTGAAATACTAGCCTGGGGGCCCCAATGAGACATAATTCATTCCAGAACAGATCCAGCTTCTACATCCATTCCTCTAAAGTCATTATTGACCCAAGGGAAAATGCTGGCCTTAAGCAAGTTTTAATAAAGACCCTGGTGGAGTCATTTCTGCAGCACTAAATGCGATAATGAGAAACAAGCCACTTAGCTGCAATAGACCCAGGACCTGTATATAACCTGAAAGTCAGTTTTCTAAGGTTCTTGGGATTCCTTCCAGAGATGAAACAGGCATCCATAAGAGATTTAATTACCTTGCTCACTAATTTGTTACATAAAAACCAGTCAGGCTTAAATGGACCAATATTCTGCTTGTCCTATATGAGTGTAATTTATTTTAATACTGTTTCTGTGAAGTAAAAATATCCATAGACTAATCAAGTCTGGGTTGAAAATCAAGGTTTTTACTAAACCAATAAAAGTGTGAACATATAAATCTGGCCTTAAACATTGCTCTACTTTAGAACTTTTCTTCAGTTTATTTTAAACAGGAAATGTTTGCTTCTGTGGCTGTAAGACCTAGTATGAAATAGAAAAATTTTACAGACTCTAGCAGATTGAAAGTTTCTTAAGAGATTAGTGAAAATTCTCTATGGATGAAGTAGGTAAAAAACCCCTGGTAAGTAGCATGTATTCTTTTTAAGTTAGATTTGTGGTTATGAAAAAAACAAAAAACCTGTCCTTCACTCTGTCCCTTTCTAACCATCAACCTAAAAATAAAACCTTGCTAGACACAGTGGAAGTGATTTGAAAATTAAACTACAGTCTTGATAAAGAGAGATAGAGAAAGGACCCTTTGTGTGACTGTTATGACCCTTAGTCTCCATCCCAGGCAGAGTGAGCACAATCTTTTGTGCCTGTGGTTGATGTCTGGCATTCACTCACAGAGAGATGCTTTCTTTTATGGCTTCAAATTCTACAGGCAAGTGTTGAAGTTGTGAAAGTCAGCAGAGGAAAAACCAGATATAGGCTCCTCTGCACTGGTGCTTTGGTAATAACAATTATGGGAGGGAATAAGAGCACAACGAAGAAAGGCTGAGTGTGGCAGTGCTTTGGGCAGGAGGGAAATTGGAGAAAATTCCCATGGCTAAACCACGCAGTGAACCCCTGGGCCTACTCCTGCCCTCACCCAAAACAAACTGTATCCAGGTGTATCATTATGAGGTTCACAAACGTACAGATTTTTACAGGTCTAATCAAGTGTTTACCATGCACAGCAAAAATAAATACTTTAGCATTAATCAAGGACAGATACACTTCACAGCCAGACCACAAAACTTAAAGCCAGTGTGCTGTATGTGCAGCCAACCCCTTCCTTTATTTCACATAAAAAGAAGTTTGGGGTACTAATCCTTTTTATGAAAACTCCTAAAATATATTCTGAAGTTACGGGGGAATCAGTGTGTGCTTTATGATCCAGGAGGATTGGAGCTTACAGGCCTTTTTTTTTATCATCTCTCTTTTCGGTACTGTTTGAGTTGAAATCAGATACTATGTGGTAATTTCAATAAAAGTAATATTGACTCACGTTTCTGTGAAACTCGTAGCTATTTATATGGACAAGATGCAGGGGCGGGGGAGCGGGGGCACAGAAAATATTACTGGTTTGAATGGAGATGAAATGTCAGGAAGACTGGAGTTGCCATCTACTGGAATGTGCAACGAATGACAACTGCCATGCAAAAATCCTGAATTTCAAGCATTAGTCACAGCAAGAGTCCAGGTGCGTCGCAATGGCTCCAGAAAAAAAAACATACACACACAACCCAATTAAATATTATAAAGTGAAATCTCCAAAGACAAAGAATTATTCTCCACTCAGCTCTTGAAAAGTCGGAAGATGCACAAGGAGGTTCTGTCAAACCAATCTTATTTCCCTGCGTCTTTTATCTACATTCAGCAATAGATTATATTTATCACTCCTCATCAGAACACTGATAATTGCACTTGCCAGCTTCAAAAGTACAAAACAATGTCAGAATCTGAAAAGGAGAGAATTGTAAATTCTTCAAATGTGGGCATCTAATCACCACTGCGTTTTTAAACCACCACTTCTTAACACATGATAATATTTAGGGATACCTTCAGTTGATGAAACACAGAAAAACATAACACAAATCTTCTTAGAGCTGCTTATCATCAAAGACAGTTACTCTATATTAATTCTGCTGTTCCAATAATGTGTAGTAAGTTCATACCAGAAAAAAAGTATTAAAGTATTCACTCTTGTGTTTGTAGATGATCTAAAGCAGAATTTTTGTTTCCTACATCCATGTCTTGCAAAAGACCAATTACTTAGATAAGAAAGTTCATACATCAAGTGTTTACAGCTGGACAAACAGACAAACCAAACCTCTCCAGGGCAGTTTAGAGGAGAAAAGAAAGCAAAAGTGTCCTGACAGTGCTGTGACTGAAATGACACAAATGAGGAGGAGACTGGATGCTAATAGCAGCTGTAGCCCATAAATTCAAGGTATTTGCAGACATAACAGATCACATCTCACCTCACAAGACCAAAACTATAGACCAGAATTTTCTTCAAGTAGTTTAGTATTTTCTCATATTTAGTGAAGATGTTTATTAGTCTCTTACAAAATGAAGAGCATTAAGTGACTGGAGAGAAGTATCTGACATGTGAACTGTATTATTATGATTAATGGAGTCCATACATAAAGGGTTATTTCTCTGGAAAACGTCAGATTGAATAATTATTGGAATTACTCCCAAAGGGCTTTAGAAAATGTTCTGCCCAGTTTCAAGTCACGTTCTTATCACAGTTTTCTTTTGACTAGAGGGTGATCTTTAATTGCAGTTTTAAGTAAAACAAGTACTGTAAGCAATTCATTAAACATTATGAAAAATTATGTATTTCTCTAACAGTCCTTGAAAGTAGCTTTTACTTTTTACCCTCATCTCTAGGCAATACAGCAAAGCCAAATCAATAAATAAAATGGTTTTCTTCTGCCTTTGAAACAAAAAAAACACACTGTCCCTGTTTCCCTGCACCAGATTAAGTATAGAATATCCTAGAATTGATATATTGTAATATTACTGGCAATATTATTAAGATAAGTAGGGAACAGATGATAGCATTATTTAGTCTCTTGGATTTCTTAAATCTAATCAGTATTTAATGGATACAACGGTGCCAGCAAATCCAGACAGAGAACACAGCTCAGAAGCCTCTGAATGTGTTTCAGGGAAGTATCCCAAGGTCAGCACTACTTTGCAGTGCTGCAGATGCTTCCAACAGGCTCCATGGTCCTGCAGAGTGAGGGCCAAGGAAAAGCAGCACAGATCAAAGGATAAATGCTTTCAGAACTGATTATCCTTGGGCTGAAGGCAAAGAAGCCAATACCACCCAACTTCAGCCTGCTGGCACTAGGGAAGCTTCTTCCCACTACATTTTCAATGTCTTCTGCCACTCATTGCATTCATGACCCTCGTGGGAACAGCTACACGTGAGTTCTGCTGATGTCAGTGCATGGTTCAAGCTCAGCAGCAAAATAGGCTGCAGAAACTTCATTATACAGATACCATACCTGGAAGCACTGCAATACACTGAATTCTTGTGCAACACTTGTTGCCTTGAACCTCAGAACTGTGCTGATTATTGTAATACTCGTTATGGTTAGAGCACCTCTTGTATGGAGCCAGGATGGGAGAGCTGGGGGTGTTCACCTGGAGAAGAGAAGGCTCCATGGAGACCTCAGAGCCCCTTTACCTAAAGGGGCTCCAAGAGAGCTGGAGAGGGACTTGGGACAAGGACCTGGAATGTCAGGACAAGGGGAAATGGCTTCCCACTGCCAGAGGGCAGGGATACATGGGATATTGGGAAGAATAAATCCTTGACTATGAGTCACAGTCCGTCCAGGGAAGCTGTGGCTGCCCCTGGATCACTGGAAGTCCAAGACCAGGTTGGATGGGGCTTGGAGCAACCTGGGACAGTGGAAGGTGTCCCTGCCCATGGCAGGAGGTCAGAACAAGATGATCTTTAAGGTCCTTTTCAACCCAAACTATGCTGTGATTCTCTGATCGGGACACAGCAAAAGATCGTCCATGCTGGGCATTATGCAGGGACATAGGAAGAGACAACCCCTGAAATTAAGAACTGGAAACAATAAAACCCAACAAAAATCAGTAACAACTCCAGATGTAGGAAGAAATAGGGCACAAAACAAGCAAAAAAATGAGATACAATTAAAAGAAGCCAAGTGAGGGTCTGGACCTGCTTCCAGGATTGATTTTTGGCATGTCTGGCACTCACTGTTGTGGGTTGCTTAATCACCTTTTGTCCCCTACCTGTGTCCCCTGGGTACACAACAACCCTAGCCAGCATTCACAAACCACACCAAGCATGAAGAGATCATTCAGGAGTTTCACATCAATGGTTTCCCAAATTTTTAGGATTGCTGCCACAATATTACTGATGCAATCATGAAAAGTGTTATTTGTCCACAGCCATGCGTGCATCACTCAACATACATTTAAACACATAAAACCTTTTCATAGGAAAAAAAACCCGAATAATGGGAGAAAAACTACAATATATCTTGAGCCACAGGCATTTCACAGATACTGACCTTTGATTTTGATTTAGAAGCTTTAACTAATAAAGCTTGGCTTTGCACCAAATCTGAAGAAGAAAATCAAGCACACTCTTGTCAAATCATAATTAATTTGCACTACAAAAAAAGAGTAGAACTAAGCCAAGCGTTCTTTAAAAATGGTCTCTAGAATTCAAAACACTCAGTAAAACGTCCTCTATCTTGAAAAACAGGATGATATTTTCCTGCCTTTTCAAGTTGATTACGCATCTTTCCACTCATTTAAAATATAAATTGAGTCTTAGGAAACAATAAGCTCTTAATTTTACAGGAATATTAAAGATTCACAATTACAGCAGTTGGAGAGGGAATGTGATTATGAAACACTGTTGAAGTGAAACCTAAAGCTTTGCTACTGTTTGCCCCCCAAATGTGCTGTTTCACCTTTAAAAACATATACAATGGCAGGGTAATTTAGATTCATACTACTGTACAGATTTTGAGAATGTATTTGGCATATTCTTTCTAAAATCTTGGTAAATTCAGGATCTGTGGGTACATTATTAGAATTTGCTGTGCATTTATCTATTTATTAAAAGTAACAGAGTAACACAAACTTGTGACTACTTTGATATTTCTTCCTTATATGACATGAAAAATCTTCAAAATACATTAAACAAAACCAAACAAGAGTCAGGAACGCATATCTCAAAGACTGCCATTGGAGCTCACAAAATTAAATTAGCTGTTGAGCAAAGCTGAGTTTCTAAGATTACACATACACCACACACAAACCTCCTCCACCATATGAAACTTTTCAGTAATGCCTTGAGTATTTTTAAGTTGGTTTAAAAAAAGAAGGTCAGGTTATTCTCTTTTTTTTTTTTTTAGAAGGCATGACTATCTTTTGTTATGCCTTTAAAGATGTCCTTCTGAGACTCCTGACCCATGATTATTTCTCTTAGACATTACATCAGTTGCAAATAAGACGTAATGAAACCATAAATATTGCAGGTAGTCAACAAACCCTTGTCTTGTTGCAAAAATCACAATGACTTCTATCTGAAATATGAGTCTTCAACCTGGTTTCTGCACTATTAATTCTGTCTATGAGCTAATGATCCAGAGGCCCTCTCATCTCCCTGTAAGATGCAATACACACACAACCAGGATTTCAACACATTTTATCCTGAGTTTTCCCTTCAGAATACAGATATCATCGGAGCAGGAGGATGAAAACATAAAAATCCTGCCTTCCATGCTTACCACAATTCACCAAGAAGCACATGCAACTGAGAACACCACAGCCTGCCAAAGGTGCCATTGCCTGTTCTCATGGGTGCCCTGCTCAATCTGACATCTACTTCCACAATTATGTGACCCAGTCTCTGTTGTTCAGGTCCTCAGTAAATCCAGGAGTCAGATCTAAGAACATTCCAAAATATATTATTTATAAGTAATGTTTTCCTAAAAGCAGTTTCTCTGCAGAACAACCCCTTTGTAGTGATAGGACAAAGGGGAAGGGGTTCAAACTGAAGAAGAGCAGGTTAATCTTAAAGAAGAAATTGCTCCCTGTGAGGGTGGGGAGGCCCTGGCACAGGGTGCCCAGAGAAGCTGTGGCTGCCCCTGGATCCCTGGAAGTGTCCAAGGCCAGGTTGGACAGGGCTTGAAGCAACCTGGGCTAGTGGAAGGTGTCCCTGCCCATGGCAGGGGGTGGAATGAGATATCTTAAAGGTCCCTTCCAACTCAAATCATCCCCAAATTTTATGATTCTGTTTTTCTTTGGAGTCAATTCAAATGGTGTCCTGTGGGATAGGACTCAATAAAAGTCTTTATTCAATTTCAAAATACCAGCACCAACTTCATAACTAACCTGTACTTCTAGAAATAATGCATCCACAAAGGCCAGCATGAAGTTCTTTTGTCTTTTCTTGTTGTGCTTTAAAAAACATTTGGAAACGAGCACAAGAAATGGATTAAGAACAACTTGTTGTCTAATGCTGAGAACAGATTTTCTGCTCTGGGAAAATTTTCCAAGAGCAGCTCATCCACTTGTAAAAAGACTTCTCAGAAGACTGCCAGGAACAACTTTTAACTTGTTCATCCTTGCTTTTAATAATTGATTACATAAATTCCTCCCAATTCTCCCTTATGTCCCACACTGTGGCAATCTAAGAAGTGTTCACTGCCCCTCAAGTTTTGCCATTGGTAAAAAGAATGAAGTGTTTTTCTTCACAGTCCTAAACAATCCTGCTATTCTGTCACTTCATTCAACCTCTTGGTAAGTCTAAGTAAATACACCACCAACCAACCAACCAGCCAACAGACCAGCCCCAGGTACAATGTTGTCAACATCTGGGAGTAGCTACATCCACAGAAGAACAGAACCTTTCAGCTGAAACAAGCCCCAAAGCACAAATAAAAGACTGTTTAGCACCAGTTTATAAAAAAAAATAATCCTCACAGATGAACTATCAACAGTAGCAGAGGGCACAGCAGATATATCCAAGTGTGTGGATAAGCTGTGGCCCTCTTTGCTCTTAAGCAAATGGAAATTAATTGCAGTTCATTTGCTGGCACCTCCAGAAATGCTTGGGAAGGTCTTGAGATAAACCTTTGTGGAGTGTCTCACTTAGCACTTCTGAAGGTGGAACTAATTGATTTCCAGTCAAACAGGACCAACTAAAACCTTCGCACTTTCTAATAATTGCACTCCACACGTGCTTCCTCCACAACTTCCTAAGACACCTTTAGAGACATAAATTAGCAAGGGTTAATCAAAACCCAAGGTTTAAGTTTTCACTTTTCCTGTAAACCAGTTCCACCAACCTGGTAACTTGACAGTAACACTCCAGTCTTTGCCTAGCCAGGATGTTCCATGATCTTCATGTGTTGATTAATCACAAAAGGATAATTTTACTTGTCTTTTTCCCATTACCCCTGGACATTCAGAACCAGTAACAGTGAAGAGTTTTGGTATCATGTCCAGAAATCCATAGGTATTTTCACAGTTACTTAAGAGAGTCAGTCATGTTTTAGCTTATTCAAGTAGTCTACCAGTAATGAATGGAGGAGAGAGTTACTTCATCTTAATAACATCATTTTTAGGACGACATATCCTGATATGTCGTCCTAAAAATTGACATTTCTGCACTGCACTGTCAATTCTGCACATGGGTCTCTTCTGTGAGCGACCTTCTAGAGCTCTGCATGACCACCCACGAGTGAATGTGGACAATGAGGATGGAATGACTGCAATGAGACAGAAAAATGTTTATCACCTTGTCAAAAACAATAAGGTCATTTACATAAGAATTTCTATGACTTAAAGGTAGAAAAAAATCCAATGCGTCTGTCAGGTACTGTGAAAATTTAATGACATCTGGAGCCACCAGGAATATTCTGGTCAAAATCTTGTATAATGATACTCATTTTTATATCTACTGAAACAGACATTATAGAACCGGACTTCTTATCAGCTGAAATCCTAAATTCTATATAGAAGGGGCAGCCAATAAATATTCAGAATGACCAAGACAGAAATACAAGAGAAATAACAGATTTAGTTTGCTTTAAAAGTCACATCTTTTCCCCCTCTTTTCTGTTTTTAAATGTTTCTTTTATACAAAATGCCATGGTTCAGCACACTTGAAAATTAAAGACTACCAAAGATCAAGGTTTGAGTCCTTCCATTCATGAAAGGAAATTAAAATCATCACTAAGAGCACCAAGTTTTATTATTCTGATAAAAACCACTCAGAAAATGCCAAAATGAAGAACTATACTCAGCATTTAATACATTGTTTTGCCTTTTTGTATTTTGTTGGTGGATTTATTAAAAGATGTGCACATGAAGAGTTAGACATCAGTGGCCACATTCTGATCTCATGCACTCTGTCCCAACCCCATATGTCCTGGACTGCAAATTAAGGTAAGGGAATTATCCAGGCACAAACAGTAAAGGAATATCCAAGGGATTAGCAAGAAGGAAATTATTCTGAGGCCAGTTAATATATAGGACATTTAATGGTTGGACTGGATGATCTTAGAGGTCTTTTCCAATCTTGATGATTCTATGATTAATATGAACACAATATTAAAAATGTGTAGACCAAATACACTGAAAGGTGCTTTTCTTTTTCAGCCTGAACGATTCTGACCGTAATTGCCACTGAATTACGCTTGTCATGACTACAAGCAGCAGCTTCCCAGCTAAACTTTCTAAAACTTTATTCATGTTGTTCTTCTGTAACCTACTTTACATTGATTTAATCAAGCTCCTTTAAACACATACAAACTTAGTTTGCCATTCTTAAAATGTTTTATAATAGCACATTTAATAAAGCTAATTTAAATCTGCTAATTTATAGAGACTTGCCAGAGGCTTTGAAACTTCAGAAAATGTGTAAACTTAACAGTTTGGCTGTGATAACAGCTCAGACAGTGGAAATTAAGCCCTTTGCATTACAATCATCTTCAAAGTGGATTCCTGGTTTTATTGCAAAAAGGGTACATTGCAAAAATACAGTAGGACACCAATTCACAAAAGATGTTCCAGATGCCCCAGTTCTTGAATTTGGTCACTACTGTGTCTCGACATCACAGCCTCAAACATGCACTGAGGTCTCTCATCTTAAGAACTACCTGGATTCTTTTCTACAACCAGGTTTTGGACAAGAGCAGAGTTTCTCATTCAATAGCCCTCCATCAGAGCTTTGAGAGAGTGCACTTAGGGCCATTAATTCTGGATCCCTAACTCTGGTTGTCAGTCTTCCAGCTGCTGCTATATAGGTTTGCTACTGTCTGCTCTAATTCCTGCCTTTGAAAACTAAATGATAATGGATTATATGCCAGTGTGGGAATAGGCACATTGGTTGGGATCCAAGCTGTATCCCAGGTGAAAACAAGGAGAAGCAGTGAAAAAAAAATATTCAGGTCTTCAGTGATGTATCAGGGAGCTTCATCTAGAGGAATTCTTTATACATAGCATTTAAATGGTAACTAAGTGATCATTATCATGATCTGATTTGCAGAAAATGGCAGCTTTCCTTGAAGATGTAATTGAAATTTTCAGGGCTACTGTTGCAGACCTCTCCTGAAATTTTCACATGGGAGAAAGCATTAAGACTTCCCCCATGAAGACTTGTAGGGTTGCAGATTTTTAAGGGACACAACCTCAGTACTTTGAAGCTTTTTTCAGTATCTGTTAAACTCAAGTCATCCTTTAGGCTTTTTTTCCCTGCTAATTGCACCAAAATATTCATTGAGGCAATCTGGAATATATTCTTGGATGGGGTTTTTTAGTCTCTCCTGCTTCAATGCTCATTCGTCGCTTCTGTCACTGCTTTCCTTCCTGCTTTTGTGTACTGAGAAACAGAATTAAGGTGTACTGCAACCAGTGGACACTTGCATAAACAGCCTGCTTTGAATAAAACAGCATGATCTGGGGAAAGGAAAACTTCCTTCAGCTCTCGTGCCCAAATGCTAAAACATAGATGAGGTTCGTATACTATTAAAGCATCACATTTTTGCATTGAGACCACTGAAATGCTGTGAAGAGCAGAAAAATATAAATAAACTGAACAAGGAGCATAAAAGCACATTGATCCCAAGGTTCTGAAACTGCAATTTAAGTGGTTTATATTTGTAATTTATTTAAGACTGTTCCTGGCAAATACATTAGTAATGAATCTCATTCACACGTTTTTATTTTTATGCACGAGAGCTTTAAGTTTGCCAGGACTTCTGCAAAGCAACTTTTACTGCATCAAATTACTGCATTCCTTGATCTCTCCCAGCACACAGTCACAGCAGCCACACTCAAACACAATGATCAGCTCTGCAACAGACACCTCCAAAACAAGATATTTCTTTTAAATTAACACAGCTGTGAAAAAGAAAGCAAACACAATAGTTTTTCCCTGTCCCTCCAGCATTTTGCATCCGATGTCCACTTTAATTCAGTACAATCTTCTGTAATCCTTGTAATTCCGTGTGGAACTTCTTCATTGGGAATTGATGCAGAATTGGGAGCTGTCAGCTCTGATCCCTTTCACCAGCACACGGGCTTGAGACTCTATTTCATAATAGGAAAAGATGGCCAGCGTTTTCCTGACAGAAGTACCATACATTTTTCAGTCAGTAAAAATTACAGAGCTCATTGACGATGCGCTTCCCATAGAGAACGAGGACTGCAAATTACCCAGCAAAGATTTTTTTTTTTTTTTTTGGGTACACGGAACAAAAACCAGCACAATCTGCAAAACTTATTAACTAATGGGGTTTGAAACCCTCTCTTTGCATGCTGCCAACATGGTAACAGCAACCTATGCATTGATCTTATTCAAAAAGCACAGTAATCTTTATGCTGCTAGAATAGGAGTTTTGTGTGCCGTAGCATACACTGCAAAGAAAAAGGAGAAAAAAAAAAAAAAAAAAAAAAGAAATCCTTTAGGAAAGGCATGTGCTGAAAACACAAAATAAGCAGGATGGAAAAAGACCAAATGTAATTAAAGCTTATATGAAACGAGACATTCCTATTTGCAGAGCTTTGGCTGCATTTCTGTCAAAAGAAAGCACAGAATCTCAAATCATGCTCTATTTAGACAATGTCAGAAGAAAAAAAAACACATTTACCCCCTCACACCCCTCAATCCCCCACCCCAAGACTCCAAAAGGCAAATCTCATCATCGGAATTAGAGAGAAAAAGCAATCCAAAGAGATTGGTTTACATATTCCTTCCCAAACCAAGTAATCGAGTCTCTCCCTCTCCCGGCTAATAGCTTATAAATTCAGACTTTAAACAAAAGCATCCGAAAAAAAAAGAGAAAGAATCCTAATTCTCAAGCTTCCTACTTAGCACTGCCTCGCTTTTGATGATTTGTGCGGCTGTGTGTGCGTGCCTGTTTGAGAAATGGCGAGATAGGCTTAAAGTATTTTCCATTTCATCAAAGAGCATATATTACTTTCCTGGTTCGCTCCGATGTTGGTTTTATGCCCACCCCTTTTCAATCTGCCCATGTCTGAGATGCACAGTGCAGGCGTACAATCATGAGCAGCTTACGACACTCAGTGAACACTGGGTGCCTCTGCATGCTCTAGCAACATACTGCTCAGCTGAAGGGAAGGGATTCTTGCTGTCTCTCTCTGCTCTAAGCATCACCTAACAAGCAAAGCGAACAAAGAATGGGAAATAAAGCGACCCTTAGCCGGTCAGTGAATGAATGGTAACCTCTCTCTGGAGTAAAGGTTGTGCCGGTCAATGGTCGTTGCAAATGATGGACATTAAACTGATTGACAAATCCTGTGGAGTCGTTAGTAAAGAGTCTGGAGTTTTTTTCACGCCACAGTGTTAACTGCAGAGGAAAGGACAGAGGGAGAAGGAGAAGATCAAGCTCATGTACATAGTTCTGAAACTTGCAGGTCCTAGGAGGCAGCTCAAAAGCTAGCTGGACAAGCCTTTCGCTCGTTGAGCAGAAGCGAAGTGAGACATTGTGAGCTTGCCAGCCTTGCACAACATTGAAAGGGACTGAATTTGTAGCACAGAGGGGTCTTTTTTAGCTCTGCATATAATTAGTCCAAACACAAAGGAAGCAACTGAATGGAGGTTGTCACTCTCTGGAAAAGGGTGGGTAAGACACTTTTTAATTAAATTCTTTCATGAAGAAAGATTTTTTTTTTCCTTTGCTGCAGCATTTAACATGAACAAAATCACTATCATTTTACCTTTGAATGTCTGTGAACTTTAATGCTGCACAGCTCCTGCATGCTGTAAAGTGAAATATTTGCCTCTGTGTTTGTTCTGTTTGCTGTTTTGCTTTGGTTTTCGGGCTTTGTTTTGTTGGTTTGCC
This sequence comes from Corvus hawaiiensis, assembly GCF_020740725.1. Lineage (NCBI taxonomy): Eukaryota > Metazoa > Chordata > Aves > Passeriformes > Corvidae > Corvus > Corvus hawaiiensis. The sequence goes on along the minus strand of NC_063217.1, from coordinate 4,384,525 downwards.
TTTTTTTTTTCCCTCCCTTAAATAAAATATGATGTAGAATTTGAAAAGATTCAATGGACATTCTCAAGCATATTTGGAAATATTCTTGCTAATGGATTTCCTTCTTATTGGTCTCTGTTTAAACTGGCTGCTGAGGAAGCCCCCAGGGTTGATATTGTGTACGCTGGGTATCTTTTCTAAAATGCTTCCAGCTGTGAATAGTGGGTGTCCACAGCTCTGTCGGTGTGAGGGCAGGCTTTTGTACTGTGAATCACTGAATCTCACAGAGATGCCTCGCAACCTGTCGGGCATGATGGGCTTGTCTCTGCGGTACAACAGCCTTTCAGAGCTGCATGATGGACAGTTCACAGGGTTAATGCAGCTCACGTGGCTCTATCTGGATCACAATCACATTTGCTCAGTGGAGGGGAATGCCTTTCAAAAATTGCGGCGAGTTAAAGAGCTCACCCTGAGTTCCAACAAAATAACTCAACTGCCCAACACCACTTTCCGCCCCATGCCAAACTTGCGCAGTGTGGATTTATCGTACAACAACCTACAGTCTTTGGAGCCTGACCTGTTCCACGGGCTGAGAAAACTGACAACTTTGCACATGCGGTCGAACGCCATCAAGTTCGTGCCAGTGAGAATTTTTCAGGACTGTCGCAGCCTGAAGTTTCTAGACATAGGATATAATCAGTTAAAGAGCCTGGCTCGAAACTCTTTTGCAGGCTTGTTCAAACTCACTGAGCTGCACCTCGAGCACAATGACTTGGTGAAAGTGAATTTAGCCCATTTTCCCAGGCTCATCTCCCTGCACTCCCTCTGCTTGCGAAGGAATAAAGTTACCATCGTAGTAAACACTTTGGACTGGATATGGCAACTCGAAAAGATGGATCTCTCCGGCAACGAAATCGAATACATCGAACCTCACGTTTTTGAAAGTGTACCTCATCTCAAATCCCTGCAGCTGGACTCCAACCGGCTGACCTACATCGACTCCCGAGTCCTCGACTCCTGGAAGTCCCTCACGAGCATCAGCCTTTCCGCCAACGCCTGGGATTGCAGCCGGAACGTCTGCGCCCTGGCCTCCTGGCTGAGCAACTTCCAGGGTCGCTACGACAGCAACCTGCTCTGTGCCACCCCCGAGTACGCCCAGGGCGAGGATGTTTTGGACGCCGTGTACGCCTTTCACTTGTGCGAGGACAACGCCGACCCCACGAGCGTCAACACCTTCTCCCCGGTGACCAACAACAGCGAGCAGACGCTCGGCTATGGCTCGGCCACCGCCACCTACGACGTGCCCGACGGTGACGAGGATCGGACCACGTACGCCGTCACCATCACCATACCCGGCGAGAACTCCGAGAACGCCGTGCAGATTCACAAGGTGGTGACGGGCACCATGGCACTGATTTTTTCCTTCCTCATCGTGGTTTTGGTGTTGTACGTCTCCTGGAAGTGCTTCCCAGCCGGCTTAAGGCAACTAAGACAGTGCTTTGTCACACAGCGCAGGAAGCAGAAGCAAAAACAGACCATGCACCAAATGGCTGCCATGTCAGCCCAGGAGTATTACGTTGATTACAAACCCAACCACATTGAGGGAGCCCTGGTGATCATTAATGAGTACGGATCTTGTTCCTGTCACCAGCAGCCAGCGAGGGAATGCGAGGTGTGATTTTCCTTTGGGATTTAAACAGTGTGCAACCAAATAACAGCGTGCAGGCAGACAGTGGCACGGGGTGGGGGGGGGTTGCTGGGCTTTGCTGGTGATTTCTGACATGCACCTCTGCCCAAATTGTTTAAGAGAGGCTGTCCGAGAGACTTGATATTTTAGCTTTATCGTGTCTTAAAATCCTTCAGGACGGCCAATCTTAAGGTTTCATATGCTAATACTCCCTTTGAAGATCTGTCAATATTCAGGAATCTGAGAGTGTAAAAAAGGTACCAATTATTGATCTTTTGTAAACTAAGAAAACTGTTTAAAATAAAAAAAAATAGCATTTACAGTTTTTACAGACTGGTGTATATTACATGAATGGTTCCCTGTATACAAAATGCAACAGTTTAACCTCTCTCTTCATGCTGAGTGTTGAAATGAAAAGTCGAGGAGCAAAGAAGCCACGTAAAATAGAAAGCTTAAAATTACCCAGGTGGCTTCCCATTGTAATTAGCACACGTTCACGTACATCATGTTGCTGAAGATGTGAAGCATGACACTGGAATTCTATTTTTGTTAATGTGCTACCTGTAACTGGACATCAGTACAACAAGGACCCAGTGCACCTCAGAAAGGCTGAAGTTTTGACCGTGCCCCTAGGACAGGATTTCTGAGGATTTTTAAGTACAGCTCACTTGTTAGTTGCTGTAAGATCCATAAAATCTGCGCTACAACCCCTAAAAGTATTTTGTATCAAAACTGATCCTAGTGCAAAGACTCACTAAAAAAGCAACCAACAAAACCCAAACAAGTGAAACACTGCCAAAATGTGCTCATCAGAATTTTCTTTAATATAAAAAAGACCAAAAAAAGTGCTAAATTTAAGGGCTTTTACTTGCATTTCCCACTTTTATGCTTGTTTTGAGCTATGCCAAGAGCAAAGATCCCTTTGTTTTGTGCCCTGTGGTGCCACGCTGAACGGAGAAGAGCAAAAGCAATTATTTGGGTCTCAGTGGTGAAGCTCGAGCAAAACCACTGTCAGGGTAAGACAGAGAGTTTTCAGAGCACCCTTCTGGGTCCTGTAGCAAAGTGCTGGCAAAGCCCAGCTCCTGTCCCTCCCTTTCACCACCAGCCTTCACTAACAAAACAACCCCAAAACCTCTGCAGAGGCTGGAGGCAGATGAAGCCTCCTTAGTAAGGACTGAAAAATGGCATTGATGGATATAAGCAGTGATTTCATGATGTAGAATCACACAGCTGTTTAATCTGACTGCCCTTAAATAAAGGCTTCCTTTCCTTGTATTTTGGATTTTTCATTCCAGAATGTGAACAAGCAACCGATTGATCTTTTCACCAGCTCCTCTCACACTAATTGACGATGAGGGAGTTTTATAATATCAGGCAGAGCATCTTGAAATTTTCTTCCTACAGCATTACATGCGAATAAAATGTTATGGATAATGAAGTGGATGACATTTCTATGTTTTGTACATGTATCTCTATCCTCAGGTTACCACCAAGAGATGAGCAATTCCAAAATTTTACATGTATTTTAATGTAACATAGGTTTTTTTTTTCCTTTTTCATAGCATTAAAGTGCTACCTACTCTTACAAGGGTACAGCAGGCTTATAAAGCAGAAAACAGGCACAGAAGAAATCATTTGTTTTCTTGCTTAGCAGGTTTTAGCCATTAATTTTAAATGTAAAGAGTGACTTTTATATTTTTTTTCCTGACTCACTATTTTTAAGGAGTCAGAACTTATTTTCCTGTATTCCTCTATTTCTCTCATTCTGTGTATTATTAAACATGGAAATAGCCTCTTCATCAAAATTTTTATGCAGTGAGACTATAATGTCATGTGTGAAAGCAATGAGATTATATACTGGAAGACAACAGTTTCACAAAAAATTTACTGAAAATCAACTGCTTTTTTTCCTGAAGCCACTGCAAATTCATCCACAGCTTTCAAACAAGCAAGCACTGTTAAACCCAGGCTTTTCTTTCTTTAAAGAAATGCACATATTTCTCTCTCTGTGCCTCAAGCCCACAAGGGCCTGATCCCTCCTGAAACTCCCAAGTGACCTGAGGGGTTGAGTGTCCATGTACAAACCTAGCAGAAGGGCAGAGGGAAGGTACAGAGCCCCTCATCTCTTTGGGTTCCTGATCATGTTCGAAGCAAAAGTACTTTATGCCATGCTAACTGAGGGCCCAGCTATATTTATTTTCCCCATCAAACCCTTCTCTGAAATCAATGGGGAATTTAACTGTGAAAAATTGGCTCTCTAACTTTGGACTGGGCTATGAGTTTCCCAAACCCCCAGGCAGCACTGCAGCCAGCAGGACTGGTTACAGCCACTTGTCAGGAAGCTTCCAAAATCAACCAAGGCTGTTAAAATACTGTCTGCATATGGTAAAATGAAATATGAACTGGCTTTATTTCTATAATGACCCCCTGCTGCTATCAGGAAACGTGTTGGTGCAGTTGTGGTTTTGCCCCTGTGAACCTGAGACAAGCCTGATTCCAACAATCAATCATCCCGCGGTTGTATTTCCATGTATTTTTAGCATATTTGTGGGTTGTATTTGAAACACACGAGTGATTGCACTCCTCTGGAGTTATCCCTGCTGTTTATTGGTGTTAGCAACCTCCAGCTACGTTTGCAAAGATGTGAGCAATTCTGCCTCTGGAATTTATTCACTTCTGTGCTCCATGCATCTCGCACTGGCAGCCCAAGTAAACTGAACCGAGCATTTTTCTTTTAAGGTGCAGTGATTTCTTGAGTGAGAGCTGATTTGGGGTTTGCCTGTTGCCACTTCTCCTGCAGAGAGGTGATGGCCACCAATGACTTGCCACCCTGAGCAGGATGATGGATGTGTCCTCCATGGAGAGCACAACATTTATTAAAGGATATATTTCAAAATTCTCATGCAGAAATCTTTCCTGCATGATAATAAGGGTAATAATCCCTTCTAGAGACAACCTCCCAGTAATCCCCAGAGGATTTCTGGAGATCTTGACACCCTCTGAATATTTATTGGAGAAAAGAGGGTATCACTGCTGTTCCATGGCATGAAAGTACTCCACAGGGTGCCCAGATCCAGTCTGAAAGTTTACATGAAATATATGTGGCTAATAAAGAAATAAAAGAGACTGTATTTCATTTCAATCCAGCTATTGCAAATCCAGTTATTCATCCTGCTCCAGGCTATTTGATTGGTGTATATGAGAGTTATTATATTTGTACTGCATTTAGAGCAACTGCAGGGACAAATTTTCCCTAATTCTTTCTTCCAAATTTCATGTTCAACAACTGCCCAGAGATAAGTTAGTCCCTCTCTTTTGATGCCCTTATTCTGGCTTATTAAATGGCTCCAAAATCAAAAGGAACAAAGAAAGAAAAAAAGATGCTTTTGGGGTTAGTTGTGAACAGTGTTTTCTCCATGAAATGCTTGGGGATTATCAAAGGAAGAAAAATATTTTAAATATTCCCTTTTTGATGTTTCACTTAATAGGACTAACTTCCCTTTTATAATTAGGTAATTAACATTATTTTCTTTCTACTTAACTGTCTTTTTGCACACAAGGCAGGGTGAAAGGCAAGCAAAAGCACTACCTTTCCTGAAGCTGGTTAACAGTACCAGTGTTACAGATCTCTAATATGCATTCTCTTGCTGCTAACATCAATACCCACTCACAGCACACCCAGTGCTGAAGGAACTGTTGCTGTGTATGCTTTGAATGTATATAAGGGATGATTTATTTTCCTTTCTGCCTTTTTTTTTCCTTCTTTCTGTACTAGTTAAAAAAAAAAATTATATGAAACCACAGAATCAATGCTAATGTACCATGTTCTGTTTCTGGCCTGAAAATATAAAATACAAAGAAATTCTGTGTTAAAGCTGCCAATTCCCTCCTTTGCCATGTCTGGGTGCTGTAGGGGGTGAGGCCAAGGGATGACCTGTTCCTTGTGGTCACAGCAAGGCTGCTCTGTACCAGGCTGATCCAGCCCCCTGCATACCTGTACCACAGAAAGCCCATGAACCTAAGGATATTTTTGTATGCTTTAATAGATTCTGTATGTTTTTATGGATAAGGCGTTGAGGGGTAGTTGAAACGAGTATATTTGACCATTTTCTTCAGTTCTGATAAAAAAAACCAAACAACCCTCATTTGCTTCTGAGATGGACTACATTTGTTCCTTGTGTGTGTCTCATTCTGCATTAACAGCAAAAGGATTCTCTGAGGCTCCCTCCCCTTCCTCCCCCCTCCAGCTTCTACAGTGGTATTCAGAATGGCAAAAAGGGAGTGTTTAATGAGGAAGCTTATTTCTAGTGCTATAATAATAATAGCAGTGATAATAATGAAATTAAGAGGAGACAAAAGATAAGAGGAAAGACTGGAGTAACAGCAACCAAATCAGGGTGTTACCAGATTCCTTTGCCTTTTCCTTTTGCAAAGATGGTTAACCTAAAGAAGTAGCACAGATGAAAAACCAAGACTGAGGGTGGGTGGAGAAAGCAGTCTTAAAAACTGTGCAAGCAGGGATGAAACAGCTTCTGCAAAGGAGGGTACAACACTAAATAGCTCCATTCAGCAGGGGAGAGAAAAGGCAGGGGTGAAGGGACGGGATGAAAAGGAAGATGAGAAGGCAAGGGGGCCACTGTGCACCCATGGGAAATGAGATTTTTCCGTGCCTTCCCCTCCCACGTTCAGGCTGTGGCAAGGACAACAGCAGAGATTTAAGAAAGATGCCCAGCATCTCTCTCTCCCCCCCTGCCTTTTCCAACACTGCCACGGAGGGAGGCGCAGTCGGACACGCTTCCCCAAACACACGTGCCCGCTGCCCCGTCATTTCCTCTGCCACCTCCCTGCTCCCTGCGAGTACAATGTCCCCCTCATCCATCACTCTGCCTGCTCAACTCCAGCACTCTGCCTCTGCCACCAATTTTTTTGGCTGGATTTTTTAGCTATCCTAGTCACAGTTCACCACAGACTTGCTAGAAAATCGGACTTTTCCACCCAAATTATCTTAAGAAACCCTCATCTAGAAGGATGGGTGATCTTGAGCTACTGCGGATTCTCCTGCTAATTATATCTACACTCAGTCAGCTTTCCCATTCACAGCTATAATCACAAACAGATCTGAGATATTTTTGCTGTGTTCAATTTACCATTATGCACCAAGGTTATACTTTTCCTTGACCTGCTCAACCCAGTCTAATATTAACAAATTGAGCATTTATGCAGGTTCCTTTCCAAGCATGAAGTTGATTAGGAATTTAGGAAATGCTGGTGATTTAAAGATTAACCTTTCATATAATTACTGACATAAACCAGAGCTATTAAGGTCTTAGAAACAACTATTCAGAGCTTATTCTACATTAAAAACCAAATCACATTTAGAGCCATGCGAAAGACTTTCCATACCAGCCAATTTTTTTTTTTTTTTTTTTTTTTTTTTTAACAGCAGCAGAACAACCTGGTGAAAGGAAAGGAGTAAGCACAGCCTACCTCTAAAGTTATGTGGAGGAAAGCAAAGCTATAAAAATAATACAGAAACCAAGCAACAGTGTTCTGCTGGCAAGACACAGCTTGTAATTGGGTGGGTGGTTGTGAAGAGCCGAGATGAATGCTGCAGAGCACTGTAATTTTATTGCACTGTGTCTGCTCTAAAGTGAACATATTTGCAATGAATCTGGATTTCCGTGAGAACAGGGCAATTGTTTGTTTTGGTGGTTTGTTTTTTTTTTTTTTTTGTTATAAAGATCACGTCACTTGTTGGCATTCAGGCACAATTCCTGAGGCTTTAAAGCAATTACTGTTCTTACTCGCCTTTGCTGGGGTGATAGCTGGGGGAGACAGTCAAAGGGAAGAGGCTGTGCTGAAAGGAGTTTGAGCTGCAAGTCCCAGATTTGCATCACAAGAGAAGAAAGTCAGTTGAAAATAAGCTTTTCACCTTTTCCTCCATCTCTCCTCTTCCTAAAAATCCAAATATGCACATCACTTATAAAAATCAGAGATAGGTGGCAGTGGCTACAGGATTAGTATTATGTGCATCTGTGCTTGGCAAACAGCACCTACTATTCTGCTAAGACACTTTTATTTTAAATCATTTCCCTGCTCTCATGTTCTTCATATCCTCACCAGACACAGTAACTACTGCCAGAAAGATGTCTTTCAACACGGGTGCTATGGGAACATGACCAAGTACCTTCAATTTCTGAGCTAACAAAGACTAAATCCAAGATATGAATGGCAATAGGTAAGTAGAAAAATCTACTTCATCAGTGAATTATCACTTTCAGCACAGCAGATTCCTCTGACTGGTATGATTAGACACTAAGCCCATTTGTTCATTTATTACCAACTTCAATCTGGCCCTTTTTGCTGATGTGCCTTTCTCCTAAGAGTGAAACAAAGCACCACACTGGAGAGAGGGTTGAAAATTGTATGTTGGGTAAAATCTGAGATTTAAAACTATGCATGGACACATCAAATTGATTTAGGGGCTGATCCCATGAAAAAGTGCAGCTTATGTATAGCAGATCTCCCTGCAGTAGCACACCTCTGTACCCTAGTGGTTACAGTCAGGTATGAGCAAACATCCTCCTCCTGAGAGCTGGGGGCCTCAAACTGAAAACATTTCTGAATACCTTTCAAAATATCTGTTTCCCCTCTAATTTTTATCCCTTCTTACCCATTCTCACATTTTTCATTCCCAGAGCCTCACAGGCAGGGTGAATCAAAAACAAGAAGGGGAGGAGGAAGAGGAGAACCCTGAAAATCCCAAACTAAGCTGCAAGAACAGTCCACAGCTATTGAATTCCTGAGGTTTTGAGTCTTTTTACAACTGTCAGCCCTTTGAAACACGTCTGCTATCAACCCTCTTTACAGGATGAGAGGTAAAGTGAGCTCCCAGGAGTAAACCTGGATCTCTCTCTGTGGTCCAGTGCCTCTCTGACAGCCTGGCTTGCTTAGAGAGCCTGGGAAATACTAAAGAATGTTAATAATAATGAGATAAATCGTCTAGGGATTTTTTTTTCCACCTTTTTTTTTTCTTTTTTTTAAACTTGGCTCTCTAATAAAGCTTATCTTGACAGAAAATTTACTTCTCTGATCCACATTATTTCCCAATGCAATTTTTTTCCGCAGCAAGCAGAAGTTTCTGGCTGCTGCTCAGAGGTTTGCAATCCTCATGCTAAAGAGGCCACTGCATGCCAATTTTTTTCCTTAATTCCATGTAAATGTCACTCCATATTGGACTTTTTGTGTTTCTTTACCAGCGAATTCAGCTGCCCCCACTTTCACAAACCTTCCCCTTGCACTGTAACTCCCTTTCCAAACAGCCCAGAACCCGCTGCTCCTGTCAGATCAAATGCCCAAACAACAACTGGATGCCATGAATTTATTATGTAACTGCTGTAGTCTAATAAATTGGATGTGCATCCTATGGCCTGAAAGATGAAGAATTCATGGAGAGAGTGAACATGCAGGAGGAATGCAGCTGGCATTCTCTGGGGAAAACCCACAAAACAAAAACCACTGTGTGGGACAGTGCTTGGGGAAGGTGGAGGGCACAGAGAACCAGCTGAAGAAAAGGTGAATTACATGGGATAGAGGAAATCACTGCTAAAAAATAGAGGGGAACATTGTAAAGGGGACAGTGCCCGTAACAAATTAATCAGAAAGAGATTTAGTGATAACCAACACCTCACACAACAAAGCTCTGTGGTGATATTTGATGACAAAATGAGCCTATGCAAGCCTACATCTGCAGTGGGAAAACAGCAATCCACGAAGTCCCACGGAGCTGAACCCTGGTCCTCTGTCCATCTTGGCTTTGTCATGATTGGCTTTTCAGTATATTTTTTTAATTTTTTGCTTTTTTATTGCTGTTATGCACAGAACTGAACCCATGGTGACTATGCTGTTGCTTCAGGGGGAATATGCTAAGCCAAAGGTTGTTTTTTCATTGGGTGGCACTTCTAGACTGAAGCAAACCTTATTATACTGGTTTCTGTGTCTATTTCCCTGATTCTAGCAGCCATTGGGAATTCCATTAGGTTATTCCAGCTGGTGGAATGAAGAACTTCCCTAAAAGTTGTCTGAGTAGTTTTATGAAATCACCCTGAGTATCTTTCCTAATAAAAAGAGTTGAAAACTTTTTTTCCCCCACCCCGGTTCTCTTTTCCCACCATGTAGGATACTCCAGCCCCAGTCTGTCATTTTTCATTAGCACAGCAGCCAAGCTATGACTGTTAATGAAAACTCTTAATGAGGATTTGGTGAATAAGGCCTGGAAAATCAAACTCAAAACAAACACTAAAATCTATGTCAGGTCTATTGTTTGTAGGCAATAGAAATTGGGATATGAAGGAGTGTATAAAGCACCAAGGAATTCAAAACAACAAATTATATTGGGACTTCTGAAGAGCTTTTGACAAGATATTCAGTTTCCCATAAATAAGACAAGCTCCATTGTCACAGAAAACAAGGTAGGAACCCAAAAATACAGTGGCCTTTTATTGAATACAGGGAAAAAATGGAGCACAGTGTGGTCCCAGGGCTGGGACTGCTGAATCATCTCAGCCATGATCAGGAAATAGATGGCATTTTTCAAATGAAAGATTATTTATATTGTGAAAAATAATGAAAATCGTGAGGATGTGCAAAGGGACTTCCAAAGGCTGAAGCTGATAGAAGCTTTGATGGATGAAATTCTGAATTGTCAAATACAAAGCACAAGATATAAGGGAAACTGTTTATCTGTGCCTTAGTGATGTAAGTTATAGGCAACAATTGGACAACTGTCTTCCAGGGTATTGCATTAAAATCTCTGCCCAGTGTGCAGAGAGGGGAAAAAAAGAGGAAAAAAGAAAAGTAGAATAACATTTGAAATGGAACAGCTCTCAAGAAATTAAATAGTGTGATATAAATCACTCCTATGGCTTCAGCTAGAAAATTCTGTTAAGGCTAAGTTAGAAAAGGATCTAAGTGCTAGATAAGGATAAACTTCTGACAGGTAAAAGGATGAATGATTTGGGAAAGTCAGCGAGGAGAGAGGCAAAGAAACCGGACCTATGACTGCAGAACGAGAGCAAAACGTGGATCCACCCCCCCTCTAGTGGCCAGTCCCCACCGGCTGCTGCAGAAACCACCCAAACCACTGGATAGCGACTTTAAAACAAGCACACACACCCCTCATTTTTTATTCCCCTTTCAATTTTATGTTGCTTCACCGTTTATTATTATTTGCTATTCCTCATTAAACTGCCTGCTGCACTCCTGTGTTCTTTCTTGTCATTACTCAGGGCACAAGCTGTTGTACGGGTGGATTTTTTTTTTCTACCTGCCTGCAAGAAGAGGATGCTGAGTGTGACAAGGGCCATGCACACCCTGGCATCAGGAACAACCATAAAATTAAAACAATAACCTTTGGAACTCACTGTACAAGACATCACTGATGCAAAAAAAAGGAATTTAAAAAAAGGAACAGTTGTACAGAAATGAGAACATGGAACTAATTTGGTACATACATCCCTAAAACTTTTTAGATTAAAAAAGATACATTTTAGGAGCAGCATCTGGGACAGGGCATACCATGCAGTGTAAATGTGTTTTTTTTTTCTTACTCACAGACCAGTCATTGAATTTCCATGTTTCCAACCAACCTGGGGAAACTGAGGCTGGGTGAACCCTTCACATCCCCACATTCTGAATACACACAGGTACTTCTTGGTCACCTACTCCTGCTGTCTTCTATAGGACACACCCTAAAACTGGAAGAATCCCCATTTTTACCAATTTCTCTGAATAATTAATTATAACAGACCATTTTCTGCTGCTCTTCTTTAACAATCTAGCCTAGAACACTTTGTGGACTGAAGAGAGGAGATGCTGACCCAGCTCAGCATCTCCTGAGAGATGCTCAGGGGCTGTGAGGGGCTGTGAGGACTGAGCAGGACATGAGCCCTATTTCTGGTTAACACCAAATGCTTTGTTAGGACTGTGTGTTTTGTTAAACTTGTTAAACTACCCCAAAAAAAGAAGAAGAAAACAGAAGAAACCTGGAGCAGAAGTGAACATCCTTCAGCTGCATCTATTACATCCTCAAGCTAATAAATTCCTGTGTACCCAGCTGTGCTTGTAGGGCAGATGAGGAGTCACAAGGGATTAATTTTACCTCTTGTAAAAATCTTTCCATCACTTCAACTTTCTCAACCCCTTCTTCAAATGCCACCCTTACCAGCGATTTTTAAGATGCAGGTAAATTTACGTATTTGATAGGGAGACAAATGAACCCTTTCTACAGGTGATTTGCTAAGAAATTGCCCAAGAATGTATTTTTAATTAAGGCTTGTAACACACTATGCACTCTTGTATGCACTTTAGTAATTAAAGCAGGGCTGCTGCCCTTCCATAAATTATTCTGAAATTACCTGTTGATTATCTAAGATGGTGCCTTGTTGTATCCTATGGTGGGTCAGATAGAGTTCAGAGCTAGCGCTCTTATTTTAATTTGAATAATTCGTTAACTGAAACTGAAGAATAAAATCACAAACAAGGCACATTTTGACTTAAAGAACAAGACACATATTCAATGTGTCTTGATAATGTGAGCTTGTTAAAAATAGTTAGACAACAGATGATTCAAGAGATTTGTATATAATGATGTAGGCAATTTGCTCTTCCACTACCAAATTAATTCATTACTGGCTGCAATCAGGGCAAGTTTGACAGTCCATTTCTTACTGATGCCATTCCACACAACTCTTTTATTCCTATTATGCCCTCTGTCAAGAGAGATTCAAAAATGAGAACACATAAGGAACTGCACAGACAACTTAAAAAAATAACAAAAGGCACTTGAGCACTGTGGGGATGGGCACAAGTAACAGGAAAAGCTTCCAGAGCATCCTAAAGAAAGCTGAATCTCTGCTTGATATGGAAAGAAATCCAGGTGATCCATCCATGACATCAGTTTTTCCATCAATACTTACAGAGAATCCTATACATATTTCTGATACTCACAGGAAGGATTACGAGTGAGAGATTTGGAGTATTTGGCTGAGCACCTCACACTGGGTGGGGATTTTTTACCCATTGGCTTATGCAATAATACAATAATAAACTTAGTTTTATATAAGAAATTCATATTTTCATCCATGCAACTTCTCTATTTTACTCTGTCAATTTTTTTTTTTTTTTTTTTTTTTTTAATATTTCCTATATTCCTCCTTACAGCTGACAAAAGGAAAACCCTAATTTTTTATAGGGCCATGAGTTTCTAGACATTGGAAAAGAGGGGCTTCTTCAGAATGACAGCTAAGTGTAACCTGTGATTTTCCCTGCATGTCATTGCTGGGTAAATCCAGTGACAGGTTCCAGACTAATTTCTCACTTTTTAATTAACAATATCATTTTTTCATTCTAGATAATACATTTTATGGACTATCAGAAGGAGTTTTTGTTATTAAAGTTCTCTCAAAGGCTTTTCCCAGTATCTGCCATGATTAAAAAAAAAAAAAACAAAAACAAACAAACCAGAAAACATTCCATCATAATTTCAATGATAGATCATTTTTCCTTTCTAGAAAATGAAATCTTAAAAGCCAATTAATTAAACTGAACGATAACTGAATTACTTTAACCACTCTAAGAATTAAAGCTACGGATGCTCTCTCCCCAGACACTGAAAGCTGGCATGCCAGTGATTTACCACAAGGAAGAAAAACCTTAAGAAAGCAAACTATTCAGAGCAGGCTTTTCATATTCACAAATAAGACCTCTCTTCAATAACTTCAACTATTTGCATTTTCAACTGCAATTTTTTACCTTTCTGTAGCCTTCAGAGTGACAAGAAGGTGTCAGAAGTGCTCTGAACATCAGCAAAGAGTAAAACCTCAAAGCAAGGTCTGGGTTCTGTTTAAAATTCTCACTGCTTTTAGTGAAAAAAAAAAACCCAAAACCAAAAACCAAACCCTAAATGTTTGCTAACCACCTGCTTCAGCCCCCTGTGGTGTGCCTGACAAACCACTCAGGGCACTAAACCAGCCTTGCCCCAGCTGCAGCTTTACAATACAGACGACGTTCACCTGGACACATCAAGATTGTTTGCAACCAACAAATAGTTGGAGCAATTTATTTTTCTTTTTAAATAATGTTTCTATTTGCCCCTACTTCAGGAGTTTTATGTAACCTGTAGCTAACCTTGGGTGAGTTTGTTTTCCCCTTCCAGGAGTTAAAAAGAGAAAGTTTCTTTACATTGCAAATATTATTTGCTAAGTCTCTTTTGTGTATATTCCGTGCTTCCAGAGGATTAAGGAAGGAATTCTGTTACTGGAAGAACAGGAAAATAGATTTGCAGGTGTAGCAATATTGTAAAACCCTAAACTCAGAAAAAGTATTTGCAATGCCACCAAGAAGGAAAAATCATTTCCCAAATTGTCCCAAGTCTCTTCCTACAGAGATTAAAAGGACAATGATGCACCTCCTACGTGACTCTTTTCAACTGCTTGCAGGAACAGGCCAGCTCCCATTCCCTTCCCATGATTAGGCTCAGGATTATTTCACGCCTGTCTCTTGGTTCCTATATTTGTCATGTTAGGCATTTTTTGCAAGGTGAACACAAGTTATTTTATTCAGAGGTGTGAAAAGACAAAAAAAAAGAAGGACTGGTCTTTGCTGCATTAGTCAGGTTTCCATCACTACAAAGTAAAGCATCAATTGGGATGAAAACTCTAGAAACCACTTTTTTTTTTTTTTTAAATTCTTGCCAACTACATAATTACGCCCCAAATGATTCTATGCCAGGTGGTTTGGCTAACAGATGGAATGGTATATTTGTTCACTCTTCGTAAACCAAGCTCCTTCCAAAAGCTGTGAGCCAGAAGTATCTACATTATTGATTGACGTCTATATGCCTAATAATTAATTAAACTCTGGCTACAAATTGCAGTGACTCCTGTGAGCACATTTAAAAAAAAAAATCATATAGAAAACATGTGATTGTGATTCCAGTAACATTTTTAAATCACGGCAGATAAAAATATTGGTGTGAAATGATGCACTACAGACAAAAGAGCTTTGGTATGAAACACCTTAGAAATGTCTAAAGCAGGACACTTTACATAAAAGGGATTAAGGGGCTGAGAGATGGACCTGTGAGACCCTCAGGAAGTTCAGCAAGGCAAATTGCAGGGTCCTGCCCCAAAATGAGACAATCCCATGCACGAACACAAGGTTGAGAGGAGAATGGATGGAGAGCAGCCCTTGGGAGAAGGATTCCAGGGTGCTGGGGGACAAGAGCTGCACATGCCCTGACCCAGAAACCCCCATGGGCTGATCCCCCAGCATGGGCAGCAGGGGAGGGGGGATTCTGCCCCTCTTCCCCACTCAGGTGAGACCCCACCTGCAGAGCTGCCCCAGCCCTGGGATCCCCAACAGGAGGAGGATGTGGAGCTGCTGGAGTGAGTCCAGAGGAGGCCACGGAGATGCTCCAAGGGCTGGAGCCCCTCTGCTCTGGAGCCAGGCTGGGAGAGCTGGGGGTGTTCACCTGGAGAAGGGAAGGCTCCAGGGAGAGCTCAGAGCCCCTCTCAGTGCCTAAAGGGGCTCCAGGAGAGCTGGAGAGGGACTGGGGACAAGGGATGGAGGGACAGGACAAGGGGGAATGGCTTCCCACTGCCAGAGGGCAGGGATGGATGGGATGGATATTGGGAAGAAATTGTTCCCTGTGAGGGAGGTGAGACCCTGGCACAGGGTGCCCAGAGAAGCTGTGGCTGCCCATGGATCCCTGGAAGTGTCCAAAGCCAGGCTGGACAGGGCTTGGAGCAACCTGGGATAGTGGAAGATGTCTCTGCCCATGGATAGGGTTGGAATGAGATGGGTTTTAAGGTCTCTTCCAGCCCAAACCATTCCGTGTTTCTTTGATAAGATTAAAAATTGTTCCTGTAAGATTATTTTTCACAATCCCAAACACCACCAAAGGCTTACTAAACCAGCTAGGGGTTCTGACCAGATCTGACAAATACAGTCAGGTTCACAAGACCCTTCCCAGACAACATATACTCAATATAACGTCCACTCTGGAGGGAGAAATTAAACTGAGATCAAACCACAAGATAACCACTGCTTCATCCATCCTGCATTAGGAGTTATCTGGGGCTCATTTATTTCTTGCCTGCACATCCCAGAAGGAGATACAGAAACCTTTATTAACCAGAGAATGTCCAGGAGTCCCTTTCATCAGGATGTGTCACAATGATTGTGAATGTGCTCAACACACAGTGAAGGCACAGAGCAAATCCAGCTGGGCTGGAAGGTGCTGGACCTGGAGCACATGTGCAGATCAACTGTGCTGAAGAGGCACAGCAGGCATTTGATGCACAGCACATGTCATCAGGCATTTTCAAGCTGGAAACAGCCTGGATTTTCTGCTCCTGTGCCCATCAGCTGAGCTATAAAGGTACAAGAACGCTGTGGCAGAGCTGACCCTGTCCCATTAAACATTTCCCTGAACATCTGCAAACATCACCGATTTCCCAGCCTGTGTAATGACCCTCATCATAATCCCACCGAGCTGAGGGTAACAACAGATCCATTTTCCACCCAACCCTCCCATGGGAAAATCGTAATTAATTTAAAAAACAAAAAATGAGAAAAGCTTTTTGTCATCGTATATTAATATCTGTACTTCTGCTATCACAGAGCTGTGCCAGAAACACTGATTTAATAGGCGCTGCAAAGCAATTACCATGCAAATAATATTAGCCAGCAATTTATTACTTTTTTAGTGAAGTCCTTGTTTTGGCTAGCAGACCACAGTAACAGATTCCAATAAGACTGGGTAATTGAAAGAAATTGCAAGTGTCTAAATAGCTGTGACACCTAACATATGAAGCAGCAGTTCTCAGCCTGGCCTATTGGTCTGCTTGTGATTTCAAATATGGACAACCTGGGGAACCAACAAAGGAACAGCCTACACAGCAAAAAGAGAGCACTGAAGCAACCACAAGGAAAGATACTGAGGAAAACTCTCTTTTAGTAGTGACATTGGCAAGGAGGACAAAGGAGAATGATGTAGAGGGTTTAAGCCACTTAAAAACCAGCGTTCTTGCCTCAAATCCTTCCTTTTCCCCTACTTTTCTTCATAAGAAACATATTTTTTTGGAGTAAGTCTATCCTTTTTAGTGCAATATATACTCATCTATTTATAGGACAGGATTGGAAATTTGCTTAGATTAAGTGAAATGTTAAGCTCCATGTTCAGCTTCAGAAGTTGCCCATTGATCCTCTTGCCTTGGATTGATCAGAGCAATAGGATTTTACCTAAATCACTTTTGTGTTCTTCCTGTCACTACCAGAAAATGAACTAAGTTGCTTAGCTCACGCCAGAGTGCTGTGACATTCACAAAATTAAGGAAACTGAGCACTGCAAGACCTAAAATATTTAATTCCCATACAAAAGAGCTGCTGACAGCTGTGTACTTCAGGACATAATAACGTGGCTAACAATTAAATGATGCCTCCTAGGAAATCTGGAAAACACGTCATAGTCAAGCCTGTCATCCCTGGAAAGACCTTTGAAGATCATCATGTGTTGCAGTGGGGATCCTGCAACACGCATATATCAAACCAGGAGTCCCGTGGAAAGGAAATATATACGGACAGACAGATTCTTGCTAGCTGTTTCAGAGAGATGTTTATTTCTCCAGCCGCATGGCCGGAGCTCTGCCCAGGAACTGTCCCAGTCACGGGACCAAGGG
The DNA here is from genome assembly GCF_020740725.1 of Corvus hawaiiensis. Lineage (NCBI taxonomy): Eukaryota > Metazoa > Chordata > Aves > Passeriformes > Corvidae > Corvus > Corvus hawaiiensis. The sequence goes on along the minus strand of NC_063217.1, from coordinate 4,367,119 downwards.
TCCTTCTGCCCGCGCAGGGAACACAAACCAACCAATGGGAACGAGGCTGAGCAGGGCAGGGAAACCCCGTGTCTGTGCCCTCAGGGCCCCTCTCCCAGGGCTACACGGCAGGGGAGGGACCCCAACAATCATGTATGCACACACTTTCTGAGCAGGGCCAGCAGAAGCCAGCAAAGTCACTGGAAAGCTGGTAAAAAATGCCAGTAGCAAAAGAGATGAACAATTTTTATACAAAACTTTCAGACTATTTGAGACAGTGAAAACCTCATCATATTTCCAGCACTCAGTTCACTACAGGACTGAATCAAGAAGCAAGAGAAGGGTAATGGGAAGATCCTGTGCCATGCAAAGCAGATTTGTGCACAAGCTCAGAGCCTGTTAATGAATCCATCTTAATGTAAGTGAACAAACATAAATGCATCATAAAGCATATGCCTCCTTAGAAATAAGTACCACTCTCTTCATGTCCTTATATTTCTAATAATCTTAATGATCTTAATTAGTATTAATCTCTTAATTATGTTAATCTTATCTTACACGGATACCTATACTGGCATGATAAGTGAATTAATACTTCAGCATTTTGCAGTCGAAATCTGCCTCATTTCCTCAACAGTTCTTCAGGCAGAATGGCAGCTGACATGACAAAATCAGGCAGGAACACATTTGGCATTTGCCACAAACCTATATCAAGATACATAGTCTTGACTCTGTAGCTTTGCCAAGGAGTAGGAGTATTCCCAGGCAAGGATCCCAGTTTTAGACACCAGAGTTTTAAATACAGTACAGGTGGTTAATAAAGCACCAGCTCTCTACACCTGAATTCAGTGCTCAGTGTCAAAGCCCACATGTATTTTCACAAACTGGTGGCTCATAGTGCAGGGCTGATTCTGTCAGTGCTGTCTCACATGTGACACTTTTTGGCAGAGCACAAACCCAGGGTCACTGAGGAGAAGGTGCCACTGGCATTGCTGTTCCCATCTAATGCGAACAGTAGGACATCTCCCTGTCCAAACATGGATCAAATGCTGTTTTTTCCCAGGAATGGAGGTTGGCCTAGAACTGCTGTGGCAATGCAGTCTGAAATCACAAAATCTGTAGGTGAGCCGATTTCACCCCTCACCACAGGAGCCTTGGAAGAAGCCAAGATAACTGAGCATAAATTGCAATCTTCCCATTCTGTGTAAGCTTTCACAGCCAAAAGGTTATTTCTAGACCTGTCCTAGGTCTAGAAATTGGTAGCTCAGCTCAGGTAATTTCCAAGTCTGAGTTTATCAGAGGAATCCATAAGACTGACAATGACACCAGGATCACAGAGGAACCAGAACCTCTTTGGTTACGGAGCTTTTCCCTTTGCCTCATTCCACAGATGGGAGCTCAGCGTGGCTGATGCTGATTAAACTGGAGCACGTCTGGAGAGATCTGGAGACAGATTTTTTTTTTTTTTTTTCAGACACATCACTCCATCAAGGGCTTGGCTAAATCTCACACCAATCTCGAATTCTCACCTATCAGTGCAGTGCTCCCAAATAACCTTGATGTCTTGTTTCACTGCCAGTGGCTACCTTTGTTAAAGTGTTTGACAGCAAATAAAGCATAAACACCAGTGATTAGACCATTCCCTTAGAGCTCTGTGAAAGAGGCTAGAGATTTGAAACATATCAATGCCATCAGAGAAGAAAATAAAAAATTATTTCTGCCATGGTAACTAAAAGACTTGATTCTCAGATCACAGTCTGGTTAATCCAGAAGGTTTCTACTCCTCAGTGATGTTACAGCCTTCATTTTTCTGGAATTTTCTGCTAAATCTGTGTATTCAGCTGGCTGACTTCAGACTTTTCAAAGATAAGTGAAGATTCTCCAGAATTATGCTGCCAAGGGAGTATCAGCTCCCCCCAGGCATCTGGAGGGCTCTTGTGAGTGTGACGCCAGGGCTCTGGACACAGCATTTCCTTGCATGGATAGAAAATGAGTGGTCTCACATTTCAGAGCCAAGAAGGAATGGTCTCGAGCCACTCAAGGACACCCCACGAGAGACAACAGCAGCCTGCTGAATGTGACTTTGAGCAACTACTTCCAGAAGCAGCCATAATTTTGGCTGTTAATTCCACTAAAATAACTGAAATCACCTCCAGCAAGGTCCTTTATCTCAGACTGATTGTGCAATACAAGTTTCCCCAGCAGGGCTCAGCAACTGTTGCATTCTAAATTCACACCCCACTTCAGAGAAATTTCCTCACGTAGTTAAGCAACGTCTTTTGAAAATACAGATTTGCCTAATGTCAGAAAAGAAAAAGAACTCCTTGTAATAAGGTATTGCCACCAGCATATCAAATGGCTGAATTAAAGCTAATTGAATACCTTCAATCTAGGCTGGTCTCACCAGCCTGTAGAATTGCATCAGATGACATTCACGGGATAAGAAACTCTATTCCAGACAAAAGTGGCTCTGAAAAATGACACAAGATTTTCCAGTCTTTTGTAAGGGAAACTGTTCAATCGTCCTCTCAGTCTATGCAGAGTAAGATAAGAAGCAATCAGCTCAATTTGCAACAAAAGAGATTTGAATTCCATATTAAAAAGCATTTGCTAACAGTAAATACAGTTCAGCACAGAAGATGAAGAAAGTTCTATTTGTACCCAGAATTTTGGCATTTTAATCCTTTATTGCAACTGAACTGAATTAAGACTCTTCCAAATAACTGTCGATATTTTATTGCTTTTTAGGAACTGGAACATTTTGCATTCTACTTTGAAAAATTAAGACCTTCTTCACTTATGTCATCTCATAGTATTTTCTTAATTTAAAGAAACCTCCACACACAAATATTTAAGTGAAAAATGTATGTGCATACATGTGTATTCACAAGTTTCTGACAGCATGCAAACTAACATGTATGTTGTAAAGTATTTGAACCTTGACAGTGTGCCCCAGCCAAACCATCTATAGTTACTTTTACCAGAGCCATCAGAGTGGGACCAGGCTGGAATTACCCTCACCAGCTTCACCTGGCCTTTCCACCTTCAGCTGCAGCACATCAGCCCCAAGAGGGTTTTTAAGCTCCAGTCTGAAGGTTTGAGGAGGGAGGTGGGTCAGGTTTATATCTGTTCCCTGTCCTTTGTTGTCTTGATCTCCTGGGCTAACTTGGCTGCTGATCACTGGGTGGGTTTTGTTGCTGTCATCATCTCAATGCTGCTTGCCTGGCTCAGAAGCCCCACCTGTTAGAGCCCTCAGGAATTCATCAAGGACTGAAAGGTAAACTGTGCTGAATTAGGAAAGAAGAAGCTGAAAACCAAATACCAAGACAGCAAGGAATAGATAAAAAGGACTGTGCTGCACTAGATTAAAACCAATCATATTATCAGAAAGGTGTCTGTGGAGCTTATGCACAAAATAGAGAAACCAATTGAGCAATGTGAGATCTCATGCACAGCAGTTGCAAAATGGATGTGTACTGTATTATGTAAAAGTTGTAAAATGTATAAGTAGAGTATCATGTAAAGGCTGTAAGACGTATAAGTAGAGTAACATATATAAGGATGTATAAACAAGTGAAATGTATAAGTAGGTAAAATGCGTAAGTACTGTGTTATGTAGAAGTTGTAAAATGTAAGTTATAAAATGTATTAGTAGAGTGATATGTATATGTATAAGTAGCATAAGATAAGTAGATAGAATGTGTAAGTAAGCAAAGTGTTTAAGTAAGGTATGATGTCAAAGTTGTGAGGTGTGTGAACACAGGGGTATTTTAACCAATAAGAAGCTTCTGTGCAATCATACTGATTTGTTGATCAGAAGGTGCGAGTTCCTGCACATGTAATTAAATAATTAAATTGGATTAAGGGAATTGTCAGGGGACATCCAACCCTTTACATTAAAGCTGGTGTGTAGAAACCCCCGTGCTGGGATTCTGAGGTGTGAAATTACTGAGTGGCCACCAGCCCCAAGCAGGTCCGTGGGCAGCTGTGGTGAGAATCTCACAGCAAGGTTTGATATAAAAGGTGGTGGCACTCAGAGCAGCACAAACTCACGCTTTTCCTTGGAAGTGCATCCACATATTGTCACTAATTCACTCTGGATGGACTCAACACTACTGGTCTTCAAGGTAATGGAAATTCCTGTTCATCAACAGCACAGGCAGACCACTGCTGAGTGATTTTGAAAATAAACTGTAACTGGAGACTGAAACAAGGACATGCTGTCAGCTTTATTCTATTTCCTTGTTTTATATATAACATAAAGGTAGACCAGGACAGAGCTATAAATCCCCAGGTTTATTTTATTAAGCTTGTAGCTTATAAATTGGGACTATTTTTGATCCCTGCTTTTTTCAGTTGTGTTAATTCCAAGAATTTTTGTTCTTCCAGTTTAAAGAAGGAATACTTCCAGAAGAAAGAATGGGCATCACTAACTCAAATTGTTCATATTCAGAGCAGGACTAAAATTTTAACAATTCCGGAGGGTTTGACAACAGGGATATGAAACAGCTTAATTCAGCAATGTCGTTATAGTTTCATTTTGTAAAATATTGTATACAAGTGTATTAAACATTGTTATTTAGAAGCTAAAATGACAGGGAAAAAAATGGAAAGCATTTTAAGAATCTATTTAGCTCACTTGCCTGCAAAAAGTCAAAATCAACTGTATCATTCCTGACAAATGTGGCTATTACCAAAACCCGCCACTGATAAGGATTTTGCAGCATCCTCAGGCAAAATCCTTCTGTGCTGTATTCTCATTACTCCTTTTACACTGTCCTTAATTCTAATCTTCCCTGCTGCAATGTTATTCCAGAACTATTTCTCCCGTCCAGTAGGAAAATGAAACCTGTTTATTCTATTCCACTTTGCAGCAGCATTTTTTTTGTCTTTCAGGACCTGGAGGGAAAAATGGGTACAATTTTCACTTTTCCAGACAAAACACCAGTTCACTCAATCTCCTCTCATAGGTCATATTATTTCTAGGTCTTTGATCATTATTTTTATGCTCCTTTTCAATCAATTTATCTTTCTTGAAGTCTGTACCCCAAACTGACACAGGGGTGCTCTTACCAGGGCTGGGGTGATACATCCTGCTTAGACCTGGCTGGCCCAGGAACAGATTATGGTGCACTGTAAATCACTTACATCCCTTTTAAAGAATGACTGCACCCTAGATTTGTTGTCCCTTTTTATAAAATGTGTATTTTGTTAAGTAAAGCTATGAAGGAAGAAGATCAAAGAAACATTTAAGATGACAAGAGGGCTGGATCACCTCTGCTGTGAGGACAGGGGGTGCTCACCTGCAGGAGAGAAGGCTCCAGGGAGACCTCAGAGCCCCTTCCAGGGCCTAAAGGGGCTCCAGGAGAGCTGGACTGGGGACAAGGGATGGAGGGACAGGACATGGGGGAATGGCTTCAAATTGCCAGAGGGTTGGTTTATTTAATATATTTGGAAGAAATTGTTCCCTGTGAGGATGGGGAGGCCCTGGCACAGGGTGCCCAGAGAAGCTGTGGCTGCCCTGGATCCCTGGAAGTGTCCAAGGCCAGGCTGGATGGGACTTGGAGCAGCCTGGGACAGTGGAAGGTGTCCCTGCCCATGGCAGGGGGTTGGGATGAGATGAGCTTTGTGGTCTCTTCCAACTCAAACCATTCTGTGTTTCTGTGATTTTAGTTTCTTACGAATAAATATCGAAGCTCTGCATACCCAAACTTAGAAGTAATTGGAAAAAAAAAAAAAAAAATTCCCCACTGTGTTTTGTTTAAAAACTCAATTGCACTCATAAAGTCAATTCTGGCAATACTGTGTATACATGAAACCACGTTCTTTTAAGGAACTACTTTTCTTTGAGCAAAGCAGCTCATTCATCTAAATTGATCACACATAAGTGCATTTGCACAAGCAGAGCTGTTCATTTATATGCCTATTTCAGCCAGGCACTTAACCATATCCTTAACCAGGAATACACTTTACAGTGACCTAAAACTGGGAATGAGCCATTCAATCTAAAATAATAAATTCTCTCCCAACCCACAGTCTGGAAATGCACCATATTGGAAAACACTTCTAGAAATTATTTGAAGACTATTCTGTTTCAGAAAATAATTTACTCATCAGAACCATTATATACTGGACAGGACACTACTAAACAATACTATTTTATAAGTACATTGAGGAGTTTTTGTGTCATAGGAAGTGGTTTCATTTTCTTCTCCCTCCTAGGGGATGGCAGCTCCCCTGACAGCGCTGCAGTGCTTCCTCTGGATGTGGCCCAAGTAAGCTGACATTTGAGAGACATCACAGAGCTGAGAGGAACTATATTAATTATTAGGAAAAGTCAAAGCTGACTTCAGAATAGCCCAAAAAAAAAAATCAGATAATTCAGTATCATGTACAACATGTTAGAGTTAAATTACACCCCAAATATAATTTAAGCTCTGATCTTTATTGTAGGTTTTAATTAAACCTTCCTAATTAAAAACAAACCAAAAAAACAAACAAAAAACACAACAAAGCACATCTCAGGAATAATGCTTTAATGACAATATCAATATTCAGATGGGAGATGTGAAACCTAAAGCTCTGTCATGACCTGATTCAAAGGTCACTGAAGCAAACAGAGACTTCACATACCGTAAAATCGCAGAATGGTTTGGGTTGGAAGGGACCACAAAGTCCATCCAGTTCCACCCCCCTGCCATGGGCAGGGACACCTTCCACTACTCCAGGTTGCTCCAAGCCCCGTCTAGCCTGGCCTTGGACACTTCCAGGGATCCAGGGCAGCCACAGCTTCTCTGGGCACCCTGTGCCAGGGCCTCACCTCCCTCACAGGGAAGGATTTCTCCTTAATATCCCATCCATCCCTGCCCTCTGGCAGTGAGAAGCCATTCCCTCTTGTCCTGTCCCTCCATCCCTTTTCCCCAGTCCCTCTCCAGCTCTCCTGGAGCCCCTTTATGCCATGGAAGGAGCTCTAAGGTTCCCCCAGAGCCTTCTCCCCTCCAGGCTGAACACCCCCAGCTCTCCCAGCCTGACTCCATAGGAAATTTACTGCAGACCTGATATTAATCAGCCAAGGATCAGCCCTTAACTTCAATACACATAAAGATATCTCACACTTCTGATTTTTAACACAAATTCCCTGTGTTTCTCTTTCCCTTCTGCCTTGAAACAGCTGTGTGCACACTCATCTCCCTTTCCTTGTCTCCAAGGCTCACGACTTTGGGCTGTTTTCTTATGCACCTTCCCATGCAAACAACTTTTCTCCACATCTTCCTTGCCTGAATTTTTTTGTCCCATCCTATCTTGTCTGTTTGCAGACCTGGCACCAGCATCTCTTCCTTGTGTCTCTCTCGTCTCCAGCTTTACCCCTTCCACATTATCACAAGGAAAACATGTGACCTGTCCAGAAAAGGTCTCTCAAAATCTACTTCCCTTGGCTACAGACCTGAATTTAAGACTAATTTTCCCTTATCTAGCCACATCCTCATATTTTTTATCTGTTAAAAGTCTTTTTCTTCTCTTTTTTGCTAATCTGATGCACACATTTCTGCAAATGTATTGCATCCTCAAGGCTTTCTTACTCAAACCATGTATTAAGCGACTTCCAAATATAGTGAATTTCTAAGTATGTCTGCAGTATCAGGTTTTCAGACATTTGATCCAGTTTCTGTTTTGATTGTAATCTCTCTGGGACATGCTTTGTGTCTTCATTTGCATTCTGTATGTAATGTTTCATAAATTACTTTTTAAAAATGTGAATTTTGCTGTTGTTTTTACTTGTGACTTTAGCATTAAAGCTATATCACAGTTAGTATTTGGAAAAGTTCAGTCTTTAGGAAGTTTCTAGTCAGTCCTAATTCAGGTAAAATTTGACTGGATTTCATGAAATCTCTGACTAAATCCAGGCTGACGTAATACTTCGATCTGTGAACACTGGAAGTTTTCCATGACGTAAATGAATCCAGAGAAATAATCTAGAGACATATTATTAACAAGAACATTTATATATGTGTATATATATATATATGATTTAATGCTAAGGACTATCTGATCAGAGATACTTTTTTTTGTACGTGTGTGTGAGTAACCACAGCCTGGTACACCCTGAGCTTTACTGCTTTTCCATTACAGCTAGTCCCAAAAATTACTCCCATGTGGAAGCAGACAGAAGTGCTGATTAGAACAGATTAGAAACTTTATTTGACATATTCAGGATTAAATATATATTTTTATGAACACTCTTTTTTAACTGTCTCATTTTCAGACTTCAGAGCAAGCACTGCCAAGAGTTTGAATCCAATCAATTTCTTTGTGAGGTCACACGAATAATTTGGATAAACCATCCTTGTACTTCACATGGACACTCCAGGACTGTTAAAAGCAGCAGTTCATCTCTTCATCCCAATGCAATCCCCAGCTGAATTAATGAATTCACTGCCTGGCCTTGAATCTTTAGTGTTTGATTTAGCACAGGCAGGGTAAGTCCCATATATAATCTCGCCCTGGCACCTCTCTCTCTCCCTCCCCATATATAAGTGGGCATATAAGATAATATCTACTATATAAATATCTATAGATGGATATGTATATTCATGCTGACTGATACTTCTGTTCCAGCCATGCTATTCGTTATCAGTCATGATAGTCCTAAGAATTTCTTGAATTTCTTGCATTGCATTTACAATGATTTAATATTATCAAGTAGTTAATATTTATCAGCTTTCTCTGGAGCCCTTAGAACTAATTTTACTAGCAGAGAGTGTGCCCACCCTGCTAAAAATACAGATGCAGAGAAGAGAGAGAGCCTTTAGGAGAAAATAAGTTTCTATTATAAAGACAGAGACAAAATACTTCCTTTAGTCCCTCATTAGTTATCTATTTTAATTTAACTGATGCTGTTCTTTTGCCTTTAGCAAACACAGAGCCTTGGTGAAGGCCCAGCAGTGATCCCCAGTCAGGAGTGGCAAAGATCCCAAAGAGATTTCAGCCTTATCAGATAATAATGCTGCTGCTGAAAGCTCCTTTGCCGGGGTCTTTATATGACTCTGCTAAAACATTTTTCTTTTGGACTTGCCAGCAGCCAAACTAACAAGACTTCAGTGACAAATGATCTATTTAACCTTCCAGAAAGGAATCCCGACTTGTTTTTTAGGACTGTTTCCATTTTTATGTCTGAACAACCAGACAAAGACACATCACCTTTCAAAGAAAGTGATGATGCAATCTCAACATTTGGAGAAGCATCTCAAAAATATCATTTCACCACAGTGCTTTTGTCTTTTTGTTTGATGGCTTTTGGGCAAAGAAGAAGGTATATGCAGAATACAACATAAATCTGATCTGCAATGGCGAGATTGCTGTAAATTTCATAGAGACTATTTCCCTAAGTCAGTAGGACAAACTAATTATCTACAGTTTTAACTTTCAGAGGTGGAGTCTGGAAAAACCACACACCTCCTCAGATTTTAAGAGTCATTAAGAAGTTGATGCAATGACAGTCAGAAAGAACAGATGTAGATGAGACCTTTGGAGGCTATTTAATATTTCCCTTTCTCCTCATCATTGTTTCAGGGCCCTGTGCCAGCTGGAGGATTTTTGGTTTTGATTCTCAGACTTTTAAACAAAGCAAGTTTCGATCTATTGCTAAGTTTATCCTAAAAAATGGTGAAATTTAACTGGTAAGAGATGTCCTTCTGTAAGGAACTCTTGACTAAAGCAGATAATTTTCACAGATGCATAAAAAACCAAACCAGGAGATATCTTCAAAGTCACCTTGTACTGATACAGCTCTCAGAGAAGGCAACAATATCTTACTGACTTTAGCATCAGATCTCTTTCTTCCAGTACAAGGAAATTATTTTTATCTAAAAGCAAACTGGTCAAGGGGCTTTTACTCATTATGTTTCCTGAGCTGGAGTAAATCCATGTTTGTCTTGACCCTCTTAGTCAAGACATTGTTGATTTTCAGCTTTAATCCTCCTTGTATTCATTTCATTCTTCTCACAAACCACTGGAACTAGGAGTTACATAATCAGCTTCAACAATTTCTCTTTTCTCTTTTTTTCCATATCCATGCTTTTCAAACACCTACATACATATCACATCCTCCTGAGTTGCTCCAGATCCAATGTTTGAACTAATTCTTCATGACAGGATGTCAATGTCAAGCATTATTGAGACTTAAACAGAGGCAGTGATTGCCAAATGTAATATTCCATCATCTTCCCAAGCAAACTGTTGAGAGCTGATAGAAGGGAGGGTCTGATTCAGCTGCACTTACCCACTTTTCCAAAAATAGCTTTTTAGCCTCTTTTTCCTGTAGCATTGGTTTCTGTTTCTTTGCTCTGAAGGGTGAAACAGTTCATTGCTCTGAGGGCTTATATGAGAATTATGTTCAATTTTCATCACTTTAGCAGAAAAAGCTGTGAAGCCAAGGTACAGCAAAGACACTCCTGACAAATAATGTGAGGTCTGCTTTCCCTTCACAAATGGAATGGGAATGAGACGACAGTGCAGTTCAAAGGAAATTTTCATGGGCTCTTGAAAAATAAATATGGAGCTCAAAATTGTCTTTAAATTTTGAATCAAATGTGCTTTAACAACCACTGTTAAGGTGGATGACTCATAAAGAGATGGTATTATACAGGCAGGAAAACAAAATTGTGAAAATAAAGTGGATTTATTTTTTAAATTACCGTTATATATCCCTAAACCATCTTCATACACATATATCTTAAGAAAACAATGACAAAAATTCAAGCCAGGCCACACAAATGGAAATCTGGCGTAATTAATACTCTTTTTGACAACTGTGAAACTCCTGTTTTCAATTTGTAATTCAGCTGAGCCGATGACAGATTTCTCTTCATCATCACTGATTTATGAGCTCATCTTGTCAACTTTTTCCCCCCCTTCCCACACTATTTGCACAAGCTGAGGCAGTTTTTTTATCCTCAGAACAAAGGGCAGCATTTCAAGAAACACTATCAAATTGTGTCAATCCATAGCTGCCTTTTGAAATTAAGCAGATTTTGTCTGAATGCCACAGCTCAAGTACTATAAGGAAAGGACATAAAGCAAAACTAAAAGAGCTCCATATGATCAGAGCCTGAATGTCTCCAACATCTTTCTCTTTTTTTCCAGGGTTTTGGATTTTAGTTTGGTTTTTAGATTTTTTTATTTATTTAATTTATTGGTTGTTGGTTTTTTTATTAGATGGAACCTGATAATTTGCTCATATCCTATTTTAATAGAAGGACTTTTATGAGAAGCAAATGAGTTGTTGGATCATTAATTAGTACACTGCTACTAAGAATATGATTATTAAGATGAGTAGTAATTCATCTAACATTGATATCATCCAAAGAAGAGAAATGCTCAGTAAGTGTCTATTTAGGTATTTATACAATATTAGCTGATAATGGTATATTTCACATTCCGGAGTTAAGAAGGAAGATATGAAAGAGTAACTCTAATAGAAGCTGGAGATTTGAATCAGAATGTTTAACTGGTTTGTGTTAGACAGTATTAACAGATCTAGTTGGTCAGTGCTCTAGGATGGAAGGGGAATAAGTAAACTAAGAAAAATGGCTTTAAAAACGCATTTCACAATTCAAACCAAACTGAAGAAGAAAAGGGGATTCTCTAATATAGTTATTTTAGAGCTGGAATTTTTACAACCTCTCTTTCTAGGCAGAGAAACCTCACTGAATATACAAACATTTCAAAAAGTCTAGCATTTAATTTCTCAAAATAAAACTTACCACCCAGTTCTTCTTGTCTTTCCTCCTTCTTTTACAACTGCTATCATCTTTTTGACCTCACACCTCCAATCCCAAGGATAAGGCTTGGAAGACAAGAGTGTAGCCATGCAATTATGATCCTTTTATTAGCAGGTAGTCTGTGTCCTTGTATGGAGCTGCTCAACAGAGGCAGGTAAGAAAGCCTGGCTGATTCTTCTGATTAGCTGAATAATCAGGCAGTTGTTTCTTTAAATGACCTTGCCTGTTATGATACAGTTTATTATCAGCTTCCTTACACTGCTTGCTCTCTAAATACTCCCCTCTCTATTGTAATCTCTTCCTTGACTCAGGAGAATATATTTTCTCCTTTACTTTTCTTCCACTGAAACTGTCAGCATCTTCTCCCAGTGCTTCCTCTTGGATCAAGGTAATTGAACGCTTATCTCTTGTTTAAATGATACCATTAGAAGTTTCATTTCAGTATCAGTCTTATTTCATACCACGTATGATACACACAAGTTTCTGTAACGCTGCAAGGAAAGGAAATTTCTACAGAAACACCAGGGTCAGTTAATGTTTCCAGTTCACTTGTCAAACATCCCATTAATTCATTTAGCCTGAAATTCATACAGGACTTTGTTAATTGTATTCAAAGGTCAAGCTCTACAAAAACCTTGTAATAAGGATATTGTGTAAGAGTTTCTTGAGTAAATGCTTCAGAAACAGTGGTGTGGAAAATCCACTGTCTTTAAACAACCATATTTGTAAGAACAAGGATATTTAATTTGAGTAACTACCATGCCCATCACTTGTATGTTCTTCTTTTTGCTCCTGGTCCTACAGAGACAATTCAGTTTACCTGTCTCAAATGCTAGAAGAAAATACAAGAGTGCAAGCAGTTTTGTTGATGTAATTTATGGAGCTAGTTTAGAAAAAACATAGAATGTCAGCAAAGGGAACTATTTTTATCACAGTCTATTGTTTAACAACCCTTCACGGTCATCAAATTTAGTGCACCTATAAAATGCAAGGCAGCTGCAGGGGATGAACCAGCAGTTTAAAAATACTAAAGAGCCAAAAATTATCCAATCCCCCATCTCCCTGATCCACTGATATTGCATGGTAGTGAAAAGAAGTGTATATACAGTTTTCACAAAAAGTTGACAGAGTTTTAAAATTACACAATTTGGGGATGCAATTTAAGCAGTTATTAAAATTAGGAGAGTTAGCGACTGTCCAGAGCTGCAAGCTGAATTACTGTGCTCAGAAACAAGCAGGGAAGTCCTCACAGGACTGAGGTGAAGTCCACACAAGAATGTTGTGACATGTATCAGACATAGAGGACCAAATTCACACCTAATGGGAGCTCCTGAATTTCCTTAATGTCTGAGGAGTTGGGCTAATTTCCATCACAGTAATACAGAAACCTGATGGATAACTGAAAATTGTGAATGGCCCAAGCCCCCATAAGCTAAAATTTCATAAAAAATAATATTGTAAGGGGATTAATTTTTGTTTGATTTGCATCCTTATGGCACGGGAAACAATCACTGGGCTCACTCTCCAGTTTACTGGGGAAAAAAGGAATTACTTGAAAAAACCCTTGCATTCTCGCCCTGTTTCATTAGGTTCCATCTCACCACCAAGTATTTGGCTCTGTATTGACTATTTTTGTCTTTCTGCTTCCATTCCTGCTGCTGTCAAAGCCCACATCCCTTCTCTCCCCCACTGAAATCTCCATCATCAGCTCTGCCCTTCAACCTCCCTACCTGCTCCTCTTCCAGCACTCTTGCAGGATTTCATCTCCTCCCCTGGAGTCGAAGTTACAGCTCAAAGATTTTTGCATCAAAAAATACTTCTGTGGAAAGCCTGCTAAAAATCTTAAGGAAAAGAAAAATCACAACAAGGAGCTGGAAGACTGTTCCAAGGAGCAATGAAGGAGAACCTTTGCACACCTGGCTGAAAACCTCTAAGGCAGCACAGGGTATGGCATCAGGGCAGACTCTATTAATGCTTGGCCGAGTAGTATTTAGCTGAGAAATCTGCTGTGTGTAGCAGCCAATAAATATTTGATTTGTGCTCTTGTATTGTGTGTACAGGACTTGCAGAGCCTCCCTGTACTCAGTAAAAGGTGCCCAAAAAAAGGGATACACAGGGCTCAGTTTTCCTGATGATTTTCCCAGGGATAGAGCTGGTGGCCCGTGATCTTACATCGCTGCAAGAATAACCCAATCCCAGCAAAAACCTCACCATTCCCAAGAAAAATCACAGCCATTGTCAACATTTTCCAGCAGCTTCCTAAGTACTGTGTTTATGCAGACTAACAGTTCAATTTTATTTTATGAATGCTGTTTTACTTCCATTTTGTGCTGCAACCTTCAAGAGAGAAGCAAACATTCCTGCTTCGGCCACAGCACTGAATGTGGAGAACAATCAGAGCCTGTGAGGAAGCTGATTTTTCATTCAAATGCAAACTGCACGGCACAAATAGTTGGCCACTACCCCAAAGAATCCATCCTGCCAGGTTGCTTTATAATGCTTCACTTAAGGATGGATCACCTGTTCCTTTCCCTGCTTTTTCTGGAGATGTTTTCAGCTAACACTCCATTACTGCCAGGATTCAGGACCAATTTTTAATAGTCTGGTTTTCACTTGTAGCATTTGGTATTTTCATAAGGAACTGGAATTTCTTAGAAGGTGCTCAAAAACACATCTTTGAGTAGGTGGCCTATGAATTCTCCTCCTGTGGATAGTTTTGAAGTCAGCCAAGAGAAAGTGGTTTTGGTTGTGGGTTGCTTTTCCTTTGAGAATAGATTTAAATCAGGACAAAATATGATCAGCAGGAGAAGTAAAAAAGGAGTATCTCGGTTGCTAAATGACCTGCCATAGCCTGATAGCCACAATCTAATGTTATTTATTCATAGACTCTGCTTTTTTTTCCTTTCTTTTTATTCTTGGAAAAGCTTATCAAAGTGACAAAACCCATTTAAACCTGACAGAAAACACAGCAGACATGAAGCATTTTTGTACCATCACATCCAGTTAACTCTTCTCCTCACATCTTCCCTTTGTCTGTATGTGGGATTTCTACATACTGGACCTTATTCTCCCTGCATTTCAGACCTTTGATGTCTCTGTTCACATTTTGCAAAGAGACTTTTGTTTTCAGTTCTGAGGGTCACTCTAAGACCAAAAAGCCCTTGTTGATAATCAAAAGCCTAAAGTTTTCTGTGTCTCTGGGTCTTTGGCTTCAAAATACCTGCAAAAAAAATCAGTGCAAAAGGAACAGCAGGAAATTTCATAGAATCACAGAATTTCTGAGGTAATTTACCCAGATAACCTTGGCCACTAACAACGTTTAGACAGTGTTAATCAGAAATATTACCTATTAACAAGTGCCAGATTTACACATGCACCAGCTTTGGTCTTATCCTCCCTGAGTTATGAAGTCATCCAGATCTTTCAAAAACATTTCTCCTTGTCTTTCATGCCACAAGAAAAGGAAGTGCTTTCTCTTGAAGAAAGATTTTCCATATATATCAAAGTATTTCAGTTCCTTGTATGCATCAACAAGTGGACATAACAAAGGAAAAAAATATATCCTTGCTGAGGGACTGGAATATATGATGTTCAGGATGAAAACTGGTCTATTCAGGAAAGGGTCTGTGTAAGCTGGTAGCTCATGTTAGACTGGGATGGGTTTCTCTAAATCAGGGAGCCCTTTCCAGCTCCCTACTTTCTAATCCTGGGGTTTGATGGTGAGTTAAAGGATAATGCTTTATACAAGCTAATAATAATATCCTTACCAGTACTGGACCGTGGGTGCTTGACAGCAAATGTTTTATGTGAGACTGCAGAGCAGTCTACATTTGTGCTTCCCTGTGCTCATAACTCCTGCAAACCTTCACACTCCTCAGGTTTGCTTTTGTCAAAAAAGATATTTCCACTCCTTTGTATGGAATAAAGAGCTCCAATGAGAGCATGGAAAATAATTTAAAAAAAAAATGAGAACAAAGCTGGAAAATTAGTGTAATGCCGATCTGCATTTATGGCTGAAATCAGCCTGGCGTGAGCACAGCAGGGACACAACGTGAAAGTCCTCAGAATGCAAGGACCACAGCTTTGGAAATAAACTGAAATCGTAACTGGGAGGGAAAAGAGGTGGTTCCTTCACATTTTTTGCAGTGCTGTGGAATATTCTGTAGTTCCAAATCATTCCTGAGCTAATTTCAGAGTTAGTGCTACAAAGGCACGTGCAGGGAACACCCATCAGAAACTGGAATAAATAAGTTACTTGAATTCATTCATTAGAAAAGGAGACATAGCTCTGGCCTAAACCCATTACTCTCAGCTTACTCACTAGCCTGGTTACATAATTTTTCTAGACCTGTTCATGATACTCTGTGTCTCAAGTTTACAGGTGACAACAGAGCTTGTCTAGGAAGACAAACTGATCCGCAGACACACATCTTTTCCATGCTAATCTTCTCCTTCAGAGAACACATAAACAACAGCTCTGAGAACTCCTACATAAATCACACAACTCCATAACTTTCCACCTGCATATTTTTCTAATCATATCTTAAAAGATGCTGTGATTCTCCATAACAGAAAAAGGAAGCTCTTTGTCTCTGCAGATGAATAGCAAACAGAAAATAAAACACCCCATAGAAAGTCAAGGTTTTGGACTTTTTTTTTTTAATTAGAAAATCCTGATTCATCACTATTGGACAATTTTGTGAAGATTTTATTTCCCTTTCCTGAACTCACTCTCTGAAATGAGGAAGACAGACAAAAAAGAATTCCCACAGACAAAGGGCAGAATAAATAGTTCCCCTTGTTGCAAACAAATGTTTAACTGTGTATGCAAACTGAAAGTTGCAATGGGAGACACTAATTCCACACTTTCATTGTTTCGACTGCCAGGTTCAAATTCCTGTATCAATTTAGGTGCAGCATTTCCTGTACCTCAGTTATTCTGTGGTAAAAAGCTGGTGTGGGTCTGTGTTTCAAAATACCTTTTGCATTCCACAAAAACCCTTCATGGCATAAGAAATGGCTTTTTTAACCTTCATTTTCAGTAAACTGTTCTGGTATATAAACACACAAACACACACATATGTGCAAATAAACACAAATAAACCAACAGGGGCAACAGGCAAATGAAAGGGATAACTGAAAAGCCACAGAGCAACATGTCAAATTCTGATTTGATTGAAACAGATTATTTCCATTATTAGAGATAGCACTCTATAAATATTAAAGCTAAATAACTTCAATGCTTAATTACTTGATTAATCAGTCAGCAAGCTCTTCTTGGATCCTCTCAGTAAACTATTACAGACCATCAAGGCTGAGATCTCCCATGGCTGAGACGCTGGGACAACAAATCATGCAGAGAGGTGGGTTTTTCTCCTATATTCTTTCCTCAAGGCTGACAATACACATTTTGGGAAGATGGGAAGAAGAAATTCTGAGCAAATCAGGCCATAAAATTGTACAAGTACAATAGTATAGAGTTATAAACAAAACTTCCTTTTTTTTTTCCTTCTTTTTTTTTTAGCAAGGTATGTATGTTTTGAAGTCTAGACATTCTACCTGAGCTGAGATTATGTGTAACCCAACCAGAATCTGAACCAATCGATTTTTTAAGACCCTTAACAGTCTTTCAAATTACACACCTGATCCATTTAATTCTGCCTGCTGCCAGGTACCAAAGGGATTATGGCTTTGCACCTGCTAGAAGTAATTGATTTAGGCTGAGAGATGTCTAATTCTAAGCATAGACGTGATAACCAGATGGGGATGCATTCCTCAAAGAAATCCATGTCCTTTGTATGAATAAACAATAATTTACGGAAAATTAAACCTAGGTGCTGACTCTGAAGGCTGTTGAGAAGGATGCTCAGCCATGGCAGTGAAACATCAGTGATATCAAGGCCATTCTCAGAAAGAATTGTGAAAATCTGAGGATTGCACTGAAGGTTGTAGGGGGAAGTCCTCTCTCCATATTCAGGCTTCCCTAATTGTTATACTAAGCCCTGACGAAGCAGAGATACCAGCAGCTCTTTTTAGGAGAAGCACCACAATAAGCAATTAGAATAAAAAATTCAATATTAAGTGCATGGTCTGACAGCCCCACTCCCAGGAGCTTCCTGGTGCCCACCACGGAGCCCAACACTGGAGGGGCTGCTGAAGATCACCAGATGCACATGCTTTGTTTTACTGCTGAACAAGTAACAATAACAGCTGAAAACAAATGAACCTATTAGCATTGATTGAATGGGGAAGGAATTAAAAAATAAATTAATCCCTCCTGGTCAGAAGAATCAGAAAGAAAATTCATTAGCAAAATTTCTGCAAAGACTCAGGGTTTGTAAAAGAAGCTTGAGACCCTTTTCACTTCAGAAGCCTCTTAACAAAATGATATTCTACAGCATATTTTTACTAATTTCTGGATATCCAAAGTGAATGTGATTATGTCTTAGAGGAAATTATTTATATAATAAATCATCAGATATCACCAATCTAAGGAACTGTTTTGACCACCTATTTCAAATGAACTGAGTTTTAAAGGTTAAATTGAGCTCTCTACTGTACAGCTACAGACTGTTACAAACTCCATGGAAAAAAAAAAATTGAAGCCTATATAATTTCTATCATCATTAAAATGTCATGACATTCAGTCCATAAGCTACAAAGACCATTCTGAAAATTGAAAGGAAAAGAGATCTTGAAATAAATGACATGACCTTCAGTTCTTTACCAATGAAGAGAAATTAAGGTGAAATTACATGCTCCTAATACCCAGATTGCATTCACATTTCACACAAAAAACCCCCCCCCAACTACTGAAAGCACTTATAAGAACTCCAGAAGAATTTGATCCCCTAAATTCTTGGAAATCTAGAAGTTTAGATGATATGTATCATACTTGTTAGAATCATATATGTAATACCAACATTCTTTTAAGAAGCTCTTTAAAATCTGTAACATCACCCCATCTTTTTTTTAGTATCTGTGACCTTCAGTAACTCAACCACTAAAATATCATAAATACACACTTCCCACCTATTATCAGTAAGAAACAAAGGTGAGCACCAGGTGTGGGAATTTACAGCCTTCACGGTGTCTGAGGACAGATTGCAAACTCCCATCCTATTGAGACCATTTCCCACTGAGGTACTGGTGCATCAAGGCTTGAAATCAAACACCGGTCCCATGGTCAACACACCATTTTTCTTTCCAGCATATCATTTGGTCAGACTGCAGGAATGTGATCTGGAAAATTGGGAAACCCTGAGTCATAAATTATCCACACCTTTGCCAAGGGAATGGGTACTGGAGCAGCTGGGAAGTTTCACTTTTAATCCAGTTTAAGGCATGTTGACACCCCTGAGCCTCGTGGTGGTGCTCAGCCTGAGCTGGGTGACTTCACAACTGTGTTTCCTCAATATGCAACAGTAACAAAATGTAATAAAAATGTTAATGAGGCAAATTAAGTGCAAGAAGTTAAATGATGCTGATAATATCATAACTCTGTGTCAGCTATCTCGTGCACAACATCCACACTGAGTTCAAGGAAGGAGGAGGCATAAACTGTTCTTTGTATCGAGCGTGACAGTTTTGGAAACCTCAACAATCCCTCAGATAATGAATTCACAACACAAAGTCAAAAAGAAAATATTTTTCAGAGGTGTGGAATATCTTTTGTTCAGATGTCAATTTTCCCTTCGGTTTAGCCCTGTTGGAAGGAATTCGGAAGGAAGGAAGGAAGGAAGGAATTCGGAAGGAAGGAATTCGGAAGGAAGGAAGGAATTCGGAAGGAATTCGGAAGGATTTCGGAAGGAATTCGGAAGGAAGGAAGGAAGGAAGGAAGGAAGGAAGCACAACTTACAATATACCCATTTATATATATAAGAAAGAAAGAAGGAAAGAAGGAGGAAAGAAGGAAGAAAGAACAACTTGCAATATACCCAAATATATATATGCCAAAAAGAAAATAGACTGGATATGTACTGGGGATAGTAACCTGGTTTCTTTCTTGCTCTGTGCCTCTCATGTAGTTTTCTAGGAACTGGAGTGTGCTTGAACTTCCAGGTATCTGAATTGTAGGAAACAGCCAGACTCCCCTCACTAACATAATTCTCCTTTTGGTAAAATCACAGAGGAGCAACATGAGAGACAGAAACTCCACATCCTGCTGCTGACTCCCCTGTGCCGTTGCCCAAGCTCACACCAGCCAAAGGAATACATGAATACCAAAAAGCTTCAAATCCTCACTGCAAAGTTTAAGGTAAGCTCCCTTGGATTTCTAAAAATGCAGAGCACCTCAGTGGTCCCAAAGGACAAGTTGTCTCAAACTGGAAAGTCAAGAAAGAGAAAAGAAAAAGAAAAAAAAAAAAAAAAGAAGAAGGAGAAGGAGAACAAACAAAAGGAAAAATAAAGAAAAATCATTTACCCCCACTAAAAATGCTGGCCATGAACTCTGGATTGCTTCAATACACTGTACAACAAATTTTTATCATTTCACAGCAAGCCACTATCAGCTTCACTGGACAGACACAAAATGTACATTTTATAGCAATAAACTGCAAATTCCTGCTTTCCAACTTTATTCTAAAATATGCATTATTGATAATTTAATCACTATACACCTTGCACGGGTATTTTCTTGATTGTACAACTAGATTGGTTCATTACTGACATAAATACTGGCATACAGAGTGCTGGGATACAATGCAATGTATTCTGAGATGCTGTATCCACCTCTAAATTTCAATTATATACATCCCAGTATGTATGTGTGTATATATATATGTATACATATAAACTTTCTCTTGTCTCTTTCTCATTGACTCTTTTTCATATTCTAGTCGCTTGCAACCCATGTTCCTTCCCCTTAGCTCTGTGCATCTCACTGCACCCTATTTTATCCACTTGCACTGTTAATATTCCTCCCACACCCACATTTCCTGCCCTGTGGGGGCAGAAGTATCAGTACAGAGTTCAGCACAAAGACCTGGTATTGAGTGCCACCACATCTTAATTTATTTGCTTCCAAGAGCAGTTGAGTGGTTCTCAAATAGAGTTAATTCTGGTTTATTTTTTCGTGGTTGGATGAGACTTGACTTCACATTGATGACTTTTCTCCACCAGAAGCAGCCTAGATCATCTTGAAATTGCCTATGCCTTGTTTTCTTTGACTTTGTTGCACCAAGTTTTATTACACATGCCTTGCACTAATATTTACTGCCACCTTGCTATACTTTTTTGGTTCTCTACTGCACTTTCACCTGCCCTGCTGCTGGAGGTCTGGAGTTGCTGTGTTTGGTATCCGACCCATCACAGCCTCAGCCTCTCTCTTTCCCAATGCCCAGGACTTTCTGAGAGCTGAACCATCAACTCACTGTCCATCTCTTGCCCACTTTGTCATACTGAGCTGCCAAAACCACCTCACAGTCTCTTAGCAGGTTCTGTCTCCTTTTTATCACTTCTATTTTCTGTATTTCTGTTATTCTGGTATTGGTCTGTCTTTGTAGTTCTGGAATATCCATCCTTGAAGATATTCAAATTTGCCTGGATAAGACCTTGGAGCAATCTGATCTAAGATGACCACAGAGACTTTCACAGGTCCTTTCCAACCTAACTTTTCTGTGATTGCCTCACAACTAAATGGGAAGCAGGATCTGAGTTGTCCATTCTGTCTTGATGCTGGGTATTATTCATGAAATCTTTACAGCACCATCAAATCTACCAAAACTTTGCTTTGTATTCTCTTTACTTCCTTTCTTTCCTTTGGAACTCTTACTTTTTTTCCTTTGCCACCAATGCCCTTTGTTACTTCATGGGTACTGAGATGAAGTAATCCTGTACCCAAATTCCATGTATAGCGCTCTGTCATCGCTGTTTGGAGCCATTTCATTTGCTCAGATCTGCTTTTCTCAGCAAATGATTCACAATTCCCATGAACACTCCTGCTTCTAATTACAGATTCGTTAACATTTTCAAGGCTACTCCCAAATACCACAGTTCTAACACTGCAGTGTCTACTCTTTCAGTTTTTTACTGCATGCAAGAGAAAATGTAGAGAGCTTGTGAACAATGACCATAACCCAATGAGGGAATGAATTATCAAAACACATGTAATTCCTTACCTTAGTGCCAATGTAACTCCTTGAGCTATTTCCTCCCCAAAATAGGGTTAGAAATTCTTAATTCTGAACTTGTCATTCTATTGCCACTACAAACCCAGTGCTTTTATGCTGGTGGGACGCCCAGTGACCCTGACTGCAGCACCTATGGAAATTTATTGCACATTTTGGACTCACCAGACAGTGATCACTCAGAATAGCTGGTTTTAGATAACAGCATTTAAGAGACTCTGTACCAATACAGAGAAACTCTTGCTTTGTGCTGGGGCACTGGCAGAGATTCTGCAATTGCAGGTTGTCTTCAAGACTGACGTTCTGTTATCTCCTCAAAACATTTATTTCCTATACCTGACCATGTCTCCAGCTTTAACACAGACCATCATAAATGCAGAATTTTAAAGATGTAAAAGGTTTGCACAGGGAACGTTGGAGAGCCAAGATTCCCAAATATATTTGGCTTTAGAATATTTAGATTAAGGAAAAATCTGGTCTTTGGGGAAGATCAGAGATGTTTTGTCCAGGGAGGCTGTGGCTGCCCCATCCCTGAAGGTGTTCAAGGTCAGGTTTCACAGGGTTTGGAGCAACTTGGTCTAGTGGAAGATGTCTCTGCCCATGGCAGGAGGTTGGAACTGGATGGTCTTAAAGGTCCATTTCAACCCAAACTATTCTGCGATTCTCTGATAAGACCCCTCTTGTTTATTGCTTGGTTGGTTGTTTTTTTTTAGTTTGTTGGTCTTCATTAATAGAGTTTTTAATGAAGTCCCATAAGTAACTCCACTGAGAAGCACAGCTGGAACGCAGCTTTCCCACAGCACCATAGAGAAAATGAGCAACAGAGGATAACTGAAAGTCTTGAATCACTTTACCATAGGGAGAGAAATGTGGAGCTCTCCCCTAAAGGAAAATTTTATGTAAACCAGAGTGGATTACCAGCATGGCCCCAGCTGCTCTTGGATTAAAATATGGGTCTGCAGTTGCAGAAATTAGAATCACCCAGAACTCTGCTGAAATTGATGTCACGATGCTGTAAGGGATGTATGGAGGATATATGATGCTATAAAGGATGCAACCTCAGAACCAGATGGTCTGATCAAAACCCTCCCTATGTCTGAGAAGATTCTTACTGGCTTTTATAGGATTTGAACGATTTCTTATAGTAATAGAAGCTCCTTTGTTGCTGGAGGAAGATATGCTACATTATTCTGCATTTATAAGTTAAAATCGTATCTTGGGAACTTCCATTAAAAAACCCAAACTTTCAGTTACAACTTTCTGCTGATTTATTCCACTTTAATTTCATACAGATCATTCAGAAATAAATCTGATTTACTGCATCAGATCTTTTTTTCCCTAACATCTTCCTAATATCCCAAAATGATCAAGAAGGCAAACTCTGTAACAGAGTTGGCTACTTTCAGTATCTGGCTATCAAGACATAGCTTAACAGGCAGGGTTCATATTGCAAGTAGCAAGTAAAATAGTATTTCTTTTCAATAATATTTAACAGCAGTAGTGGAAAAATCACCACTGAACACCTGAGTTTTCCTTGCATCAACAAGAAAATACGGCACAGAATCAGAGTAATAAAAGCAGAGCTCAACCACATGGTTTAAGAACATTTCTGGAATAGTCAAGTGAAATCAAATCTTCTCTGCTGAAATTAAACAATGAAAGTGATGATTGTAAATTATCCCTGAACTGAGTGCATTCCTAAGATACATCATCTTTAAGTAATACTTTCAACATTAAAATACAATTTTACTTATTAAAAGAAATCTAAATTTTATTTCCAGTTATGCTGAAAAATGGAGAAAACAGAAATGCAGGAAAATATGGATTAAAGAAAAGAGTAAATACACTTAGTGTTTAAGACTCAATAGCTGTTTTCACATTGCTGTTCTGCATGGGTATTATTACAAAATGTAGTTTTCCTCTGCTTTGCTTTTTTAGAACTGTCCTGAAGTGTGTTCCTTGCTTCCTCACATATTCTGTTTTTCACTCTTCAGCCTCTCACTCCATTCTCTCCCCACTCTTTTCCTGACAGACAATTACGTGGTTTTGCCCTTGAGTCCAAACCTCTCCAGCAGCGCTGGTCCCCTGCTCCATCTAGTGGGATCACTGCTGCTCCAACAGCCTGCATTGCCCAGGGAAAGGGATGGAGAGCACAGGGTCCAGCCTGGCCTCGGATACAGCTCCAGACTGTGGCTCATTACCCAGCTACATTTAACTCTGACATCCAGTTTATTTTACAAAATGTGGAGCACTATGCAAAATTTCTGCTGGTGTTACCTGACCACCATAACAAGAGTTACAGTTCTCAACACCTATGGATTTACTGAATGTTACAATGGGGTTTTTATCTTCCCTGTATCAAACAAAAGTAAATGCACACCAGCATCTTGATATTAACACCCAAAGAGCCAGCCCTGTCTAAAGATGTACGACTGAAAGCAAAGACAAACTGATGTGAGTCCTTCCAAGCTTTTGCAAGAGGCTCTGAACACCCATTTGGTAAATAAAGTATTTAAGCCCCATTTAAGTGCCATGTGAGCTGCTGTAAGATTAATATTTGAAAGTCTTTAGCAGAGCAAAAAAGGTCTTTAATTTATTTTCACTCTGGGAATCATGGTCAGCACCAGCACAGGAAACTGGCTCCCTGGTTATTCTTTTAATATCAATGTTTTTGTGATATAAGGCAGAATTTCCATCTTTTATGTTCATTCATTGTGCACTGGGCCCTGAAGCGCTGACTCGAGGAAGGTCTGTCCTTAGCACACACTAAATAAACTCACATCTCACCACTGGGCTCAGATTTATTTGCAGTGGTGACAGCTGAGTCAGCGTGTCCTGGGAATTTGAAATTTAACTTGGTTGGGATTCAGGGCCAGCAAAGTGAGCTCACCTGAGCCCAGCCAGAAGAGAGTCTGCAAATGTGTCTCCCACCAGGCAATGGGACATCCAAACTGCAGAAACCCCTCAAGAATATGATCCTAATGTCAGTGAAGTTGGGAGGACTTGTGAGGACTGAATGTAAACCCCTAATTTTAGATTTTGCAGCTTGTGGGAGGCTGCTCTCTCTGTCGGATGTCAAACACCAAACTCACTCCTGCTTCAATTGGTGCATGGCACACTCACATACACCCACTCAAATGACACAGAAATCCAGACATTTCTATGCCAGTCCATAGAACTCTGTGTATCACAACTGCTTTAAGTATATGGCAACTTCAGACACGTTGTAATGATGAAAACATTCATGGCTGCCTCTTCTGCAGGGGAGATGGGGTAAGTGCACAGTTCCAGAAACTATTCCTGGAGCCCCAGGAGGACTTCAAAAGTGCTATCATCTTTTACCAGTGTTAATTACATCAGGTTGGAACCACCAAATCCTTACCTGGAACATATAAAGACATATTTCCAAACTGATGTGGTAGAGTCCATAATGTAGTCTGGGCTCCTCATGCAGTTAATGGACACGGCCATCCAGAGCAGAGATGGAATTATTGGCTGCCACAGGTGCTCTAAGTCTTCCCAAGTTAGGAACTGAACTTTCTATTACTGTCCCTTGGTAGTGTCCATGAAGGGTTTTGTGTAACGCAGCTTCTCTGACTCTGAATGCAGGACAGCAGAATCACAGAATGGTTTGGGTTGGAAAGGACATTACAGCTCATCCCAGTTCCACCCCCTGCCATGGGCAGGGACACCTTCCACTAGCCCAGGTTGCTCCAAGCCCTGTCCAACCTGGCCTGGAACACTTCCAGGGATGGAGAGCATGGCAACTCAGACGGCTCTCTTGCATTGCCTGCTGGTCTAAATGGTTTCAAGCAGCTTTGGAAGCTCGTGTCCATACTGAACCCAGTATTTAGGAGGTGAGACCCCCCCCCACCCAAAAGCAGAGGCTGCTGCAGCCATCATTTTGCACTGGTGCATGTGTATGTGTTTATCCAATAATTCCAAGTTATTGTGACTCCAGCACCCTGAATCCCTGACCATAAATGCCACTCCACTGGAGAGAAAAGCCTCACACTCAGGCACAATCACTGTTAGCAGTGAGCAGAACTCCTCTGCAAGCCCCATCTGCTGGAGGTCAAGGCTTCATTATCAGAACGAGTAAACAAGAGATTAAAATGGATTCCAGCCAATTCAGCACATCTGCCGTGGAGCAACATCAACCACTGGAGCTTTCAGGGGAGATGAGTTATTAAATGGAGTTTCTCCAGAGATAGAAAAGGTGTGAAAGGCACAGCTGCAGCTGCCTCTTGCTGGGACAAATCCACCTGACCCCACCCTCAGGAACATCCTTGGATGTGTCACAGCGCCGTGTGATCTCTGAGGTGACGGTGCTCCTGTGGCTGTCATGTCCACAAGTGGAGATATCACTAAATCAACAGAGAACTTCCTGGCACATCCCTGCTCACCTGGCATTAACACCCAAATGATAAGTTTCTGACAAATTCCTCAGCATGGCTCATGAACAAGTGAGTGCCAGAGAGGTTAGACCTGTACTAAAATAAAAAAGTAAATTAAAAAAAATGGAATAACACCGCTAAAGAGTCAATTTTCCAATATGAGCTCAAATCACCGTGTAAACACAAACCACTATTGTCCACAAAGCTGAGTACCTGGGTGCTGGTGAGAATGTGATGCTGAAAATGGTGGTTTAGTGATTTATTATGTTAATTTTACTCAGTAAGATTAAGTACTGAACTGTATTTTTACCAGGGAATCAAGTTTGTTTGTAAGACACCTATATCCTTAACCCTTGGCTATCTACAGAAAGGAGGAAAAGAATTTTCATATTTTACCTTCCAGGTGTTTTGATGCACCGATAAATCAATGCTTCAGGTTCTCATTAAATGCATTACTCAAAAGAAACCCTAAAAAAGTTTGTTTGTTTTTAATACAACAAAATAAAAAAAATTACAACAGATACTCTGATTTTTGTCAGGAAAAAATGTTTTTCTTTCTTCCATAGTGTAGTTTGGTTCAATAATTCTCATGTAGAATCATAGAATATGCTGAGTTGGAAGGGAGCCATCAGGATCACTGAGTCCAACTCCTGGTCCTACCCAGGACACCTCAAGAATCCCCACCATGTGCCAAGTAAAGACAAACTTACATTTTCAGTAACCAAAAATAATGCATTCATAATTCTAAATCCTAAAACCTCAGAAAGTATAAAATAAATATTTATAAATTAATTAATTAATAAAAGGCCAAAAAAGGCTTTTGCTCCCTCATCTTACTGTCCCATTGTGACATTCTTTTTTAATGGGATGAATAATTCAGCAATGATACAAAATTCTCCTATCTGTAAATAGAACAAGAGGAACAGTGAGACTCAACAGCTCCAGGAATCTTTTTTTTTTTTTAAATTTAATTCCAAGGACGACCAGACTTTTAGGCTCTGGTCCATTCCTGCAGCAGTTGATGCCAAACTCCACTAGGTGTCATCTACCACTGTATTTCTACTGGGAATATGAAAACGCTGGCACTGAAGACATCTCACATTAATATTTCTGTATATTAGTCCTTCCTTCTGTTAAGTTCTCGGGATGTATCTATAAATTCCCATTCTATATCTTACTTATGCACGTATCTTATTATTACAGCCACTGTCACTACTCTTAATTAAGCTTCTTTTCTAAGAAAATATACTTTCTTGCAGGCATGGAAAGCTGCCACGTTCTCAGGAAAAAAGAATATAAATCATCAAACTAATTCCAAAGGAAAACAAAACCTGTTCCATGCCTTTTTTATGCGCCATTCCTTATGCCTGAATGCTGCTATTTTTGGATGAACACAGCGTTTCTGAGATACAGCTAGAAACAGTCACTCACAGGAACCAAGAGAACAGCGTGAAGTTGTGTCAGGGAGGTTCAGGCTGGATATCAGGAAAGGTTCTTCCCCCAGAGGGTGCTGGGCACTGCCCAGGCTCCCCAGGGAATGGGCACGGCCCCGAGGCTGCCAGAGCTCCAGGAGCGTTGGGACAGCGCTGCCAGGGATGCCCAGGCTGGGGTTGTTGGGGTGTCTGTGCAGGGCCAGGGGCTGGACTCAATCCTTGGGGGTCCCTTCTAGCTCAGGATATTCTGTGATTCTGTGATTATTTCAGTCTTGTAATAAAACCACCTTCAGTGGTTCTGAGAGCTCAGTGAATATTCTGGACATACCAACAGCACCATCAAACCTGCATTGCTGAGAGGCTGATATTCCTTGGATAAGAGCTGGAGGAGCTGGGTAGTACCAAACCCACAATAGTCCTAAACTACTTTAGAGATCTGACTTTCTGCATCTTGAGAAAATCTTTGCAACCCACCTTGTACAACTCAAATCTACCTCTGGTCATTATAAATGCAAATCAAACTTTCAGCTGAGATTTGAAACCAGAAGATTACAAAATAAATGCTGTTTTCAAATGTGCAATGGAGTTCATGTAGCATCAGTACAGAAAGGTATCGTTGCTGTCTGAGACACTGATACTGAAATGTGATAAAAAATCCTATCACTCCTGTTCAAGACTGATAAACCCCAAATATAAGGACTGAGAGAAAATTGCTGCCAGTGCATTCAGCAGTATAGGGCTGTCTGTGCAAGGAATGGGACCCAGAGAAACTTGCTGTGTTTACGAGAGTAGATAAAACCAGAAGGATGTAGTATTTTGGACAGCCAATACCTCTAGAAGAAAGGAGCAGCAAAGACTGATTCAAGTTAGAGGACAATTCTGCACAAGAACGATTAGATATGACAATCAATTAATTTCAGTTAATGCAGAAAAGATAAATAACCATTTAAAAGGTTAAGGTTTCTGAAATGACTTCTCAGTTGGGAGTATGAACAACTCTTTTTAAGGTGGACATTTCTCGGCTTATCAAAGTTACATCATACAATTCCTGTTGGAAGAGGTTATAAAAAAATATCAATGCCTTTCTGAAGCAACTGAGATAATATAATTTTTTTATTAACTTTGTTAATATAACCCTGAAAATGAACACGTATCACAAATTAAATTTGATTTTACTTTTTAGTTTATTATGCTTAAACATTTTACTATCTCAAGATATGGCATCTATTTTCTACCTCAATGAAACAACACACTATAATGTAGTAAACGTTTATCTCTCTTAAGGAACCAGATAGCACTGGTCAAATGCTAATAATTTTCACTCCTTCTTGTTGCATTATTTACAATATGTTTCCAAGCCCAAGCCCGTAGCTACAGTTTTTAAAATGTTGATTTAAAATACTGCAGAATTAAAAATTACTTTATTTTGGGCAGAGTTCATGCTACACATTGGACATGAGTGGCAGGGGCTGGAGTGAGATGGGCTTTAAGGTCCTTCCAGCCCAAGCCATTCTATGATTCTATGGTTCTATATTTTTCTGGGGTGGTGGTTCATAAAAGAGCTAGACTGTAAAATTTCCCAGAATTTCCAACTTCAAGGTGACTTTTGGGAATCATATTTAGCAAACTAACTTAAGGTAACTGGTAAAAAAAAAAAAAAAAAAAAAAAAAGAAAGAAAGAAAAAGAAAGATCAGAAAAAAGCAATCCCTGTAGAGATTCCCCTTCATTTTTTCTTATAACTTCATCCATGTAATCAGTGTTTAACTGCATGGAAAATACTTCCTTCATTATTAACAAAGATGGTGCATCCTGGGTCGCTTCCCATGTGAGTCTCTATCTCTTATTCCTACAGTTTCTCTTTACCTTCACCTTTACCTCTTCAATAACTTCCTTCATTCCAGTCTTTATATCAATCCCCATAAAACGTTGTTGTGTTGGACAAATAGTGCAGTGTCACACCATCTATTTATACTTCAAATTTCACATGCTGCATCTGCAAATGAGTTTTCAAATGGCTTCTCTCAATAGTCAGAGTGAAAAGCTTTGCACAGCCCACAGATACCTGAGCACCTGAATCAGGGAATCAGCTTAAATTCCCACTATTATGGGAAGCTTTCCCCCCCCACACTTCCCATGTACATTTATTTGCAATATTTCCTTATAAGCAGTGGTTTATAAAAGATGCAGTAGTTGGGCTCTGAACAGTAACACTGTCACCTGTGATTTCAGTGGAGCAGCCAAGTCAGTCCTAAAAACCATATTTTTGTCCCACAATATCCCTGCACAAACCCCTCAGGGTGGGGAACTCCCCTGTAATTAAGAGCTGGTCTTTTCCCATCCTCCCTTTTCCCACTCAATCAATTCACTATTGGTATTAACCAGAAATTTCCCAACTTACTAAATATCTTGTCATTTCCCAGTCAAATCCCCCAAAACACAAATTATTCCCTCTTCAAGAGACATTTGGAAATTAGAGAAGAGCACAGTCTCCAGAGACACTGCAGGAGCACACAGGGATCTGTAACCAACTCAAGCAAACTGCTGAAAATTCAAAATATGAGATAAGTCTCCGGCTCCCAGATGAAAACAAAGATTTACTCTGCAGGCAGCTAGGTTTTCCATGCCCTGCCCTTTAAGTATGGAAGGATTCACATCATATCCAATACTGAGACTGTGTATTTTTGAAACATCCAGAAAAACATGTCTAGCACTAAATATTATATATTGGTTGTAAAATGGAAGAGAAAATGTGACTTGAGAGCTGGTTTTAATGAAGAAGTGTTTTCACAAACCCTCACATCAGGATGATCCTTTTGGGTCCCTTCCATCTCAGGATATTCTGATTCCATGTCAGCCAGATCTTAATGGTATTTTAACAGGCATCACCAAGGCCACAACCTGTATGATGTGTTTTTCTAATGTGGAGCAGAAAGGATGGAGCTTTACCAGAAGAGAGAATTTTACATCAATGTGAGACACCAATCTTGCATGGCCAAGACCTGCTCGTGGTTGATTTTTCAGACACTTTGTACACTGTCTACCAATGTAATGATCAAGGTGCAAGAATTATTTACACTCCCTTCCTTTCTGAACCCAAATCCTTCATGGATAAGGCTGAGACTGGAGCAGACTTGGGGGAACAGACTAAAAAAATGAGAAAAAAACAACACAAACCATTCAGTGGTCTACAGTTCTATGATTTCTCACAAACACTTTCCATATCCAACGCCAGGGTCGTAATTGGAGAATTTCTGCCTTGCCCTGAAGAGACCACTCTGTCAGCATTGTAACTATTGGCCTCAAAGACCTGCCAGCTTCAGTTGTACAAAAAGTTCAAAGGGTCATTACTTCAGGGTTTTTGTCTGTGTAATGTTAAGTAGATAAAGGAAAGGTTACGAGTTGCACAAAGGGATCGCAGCGTGCCGTGCCGCATGCCTGCTCACATGAAAATGCCCCTTTTATCTTTGTACTAAATACACAGCAACGTTTGCAAAGTCTCCAAATTATTTCATTTTCTTGGGAGAAAAAAACTGTAATTGGGTGGGCTGTGCGAGCTCATTCTTCCTCCTGCTAGTTAAGCCACGGACATTCATCTTTCCACAAAGAGCCCAAATTGTTCCCGTCTGCACTTGTATGTTTTGTTGTCTCATTTTAACTGACCCATCAGACCATAAAGAGCAGCACAAGCCCCTCACATCTATTAACTGGTGTCATTAGGAGTCCTTTCTCATTTATTGTTAAAGGGACTAACACCTCCTAGAGAAGAACTGAAAGTCTCATGCACAGCCACTCCAAGGCAACACTGATTAAATGTAATTCCTCATTAAAAGATACCAAGCAGCTGGGCCTGGCCTTTAGAGTATACAGACCTTTCTTATTAAGGTTCAAATGAATAAACGAAGTTTCCTTTGTGGTCTTCTTTATCCTGCATTATTCCCCTCTCGGAGCAGGCTTCTGGCTCACTGTGAAGAACAGCAGAATTATATTCATGTGACTCTTAAGTTTCACCTACATCTACCAAACAAAAACTGTTATTTCCAATGTAACTGCTGCCAGAAGACATTCATCAGCTGAAGGCTTTGAAACTTCAATTAACAGGTGACCCGTGGGCAGTATTGCCTGGCTGTGGGCCGTGAACACACATAAAGCAGCACACTAAAAACCACTGCTACAGTGAACAGCTTCACAGGGCACTGAGCACCTGAAGACACCCTGTTCTCTTTCTACCTTCACAAAGAGATTGTCCCTTCACCAATCCTGCAGGACACAAACGGTTCTAAGGGAAATGCTCTGACTGCAAACACTGATGTGAAGTGATGGACAACACAGAAGGACATTAATAATGGGATCCGGTCCCTTTAGAGATCCGTCGCTGTCTATTTAACAAGGACATTATACAGCGTGGCTACCCATAATAAGGTCATCCTACTTGCCTGGCTGTATTAATAAAATAATCTCATGCTGGCTGAATGCTGTTCAAAGGATGCAGCCGGAATGTGCAGGAGGGCTGGGAGGTGATGGAGCCCAATGGCTGCACCCAGAGCCCGACAGCTGCAAAGCCATGCCCAAGCTGTGCTGCCAAAGGGGACACAGGAGCGAAGAACAGACTCTGAGATATCTGTGGTAGCCCAAAAAGCCCCATGTAAGATAAAGTGCCTACTGCCAGGCATGCTTTTAAACGGTCTGGCTTAGACTTGCTTTACACGTACGCAGGGGAACCACAGCAACTGGAAAATCCTGAAATGTATTCAAGTACCTGATTAAATTATACTGCGTAACAATTTTGTTGGACCCAGCAGGGCTGGTATCTGTTAATCAGGCAGTTTATGGAGCTCTTTCACAGAAACAAATCGTACCTCAACAACTATTCAGTAATTCTCTTTCCACAGGTATTGGGATCTGTCTCTAAAGCCTTTCAGAAGCATATCAAGAACCTGCTTCCTGACTATTTCACTAATTTTTCTAATTTAAAACAAAGCAACAAGATCATTTTTGGAGACATTCAGAAAGGGAAAGTTTTCTCTTGACTGCTAATGATGCAAATAATAAACCAGTATCGGATTTAATTTACCCTCTGCACAGAACTCTTGCACAGAAATTGCATTCACTCAGCTGATAACAGAATTTACTCCCAGTTAATAAATAAAAGCCTTTGTGTGATACAATCAATGAAACAAACAAGTTGAAGCACTTCTGTATCTCTCTTCATCCACGGCTCTGTTTGAACAGTTCTCCAAGTAAGCCTGCCAGACTCTTCTGTACTAAGGATCTTTTTGTTTCAAAAAGCATCTGATGGATTATGGACACAGTGCAATCCTATATATCAAAGAGATTTCTGTTTTGCCTGGTCTTCTCAACTTTCTTACCCCTTCACTGCCTGCAAACTTCCCAGGTATTGATGGGTAGCTGGGTCAGCAGGTCACCCACCTCCCTTCAACATCCACAAACTACACCCTGAAATATCAGAGAAAAAAGGAACATGAGGGGTCAGCTTTTCCCAGGGCTTGTTTCTGCAGAAAGAGTAGAAGTAGGGGAGATCTCAAAAATACCAGCTTTACGTGGTTCACACCTTGTTTTTCTCATAGGCACCTTCAGTGGATTCATCATCCCTTAGCAGAGCTATTTAAGGTAATAACCAAAAAGAGCCATCCCAAATGCCAATGTCCCTTCCCATGACCAGGCTGGGAATTATCAAAGGAGGATGTCTAAATTTATCTGGCTGAGGCCAGTAGGTGTAGAATCATAAATCACTAAGGTCAGAAAATACCTCTAAGATCACTTAGTCCAAGCATTAACCCAACACCACCGTGTTCACCACTAAACCAACTTCCCAAGTGCCACATCCACCTTTTGAACACTTCCAGGGATGGTGATTCCACCACTGTCCTGGGCAGCCTGTTCCAATGCCTGACCACCCTTTCCATGAAGAAATTTTCCCTGATATCCAATCTAAACCTTCCCTGGTGCAACTCGAGGCCATTCCTTTTGGTCCTGTCACTGCATGCCACACATTGCAGAATATTTCACATCAGTATACACTGGAAGAAAAAAAAACCACCACAACCTGAGTATATTAATTTTAAAATACTTTTTCAAATTAATTGGCTTTAAACGCTGTGATATAGAAGAATCCATTGTTATACCAGCAGAAATCAGTAACTAAGAACAATTTACTGGTCTTATCCCCAGTCATAACAGCTGCTCTCAACATGTTTTCGTATGTTCTTTCTTTCTCTTATGTAGCACAACTGCACCTAAGGACTCCTCGATGCCCGAAGTTTCATCCTGTTCCTATTAACATCAACACGACTTGGAAAATCCCCCATAATTTGACACCAAAAAGGTAATACCCAAGGATATTGAAAACAGTTACTCTGCAACAAATTCCTTGGTTTTATTTTAATGACTCCTGGCAAATGAGCTCTGGGGGAAGGCAGGTTAACATTAACACACACACATTAGCATACATCCACATACAGAAAAAAAAAAAACAACAAGGGCTCTACTGAATAGCTCTAAGTAGATTTGAGGCACTGATAACCCAAGTGCTTTTCCTGAGTAATTTTATAATATTCACTTGGAACATTCTGGATGCTTATTTTGATGAATTGACTCAAAAGCAAAAGCCTGCATGTGGATAGACTCATCCCAGATGTCTTGCAGACTTCAGGTGAACTGCAAATAGTGTGTCCTTCTGACCCGGTTTCTTCTGAAGTTTTACCCTTCTCTACAGGAGGAAAAGACTCTCTGACTCTACCTGTGATGGCTGATAGAGATTTATTTACATTATTCAATACTTGGGCATTGAAGCTGAAAAAATTCAGAACACCAATAAACTCCTAAGTGAGAATAATAAACTCAGAGGAAAACTGATCAAGGCTGAGTGAAATCTTCGGATCAGAGCTGCAGGGGAAAGTTACAGATGTGCTGGCAGCCCCAAAATCCAGCCTCATCCTTGGCTGCATCCAAAGCACTGTGGGCAGCAGGGGAGGGGGGATTCTGCCCCTCTGCCCCGCTCAGGTGAGACCCCACCTGCAGAGCTGCCCCAGCCCTGGGGTCCAACATCAGAGGATGTGGAGCTGCTGGAGCCAGTCCCAGGGAGGCCAAGGAGATGCTCCAAAGGCTGGAGCCCCTCTGCTCTAGAGCCAGGCTGGGAGAGCTGGGGGTATTCACCTGGAGAAGAGAAGGCTCCAGGGAGAGCTCAGAGCCCCTTCCAGGGCCTAAAGGGGCTCCAGGAGAGCTGGAGAGGGACTGGGGACAAGGGCTGGAGGGACAGGACATGGGGGAATGGCTTCCCACTGCCAGAGGGCAGGGATGGATGGGATACTGGGAAGAAATCCTTCCCTGTGAGGGTGGGGAGGCCCTGGCACAGGGTGCACAGGGTGCCCAGAGAAGCTGTGGCTGCCCCTGGATCCCTGGAAGTGTCCAAAGCCAGGCTGGACAAGGCTTGGAGCAACCTGGGAGAGTGGAAGGTGTCCCTGCCCATGGCAAGGGGTTGGAATAAAATGAGCTTTAAGGTCCCTTCTAACCCAAACCATTCCATGATCCTGTAATTCTACATCAACTAGTCTGAGCTGGTTAACACACAAGGTCAGTCTAAACCAGAGCACAGGCAGTGGGGACAGACAGGACCCTCAGCAGGCAGCTCAATCTGTCACACTTTAAGTATCTGAACACATGGGATTTCTTGAAAGGTGCTTGTCTCTTTTCCACTCGCTTTAGAGAGCTGAGCTGTATGACAGATTTTTTTTTTGAGAGATGAAGTTAGGTGAGATCCATTATTCGTCACCTTTCAAAGCAGCATGGACTTAATCACCAGACATAATGCAGGTGGAAATTTATGTCTTATGTTATGCCAAAGGTCAGATTACACATAATCAGAATGGCCCTTTCGACTTTAAAATCTGTAATGGTTACAGATTAGGAGCAGGTCCCTTGAAGGCAGCACAGTTACATGGATGGGGAAACTGATGTGAAATGGAAGTCATTCATGACAACTCGGTTATATTTCTTTTTAATAATGGATGTCAATAAAGAAAGCTCAGTTCATTTTTAAATGACTGAACTTTTGAAGCGATCTGCTAATGGCTCCTGTGACATTGACAAAACCTGAACAACATTTATCAGGTACATAAAGCTGAGAACAAGGTCTGTACCTTGCACCAGAGGAATTTTCCCTAAGCTATCCCATGCTTGCTGGCATCTTTAAGAAAAAGTGGCTTTTTTACATAATAAATATTACAAGTCTCAAGAGACAGATTATATGAAATTGTTCGACTTCCCAACAAACCATTATTTTTTATCTGCATAGAAGATTGTGTTTGGACTTCTGTCTGGAAAAAATGCACTTTAATAAAAATAGTAACTCAGAGGAGTGTGTTGGGCAAAAGCTGAATAATATCAGATTTACATATTTTTAAATAGGGATTGTCTGAAAGGGTTTTAATTTTTACCCCATTCAGATTCAATGCTTTCACTGTGACTTGTCAGGTGTATGCACCTAAGAAAGCAGAAATGGGATATAACTGTGAACTGGATTAGAATGTACTGGAAAAGGAGATACACTGCAATAGAATCAAAAAACATATATTTTTTTAAAAGGTATACTATAAACCCTTCATATTTTGGCATCTCAGTGATTCTCACTTCAATATGACCAGGGGTCAAGCTGTGGCTGCCCCTGGATCCCGGGAATTGTCCAAGGCCGGGTTGGATGGGACTTGGAGCAACCTGGGATAGTGGAAGGCGTCCTGCCCATCCAGACTGGATGGTCTCTAAGGCCCCTTCTAGCCCAAACCATTCTATGATTCTGTCATTCTTTTCCCCAGTCATAACAATAAAACAGAGTCTCTCTGTCCCTATTATTTATTTTTAATGGCAGTTTTCCACTGACAGAATAGAATGATGTACTTAAGTCATATACTGACATTTTTATTAATATACGGACACAACAGAAACAAAATAATAAAGCACCAGAGAAATGATTATTTAGCACAGCTGGGAAGGGTAGTAATACACAGTGGGTAACAGAAGCCAGATCTTGCAACTAAAATTTTATCTGAAGTATCATTAATATAATTTCATTTCTCTGTAATTTACTTACCTGAGGACTGTTAAGAATTTATTTCAAAAACCATCTGGACTCTCAAAAGAACTTCTAAACTTAAAATTGAACTGGACCAGACATCAGCCTGCAATAGTTGCCCCAGGGATTATAAAACACTTTAAAGAAACCAACCCTATAATTAAGTTATTGCCTCAATTCTTAGTGCAAAAGTTACAAATAAACCGCACAGCAGGAAGAGAACACGACACCTTACAACCATCCCCATTGTCCTGGCTCCTTCTAGCCAAATGGATTACAGGGAACAAGGCAGTTCCATAATGTTTAACAGACAAGTCAGTCCCAAAAATCCTTGTTAATCTTTCTAACAAGGAAAAAATTCTTACTGCCCCCCAAATCTGCTGACTTGAATATCCTTAAGCAGATGAACTTAATCTCAGTAGGAGCATCCTGTCTATAATACATCTCTAGGTGAGATTCTTCACTAATTCATAGCAAGCTAAAAAGAGTCAGAGAAATGATGAAACCAAAGTAGAAAGAGGAATAAAGTCTTAATGATCACAAAAAGCCCTGGATTATGAGATAAATATTGTATAAACACACTCCAAATCTTAGTAGTATCTAAAAGTTGCAGTTTCAAGATAAATGTGCTCTGGAAACAAAAAGAATTACTTTTTCATCATAATCAGTGCTAGGAAAATGATTAAGTAAAGTACTTTATAGTTTTCTTCAAATTTTGATTAAATTTATTCAGATTTAGGTTCTGTTTCTCTTCCATTTACTATTAATTTTTTTAAAATCAATTGTACAAGATCTGTTGTCTGTTTCTCTCTCCACAATTAGCAGGTTGGAGATTTTAAGATTCATCTACTGCACACAGATACATCACCAGGCAAGGGTAGATGAGCCAGGTACAATTAAGCTTTTCAAGGCACTTGAACAGTACCACCACATCAGTAGAATTTTGTGACTGAGTCATTAACAGAAGCTCTTCAAGAAACTACCTGGTACAAGGAAAAATTCCCTCATAGATCTGTATCCTGTTAAAAGATCAAAGGCAGTCAATTTTCCCAATAAGGAGAAGTTATGAGCAGAATCCCACATGAATCTGCTTTGGTTCTTTGCTCATCTTTATTCTCTAATTGATCTAGAGCTGGTGAAGGAGTGAAATCTGCTTATACACCAAAATACTCAGCACAGTTAAAACTAGATCAGTATTAAAGTGTTGCATCACCCCAACAGTAGATTTACAAGAATATTCCCTATTTCAGTAGTTCGCTCAGGAAGGAAATCTTGTGTGAGCTTGAGTTGTTCTATAAAAGCACATTTATAAATGAACAGAAGGAACTATTTTGAAAGGCTTTGAGAACAAAACAGAGACCATCACCCATAGAGGTGTGGGCGGCACCTCTGTCTGCAATGCCACAGCTGAACCAAAAATCAGAAAACACAGACAAGAGTAATAAAGATATGAAAATTCTACCATCAAAATGAGCTTTGTGGAGAAAGGAGGGGGGGAAAAAAAAGGCAGACCTATGCATTTATAAACTTAATGGAAAAGGTGAATAGAAGGTAATTTGTCATTGCTCTCATTATACAAGACCTTGGGGAGAACTGCACTGAGTGATTAGACAGAGGAAAAGAAATACTTTCTCACACACAAACATTTGTCATAGATATCTTGGAGCCATATATTAAAGAACTCCAAAAGCAGTTAAACAAATTCAAGAATTATTACACAAGAATGTCAAAAATGCAACTTTTATCTCAGAAATTCCTTGAATCTAAAAGAGAAGGGTAACTCAGCACTGATTGATGACTTCAGGAGCTGTTCTCAGAAACAGGTAAAGCTTAGAGATCTTTGGTCTCTCCACCTCTGCAGCTACAGCTACATCCTTAATTTGTGGCAAACATCCTCCCTTCTCTGCCCTCCCACATTTCCCAACATCTCCAACTGCTCTCCACAATGCACCCATCACTCCATGCTCAGAATCATGGACTCACAGAATGGTTTTGGTTGGATGGGACCTTAAAGACCTTCTAATTTCAACCCCTTGCCCTGGGCAGGGACACTTTCCACTGAGCCATGTTGCTCTGCGTCATCCCTAAGACCTCTTCCCACCCAGCTCTCCCAATCTGCGAGGGGAGCCCATCCATACCAAACCTTTCCACACAACCCTGAGTTCTTCCCACACTCCTGCCTCACATCCCTTAACCCAGAGAGACCTTTCTGGCTGTCACAGCTCCTTCTGCTCTTGTTTGATGAGGCTCCAAATTGTGCACTGACAGCTACCAAGTGTTGGCTCCTCTCTGATGCTGACTTCTCCTACAAGTTTCACTATCCCTGGAAAAGCAAAGCCCTCGCAGTTGCTTTCACAAAGATCAAACCAGCAAAACCCCTTAGACAGAAAGCTGCTATCACAAAATGGCACGATTCTGGAGGCCATAAAGGAGGAGATGAAGGAGAAAACCTAAAGTATAGCTTGTTTCCAGGCAGAACAGGTCACAGCGACTGATTTTCACATCATTTGCTTCTCTTCTCAGTTCTCTGTTTGGAGTGGGGGGGGAAACATCCTGCGTCATTTACTAACACGAAGTGCTCTTGTGAAGTGTGAATGCTTAGTATCTTTAACAATCAGGCAATTTATTCAAATGTCTAAAAATGGATATAATAGAAAATTATTTCCTTTCTGTCAGCTTTAAAAAGAGAAAATACACTGAGATTCAAACTGGGACTCAGTGGTTTCTGTATGCTTGTATCTTATCTTAGAGAGGCTTAAAAAAAACCCTTGAGAACTCCACCATGAGCCTGTCAATGGGTTAGACTTTTGTGTTCAAAATGCTTCTTTTCCAGAAGGCATAAATAATTGCTGGGAGAACGACCATAAGTCTCATCCAAAGGCAGTAGGAAGACTCCTACTGACTTCATCATACCTGGATCAAGCCCAAGGTTTGTATTATAGCTTACTGTATTTTTATACTGGCACTGCAATGAATTCCAACAAAAATAAAGCTTTAAAATGTTAAAGGGGGAAGAACAGGTTACACTGCTAAATCTAAGGAAATTCTGAAATGAATGTGCTTCCTACACTTGGAGCATCAATCCTGCTCTTCTATTCCTGTCTACAACAACATAAAAGTCCCACTAGGTGTAAAAATCTCCTCCTAATGCTGTCTCCTTTTCAATACATACAAGACAAAATGCACTCCCTAAACATATTTCCCTTCACAAACTGGTAGTTAAGTAACAATTTCATCTCCTCTCCTGCTCCTTATTCAACTCCTGCATCCCCTTTCTCCAGCTCTGAACATTTAAAGAGCTTTGTACCCATTTGATTAAATTTGTGAGGCTGTTTATTTCTTACAGTGATTTGAGAAATAATCTATCAATGGAGCTCTCAGCTCCTCAGGACAATATACTTGGGAACACACACTCTTCTCTTTCAGGCGTAAATCAGTTTTTTAACTCCCATTGCCAAAGTCAGGATCAGAGGCATCCAAATCACCAGGACTGAAATTCCTTCAGGAATTTTCTTAGGGCAGCTAAGAAAAATGTTTTGTTTTTTAAGGTGGAAACCTTTACCTATAAACACAAACTATCACCAGATTAAAAAAACTAATCCAAAATTATATTCCTCAAGTAATTATTGGTGACTACATTTTGCACTTTCAAAACATGCCAGGGAAGAACTGGTGAGCACATTTCATGAAAATTATCAAGATCTTATGATAGAAAACATGGAATTCTTTTTAATCAGAGAAGAAACAGCAGTAAAATCACAAACATTGGGTCAGCCAGGATCATGAATCTTGAACGTGAGCATTGGGGTTTTTTCTCACAACTCTTGGAATTGGGGTGCTGCTGTTGGTTTAGAATCCAGTGCTGGACATCATGAATTTTAGAGTGGAATGCTGTCAGAGAGATGAAAGACTGCAAGAATTAAAGATTAAGGGCAAGAGGGGGTGAACTCATCAATATTTGTACTTCTAGAGGACCTGAGCATCGGCCACATTGTCCTGCAGCATCAGTGGATGGTCCTTAATGTAAGCAGCATTGTTTGTTTTTTCCCCTTGCTCAGTGAAAAATGGTGGCAATTATATAAAACTGCAGAGCCACCGAGAATTTAATTTTGTGCTTTAACAATACAGAAATTAGGCACCGGCACAGCTTCTCTAAATGAGATTTGCTTCATTTCCCTGTCTCCTAGACAGAATGCTCCCTCCTTCCAGCATAAAATACACCCAAAATTATAATAGCCCAAGGGAATCCCCTGGACCATGGATCCCCTCCAGAATATGGCTCATGGAAAGAGAAGTGTCAGGAGGCTTCAGATAGCAGCCTGAAGGAAACTCAAGGCCCATGCCTGTCCTCAAAGATTTATACTTTCCCTTTCCCCAAATTTAAATAGAATCATTTTTTTCACCTTACCCTAGGTCTGATAATTCCTCCTAGGCTTAATTTTAAGTTTGTTCAGGTTAAACATTTTTCAGCTGCTGAGATAACGCATGAGTGCAGATCACAGCAGGATCTGTGTCCTGGCTGGTAAATGCAGCCAACTGAGCACCGTGTAAAGACTCAGTGGGTAACAGCAACCTAAGAGCAACTCATGACTTGATCAGTAATGTCAGCATGCCAAATTATGCTCTGCTTAATTGCTAGACACAGAAGGAGAAATATTTCAGTGGAATAGGATTTGTAAATAAGGATTTAAGCATTATAATTGGGCTGGGTTTGGAGGAGAACTATTATTTTGGTTTCTTACTTGGCCAAAGCTATTACATGCTAAGTATGATAAATGCACTGAAGAGTTACTGATTGTATTACTGAGCAAATCAAATAAAGAGAAGCATACTTTAATGCCAATATTGCACTGTATTTTAATTTCTGGTGTCACAATAAAACCAGCTGAAATGCCTATCCTTCCTCCAATAATTTATCTTCCAGGGTTTTTTTGCAACGAGTATTAATGCCCCTTGCTGATCTAATGTCAGTGATATCAGTATTTATTGCAGTTTTTGATTAGCTCTGCTATTATAATTCACGGAAAACAAGGCACAGCACAAATAAGGGATGCTGTAAATCTTCAGAGAAAGCAGCAGCAATCAGGTTCCTATCAAGGCTTGCAGTTTAGGCCCAGTTCTAATAATACACTTTATTGGGAACTTGGACTGTGCCCATCTACACATTTCAGGAGGTGCAGAACATTGTGTTTCATCACGTTAAAGCCAATCTTCCAGGGGTGTGAATGGAAAAAAGGGTGGTCACTATTTGTGATGATGTGGATAGTTTGGATGCCCTGTCCCTGGAAATGTCCAAAGCCAGGCTGGATGGAGCTCTGAGCAACCTGGTCTAGTGGAAGGTGTCCCTGCCCTTGGCAGAGCACTGGACTACAACATAAGCTTTAAAGGTCCCTTCCAACCCAAACCATTCTGTGATTATGTGATTCTATATGGAAGTATCTCCCTTTAAGTTATTTGGAGAAGTCTGGGACTGTGATATCTCTTGGAGACTGTTCACATTGTTCCAGTGGCCAAAGGACACCCACTCCCTCAAGAGAAGTCTAAATAAGAGCTATCTGAGAGTGCAGTAGCAATGTAAACTGATAAATCTCCTGTCAAATCTATCCCAGAAAGAAACCCAAACCTTACGGGTTTTGGCAGAGCACCCAGTTCTATAACACAAAAATAAAACAAAGCAAAACACAACAACATAAAAATGAAAGAACACATTCTGCAGCTTCACGCTTTTAGACAGACTGAGTTTTTGGTGTGTTTAAAACTTTTTTGAAGATGGGCATTTGTCCCAAACTGTGTCAATGTGAGCACTGGAAACAATCTTAAAAGCAGCACCACTGCTTCTCCACCCTCATGGAGGCTTACAAGGTTTTTCAGACACTTGTGCCTGCATCAGATGCCAAACCCATTTGATATTTCCATCAGTGAGTTTGGCATGATGCTTTAATTATTCCTTAGGATGCAGGCATAGAAATATAGGGGTGCTAACGTAGTGACAGAATTATAATGTGAGTTATGCAAAATTTATTCCCCTTTTAAAATACATGGTTGCAAATTATCAAGGAATCTTGTGGCTGATTTAATCTCATGTAATTATTTATTTATTCATTTATGGGCAGGAAAGAGGGGTGACTGCTAGATTTATAAATATATAAACCCTAAAATTATTCTGGCATTTTTGCCGTGTACATATTGGACACAATGTTCCACAGAAGTTTGAAGGAAGATAACTTGGAACACAGGGCTCTTCCCACTCTTAACACTGGCACTATTTGGCACACTGATTTCTGGAAAATGTGACTTAGAGTAAGAATTCACGGAAACCAAACTCTATTATAAAGAACTTGGTTTATGAGGAAGCTGACATAAATTGTAGGGAAGAAAAGATCAGAAGCCAATATGTGAGGCTGATTAAATATTCTACAGAAGTCAGTTTATATCATAATGTAGAATCTGCAAGCAAATTTCCATTGCAAATGTCATTTATCTATAAATATTAATGCATAAATATTAACTAAAGCTATTTCATACAGCTACATTAATAGAACTTGCATATTCACGATGTAAATAAAACAGTTTACTATTTTTAATTTTATTACTTGTAAAACAAGATTTCTGGGCACATTTTATGTAACTAAATTATATAATTAACAAAATAAAATTATGGCACTGTGTGCACAGCATGGAAGATGAGAGTCATCATCCCAGGTGTACTTACGCTTCGCAGGAAGAATTGTGACCATATTAAAGATAACAGCAAAATGTAAATTTCAATGAGCAATATTATATTGCTTTCCAGATATACAATTAAGAATGCTCTGGAGATAACTATAATACTCTAACACAAGTTATTACTGTAATCATAATGCTGGTTGAAACCCATTCAAAAAGAACCCTAAAACCTTCCAAGCTCTGCCAAGTGATGCCTGTTTGAAGGTGGAATATGCTCCCAGGATAAAAAGCAGATGATCTTTAGTTGGCAGATTGTAAAACATCACAGTAGGAGAAAAATCCTGATTTTCTAGGAAAATTGAATGAATGACCTAAAATGGTTCTTCATTCATCTTGCAAAACATTGTCAAGAGATGAAGAGGGCTGGAACTGGATGGTCCTTAAGGTCCTTTCCACCCCAAACCAGTCTGTGACTCTATTGCCCAAACTGGCAATGCTCCCCCCATAAGCAAGTAAGAGTGAATAAAAATGAAGGGTTGTAATATAAATTTGGGGTGGACATTCCCAAAAAAGAGAGAATCAAAATCAGGACCTGAAGGCTTCAGAGAATGTGAAGGAGCACAACATTTATTTTACCTGATCCCAGCCACCCTAAAGTTATGCCTATAAACCACATTAGACAGGAGAGAAATATTCAGAGCCTGATTCCTCCCACTCTAACACAGCACCTAAGGCAGTGTATAAAATTGTCCTCTTGCCTCCTTTTGCTGACAATATGGGAAAAATAGAAATGCTTAATTTTAATTGTCTAAAGAGTAGGTGAAGTGCAGGAGGGGCAGAGCCTTGACTTTGTACCTGCAAGAGCCCAGCGTGGCTGAATCAGCACTGAGGGGAAATGAAGAAAAATGGGCTCCGAGAGAGATTTTCATTACTTTTGTTCATGCATATGAAGAGTAACTACAGATAAATTTCATCCCTGATGTAGCACAATTACAGGCCACTCTTTTTTGGAGGGTGAAACTCCTGAGTTTGCCCCAAAACACACATGGCTGGCATTCTTCTGGTGCAAGACACAAAACAAACACAGGGAAGAACTGTGGCGTGTTTTCCTGTTGGAATATGGCATGAACTGAACTGCACTGTCATGCTCTGAAAGGTGGTCTAAGCATTGTGGTAACTGAATTAGGAAAAATATGTGAGGTGATCACTTGGAATTGATTTTCTGCCCAGAGAAGATGTGGATGTCCCCATTCCTGGAAGTTTTAAAGGCCAGGTTGGATGGAGCTCTG
The DNA here is from genome assembly GCF_020740725.1 of Corvus hawaiiensis. NCBI lineage: Eukaryota > Metazoa > Chordata > Aves > Passeriformes > Corvidae > Corvus > Corvus hawaiiensis. Next base: position 4,322,362 of record NC_063217.1, on the reverse strand, counting down.
AGGAACCTGGGCTAGTGGAAGGTGTCCCTGCCCACGGCAGAGGTGGAACCAGAAGGTCTTTCTGGTCCCTTCCAACCCCAAACCATTCTGGGATTCTCTGATACTTTTAAACTGTACCTGGAAACCAAAGCCTGGGTAAAACTCACTCTGAAAGTCAATGTATAAATGTATTAATGTATAAAGTTGTATTAATTTTCATAGTCTAAGAATACACAGAGAATTTTTCCAGATGATTGTGGGGCGCTGGTATCAAATATAATCTAATATTTTCCTGTCATTTATTAGCTTTTACTTTCTTAACTGTAAGAGGAAAAAGATTATTGTATTACATATGCAAACTTATGCATAATGAACTATCTGCAAACCAGCATAGCGTGGCTCTCCCTAAATATAGAGTATATTGCTCCTAAAAAACTAATAAAATATCAAAGAGTGAATTCTGTACTGGTGGCAACAGCATTAATACCACCTAACATCTCTGTTCCCAAACCTTGGAGAGATACAGGCAGTTGAACCATTTTCCTCTGCAAATCCTCTATAAATATATAAAATAGAAAATGTAAAATATAAAATAAAATATATGAACTGCTTTTTCAGTTGTATTTATTCACCTTTTTCCTGAAATATCTGCCAGTTCCATGAACCAGAGCATGTTCTGGGACGAGCTGAGACTCCCTGGATCTGAGATTCAGGTGAGTATTTCCATATGCTCTGTGCTTGTCAGTTTTGCAAGGGGGGTTCTAATAAAGAATTTCGAAGTGCCCACAAAGGCAACCCTTTCCAAGATGCAAAAAGCTTGAAGTCACAGTCTTGGCCATTTTATAATTCAAATAATCTCACTGCAGAAATGCCTGTGAAATAAATAACACCATTTGATTAAGAAGTCAGAAAAATGCAGCGGCGGCAAATTGCATCCAATATTCTGTTTAGGAAAGTACATAAATGAAGCTCTTGCCTTAGGGCAGGAAATGTAATTTTCTTTCAGTATAGAGCATTAGTATCACAGGATCCAAATCTGATAAACATGTCTAGCCAAATAAAAGTATTTTCCAACAAATAAGAGCACTTTTAATCAACTTGCTTATCACAACCAAATGTTTATTTTCTGATTAAAATCTTAAACACAGGGCTATTAAGATTAAGGGAATAAAGCCAGTAGGTCTCTATTTGTTGAATATGAGTCCTGTGCTGTTTGCAGCCTGAGGTTTGTGTGCTCAGGCACGTGGCTGTGAACCTTTCTCCAGACTTTTCCATACCTGTGTGAGCTTGAACATGATCCTATTCAAAAAAAACACACAAAGCCCTCTCAGCTTCATTATAACTTCACAGAAGGGTAACAGCAGCTCTGAAAATACCTAATTCTGAAAATTCACATTCAGGAAAGTGCAGGGGACACATCCTAACTGTCTGTGACAAAAGGCTGTAAAGTCAACCCAACCTCCACCATTTCCTGGGGAACCCAACCACAAGTCCCTCACCCCTAAGGGACAATGTCAGTAGTTCTGCTGTCCACAGAAGGGCTTCAGCTTCCTTCAGTCTAGACCAGGCTTAAGAGCAGATAAACCCATGAACAACTGGGGTTCACATAAGCTGAGGTGGCAAAAATCTTTTAAATTTAATTTAGTGAACAACTGCTCCATTTGGGGATGGAATCTTGTCTGCCCAAGGATGCCAATATCAACTGAAATGTTGCAATTTAGGTTTCCTTATGAGAATCAAATCTCACCTCACTGGCTCTACAGCAATCACCTTCTTTTTCAGCAATTTTATTTTCCTCTTGCATTTTGTCACTGGAGACATTAAATAAAACAGTTTGATATTAAAATAATACTGAAAGCATTTAAAAAATTATACTACTAAGGTATCTTCAGTGTTTTTCCCCCTCCCTCCTTCCAGTTTTGCAGCACAGTCAGAACATGGCCCTGCTCATAACTCTGAATGGCTCTGGCAAGTGCCACTTTTACCTGATGATTTTACTTTTAGAGTAAAAGAAGGTTCTTAAATTAGTGCACCTTTTTTTTTTTTTTCCTTGCATAACTTCACCTGGTCCTAAGTTTGTTGAGCACATCTTAAATCAGTCTTAACTGACCTTAAGTTCTGGTGGTGTTTTTCCCTTTTGAAGGGTTGTTGTTCAAGCCATTCAGTTATACAAAGAAAAAGGCAAAATTCAGTGGACAGTCTGACATACAGCCAGGTTAACAAGCACTAAGCCAACAAATTATATTACAATAGAAACAACTGATAGGTGAACCTCGATCAAAATTTTTGCTAGAATCTCCCTAGCTAAGCAATTAGAAACTGCTTTATCTTTGATTTTCTGCTCAATCTACTAAATCCTGACACTTTCCAATGTTTTACCTGCTACTACAGAACTGGTTTATCAGGTGTGAGATAACAAATCTTATGGATGATGCAAAACACACTCAGACAACACATACAGAAAAGAGGCCTGAGCGACTCTGCTGTAGTGGAATTCTCCAGGCTCCACACAATTTTCTCTTCAGCACTCCCTTCTTTTACCCAGATACCCTCTATTAAACCCAATACAGCATAGTCCAAGAAGAATAAATTGCAAATAAGAAAAGGATCGTCTTTTGAGAAGCAGATTTATTAGCCAGGGTAAAAGTCATCTTATGCAGGGTTCATTCACAAATACACACAGAGGAGAATCTATAGAAGAGCAGCACAGACTTTCTAAAATATTTCCTTACTTATGAAAACACATAGACATATATAGACAGAGAGAAGTGTGAGTGTATCACACACAACCACTTCAAGGTCTTGATAGCACCAGCTGCTTTGCCTGCTGAAGCATTAAGGTAGTTGGTAGATATGAACAGTCCTCTCAAATAAATCCCATTATTTAGTTTAAAAGTTTAAAACCAGGTACACATTATACACTTTCATGGAAACCAGAAATGCTTCTGGCACAACACATTTTTGCACAGTTTACACTGCCCACCAAACAACGATACACAGCCATGCCCCTCCAGCTCTATACATATTTATTTTTAAACAGTTCTAAGTTTGACACTAAACTATTCATTAACCATGCAATTCAAAAGTAACCTAAACTCTCCTGCTTTGTTTCAAGGGTCCTCCCTCTGCTTTTGATTCATCCTTTCACACCTTTTCCTTGTAAAAAAATCCCCCATGCCTGCACTCTTTCTGACTCAATAGATTGTACAGTGGGGAGATCTCCTCTTTACTTCCATGGAATTATTGAATTTAGCAGCAGCATATTCAGGGAAGAAATCCCATTCAGGGAAGAAATACCAGGAAAAACCTTTACTCTTCCTGGAACAGGCTACTCACAGTCCTCTGCAAAGTGAACGTAACTACAGGAGCTCAGGGAGTGCACTGACACTGAAAAGAAGTGGGAGCACTGTATCTTCACAGCTCTCATACAGAATCACACAAATAACATTTCCATTACCAAAAATAAAAAAAGAAAAAAAAAAGATAAAGATAAAATTAGACTGCTACAATTCCAAATTAAAATTTTAATACCTATAATATAAATATTCAAAGCAGCTATAATCTCAAGCCACCAATTAAAAGAAGAAGGGGGGAAAAAAACCACAAACATTTTCCAGAATGTCATTTGAAATAAATTAATCTCCGTGTTGAAATGGAAATGTATTTAGTTTGTCAAGTGTTTTAATGAGACCTTCTTGTTAGAGCTCACACAGAATCGATGTCTGAAGGGAAGTCCAGCTCATCAGGATGCACCAGCAAAACTTACTGACATACTCTCCCTCTAATAATGTATTATCTTGACTTACTCTTGATATGAGCTGTCTGGTCTTAACAGTAAATACAACCATAAAGCAATGAGAAATACCAGCAGGATGATGACACTAATTGCACTGTCTTGACTGGAATTCAAATTGCTGAGCAGTAAATGAGATTACTAGCCTAAAGATAATCTTAATTTAAATGTGCAGCTGCATTTATCTCATCTCAGATGCAATTTTCCAAAGTGCTTATAAAAAATAATACCAGGCAGGCATCGAAGAGAAACCTTTATTTCTGAAGGTTTTCAAGATAATTAAGTGTCCTCATGTGTTTTGTTCTTTGGCCATATTTTATAACAAGGAGTATTCTGCAGGTCAGAAGAGAAAAATGAGGGAATTTCTTCAATTGTTTCAACTTTTTCTGCCTGTGATACTGTCTTCTAATTTTTGCATTCCAAATGGAATGTCTTTGATGAACAGAGACTCAAAGAGTTAAAATAGATGAAGTTTCAGACCCATGACTTATGGGTAGCCTATCCTGGATCATGTAATTTTCCTGTAAGTATTGTAAAGCAATAGAAAACCTTTAGAAAATTATTTTAAAATATTAATTAGCCTACCAATTCTAAAAAGAAATTGATGTGCCAGGTTTTTTCAATTAAAGGATTACGCTGACAAGCTTAATTAGAAGAATCACAAACAGAAATTGTGTTTTCATGGTATTTGCATATATGTCTGTCCCCAGAATAAATGAGATTTCTCTGAAAACATTTTTCTTTCTCTTAAATTCAGACAATATATTGAATATATGCAATTAGTAAGGGCTCCTACACCCTGCCTGAGATTTGCAATCCAAGACTGATGGCAGATTCTTGGGCAAGAGAGAGGATCCTGACTGGCATAAAGCGAAGTCTCAAATGGAAAAAAAAACAAAATTCAAACCAACCTCAAAGCCATCTGAGAGAAATACTTTGGAATGGATTAAAATCTTGTTGTAACATTTTAAAATGAAGATTTTTACCAGATATGAGATCAGCATCTTGGTGAAAACATCTTGTGCCTTCTTCATGTTCTCTTCCAAATTTCCTAAGCCGTTATCACCTTTAAGTAATATTTATTACTCATTACATTAATTCAGAATGTTTAGGGAGTATTTTCTATGCCCCAGAATTCTTCAAGCAGCTTTCCAGAGCAAATTGGATCAGGATTTAGTGTATTTCCATTTGGAGCAGAAAATACAATTTCCAACGGCAAAGCCTCTGTACATAACAGGATCTGGAGCACAGGCAGTGTTTTTGAAATTTTAAGGAGTGTTAAGGCTACCATCACTTGAGTTCTCTTCTTCCCCAAGTAAATTTACACCTGAATTTTATGCCTGTTAATGCAATAGTTGTTTTGCTCACAGTAAACATCAGTTTGAAGAGCAATAAATCAGGAGCAAGAAAACAAATCAGAGAGAAAATAAAGGAGTGAGGGAATGCAGCAATTATTAACAAAACCCCCCAACATTTTGATCTGAGCACAGCAATACATTTGCAATACAGATCTCTACTCTGATAGATATGTAAAGTGCCTATAGTGATATATAATAACAGGCCTCAGAATACAAATCTGTCCCCTTGTTCCCACATTTGAATGCTGCTGCATGTGGCTCTGCTTGCCTCAATAGGAGGATTTGTATTGATCTTCATTTGAAAGGCAATTCTTTTTATAATTGATAATTTTTCATCCCTTCGTAACTCCAGGCTGGCATTTAACAACAAAACCCAGCAGCCTATGCAAGTGCTGAAATGTAAAGGTCAAGGACAAGAAGAAGCTTCCGTGAATTGCAGCTCTCACCCCACGTTCCTTCCCAAGGTGCTTTCTGAATTCACAAGTTCTGTTGTTGCTGAGCATACGCCAAAAAGAAATAAAAGGGACCTGGTTTGTCTCGAAGTTACATAAAATAAAACATCCTGCTCCAGCTGGCTCCTGTGCCTGACTCTTCTGGCCATCCCCTGTGCTGGCCTTGGCTTTGCCATCTCTCAGCAGCTCTGAAAAGCTGAGTTCTGTCAAGCTGCAAAAAGCAAATGCCAACTTGTATTGTGATAAATGTCCCAAGATGGATGAATCAAGGTCCACAGCAAAAAAAATTCTGTTCCATTCTCTGCCTTTGATGGTGAAAGTGGTTGGAGGATTAATCAATGAAAACCCCTTCTCTTTTCCAAAGGTACACAAGCACTGAGGCAGACGAGCCCTACCTCAATCAGAGTCCACCCCGACTTTAAAAATAAATCCATTTCTGTCACTCCTTCTAGAAGGACCCAGCTTCTATCCACAAGAATCAATCAAATTACAGTCTAGACTTACTATTTTAAAATTACCTCTTTGCTCTGGGAAGATGCATATTGGTAAAAGCAAAAGGAACTCGTATTTTTCCAGTATAATATTCAGTTAGTAGCACTCTTTGCTTCTTTTTCCCCACCAAAAAATACATTCGTTAAACATAATCATTATTCTTTAACTCTGGATATATGATATCCAATGATATTTTCTAAGTAAATGTGAACAGTCTCTTAATTCAGCATAACTGCACAATATCATAGGATTTATTAATGCTGGCGACTTTATAGTCCTCCAATTTTTACAATGATCCTATGAAAGCTGTTATATTAATTTAAAAAATGTAATTGTCTGAAAGCAAATCTTAGAGATATTATGAATTATGTGTAATGCTGACATAGGACTGATGTTATCTGTTTACACTTATAATGCAATTGATGATTATCTCAGCATCTATGGAATTCTGTATAGGAAAGCTTTCATGCTTTTATTTTCCTTATATTTCCGTTGTCATTATACATTTCTAAGGTATGTTCTTTCTTGCTTATAATTGTGGTGGGGTTTCTTCATGGTTTATTCATGTGGCGTGTTTTTTTGGTGGTGGTTTTGTTGTCGCTGTTGTTGTTTTTCATCATTTCTTCTCAAAAATTCCTGGAATTTTAGCATTATGTGCTTAGAAGACAACTCCCATTTAGATATTTAGCTCATGGTCTTTGAGTAATTCTTTCATGACTATTTGTAAATATAAACTCTATGGTGAATCAAGTCTATGACTCATCTAATTAATAAGCAGAAAGTGTCTTATAAAAAAGAACTTAATTCAAAACACAGAGTCTTTCACACTGACCTCCTATACCAGCAATGTCTGCAGGAATGTTGACAAGAGGCAGCTGGGAGTTGCTAGAAAGAAGACTGACAAAGGGGAGGGGTGGAGGAGGAGTTGGAAACCACGAACACAAATCTGGAAATCTTCCCTTTAAAAAAAAGAAATTACACTACTGGATAGTCTGGTATTATTTTCTTTTAGGAAATGATGGATGCTCTGCTGAGTACTTTTGGCATTACAATTTTGAAGGAATGTGGTTACACATATCCAGTTTTGCCTTCTGTGCTACTGATATCTGTTCTGTTTCTCCTCTTTACGATTCCTGAAGCACCATGCGCTTGTATGGAGCAGTACAATCAGCTCTGGGTCATATCTAATTATTGCTTCTGTGGGAGAAAGGTGAAACTGAACCATTAACACATTCATTTGCATATGAGAAATCTGCAAACAGATGAAGTGCTGGTTTAATTTCATTTAAACATAACCATGTGGAAATGAGGCATCCAGCCTAAGCAGTTACCCAGGCTGTCCTTACATGGAGAGAAGGCAGCTTCCTCAGAAGATACAGTCCAGTCATCCCAGGCAATTATTCTGGATTAGGACATAATTCTGCTGAATACAAGATCAGATTTGACCCTTGCATTTGAAACCCTTGGAGTTTGCAGCCAGCTTCTACTCTCCATGATTTCCCTAAGCCTGTATAACATTGAAGGCAGAATCATCAGAGAATTGGTCTCATGAGTCCCTTCACCACAAGAACATTCCCTGGACATCCATATGACTCAAATGTTTTCATTTTCAGATGATGCATCCATCACACAGGAGAAACTCAGCTCAGTTACCAAAAATGCTATTTTAGTGGACACTACAGTTGATCCCCATGGATATTTCACAGAACATCACTGATCTGCCCAGAGAAATGAAATTCCCAGTCATCCACTCACAGGCCATGGGGAATTGAGTACATAGATGGTATGTAGCTAGTAGCACCCCACATTCCATGATTTTTTAGACTGGATAGAAATGTGAATGAAAAGTTCCAGCTCCCTATATACTGTAGCCAAATATTTAGAAAGATTGGAAAAGTTTGAAAAAAATGTGGAACTTGAACAGAAAAATGTATGACTTTCTTTTTTTTTTTTCTCAATGTTAAGACTATGCCTATATATCCCTCATCAAGAACTGCAGAAAAATGGAATGTCATTTTTTATTCTTTCCTTTTTCACAGAATCCCCTCCACACATGTTCTTTCTTCACTGACCCTATCTATGCCTGCAATAAAATTCTGGTTTCAAGAACTTCTTCCTGTCTTTACCCCAAATCTTTTTAAGGATGGTAGAAGTCGCCCCTATTCACTGACTAACATACTGCAAAATTGCTTTTTACAACACTACTTTTTATATATAAAAAAGTACTTTATGGTACTTTTTAAAATAAGTTTTATAAAAAAAAAAAAAGGTGCTACTTGTTTAAGAAAGTCCATTATTCCATTTGAGGAGCAAAATAGCATTCTTATAGTAAGCAATAAAAAAGCACCATGACTTAGTAGATGCATAGTAGAAATTACAGCTGAGTTTTTCAAGTTGCAGAAGAAAATGTTCAAAAACTGTTGATTTTGATTATAATAACTCATAGAAATCCATCCCCTTAGATGGATTGTGTTATTAAAAAAACAAAGAAGAACAATGTTCAAGTGGGTGATTTGCTGAAGTGAAGCAGAGGTAGGCTTGGCTCAAGAGAAAAAAGGATTCCATCTGTTCTTGCACTTCTGCAATATCCTCTTGGATACTTAAAATTATATGTTACATATATTCTGATCCTGAAAAGTTAAGAGATCCTTTCTGGAGAGTAAAGGCAGGCCTGAAGAAAGAACATCAAAAATAATGTTACATGACTTTTGTTTTCTGCCTTGCTGGAAGGAAAAAGCCCCCATCAAACAGAGCCCTCACAGCCATCTGTCCAAAAACTCTCTGCCCTGGGGCTACAGAAGCAAGATCTACTTTACCTCTCTTTTACTTCAACTTTCTAGCTTTATTCTGCCTTTTTTCCCCTTTCTTCTTTTCTACAAGCTCAGCCTCCTGCTGACTGATGTAACAGCCTTTCCCTTATATTTTATTTCATCATCTCCTTCTGTGACTTCGCAAGCCCAGCTACTACTGGTGTTTTCCTGAGTCAGCCAGTCCTGCTGAACGACATGAGATGGAGCAAGTGTTCCTCTACTACATCTCCCTCTCATTTTTACACCATTTCATCCACTACCTCACTTCCACATGAGTGAAATGGTCCATCAGTACTTGCTGAATACAGCAATCATCTCAGGAATGGCTGAAGTCTCTTTCTAAAGAGAATATACATGCTACAATTTATTTTAGTAAAGTGTACTTAGGGAGAAAGTGAAAGTGCCCCAGCTTCCTTGGCAACGAGTAAACAGCAATAATGATAAATAAAAAAGAGCAAAATTGAAAATGCAGGACTTAAAATGGCCCAACACATAAAGTCTGAGCAGCTTGAGGTCAATGAAGTTGGCAATTTATGCACTGCAAGAAAAAAAAAAAAGAAAAAACCAAAACTGTGGTGTTGTAATTAAGATACTCCACTGATGAACAGACATCTTGCTTGACTTGGAATATGGCACCAGACTTCTGGAACAAAGATAGTGCTGCTCAATTAAACTGCTTTTCTATCTGATGGGAATACTTGAGGAGTAAAAAGTTATTAAATGGGACCATCAGCAAAAAGTCTTCTTTACTGTAGCCCAGCTCTTCATAATTATACTGATAAAAGCCCCTTTACTCATGGCTTGCTTAGAGCATGGGTTCTTTAGAGCAGAATTCATTCCTTAGGATCTTGTGGCATCTACTGCAACGAGCCTTCAAAGCATTTCTGAGAATTCCAACTAACATCCCTATTTTCACCACGTTCTAATTTGCTGAATTATTTTTTAATCCACACTCTTGCCCTAATATAATTCATATTCTTCAATTCTTGCGTATTTTCCAAGTGCTGTTGTATCTTTCGGAAATTGCTACAGCCTTTTAAAGGATGGTTGCACCGTGGCAACAACCAAAGAACAATGCAAGTGCAATATTTTGTTTGCTTTGAAGAGAAAAGGGATGGATAAACTCATCATTATTTAAAAAGAAAGTACATCTTAGGAGGCACATGTAGATATTCTTCTGCTGCTGTTTTATACCTAAGAAGAAGAAAAGAGAGAGGGAAAGGCACAAAAACGGGGGGAAGGAGAAAAAGACAATAACAAAGAGAAAGTTAAATGAAATAAATAGCAAGAAGGTGACTGAAAGTGGAAGGAAAACATGTGAATCTCCAAACATCACTTGGAAAAGAAATAAAATCCTCACTCACTTTTTGCTAGACTGCCCTCACTCAGTTTCTTTTTACCTCTTCTGTGGAAAAAATCTCAAACTTTTCTTGTTTTGGAAAATATGTGCTCACAACTTAATATTCCCAGCTCAGTTTTGCATGATGTTGACCTTAGTTTTTCCCCCAGGTCCTCTTGAGACTTGTCAGAAGATATGAGGAAACAGTATCAATCCCTTTATTAAGGTCATATAGCAACCCTCCTGATACTCATTTCCCCAGTTGTTTTCTTAATAACCCTAATACTTTTATAATTTGCACTGGTACTTTGAAATTTATCCAAGAGTTAGCAGCCATCAAGATGTCCTCAAGATAACCTGTTTGTACTTGGCCAAATTATAAGTTTCAGAAAATCATTATTTGTGTCTTTTGCAAGAGCTTGCCAGAAGCATGCTGCTTAAAGCTTTCAGATTTATCACAAGGATCGTAATTTTCTACTGACTTGATTTGATTAGACTTTGCTTGTCAAAATACTTACTGGTGGCCCAAGACTAAACAAACTAGGAACAGAAACATATTTTTAATGCAAAAGCAGTGTCTCATGCAAGGCAGGGATGCTCTAAGAGTTGTATGGAACTGGAATTTCCACTTCAGGAAAAAAAAAAACAAAAACCAAAAACCAAACCTGAAGATGAAGAGAATATTTTTGAACAAATATCACATTTGTCATCATGCAGAAATGACAGAGTTTTTTATGAAAATCAAGCTACAATTCAATTATCAAATATTTTCAGTCTCCGTGAGGTGTCTGGAGTACTCTCATGATGAGCAAACCCTGGAAAAGCGATCAAGGATCTTTGACAGCTGATATTTAAATTTAGCCAAAACTGAGATTTTTATATCAATACTGCCCATGGAAAAAGACCATCCTGGAAAATTCCAATCAACTTGGGTTATCCTCTTTTCAGAGAGCTTGGCCACACTTGCAGAGCAAAGGGGAGACAGATCCTGAAGTCGTGTTTACTTCAGATCCTCCAATACCAGAGGTAACTCACAGTCACACACATGAAAATTCTCAGAGCAGCTGTCAGGAGTGAAGGAGCTCAGCCTGAGCACCAAGAAAAGGCTGCACACCTTGACAAGTACCAAATTTAAAAAAATGAGGCAAATTATTTAGCCTCAGAACTGAAAACGGGACCCTGAAACTCACCCACAAGGGTTCTGGTATTTTTCCTTTCCTGCTGACTATTCCTGTTTCCAACTATAGCCTTTCAACTCATGTAATTAATGAAATAAGAAGCCTAAAGAAGGAGCATCATTCATTATATAACATGGATTTATCTCGGAACATAAGTCACTGATCAGTAGTTATAATCAAAGGCTGAAATAATTTTAATTAAAAGACAAGTTATGCTGAGGCCATCCCCTGCCATTTAACCTGGGAGCTGAAACTCGCCCTTTATCTTCAGCCATTCACTTCAGAGTGTTCTAGGTTTGATTTTGGGGGTCCCCCCTGCTACCCCCCCACTCAATTTTTCATCATATATATTTTTCACAACCAAATCTTTATGTCTAAAATTTGGTAGTATAGAGGAGTGAACTAAATAACCCCTGAGATCTTTCTAGTTTATATTTTATAATGACTGAATTAATTAATGTTATTTGTTTAACATGATTATGCTAAAAATGACACTGGTTTAAATTAATAAAAGCAGAACCACTGATTATTGAAAATTTAAGATTTTTGGTTTATTTTTTAGTATATATTCTTTCAGCATAACTAGGCAGCTTGCAAGACAAAAAAAAATTAAATGAAATAGTAGACACTGTAGAGAACTGAGAAAACTGCTATTAAACTACTAAACTCACCTAAAATATAAAACAGACAGAAAAAATTATTATTTTAGGTCAAAGGCAAAGACCTGATGCGTAAAATACAGCATTAAAAATGAAAATAGCACATTATAGATTTGCGTTAATTTTTCTAAGGAGGAAGCTACACCAGTTACAGTTGAATCCTTTTTGTTAGGAAAAGAATTCAAAATACAACAAAACCTCCCCAAAAAAAGCCAGCAGCCAATTTCTGCTCAGCACGTACATGGAGAAGAGATGGATGATTATACACCAGAAACCCAAACCAGTGGAAGGAGTTTTCACAAAGCAAGTTAAGCTTTACAGATTACTGTTTAGTCAATTCTTTCTCCTGCAATGTACAATTTTTCAGCATCACATCTTTGTTCACCTTCTTCCTTCCACGTAATACATCAGGAATATTTTCTGGTATTTTCCAAGGACAACAGATGCAATATTTATGCTGCTTTTTAATAATGCTGAAAGGTGCCTTAAGCAGCAAACATTCAGCTTTGCTGCCAAACATTTAATTTTCCTATTTTTATATACATTTTTGTACCTTATTATACATATATCTTTAAAGAAGCTATCAATTTTCTCTCACACACACCAATATTTAGATTCATCTATGTTTAAATATCTCTTGAAAGAAAACAACCCAACTTTGAAATGTTTCTCTTATTATAAAATGCAGACCCTTAAGAAAACACTATTTTATTAATAGATATTAAAGGATCTTAAATTTTGGCACAATATCATCACCTATGTAAATCCTATGGATGGGAAAACTTTTCATACAGTCCCTCAACCAGTTTGATCTTGGCTGCAAATTTTCATGGACTGTCACTCCTCATTGCAGTTGATTATGCAAAATGAAACAAAATTACACGTTTCAAATGATGCTTTTCAGATGCAGCTCCAAGTCAGTTCTCACCATAACTAAGACAGGTCAGTTGTGAAATCTGTGAGCCCCATTAGCCTGTAAGAACTGTTATTTTTTCCTAGCAACTGGAGAACTTTTCACCCCCCTCCCTAAACTGAAGCTACTGATCTTTTAAAACTCGGGAATGTTTGAATTCCACAGGTGTATTATGCTTCCCAACAATTCACAAAGTGCTGGACAACTGCTATGATTCAGAAACATGGAAGAATCTTACGGAAAACGATTTTTCCTTAAGATAAAGGATAGTATAACTTCATGACAAAGCTGGGCTAGGTGAAACACAAATACACAGGGTTGGTGTGAGAATATTTAGCACTAATTTTTTCAAGAATGGTCAAGAGTTTTTAGTGATTACAGTAAAAAGGGTTATGCTGTAAAACCTGGAAGACTCTTGGAGGTAAAAAGGCAAAAAATGGGGGAAAAGCATGACAAATTCTATGATATTTGTGTGTCCAGGGAAGGGAACGGAGCTGGGAAGGGTCTGGAGCAGTTGAGGGAGCTGGGAAAGGGGCTCAGGCTGGAGCAAAGGAGGCTCAGGGGGGACCTTGTGGCTCTGCACAAGTCCCTGACAGGAGGGGGCAGCCGGGGGGGTCGGGCTCTGCTCCCAGGGAACAGGGACAGGAGGAGAGGAAATGGCATCAAGCTGTGCCAGGGGAGGTTTAGAGTGGGATATTTGGAAAAATTTCCTCACCCAAAGGGCTGTCCAGCCCTGGCACAGCTGCTCAGGGCAGTGGTGGAGTCCCCATCCCAGGGGGGATGTGGCACTTGGGGACAGGGGTCAGTGGTGGGAAAAATTGGGCTCAATGATGTCAAAGATCCTTTCCAACCTTACTGATCCTGTGGTTCTAAGACAAGTATCAAACAATTAACAAATGCTGTGATGACCACAATAAATGGCAGCCATTGTGACGACTACAAATTTATCTTTTGTTTTCTTTCTGTTTTAAAAGCACCTCCTCATCTTTAATACCAAAGTGCCTTTTAAAGTATTTCCCAGGAAGTTCTGCTCGTTGCAGTAGTTGCCCTTCAGCTGTAGAGTTCAGAAGAAAGGAAAAGTTAAGTGCAGGAATTAAGCACAAGAGGTATTTGCTCAAAGGAAAATAAAGCATTCTTGGCAAGAAGAGGGGGTGCTAAAAGCTGATTCTTTCTTGCTTTCCCTAAAGGAAAAGCACAAATGGTGATTCTGCAAAGCATCAGTTGGAATGTGACCCTGTAAATGAAAAAGTTGTTCAGAGTTTGATTTTTTCCTTAAACAGTGCTACAGATTTTATATCTGTTTCAACCTCAAGCTGTGAGTGCAACTGAAAGCCCATATGGGTTGAAAAGTTATTGGAAGCAGCACTTTTTAATGGACAAGGCATTAGACATGGTAAAACAACTTGGGATATATTACTGTAGACTTCTGTGACTTTGACGAAAATAACAGACAGTACTTATTTTCCCTATCTGCAAAATTCAAAAGTGATACTCTTTTGACATGTATTTTGACATCTCTAGATAAAAGGCATAAAGACAGATAAGTAATATTAAATTCTTTATTTGTGATGAATGCAATTATCTTCATCCATATACTTTTTATGGCCTTTTTTTTTTTAAATTGAGTAGTTACAGGGAATTTCAAAATCCAACTTTATGTTATGCCAGGTGATATTATTTTAGAAAAGCATAAAAGATCATTACACTTGACAGATCCAAAGGATAATTCAACCCATCACAAATAGGTGTCTTAAATCATTTATGACTTTTCTTCCTCTGTGTATCTCTCCATTGACTGACTACAGAAGGATGATTATCTTACATTATGTGCAAAACTTTTCCACAGCTGCAAGAACCCTATAAACACAGAAAACCAGGATTTGGGATGTAATCTCTCAGCTTTGGGGCTGTGAACTATGGAATTGCAGTGTTTGTATGTAGTCTGGAAACTAAATACATTAAAAACCAGACATGTGAATCTTATTCACATGTCCGCAATCATTAATGTGATGATAGGGACAGGCAAATTTTGGTGCTACAAAATCGTATTTTTAATTGGAGGAGTATAAAAGCACACTGGAGATTACAAGGTAGAGTCTTGACCTGTGTATTTTAAAAGTTTATTGCCACAACTTTGTTTTGGCTACAGGTTATTCCTCTTAGCTGTCTGGTGGATCCAGTGATCATTGAGCCACTGCTCAAGGGATTTCAGTGGAATCAGTGTGACAGTCATTTTATTATCAGGGAAGAGAAGTCAGCTTGATGTAATTATTTGAGAGTCCAGTTACACTGTCTTAAACATTCCCATTGCTTTATGGTTTTAATTAAGTTTAAAAAAACTTCAACAGAAACAGATTTTTCTCTTTTTATACATAGCATTAGGACTTCCATCCAGCACCTTCCAGTGCCTAAAGGGGCTCCAGGAGAGCTGCAGAGGGACTTTGGACAAGGGCCTGGAGTGACAGGAAAAGGGGGAATGGCTTCCCACTGCCAGAGGGCAGGGAGAGATGGGATATTGGGAAGGAATTCCTCCTTGTGAGGGTGGTGAGACCCTGGCACAGGGTGCCCAGAGAAGCTGTGGCTGCCCCATCCCTGGAAGTGTCCAAGGCCAGGCTGGATAAAGTTCTGAGCAACCTGGTCTAGTGGAAGGTGTCCCTGCCCACGGCAGGAGTTGGAACTGAATGGTCTTCAAGGTCTCTTCCAATCCAAACCATTCTGTGATTCTGTGACTTCTCTTTAAGACTTTCCAATCTGAAAGAACCCAGCTGCACACAGGTTGGTACTCACAGGAAGTTCCTCACTATTTAGCCTCAACTCACTTCAGAAAAACAAAGTAACAAAGGGTGTTCAAGTGAACTATCTGGATGTAAAACCTACACACTGATATATGCATATAGGCTCCTTTATAAATAAACCATACTTTTCCACTCATTTACAAATATACATAATTGCCCAAGCTTAGAGTTATCTCCCCTTCCGAGCTGAAAAGCTGATATAAATAGTTTTCTCCATACAGTTCAGCTACTCAAAATAAGAAAGACATTTTAATATCGCAAAAGTAGCTAACGCCAATATTTGTTCTGCAGCAAGAGCGTGTGTTGTTTTCTTCTCTACAATATTTTGAGCTGTTATAAAGACATTGCTATATTAAACCTGATGGATTTCAAATTAATTCAGCATTTATATTCTGATCATATTTTCTATCCTATATCTGAAAGGATGCATTCAGCTGATAATAACAGGCTACAGGAAACAATACTGATTATTTGGAATTAAAATGGCTAAGTTGAAGCTATTTTATGGTGGAAGGACCTTATTGATGCCTTAATTTGCCAGGTGCAGCCAAGTCACTGACACAAGGACCAAGGAGGTGACAAGTCAAGGTTAAGTGCAGCAGGACTGGGTGTTTGGTGATGGTTTTGACTTCCTCATCCTTTCCCTTGCCTAGCAGAGCATCCAGAAGAGCTCTGGAAACTTCTTTCTCCTATTTTTAATTACACCAATCCCAAGAGAGTACCAGGAAATACCCCATCTCAGAGCTGTGGGGTAACTCCAGTCATATGCAGAGAATCAATAAATTGTAAGGGGACACAACCAGACACATCAGGGCTAAATCACAGAGTAAATGTAATAAATGCCATATACCAGGACTGCAGAAATCTCTTTATGTGCATGTAATGCAATGATGTGCAGCATAAGTTAATTGGCAATTTCTATAGCTCAGAAACCCCCACATCCTGGGCTGATCCCCCAGTGTGGGCAGCAGGGATGGGGGGATTCTGCCCCACTCAGGTGAGACCCCACCTGCAGAGCTGCCTCCAGCCCCAGGTCCAACAGCAGAAGGACATGGAGCTGCTGGAGAAAATCCAGAGGAGGCCATGGAGGTGCTCCAAGGGCTGGAGCCCCTCTGCTCTGGATCAGGCTGGGAGAGCTGGGGGTGTTCCCCTCGAGAAAGGAAGGCTCCAGGGAGAGCTCAGAGCCCCTCTCAGTGCCTAAAGGGGCTCCAGGAGAGCTGGAGAGGGACTGGGGACAAGGCATGGAGGGACAGGACACAGGGAATGGCTTCAAATTGCCAGAGGGCAGGGACAGATGGGATATTGGGAAGGAATTCTTGCCTGTGAGGGTGTTGAGGCCCTGGCACAGGGTGCCCAGAGAAGCTGTGGCTGCCCCTGGATCCTTGGAAGTGTCCAAGGCCAGGCTGGACGGGGCTTGGAGCAGCCTGGGCTAGTGGAAGGTGTCCCTGCCCATGGCAGGGGATTGGAACAAAATGAGCTTTAAGGTCCCTTTCAACCCAAACCATTCTGATTCTCTGTATAAGCAGGAATGTTTCCCTGCTATTTCAGGTGTGGTCCAACAAGGCTGAGTTCACTGTAATACCCACCCCTCAGCCTCCTGGCTGCTCCCCTGTGGAGCAGGGGACACAGATGTAGATTTTTGGTTGCAAGAGCAGCACCAATGATGCATCTTTCCTTGGGCCTGGCAGCATTTAATGCAGAGGCAAACATTGCTGCTGCTGCCAGCAATACCCTAACAAAGGAAATTTATGACCCTTTGTTCTTCATCTCCATCACCAACATCATCAGAAAGGTGATGTGTAGAGATACACACTTGTTAGAGACTGGAAGGAGGTTTTTTGTTTTACATAAGGAAAGGCAGATGTAGCTGCACTACTCCTTGTGCTTAGCAATTTTACCCCAAACACGTAACAGGAACAGTTGGTCCCTATATCGGAGTCCTTCTGCAGACTCACACAGCAGTCAGTAATTGGCACAATCTCAATTTCAAATCAGAAAGAGATTTTGACATCACTTGCCCTGGCAACCATTATCTGTTGTTCCCATCTAATGGACAGATAAAGCTGAACCACAGACCTATCAATCCCAGGCAGTGCTATCAAAAAGTCCCAGCTTTGCACTTTTATAGCTTTTTCATGTATTTTAATTCCTTGGCAGTCCACATTATCTGCCTTTGACCAATTATCTCTATTTGGTTGCAATACTGCCTATTTTCTTATTTGTAATATACTGCTGGGTATTTTTCAACAGGTAAAAAACCTATTTATCTGCATAAATCAAAATACTAATAACTAAAATGTTAAATTTGTTATGATAAAACAATTTAAAACTATGCTTGATACATCAACCTGCCTTGGAAAATTCCATGTTTTTTGCTTTCCCTACAGAATACATTTTCACAATTCTGTCCCGTAAATATAAAAGAAGATTTGAAAGTTTCCACTTCAGAAATTGTAATGTTCTCCTGTTGTTTCTGGGTTTTTCCTCTACCACAAAAGATTTGTAGTCTTCTCCAGTGATGAAGGTCGTAGATAGTTTTATCATGCAGCCAAGCAAGTAACCAGAATTTGGCCAAGCAGCCAAAAGTAATTTTTCAAGTTCTGCAGCTGCCTGCCACAGAGAAGTGATAGAGCCTGGAGACTTCATTTTAATTAGTCTCTCTTTTCCCTCATCTCCCCTTGATTCACAGTGGGTAAAAAAGTGACCTCATCCATGACTGTAGAGATTGTTTTGAAATTTTAGTAATAATTCACTAATAATTAACTGTCTCAAATCTGCCTAAATGTGAACCAGATACTTTGTACTCAGCTAAGAAAAACAGAAAAACAAGACCAAAAAACCCCAAAACAAAACAACCAAAAAACCACACAAAAGAACAACCCCCCTCCAAAAAAAAAAAATCCCACCAAAATGTAAATCACATTAACTTTACTTTTTAAGGTGTTCTTGCTCCATGAGAGAAATCTCCTCTTATCCAGTAACAGATCATACACACACACCTGCAAATGAATATCTGTGTGACAGTGAGAGTCGGGAATAATACAGTATTTTGTACTGAGACCTACATCTGGTCTAGAGAATCACCTCCCTTGGCTCATTTCAATCACCTGATTATGATCCTTAACACACCTGCTTTACTTTAGGATTAACAATGTTTACAACCTCCCTCTGAGACTCATCTAAGAATGGCAAATAGTCCACAGTGCCCTCGGACTGGCCCTTCTCCAGGTGCAAGCAATGATCCTTTACCACAATGACACTTTTCTAGGTCAAAATAAAACAAAGTAGTATGTAATTCAGCCCCGTGCTAACCAAGTGAAACACCTCAAACTGTTCCCAGCTCCTCCCCACCAGCCACCAAGGGCTGACTTTCAATTATTCCCTACAACTGTAACTGAATCAAGATGAGCATCTTAAAGCAACAACAAAAAAGTCTGTCTAGTTAGACTTAAACAGAATTAACTTTCCAATGCGTTATACAGCCTAAAACTCATGGACAGATTTTAGCTCAGGAACTCAGAAGTGATTTTTTCTTTCTAAACCTTTGACTTTGTCCCATCCTGCTGGGCAAGAAGCCATCACTCACCTTCCAGCTCGGGAAAGCAGGGTAGGGAACAGCACTGATTTCCCAGCCCTGGATCTGCAGGGAGGGCAGCACCCCTGTCCCTCACTCCTGGGACAGAGGTAAAGCTCCTCACTGCAGGAGATGGGCTTTTATTGCTGAGCTTCAAACTACAGGGGAAAGAAACAACCACAGAAAATAACACAAATGCCTATGTTCAATAAAAACACAGAGATGACTAAAGAATGTATAAAGATACAGAAAAATACAGACAGAAATAAAGCTATAGATACAGGAAGATGAGGAAGCAGACCCAGAGAAGAGTGTCAAGGAAATTAAACATTAATAATGCAATGCCTGTCTTACAGACAAAAGTATTTTTACTCCAAAAAAGATTAGAGGAAGGATAAATAGTTCATAGCAGCTGTTTGACACATCACTAAATATGCATTACTGCAAGATACTTCACTACAGTGGCAGTGAAATGGAAGAAGAAGCTGATAATCATGAGAGTAAGAAAATGTAGGGATTTCAACAGCTGGACCTTTTAAAAATAATTGATATTTGAAATTTCATTTTATGAGTATAATTGACACTAAAAATAAGCATTCATGAGGACATTGGTAGCAAAATTCTTAAATATAACAGATCTGTAAAGAATTACCATTTGGGAAAAAAAAAAAAAGCAAAGCCAACAAGCCCACCTGATTTTCAACAAGGAGCTACAATTGCCAAAAGTAAAAGAAACTGG
Source organism: Corvus hawaiiensis (assembly GCF_020740725.1). NCBI lineage: Eukaryota > Metazoa > Chordata > Aves > Passeriformes > Corvidae > Corvus > Corvus hawaiiensis. The sequence goes on along the minus strand of NC_063217.1, from coordinate 4,302,281 downwards.
TTGGAAAAAAAAAATGCTTATGCCATACAGTAGACAGTAAAGAAAATACAGTTTACAAATTTGAGGAAAAAAGAATCAGAATCTGGATGAAGCAAATCACAGCCATTGGAATGAGGCCCTGACATCTCCCAGCAGCTCCTTCACCTTCCCTACCATCACTGTGTTTTTTTCTTTTTCTTTTTTTTTTTTTAAATCATCTTACTGGGGGGAAAAAAAAAATCAGGAGATGATTCCAGCTGACTTTAGGAGTGAGCCAGGCTGTGAATCTGCTGGAGCTGCACCTCTCACTGTCCTCTGGGCTGTTTTTCTGTACTGACCCTTCTCCCTGCATCCAGGATTTCAATGGCATACCTGTGCATCAGACAAAACTGCTGCTCTTCCACTTCCCTTTGGCACACAAACCCTTCATGCCAACCCCAAACCCACAATCCAGGCTGACTTTACTGAAATAAATACCTTATTCTACCTGGGCATCAAACATTTACATTATGTTAACAGTTTAGACACTGGTGAGTGGGATAAAGGACTAAACTCCTGTCTCAGTTTTCCCTTGAAATTGTTTAAATTATGATGAAGCTGTTTTTCAAGCCAGACACTTTCCTGTGTGTCTTACACAGCATAATACAATCTCTTTCAAAAAGAGATTATTCTTGTTGTTTTTCTTAATCTGGATTCCTAAATGAAGTCCTCCTGCAGTTAACTCTGCTTTAAATTCTTTTTCTAATGCACCATAGGATTCATCTGTGTGCAAACACTGTTTCAATTTAACCATTCACAATTTGATTTAGTTGAATGCAACCTTGCTTTATTTCAATTTATCTTGTTACATTTCGAGCTAATGGGGAATTGACTGAAGTTCTGGCTCAGCTGCAGAGAAGCAAACAGCTGTAGAGATTTAAGATGCTCCTGCTCTCCAGCTGCTCATTCTGTCCCTCTGCCAGATATGACTGTCCCTGGAAATTTGGCAGAAGTGGGTCTGTCCTACAGCCCTGAGCACTGTAGCTGACATTTGTCCTGATGCAAAGACATCCTCACACATTTTCTCTTGAATCTACTAAAGATACAACAACCTTCAGAGAAGGGGCACAACAGAGCATGGACATTGCCACATTCGAAGGTGATTTTCCCGTGCTCACCTCCTGCTGAACACACTGGGTCACGTGGAAGGGACCATACCGAAACTGCCCTTTCACTGACAAGAGAAAAATATTCTGCACTGCCATGTACCAAAGGTTTTCAAGTATTTTGCATAATTAGTAGATTTATCTGCATGCACTGGTCTGCTTGAATTCTTTTATGTCATGGAAATTTCATGGATTTTGAAGAACCTTGTAGGTCTCTTCCAGCTCAGGATATTCTATGATTCTATGACCTGCCAGGTTTGTTTCACAGAACCATACATTCAAGTAGAGCACAGTTGGGTTGGAAGGGATCTAAAAAATCATCCTGCCATGGGCAGGGACAGCTTCCACTTTCTCAGATTGTTCCAAGCCCCATCCAGCCTGGCCTTGAACACTTCCAGAGATCCAGGGGCAGCCACAGCTTCTCTGGGCACCCTGTGCCAGGGCCTCACCACCCTCACAGCCAAGAATTCTTTCCCAATATCCCATCTATCCCTGCCCTCTGGCAGTGGGAAGCCATTCCCTGTGTCCTGTCCCTCCAGCCCTTGTCCCAAGTTCGTCTTCAGCTCTCCTGGAGCCCCTTTAGGCCCTGCAAGGGGCTCTGAGCTCTCCCTGGAGCCTTCTCTTCTCCAGGTGAGCACCCCCAGCTCTCCCAGCCTGACTCCAGAGCAGAGGGGCTCCAGCCCTTGGAGCATCTCTGTGGTCCCCTGTGGACTCACTCCAGCAGCTCCACATCCTTCTGATGTTGGCCCCAGGGCTGGAGGCAGCTCTGCAGGTGGGGTCTTACCTGAGCAGGGCAGAGGGGATCTTTTCAAAGTGACAGTAGTTAAACAGTCAATAAGGCATCATTAAACGATTTCCTTTTCAAGTTTCCAAACAGGATTTGTCTGTGAGCTCTCCTGGGAAGGGAGGGCAGGGCAGTGGAGCTCCTCCATCCCTAGGCAGCTGCTTTTCAGAACTGACCTTTAAAACAGAGCAAAGCAAGAGGGTTTCTACCTCCATCACAGGTCAGGTCCAGGACTGGCTTGCATTTCTGTGTGCTTCCTTGTTTCCTTGCTCAAGATAGAAACCCAGAACATGCTGGCAGGGGGAAAAGTTTTAGAATAGTCTGCCTGCCCTTCACAAATTTTCACGTTTGGTGGAGTATTTTTATAAAATGAATGTGTATCTTTCCCAAGTTGCCACTTTGCTGTCAGATCTCCCAAAAGACTATTCACGGCATAGTACAGGTGATAGCTCATGCATGCCAAGTGTATTCTCCAAAATCATCCTCCCACCAACATTTCAGGGCTCATGATGTCATAGCAACTACCTAAACTTCCACCCAGCCAGATCCGCCTGGGAGCCCATCTGTCACAACTCCATCTAAAATTATATGAGTGGCTCTTTAGAGAAAACAGCACTGAATGTGAGAGGTATTATTTAACAATCTCATTTTTTAATAGATGCATCAACAGTTTGGGCAAAGTCATGGGGAAAGTGGAACAGAAGTTCTGAAATGCCTAAATATTTTCATATTGATTCTCACAATAGGTAACTCCTGTGCAATGCACCCAATCATTGTGGTTAAACATGCTGTTAACCACACCCTACCAAAACCTCCTGATACTACTGGAGAATTCAGGTTTTATGTGATTCTATTTCTGTGTATTTATCTTTTTCCCTTAGAACTCAAAGGTTATTTCATAAACTACAAAACACCTTCAAGTAATTACAGGCATCTGACTGCACTGGAGCACCAGCATCCCTTCACACTGGAGTCTTGAAAATACTTGTTCTCTGAGGGTTATTATTCTTTAGGTTTTGCAAAATTATTTATTGCCTGGAGTTTTTCTTAACTGATTAGGTGACAAAACTATATTGTGCAGAAAAAAAAAAAAATCCTATTTCTGTTTTCACTTATTTGCTTTTAAAATAAAATACATTAAACCTTAATAGAGGTGTTTATCACTTCAATTCTACTCTTAAAAAGTCCAAAAAAGCTAAACGAGAAACCCTTTAGAAGAATCTCAAAACCTCTAACGTTTTATATTCTGACCCTGCAGGTTTGCTTATGTTAATTGCAGAAGGTTTTGGGATTTTGGGTGAATAAATGTTTATTTTTTTTTTTAAAGAAAGGTTTCTAAGACAGCAGCATTTTGTGACGATAAGAGGAAGAAATGTTGATCTTATCTATCCCCACCTCAGGAATAAATAGTGCTATTGCAAGGACTTTTTCCAGCCTTTCTCTCATTGCATGGTTTATTAACTGACATAAAATTAAACTCTCCAGTACTGTCCTGTTGATATTAGACTAAGAGTCATAGGAGACTTTCTTTTCTCACTTTTATCCACCTTCTAGACAAGAAAGACTTCTGGTAGCAGCCAAAATACCTAATGGAAAACTCTCTGCTTGGTTAGTTGTGGCACCTCAGCATAAGGCAAATATCACATTCTGTGTTTCTGAATTGAATAAAAGCCCAGCACAGCATCTGAGCTGGGGTGGAACAAAGCTGGAACATCCAGACAGTGAAACACACTGGGATACAAAGGTGAGATCTTTTGCTTGGGTGCATAAATCCTGCTTCTTAAACTGCCTGACTCACACCCAACAAAGAACCCTTTAGTAAGGTCCATCTGCGTAAGCCCAAGTTATACAGACAGGAGCTTGGAGGAGAAAAAACCAAATAAACTTTTTACAATGTAAGAGAAACCAGTGTTATTCTTGCATTAAATCACAATGGCACTCTTATTATGATGGGTGAATTATTTAAAAACCCAGGTAAAAATGGTAAAATGTTAAGGATATTATGTAGTGCAGGTGTCTGAATATATCTGTATCTATATATATATGTACATATCTATATATATGTCTGTATGTATCTATATATGTGTGTGTATATCTATACATATATATCTGTGTCTGTATATATCTATATATATGCATATATATATATACATAGATATATATAGATAGATAGAGATATATATAGATATGTAAAAAAGTGTGAAATCATGCTGAAAAGTCAGGTTTCCAAACAATGTTTCACCATACATTCCTCCTGTAATGTCTAAAAAAATATAAACCGAAGCCCTAGAGGTATGTTAGGAATAATTTGAGTTTAATATCACCAAAAGGTGAAGAAATTATCTGATTTCTTCACACCTCCATGTCTAAAGATTCACCCTGCAAGAACACCATTCCACCCCTCCTTTGCCCATGTACCCCTTTTCCTGGTGCTTTTCCCTACTTGCAGGAATCAGAGCTGTGGATGGATTGCCAGCAATCCCAGGGAGGGAGGGAGGCTGCCCACACCTTTCTACCACGACAGGCTAAATGGGCTCTCAGGTAAAATGAAAATGGAAAGTGTTTATGAACACCACCACAGCACACCACAGAGAAAAGCAAGTTCTGTTAAGCTTTATATAAACCAGAGGAGTGAATTGAAAATTTAACATGAAAGGCAATTTCCCAAGAAAACTGAAACAATTCTGTGAGTGGCTGGAGGGAGGAAATAGTCTGCTTAGTGGATTAAAGGACTGACAAGTATTTCTTAGGAGTCTGAAGATGGACAGCAGTAGATAAATGCTCGGTGATGTTCAAAGGAGTCAGTTCTTTCCAAACCAGTAAATATGACAATCAGGTATTAGGTTAGAGACTTTATTTGCCTTGTAACTACTTTGAGTGGTTTCATAAAAACTTTTCCTACAGCACAAAAGTATTCAGACATTGAAGCCCAAACCTCATCCCAGTTCCCTTTCTGTCCTGATCTGCCATCACCGAGTTTCTTCCCACTTCAACTGTCTGTAGAGGACAAGGGGAAAGAAACCACAAGGAAGGAGGATGGTCTCTTTAGCATCTCTCCACAACTCATCTTCCCACCTGCACTCCTGAACTTTTCCCTGTAACAGTGAAAACTTCCACAGATTTAAGGAATCTTTTCTTCCTTTTGTCAAAGGAGGCAGAATCTGATTTGCAAAGTATTTAATACTCTGGTTTTCCTGAATGCAGAGAGAAAACAGATTAGACACCAATGTTTTTAAACTTGATTATGAAGAGAAAAATATAAATGCACTCAAAATGATAAATTATGATTGAGGGAGAAATAAACATTACAGATCAGGTCTTCCAATGTTTCGGTGCAGCATTTCAGCCATCTGCAAACCACCTCATAGCCCCACACTAATCTGACTTTCTAACTCGTTGCAGGTTGACATCTATTGACGTCAGACTTTAAAAATGCTTCAATCAAGATCTCTATAATCCTCATAACTAAAATGTCTTTGTTCTGTTTTATGATCAAACATTTTTGAAAACAGAGCCACCAGTCCTAGCAAGCACTCAGGATGCTCAGAGGTGAGTTAAGGCACAATAAAAAGCTCAGTAATCTCCCAAATCTCCTCAGAGAACACGTTTGTTTATCACTGTGCCTGCAGACTCTTACTCTGCAAATATAACTGGCAACCATTTCTAGCAGACATGAATATCATTTGAAAAGTTTAAAGATGCACAGAAAAAGCAATCAACAGCCTCAATAAGAAATCTCAGGAAAAAAGGAAAATGATTTGGTAAACATGAATGATTGATAAATCCTTCAGTGGAAAAAAAAAGGTGGAAATCAAGAAGCAATGACCTTTTGTACCCATCCTTCAAGTAGCAGGTTTTAGAAACTTTTGTATTGCCCATAAAATTAGCTAGAAGATAAATCTCACTATGGTGATTTGCTCTTTATAAGTCCAAAGCCACTGTTCTGAATTCTCATTGTATAATTACTTCAATATAGATAAAGCATGAGTCATCTGTTCTACTCTAACCTTTGCATTTAAATTTGAATTTTATTCCTGCTTATCTTTTTTTCTAAATTGATATTACTGTCTACTATGTTTATTAAAAACAACTTAAAGCCACAGTGCATGTCAAACTCTGCACTGAGGCACCATTTGTTGTGTTATTTTAATTAACATGTCTCAGGGAGATTACAATTCTAATCATTTCTATTAAAGTATGTCAAAGTTTTCTTACTCTTATGTGTTGGATTTTGTTTCCTGTTTCAAATTATCCCTTAATACCCAGGAGGCTTCTAGTAAATGCTCTGCACACCCAGGTATGAAACTCAGAGGCACTGAGTCGTGTTTCTCTGGTAACAGCAGAACCATGGCTGATTAGGCAATGTCCTCAGCAGGTTCCTAAATTTGCCCCCCTCTGGATCTCTTCTTCCTTTCCCACATTCTCAGTGAGACAAAATTTCTAAAACCTAGCAAACACATTCCTAGAATGAGATCAGTCAGAATCCCCTTCTGTCATTAATAAGCAGGTCCTGGGGCAGGACTGTAACTGAAGGGAAATGAAAAAGCAAGCCAGCCACATCGAGACTGCACTGAGAAAAGTGTAAGGTTAAATACTTGGTTGTCTCCACACATTTGCCCATGACTGACCACAATCCTTCTAAAGCACACTGGGGTAGCCAGGTGGATCTCATGTATTTGCATGGCTGCAGGGTGAGCTTCTATGCACAAAGAAAAGGTTTAGTTCATACCTTGTTTGGGGGAATTTCTTACAAGGTTTGGCCCCAGGTATCCAACGGTGCCTCTACGCCACTGAAGCAGGAAGAAAAGACTCCCCTCTTTAGACTTAAAGGGGTTGTAGTTACTTTGAAAGATTCCCTTTTTAACCCTCTTCCTCCCTTTTCAGTGACCCAGCCATGGCATCTATTTTTCCCTCAGCCATTATGGAATTGCAGAGTGACACCTTCTGCTAATCTGAATAAACAACAGGACATCGCTTACGCACTATTTTGAACGGGATTCCCTTCCTTTTTAAGGACTCTTTTCCATGACTCATGGACAGGAGCTGACTGGAAGGCTCGGTGCCCATCAGAGCTGTAGGGTGCCCTGCAGGGAGCTGACTCTGCAGAAGGTTTTGCAGGTCTCTTGCAGAGACAGCAAAGACATGTCAGTCTCAAAGACTCCCACACACCACACTGAGACACTGCAAAAATACCCGTTTTTTTAATGGCCCTTTTCTTAATTAAAGGATGAGTGGTCCATTTACTACCATTAGGATACTTTCAGTCTGAAAGACTAGAAGAGTCTGTCAGCTCTTAGTTTTTGGACAGCAGGATGTACTGACAGGTACAACTTCACTACTGCCAATTAAATCCATCACTGCTGTCTACCTGTTCCTTTGGAAATCCAAACAAAATTAATTGACTCTGGATTGCCTTCTCTCTCTACCTTATATAAAAAAATATATATTTAAGATAAAGGTTTGGTACTACAGTCAGTCTTAAGACATATCATGTAACTAATCTGCCACTATGGAAAAGCAGACCTTTCTCTGCAGATTTTAATTTGGGTCTTGATTATAAGTAAATATCAGGATCCTTGAATGGAAGAGATGAAAAAAAACCATCAAGTCTTTCCACAAAGTGTTTTACCTCTGCTTTTGTTCCACAATGCAAGACTACAAGAAAAAAGCAATTATTGTGTCTCTATCTGTAGCCTTCAAACATGTTTAACAAACTCCATTAATTCTACTCATCTCATCTTTTCATTCTTACTTAAAAGCATGGTGTATTTCTATCATCTTAATCACTTCTCACAATTCTTTGCTCAAGTCCTACAACCCTTTTTCAATTGTTAGTTGAATTTTCTTGTATCTTTTAATCCAAATTAGCGGAGTCTCACCATAATTTTCAGGGCATTAGATAAGATTTCATAATTATCTGGCAATGCCGTAACTTTTTGCATGGCTCTCTATACCACAGTGGGTCTAACCTGCAGAAATCAGCAGCAGGGAACTCCCTGAGGTTCACCTGAAGGAAAGTGCCACTTTATTTTTTTTATAACACACCCACAGATTTTTTTCCACTCATTTTCTCTAAACTCTTTTTTGTTTTTCTTGAGATTTGAATGAAGTTTGTCCCTTTCTCCCTTCTGGTGGAAAAAAAAAAAAAAGTGGTTTGGATTTTAGAGACCCTCAGTGCATGTTCAGAATGCCTATTTTGAATATAGAGCCCACCCAGGAAGGTGGAGTTGCAGGAGCTCTTTAGCCTAAAAACTTACAAGTAAACACAAAAAATCAGCTCACACCCACCAGCTTTTCTTCAGCTGATGCTCCCTTAACATTCACATTTTTTCATACACCACTCCAGTCCCTGAGCAAGGTATTTTCAAGCACCACTCAAACTTGGGAAGCTTTCCCAAGTGCAAGGCTCTATTTCACCCCCTCTACTTAAACCCCTCAACACCAATGGGAGAAAAAGAGAAAAAGGAGGTTCCTGTGTGGTTACACATCCCATAGATCCATGCTTGTCCTGTTAGAAATTGCAGTCTCTCTGGCTCAGTGTGCACAGAGTGAGAGCGATTGCTGAGCCCAAGTATTTCCCATCCCCAGCTGCTGAGGTTTCCTATAAACTCACTGAACCATTGTGTTCTCAAACCCACTGAACCAGCCTGTTCTCAATCTGTGTTAAAGAGCTGAAGTGACTCCAAACTGGGGTGGAGGAAGGGTTTCTCCTCCCCTCAGACCCTTCCATAGCCCTAAGGAGACCATGACCCAAAGTCTTGGACATCCTGAAGCCAGTTGATGCTGGGAAGACTGGAGAGAGTGTTTGGAATGATGCCACAGAAGGAAGATTTCGGGTCAGCTGAGAGGCACATCTTTGCCATCCCTGCTTGCCTCAAGCCCCACCGCAGGAAAGCAGCCAAGCAGAAAGGACAACAAGCACAAAATCAGACAAAATGGTTTTATTGTCTGAAACTCACCACACAACTTGGCCTCACTTTTGTCTACCTGGCACAGGAGGGCACTCAAGCAAAAGGAAGCAGATAAACGTGCCCTGAGATCTGTCCTGGGAACTGGGTTGTACAAATAACATTTAAGAGTTCCTAACATCCCTTTCAGACCCTTGTGGGGGAGTATTTCTCAGGTGAAGAGCTCTCCTCTCCCTAAATTAGACTCTGGATTTAGAAACACACCCTGTCTCCTACCTCACCACTGGAGCACAACTTGGCCAAAAGCCTACAGAGCGAAGGAGTATGTAACACACTTCATGGAATTGTGACAGCTTTCCCAGAATAACCTCTTCACTAATTGGGAGAGACAGAATTAGTTTTTCTAAGAACTGAACTGTCCCAATTTTAGCCCAGATTTTGCTAAAACACAGTGTAAAGAAAGAGCTCACCTTTGACCACCTACTAAATCTTGCATTTCAGGAGAGGTTAAATTAGAAAAAAGTAGAGGGGAAAAAAAAGAAAAACCAAAATCCCCAAACCAGCCAACAAACAAAAAGCAGCTTTCGATTCCAAGCATTCAAGACAAAACCCAAAGGAGACATAAAGCAAACACTACAAAGGCTTCTGTTCAAAATCCATTTCCAGGAGAGCTGAATGGGGACAGACGAGGGAAAAGCTAAGGAAGAACTCACCCAGAAAAGGCAAATTCTTTTCTGTCCTTATGCCTCAGTTTGGCCTTCAGTGAATTTGCCCACATAGTCTTTACCAAATCTTGGAAAGTGGTGGGACTGTAACCCAGTGGGACTCATAAATAAGAAAAATATTTTGATTTTTTTTTTGTGTGTCACTACTGATCCCAAAGCAGTTTCCAGACTGATGGCTCTGACCTGCACCCAAAAGGTACATATAGATTCTGGCACCATTTCAGTACCAAATTCTTGCAAAGGAGAGTTAGAACACTCTGCTAACAGTGGCAGAGTTTGGCAGAGCCCTGTAATTAATGTCTTGTTGCTTTTCCTTTTTGTCAAAGTAGTCAAAATAATGACATATGAAATGATTTATTTTTGTTTGTTTGGCAGCTCTCCAGCATTTCAATAGCAGGGAGGCTGCTGTGCTCAGTGTTGATTTGTCCCAGCATATTATATTTGTACAATTTCAACCCTGTAGTACAGAGCCAAGCAAGGGAATAACACAAAGTTTTTTAATATTCTGCCTTTGCAACAAGCAAACAACCCAGAAGACTGTATTTCAATTTCTGCCTGGGGATTAACATACAAATGTTCTGAAAATTAGGGATATAATTATGTGAAGTCAATTACAATTTTCAATTACTTATTTCCTAAGGCTTTATGCTCAGCAATGTTGGACATTCTGGGCTTGTAGCTCCTCTCAGTCCTGCATATCATCTACCAACAAAGAAACACCGCAGCCAAACGACTCAAAAGGATTTTAAGTATCTTGCAGGTAAGCAAAAGTGAACAGAGCTGTGTCTCAGCTTCACGAAGTATTTGGGGTGGTCACAGGGCTCCTGACTACTCAAAGCTTTTGTTATGCTGGTGACAGTAACAGAGAGCTGAGGACACAGATACATTTTTTTAGGGCTTAATTACAATAGAAAATAAAGTTACTGATTAATAAAATTAATATGTGCGAACACACGTGAGCCTTTTTCAAATCTTATTCACAGTTTATAAGTAATAAAGAAGTGAGAGTCAATTAACTGCACTGAATGATGCCACAGAAGCCCATAAGTTCTTTTTTACTGTATTGAGCTACAGCTTTGCATACTAATGGATCATATTAATCTCACTTTTTTCCCTAAAAGTTTCCTCTGCAATGTGGTAATTACATAAATTGCAGCTTTTTGTTTTTTGATTTTTTTTTTTTTTTTCTGGTGGCTATTGGAAGAAAGTAGTTACGAATTTAAAAGAATCATTGTCTCCTTGCTTTTAGGAGAATCTCACATCTGTACACCCCTGCATCACATGTTCAGAGGCAGAACTTTTTGGAATTATCTGCCATTTCCAAGACTGGAACAGACAATTCCAATATTTTGCAGAATTAGGAGAGTCACAAATAGAAACTATGCCATGGGAAAGGTGACAGTGGATGGGGAAGGGATCCTCAGATAAAGCATGGAGTCTGCTCAGGGCATTTTAAGTAACTGAAAACTTCTTGGAGAATGGACAAAGGGGAACTGCAAGCACCTTGAAGAGATATGGGGAACATCCTGTGAGAGAAGATTCTTTGTTTATTCTTCAAAATAATTTAGAAAAAAGATGGATAGTTACACATTAAGTACTGCATGAGTAATGCCAGTCTCAGGAGGACCTCAGCAGGCTGGAAGAACAACTTTTGGGGAGGAATTCTACTGTATTCTGCAATTCAATGAGTAGAAGGGACAGGCCATTTTTTATTACAAGACGTAGGTAATTCTACGGCTCTTTAAAATGATGATTAAAAGGTAAATCTGAACTGAAGGAAACCTTAAACTATTTCATCTGGATTTTTAAGTTCCGTGACAGCAAATCAGCTTTCATTTCTAGGTTACACAACACAGAGTTTCCTATCTATTTGTTACATGCCTATAAACAGCAAAGAAGTATTTAAATTGTGCATGGCTACAAGAATTGTCATGTTTCTCACGCAAATTACTGAATACCCTTAGAAAATCTCTTGAATATCTCTATGTACTAATGACCAAACTCATTGCTAGTGTTCTTCGTGCTATTCACCCATTACAGGCCAGTTTTGAAATCTAAAGTATATTTGATAAAATGAGATTTTCATCAGTTACCTACTACCAGCTAGCAAAGCAGAAAATAGAGAAAATGGCCATTTCTATTTCATAATGCTTAATATCCATCACTTTAATGGAAATGAGAAAGTAGATAATGGTGGTAAGAATTGTATTAGCAGCACAGACACATATTACATATTTCTCAGAGGTACCATTGTTGTAGCATTTACATTGTTAATATTAAAATGTCTCGAGCAGCACAATCCAATGTAACCAATATTATAAATATTACCTTTAATATAAAAGAGTTGAATGAGCTTTTAACCTTGAATTTGATACAGTGTTGAAAATAACTTTTATACTTACATGACCTAGCTCCTTGTGAATACCTAAGTACTTTCCCCCTAAAATAAATCTTTCTCCAAAGCAAAACTTTCTTGCACTATTCTTTGCTGTAATTTCCACTGCACATTAAGTGATCACAGACCTTTTCTGTACTTCTTTTAAGTGTAACTCAGAGGAAGAAATGTTAATTTAGATGAGACTTTTGAAGCTAATGTTAAATACAGATAAAGACTGTAAGTAATGTTCCATTTTGCAGATATTTCATTAAAGGAGAGTGTACAGGAAAGTAATCTCCATGTTCATATATCCTGAGTCCAAGTAGAATTGTGATTTAAAATGGTTTTTGAAACAGAATATTAAGAAAAACTCCAAGAACAAACAAGCAACAGGGTCAGGAATGAGGCAAAAATGGGAAGTTTGAGCACAAGATAGTTATGTCAGGGTTAGGACACAGGCAATTGTTGGCTCCTGTCTGCAGGATGCTGCAGCATGTCCAAGGAAAAAATGGCACGGCAGAGCCTGGGCACGGGAGAAACTGAAAAATCAGATGAGACTAAGAAGATAGTGCAATCACACATCCATGCTGGCAGTCAGGAAATTTGATTACACAGAGAAAAACTGGACAGAATCTAAAATACAAATCTGAACACTCTCACTGTGAAGAGCTGGATAACCACAAGGTTTAAATATGTGACATAGGTTAGAACCAAAGAGTATGAAGCTCAGCTGCTTAATCTAGGGACCACTGGCAAGAATTTGTTATAAGTTAGGCAATCATCAGGTGCAAATGGTACTGGAGGGAAGACCTATTACTCTAAATAAGTACAATCTACCTGTGAATAAGGCAAGTGCAATACCAGGAGTGTCGGGCAAGCACAGAGAGGAAATATTGACGGGATTGAATACAGCGGTGAGTTTTCATCTGGAACGCTTCTTGTCATTTATGTTCAAAAAGAAGGAATCTAAATGAGCAGAGCAGAAGAAAAGGAGTTAGGAGGGCTGCAAAAAGAAGCTAAAAAAGCTGGATTGTGCAGTTGTAGCAAAAGGAAGGCTTGGACATTGGTCATTGGAAGACTGCTCTGCTGAAAGATACCATGAAATGGAATGGTATAGACTAAGATTTAAGATGAATGACATGGCTGGCTGAAAATTAATCAAGTGTGAATTGACTAGGAATAAATACAATCCCAAAAATACAAAATTTCTGACAGTAACAAGACCAGGGTTCTGAAACAGCCCATCATGAAGCACTGGGACAAAAATAACCCTTAATTTTAGTGACAATCTTCATGGATTTGGAAGCAGGATTAAAAGACATGTCTGCAATATTGGGGGTCTGGTGGTAAGAAATACAAGAGGCATCTTTTGGGCTTTGTTTCTTCTCTCATGAATAGATGTTTAAGGACACATCGACTGATTCCCAGTGTGGGGCTTTCACTCCCTAAGTTGAGGCATAAACTCCCATCTCCACCCTGCACAAGGAACAAAAGGAAGTCCACTATTAGAAACACAAGTGCTGTTTTATTTTTCATAAAATGATGGAGTGATACAGCAACCAGGAAAAGAAAAATACTCAACATCAGACCTCCCAAGAATTACACTAAAAAGTTAAGCAGCATTTAGTTTTCTTTAAGGTGTCATTTCTGCTCAGCGTAACTCTAAGACGCTTAATGCAGATGGATGGGCTGAGCAGACTCTGCAAAGACAAGGTTTCCTTCTTTACATCCAATCTAAAAGCTTTTAAAATCTCTCTGTCAGGAACAATTTGACTGCATATCAATTGCATCCCCCTACTCCTGCAAAACTTATAATGAGAGAGGATCGCAGGGAAGAAAAACCACATTTTGATAAGTGAGAGTGAAATGAAACACTGTCAATCTGATGGGCTGCAAAGCTGTGACTGCACATTAACCTCACTTGCTCATTAAAGCTCTCATCCAATTAAAACAGCAGCTGGGCTGTGTCTGAGTGCTGCCACACTTCGGTGCTGCCAGCAAGTTCAGTTCTGGTGCTCCTCTGTTGGCCTCAAGAAGAACAGGCTCTGGGACAGCCAAGGTTTCCACGGCTTGCAATACAGATCAACTCATAAAGTAAAAATTGCCTCTCTTCACCTTCCATACAGAGGATGTGCAGTGCCTGTATGTATGAAACAAGTCAAACATTTTCCTGGTATTTTCCTGATTTATACACAGTCTGAAGTCTCATACAATTCCTAAAGCACAGGATTTCTATGGATAAAACCACACTGCTCTAAAAAGGAAAGATCTGGAATAGGACTTACTTCTTTCTTGTATTAAAGAAGAAGACATACAAAGTTCATAATTTATCCTGGCATTCTTGAAAGAAGAGAAAAAAAATCAGTTCTATCCACAAAAACATCTATTTATCAACATACTAAAAGGAAAATAATTGAATCATCTTCCATATATATCTATAGGAACAATCAAACCGATCCCCAGGGTGAGAGCCACCATTTCCCAAATGCCTCTATTCTGTGTGTCAGTAAAATTAAAATTCTCCTCACATCATCTCCATTTAGCTCATAGTTTTCATAATGGCTCTAATAAATTGCAATAATACTGGATATTCTCAAAGAACAAACTGGTGGCTTTATTCTCATTTCACAATACAGCCTAAGCAAAAGCAAAAATAAAATAAAATAAATGCCAGACATGCAGGGAAGACTGGGAGCAGCTCCATTAAAGTCAATAGTTATACATAAAAATACATAGAACGGGGAAAGAAGAAGAACAAATGTCTTTAGATAATGTATGAGAATCACAGTATGAACCCTCAGCAGAGATTCATCTACAAAGAGAAGTTAGTCAGGAGAACTGATTTTTAACTTGCCATTTCAAGCTGAAGGGGGAAAGAATAAAAATTTCAGAGCAGCAGCATTGTCTGAAGAACTCTTTTGTGCTTAAACAGTAAGTCTTGAACGATTTTAAAGCTCAAAGTATGAAAATTAGCATCACAATCCATTACTTTTACTGCTTTCCTTTGTGGTTGGAGCTTGTTATTTAGCAGGACCATAAATCTGGCATCCTCAGTGACCAAAGCATTGCTTTAAAAAAATAAGTCTTATTAGCTAAAGTATATGCCTTATTTTCAAAAGCTTTAAAATGTGGTATTTTTTCATGATTTAACAAATTGTAAACATCTCTGATTTTCACCCCTGAATCAACTCAATTTAGTTGGAAGGAGGGGAAAAAAAGGAAAAAGGTTTCTTTTGTCAAGACTTTATAACAAGTTTTATTTTGAAGAGAGGCTTTATGGAAATTTTGTGGTTTAACCCCAGCCTGTAACAAAGTACCATGGGGCTGCTCACTCACTGCCCTGCCCCACAGGGATGGGGAGGTGGATCCCAAGAATGGAAAGCCCAAGGGTTGGGATGAGAACAGATGAAGAATTGAAATAAAATATTATTATTATTATTGTTACTGTTATTGATACTACTACTAATAATTGATGGTGATGGTGATGGTGATGGTGATGATGATGATGATGATGATGATGATAATGATGATGATGAGGATGACGAAGAAGAGAGGCACAAACCCCAAGAAACACAAGTGATGCACAATGCAATTGCTCAGCACCCACTGACCAGTGCCCAGCCCATCCCTGAGCAGAGACCAGCCCCTCCCAGCACACTCCCCCAGTTTATAAACTCGGATGATGTTCTATGATATGGAACATCCATCTGGCCAGCTCAGGTCAGCTGTCCTGGCCATGCTCCCCCCGGTTTGTTTTTCTTTTCCAAAGTCTTGGAGCAATGCAATTTTTTTTTTTTTTTTTACATTTATTTTTCTGAAGAAAAGTCAGTTTAGCAAAGGAACTGTTTGCTGCATTGTCTCTCCTCAGCTCCCAAGTAACTCCCCCGCACGGAAGTCCTGGATTCTTCTCTCTCCTCAATGCCCCTCTCCAGCCTCTCCCAGTTCTTACTGAGCTGACCAGTAACAGGGACATCTTCCACTGGTAAACCCCTGCTGCAGTGGATCAGTTACACCAGATTACCCCACGCAATGTTCAAAGTGAAACTCAAGGCCCAGGCACCCAATTCCCAGTTCTGCCATTTGCCTTTGAGTGGTGCTGTGCAGGTCACACCACCTCTCTGCCCTCCTGAGATACAAATACTCAATCTTTTATAAAGCAATTTGAAGTCTACAGCTGAAATCAGATTTTTTTTTTTTTTTTTTTTTTTTTTTATTTCATTACTGACCCCTCAGGTTTTCTAATTTAGTTTGGGTCCATTCTTCATTCCCAGTTTGTTGGTAGAGGAGGAGGAAGTGAAACAGGTTTGGCAGCATGCTGAGTTCCAGTACCTCGCCTTGAAGGAGTATATTCAATTCCAAGGTCCAGAAAACTCAAGGAGTGGTTACATGGCGAACCCAATCAGTTTAATAAATATATTCCAGCTTTACAGTGCCACAGATGCTCATCAGAGAGTTGTTTGCTTTTAAGTAAGATTTATTTAAATAATACATCCACTGAATCAATAAAATGCCACCTCTTGCTGCAGCTCTCACCTAGCAGTTCAAAATATTCAATAGATTTATAATGAACTTCATTGTCCCCAGCTGCTGTTGGGTTTTACATCCTTTCACACCTAATCCTCACCATCTGCACATTCAAGATTAGACATGATCCCTCGTGGACCTTGCTGCGTGCGAGCATCCAGCTCAGTGGCTCAGACAAATTTCTCTCATCACTTAAACCACATCCCGTGCACCCACAATTACTTCACAGCATTACAGAGAGGCTCACTGGAGTCACAGAAATACATTCCTATTACTTGGCAATTATTCAGCAGCTGGGATTATTCTTTTAAATTGCTAGTAGATTGTTGGCACATAGATGCTACAGGTTTTCAGGTATTTTAAAAATAAGAAACTAAGGTTAGTGTCTGTTTATCACATATTAACACAGGGCCTGCCTTATTACACTGGCTTGAGAATTTAAAACAGGAGCCTGTTCAAAACAATCTGCGTACAACGTGTATAAAGTACCTCCTAAAGGTCAGTCCTAAAATGCTCATTATGGTTTTGGCATTTCAGATTTCTTTTGCAATCATTCAGAATTTTATTCCTGGAGCTATTTGAGCAGAAAAACACACCATGCAGCTGCACAATTCGAAATACTTCAGCCAGTATGTGCTGTATAATTCACCTTTCACATCATTTAAAGATACTTCCACAGCTTTCATTAACACTGCAAAGTTAGCAGCTACATTCTTAGCTACAAGGCCTTTGAAGTCACCGTTATCTCTGGCTGCAAAATCAAACATTAAGCTGACATATCAGCTGTTAAATGCATTAAATGTTGCGGCATTCGTTGTTGTTTTGGAGGAGTTTAAGTTATATTTCTAAGGAAGAGATCCTAACATCCTTTTTCACGTGAGAATTAAAGCCTGAAGGATGCAAGCCAGCATCACCACCCACGTGATCTACATGACAGCCCAGTTATGGAGCTACTTTGGTACGTGGCAATTTAAGAAAGAGAAACCTGGGGTTACCAAATCAGTGTGTTTGCGTTTTATTGGACATGTGTAATTCAACTGAAGAGAACAGGAAATGATGGTGACACTGCTCCAAACCAAGGGAGCGACATAAATTTAGATGACCAGCACAGAGCCACTGTAACTGAGTGTGACAGCATCCTTTTAACTTACAGCATCTGTACATCCTGTAAGTTCATGGCATGCTCCACATCCCAGATGCTTTGGACCGGGAAAAGGGTTTTACAAGGGACCAAATTCATGCCATGCATGTGGATCTGAGGAATGAAAAAAAATCCTGATTCCTCTGTTTAGATATTCCTTTAGTTCTTCTGTCTTTCTATCATTTATTTCTGCTTCACCAGAGTCCAAGGTGTGCCTTGGATGGGGACTTAGAATGCAGCCTGTGTCTTAAGAACAAGCTACTATTTAAATTAGAAATTTAAAAAATGCTAAAAAAAAAGCCTATGGGAGTTGTCCCAATCACGATGTAAAATGAGCAAGATTTTAATTTAATATAAAAACTTTCTTCCTCTCTAAAAATTCTGGCTCTTGAAGAAGTTTCAATCTACGGAACAGAAATACCAATTTTGTCCTAATGTATTTTCCTTGCTACTTTCATAACAATGAATAGTTTTAAACAAGAGAGGAAAAAAAATTTGTAATTTGTGTCCTGGAAAAACACCTCTATTTTTGGAAAAGCAATGAGCATGATTATCTTCCATTGAAGCACAAGAATAATAGGTATTAATGATGGCACTTCTGCTAATTTCATAACCCATTCTCCCAGCTGAATGAAGCAGGCTTTATTCAGTGAGCCTCAATGAATTCAAACATTTAAACACCATAAGGTGTTCAGCACCATACAGCACATCCTAACAGTGCAAATACTGTATTTTAGCTCAGTGCTAGATAATGGATTAGCTGTACTGGCAGTCCTCAGCAGCAAATACTCTTTAAAACAAAATTAGCCTTTAGAAAGAGTATTTCAAAACAATCAGTGAACCCCAACAGCTTGGGGAAATACAATGCAAAGTCTGCAATAATATATCCTGCAACTGCATTTTATTGCCTTCAGCGGTTTTTCCATGGATCTCTTATCCCCTAATTTTAGAAAACAATTGTCTCACTCATCAGTATCTTGAATATAGAAGAGTCATTTCTAGGAACATGAAATATGGATGTCACCCCCTCATGTACCAGACAGAGTTACTCTGTCTTAGGAGTAACCATAAGAGCGTTGGCACAAAATTCCTGGTTCACAGACCTGAAATTTAACAGGAATTGTTTTAGCAGATGGGACTCCTACTATTCTTTGACCTGCACAAAATGGGTCAGTTTGTGATCTTTTCCAAAGCCAAGGTGCATCTGTTCAGTAGCTGGTACTGCAACACTCAACGTGCAGGCACCTGGAGCTGCAGTGCCCCACTCTCATCCCAGCTGGGCAAAACTTTCTGCCAACCCCAGTCCTGGATTCCTGCCAGACATGTCGGAAACTGGTTTTTGACATGGATCTGCAATTGGGAAGACAGGGCCACTGTTTTTACACACACATGGATCTGCTGAATGCCAAGGAACTGCTCTTGAAATGACGAGAAAGAATACCTCGGCATATCTACTCCTTCAGGAGCTTCCCAAAGACATTTGGAGATAGGGAAGGGGAATCGACCTGGCTAAAGGAGGTGAAAATCTGCAGCTGAGGAAGTGAATGAGACAGGCTTTCTGTGGGGATGACAGCAGATGATGGTGTAATTAAACATTTACCATAATGAGAGGTCACAAGGGAGTGTCTATAAGTGAAACTCCTATTTCCTCCTGCATGCTTGGCCTTGCAGCCCTTACAGAGCTCTGTTAAGAATGTGTGTGTGTGAGTTAAATGTAATTATACACACACACACACTTCACCCACACGCCAGTTTTCATACGGTGACATTAACATCCCTTACGAATTAATTAAACCTAATGAGACACCCATAATTAAGACTTCTGAGGTTTATTATTTCTCTTTTACTATTGGGAAACAGACCCAAGGAGATTAAGTGCCTTATCTAAGTAAATGAATCTCTAAATTAGTGGGAAAAAGTGGGAAACACAGTCCACGGGCCCTGATTCCCAACAAATTGACTACTTAAACATTGAAGACTTTGTGCACAGGCATTAAACAAATTGTCTGAGTTCACTTGTCAATACATCCTCTTCTGGATGAAAAACTATTTCTGGAATTAGATATTAGCCATGTTGTGTATCTTTCCCTAAAAATATTAAATCAGTCCAACACCTCTCTGAACTTTTAATTGTGAGTGTTTGCTTTCAGATGACTTAGCAACACATTGTCCATTTACATTCATTTCTGTGAGATGCAGGAACAGAGCCTTTACTAAGACTGAAACATTACTGAAATGCTTTTGCAGATTGAGAAATACATTAGATAAATTATATTTTCTATCATCAGGTTGTCTGATCAATTAAGACACATACAAGTTTCAAGGCATCATCTGGTTATTTTTTAACCTTCAGTTGTACAGGACTTGGTAAAAAGCAATGAGATTTTAGGGAATGCTTCCTCTTCTGGATCACAAACAAACACTAAAACAAGTTCTGAAACACGACCTTGAGGTGGCCTTCATTTTCAAAGGCCATTTCTAACAACCAGAGAATAAAGTATGGGAAAAAATGCTTTAAAATAAATGTTTTAAGTAATGCAAGTTGCAGGAGCACCTGAAAGACCATTAGTCTAATGCAAAGTGGCAGTTCCTAATGTAAAGAAGCCATATAACAACCGACAGCCAAATCCATTAGGAAAACTAATGACCTACTGACCTCAAATCACATTTTTTACTCTCTATTTAATTACAAAATCACTGAATAACTGCAGTTTAAGATCATCTGCATCCAGCTCCTTATAAAACTTCTGTACGGGTGAGCTCTGAGGAGTCCTTGTGACGCAGACTGTCACAGGAAATGTCACCTCACCTTTGCAAGCCGTTGGAACTTGGAAGAGAAGCAGACAGTTGTCTTTTTAGGCTTGAAATCCCTCATTATTGATCCATGGAACATCAACATGTTTCATGGCTTATTTGTTCCCTAAAAACAGTAACTAGATTGTGTTCAAGTGCCACTTTTTAAGGGAAAAACAAAACACAGTGAAGTGAGACAAGCCTCAGAGCAGAGGTAGGTCACAACTGCCCAACTTCCAATTTGGGAAAGCCAAAATAAGAGATTCCCCAAAAGCTCCACACACCATTTGCCTCAGCTCTCGGCCAGTCCTGGGGGCCTGGGAATCCTAAAACTGCAATTTGACTGAGCTCTTGTCCTTCTCTCTTCCCCACTGCACAAACCTGTCCTGCCTTTCATGTTGCTCTTCCCAATCCCCCACCTTCTGCCAGGCAGGTCATGGCTCAGGGTCTCTTTGGTCCCTATCAGTATTTCTTGCAGAGAAACCCAACATGATAAAACATACAGTCAATGCTTGTGCTCATCATTCCAGAAAGAAAAATTTGAATTTATGTACTAAGCAATAATATCACCAAATTTATGTTTTGTATGATTTTTCTTTTGGTGTAACTGGCCTGGTTTTTCCCTGCTGCCAAAGGAGAAACAGGAGGCACTCCACAACCACTCTGCTGCTTTCTTCTTCCCCTTTTACCTTTGGTTGTGACTTCCTGCTCTGCTGGAGTTTCTCTCAAACCAGCCTGGGTTGGAGATGCAAACACAGGGCAACTCCAGAACAACCTGCACCAGCAGTACCAGGAAACAGAATCATTTAGACATGTTCCAAGTACAGCAACACCTTGTCAAACACAGCAGAAAATGAGCTGGGAATCAGCCTCCAAGATACCTGAACCAAAAAAAGACGAAAGCTGGTCAAACACTGGTTAGTTATTACAAAGAATTGAAAATGTCAGTCACACAGGAACCCATGGACAGGCGATGCCTTTTCCCACTCCTAAAAATGACAGATAAAAAGGAAACATCCACAGAAAAGGGTTGTATTTACCCATCTCTTCAACCTTGCATTGAAAAGGAATGCCTGGAAGTGCTCCTGTCTCTCTCCTGATCTATACAGCCCCTTGGAAAGGCTCCACAACCATCTGCAACATCAAAAGTTATCAACCACTCCAGCTACCCACTCCCCTCCTGCTCTACTTCAGAGCCAAAAAGGAGACAAATGGGTTAAATGGCAAACAAAAAAATGACAACAAACAAACCATAAATCCTTAACTGTTGAAATACTGAAGGGCAAAGTGAACTTTAAATTAGTGTGATAGTACATTAAGAAACACTGTTACATGACGTACAGAATACAAAAAATTGGTCCCTGAGGTACTACTGGTTTCAAGGCTGTTTCCATCTGTGCAGTTCTCAGTGCTGCTTTCTGGTTCACAGGGAAATTATTTTGCACTTAGCCCTCAAAATATTTTTCATGGATTTAGACAGTCTTATTGTGAAATAGCAGGACCAAACAGCACCTTTCTTCTCTGCCTGATAATAAGCCGAGTTCTCAGCAATATTCTGTGTTTAATTTTTCCCCCACACTTGAAACAAAAAGCTGCCAGAGCTGAAGATTTACAAACAATGTGTGTGACATTCTTCTCACCTATATCTCACCTCCTCCTTTTATTCTCCTGCCTCATTTCTCTTTTTCTGTCTTACTTTAATTGAACCATCTACATTTCTTTTATGTATCTATCCTCCTTGACTTCTCCCTTTTACTTTCTCTAGCAAACTACTCTCAGTCTCTCACTTTCTCCATCAACTTTCTCTTCCCACCCAGCAGGCAGGTGCTTGGATTCTGCAGATGGAGGGGCCAAACCTCTTGGTCAATTTTATCCAGAACATCGAGAGAATGAGAAAAAAACAAACAAACAAATGAAAACATTAAGTGAGAGAAAAAATAACCACACTTTACCAAAAAGTAGAATAAATGTTTTTAAGGTAAATAATGACGCTGACACCAAGATCAAAAGTACAGTGAGTCACAGAATTGCAGATCCTCCTGTGCAAGAATTCATGTTGGAAACTAAACCCTTGAACTTCCCAAACAAATAAACAAACAAAAGACACTACAAGACACATTTTTGGTTGTGGACCAAAAGAGTGTAGGAAAATGTAATGGGGAAGAGGATTTAACTGCTGTCAGCTTTTCAAAACAACCCTTCACTCCGTGATCTAGAGCTTTGACACTCCCTGTCTGAAAATTCAACTTATATTGACATTTTCTTCTTTCTCTCTGGTTTAGTTTAGCCATGAATCACCTGTTCTGCTGCTCCTGGGTGCAAGATGCTGTTAACAATTTGATATCCCTGCCACTGTGCACTAAGCCCATTCCAGTGCTTGCTCCTGCTGATTGCAAATGGGACACAGGGATCTCTCAGAAAAAACTATTTATTATGGGATCACAATGCATGGCTACACTTATGCCTTGGTGGCCAGCAGTGCCTGTCTAGCAATAAACATCTTAGGAATAAGCAACTTTGATACAGAGCACAAAAATCTGGGATGGAGAATTCCTATCTCCTAAAAAATACAGAATTGTCTCCCAGTGGATTCATAAATCTGCCAAAAAAGCTGAGCAGATCTACCAGCTGATTTCAGTGTATCTAATTCTCATTTACTTATCTACTTCTGTCTGCTTGAGTTTTTAAACAATTTTGTGGATATGTGTCCCAATTCCTGTATTTTGTGTTACTTAATTCATAAGAAATCTTTGCCTCAGTTTCCCAGCTCCACCCGACTGCAGCAACAAACATCAGCTCATTGCTCATCACTGCAGAGCTGTTTTCATCACCCAGGTATCACTAACAACCACCTCGCTTTGTAAGAGATCAAGGGTGGGGAAGGTACATGAAATAAATATAGCAGGAGATTTTAAAATGCTGGCTGAGAGATATTAAAAACAGGTAATTAAAAAACCCTAAACAAACCAAAAACTTGACAGTTGGGGTTTTTTCTGTCTTGTGGGTGGGGGAAAAATTGGAGACAACCAAGAGAATACTAATATTATCTTGCTTATGAAGAGGAAATATACGTGTGAAACACAGAGTTAACAGTGGCTGATTTTGCCTCTTTTTATTTCCAAATAATTCCACACTTGGAAAATTTAGGTGTGATTTTTTTTTTCCCAATTTCCCCCCAACCTCTAATTAAAAGTCATACCAAAAAAAACCCCCTCATTCACTGATAAATATATGGAAACTTTTAATAGTTACCAGAATAAGTGTGCTAAATATGGATACAAAATTAAATGCTAAAAGTAGAGGTATTTATCATCCTGCTTTTACTTTCCCGTTCACATATCCTATATACATATATACTTTTTTTTGGAGGGGGAGCTACATTTCAGAACTCTAACTCCCATCCTAACAAACATGGATTTTTTTTCTGAGTACAGCTCTGTGCTAAAGAGCAGGAATGTTACACTCTGTCATTCCACGATTCAGGAAGCATCTCAACATTTGGGACAACGAAATCATGACCTACACATCTGTCTAAAATAACAATATCACAGTTTCGAGGGCTGAGGGAATGCAGTTCACCACCCACATCCTTTTATACTATGATTGTTCCTAAGGAACATTGTTTCCCTCTCCCAGAGGCAGCTTCCCAAGTGCTGATGGCAGAACCCTCACACCGCAGACACCACACGAATACCACAGCTTCACTTTTTGACATTAATAGGTTTTCTCTAACATATGATGGAGCAAATGCCTCATTTCTCCCCATCATCTCCCAAAGAGATGCTAAGTGTCTTTAGTCAGCTGCGACGACGCCACCATGTGTGACAACATTCTCACAGCTTTAAAGGGAACAGGAAAAATTTCCATAGTCTGGAGAAATCAACAGCTTCTTGTATGCAAGGAAACAACCTGCCAGCTAATAAGAAAAATACTTTTATTTGTTTTCACATGTAGGAAACTGAGGATCAGACATGACTTCAGCAAAGTCATGAGGGATCAAATCATAGGGCAAGCAGTGAAGTTCGACCATGGCTGCTTTGAGTCCTGTTCAACAGTCACAACCATCATCAGCTGTTGATGCTGCTTATTCCATAGGGAACAAACCACCTGTAAGAAGACATTAGGACACACTGGATGTGTTAACACCTCCCATTTCTGACATTCCAGGAGATTCCATGCCTGGTGGGCCAGGCACAGTCTCAGCTGCCAGGAGGCACACGGTGAGAGCAGATTAGAAGCTGATACCAACATGAAATCACAATTACTGATTCCATGATCAGTCATTACAATTACTGATTACAGGACATGACCCTGCCTTGGCACACACACTCCAACTCCCTCCACGATGCTCCCTCTCCCCGTCACATGCCACACTCTTAAAACTCAGCAGAAACACCTTCAAATTTCAGATTTTGGAATAAGAGATTTACCTGTCACATAAGGACATGGTGGCTTCCCCAGTTCATTAAAACCCACTAAAATGCACGTATTATTGAGCAACCTGCTCTAGTGAAAGGTGTCCCTGCCCATGGCAGTGGGGCTGGAACGAGATGATCTTTGAAGTCACTTCCAACCCAAACCATTCAGTGTTTCCATGATAATTATTTACCTATTTTCTGTTATCTCACAGCTAGAAAGAAGTGCACTCCAGTGTTTAAGTGCTATAGCTACAGCTCATTCTCACATTGCTTGTTGTGGTTTTATTTAGTTAAGAAATTTGCATGAAGCTTTCAGATGACACACGATACATATGTGCAGACACTTCAATGTATTTTTTTTACCCCATTCCCGCTGTTGTTTAGGGAAATGATGGCATCTATCACGAAAGCAGCAGCAGAGTAGACTGTTACAACTCTACTACTAAGAGGCAAAATGTGAATAAATGATCCTGAATGCAGAGATTTTTTTAACTGCTGTTTGTCTTGTGACATGGGCTTCAGGCTGCACCAGAAACCCAGGGCATATCCCTACCAGTTTTTGATTAAGCCAATTTTCTCACGAACAATAACCTATTAAAGGTCATAATGAATATCCTATAAAAGTAATTGAAGAAAATAGAAGAGATACATACCACAGTCAAGCCCTTTACTGTAGTACATCAAACTTGTTTTCTACTCCATAGGGTATCCACAATTTTATGTCTCTCTTCCACAATGAACTTTACAAGCAAGCTAGAGGATTTATCCTGATTTCACTCTCTATCCACACTAAGAGGACAGAAAAACCAGAGCACATGCTGCAGCACATTATCTTCTTACAAACAAATCTCTGGCAACTTCAGGAAGAATACAGATTCTCACAGAATTCAGTTAACCTCTTGGTTAAAACTGTATTTCTAAGTATAACTCCATGAATTTGTAGACAACAAATAGGCAGTATAATTTAGTGTCGGCTTTGAAATACACAGAAATATTTTACTGGGCCAACATAGCACTCGGCACTAACTCTCTGAAGTACTCAGCAATTCAGAAAGGAAAAACTGAGAGAATGCTGGAATTAATTTACTCTACCACCAGAGATGGGCTCCAGCTCTATATATGGCCTATGAAGTTCATTTTCTTTCAATTCACACATAAAATTATGTTCCATTTTTGTTAAACAGACACTGCAGAAAGGGTTTTGTTGGTGGGTGCTTCTGTCCTTTTCTCATTTGTCTTGGCTCACAGGAAAACAGAGGTATTATGGGAGACATTTACAAGCTATTTTTTTTCCCCCAAACAAACCTTTATTGCATAAAAATATAATGCAGCTTTTGTTTATAAGCCTTAACAATTTGGTGGCATGAGATACATTGAGTGGAGAGAAGAACATGGAGAAGCCAAGCTAAAATCTGCAGCTTTCAGGTACTATTTTAGAAACACAGATTTTTGTCTCAGACAGCTTTACTTCCTCTGGCATTCACAGAATCACAGAATCAACTCCTAAATCACCTTAGGAGTGAAGACCTAACATTTGTTTGACATTGCCTGGATGAATTCTCATCTCTTCAGAGGCTTCTCCTGTGCTACATTTCCTGATGGCAATAATATTTTAATCTGTGCTAACAGGTGACTGTCAAGTGATGTTACAGCATCCAGGTAGGAACAAAGTGATGGCTGCTCTAAGTCTGTTCCTCAAAGGCAGAATCCTAAATCCAACTATAGCAATTCAGTATCCTCCTGCATGGGATCTACCCTACTTTTACAGACAGGTAATTTCAAAATACCCCCTCCCTTTCTCCATTGTTTAATTCAAGTGGTTCTTGTTTTTTAATTAATTTTTAAAACTTAGCTAGGAGAATCAGGGAGGGATTAACCCGTAAGTGTTAAACACAACTGAAGAGAGGCTTTTGGTGTAATTTTCACTGACTCCATCAAATCATGAATTTTTATCATTTATTTAGTTCAAACTCAACATCTGATGCATGGCTGCCTTTGATTCAGTGACAAGAAAAAAGTTTACTGTTAAAGATTAATCATGTTCTTCTGTTCCCACTCTCCTTCTGCTCTTAGATTTAGGAGGATGTACTCAACTGTAGTTTTATTTTATGAAAAAATCTGGTTTAGATTCCATTTATTTGTAATTTATTCTTCCACATTTCTTACTCAACAGTAATGTAAGTAATGCATGTAATAGACATACATTTCATTCATTACTTGTGTACTTGACTAATAAATGGTGACTACTCTCAGAAAGTCCTTCGGTTTATTCACGACTCTAAAATGTGTGGTTTGTCTTTTTCTTCTTTGTTTTTCTCACCTTTGAAATATCCTTATGGTCACTATCTCTCAATTTAGTATCACTTGGAAAAACTCCACCTCCTGGTTTTGGTACAGGGAGCACTGCTACTTCCCCTATCCCAACTGTTTCAAGGCACAGCTCCCACCATCACCACACTGTAAGAAAATGCACGTGCTGCACACCCCACCCATCACCCAAGGGTCCTGACAGCAAGAAATGGTATTTTCCTCTTTTTCCCTGGAAATGTTCAAGGCAACGCTGGACAGGGCTTGGAGTAACCTGGTTTAGTGGAAGGTGCTCAGGGAGTTAGAACTGGGTGACCTTTAAAAGTCCTTTCCAGCCTGAACCATTCCATGATTCTATGATTTTCTCTTTTACTTTTGATGTTAATCTTCATTTTGTATAAAGCCTGCTGTGTCAGGAGAAGATCTGTCATTCCAAAACTTACCATGTATTTATCAAATCACACTCATTAATAACAAAAAAGGAATAAACCCAGTTTTTGGTCTTTAATAATCTCATTCATTTCTTATCTGAAGCTTAACAAAGCCGTATTTTCACAGTAAGTAGCAATCCTTCCTACATGATTGCCATCAATGTCTACAGAATTCTAGCTTTTATTTTAAATGGTATTTAAAAGAGGTTCTGTCATTTATAGTTGCAAAGATAACTGTTGAAACATGAAAGCAAGAATATCAATGCTGTAGCTGCCTCCTAAGCCTGACAGATGCATTGCCTCTGCTGCTGCTCAGAACAAGATGCTGAGCAGCCATGGTGAAATTAAAAAAAACCCTAAAAATGATTAAAAAGAAAACACATAAGCAGCTTTTCTCACTTTCTGAGACTGACTCCTCCCCACTTCATGTTGCTCCTAAGAAACTTGCAAGAAGTTTTTCTTTCTCTCCTGCTTGTCAAATATAGCAGGATTTCATGATAAAAAGAGACAATTAGGAAGAACTGGAATTGAAAAACATTCCTCTTTCAAAAGGCAAACAGAGGGTCCTGCACAAAGGAGAGGAGAGAGAAAGATGGGATTAGAGGGGAGGAAGGTGAAGGAGAACAGATCACCCAGCTTCACTTCTATGGTCACTCTGCTCTTGCAAAGTTTTTACCCTTTCTGGACTCCCACCAAGAGAAGCCCATTGGCCCACACGTGGTTTTTCAGCTGCAGGGACCTGGCAGGGCCCCTGACCCAAAGGACAGGACCACATTTGTGCCAACTCTACACACAGCACTGCAATCCCTCTGCCTGTGAGCGATGCAATGGCTGGGACATCAAATGGTGAATTGCTTTGTGATCTTTGTGATAACACAATCTGCCCCATGCCAAGAGCTGTAACTCATCTGAATCTGAGACTTAAATCCAATTCCAAAACCATCTATTTCAACCAAAAAAAAAAAAAAAAAACCACGTTATCTTTCAACATAGAGGTAATCAAATATCTGGGCTGTATTGCTGCTGATGGGTTTTACCTGATTAAATTACTACTGGGAGGATAAAAGTATTGGTAAGCTCAGAGTGTTGAAGCAGTGCAACACATAAAAATAATGTGCATCAGCACAATCCTGACAATCAAGGGGTTAATTGCAATGCTAGAATGAAACATATAAAACTAATCCCTATCTACTGTAAATTATTTGCAAATGAGTAGATAAACAAAGTAAATGGTTGTGGCATTTCCCTTTCAATAAAAAAACATGAAAACCACGTCACCAGCAATTATACAAATTAGCTGCATATTAAGTGAATGGAGTAAACAGAAAAGTGCAAAATGCAATGCATCTTTTTAAAGAGTGAAGAAACTTTGTTTCTGACTAGAGGATTGGGCAAGAGTGGAATTTGAACGGAGAAAGCCTCAGTTCTACAATTACATCAACCTTTACTGCAGCTCCACAGAGTTAAGTTATTGCCTTGGGATTGACTAAACCTTTCCCTGGAAATGGCCAGAGCATTCCGAGCTGAAGGATGATACTTTTACGGACTGCTGGTCGCTTTTAATTTCTTTATAGCACATTAAAATATAGTCACTCTTTTAGCCATTTTAACCTTGTTTGGCACAAATGGCTGCACTTGAAATTCATCGACTTAAATGGTCCATGCAAGGTATCATTAAGAATTGCTGTAGTGGACTTTTTTTTTTAACTTGCAGTGCATTTAATTATTAATGTCCCTCTATCATTTATGGCCCGTTGTTTTTCAGATCTTCCTCATCTTTCACCTTACCTGTTCAAAGAGTTACAGAAGCCAGAGCAAAGAATTCCAGATACAAAGACACTCACAGTTATCACAGACCTTGCAACAGTCCAGAGTGTCTGCACTTTTGAGTTTTGGTGATTACACAAATATCCAAGGTGAGGCTCAATAACAACCTCAGGGCAACGCTGTCATTTACACAAGACAATATGGAGCTACTATAGGCTCATACACCATTAAGTATATTTTTCATGCATATATATAGGCATTATTTTTTTATTTGTTCTTCCTTTAGGATGACCTCTGAAAATAACTGTATTTATGTTTCTTTGATCTACAGTACAACTTGAGGAACATAGGTTAGCTCACTGGTTTTCAGTAAGAAGAGGGCCTGTAACCTTCATAGATTATTAATTTTCTTAAGTTTTCCTCGAACAACTCCAGTGTTGTTAAGATTTAAATCTGTAATCTGCCAACACAGATCCCCTTTCTATAAAACCCAACAGCAGAGTGACAAGCAGGACTTGCCTTTGAAATAAAAAAGGAAAAAAAAATCCCATAAACATACCCTCATTCATCTAGCCAGTAATTGTCTTTACTATTATATTTGTCTTTATATCTGTTAAAACAATGACTTCCTTTGTAACACTGCTGAAGTAGTCAAGGACAATGTGGTTTCTTTTTCTGTACAAAAAGAGAATTTTAAGAAAAAAAACACTAAACAAAGAGTTATCTATTTATCTTTCTTGGAATCATTACCTATTAGCTATTCCTTTCAATCATTACCTATGATTTTACTGTTCTGTAAATAAAACTGGACCAGGTCTTCCAACAAACCTCTTCCCTCTGGTTGTTATTTCCCAGCTGTACATCAAAAAGTAAATTCTTTTTTCTTGTCTTGGAGTAATTTATCCCAATCCCATAAGAGCAGCCCCAACACAACATTGCTGAGCCTCACCACCATCACCTCCACCATCCAAAGGGAATAGGTGGAGCCTGGAAGTGAACCTGGAGAGAGCGGAACAGCCGTAAGCAACCGAGCTGAAGGAACAGCCAAACTGAAAACGTGTTGGAGCTCTCAAGGTGACTGAGAGCCAGGGAAGTTTAGGTTACAGGGCTATTGTAGAGGTGCCCGTAATTTTCTCAAGCTTAAGTCAGTGCTACATAAATCAATATAGAACAAAGTACTACACTTTTGAAAAAAATAAAACCCAGCAAACCAAACTCCAAAAGTTTATTCTGGAGGAAGAGCAGGGAAGAGTAGAGCTACGAGCCCAAAATTCTGCATTCTTATTAAATTAAAGCATTTATCTGAAAATATGTATTATGCATGTCCAGTCAGAAAAAAAAAAAATGTTTATTACATACTAACAAAAAACTAATGTAATTTTTCTAAGACTTGAGTTTTCTGCGAGAGTGCTGATTTATACGGATTTACACACCCCGAGAGTTTGTGTTAAGATCACAGATACATTGACTGAGTCCCATCTCACCGATTTTCTTTCCTGATCTTTGAGGAAAATTATCTGACAGGGTATCATGAAGCCCAGAGCTCCTGGTACCTAGGAATATGTTCTTCCCTTTCCCGGCCATGCTCTAAACCAATCCTAATTACCACAACATATCAATTTAGCACATTCCAGGAGAGCATTAAATGGCACAACTCAGCTTTAATACCAAAAAGCAGAAGTACAATATAAAACCAGAGGGTTCAGTGTTGTAAACTCCTTAAAGCCTTGGACACCATCTCTGGGCATAAATGGGGATCAGACACACTGAAAACTCTCCTTTGAACTTTCTAAGTTCTTTAGAACTTGTTCGTGATGCTGCTTAACAACCCAAAGAAACAACAGAATCCACTGACTCACTAAAGAAAAAAATCATGTGAATATGTTAAAAAGCAACAAAGGAGTAAAGACATTTGCAAACACTTTTTGTTGCACATCTCTGTACTTTTATGTCTTCCAATAAAGGGGTATTTCCTAGGGAAAAAAAAGATGATATAACAGTAAACTTTAAACTTCAGGAAAAACAAACTAAATCAGCTTCAACTTTCCAAATATGACATTTGGTCAGCATGAATGTGTGTCTCCATTTGAAAGAACACATGTACGGAACCACCTTAGAAATGAAGTAATGAAAGCATTTCTTTTATGTATCCTGAGATAAATTTGGATTTAGTTACCAAAAAATTAACAGAGAGTAGCAGTACCCAGTTATCCACAACAGTTCAAAACTGTGCCCATTATGTACATTTTTTTATACCTGCACAAGGGAGTATGGAAATAAAACTTGTCCACTGACTTTTTAACAAAGGCATTTTCATTTTCAGTCTCCTCTTCCTTTACAAGCCATGATTTAGCTCAGGCTGGGGAAGCATTCTAGGGAAACATCACTTCACACTTGTTCCATGGATAAATTTTCCTCCTAGACACCTCCTGTTGCCTCTACTGTTCTTTGTTTTCAGAAAGTTGTGGGAATCTTATTAGAAATGGTTTTCCAAGGAATTTGTGCAATTCATTGGGCGTATTGAATTGCAGAAAAAAAGAAAGTCTAATTCACCAGGTTTTTTTCCAGAGCCAGGAATACAGAAGCATCAGCTTCCATGGATGTACATATATATATGTGTGTGTGTGTGTGTGTGTGTGTATATTTAGGTCTGATAATTCAGTACAAGCAGAACAGAATGTATTTTCTATATAGGAAGCAAAAAAATCAAAACAAAAGTATGGAATAGCCAAGAATAGTATTAAAATTTCTGCACAGTAACAGAGAAACCAAATTTTTCAAAGTCAAATAAGAACAACTTTTACAGGATACTTTTCTTCTTATGCATTCAATGCCTTGTCCATACAGAGGTACAGTAACAATACCACAACAATAACTAGGTTTGCTAAGACCATTCATTACAGTTTTATAAGAAAATAAAGCTCTAATCCTTCATGTCCTCAGTGAAGAGCAGGTAAACTATACATTCATTGCTGGGGTTTCTTCTCTAAATAACTAATCCACACTGAATAATCAACACAGGATGGCAGTCAGCAATCCAGACCACCATCCTTCCATTTTTAATTTACAAAATTTCATTCATTTGGGCCATTATTGCTCTGTTACCTCCATTTATCTTTTCTGCCTACATCTGGTAATAAAATGTAATCACTACAATATGTTTATTTTGATTATTATATGTAAAACACACATACACACATATACATATAGATATATACACATATTTATACACTACATATTCATTACTTTACCTAACTGAAATCTTATGTCACAGACTAATCTATGACAAAATATTCCCAGGGCGTTTAAAATGCCCCTGCAAAATACTCATTATAAATGGAAAATTAACGAGGAAAGTTGCTTAAATATTGACTCCAGTTTCCCAGAGACTTGAGAGTAACATTTTTTAAGTGGATGCAAACTCATTTTGATATGTTATGGTCTTTAGCAATAAAAAAGTTACACTGTCTCTCAAAATTGCTATTAAATTAATATGCTGGTGTATTCTGAATTTTGCTACAGCACCTGACTAATACAGCAAACATTTACTCCAACTATATAACTCATAAGATTCTGTTATTCAAGTTAATTAGGCCCAGGAATGGTTACAGATATTGCTCAAGAGTGTGTGCAAAGAGAGCATGAAAACTCCAAATTTAGACAGGCCCTGTAGGAAGCGTAACCCAGATACACCTATACAAATGATAATATAAATAAATATGAAATAAATAAATAAATAAGTAAATAAATGGAAGAGTAAATGCTGGGTCAAATCCTCCAAGAAAGAAAAAATGTCAGATAGGAGAAGGAAGAAAGTGGGGATTTTCTGGTTTTGATCCTAGGTCTTCAAGCTGTACACATCATCAAGAAATGCTGCAAACTGCAGTAGAATAAACTTAATAACTTATTTTGATTTTAAAACAGGAACTCTAATGGCACAATGGTTTCTTGTTAAATTACTGGGCAATTAGTAAGTCTAATTGTACTATATTCCAACTTTGGGAAAAATAATACAGCATAATCTCAAAAGATAGTAAAGTAAACTTAGACCCCAATGAAGGACATTATTAACTCCACACTCTCTGGGAACAACCACATATCTTTCCCTTTGTTTTTTTCTTCTGTTTTTGAGGTGCCAGTGGCATCAGGGATTTCCTATGTGCTGAATTCTCCCAGTTCTACAGAAAGTCCAATTCCCACTCACTCTTTCGTATTTCCAAAAGGACAAGAGGCAGAAGAGCTGCTGCATCACTTGTACTAAAATCATTTCTAGTCCACAAGACATTTCAATCAAATTAACTTTCTCATTATACTTGAAATATATAAAAAACAAGCAAGCCAGGCAATGAGATCATCAACCCTTTTCCTGTTCCACAAACTCACATGAAAACTTCTCCATTTTCCTCAGTTCTCATCTAAATTTTTTTGTTGCTGCTGAAATGCGTTTCTGGGGCAGGGGGAACACATGATAGTTCATGTCCTTTGGTCAAAATGTGAGATTATTTTCACTGCCAGGGAGATTACTTACAGATATATAAATACTGTATTTTTTGCTTCAGTCATCCAAAACACTGACGATTGATCTGGTATGAATCAACGATGACAAATACCAAATTTCATGTTTCCTTCTCAAAAAATTATGGTTCAGATTATGTAGCACACAGAACATCTCAATTTAGCATTACTTGAGAATATCAGAAAACAGAATTTGGGAAACGTGATTTGTCTTCTTCCACTGACACTAACAGGAGTTCTTTAAACAAAGCACTACAGAACATTTCCTTTCTCTTGATTCAACTCTTAATCCAAAGTTAACTATTGGGTTTCGTACATTATAATCCAACAAGGGTGTTACAATCAAGCCCATTTTTTGTGTGTGTGTGGGAGGGGGTACAAGGAGTGAGCTTGGGGCTGAGTTTATATAAAGGAGAGCTGAGAAGTTTTCTGGTGAAAGACTCTGTTGATAAATGGTGGTTAGGAGAAGAAAATTGGTTATTCAATGAACAAAGTGGTGTGTAATTTATTTTACTTCATTAGATGCTGAATTCTTCAAACACTGCTAGGAATTAGAATGCTTTGAAACTAATTATTGTAAGTACATTTAATCATAGCTTTGAAGTTACTTTCAACATAGCATGTTCTTTTTGATTAAATTATATCTTTCTGCCACCCCACTACAAGTACCCAGTTCAAGGGCGGAAGAGGAGAAAAAAAAAAAAAAAAACCCTTTCAAAAGTCATAAATAAAAACAACAATAATTTTGCTCTGTTTTTTTCTGAAATATTTCCCCAACCTCCTATTGCTATGAGTGTGCCAGTTCCTGCAGAAACTTGAGTACAATTTTGAATACATTAAAATTATCATAAAATTAAACAATTATGTTATTATATATGGTACAAATAATTTCAAGCAGAGAAGCAGAATAGCAGGGAGCACAATGATGAACTAAAATGCACTTGCAAGGTGCATGGATTTTTTTGAGCAAAGATTAAAGGAGTTCAATACACCCTCTCTCACCCTCACGTCTTTGTACATATAGTACTGGTAATTCAAGCTCTCAGATATGCGATATTTCTCTTTATCATGATAAATGATGGCTGAAAGGAGCAATTTTGGTTCAAGCCTGCCTCCTGCTTGAAAGAAAATTTTGGTTCAGTGATTTAAGCAAGGCAAGCACCATGAATCTCCTCCCTATTCCCAAGCTTGACTTGGACACGAGCAACTGGAAATTGGATCAGTCCGAGGAAAGAACACAAATGTGTCTTCAAAGAGCTTTGCTGATCTCAGTGATTCCCAGTCACCTTCCTTATTTTCAAATGTGCATCTTGTACCTCAGTGATTTCACTGAATTTCAATTGGTTCTGTACAGCTCTAAGTGAAGACAAAGAATGTTTTTATACTCTTCTGAGTATTTTTTCTCTTTTCTTTTGCAACGTAAAGCACCAATACAATAATGCAGGAATATGCATTACTTTAAGTAAGTCCCACACCTGGAAGTGCTCAAGGCCAGGTTGGATGGGGCTTGGAGCAACCTGGGATAGTGGAAGGTGTCCCTGCCATGGGGTGGCACTGGATGACATTTAAGGTCTCTCTGCAGAGAGTTACAAAATTAAAATACAACCTTTAATAGCCAAAAAAAGTCCCACAGAAACAGAGAAACGAGAGTAGAAATCCATGGGCTAATTTGTCTTACTTTTGTAATAGGAAATAGTAACAAAGCTGTTTCGGTAGATCACCAGAACTGAAAACAATAGGAAGGAAGTGGGAAAAGGCAAACCATAGCCTGGAGTCAGGAGCTTGTGAGGGCAATTAGAAATTTCTAGAGAAAAAGTAGGTTAAGGAGGTAAAATAAGCAGCAATACTTTAGCTGATCAAATAGAGATGTAGCAATATACAAATAACGAGATATCAAAGGGAAATAAAAGAACATGTACTGAGTATTATCATCAACACTGGAGAACAAAAGAATGAGAGAATATCTCTTTCTTCTTCAACTCCAAAGCACAGTTTCCAACAAATAATTGCAGCCTATTCCCAAAATGTCACCCAAGTAAAAGAAAACCAAAACAACACCTTAATGGCACAAAGCAGTGGTTCTGCTTGTTCTTTTTTACTTTCTTTCTTAATGACATATTCCATCAGTTCTGAATTTGTCAGAAACAGTGATTAGAGGAAGAAAAAAAACCTCTTTTGTTATCATCTACCTTAAACTTCAAAGCAGCAGGGACACTGAGTGAAACACAACTCTATCAAAGTGAGCACTTACAATTCTTAAGTTTGAAATTTATAAATTTACAAGGCTTTCCTAGTTATGCTGCTCAGAACTATCACAGAAAAGCACATCACAGAAACTGTAAATATTTGGAGGCATGTCATTCTATTTTGCCTCAATCTGAGGGCTTCAGTGAACGCAGCGTATCAGGAGTTGGGGTAAAAGAGAAAACCCCAAACATTTTCCCTGCCTGCCTCAACAGAGAAAGACTCATTAAATGTTATTAGGTATCACTCACTTACTTGGTGGCATTCATTAACTTCAAGCATTGGCCAAACAATTCATATCTACTTTTTATGCAGGGAATTTTCTTTAGAAATATCCCACATCCCTACCCATCCTGGCTTTTCCCTCTTAACATCATGTTCAGCCTATCTTTGAAAATCCAGATCACCAGCATCTGAAATCATGGCTTAATCTGTATTGCACAGGATGTTGATAAACCATTCTGAGCTTCCCAATCAATAAATTTCTGTTGTGTAACTAAACTGCTGGATAATTTCTAAGTAAAATGAAAGACTCCCTAATATTTGAGCGCCCTGAAACTGCAGAAGATTCTGTGCTGAGTTTGTGTGGAAAACAGGAAATATCTCTGCCACAAATACCAAAACCTAATTGCTAAGTAAAAAGTAATTTGAACTCTGTTTGTTGTGGGCCATAGCATTAGCAATATTATCTTAATAAAATTTGAATTCTTAAGACTTTGATACTTGTAAGTTCTAAAACAGCAATACATGGCTTTTATTGTGGCCATGCTCAGCTTCTACAGCAGCAATACTGAGGTAAAATATGGCACACTACACAAATCCGCATTATATGGGTTTCTGATTTCTTTTTTAGTTAACTAAAGGTTCTTTACATTTACAATGTCAACTCCTCAAATGTACCAGCTTTACATCGCTAAATGAAGCGATTGTGAATTTGTAAATCACAGTCAGGTTCAACACAAAACAGAATTTAGGAAATTTATGGTTATACCTGGGCATTTTTCTTAAAGCCTCTATAAATACATTCTCTTCAATTAGCTTTGTTTCCCTTGGATTATTGTGCAGGAAAACAGGATGAGCTTTCTGGACTGACTTACTGGAGTCTTGCTCTCTTAAAGCTTGTGATGCTGTCATTTAAACATTTCCACACAAGATAACAAAAAAAGCAGACAGAGCTGTAATTATGCAAATGTGTAAACTCAGTGACAATGAACTACCAGGGTCCAAAACAATTCCAGAACAAAGAGGAAGGGAACAGTAGGAAGCTGGACTCCTTTTGAGTTCTAATCTACAGCCAAATAAATGACAATTTATAAACAACACAATAAGGGGTTTAATAGTTGGGGTCATTTTCAATGCATATATACCAATGCATGTAAAAAATACAAGAAGAACCCCAAAACCCGTGAATCTTGTAAAGGCATATATATAATGTTTCCTACAATTATTACCTAATAATAATAATATAATGATAAATTTATATTATGATATTATTATTATTATTACTACTACTATTTCTACTACCATTGCTCTCAGATTCAAAATTCTCTAAATTTCTGATCTGAATTTTCTTCTTCATTCCTTATTAACTGTAAGGCTTCCTTCAATATTTTGCAAATTCTAAGTCATCACATTTCATATATCAATCAGCACTGTTATAGTCAGAGGTTTCATTTCCCACCATAATTATGATTTGACTGCAAATCTACATAACTAATCTTGCAGAGACTTGTCAATACATAAATAAAAGTAACAGAAGAGACCTCTAGTGAAAAGAAAAAAGATAAAAAAGAAGAGTATGCAAAATATTTAAATTCTTATTCTAGGAGGAATTCATTTTTAATTTAAAAATATTTTTTGTTAATCTATCACATACTTTAATATTCAATTTGCTCTACCAAATGGCATCATGTAGAGCAAAAGTCACCATGCTAGGAAGCTTGTCAGTTCAGTCTTTTACTGACACTGGAAAGAAAATCATCTTTAAAATATTAAATACAGCTGTGGGTTTTAGTCCCACAGTAACTTCATGACTGTGACCTTCATAAAAGACTTGGCAATCTCACAGTCATAGAACTCATCCAGGATATTACGGAGAGCCATTGAAGGTCAGCACTGAATTGCTCCGATTAAATTCAAAATACAAAATCAGATTTTCACTGTGCATTTTCTTGTCCTTTCATAATTTAAATTCTCTTTGGTAATTAAAGAATACAAAAAATGCCTTAAGAGAGAGATTATCCTGCGGTGACCACTGCAGGTAGTTTACAATGCAGCTTATTTTACAACAGTGATGTTCTGAATAGGAATGCAATGACAAGAGAAAGGATAAAAAGAACAACCAGCAAAACATGATAAAACTGTTCATCCTGCTCCTAATTTGTCATCTGGGAGATGTCAAACTGACCATGACCAGGCACCTACAGAAAACTGAGGGATAATTTGGTATGTGATGGAAAAATAAAGAGATTTGGAGGAATCAGAAGAACCACAATTATTTAGAATTCCTAGATCCTTTTAGGGCTTTACCACATCTTACCTCACTCCGGAAATATCAGAGAAGGGATTGTGGGTATGAAGTGGTTTCAAACCTACAAATGTGTCCCACTTCCATCCTTAGTGCCTTCATGGAGCTGTTTTCACAGCAATCTCAGGAACCAAGATCCTTAGGGGGACCAACCAGCATGGGATGACACCAATGCAAAGAGTCATGGAATGGTTTGGGTTGGAAAGGACCATAAGGACCATCCCATGCCACCCCTGCCCTGTGCAGGGACACCTTCCACTATCCCAGGTTGCTCCAAGCCCCATCCAACCTGGCCTTGGACACTTTCTGGGATGGGGGCAGCCACAGCTTCTCTGGGCACCCTGTGCCAGGGCCTCCCCACCCTCACAGGGAAGAATTTCTTCCCAATATCTAATCTAAATCTATCTTCTTTCAGTTTAGTGAACCAGCAGCCCAGTGGTTAAGCAAAAAAAATCTAAACCTTGCAAAACATAAATAATATTCACTTGTGTTCCTAACATTTTATATCATGGTCAAATTTGAAAGTAAAATTGAGCAACAAGTACCATCATTTATGAAAAGTAATGTTTTCTTTCTAATACCTAATTGTCACTCACCAGTCTACCACACCCAGCAAAAAAAAAAAAAAAAATCGAAGTGAAAGAGATCGAGATCAGCTGGCAAGAGCTGATGGTTTACCATAGTACCTATCATGGTTTTGCAGGATTTTTCAAAAAAAGGGAAAATCAGAAATAAGCCAATTGCTACTGTTCATTCTCCTCATCATTATTTCTACTGACTGATTCTTTTTCAACTCTCACGTGCAGGGAAAAAACCACCCCCTTCACTGCAAAGAAGCAGCACTTTGCAGACTTACAAGAGCCTCCTATTTCTACAAAAAACACCAAAATACTTCCCACAGCAAATGTTCGAACACTGTCTACAATGCCCTCACTTTACCAGATGGGCTGTTTGTAGTAGAGCAGAGGGGAAGGAAGGAAAGGAATTCCACCAAAGAACAAACCACGGTGTTTGTGGGACCGGCTCCTCAGCCATGCCCCAGGTAACACACACAACCCTCCTGTTCTAGAACATTCAGTATTTTTCAGAACAGATTTTGCCATTATTTCTGGGACATGTTTCTGTGGGAGTAAGAATCACAGGGAATCTCTGGTCTACTGCTGTCAACAGTTTTCATGCACAAAGAACATACTGATCTGCACTTTCAGTCTAGCCTGGTAGCTAATATCTAATACCTAGCTGTGACTATTCAGGTACATTATCTAATAATGACCAGGATTTAAGGTAACACTCCTCATTTTTAAGACTAATGCAAAAAAAAAAAAAAAAGTCAATATGTCATTTTTTAGACTCTGAAGTTTAGACCCAAAATACTGCTCACCTGGGGATGGTTCTTCTGCTTCCAAGTGCTCCCCACACAGCAGCATCCAAGCTGCCAACACACTAATAGCCATTTGTGCCTCCTAAAAATGACTCACATGATCCCAACACACTCTGTCACACGCAGACAACTTAAAGAATGCTTCTCCATAAGCTTTTGGTGCATCCCCTGCAAAGTGTAATCACTCAAAACACACCCAACTTTGACGTTATTCAGAGTCCGTATATTTGGCTGAGTCTGTGAGTCTGTCCCAGAGCCCTCCTCACCTCCACTGCCTCAGCCTCCTTACACACCTCATAGGCTACACACAGAGAATTCCCAGTCTTCCCAAGGTGGAATAGGCCAAGGGACCTGCAGAAGAGACTCCAAACTGCCTAAGTGGACTGCAGATCAAATGTCTCCCAAAAAGGGACATTCAGTGGTGCCCAGTGTCTGGAACAAGCATCATTTGTGGAAGAAAAACAAAGTCCTGTGATGTTGTAAGTGGGGATAGAGACTGCAGCTATCTAGGGCACAACAACTTCAATTCTTGGCAAATGCAAACCACCTTGGGAATGCTCCATGAGCTCAAGCAAGAGACAAGCCAGCATAGTACTACTAAAAATAGTATTTTCAGAGCCCTGACATCCTTTGACAACTTAGGAACTATCCGATTTCATTTCTGAGGCTGCCTAAAGTACTCTAAAACTTACTTTTTAAAGGAAACACAGCAAGAGAACTTCAGGATTATTGTGATATGTCTTGAGCTGCTTCACATCTCACCACCCAAGCAGATCAACCATTTAAAGACACAAGTAACTACGATTTAAAAATCAAATGTTCAATTATGTTGTCTCTTATCTACTATAATAAGAAAATTTGATTTGTTTGTCCAAAGATGTTTTTCAAAGCACAGCCTGAAAGTACAAAATAACATCAGGTCACTCTTCAGGCTTTCACCCCACACTGTGTGCTGCTGTCAGAAGAAAATTATAATGCTTTAAAAAGGAGTTTAAGGAAAAGCCTAGAATCGTGTCTGACACAAACTCGACTCCAGAACAAGCAGTCTATGACAGGGTTTTTTTCAGGTTTTAGCTCTACCTCATTAATAGGAAAAGTTCAACTAATTGGAAAGTCAAACTTCCTACTTTCCTTGCTTTACCTATTCCCTTTCTAATTAATTTCTACACTTTCTCTACATTTCTCTTTGCATTACTTAAGATGGCAAAATGATGTCTGTGACTGGACAAGTGTCTTTCCTAATATACCATATGGTGAGATACCTCATCGTTTGACAATATTTAACAAGAAAATATCTGCTCATTTCTGCAAATCCCCTGTTGCCCAAGCCCTTGATTAGACAGCATTTCTGTAAAATTCAGCTATCTAATTAGCTTTTTTGATTATTTGAAATAAAATTAAGTCTCCGAAATTGTTAAATCACCATGTACTTCTCCACCACATTGATTTGCTGCAAGTGGAGAAAACCTCAGTACTTCTCACCTGAACACTTCTCATCACACAGAAAGAATGACAAATCCATGGCTCTGCACCAGTTTGCCCAAGTCAAAACACCAGTGACAACTCGTGATGAGTGGTCCAGACCCTGTTTGAGGAAAGGGGTGAAAGGAGATTCCTGTCCCATTTGGATTAGGGACAGATTGGAGCCAGGGTCACCTGCACCCTCAGATCTTTACTCTTCCCCCTCACAGAGGTGCACACTTTGGGGACAGTGATTCCACCTCTTCCCTGGGGAGCCTGTTCCAGTGCTCAACCACTCTTCCAGCAAAGAAATTTTTTCCTAATATCCAACCTTCTGGATCACCTGGAGGCGATTTCCCCTCGTCCTCTCAATTTCTTATCTTCATGCATGCCTGAAACTCAAGGCACTACATCATGTAATCACTGGAAGAGCTTTCATCCCTTCATGTCATCATCTTAGCAGCCACAGAACACCCCAGGGAATTCCATTCACATGATGGAATATTTCCTTTTTTAGCAAAAGGGGGATAAAAGATGGTCTGTTCCACATAATCCCATTTTGCTCTTCCATATTAAAATTCTGTTGGACTCACTCCTACTCATGATTAATCTCATTATTTTTCAATTAATTTGGGAAGACCAGCAACTCATTTTACACTACCATAATTATTTCTTTAATGCCAGCCAAAGCAAATTACCTTAATACATAACAAATTAACATACGATGGCTCATATTAAAGGTTTTTCCCCTTAAAAAAGGACACATGGATTAAGGAAATGTCAGCAACGTACCTAATGCTGCAAATGAGTGCAGGAGAAATGGAATACATGTCAAATCCACAAACTTATTTTCCCCATCATCACATCCCATTAAACTTCTGGCTGTAACTTTATTACT
The DNA here is from genome assembly GCF_020740725.1 of Corvus hawaiiensis. Taxonomy (NCBI): domain Eukaryota; kingdom Metazoa; phylum Chordata; class Aves; order Passeriformes; family Corvidae; genus Corvus; species Corvus hawaiiensis. The sequence continues at coordinate 4,259,956 of NC_063217.1, read as the reverse complement.
CTTCCTCATTTTTTTCTCAGGCATCCACTTCTTATTTTGATCCTCTGTTTCTTGTTAAAATGGCAGTAATGTTTTACAGAAATAGCCTAAAATTAAGGCATTGTGCTTATTGCTGCTAGTTTTCAATTCCTTCCTCAACACCCTTTCCCAACATTATAATTGGAAAATCTAATTTCAAGAGCAATTAGCAAGTTGTATTAAAAACAAATTAAACCAACTCACCCTGATATGTCAATATTATTCAGCTGTAGCTAACTGATCCAAAGGTCACTCAAAAATAACAAACTGCGTGACACCAGCATAAACTTTGCAAGTTGCATTTCAGTGCTGCTGTTGGGGGCTGTGAATAACAAATAACAGTAACAAAGTAGATCCCCTCAGTGGATGCCCACCACTCCAGTCTAGGACCATTTTCTCTAATTTTAAACCAATTTTAGGAAAATAAATTAGCAAAATGCTTGGCTGAAACAAGCTCTTGAACAGGCCACCCTCAGAAGGGGTGGAGTCACCATCCCTGGAAGTGTTCAAAGAAATAAAGCCGAATTGGAGCTTCACAACATGATTTAGTGGCCATGGTGGTACTTGGTCAAGGTTGGACTTGATCATGGAGATCTTTTCCAACCTTAATGATTCTGTAAAGATTTGAATCTGATCTCATTCTTTTCAGCTTTGAGAAGATGCAAAGCAGTTCCCAAACTGTCCACCTAAATTTAACACACTGCACTGCATGACTTACCACAACATCTGCCTTCAAATATATTATTCAGCTGAATATGAGCATTGCCTCCACGTTTTTTAATCAACTGATTAAATTGCACCAAGTTTCTAAACATTATATGTAAAATGACAGGTTAAAAAGAAAACCATATACACAATGTAGGAACAGAGTATTCCCTCTTTAAGAACAAAGTGGTGAAGCTAAATATACACTTGAGGGTTTAGCATCTCTTGAGAGATGAGTAGATGCAGCAGCTCAGGTTCTAAACAAAGAAAATGGTCAGTAAGAGATGGTTATTTTGAAGCTTGGCCAGTAATCAATAAATTAGGAGATCTAAAATAGGATAATCAGGTTGGACATTTAAAATGAACAACAATAATTACTACTTCATACAGTATCTAATTAAATTCAGAACCTCATTGTTGCAGGGAAGCTCAAACATATGAGTGGGTTCAATAAGTCTTTAGCAAAAATAGTGGATTATGGGTCCACAGATGGCTATTAAAGCAGCAATTCAGATGCTAATTTCAACTCTAGAAGTTTCTAAATCACAGCCTGTGGAAGCCTGGAAGATACAGCAGGGAAAAGCTCAGGCCACACTTTTCATGCTCCTTGTACTCTTTGTTAAACAACTCTTACTAGACAGGGAGCTGAAGGTCTCATCTGACCCACTCTAGCTGTGTCCTGGTCTTATTTATTCCTTGCATGAGTTTCTCTCTTAAAAATAAATCTGCTTCAAAAGAACTTGGCTTTTGTTTTCATCTTTGAGTTAGCAGATGAGCAAACATTTGCTGCTTTATTTGACAGGTGGATACAAACTTCAGTATTTCCCCAAAATTTTCAAGCGCAGACTTGTTTGTCCCTGTGGGACACTCCTGGGTCATGTGCTGCTGTATTCTAAGAGACCTAAAGATCATTTGAGATGGAAATGTCTTTCTAAATGTTGGAACTGCTACAGAAAATATCTGCAGGTGGTGCTGGTAAAAGTTCTAACAAAATCACATTTGTTTAAGGAATTAAACCATTATATGAACAAAATACTTTTTTTCAAGAGAAGATAACAATCAAAACACAATTTTCTATGAGTAAATTTTTTAATATCGTAAAATTTCAGTACTTTATCTGTGTGATTAAATTCCCTGGTTAAGATGGCAAAATAATTACTAATCAAGCCCGGGAAAGTGCTTTTTTCTGCATGCATACTCCTGTGACAAAGTACAATATTTCACTGAATTTTGGAGAAGATTACCACCTACCAGAAAAGGGATATAAAATGCAGTAAATCAAATTACAAGCAATAACACTGACTTTGGAGGTTTTTATTTCATATTTTCATATTTTATTTTAGTTTTGTAGTGACAGCTTTTTTAAATGCAATTGTGTTCTTTGAACATAATAACAACAACACCTGGCACTTAGAAATTAAATTATGTGTGAATTCTTTTGAAAATAACAATGATTTGATTCACAGGCATCAAGTGGAAACTACCAGTCACAACATGACAGTGAAGAGAAAAATGTTTAACCAGAGAAACAGAGTTATGGTATTTGACTCCAAAACTGGGATGGGGTAGATTCATCTACCCAGGTGTTTCCTTACAGATAAAACTCCATAGAAAAATGATTCAGGAACTCCTTTTTCGTTCCTTTTTCTCAAGGTCCTCTCCTCTCACACAGCTTTCCACCGATTTTTTTCTCAGCTCTAACACAAGAGTCTTGCTTTACACCCAAGAATAACATGAATTTTATCTTGCGGTCAGTTTGGCAAAGTAACACTGAGCCTGTTCTACCACTTCTTTGGTGCTGGGACTTTGTCACTTCAAGGGCACAAGGAAATTCTTTGGGTTTGATAAGATTTTTCGAATTAATCTTGAGACTGGCGAATTGGAGACCTCACATTTTCAATAAGTTTGAAGTTGATGTATACTAGTAAAACTACAGAGGGAAGTTAGCTCTTATTCCATATATAAGAATTTAGCTGACAAAAATTCAGTAATATGAGCAAGAGATTTCCCAATTATCAGCCCAACTCAACAAATAATTGCATGACGATTAGTACCAATAAATCATGCAGGCTGCTTCAAAAATTTTACAGTATTAAAAAATGATGACGAACATAAAAAGTAGAGACAAAAATTGCTACGAAGTTCTGCTCCATTGTTTGGTTTGCTTCCTGACAGCTCTATCTCCATGCTCTCACTCCCTTTTCCTGTCTTCATTTTTGAATATCTTTAAGGTTCAATTCAAAGTCCATTACTTTTCCATTCTTTCTCTAACTTTTTGGGAATTTAGATATAATAAAGACAGTGAAGCAGAAGGATGTATAGGAATCCTTCTGACTAAAGAGAGGAAAGCCTCTCTTAGGCCTCTAACTTAGAAGAAAGTCCATTTCAAAGAATGTATCTTAAGTATTATCAGTATGGATGCTTTCTATGCTGGGGAGACGTAAACTGTGGGAAACCAAAGAATGAGAGAGATGAAGAACAGGTATTTTAGAAGACAAAAGGGTACAAAAATAGTCAAAGCACAAAACAAGTAATAAACATCAGGTTCCGAAAGCAACAGAGGAAAGAAAAGAATGAGGACTCAAGCAAGATGTTTCAGTGAAGAAAAGACCACAGCTAACCTTTTCATTTAAAATGTGAAGTACATACAGACAACAGAATGTGCATCCTGGTCTTTCAACACTTTCAAAAATACCTAATAAAAGAACCTTGAACAAGTTACAAGCTGCACTTGTGAAATCTGAAGCTTCATTTTGAAGACTAAGCAAAGACATAGGCAAAATTTGTTGAAATGCATTACTTGTCTGCTCCTTCTGAACACTGTAATTGTGCTTACTCTGTATTCCTGCATGCAACATTGAATCCCTCAGTCTGCTGCCAGGTTTTCATCCCATATTGTGTATTATTGAAATGTAAATCTGCTGAATGCGCCCCAGCGTGATTTTAATCATATTATAGACAATGTTCCAAGCTGATGTAATCAAATGCCTTTAATTATGGCAATCAAATATATTACCAGTTTACTATTGCTAACCCATATTGGGTACACGGAACAGCCTGGAATAGCAGGGTCTGCTATTTATACATGACTTGGTTCAACCTTATGGCAAAACATCTCGTTCAGTTTAGGTGCAAATATTTTCACAGAATCATGGAATGCCAGGCTGGAAGGGGCCTCAAGGATCATCTGGTCCAGCCTTTCTTGGCCAAAGCACAGTCTAGTCAAGATGGCCCAGAACCCAGTCCAGCTGTATCTTAAATGTGTCCAGCCCTGGGGAATCTACCACTTTCCTGGGAAGATTATTCCAATGGCTGTTCCCATTGGGAAAAATTTCCCTCTTGTGTCTAATTAGAATCTCCCCATCAGTGACATGTAACCACTACCCCTCATATTTTTCACCAGCACTTTGGACCCTGTTCCGCCAGTGTGAAGCCCACTTCACTGATCCAGTCAGCCTGGTGCCAAAAAACTCCCCTTGTCTCTTCCACTGCAGGTGGATTCCACCCCTCCAGTCTCTCTTTACTGATTACCTTAGAATAAAAACTACTTTAATGGAAATGTAAGCTTTATATAAATTTCATCCAAAAAAAAAAAAAAAAAAAAAAGAGATGGGTTGTTTTACAGAAAATGCACAAAACAAAGTTACTTATTTATCACAGATTCCCATTACGGACAGAGGGAAAGGACCCCTGGAAAAGACTAAGGTTGCCCAAAGAGACCATGGAGTTCACCCTTGGAGATAGTGTGAAAGGACAAGGCCCTGAGCAACCTCATCATACACTGAAGGCAGTTTTGCTTTGAGCAGACTTGATCAGATACCATCCACTGGTTCCTTCCATCAAAAGGTATTCTCTGATTGCGTATTAGCACAGTAATGGCAGTTCATAAACTCCAGTTCTATGTTCTAATGTTGGGAAAAAATCTCTAATTCTGCTATTGAGAATAAAATTCACAGTAAGAACTACTAGGAGATCATTAAGTTTCCTTGTTACGTACATTAAGTTTGATTATCCAAATAAATTTCAATTTCTTACTAATCAGACAATCTTTGCAGCACAATACAACAAGAAGATGCCATAGTTACACAAGTGAATCAGTTTGAGGGGGCTGTGAGAGCTGTCATGATATTAGGAATTCTATTTGGGGAAGTAATTATCCACACACGATGCAAATGATCAATCACTGTGAAGTTAGTAACAAATGTGGGGTTTACATGCCTCATTAGTATCCATGATACAGAGACACACACACTACAGAAAGTTTCTTTGTCACTGACAGTCACAAGTACTGCAATATGTTTTTCCTTGACTTAAACAGATAGGAGTTCTGTGGAAGAAGACAACATCCTCTTCTTTTATCCCGAAATAGCGCCAGGAGTCAGGATTCTTTTGTTGGTGCAGGCTATAAAATGAGAGGGCTCATCACCTGTGCTGCTCTCAGAAAAACTGAAGTATTAGGAAGGTAACTACTCCTTCAGCCAGCATGGAATAACAGCCAGATCTGGCAGGAAAACTCCAAACGCAGGGTGTTATAAGCACTGGAATATTCACAGGATAAGATCAGCACCCAGTGCTGGGTATTTTTTGCATTTCAAAGCCAGGAAGGGGATTCATTGACAATACTGACATCAAAGGCTGAGTCACTGAGAGGACTCACTCACTGACAAGGAGCTTTAAATACTTTTCCCTGCTGCATTAAACTCTGAGGCTGCACAGTCTGAGAGATCACAGGTCATGAAAAGGCTGAAATTTAAAGAGATTGGGACAAATCTTGGGATACCAGCACCTGAATCTAGAAATAGCAAGGTTACTGCAGGAGCAGGTCTCTTCTTAGCACAACCAAACTCCAGTCTTTAGAGATTATCTTGTTTGTTATTAAAGTACCTATCTAATTACAAAGGCAGCTGTATTTCCCTGTAATGACCCTGATTAATGATGTGAATTGACCTCAACTGACTACTTATTTTTGCAATTATCTTTTAAGTGTGATAATGGGTATGTAAATGTTGCATCTGAACACAAAGCACCTCTTCCAGATCCAGAACAAGTTTCTCCATCAGACATTAGATTCATGTTTTTCTTGAGATGGTCTTCTGGTGTTTTTTTGCCAACTGCTGGCTATATCAACATGAGTAAGTAGCAAAGTGTCACAGCACCAGGAGAAACTGAGACAAAGCCAAGATTTTACAGGGCTCATGAAATCCTGAATTAACTAAACAAGAACTGTCAAGACCAGAGTCAGAATTTTAAAATGGGGGATTTGAAATCCTAACTTCTTATTTTTGAGCAGTTAAAATTTGTCCAAATAAAAGTAAATATAACAGCAAGCTTATAATTAATAATATCAGAAAAAATATCACCACCTTGATACTTATGAGTTGGACACCCATAAACTTTATTAAAAATTGATCAGAGGTTAGAACTGTCCTTAAAAAGGCATATTAGCCCTTCAAAGCCCTGAAAAAACAAAATCCCAGTTTAGATCCATGTTCCAAAGCTCGATTTGGAGTTGTACGCCGGGAAAAATTAGATATTGATTCTGGACTTCTATTCTCACATCCAAGAAGGAACATTGCTACCAGTGCTGAAGATGCTACCTGATGTGTGTATGTTAGAAAATTACAAAAGCAATGATGAAAGACAGTAGCCAAAAATACAATCTTAGGAGTTCAACAGCTTATGAAAGAATGTGCACTACCTCAAGGCAGGATTTTTGTGCTAAAAGGCAAAGTCTATCAACACAAAATTTTGGCATTTCCAAGCTATCATTTGGCATTTCTTAATTCCCAGGTGACACTGCCTCTCAGAATGTTGTCTGCTGAAATATGTGTAACAAAAAACCTAGGACCGGGTTACCTAAACATGTACTTGGAAAAGTAAGAAAAAGAAGTGTCACAATTTTTTATAAATACCACAAGACAAATGAAAGATGAAATTAAGTTAAATAAAGGGTCACAAATTAAAGCCTCTGCAACCACAAGACTATCACCAACCAAGTAGGTGCAGTATAAGCTTCCAACTTAGGAAAAAATCACCCTGAGAAGGGAGAGTGGACCAGAGATCAGCAGTGGAGAGAAATTCCTTCCAGATTTCTCAGGTGGAGCTGCTTTGGTTATAAAGCATCTTTGACTTCAAAACACAGAACAAGTCAGATAATATCAGAGAATTAATGAAGAACACAATCACTGATCACTCAACGTATTACAGAATCACAGAATGGTTTGGATTGGAAGGGACATCAAAGATCATCCAGTTCCATCCTTCTGCCCTGAGGAGTGTCCTGGGTTGCAGTGTATTCTATCACCATCCTCATGAGCTGTTGAAACCAGGTGGGGCAGTGTTTCCTTGCCTCCTCCCCCCAGACTATCTTTCTGTTAATGGCCCATCATTGTCCTGCCTCATGACTCAGAGATAACTCCCTCCGGACCATCTTCTGTTAATGAGCCTAATCAACACTTGGCCTCATGACTCATTACCCCATTGTGAGATGCTCCACCCAGAGGGAGGAACCAAGCATCCCATCCCGGATATAATCTGAGATTCTGAACACCAGAGCCAACCTTTTCCCTGGATTTCCAGAGGACAGGAGCTACATAGACACTACTGGACCTTCTGAGGAAGAGCAGACCCTTTCTACAGGATCACTGCTTTGACAGAACCACATCCACCACTTCAGGAGGACTGCAGCCACCATTCTACCAGACTGCTACCACCACCCTGACTGACAGGGTGTCAGGTTGTATCCTGACTCTGTCAGTTTAACCCAGTGTTTTCTGCCTTTATTTTGTTTTTCCCTTTATTTCCCTATTAAATTGTCATTTTTACTTGGTGCCTTCCACTAGTTTGTTTTCAAACTAGTACAGGCAGGAACACCTTCCACTATCCCAGGTTGCTTCAAGCCCTGTCCAGCCTGTCCTTGGACACTTCAGGGATGGGGCAGTGACAGCTTCTATGGGCAGCCTGTGCTAGGGCCTATTTCTCTTTGGTAGAAGAAAGCAGGAGACAAATTGCATTGAAATGCACCAAGGAACGATATAAATGTTGAGGAGACGTATACTTAATACATATTTTAGGCTTTCAAATATTTTCTTCGCTAGCTATTTCCTCTAATGTTTAACTTGCTATTTGCTAAAGCACTCCAATATTTGCAGTGTGTCTCAGAAACCTCATTAATCAGCTCCTAAAAGCACTAAGCCAATTAGTATGTGTGGCACCCACCAGAGGAGAGCTCTGAACTGTGATGTTGTTACCTACTTCTGTAATAAACTGCTGTCATCATCATTACTCCTGACAGTGACCCAGTGCAGATGTTTTACAACACACTGGTAAAACACCAGGTTTCAAAACTGCCATCTTTTTATGAAATTATTTCTTCAAGATCCAATTAAAATTAAAAAAAAAAAATATTGAAGTTCAGTAAGTTGATAAATGAGTTTCTCAAATTTAAAACTCTGTGTTGTTTTCCTCTCCTCACTAGAACCAGCTAATATAAAGAGAAACCTCATATTTTCCCAGTAAGGTATCTCTTTAAATCTTGTTTTAACAAGCTGCATTGACACACAGGAGATTCATATGCAGCATATCAAAAGAAGAATTCCTCTGTTTTGCTCTTTGTGTGTGTGCGTGTTTGATATAAAAATTAAGGGAAAAAAAACCTCCTAAAGCTTTAAAGAGGATGATTCACCACCAAGATTTAATTCATTGAAAGGAAAAGACTACAATGCCTTTTGAAATAAAAGCAAGAATACTAACACCAAATCTTAGTTCTACAGAGAAACAGAATTTATGCAACACACGGCTCAATATCCACAGGTTACTTACATTATTCACAACTAGTAGCAGCCTACACTCCCATCATAAATTGCAATAAAGCTTTTCTTTATGAGAACATCTCCTTTCATCTCCAACTAAGAATGTAAAAATATACTACCCTACCTAAAATATGAATTGCATCACTTCTAAAAATATACTGGTATCTATATGTGTCCCTTCACTGGAGGAATTTTTAGCGCTATAACCAGGCAGTATCCCAACAGCTCTTTCAAGAATTAGCAGGAAGAAGAAAGGGGCTAAAATATCTGTTTCACTTGGGTCAGGCAGCCTCACTTAGCATCGTATGGTTTCTACAGGCTGCCAGGCAATACCACTGTCTGGCAATTCTTATCTCCACTTTCTAAATTTCTGAAATTCAAGGAGCAGAACAGCAGAAAACATGCATTAATGAGCCCAGCATTCCCCTTTGGGTACCTTCCTCCCATATTCTCCCCACTGGTTCCCTGCTCTAACTCGCTCCGTTCAATTTTTGCAGCTGTGCATTTAAAGGTTAAACTCTTGGAGTAAAAACAGAACAACAAAGAAAAGGAAAACAGGGGAAAATGCATGAACTTGGTACAGTACTCATGATTTGCTAGTAGTAAATCAGCGAGTATAGCCCAAAGGAATGTTAACAGGTATTCACTGCTTTCAGAAGGACTTTACATGATTTGAATATTGCTTAGCAACACCAACTCTATTTAAAGGGCTGTGACAATAACATATGTATGAGTAGGTCCAGAAAATAGCAGCTTCATGACATCCATACTTTATCCAGAAAGCTGGATTCCTCTGCTTTATGCCCTTGCTCTCTCCAGGAGCAGGTTCTCATTCCAGAACCCAAGTAAGACTTAAAGGATCAATGCATGTAGAAGACTTACAGAATGTCACACAGACCACACACTTTTGGCTTTTAAATGCTTGAAAACACAGTTCTAATGAATGCAGTATCATTAAACTTACTGTTTGTCCTTTGGCAGAAGAAATTCCTACATTACCAGGTTCTGCCCTGTACTTACCAAATGCCAGAACATCTTTTAAAATGGATAGCTTGAAGGTTTGCTTAACAGACAAAATAAACAGGGAAAAACAGATGCAGTGGGAGTTGTGTTACTGTATCAGATAATGAAGAGGGGACTGGACAGGTGACACAGAGATGCTCACCCCAGCCTAATCCTCTCAGCATCCTACTTCACTCCCACACAGCACTGGGCTATGCAAACACAGCATCAGTTTCCCAAAATAAAATAGTGGCAGCAAGTCATGTAACATCCATTTATTAAAAACACAACAGAGAACAGGGTTTTGTACAAAGTATTGCCTTTATCAGCTTAATGCAGTGGAATTGCTGCCTGTGTTTTAGAGTTAAACCACAACATGGGATTGAAGAGTCCAGCAACAACAGAAGTGACACACTTATTTTACTGTGGAATATGACAGCAGACATCATGATAGGATAAAACAGATGTAGAATGGAGATTTGGGGACATTATTCTCTCCAAGTGGTAAATCACAGGCATGACAGGGATGAGAACTTCGGAATTGCTGCAAAGAGTTTTGCAAAAGAAGCCATTTGCGGCGCCGTGCTTTATCCACCCTCCAAACCCCGAAATAACGCGGCAGGGCTGCCACCTGCTGGAACTCCGTAACATACAGCCAGAAACAGGGCCGAGAAATTAGGGACTGCTGGATGGAGAAAAACAACAGGGAGTGGCTGGTTACAAGGGAAATTGCGGTATTTATAGTAAGAGCATGCAGATAAAATTGGATTAGATTCACACATCCGAGAAAAGAGCATCAATACACTCTCAAAGTCCTTCAGACCAAATCACATTTAAGGATCCCGACTGCAGCAACTTCTCTACACTTACCAGGGAGGACTTTTTTTTTTTCCAAAGGGTTTGGGCAGTGGTCCAAGACACATAAAAAGGATAGAAGAGCAAACAGAACACATGCTTAGCCCAGAAATATTCAACCTACTGTAATGAAACTCAACTGCAAATATCCACCATTACCAGAGTTATAATACCATGAAAACATCAGAAAAGACATTATCTGAAGTGAGTTTTTCAGTATTTCTACTGAATGGAAAGAATACTCTTATTTTTACACAAATTGATCAAACTAACCTGCATTTCAGGTCTAAAAAGTAGAGCTTTTCCAAGTAAGACACAATTTCTGAACAAATTGATATATAAATATTGTCTCACAACTAAATCACTGCCACTTTCCTTCCTTTTTTCTTTACTGCTCTGTATCTCCTTCCTTGTCTCTACCTTTTTATCTTCTTCCTACAATTCCTCTTACTTTTAATGTTTCCATGGCAATGACAGCAAAAGAAAAGATTAAATATGCTTTGTGTATTTCTTTCTTTTTTTATATAAAATTTTGGAAGATGGCAAAGAGAAAGAAATAGTATCACATATCCCTCAGAGAGCGATGCCAGAGCCAGGCCAATAACACATTATGCAATTGCAAGGATTTACCAATTAATTGCTATTTGGAAGCTCATCTTCATAAACATTTAAACTGGGAACAGCAACTCTAAAGACAATCTGTTAAAAAAACAGAGCAAGAGAAAGTAAGAAAGTATAAGCCAATAGAGAGTGAAAGAACTGTTAAGGGTTATTTGGTATCTTCTGGATAACATCCTTAGTGTATTCTGCATTTTTATATTGAAGTCTTTATATTAAGGCAAAAAGTTGCAGATCTACAGTTAAGAATAAATGGATCTTTGCACCTGAAATTAAGTAGGGGAGCCTATCCAACAGTTGCATTTTTTCAACCCTTCTCAAAGCAGAGGGTTCTTCTTCAATAGTTCACCACTTGGAGGAGGAATTCTGCAACTCAGCTGTAATCCTCATTTCTCAATAACCTGCCAGATGCACTAAAAACGTAACTGAGAGCATTTATTGTAGAAATACTTTAGAATGTAACAAGGAAGAATTCATTCTATTTCTAAAAGCCTTCTCCTGAAGCACCCATGGAACAACAGCAGACATTCCCATCTCTTTTGTGGTAACAAAGACACCCTGTAGATGTTCAGTCCTGAAAAATACATAGAGGTGTGTATGCCAATGTCATTTAAAGAGAGAACGCACCACTTGGGGAACTCAGAATACAATGCTTTGGTATTTGCACCTGTGGGACTTGAGGAAATCTGAGCTTTTCTCTCCTCCTGCCCCACAGCCCCTCCGTTTTGGTGAATGGAGGGGCTTCCATTTCCTCTGACAATGGAAGCTGGGAGGTAAAAGTGAATAAATTGTTCTGGTGCTCTTTCTGGCTTTTTTTTTTTTTTTGTGAGAAAACAATTTCCCAAATTTAGACACTGATGCTAAATGGTTGTGTCAGGGTTATATTTCACTGGGAAAGTTAGCTGGATTATCCAAAAATTTTTAGGAACTTATATGACATTACTTAACTTCTAAACACAATCCAGCTTTTACTCTTACAAGGAACACAAACATCCAAATCACCACAGTGGTCCCTTTTTAATTTTATTTTAAAGTGGTTTAGACCAAAGCTGATTGAACTCTTCCTCAAGCTTTTCTTCTAGATATCCCTTTTAAAATCCTTTGGTCTCTTTCATAGATTGCTGAGGTTGCTGCAGGACTTTCCATTTCTTGCTTCAGTATTCAATGTCTGGTAGATGCTGGTTCACTGATATTTAGAGATCTGGTCTATTTTCAGAGGAAAGAGATATTTATATTTCTCAGGGAGTTCAAGTACCGAATATATGGTAAGGCTGTGCAGTATGTGAACCCCAGAAATTTCAGTTCCATGAGTCAGATGAAATACTTCCCTTAAGCACTGCTAACTTAGTCATGTAGATACTGTATGTAAAGAGAACCTAAACCATCTTCCAAAAATTCAGATGAGTTGGAAATTAGATGTAAAATTGCCTGTTTCTTTCTTATGCAGAATATGCATCCTAACTTGAAAGGTTCAAGTATCTTCGGGGATATTTCTTCCTCTCCATAAAAGATCCATCACCACCTTGAACAATGTGAAATGCTCCAAAGCTTTACTCTTGCCAGTCATATTGACCAATAGGTTTGGGGGTGAGTGTTTTGAGATTTCAAGATTCCCACAAAATAAACGTCATTCTTTCAGATATTTGGGTCTCCACATACAATGGAGAGCACTGATTAACCCTTAAATTATACTTTGAACCACAGGGAGTTTATACAAATGACCACAGAAATTCAAGTTTCCCAGTACTACAGTTCTGATGAGAAGTTTAAAACAGCTCTTTATAAGAAAGCAATAAATGTTGGAAAAGTGGACATTACTTGTGACTGATTTCCATTCCCTGTTTACAAGTGCCTACACAATTAACTTACTGACATGAAGATTTCCTATTAATAAGAAATCTGGAATGCGTGTGCCAAGGAGTTTATAAGTTAATGTATTACTTGATTTGCCTCCAGAAAAATAAGCATACTGGCCTGTTATTGCATATCTAACCACCTATTTCATTTTCATAACAGAGTTCTTACAATGAGTAACCCATCTTGATAGAATTTTTTGTGATTAATTCATGTTTTCCCCCATTAAATCCTCAGCCAAGTGACAATACATACTTTATGTGGAAAAAAATATGATCTAAGGATATACTGACTTCTGTTTCAGAACGTAATATATGATTTAATGTATTGTTCTTCATTGCTGAAGTACATCATCCTTTCTTCTCACATTTGGTGGGGTATTTCTTCACTTTAACTGTCTGGGAAGGTTATTGCAATTTACAGAGCCAGCTTAATTTTGAAACCTTTCAGGCCTCCTTGCCCTCCAATGTGAGTTCTCTACAGAAGGAACCACACCCTTCTCTCACAATTCGGAGTCTTCACAGTTACAAGGCACATTAAGGAGTCTGGATTGAAGCCTGTAAACTCTTTTCCTCTAGAAACATGTGCCAGAACAAATTTCCACTAAACAAAACTTTTCTTCCAGAAGCTGTTCATTCCCAAAATAAAGCACACCCCTTCAGACGTATTTCTTCAGAAGAAATTTCTTCCTTTCCTTTCCTTTCCTTTCCTTTCCTTTCCTTTCCTTTCCTTTCCTTTCCTTTCCTTTCCTTTCCTTTCCTTTCCTTTCCTTTCCTTTCCTTTCCTTTCCTTTCCTTTCCTTTCCTTTCCTTTCCTTTCCTTTCCTTTTCCTTTCCTTTTCCTTTCCTTTTCCTTTCCCTTCCTTTCTTTTCCCTTGCCTTTTTTCCTCCTTTCCTTTCTCTTTTCTTTCTTTCTTTCCAGTGTGCACACGTATTATCTCCACTGTTTAACTTAACTTCTCTAAGTGTAAGTCTGCTTAGTCCCAAAAACCTCCTTTTCTCACCCAAGAGCCTGTTACACAGATGCCCTCACCCCTCTCGTTACTCAACAGTTTTTGATATTCATTTCTCTCCATTCCCTTGCCACTCAGTCTTTCCTTTACACAAGTCCATCCCTTATCTGCTCATTTACCTAAAGATTAATTTTAAAACCTATTTTCCACCACAACGTGACATTTCCTCACCTGCCAACGTATCACTGCACTGAATTCCAAAGAGACAAAGAGCACAGAGATCTTTTAGGGCTGGGAACAGACTCCAGCAGCATGATGCAGCTGCTGGGACCATTCCTCAAAGAAGCTGCAGGACAAAGAAATCCATTTTCCTGAGAAAAGGAGTAACCAGCTGGGAGTGAGAGAAAGGAAAATACCCATGAACAGCCAGAGCAGCAGAGCTCAGCCCAGGCCACCCAGCAGTTTTAAGGGCTGTAAGTCCCTCCTGACACCTCGTAATGCCATCATGGTGGGAGCAGCGATGAGGACAGCTGGGTCCACCAGGGAAGATAAAAATGATGGATCATCTTAACCCAGAAAAGCCAACAAACTGCGAAGAGGAAACTCTCTGAGAGTGAGAAGTATCAGTTTGGTCCTTCTTAGGGTATTGTAAGGGTCTGAAAGAAGGTTGGACTTGATGGTATTGGAGGTCTTTTTCAACCTCAATGATTCTGATTTCCCACAGGATTTTTCAAACGGGGAAGAAACCTCTTGCAATAAAAATGTGATTAATGTCAAGACACTTGCAAATACTTTCTCATACTCTCACATTTAACCAAGATTTAAAAGTAAAAAAAAAAACCCCAAACCAAAAGCAACCAAAAAAACCCACGCTAAAGATCAAGTGGGAATATATATCAATAAACTAAATACAAGAAAACATTTAGAGAAGCCCATAAAATTCAGAAGAAAATTGATAATGCAAAACTACACATAGGCTTAAACTGCTATTTTTGAAAACCATGTAAAGGTTGTCTATTAGAAATTATTCTTAACAGTATTTGTGACAGTTTAATTTGCCTATTTAAAATAAATATACTCCAATTGCTTTCTCAAATGTTCTTCTCCCACTCTTAGATGATACAAGCTCATTTAACAACTGGTAGTCAAACATGCTCCAAACTGCAGAGGATTATTGTGAAGCAAAAATAATTCTGCCATTCTAAAAAAAGTGGCTGGCAATTAGTGATTTCAGTTGGCCTTTTCTCCACAGTGTTTAGCAGAATGTTATATTTAAGCCTTATTAAAATGTACAGAGATTCTAAAATTTTAAATATAGATTTCCTTGCTAATTCTCTGTCAAAGTCAAATAGATAAAACATAAATGTGGGAACAATCTTAGACAATAGAAATGGAATGGCCATACTGGGTTAAAAAATAAATCATTCTACTAATATTCTTATATGGTCTGTATCACCATTTGATTTTCCAGAGGAGTACCCTCTTGGACACTTAGCTCAAACCCTGGTTTTACCTAAGCATAGCTTGAAACCTAACAGGATCAAGAGAAAATTAAAAGAAACACTTTTAGAGTATATTTATATCTATTAAAGTTAAGCTGTTGTTTTTTTCCTCACCTGAATTTGATCAGCTCCTCATGCATCTTTTTCACGCACTAGGAAATTCCCTGCTTTCTTTGTCAGAAATATTTTACCCATAACTGATAGCTTGGAGAACCCATGCATGATCTAAGACTTGAGATTCCTTAAATTATATTCTCAACTCATTTCTCCATCAGTCTCATCATTTATATGTATAAAACCAGAGCAATAAAGTTCAATTGTTTTGCTTTTTCATCAAACTGAAATGATCATCTGATTCTGATTTTGTTATTCAAGATTAACAAGATACCAGTGTATTACACAATGCCATATTTTTTTATTAGCTTTTATCAAAAAAATAAGGTTAGTGAGCTGGGCTATAGCCTTAAACACGACCAGCACAAATTGTCTTCAAAGGTTTTCCCTTTGGCAAGAGGAATCAGTGAGGACACAAAACCTCAAAGAAACTTCATAATCGCCTTTCTGAGTGTTTCCAGGGGAAGAAAGTTTATATGAGAGAAAAAAAAGAAAGAAAATCTAACTCCAAGCAATGACCCACAACCAGATTTCCTGGGGGTGTGAGATACACATTCTGGTCTGCCTCTTGCTTGCCCTTGCTACACACAATAAGGGGATTTAAACATAATCACAAAATCATTTAGGTTGTAAAAGACCTTCAGGATCATTGAGTCAACCCAGCACAGCCAAGGCCACCCCTAAGCCATGTCCCCAAGTGCCACATCTACACATAAAAGCTCTTTTCATGGTGAAGTTCCTTTAGATTCCACAAACTCTACAGCCCATGTGGAAAAAGGAAACAAAGACTGGATCCAGTTAAAGACTTGCACTGTATTTTAATTTCTAGACAAGCTGTAAAGGAGGGGAGATGTACGTATCTTGGCCTCTTAGTGCAGTATTCTATTTTATTATATTCCTTTTCAGCTCTAAGTCTCTGCAGGCCACTGAGGCCAGTGCTCTTCCTTACCCCTCCTGCATCTCCTGCACCAATGCTTGGGTCTCCCATTCCCTCCGCCAGCACTAAGTCAAGCTGCAACATAAATATTAAAGTAGAGAAAAATACAGAGCAGAGAAAGAGTCTGTGCCACTCAACAGTGAAGCAGAGATCCCCTTGTGGAATGGATCATTTCTGTGGCACACTGAAACAACGATGCAATGCAATCTCTGGCAAACAGTTCGATGAATTTGCCATTTCCTCCCTTGACTTTTCCAAAACTGAAGAACTGCAATAGCTGTAAGGTCTCTCACTGACTATAGGGCAAACACAAATACTCAGAAACACTCCAATCATAAAGAGTGGAACAATAATATTAAAAATTAATGCAATTAACTAGGTACTCCTGACTATCCAGCACAGGCATCATCATTTGCCTTCTGTATGTGCTGAACTTAAAAGTTGGAATAATGCTCGTTTTGGTGAAAATTTTGCCAAGCAAAGACAATCTTTGTCCCTTAAATAAGAAGACAGGCTACATACACTAAGAAATTAATGCAGGAGGCAAGCCTACAAGTCAGTGTGGTGAAAGCATTTACAGAATAAGGATAATATTTACTGCCTTTCCAAATGTTTATGCTATGCATAAAACTTTCCAACTGTTATAAAGAATAACTCAGAGACAGGCGACAGAACAAAGTTACTGGTATGTCTGTGTTTCCTTTTGAGAATGTGTTCCTGCTGTACATATTAATAAATATCAGTGAGATTAAATCAAAATAACATATATGAGCAATTGAGCATGAATTTTCTCAATCACCGGAGATTGCTACCATAGTTATTTACAGGAGCACTAAACAAATCTGTGATTATATTAAAATATAGGTGAAGCCTACGTTAAGGCAGAGGAGGTATAATGAAGATTAAAGAGAAAATATACCTATAATGTTCTTAAAATGAGCAGATAAAGAAAAAAATTACCATTTCCCCCTGAACAGCGAAGGAAGCTTTTCAGTTCATTAAGAAGAATGAAGTGAAAAACAGGGTTTACACATATTAGAAATTCTTCACAGCTTTAAAGATGTTAACAGCAGAAGGTGCATTTCAGATCACATTTTGTGGCATTCAAGCCTAACAAAAATAGGTATGAAATTCCACTCAGTGTTTAGAAACAAGATTATAATCTCTGTTATAGGAAATGAGGAGAAATAAATATATGTGTACGTTTGTTTCTACTTATTGACACATTATTTCAGAAAAATGTAGTTCAGAAAGAAACAGTAAATATATCTAAAGAAATTAATATTATTTTTGTCCCATCCTGCCCTGCAGAAGATGGGAAAACATCTTATTTTCAGTTTCCTTGGCACTCTGCTTGCAATCCACACACCTGTCCCTGGAAGATCTCTGGCTGACACTTCCCAAAGCAGGTTAAGACCCCACATTTGTCCCCATCCTCAAGTTCTCAGTGGAAGATTTGGGATCTAACAGATGCAGTTTGCTCTGATTCGAGAACTGACCCTTCTCTAATATGAGAACCACAGTTGGTGTTTTAAAAGAAAGTTCTCCAGGTGAAGGGAACTTCAGGGAGACATTACCTGCAACAAGGACCTAATTAAACAGAATTGATTTCCTCCCAAATATTTCCTGCTACTTATGGTTTAGGAACCTCGCTGCACAGGAGACTAGAAAAGAAAGAAGGAAAACCCAAAAGACAGTATATTTGAATGGCAATTATTTTCTATTCCCCAGCTGGTTTTGGCAGTTATTTTAAAATGCCAGAGAATTCACTGCACTTTGATGAAGGCACTTGTTATTTCTTAGTCGTGAACGAGACAATTCCAGGGCACAAAGTTCAAAAGACAGCACTCACAGAAGGCAATAATTAGACTCAACTACACTGAGATGCTGTTGCAACTGAACAGCCCTGTCTGGTAGTAGTAGGGTCAGAAATTTAATGTTGCACCATTTGGTGTAATGGCTGTGATAACTGCTTGCTTATTTTCACACCTACAGTGGAAAGTAATTAAAGTAAAATCCTTTTAGGTGTAATTAGACAGCAGGACTCATTTAAACTGAATGTAAGGAAAAGAAGAAAAGTAAGGGATCAGAAAAATTAAGGAAGTATCAGATTTTATAATTAGCAGGTCACTACCTTCTCTAGTCTTAATTTATTCAGAAAAGAAAATTATTTAGCAAAGGCCTGAGAATTACATACCTTTAGCTATTTTTTTTCCTTTAAAATATCAAAAATACTAAAGAAGGAAACTAATGTGATTTATATATTTTAAATAGAGCTTTTATATTCTACTCTTAGGAAGCAACTGTATTAAAATAAAGGTATAATAAAATACATCTTCTTATTTGGTGCCACTTAACATTTGTTTCAGTCTGGAGAAGAGAAGGCTTTGGGGTGACCGAATTGGTGCCTTCCAGTGCCTGAAGGAGCTGACAGGAAAGATGGAGAGAGACAATTTACAAGGGATGGAGTGACAGGACAAGGGGGAATGGCTTCCCACTGCCAGAGGACAGGGTTAGATGGGATACTGGGAAGGAATTGTTCCCTGGGAGGGTGGTGATGCTCTGGTTGCCCAGAGAAGCTGTGTCTGCCCCATCCTGGGAAGTGACCAAGACCAGATTGGACAGGGCTTGGAGCAACCTGGATAGTGGAAGGTGTCCCTGCCCATGGCAGGGGGTGGAATGAGATGTTCTTGAATTTCCCTTCCAACCTAAACCATTCCATGATTCTGTGATTCCATTGCCTCCCCGTGGGACACTGGTAAATCCTGCAGCACACACAGAGTGCAAACAGGCTGTGAACCCAGAGTCTTTTCTGCATCTGCAGGAATTTTCCTTTAACTGTTGAATTTAATTTCATAACCTTCCTGGACCTCTGAAGAGGTGAAAGCTTGCTCTGAGATTAGAACGGGAATCAGCATGATTTGACAAGCCATTTGATGTATTTGCCTGTAATAACTCTGGCATTGCAACCTTCAGGGGGACAGAAAGCTGACAGCCAGAGAGAGGACACAAAGAATGGAGTTCTGTGACTACAATCCAGTCTTTAATAAAAGGCACTGGGGATTTTTAGGAGGTGAAAAAAATAGACACATTTCTAAGCATGTTTTAAACTTTTCTCATCTGAAAAACAAAAAAACTTTTGATTGTGAGATACAGCTAGTGGTCAATATTAAAACCTGTAATAGTTTGAGCATAAAGTAGTTAAAAAGCCCTGCACATGAAGATAATTGGAGTATCTTATACACAGATCAATAATTTTTAGCTGTTGGAGGCATTTTGACCTCAAAATCATATAAAATTTGAGAAGAGTCTTAAGAGTTGTTTTATCCCGGCAATGCCATGTCACCACAAAAATCTCAAAAACTGTTTCTCATTTTTCCTTTTTACCCCTAATTTACATCTCAAGTAATTTCTTTTTTTTTCCCTCAGAAATCTTCTCAGAAAGGCCTCAGCCTGGCTCATTGTGCAAATATGAAGATGCCAGTGCAGAAATGTGGAAATCCCTCTAAAACTCCACATATCCCACTGTCCAACACAGTATTTTATCCTGCATGTAATCCTGGAACAATTGGAAAAGCTAATTAAGCAGTGAAGCACATAAAGAAAAGTGAGCAACACAGCCCAATGTAGTCATTATAAAAATCAGAATATTTTTGGACATAATTTATTTACACATTTTCAACTCCATTAATTTAAAATGAAAATGTATTTATTAAGTCACTGAAAATCTTTCTCCTTAAATATGCAAATATATCTTCCAGAATTTCCCAGCCTGGAGTCCCACAAGCTGTACATAAACATTAAAACTCCAAAATACCATAAACTTGTTAAAGGGCAAGTTTTGCCTCGATGCACTGTAGAAATGAAAATGTATCAATTACACGTTATCAGTTATTTTCCATCTATTGAGACTTAAAATTCTTTATATCAGCTTGGCTAAAGACAAGTGTTAATGCTGGGGAGAAATTCCTGAGTAGAGTTACCAGAGGAAACATTAGGTATTCTTAGGAATATAAACTTTGATCAGTGTGGCAGTTCCTTAACTAGAAAATTTTATAGCTGCATTTTTAATGAAGAGTAATTTATTTCATATAAATGGGTTTTCACAATGCTAAAATTTAAGTAGCATCTTAATATACCTGGGCTAAAAAGGATAATAATCTGGAAAAAAAAATAAAGAATGACAATGCTGCTGGTTTTCAACTATAAGTAGCATCGATTTAATCTTTGACAGTACCCAAGATGCACAAGGCAAATTGGCAAATTTTTTGTACAGAAAGCCCAAGTCCTGTCTTGAAAAGTTTCCCAAACAAAGCCACTTTCTTCCTTAAACCTGCTCATAGAAGTCTGTCACTTCTGGTGCTATTCATCAGGATTAGTATTGGAAAATCAGACTATTTTTCTTAGGAATCTCACATAGGTAAAATTCTGGCTGGAGACAGCAGTCAAAACATTAAGTAAGGCAAAAGAAACAGTTTCAAGAACTATTAATCACTATTAAATATTTAACAATTAATAAATAGTGAATCATATGCTTTTAAAAACACAGTCCCTTCCCTCAGATATAGGCACAGCTGTGTTACTGAGAAACGAAGAAATTACTTCATGAAGTATTATTTCAACAAAAATGACAACAGACAACTCTATAAAAGACTGAGTCAAGCAGAATGGCAGTAAAAGACCGCATACAACACACCAGTGTTAACCCAGCCTCACAAAGAAATAACAATTTGGACCTAGCTTGCAGTAGAAAGTACACAGAGAAATGTATTTAGAAGGAAACATTTGGGGAGATACTGGACAAATTCAAAACTTTATCAGGCATGGACCAGGAAAACCTGGACTAGATGGTCCTGGTCTGAGCAGAGGGCTTGAACTACAGGACGTCCAAAGGCCCTCCCAATCTCAGCTATTCCATGATAGCAGTGAAGAGTGAAGAATTAATCAAACTCATGCTATTAAGCCAAGTTTGATGATTTGGGGATTTTTTTTTTTTTTTGGAGTTGATGTGACAAACACTGAAGTCCAAAACGAGCTCTTTGGAAATGAGAACACTGATAATCACATATAGAATCCAAAATTGCTGAAAACTGGGTTTCAGGAGATATTGCCCCACCTTTATGCTGGTGAGAGGACACTGTTGAGATCTACTTGGGCATTCATGGTAGATTTCTTTCTTATACATGAAAAGAAGCCACTAGCACTGAATTTTCTGGAGTCCTTGGTTTCCAAAGCCACGGTCTGACCTGGTTTCACAGCCCTGTGTTCTCCCTCTGCTCTTAGGCTTGCCTAGAGACACTTGATTCAGAGCAGACTGCTATATTTAGAAGCAATCTTTTGTTCTCTCATGACATGACTGTCATAGAAGCGCTCACATCAGTGTTTATCCTTACATTGACAAAATCCTGAAGGAAATTAAAATAGAATATTAGATGAGGTTGAGCTCTGGTTATCTTGTTTTTGCTAAGGCATTTAGTTAATCAATACAAAAACACCAAAACAAAGCACCAGGAATGTATATATTTTAGTAGACCACAGAGGAAGAGCAACATTATTTGTAACTATTATTTCTCCTTACTCAGTGAATGGTTTCAGTAAAATTCATCATTCATTAAAAATGATTCATCTCCCTTGGCCTTTATTCGCTGCTTCATGTTTCTAATGAACTTAATGTAGCAAGTGATGTAATCAGACAAAAGCATGGTAAGAGCTCTTTCTGCCACTATAGGCACAATCATATTTAATTAAGAATTTATCATTAGCTGAAGGTATTAGTTAACTATTACGCCCCACTATACTGTCTAGCTCAGAGAAGCAGCTTCCTCATTAACAAACAAGTGCTTGGATCTAATTGCTGCCCCTCTAATCAGCTTGGTGCATTAGTATCTCATTAAATGGGCCTCACAGAACGAAATTATTGCTTTGATACCACTGGAAAGGATTAACAAAACCATAATAAATTCTTGGAGGCTTTATCCAGCCTCCACTCACACAGGGCTAGGTATAAATACCCTTTAATTACTACCTGGAAACAGTTAAGTGGAATTACACTCCAACGAGTGAAGTCTGGATAAAAGTTTCAATCTGGAACCAGTATTCCTCAGTGAACTGCACACTTCCCTCTGCAGACAGCTGTTAAAACAGCTCAGAGATTGAAGGATAACATCTAGCACCCACTAATTGTGTTTTCTATTTCTACAGACATTTCACATTCATATTTCACTTTGATTCCATATACCTAGGCCGACAGCACTCCCTTCTTTTCTAGGCATTACACTGTGGGCTAAAATAAATGTAATAATCACTAATTTTGTGTTTGCTTGGGGTTTTTTTCCTGGGTAGGTTTTCTTTTCCTTTTTCTTTAATTTTGCAAGAAATCAATGAACATCCTGGATCCTCTTGCTTTGTTGCCTTCATTTCACGAATATTCCTTCCATAATTTCAAAGATCAGCATGGGATTATCATGGTTACAGGAGGTCTGTTGGAAATCACATCTGTCTGTCTGTTTTTAAGTGGGGACTACTACCTTGTAAGGAGAGGGTCCCTAAAATGTTTCTTTTTCCATACCTAGAAAAAAAAATGTTGCCTAATATTAAACAAGCAATGTGAAGCATTCAGGAGGTGTTTACTTTGTTTTTCATCATATTCATCTGAGTATCAGCAGGAAAAAAATTCCAACTCTACCCGCACTCAACCCTTCAAGCAATTTTGACTTAGGGATTCAGTGGGACAGAGTTTGCATCTTTATGAACAGAAAATTATTAGGTCCTACAGTTTGGCAGGACAGAACAAGAGATGTAAAATAATCTCAAACTGCTTTCAGGACAATTTTCAATAAATAAATTGTGTGAGATAATGCTTTCGGAACAAAAAAATCAAGCTGGAGGAATGTCTGCTCTAAAAGTGATTTTGTCTGAATAACAATACTTAAAAACTAAGTCTCTTTTTCAGAGATGAACTGATTTTTCACTGGAGAATAGGTCAGGAATACAAATGCAAAAAAATATTATTTCCGTTTTTTCTAACACTCTGTAATGAGTAATTTGATCCATTATTGCCATCTTGAAAAAGGGAATCTGAGTAGTTCATATTTAAAAGAAAGGCTTATAAGTAGTTTCTTTTTAAACAGTAAGGTAGAGACAGGCTTGTTTTCCTTTCACTTCCAAGAAACTATCACTCCAACGTGAAGGAAAATTACTTTGTATTCTTAAGAAAACCTGCTAAAAATGTGGAAATTTTAGATTTCCTTGCAAAAACAATCCTTCGTCTCCAGTTTATGCTCATATAATCACTGTCAAAAAGATGGAGTTCAAGTTATTTGTAAGACAAAAGAAACAAGACAGCCCTCAGCAAGATGTGAAATTTAAGAAAATACCCAATACAGGATGTCAAAGGTGTGTCAGTGGAGATCACAGCAGCATTTACTGTGATTACCTGTAATAAATGCACACTATCAGTGCAGTGTGAGCCCTGCTGCTCTGGAGGGGGCAATGGGCTGCAGATTCACCCAGGCAGCAGGGTGGTGTGTACTGGGAATCAGGGAATCACGGAATGGTTTGGGTTGGAAGGGACCTTAAAGCTCATCCAGTGCCACCCTCTGCCATGGGCAGGGACACCTCCCACTAGCCCAGGTTGCTCCAAGCCCTGTCCAACCTGGCTTGGGCACTTCCAGGGATCCAGGGGCAGCCACAGCTTCTCTGGATGAATTGCTCAGGAGAAACATCCTTTAGAGTCTGCAGCAGCTGCCTGTTACCTGTAAACCAGCCAGAGCAGGTAAAAGCTTCACCTCGCTGAGCATAACCACAATTTGGTACTGAGTTAAGGAGCACTGTTCTCTCTCCCCACATCGAATCCTGCAAGATCCTGAAGAGTGTTTTGTCTTATGGCAATCACCTTAATTATCCATAATTAATACCTGTAGAGGGCTCAAGTGATGGCAAATTCCTTTCTTTTTGCCCCCTCTTCTTTTTTGAGAGGTGTGTTCTCTGCCAGGGTAGTATCTTTTTTTTGTCTGCTTGCTTCTTTTTACAAATAGCAGAAAGTTTTCCACTTTTTAATACATAATTCATATTATAATAAAGACATTTATTGTTTACATTTTTTTTAATATATTCACAAAGTGATGCGTTTTTTCAGAATTCAGCAGGAATTAAACCACAAGAAAATAGCAAATTTTTTGGGATAGTTGAGCTGAATTGAAAAATCTCTCTGAATTTAAAAAAAAACCAAATTCTTATGGTACAAGAAAGCAAATTTTCTTAAATATAAAACCCCAAGCATTTGAAAATTTGATGGAATTTTCCTTGTTACCAATTTTGGAGATCTAGAAGCTTAGTGTCCAGGTCAGTTTTTCTGCTAAACTTGATAAAAACAACTTTTCCTTGATCTTGAATTTAACAATTTAAGATTGAAAAGGAAGCTATTTTTTACAACATTTCATACATTTGAAAGATAAAGAATACAACTGGCATTTTTAATTAAAGCTTTACAATTAAACCACAGGTGTTCTTCATTAAAGATATGGCAGTTTGTGGCTCCTACTACAACAAAAAAAAGAATAAAAATAAGACTTTGAAGTGCTGAATTATTGTTCTGATGTGTAGCAACAGTTTTATGCCTTCACCAGTGCTGCATAAAGCTTTGAATTTGCATTTTCACCTGTCACACTCTCTTCTTTTTTTCCAAATACTCTCTAATCTCCACTCCTTTGCTGTTTAAGATGTGCTTTCCCAGACATGGATTTTTATTTTGTTGTTTAATAACTATGGAAGCATTAACTTGTGTGTATCTTAATAACATTGATCTCTGCCTGGCTGAATATTGGCATTTAAAGCCATGACGCCGCTGTTTACTGATTTTCAGCATTCAGTGGATACTGTCACCAAGTACAAACAATTTACATGGCCCGTCACACTTTTAAAAATAAATACAGTGAAACCAGCATTTTATATCTTGTTCTCTAAAATGTGCTATGACTACATGTTTACTTGGGTTTATGGTATTTTTTGTAAAGTGTTCCCCCTGAAAAATATGTGCAAACCAGTATAAAATAAAATAAAATACATCACTTTTGACACTAGTAAGTGACAAAAAAACCCCCTTCAGAATCTTTCTGTTGTTGTCTCCTAAACAAGACATCAGCTGCAGTATCTACTGACAAGTTACACTTAAGACATCTAAAAAGTTAAAAAAATAGCCTAAAAATGCCTGTACAATGTTTTGAAGACAGAAAAAGATTAAGGCAGTGATGAATTGGGAAAAACAAGGAAAACAGGCACTGAATTCCCTGCCCACTTTATGCTTGGAGTTGCTCTTTCAATCCATAATATCAGCCTAATTTTTCAGTAAGTGCTGCTGGTTACACTGACACAAAAAAGAAATGTGAAGAAACAGGACTTCTATTTAATTTGTTTTTCACACAAACATGCAAATGTTTGATTATTCATTTCTTTTATCTTTGCCTGGCAGTGGGAAATCGTTATCAGTAGAGAACAGTACCCAAATTACAGGGTGTGTTTGCCTCTTCCACAGTTGCATTCTATGGCAGTGAACTCCAAATCCTCCTGTTAATGACTGCAGAAGGCAAAGATTTCATCTACAAGCTCAATTGTAAAAAAGAATTGCAGGCTGAGATGGTCAGCAACACACAAGTAATTTTTTGTAGATATAAATTCAACATAAATATATCCACCCTCCTCTCAGGGAGCTGTAGAGAGCAACAAGGTCCCTCCTGAGCCTCTTTTTCTCCAGGCTGAGCCCCTTAGCTGCTCCTTATCAGACTTGTGCTCCAGACAGCTTAAAATCATAATTAAATTTATAGAAGAAGGGGGGGAAAACACACAAATGGAACAAAAAAGGCTTTAAATTGAAGAGACTTTAGGCCATTGCTGCCTGACTGGTCAGGGAAAGTGAACATTGGGATGAGAATGATGTTGATAACAAACTGATGTTTTAGTTCTTACTGAGTAGTGCTTGCACTGAGTCCAGGATGTTCCAGCTCCTCACACTGCCCTGCCAGAGCTGGCTGGGGGCACAAGAAGCTGGGAGGGGACCCAGCCAGGACTGGCAGACCCCAACTGTCCAAAGGGATATTCCAGACCCCATGGCATCATGCTGAGCAGTAAAACTGGGGGCAATTGCTGCTCAGGGACTGGCTGGGCATCGGTCAGCAGTGGTGAAATATCCCATTGTGCATCACTGCTTTTGTATATTCTTTATCATCATCATTATTACTATTATTATTATTATTATTATTATTATTTTCCCTTCCATTTCTGTCCTGTTAAACTGACTTTATCTTAACCCATGATTTTTAATTTTTTTCTGATTCTGTCCCACATCCCACTGGGGAGGAGTGAGCGAGCAGCTTTGGGGTGTTACAAACCATGACATCAGATCCCTCTTGGCATTCTCTAATTCCCTTTGGGGCAGGAGCCTCCTTCAGCCTCTGGTTCAAGCACCTCACCATCACCTTGTACAGCAGAAGAGGACCAGACAGACAGGAAATGGCTCAGAGGTCCCTTTTATCCTTCCTTGCTCTGCCAAATCACTGATTAGCTACTTGCAGACAATAACAGAAGATTTTGTTGCCAAGGTGACCTCATTTCTGAGAACCCAGATCTCTTCCCGGGTGATTACATTTCCATGCTAGAGCCCTGAAGGAAAAAAAAATCCTCAGTGCTTGTATTTATTTTAATCTCTGCATTTATCTCTAATTTTTAAAGGAGATATTAGTTACACATTAAAAAAATTGAGTTAGTGGCTCATTAAAGACAAGCAGAATCCAGGAGTCCCACCAAATTTCTAAAGGGCAGGCAGATATTCCCAAACTTGTGTGGTATAAAGACAAGACAGTGAGCAACAGATCAGTCACGTCCTGCTGAATGTCACTTACCCTCACCTTGGTGAAGGCACAGAACAAAGGAACAATTCCTCTGACTTCGCCACTTTCCAATTTATCTATTAAATAACATCATCATTATGCCTTCAACACTCACCTGAAGTGCTCAGCAGACTGGATAAAAATTAGTGTCTTAACACAGAGTGAAAAGTATTGCAAACACATTGCAACTTGATTTTCCACAAAGCCCAAGGAGAAAAGAAGCAAACAGAGAAGTTGAGATTTCTCTTACCACACTGATATGGATTTAAAAGGTTCTCCTAGAATCTAAAGCATAATATTCATTTTATAAGTATTTACAACTCTGTGAAACACTTGTTTCTTTAAATAACAACTAAGCATTCAACACATAGAGAAGAAGAAAATAGAAGACTAAAATATGTTAACAAACAAGCAGATTGTGCTAGAAACTACTCCCAAAAACACACAAATTTTACTGAATTAAATTAGTCTCAATACACCAGTGAAAGGTACTTTCAAACCCCCCAAAATTGTCAGGTTCCTGGATGGCACATGAACTGCATGCAGGGAGGCTGGGATAAAGATCCTCTCTAACTTTTCCCCCTCCTGGCCACATTTCAGTGGTGAGAGGGAGAGGGGAGCAACTAAATTCCAATTCTAACCATCAGCCACACCCTCACCCTTCCAAAAAAGATAAGTGAGTGGAATAATGAAGCATAGGAGCTTCTGCTTAGGCCTGGACTGGCAAAAAATACCTTTTGGAATGAAAACAGAATTTATGAACACAGAAAGTTCTTATTCCTATTCATTATTTGAAAATCAATGTTCTATTCAAAAACATGGCTCCAGTTAAATCTTATCAGTGGGGCTTGTCACACAGGACAAAAGCAGCACAACTGGATTGTTTCTATCATACATCTCTGCATGTGTTTTAAAATGTTTAAAATTCTCATCCTTGCATGGAACATGAGACCTCTCAGAATTTTCAATACAGGATCAAGATTTCAGGATTTTTCTCTTCCTAAATGAACCTTTACAATACTAATATTTAAATTATTAACTACTAAGAGTGTCTCCTTTATTAATTAAACACCCATTGGTAAAGAAGTCCATAAATACTAATACCACAATATAAAGTTATATACTGTGGTTTTCTCTATGAAACTGAAAATGGTGACAGTCTAATGACATGCATGATTCCACAGTAAAATATCATTAAATAAGCTTCAGCAAAATATTTAAAATATTCAAATCTGAATTGTTTTCTTCACCAAAATTACATCCTTGCCAATGCCACTTAAGTACCACAGCCAGATATCCAGACTAGATGGGGCTTTTTAAAAGCCCACTAATTTTAAACTGGAATTCTGTTGAAAAAAATTTTAGATTTTTTTAAAGGCTTATATCACAAAATTTAACAGGTAAAGAAAACCCTATATCCTCATAAATCACATTTTCATCATCTGAACCCAGTTTATGTGACACAAAATGTGTTTTAATTTGATTAACTGAACATTTGATTAACAAGAACATTCATGAAAAACAAGCAATAGAAATTTAAAGCTGAGTCCTTGACTCATAAATTAGCACAACCACAAATGCAGATCACTGTTTTACATATTTGCTAAACAAATACAGACACTGAGGAATCTGCAGCATTCACAGGGACTCTCCATTTATTCTCTAAACTACAGAGGTCCCTCATTAGTCTTTTACCTCATGAAAGATTTGTAGCACATCATTTCAGCCAGAATATGCATAAATCAACCTTGCTATTGGAAATGAGAACTGGCAAAGAATTTATCTGCAAGTGTCCTGAAGTTATAGTGACACAGTTAACAGAAGTTAATAACATTACTTTCTTGGCTTGTGGCCTTCAAGCTTCCAATTTAGCCAATTTATTTGCAAACTGCAATCCCGTATTTAGGCAAGAACACAAATCTATTGATAACTTAGAAGTAATTACAAACTGACAGGGAAAGTTTGCAAGTGTGCTTGGGCCTCATTTACACATATTATTTTGTCTCCTAACATGTAAAAGCGAAATTATTCTGAAATGAAGTGACAGAAGAAATGTAACTCAGGTTAAAAAAGTAAAGCCAAAAATCAAAAAAAATCTAATCTAAAAAAAACCCAAAGAAGGTCTAATAAGTACTTTAAAAATGATTTTTTTATTGCATATTTCCATCATCTTGTTCTTTTCCTCTGTAAATGATTTAAAATAGAAAAATAAATTCCCAGGTAGGTGATGAATTCAAGTGGGGGCAAATGTAAGACCACTAAGCTCCAATGTAAATTCTACTCATGTTAACTTTTGAGTTAACATATCATAAATATTAATTCCCAATTTCTCAACAGTACATTCTAATTATTGGTATCCTACAAAAGATTCAAATAAATTTTTGAGGAGCAGAGAATAGAATGATGAGCTACCACATCTAGTTCTGCCTGGAAATTCCTGATTGGCTTCAGCAATTTAAGCCTCTGATAAAATACATACAGTCATCATATAGAAAAAAAGAGATTAATCTAATTTGGTCAAGTAAATAATGATTTTCAAGAAAAAAACACAAAAAGAGGATATTTTATTGATTTTTTTCTTAATCAGAGGTATATTATCCTGAAATACAATTTGCTTGTAGAATTCAGGACTCTCACAAAGAACCGATGCACATTTCTTCGTTATTGAATTTACTTCAAGAAGTTCTAAAACACAGCTTACAGGCAGTGTATTAAAGATCATTTTTAATTTGCCTAATTTCAGAAAAAAGGCAAGATATGGACACTGTGGCCCTTCTCCATTCTATTAAGCAGCAAAAATTACCCAACTTTTAGCATAAAAATTTGCACGGGCATACAGGGATTGATTGGGACTTATGCATCCCTTCACCCCATCCTTCTACAAGAAATCATTGTCCATTTTTAACTAATATTCTATTTTTCTGTTTCTTCACTGCCTGACAGGAGTATCAGTTCCATCCCCCTCTGTGAAATGCCAGGAATACAAACTTCTGTCAGCTGGAAATGTGCAAGAGCTCGGGATGTCAAACGGGCTGTCACTGTGCCCAAACTCTCTTAAATATCATAGAATCATAAAATAACTCAGTCTGGAAAGGACTTCAGAGGTCACTAAGTCCAATCACCTGCTTCAAGCAGGGTCAGCTGGGAGGTCAAAACAGAGCTCAGAGCTTTATCCAGGCAGCTCCACAGATGGAGACTGAACCTGTTCCAATGCCTGACTCTGCTCTTGAAGGAAAACTGATAATCTTTTTAAATGCTCAATCCCTTCACTACAGGGGAGTTTCCCATATTTCCTTAGCTTCCCTGCTAAGAGTTCCCTGGCAGATAGGAACTGTGCTAGTTAGGAACTCAGGAAGGAAACCACCAACTGGAAGATGAACCCTTCTCACAGATGTAGAGACTTCCTTGGGGGCTGTCCTGCATCCTCTTCCTCCATTTCACGAGTGAAGTCCAAGGCACTTCTGGCTACGAAAGTTCCTTTTATCAGGACAACAAGGAACGTAATGTTTATGTCAAGAAAACTCACACATGTCCTTTAGCCAACCCAGTACAACAACAATAATGATGATGAAAACCAGATACTGATTTCCATGCCCTCTCCACCCCACAATGCTCTGCATCCACAGAAAAGCATTTTAAAAGAACTCACTGAAAATCACAGAATGCCAGAATTTGGGTTGGAAGGGACCTTAAGGATGATGTAGTCCCACCCCCTGCCATGGGCAGGGACACCTTCCACTACCCCAGGTTGCTCCAAACCCCGTCCAACCTGGCCTTGGACACTTCCAGGGATCCAGGGGTAGCCACAGCTTCTCCAGGCAATCTGTGCCAGAGCCTCCCCACTGTCACAGAAAAGAATTTCTTCCCTCTCCAACCTTCCTGTAGTCCCCTGAGGTACTGGAATTCTTTTTAAGTTTTAAAAAGGACAGGAAAAACCATGTTTTCCCAATAGACATGACCCACTTCTGCACCTTTATTTATTTAAGAAAATAAATATACCAAGATAGGAAGAAATATTAGTTCTAGAAGCTAAAGAAAAACTGAAAATATTTAGAAGTCCCCCAAAACAAAAAAAAAATTAGGATACAAAGAAAATAACAAAAATTGAGACCATCATAAAGCAAAACCAGATCAGTTTATAACTTGTTTCTACTATGTTTTTTACCATCCCTCTCAGAGAAATGGGATCACAGGTGCCAGACACATTTTAATATCATAAAGTGACAGGTGAAGGTTGCATTTCATATCCCAGTGTCAGGCTCCTTCTGCTCTCTTTCAGCTGAGGTCTTCACGCATTATGTTCCAGGTAAATCTTGTCAGTTACGTGTCAGGAAATTTGGAAAGGAGACAGGAAAATGAAAATGACGCCAGTAAGAGTAACAGACATCAAGATCAAAATGAAAATGCTAAGAATTGTTCTGAATTCTTAATAACTCCTTTAAAAAGGTCATTTAGCAGCTCTGACTTCAGGTCCTTCTTCCATAAAGGAGAAATGAACGAAGTAGAACAGGTAAATTTTAGTACTGTATTTCCCCAAAACTTAATCAATTAGCTAAAATACCATGAAAAATATCCTGTCTTGCCTCTCTTTTAATCAAGGTTTGCAGCTCACAGAAAGCTGAGAAAAAATGCTGAGAAACTGAAGCAAACAATTGGGCACTGTAACCATCCATATATTTCGTGTGAAGTCCAATCCTTTAGAAACCCAGGAATAAGTATTCCTTCTGCAGTGGGCTATGAGAACCCCACAAAGGATGGAAGTTTCTCCCTTTGGATTTGAAAATCCAGCTATAGCAATCCTTAGCAAAATGCCATTAATCCAGTGAGCCATAATTAATACCTTTGCAAAAGCCTTTGGTATCAGCAAAACAATGAAAGCAAAATTTGCAACTCAAGTGATGATTTGGATGTCCAGATTTAAATAATGAGCTACTTCCACCTGGTATTCAGACAAAAGGTCAACAAAAAATCCACAGATCTCTCCTCCCCCTGTTGTTGACCTGGAAGATCAGGCTGTTGGTCATGGGGAAACAATGTGTTTAAAGAAGAGCAATGAGGAACCTGAGAAAAGACAGCAATTTTTATTTTCTTTGAAAAAAGCAATTAAACAAAACAAGAAACATCTCTAGTTCTCAGGTTGGTGATGTTTCAGTCAGTGATTGAAATTAACAGGATGAATTTCCTATCCAACGTAATTCTTAATGTTTCTTAAATCTGTAGTACTTCAAAAAATCCAGATAAACTGTGTCTGTGCCCAGATTTATATTTTCCCAACAAACGGTTGCGTTATGCTATGGGGATTTTTTTTTTTTTTTTTAATGTCTTTCACCACAAATGTGAAGATGTATAAGAAACTTTGTTAAATATTTTGCAGAATACAAATTTCACAATGGCATGGCTGGAGATGTACTTATTTTAGGAACATCTTGTAGCGAATCCAAGAGAAGTCAGGTTATCTGCTTGTTAGCTGATATACAGGTATTGCTACAACAAATACCTGCTTTTTATTTATAGCTCGTTGTAATAGAACATTATAAAACTAGAAAACAGGTTTGTATTCTAATATTGATGGACATCACTGCTTTATTACTGAAGATAGGTTTAATTTCATTTCCATCAGCTGGTGTTGCACTTCAGTTATTATGGTTCCAATGGGTGAAATGAAATGTCACTGCTCTGCAAAGCGAGAGTCAGGAACAACATTATAAAATCAATACCGTGGTCAGGCTATTTTGGTATTCCTAAGACTTATGGGTTTAGTTTATAAAACTCGTGTTTGACTGTGTTAAGGTCACTTTTCTTACATCCTCTAGTTTTCAATTTTCTATGATATTGAAAAACTTCAACTGCTCAACACAAATTCTCCACATTTGGCTCTATCCGGTGCTAGTTCCACACAGAAAATCTGATAGCTATTGCCTTTTATAATAAGCAAGACAAAAGGTGCAGAAAACAGCAAGTTTTACTCAATTTAAGCCCTCTACTATGTATTGCTGAAAGCTCCCTCCTTTCCTTTCATCAGATTCTTCTTTGAGTTCAATACTGCCAGTCAACCAGGGACTCAAGCAGTGCTTGAATAGTTGTGAAAATGATCCAGCCTACGCAAGGCTCCATCTGAAATCAAGCCATAATGTCTCCTTCAGCAAGCTACCCATGCTGAAAGCTGGAAATTTGGAATAGCTCAGCTCTGATGATGATCAGGCAGCACAGTCAGGGACACAGTCGTGGCTTGGAAGAGAGGACGCATGGCTCAAGCATTGCAGCTGGGCAACGAAAAGGTTCCCATTTACGCACAGTGGAAATGTTTTGCTCCTTAAGCTCCAAAATATGCAAACTGGCAGGTTCTTCTCTGCCAAGGCAAAAATTATTCAGGATATGCCTGAACAAATATCAGCCTTAAAGTGAATAAATATGATGTACATAATTCAAGTCACATACTCATTATCCAATGACCTCATGAATGTTCCTTGAAGTGTATGTACTTGCTACCTTTATTAATACAGATTTCAGAGCAAAGTATTTCACTGAAGAGTTGGGCAGAAGTGGTTACTCTCTTCCAGACCTATCAGTTAACAAAGAAAACAGCAATAGCAAACTGACCTCAGGCTGAAAGAAAACAAACTAACATGGTTGTACAGCCTGGAGAAGAGAAGGCTCCAGGGAGGACCATTAAGCACCTTCCAGCACCTAAAGGGGCTCCAAGAGAGCTGGAGGGGGACTTTGGACAAGGGCCTGGAGTGACAGGACAGGGGGAATGGCTTTAAAATGAAAGAATGCAGGTTTAGATTACATATTAGGGAGAAATTCTTCCCTGTGAGGGTGGTGAAGCCCTGGCACAGGTTGCCCAGAGAAGCTGTGGCTGCCCCTGGATCCCTGGAAGTGTCCAAGGCCAGGAAGGATGGGACTTGGGGCAACCTGGGGTAGTGGAAGGTGTCCCTGTCCATGGCAGAAGGTGGAATGAGATGGTCTTTAAGGTCCTTCCAACCGAAACCATTTGGATTCGATGGTCTGTGACTCTGTGTGTGCTCTGTGCTGGTGTCAGGGAGAGGGAACTGCAGGGACATGGCACCACTCATTACTGGAATGCACATACAGACAGACAAATCCAACCCAAAGAGCTCCTGCCAGCAGAGCTCAACCAGTCCCAGGTTATTGCTCTGACTGTTTCTCTCTAAGGCACAACTACCAATATTAAAATCATGTTTACTACATTTTAATGATGTTGTCATGGAGAAAAAGTTTGGTGTGTCCCATTGTCAATTTGGCGGAAAAGGCAGAAGCCACGTTTTGACATAATAGACATGAACAGCAGAGAAATCTCTTTTAATTGCTGTGCTTTCTTGCTCCTTGTTTTCTTAGATCCACCCTGTAATGAACATACAATTCTAATCAAAGCTCATTAAAGAAATATTGCTCCTCTTCTCTCATCAACAAATAAAAAATTACACCAGACAGTGAGAAGTTATTGCAATGACTGCAATGCTGAGAGTCTTCTAAATCTATTTTAGTATGTTTTGAAAAGATACTTCTTCTTTAAGCACGGTCAGTGAGGCTGTAAAGCTGCACCTCACACCATCACTCCACCGCGCCTCAGATCTGAGCACGCAGACCAGTACCCAGACACCTGTACTATCAGCTAAATGTTAATGTATTCTGTCAAAACCAGATTACCTTCCCCACTAAATTATTCAATGTCATTATCCGACTCGGCCATCTGCAATCCTAATGCCTTGTGTTTGAAAACTCGGAGCGCCTGCTGTATTATTTTTGTTTTACATTCCTACATAAATCCGTTAAACTCAATATGTTACAGCAAATCCACAAAATCAAATGCAATCTGCTGGGCTATAAAACACCAGTTACTGAAAATCGAAGGGTTTATTATAGTAACAATTCAAGGAGTCACTGAGCAGTCTGGGTGGGCTGAAGGTCGAATCACATGCTAAGGAATGAGTTAGATAACCCATGCTGCACAACAAGGTGTATGTTTGCTATACATAGCATGGCCTTGAACCCATTCGTGTATTTCATATCTAATAAAAATCTGAACAGTTGGTCTGATTGGATTTTAAGTGATGCAAATTTGGAAATCAAATAGGCAGACTCCCTTTAGTCTTGGTCTATTTAAACCATAATTGTAA
The DNA here is from genome assembly GCF_020740725.1 of Corvus hawaiiensis. Taxonomy (NCBI): domain Eukaryota; kingdom Metazoa; phylum Chordata; class Aves; order Passeriformes; family Corvidae; genus Corvus; species Corvus hawaiiensis. Next base: position 4,224,564 of record NC_063217.1, on the reverse strand, counting down.
AGAACTGCAAATTACATTTACGACGCTGTGGAATTCTCAAGGGATTCCGTAAGAATTTTACCGAAGGAAAAGTATTCATCATTTTAAATTTGTTGTTAACAAATAAAAACGTACACAGCGTGTGACGCTCTCTTATTTTGGTACTGCCATTTTGCTTACATGGCAGTACAAGTGTAACCACTCTTCAGTGAATGGAATGCTCTTTAGTTTTCATAGCCATTTAATTATATGCTTTGACAAAACCCAGCTATATTATTGTCATTCTGCTAGTCTGGCAACACTAAGTAAAGAGATAAAATACCACTTACATTTCCCAGACTACAGATTAAGGTGTGATTTGGAGACCAGATTCCCATTCTCAATTATAAAGCAGAAATTTCACCATCACAAATAAGTCTTAAAAGCAATGATGGACTTGAATAACTTTCTCCCTGATACTTAATACTCAGGAAGAGACTTAATTTGCCTTTGGTTAAGAGAGACAAGCTAAAAATGTGACATACACACCCTCTCCCCAATACACTGCTAAATGGGAATGCATAGAAATCAGGATAAAAGAGAAAAACACTTCTTCTTCCCTGTTATTAGTGTCCCCACCAGAAAATGCCCCCTGTCCTAATTCTCGAGGCAGATTTATGAGCACTGGCAAATCACAACAGTGTTAACATTTCAGTGCACTTTCACATCCAAAATTCATTTACTCTGCTCATGATTTAACACTGATTTTATTCCTCCTCTCTGGACGGAGTGTATTATGGCACTGATTCTGACCTGTCTTAGAGGTAAACTCTTTCACTGAAGTAAAGCTTTACTGGACATTTTATAATAATTTTTGACAAAGGAAAGTGCATTGGCAGTGTCTTCATTTCTACCACACAGTGCAGCCACCGTGAAGGTGCGGCACCCGGTAGGGATTTTTTTGTTATCAGGTTTGTTCAAAAAGCACACAGTAAGAGTAAAGGATTCCAGATCATCCCCTCTCCAGATCTTCACAGCTAATTTTCAGCAAACTTTCCCCAGTAGGAATTCCCGCTGCTTTGGAAGTTCCTGGTGCTAGGGAGAGGCAGGTACAGCTGGAAAACTGTAGGAGGTGGAAATAAAGTGATCAAAGCTCACTGTATTCGGCTTGATACATTTCAAATGATGCAGCACATTCAGTTTTGTTTCAGTATTTGAAAAGTAAAATGACTGCAGGTCAAAAGTGTATCATGTCTACAAAATGTGGTTCAAAAAGGTTTTACCAAAGTATAAAAGTTTTCACAATTCTCCTTTACTTACTGACTCCATTTCTCCCCTTCCTAATTCAACCTGGACTAAGCATCTTGCAAAACTCAAGAGAGGAAAAAAAGAGTTAAAAATAAAAGGACGACTGGGTCAAAATGATGCAAAAATAGCTATTCCAGAGGCCTGTGTAGATCTCTTAAAATCTTAATGCTCTACAGCCTGTTTAAGTAAGGATCTGGATTATTCACTTTTAAACAGTAAATATCACCTTCGGTTCAGGAACTCCCTGAACTATAAGTTGCTGGAGGCTAAGATAATAAATTTTGCAAAGAGGAATCACAATCACAGCATGTTTGCCAGGTTCTTATACTCTTCTTGAGTCATCCCCTGTGACTATTATCAGAGATAAAGCTTTATTCTGAGCCCTTTTATGTTCTTATTCCCCCAAATATAACCACGTTCTTTGAAGATAAGACCAATTCTCACTACTAAGAATCTATACACTATTATCTAACATCACTGAGACAAACTCCCAGAAGATATAAGCAAATCATCATATGAAGTTAGTCACAGAAACGGACAATTTGTTACATCCAAATCTCACTGAAATGTGGGACTGCTGAAAGGACAATGGCTATTTATCGGCACAATGTGCTTGAAACACACTTGCAAAACCATTTTGCTGATGTTACCATTAACAAACTGCCCTCTAAAAACCCTTCTCTTTTCGGTTGTTGTCTGTATAGATTTTTATGTCATTTCCAAGCTTCCCTTGTGTATGATTTAGTCATGGTAAGAGAAAAGCATTCCAAGAAAATAATCCGGGGCATTTAGAATTCAATATATTTTGAAGGTAGCAATCTTGGGGGTATCCATGAGGACCTGGTTCCTCACTTACATGCCTGAGTGATATGAATCCAGGATCAAATGAGCAACCATTCCTCATCCTATGCACCTGAAACATCCTAAATTCATAAAGACAAGCAAAAATTCTATAGAAAAATTATATTAGAAAGCAATAGAGTCACTGAGTGGTTTGGGTTGGAAAGGGCCATCTAGTCCAACTCTTGCCATGGGTAGGGACACCTTTCATTAGCCCAGGTTGCTCCAAGCCCTGTCCAACCTGGCATTGGACACTTCCAGAAATGGGGCATACCATTCTTGCCCTATCACCTGCGCAAAATCATTGTAGTTTTGCATTTCTTGTGTACTTTTATACAAGCTCAGAGGCAATGAGTTTCATTATCTGCTGAACCAAAATCCAATAATAGGCAAAGACTGTCACAATAACTTCCTACCCACAAGACTTTCCAGGGAGGACAGTATTTACCAGATATACTGCAAATCAGAAAAAAATATTAGAAATGGATATAAAACCCTAAGAAGTTTATTTAGCAGCCATTTCTCTTCTAAGGCAAAACAGTGTGTACAGAGTTCTAGAAGAAGCTGTCCTTCTCTCTCCTGTCTCTGTAACAAAAAAAGAGAAAGACCAGAAAAGCAAAGCTATTTACCTAAAAATCTAAATCACCCTAACGCAGTTAGACTACTGTGGGCTTGGCCATCTGGCTTAGAGGCTCATTAGTAAAGAAATGACCCCGTCACATAAAACACAGTGGGGTCATTCCAAGCTAATGAGCCTTCAAGTTTTATTGTTTTGTACACACAAATGCTTGGATGTAAATCTACTTGGGAAGTCTGGCCTTACACACTCCAAATCAGGTACACCTGTAATTGATTCGCTCACTTCTTTATTTAGCTACAGTGAAAGGACAGAAAATAAAATTGGAAGGAAATGAAAAGTTTCTGTATTTCTGCTTCAAAATGTATTTCAGAATTTAAACCATTATATGAATTTATTTTTTTAAAAAATCTGATTTCATAATTTAAATTAAAATTCACCTTGACAAAAGGTTAATGGTTGAGCATTTGGAAGAATCATGTGACAGCTCTCCCGGCAGAACACACCAGGATGAACCAGACCCCATAATATACAGTGGAATTTTAAATCCTGCGAGTTAACCTTACTGCCTTTCCTGGGGACACTGAGATACTGAAATCAGGCATTTATATTCCCAACTGAATCCCTTACAAATACGTGCAAGGATGAACAACCTTCCCTGATATCCATGGGATTTGCCTCCACATCCTCATCCTATAAGCAGAAATCAAAAGTACTGCATGAGGCACAAGGATTTGTGCTCACCTACCCAGTCAGAAGAAAAAGACGTAATTTTCTGTCAAACTAATGGATTTACAACAGACATCAACAACAAAAAATTCCTCCTCCCACTTCCTTTCTCTTTTTTTTTCTCTTTTCCATTTTTTTTTAAATTTATTTAGGAAATTAAAAATATATATATATGTTTACTCTTATGTACTATTATGGCATGTTAGCCATTACCCTGACCCCTGTTCTAACATATGCAATAAATTATTTAAGTTTGCCTTGCAACGCCTTTAGTCATTAGACCTATTGTTCAGCTTCAAATGATAAAAAATGTGTTTAAAAATAAAATAATGGAATAACAAATGAGTTCAAGTGCTTGAAGTTTGTAACTTTCTAAAAATTCTAATAATCTGATTGCATCCATGTGGACAACAAAAAGAAGTTACAGGAAAAAAGGTCACTCATCCAACAATCCTAAAAATTCCACTGAGCAAAATAATCATAAGCTACTTCATGGAGAAAAGAAATACACAAGCAAATGGTTTGGCCATTTGACATCACAGCAGCTTCTGTTCTGCTCTATCAGAAACAAAACCCCCACCATTCAATAATGTCAGGAAATTCCCTGGGTAAATGGTCCCACAGCTTGGGAAAACTCAGCTTTGGGCTTTTTGTCTCCTTTGCCTCCAAAATGCTATAATAAAATCCAACTAATGTGTTTTTCTCCAGTTGCCTGGGTCTAAGGGGCTCCAGGTAAGGGGTTGATGTCATTCTGTGATTACATCTCTTCCCAGCAAGAGCTCTCACTGGGTTTAGTGCAACAGCTTAAGAGCACCAAAGGTTTCATGACATTAATAGTCTCTGGTTAATTCTACCTTATCTACTTGCTCAGCTTACCCTTAAAACCCAATTAAAATGTAATTCATCTGATCCCAGGATTCAAGGGCATCCCTGGCAATGCATTTGACAGCCTCATAGTAACTCCATTATTACACATCCTGTCCCAAGGTACTTTAGAGTATTTCACAAAGAGCTCAGCCACTGAGCTACGGAATTGTATTTTAGGAGTCTCAGTAAACTGAAATGTATAAATTTCATTGCATCTTTAATGCATAATTCCAGTTATGATGCATCTGTCTATGCTGCCACTCTCTTTGTGTTGTTCTTTCTTTTTAAATAAATGCAAGAATTGGACAAGGCAACAGTCAATCTGTCAAAGATATAAAAATCCTATATAATACAGGTATTGTGAAAATGTGAGGTCGTTATGTTACCCTAAACTTAAATACAATTTAACTTAACACAATTAAATTTAATTTCATTTAACTTAATTTAACAATTAAACACATCGGGAGGGTGGTTGTAAACTGCCTTCTCTTAGAGGATATATTTCCAAATTTGTCCAAATCAGCACAAATATATAAAGCAGATAAGCTTAAAGCTTCAGTACAGAATCACAGAATAGCTTGGGCTGGACAGGATATTAATGATCATCAAGTTCTGACCCCTTCATATGGGTAGGGAGACAAATTAATTGACAAATTATAGACAAATTAATTTCACAAAACGCTTCATTTCATTCTGTTGTACTCAAATGCAAGCTAAAATATTGTACCCAGTCACAGTATCTGTTAAAGGGAAAGGTTTTGAAAAAGTTTCCCAATACTATGAAAATTGAATCAATACTTCAAATTCAAAAAATAACCCAATTCAAAAGGAAAATTGCTTATTCCTGCAGCTCAACCATCTTAAAAAAAATAAAAAAAAAAATCCTCCTCCTCTTACTAAGCAAGTTTTCAGGGAACTGATTACCGCAGAGACCTCTTCTGTCTTCCATTCCTCAAGTGAAAATATAAAAACAAACTCCCTGTGCTCCTAACATCTGGCTAATACATAACTCTGGAAAAAGCAACAAGTTACTGTGTCACAAGACGTGATGCCCTTGCATTTCTGTTGAATTCTCAAGTCGTAAGATAATTTCCCAGGTCAAACATCAGGCCCCACCAAACACTGATGTCTCTGATTTCACATTGTCATACAGTTCACTGCTGTAGCAACTTGGAAATGATTCTGTATTAGAATGCACACGTTCCCGAGCTCTGCATCATGTACCTACAGCTGAAATAATTTACAAAAATATGCAAGTAGAATTTATCACCTCATTTCTGACAGTTCAGCCACTCAATATTAATTTGATTAAAATACATCCTTTTTTTCCCAAACAACCTTTGAATCTATTTGTTTCTAAGAACCCATAGTTACTAACAAGGTAACATCTTCTCTTTGTGTACTACTGCATTTTCTTGGATTCCAGCTGCACCATATCAGCATGCAGATCTTTATGGATGCACAAAACATTTCTGATGTGCAAGCATGCCCTCTTCTGGATATCCAGCACAATCATTTCAGCTGAAAATTCCCTACATTACAGTGAATTCCTCCAACACCGACTTGCAGAGCCTTGCTCTCATTTGTAAAAAACATTTCTGGTGTAAACAAACAAAAATAATCCAAACCAATGCAGGATTCATAAACTGCACCTTTACACACAACTGTCATATTTTCTGTAGTTTAGATTGCTAATGGCACTGTAAATACTGCAGTGACATTATTAAAAGGAAAAGAATTTTGACCTTCCCTGAAGTGCATCCTTCACTATCCAAATGCTGATCTAATGATGTGTCACCTTTGCCTCAATTTTCAGTGCAACAGGCAAACCAAAGCCATTCAGTATTTGCCCAGTTATAGTAAAAATTCAGTCCAACTGCTGAGGGATTCAGGTAGTCTTTAAAGAAAATGAATCAAAAAGAGAGAAATGCCATGTCTTTGAAAATACAGACATTTGCACCGCCTTCAACAGTCAAACACCACGATTATACAATTACTGAAGGATTTTTAATGTGCAACAGAAGATGTTCAATAGCCTCCAAGGAGACACAGATTTTTGATGTGGTTTTCCGAAACCTCACTAATTGCAGTAGGCCCATTCTACTTTTATTTTGATTCATTCCAATAGTTCTATAAATTCATTGGGAATATTTTCCTTGGCATCCAAAAGAATACAACACCCAACAATGTTAATGTGGATTGTGTAAATACTGAAAGATTTGGACACCAAAAGCAGATACACACAGAACTAATAATCATGTTGTTATTGGTATAGGATAAAATGCATTATAAACTTCTCTCATATTGATATTGACTTGTAGACATGGAAAAACAACAAATTAATGGCCCATAAATGCGAACTTCAGTAGAAAGAAAAATTAGAGAGGTTGTGAATCACACTGATAGACAGGATTGATAGAGGACTTTCTTTCAGGTGGACAAACAGCTTTAACATCATTTTCAGACAGCGTATGTCTGAAATAGAGAAAATGCTTTCCAGGATATCAAAAGCACCAGTGCAGAAGTCATTACTTCTCTAAGAACACACTTTAGAGAAAAAAAAAAAGCAACTAAATAATTAATGCAAAATAAAATTAGTTAGATGTAAAAACCGTTGCAAGAAAATGCAATTTTGGGGGGGTGGTATGATTTGACTTTGTTTGGGGTTTTTTTTGAAAAAACATCACATTTTTATTTTCTCTGAATACACTAAGTTTAAAATGATCAAGTACTCTGACAAAGTACCAACAAGTACAGTCAGACCTTTTGTAGGCATACATACATATTTAACACAACGAGGAATAACAAATACACTTGTCAAGAAAAGCAAGTTTCCTGAGTATTGATGAACTTGGAGTCCACTTAGTAAATCCTTTATTCCCATCTATGTCACGTAAGAAATTAATATAATATTTTATAGGAAGGCAGTTTGGGTTATTTGTCAAAAACAATATAAAAGTCAGCCAAATTAAATCCCACACCATCTTGTGTCACCAAGTTGCGCCACTTCATTCTGTCATGTGTTGGTTTTGTCCCAGTTTTCAGTTTAATGGGCAAACCAAACCCAAACACTGTAATTATATAATTAATGCAGAATTTTTTAATGTGGAAATGGCAAGGCATTCGAACTTTAATGAATTACGACTGACATGACCTCAATTTTAATGTTGGAGTAAGAGAGGCCCAGGCAGACTAAGCCCTACAGGAACGGAGAAAATCAGGTTTGGATTTACTGTCAGTCTAGAAAATTTCCATGCTAATTTGGAGGCAAGTATCTTGTTAGAAACATCACTCAACCTAATATGCCAATTCAGCCTTAGACTCCATGAACCTTTGATTTATTTACACTTTAACATGATATACAACACTTTTATAATGACATAGCACGGTCTGCCCTTAAAGACAAAGCGCAAAAAATGTTGTCTGGTTGATACCACCAAGGAAAGTCCAGCACTGTGGTTCAGAAACAGCATTTCCTCCCAGAAACACCGGAATCACAGTCATAGAATCAGTAAGACACTCAGTGATGAACGAGATAAGGAAAGAGACAAACCTTAGGAGGCAGGAGCTGTCTCCTTGTCCTTATCAGTGACCTCAGCTGTGATAACTCCCCTGCCTGGGAGGTACCGGGACATTCACACGTGGCCTGCAGGTGGTCACTCTGCTGATGGGCCATGATGGGCTGTAATGGGCCCAGCTGCACTGATGTGATGGGCAGCTGTATCGACTTAGAAGGTGTCAAATTCTCCCCAATTGTCTCCTGATCCACAACATTACATCATCCATCTGAAATTCCCCACCCCAGGGGAGGTATCTGGGTGTTCCTACCTGAACCTGAGTGAATATAAACCAAACAGAGGGGCTGTTTTGGGGCTTTCCTTCACCATTTGATGCAGCCGGTTTGTGTCTATCATTTTGACCAACAGACGTTGAAATTGCAATGACCAAGTCTCATTGTGAAGCCATTGGGTGGTGAGATATTTTTACTCTTATCCTTTCCTTCTCTTTCTTATGCATTTTGTTAAGTAATTTTCATGCTTTTATATTGTTATATTACTAAAGATAGCAACCAAAATGCCCTCATATCTGTTTTCCTCTGCAACCAAATTATTCTGCAATAAACCCTACATGTATATATTTACAAAAAACACTCATTCAGGGTTGTTTTACTCTAATCCACCCCAACGGATTTATTAACAAGAACCTGGGTTACCCTCACCTTTCAGAGCAGATTGTAACAGGTAGTTGTAAAGAGCAAATTACTTCAGTAAGTTTAAAAATCTACTTATCCCAACAGGAGTGTGTAAACCTGCAATCACCAGAACCTGAAATGAGGACAATTTTTTAGGATAATTGTCATTTCCAAGTCATGAAATCTCCTCTGGGCTTTTTTGTTTCTGATTGCAAACACTAGTGTGGTTCTCTGGATCTGATAAGAAAAACACAGCAAACTGAATATGGAATTACAAAACCAGGAAATTCAGGAATGAACAAATACATCAAAAATAACCTGTGCAATTGTAAGTGATGCAGCATTTCTGTAAATCTACTGAAAAATAGTGGATATGTCTTAGGAGGAGGGCCTGACATCATCAAAATAGAAGAGACAGAAGGTTCCTGAAAAGTCTTAAGTCAGACAGTGGGTTGCATGCTTGGACAGTGATTTTATGTACAGTTATGAACAGTCAGGGCACTCAGGAGGGATGCACAAATGCAAAAAACCCTGAACTGGCCAAGAAACAATGCATAAACCATTTGGGAGCATATCCTATTCCTCCAATAGTAACTACTGTGCTTCTACTTGTTTCTTTCAAGTATACAAAGACAAATACCTCTAAAAGAGCCAGGTAAATAGCAAAATAGCTCATCTCCAGCTTGAAATACAGTGGAAAGCTTTTAAACAAGCTGCTGTCCTCTAAAAATTATTCGGGCAGCCAGGAATTTGACAATGGTACTGATGGAAAAACTGCCCTGCTGAGCCAGTCACGCCTGCATCAGTCGATGCTGCTGCTTCAGCAGTCAATCTCTTGTCACTCACCCCTGATTCCTCATCTTAGGACAGCTCTGGACATTTCTGTCTCATAACTGTAATTTACTGTTCACTGTCACCCGGATTAACCTTACACAAGTCAGCATCAGAGCTGAAATGTACACACCAATTATTGCTTATTTTAAATATGAGTTCAGATGAAGTTGTTAAATGTGACAGCTGGCAGTATCTTGGGAGTTTATAGATTTTTTTTCAGTTGCTGTTGCATTTTTCGTTCTCCAATCAAGCACAATAACCAGCTGTCTGCTAAGGACATTTCATCTTCATGTACTGCAGCACTCTGTTTTTCCTTTGAGCAATTCCAATTTTTTACTGATATATTTGTGAAGAGAAGCTGCCAGCAGGCTTGTGCTTTCTCATTTGTTCTTCTGGTATTTTGTCATTTCAAGAAATTCTTACAGAGAATTTTTCTTATAAATATCTTATAGAGAATTCTTCTCTATAAGAAACAGGAATTAGAGCCTATAGCAACTCAAGAGTGAGCAGGGATCAGGGGTGGGTAGTAACTTTAGAGAATAAGATTTCAAAGAGCAAACATTAAGTAGCATTACCCCCATGGTAAAGTAGGGTCTTCCTAGAGCACATTGCACAGGATTGCATCCAGATTGTTCTGGAATATTTCTGGCAAGGGAGACTCCATAACCTCTCTGGGAAATCTATTCCAGTGCTCAGATGTGATCCTCAAATCTAAACATTAAATCATCAGTAGTAATATAAGGACTCCATAAAGGACTGATCATTCCACTCAGACACACAAATATTAGCTGTCCCAAAAAACAATTATAATTAAAAAAAAAAGCTCCTCTGGAGTGCTGGCAGGGACTGGGAGCAGGAACACTGGATGAGAGGGAAAGGAAGGCAGGAGAATGCAAGTTGGCTTAATAATGAGCCCAAAGACTTTAGAACAGAAAATCATATTTGAACCAGCTGGGAAATGCCTTTTCAAATGCAGATTTGAATTAATGCCAAGCCAGTACTGGAGTGATTACAGAGGTCTTTAACACTCATGGCTTACTCACTTGTCAACTGCTTTCCAAATTTATCATTGATACACCCCAGCAACACAACATTAAGTCTCTGGCACTGAATCTGATGATGTCAGAGGGAATTCAAAGCATTCTTTTTTTTAAGCATATTTTTTCTGAAGACAATTTCCTCCCTTTCTTATGTTAATCAGACATCAACACAGCAGCACCCGAGTCTTGCTAGAAAGGGTGCCCAGCACTGGGTTGAGTTTGGCAGCACGCTTCTGATCCAGGAGTTAAGAGCTGGAACTCCCAGGTTCCTGGTATTTTTGCTCCCTGACAGCCTGCAACACAAATCATGAAGGATCCAGGAGAGAAAACCAGCAGGAAACTAGACCCCAATCAGAGCTAACCATCCATTAAATCAGGTTTTCATTTAGATGAACAGAAAACAATTGCATTAAGAGCTTCTGTGGAGCTGTATTTAGGTCTTCTCTGTAGGACAGAGGTCTAGGAATATAATTTTATTTTGAAATAGATGATGGGATTTATCACATATACATAAGAAGCTGAGAAATACCCTATCAATTTTCTCTGAAAAACAGAGAAACTGGGGAAAAAAAAGTCATATGACACAGCAGACTGAGAACTTTCTTGCCTTTGCTTCCCAAAAGTAACAGATTTTAAAGTTCAGATGAGTTCACGAGAGAAATAATAGATACCATGCTGGGAAAAGATTTTGTCAAAGTTATGGTAAGACAAATGAAGCAAATGTATATTTCTGGATATACAAAGAATAATGAAACAGTTTACATCTCATCTCCATAGAAGTTCTTGCAGAGAATGCCCAGGGATCTCTCTTGCAGAGGGCCCATGTACTGTGAGACTCCAGTCAATGCAATAACTATGCAAATATGTATTTATTCATAGAACTAGTAAAGAGCCTAGGGACTAATTAAAAATGTTATTTGACAGGTAGGAAATGGAGCAAATCAACATTTATCTGAGAAGAAGAAAGGAGAAATGAAAACACATCTCTTCTTTTTGTTACCTGTAATAGCAAATAATACAACTGCAGAAGCAGCAACATTTTTACTAACCTAAGTTGAAATCTGCCCTATCCTTCTTTCAACCTTTTTTTTTTTCAGATTTTTCTTTGGATGCCAACATTTTGAAAGTATCTGCTTTTTCTTAAACTCATAGCCTTTTGCTTCAGCTCTTGAAGTTTTGTAAGAAACACCCTTCTGAACCCAAATAATAGAAGTAGATGAATGAAAAGGAACTATTTTAAGTTGGAGAAGGACTGAACTATTACTGACTGAACAGCACATTGCCAATACCCTGCCCTTCATTGTCTCTATCCTTTAAGCATAACCACTAAATATTTACTTCGCTGTATGCTCATTTGATCAACACTCATCATCCAAAAATTCATAATTTTTCAGGTACCATCAAACAGAATAAACCCCAAGACATGCATGTCTGATTAATTTCACAATCTCTAAAGCAAGAGCAGGACTGCAGTGGTTTAAAGCCACACAGACAGAAGATGTTAAAGGTGTCTATCTTTGCAAATCAGCTTTGATCAGACTTAGAACTGTGTCATATTTGGTGTGTGCCATTTCAGTTTTACTCTTTTGAAACTCATGAAAGCTTTAAAAAACTTTCCAAGTGAGATCTTTTGTTATACTGAACATGCTCAGAATTATTGAGAACCCAAGAAAATCAATCCCCAGGTTTCAAGGAAGTAGGTTTAGTAGCAAAGCAAATTGTACCAGGGCAGACCAGTGGATGAAACTCAATCCTTAGATAACAGGAGCTGCCTACAAACTCGAGATCTGATCTTCTGTCCTGGCTGTGGAGATTTAGTTAATATATCAGAGCAGACTAGAGGTATTTATCTTACCCCTGCCCATATTAGATTATAACAGTTGTCATCTCAATGGCTCTTCAGCTTTCCTTGGTCATATTGATCTGAACTCCAGTATTGATCTGGTCTCTGACAATTATAACTGGAGCTAAAGCAACTGAGGCTCAAATGATTCAATGAAGGAAGGAGTCTGGCAATTTGTCCTTTCCTAGAGCTTACATGACATGGAAGTGGGGCTGGCAGCTACAAGATGACCCATGGAGGATTCAAATGCCTCAGAGGGGCAGACTGAGGAGTCTCTGCTCAAACAAGCCCTGGAATTTTTTAACCTGGTAGTTTAAAATGGCATCTACCCTTAAAGAACTGAATTGAGAGAGTCCCTAGTTTACCTGTCCCTATGTACAAAAACCTAAATTTAGGCATATTAATATGTAATCTTAATCCCATCCCTTGTAACTGCTAACATCAGTTTGGAAATCATTGTTCTCAAATTCTACCACACCAGATGTGGTAAAATCAGAAGTACAGCATTTTATGTAATTAAGTATATATTCAGGTTTTATAATGTTTACTCAGTAGGTGTAAAAATATCTTACTTAAATTGGCTTCATTTCAATATAAAGCAGAAAAATAAAAAAATTACAGGGGTTGTGCAGCTCAGACTAAGAAGAGAAGAAAAAGACTATTTCAAAAATCATACTGTGGAAACCATAAAAGCAGCTGCTCACACCATTATGTGTTTAAGTAAAAATGATGACACGACATTAGCAACCTTCAGTGTGGTCATAAATGCCTGCAGGAATTTAAAACTCTCCTCCTTCTGTAAATGCAGCCAGAAATAAAATAAGAATGTTCCTGGTCCAAGGGCAAATTGCATCGTTACCAGAACTCTATGTACTGAAAAAGAGGCACCACAATAAAATAAGAAGCCACCATTCATCAGTTCTCAAAGTTTCTTCGAAAGACCTTTAAGAATTGCACCAGTAATGCTTCTACAAAGCAAAATCTTGTAGGAAGAAACCCAGCAAGTTCTTTTCCACCACAGCCTCATTATCTGGTATTTAATGTTCTCTTTATAATTTCTAACCCATAACACAGCAGCACAAACTTCACCTTCATTCAAGCTTTCACAAGAACTTGTCAACCATCACTTCAGAAAAACTAAGAAGCAAACAATGCTTTTCAATTCTGCACCATCAAACAGCTATTCCTTGAAGTAACTCTTATTATATGAAACAGTATCTTTGAAAAGCAACATTTAGGTCTGAAGTGTAAAATGCAATGACTAAAGGACTGAAGTTTGCACTACTGATACTGAATTGAATCACTCTAACAAATGTAACAGTACCAATGAAAACAACAACGTTGAAGGTCTATCCTCAGTCTCCTCAGTGCTATTTTGATGATTCCAGCAAAATGGGATCAAAATGTGTCATCTGATACTCTAGGAGCAACCAAAGACAAGAAACAGCAAAGTACAGGATGCTCAGTTTGATACCTCTTGGCAAACATTTTCATTTTAAAACAGGTTGTTGATGTCGCTTTGGACTTTTTCCCACATCCCCCAAAAGACACAGCAATAGAATATCTGAGTTTTAATACACACTGTTGGGTGGAGAGAATTTTCTGGGACAAGCTGTGCAGAACAAGGTTATGCACTGCCTGTTCACACCACATTGAACAATTCACCACCTTTGGAAACCCTACCCAGAGAGCTGTTGTTGTAATTGTGTGAACAGCACTAGTATTGACCGCAATACTTTCATGGCAGCTGAGTGTTTCATAGCTCCACCAGCAAGCGAAACCTTCAGTGGTTTAACATACACACCGAAGAGTCAATCTCTTATGAATATCTATAGCTAACATCCTAAAAATCAAACACGATTACCATCCCACAGGGACAAGCATGTTGAAAATTAACCATATTCACCTTCAGTAATTCTTGGGCCATTTCAACATTTACATTACTCACCATTGTTTTCATGAAAAAAAAAAATTCTACCTCCAAAGGAATACTTGCTGCTATTTATTACACAAGAAGAAACGTTTCTGCAAAATTCACGGGGAGCACGGAGTTCCTTGGCTGGTACACCACCAGCCCTGTGAGCTTCTGATTGTACCAAACTCCTGTCAAACATTTGCAACGCATTAAAAAGTTCAACAACTCAAACAGCACCACCTCTACACTCGGTACAAAGCCACATTACCACTTTTGCGAGATACAAAAGCGGGAGGCCAAGGCGCCCCGCGAGCGAGCAGTGGGTGTGACTTACGTTGTTCATGTACTCGGAGAGCAGGTCCTGCAGGGCCTGGCGCACGGCGTTGCACTCGGCCACGATGCGCTCGCGCCGGTCGTCGCGCGTGCACGAGGAGTCGGCCATGAGCGCCGCTCCGCTGATGATGCTCTCCAGCCGCTCCTCCAGGGACGGCCGGAACCGCGCCTCGCTGAACGTCATCGGGTCTAGGATGATCTTGTTCTGGAAGGAAAAGGAAAACGGGAACGCGATGAGTGTTTGTGGGTCTTTGGCATTTTCAGTGCCTTCGGAGAGGTTTTTTTTTAGTCTTCCCTAGAAATAATTTATCGTAGAATACCAGGTTGGAAGGGACCTCAAGGATTATCTAAACTTTCTTGGAACAATTATCTACCAAATTCCGGAAAATGTAAGTATTAGAGAAATATCTGGTAACTCTAAAATCACAGTAGATAAATAATATGAAAAACAATTACACATACATATAAAAAGTTCACAGCCTTGTTACCCAGAGAAGCTGTGGCTGCCTCATCCCTGGAAGTGTCCAAGGCCAGCTTGGACGGGGCTTGGAGCAACCTGGTCCAGTGCAAGGTATCCCTGCCCACGCCAGGGGCTTGGAACAAGATGATCTTTAAGGTCCTCCAACCCAAACCAATCCATGATGCTAAACCAGTATTATTCTTCCACAAATATTCTGGAAATTTCTTGGTTCTTCAGGACATTCATATGCAAGGTGTAAGTTTTTTATTCCTGAAGACAGAGTGGGATATTCCCTGTTAATAATTTCATTTTGATTATTTTTATAAGCAGCCTACCCTGCTGAAATGTAACTATATTACCCCAATATTTCATGAATTTAAAAAACTGAGGAAGTTAAGACTGCAAGAAAATCATTACTAGATAATGACACTTGCACAAAAATATGAAATCTCTCATTTCCATTCTGTAGAGCATCTTTTAACAGCTTTTTTTGGTTTTTGGTCAGGAAGAAAGTGCTGGATTAGTTAACTAAAAAGGGAGCACTACATGAAGACAGTCTGAAAACATCTTTAATTTGTCAAATAGTCCACTGGTTAGCAAAATATCTTTATTTCACTAGAAAAAGAATTGATTTTCAAAGACTCTTTTATAATAAAGACAGACTAATTCCTAAATTATGATCACTGCTAAAGACTTGTGTACTCTATGTATCAAACTTATTACCAAATATCAAATTGGTCTAAACCACACTGATTCTACTCTTCTCACCATAAAACCTTACGTAAAGTTATGAGTTTTGAGCCACTGCTGGATTATATTTTGATCTGCTTTTCTCCTTTTGCAGTTCAAGGTAAGAAATACAAAGGCAATAGTTACCTGCTCCCACTCTCGGGCACATTTACAACACCGTGTAATTCAGGAACCTTTTGTTCAAATCTTACAAAGAAGTTCCCTACTTTCCTATGGACTAAAAATGCTCTGGAAGCTGTGCACTTGTTATTCGAGCTTTAAAAGAAAATAAATCATGAAATAGGAATGAAAAATGTAAAAGCATTCTGATTTCTAATAATCACACCTATTTTAAAGCACGTAAGATTTGTCAATGAACCCTTTTAATTTTCACAATGTTCTGATAATTTTATGATTAATCTATTTCTTTTAATATCCAAGAGCAATCAGTGATTGTGTGATAATCAAGTGATTATCACAAAACAAGTGATACCAGTAATTTGAAAAAAAACCCAACAAAACCAACACAGTGTATTAAAATGTACATTAGAATTTAGGAACAGGACACATAACCAACATGTGCCTTTAGCACTGAAAACTGTACCTGTTTATTATTAATCAGAAAATGTTCAAATGGATTTATTTGAGGCTAAAAACTGATTCCATGTATTTTCTTTATTTCAGTAGGGCAAGGCTCTTAGAAAAGATCTTATTTCTCATTAAAACTTCTAGTTCACAAACAGACCCCATAAGTCTCATCACTAATGGAGAAAGGATCAAACCCTGAGAAATCTGTAACTCCACTGAATCCTCAGCAGTTAAATAGCAATAAATACAAGGAATTTATGAAAATCCCTTATTTAATAAAAGGACAAATAAAAGAACTTTAACCAGATTATGTATTGTTCCAGGTCCAGGAACTGCTGACTTGGCAGAAAAAACTGCTGCATTAGCCAGAATGTGAAATAATGTCTCACATGTATCTTCTGGGGTCTGTGTTTCATAGCAGTAAGCAGAGCAGTTTAACAAGCACCTAAATTAGAAATGACTTCTCTAAGAGTTAGGCATGTGCGTATTTATGTAATGGGGGTTTTGAGCCAAAGGGTAATGCTTGGGATTTTCAGAAATCAACTGTATAAACTCTTTTTCACAACCTCGTATTTCACTTGACAGTAGTAAGACTGCAATTGCACCAAATGAATTATACAAGAAACTTACGGAATTAGCAAGAAGAAAAAAAATTGAAAAAAATAGCTGCCATGTTTCAGATTCCTAACCAATCCTTCCAGAAATGCCTCCCTTTTCCTCCTCTTCCTCGCAGCCATAGCTGTAAGGTTCTTTACCCACACAGCAAATTTCAAACAGATCTTACACCTCTCAGCGAGTCATGAATCACATTTTTCTTCCTGGATGGTCTGGAAGACCCTGCACAAAAGTCTTCTGTGAGACCCAAGGACCTACCTGGAATATGGAAATACGCATGTGCATTTACTTATGTATTTGCACACGTAAATACAGGGTCCTGCACCCAGGGAGGAATATCCCCAGACACCTACTCAGACTGGGGGTGACCTGATGGAGAGCAGCTCTGGGGAGAAGGACCTGGATGTGCTGGTGGACAACTGTCCATGTCCAGCAGTGTGTCCTTGTGCCAAGAAGGCCAGTGGATTACTAGAGCATTGCCAGCAGGTCAGGGAGGTGATCCTACCCTTCTACTTAGCCCTAGTGAGGCACATCTGGGGTCCTGTGTCCAGCTCTGAGTTCCTCAGGACAGGAGGGAGACAGCTCCTGGAGCAGGGCCAGCGGAGGCTGCAGAGATGAGGAAGGGCCTGGAGCATCTCCGTGCCCAGGAAAAGCTGAGGGAGCCGGGGCTGCTCAGCCTCGAGAGGAGCCCCAGCTGAGAGGGGCCCTCAGCCCTGGCTGTCCCTGGCTGCAGGGAGGGCTCAGGGCAGCGCCCAGGCTCTGCTCCGGGGCCCGGCAGCGGCACCAGAGCACCGGGCAGGGACTGATCCCAGGAAGTTCCACCTGGACATGAGGAAGAACTGTGAACAGTGGAACAGATCACTCAGTGGTGTGGAGTGACCCTCACTGGGGATATTCCAGAGCCATCTGGACACAACCCTGTGCCCTGTGCTCTGGGATGGCCCTGCTGGAGCAGGGAGGTTGGACCAGATGATCCCCTGTGGTCCCTTCCAGCCTGACCCATCCTGGGATTCTGTGCATACTGCCATCCTTTTCAAGTCCTGAAGGTGAGCAATCTACAGATCAAGTATCTCTGGTATTTCTGGTCACTGAAACCCAACTGATTGTCTTCGCAGGCAGATGTGTCATATTCCATTAATAAATTCAGGAATTTCTTTACAGACTACATACAAATACCAGTTAGATTTTCAATACTAAATTGTGTAGCACAGAGGGTGTATAATCAACCCAAGCCAGCCTTCCTCACTTTAAACTGTAAAAATGGAATATACTTCTGGGTTATTTCTAAATAGGAGAAATCCTTATGATAATCAAAACTTAGCTCATGAAAAAGAGAAGTCACTCAGTTGCACTCAATATTTTTTCACCCACATCCCATAAAACTTTTTACTTATAATTAATTTCTAGGGCTAAATATTACTAAATATTTGTTTGGGACATCTGTTAATTATAATTCAGGATCCCAGAATAAGTTAGGGTGGAACAAACTCCTGAAGGTTATATTTTAAACCGCTCCTTAAAACACAATCAACTTTAACATCAAGCCAGATTGCTCAAGGCTTCATCCAGTCAAGATGAAGATGAGAATGAGAATTCCGTCCTTGGAGATTTTCCAAACCTCTCTGCCTACTGTTTGAGCGCCTGATCACCTTCATGGGTGATCATGGGTGACTTTTTCCTTCCCACCATCCAGTCAGAATTTTCTCAGAATCACCTTGTGTCAGTTCAGTTGCCTCTCCTCCCAATACCATGAACCTCAGTTTTGCTAAAAATATAATAATAATGATGTAGTTACTTTCTGATGGGTGGTTATAAATAAATGATAGTCTAGATGTTTATTTTAAACTCTTTCTCAAATATCTCACAAGGAAAACAGATTTTGGAGTTTTGGGAATGAGAACCAGCTCCATGACAGCTCCCAATGTTGAGTTACCAAAGAGACACAATTATTGCTTACAAAAGGTGTTACTCCTCTTCAAAGAAAACTTGGTACCAAAATTCAACTTCAGACTATGTTATTGACACCTATAAAACTCTTGCACTTATATTAACAAGGAAATAATGTCTTCTTGGAAAGAAGAAAGAAATAGCTGACAGAAAATCTGGCTAAATAAATTTCTTTAGAAGTTGCAATTTACCATCACTTCTTAAAAGCCAGTTAATGAACGATGCATGTAAATGAACTGGAATACTTTACATTTCTAATTAGTTAACTAACATTAGAGCCATAAATCAAGGACTGATACTATAATTCAGTCTTTATAATTAAGTGTTTCAAACCTCTTTATGAATGTAGATGGATTGCTGTAAGCATACATCATTTTTGGCTACAGTTGCTGAAACAAAATCCAAGAAAATTAATATAATTGAAGATTTTTTTGAAAACTGTTAAAACTTGTGATAAAATCTCCAAATAAAGCTGGACTTCAGCAAGGCCTTTGATTGGACTTCAGCAAGGCCTTTGACACTGTCTCCCACAGCATACTCCTGGAAAAGCTGGCAGCACATGGCTTAGACAGGAGCATTCTTTGCTGGGTTAGGAACGGGCTGGATGGCCGGGCCCAGAGAGTGGTGGTGAACGGAGCTGCATCCAGCTGGTGACCAGTCACCAGTGGTGTCCCTCAGGGGTCCATCCTGGGGCCCGTTCTGTTCAATATTTTTATTGATGACATGGATGAGGGAATAGAGTCCTTCATTAGTAAATTTGCAGATAACACTAAGCTGGGAGCATGTGTCGATCTGATGGAAGGTAGGAGGGCTCTGCAGAGAGACTTGGATCGGTTGGATAGATGGGCAGAGTCCAACAAGATGAAGTTAAGTAAGTCCAAGTGCCGGGTACTGCATTTTGGCCACAATAATCCCCTGCAATGTTATAAGCTGGGGACAGTGTGGCTGGACAGTGTCCAGGCAGAAAGGGACCTGGGGGTACTGGTCGATAGCCAGCTGAACATGAGCCAGCAGTGTGCCTTGGTGGCCAAGAAGGCCAATGGCATCCTGGCCTGTATCAGGAATAGTGTGGCCAGCAGGACCAGGGAGGTCATTCTTCCCCTGTACTCGGCACTGGTGAGGCCGCACGTCGAGTGCCGTGTCCAGTTCTGGGCCCCTCAGTTTAGGAAGGACGTTGAGGTGCTTGAGCACGTTCAGAGAAGGGCAACGAGGCTGGTGAAGGGCTTGGAACACAAGCCCTATGAGGAATGATTGAGGGAGCTGGGGTTGTTTAGCCTGGAGAAAAGGAGACTCAGAGGTGACCTTATCGCTCTCTACAACTCCCTGAAGGGTAGTTGTACTCAGGTGGGGGTTGACCTCTGTCACCCAGCAGCAACTGACAGAACGAGAGGGCACAGTCTCAAGGGAAATACAGGTTGGATATTAGGAAAAGGTTTTTTACAGAAAGGGTGATAAAGTGCTGGAATGGATTGCCTGGGGAGGTGGTGGAATCACCATCCCTGGATGTATTTAAAAAAAGACTGGATATGGCACCCGATGCCATGATGTAGCTGAGGTGCTAGGGCATGGGTTGGACTCGATGATCTTGAAGGTCTCTTCCAATCCAGACATTCTGTGAATTCTGTGAACTCTGTAAAGTTAACTATTTTCTTTTCAACTCTTCTTTTTCCCTTAAATTATATCAAGGTGTGTTTACAGAGAAGTTGTCATGTTTTAATAAATATTAAAGACTTCTGAAAATAAACCTCTTCATACTAATTACTGCTAAAAAACACCTTTCTCTTGTTCAGAAGGCAATAAACTATCTCAAACGCTAATAAACGAGAGGACACAACTTCGGAAATTTAAAATATTGCATAAATTATTCATACTTCAACTAAAAATACTAGAATAGCCATATACCCTACGTAAATGTATTGTACAACCAGAGAGCACATAATCATTTGAATTTAGTGACATTTATCTGGATTAGAATCTCATTTTCAACCATACCAAAAAAACCCTCACAGTCTTTATTAGAAATATAATGCAAAGCAAAAGCAAAACATTAAATAAATAATTTTAAATTGTTTTACAACTCCAAAAGAACTAGAATTACTGTATCATTGCCTTCATTTTCCAATTAAATTACTTCATTGTTATGTGCAACTGCCTTATTGCTCATGAAAAATCTGCTCATCACCTGGTTTGTCTACATAGAAAGTCTTAAGGAAATTTCAGCAGCTTCTTCAGAACCTCTGGCTTGTTTATTTCTTGAACACATTTTAATTCTGTTTAACATGTAAAACCTTCAAGCCAGAGACCATTTCCTAACATGGTTCTTAATGATTTAGAATCACAGAATCACAGAATGGTTAAGGTTGGAAAAAAACTCTAAGATATCAAGTCCAACCATAAACCTACCACCACCACCATGTTCACCGAGCGCTACATCCACAGGGCTTTTAACACTTCCTCAGCCAGTGAATACACAACTGCCCTTAGGACAAGGAAAATCCAATTTTCAAGGTAAATGCCACTGCAAAGTGTGATAGGTATTTTAGATAAACAATGTCACAACCACAAGGCAGCAGGAAAAACTGCCTTTGTGTAGAAGGCAGCACATGATATACTGAGGAACCCAGTTTTTCCGAGACGAGACTGTATAAAAAAGAGTGTTTGATGTATTTCTTTGTCAGAAGTGCCGGCACTACTGCGAAAACAAATGCTGTGTGCTCGCAGGTTTGGCTTCTGTACCTTTGTCCGTGTCTCCTGCAGTGCTAACAAGGCTGCTGAGCTCCTGTTTAGCAATAAATCAAATGTTTCTACCTGCCACAATGCTGTGTTACACAGACACACCATACAGCTGGGATTCAAAGGAATAAGAGTGTGGCAGTGCAATGCTACACTGCAGCTTTTGCTGAGCTGCTCTAGAGTGATGAAACAACAGAGAAATAATTCAGAGGGGGCTCCAGGAGAGCTGGAGAGAGACTTGGGACAAGGGCATGGAGTGACAGCACAGATGGAATGGTTTCCCACTGCCAGAGCCAGGGTTAAATGGGATCTTGGGAAGAAATTCTTGACTTTGAGGGTGTCGGTGGCTGCCCCATCCCTGGAAGTGCCCAAGGCCAGGCTGAACAGGGCTTGTAGCAGCCTGGGCTAATGGAAGGTGTCCCTGCCCATTCATCAAGAATGAGATGGTCTTTAAGGTCCCTTCCAACCCGAACCATGCTGTGATTCTCTGATCTTTTTCCCTCTGGCACACCAGACTGGACACACCCACAGCAGCTTCATGAGCATCCCACTCAGGCAGAAGTGCAGAACCACGAGCAGAAGCAACAGCCCCCACCTTCCCAGCCCCCTCTCCTGACTGCTCTCCAAATGTAAATGGAGATGCTGCTTCCCTGAAATAGTGCTGGTGTTCACTTCTCACATACCTAAGCTACAGACGCATCTCAGAGGTGCTAAATAAACACAGGCAAAATAGTAGCAAGTGTAGTCTAATTAGAACATTTCACTTAGTGCTCTTTCCGAGCTATTATATGTAACCTGAAAAAAATTTAATATGTTTTTGATTTAGCCTTAAGATATTCATACTTACTTTAACAAGAAAATAAGAAACCTGTAATAATTTGAATAATAATGCAGTAACTGTACTGCTACAGAAACGCATTTACTTACAGAAATGATAATTCGTTTTTTTAAGTGTGTTTCTTTTCTGTGTTTTTACTATCTCTAACAAATTTGTGTGGATGAGGGTTCACTACAAAAATCCCTTTGCAAATAAACTGGCCTACTGCAAACAGGTTAAATGTATTTGACAGGGAAGCACAGGCAGCAGTTGGTGCGTTGGCAAAAGGCTTCTGCTACCACCAAAAGAAGTAGCAAACTGCTGTGTTCAAACTACAAAGAGTATTTTTAATTGGTAATCTTTCCACAATACTAATTTACTATACAAGAGCATTTCGGGGGGAAAAATACATAGATATTAAAAAAATATATAGATATTAAAGAAATATATAGATATAAAAAAAATAAATCTAGAAGCCCACTAGATGGTGCTCCTGTACAGCAAATACAGCTCAGAAGCACCATTCCCACTGCTAAAGGGGAATGAAGGCAGTGAGATCCTAATCCACAGTTACCCAGCGCGCTTCTCTTTACAGAGGTCACATTTTTGCTATGCACTTGCTACCAAAATCCTGACATTTCCAGTGCTGTCCCTTGTACTCTGGAGCTGACCCTTTCCACAGTAATATATAAACAAGCCCATACATACACAGAAGGGGTTGCAATGAGCAGGGAAATGCAGCAACAACTGAAAAGAAAAGCTTGTTTGGCCCCTCAGCATCATCAGGACCTCAAAAATTTACTCTGATTCTTCCTCATTTGAAAGATCAGTTCAGCATCCTCAAACACATCTCTTCAAACAGGTGAAGCTTTGGGATTTAGTGTAAAATGCAACATTTTGCTGTTGGTCATTATTTTCTTAATATGCAAAGCATGACCAGTCTGGTATTTCCCTACTCAGGGGAGATCTGAGGAGTGCAGACAGTGACAGAGCACCTCACTACTGCATTGAAGTGTTGGAAACATTGGGGTGCAGCCTGGCTGCCTTCACATAGGAAATGTTTGGCTTGACATCATTGCAGGGTAAAAGCCACTTCAGCTGCACCAGGGACAAAAAATCCAACCTGTATTTTGGGGCTCTCAACGTAAGAAATTTGTGGACATGGGGAAATGAGTCCAGATGAGACCCACAAAGTTGATCAGAGGGCTGGAGCACCTCTGCCCTGGAGCCAGGCTGGGAGAGCTGGAGGTGTTCACCTGGAGAAGAGAAGACTCCAGGGAGACCTCAGAGCTCCTCCCAGTGCCTTATGGGGCTCCAGGAGAGCTGGAGAAGGACTTTGGACAAGGGATGGACTAACAGGACAAGGGGGAACGACAGGCTGGACAGGGCTTGGAGCAACCTGGTCTAGTGGAACGTGTCCCTGCTCATGGTAAGGGGTGGAATGAGATGAGCTTTAATGTCCCTGCCTACCCAAACCATTCTGAGATTCTACAGTTATTTCATCCAAATCCATACATGAGGTGATCTGAATTTGCAGCACACTTTTCCCCAGTGCATTCCTAGTTAAATTCAATATAGAACTGCTATTATACAGAAATTGCCATTTGCCTGGGCTAGAGCTACTCGAGCTCAACAAGTCTGGTTCCAAATTGCTGTGGGATGTGCAGTAATATTTTTGCAATTGTTTCTTATGAATTTCAGTAGCGAAACAAGCACATTTCAATTCTTACTTCGAAGCCCACATTTTGTCCTTTTCTCTGCAGCATCACAAATCACTTCATCGAAGAACACATTTACAAGCAAATTGCAATTCCATAAATGTTCTGCAGAAATCAGATTATCTAGCAGTTATTTGTCCAAAAAGGAACATTTTAAAGGTAGTCATTTAATGATAGAGCATTTCTTCTATCCGCTACGTTTCTGCCACATTTTGACAGCTCTTAATTTTATTATCCAAAAAAAGCAGTCTTTGCTATTGCTATACCCCGATACTTTGTCTTTTCAGTTTCTCTGTAATGTTTTCCCCTCATTACACACTTATTAGATTTTTCACTCCATTTAAGGTGCACTGCATTCTCTAGCCATGCAAAATATTCCTAAAGGAGCATTAATGTTTTCACAAAGTATGTTATGATAGACCATTTATTAATGATGAGCTGCATTTAACAGCCTGGAGGACAGTGACCAGTGTCATCAGACACTTTCTTTCTCATCAAATGTAGTCATCTCCCAAATGGTTGACTTGTTCTGTTCCAAAATTCATTAAAGATTGAGTTACTCTGCCTGTAATTTCTCAGTTCAAATGCTGCTCATGACAAAAAATAGTACCATTTCAGTACCCTGGGACCTATCTCAAATACATAAATACCTCAAGTACCAAAATCCATTTTAACCACCTCTTTCAAATCTCAACCATATCAAATCATAGAGTGTTGCCTGAGTTGGAAGGGACCCACAAGGATCAACCAGTCCAAACCCAGGCCCGTCCCAGGACAACACCAAGAATCCTACCCTCTGTCTGAGAGCATTGTCCAAATGGTACTTGAACTCTGGCAGGTTTGGTGCTGTGACCACTTCCCTTCATATTCCTTTAAATTCCTTTATAAACCAGATTATTTTCACACTCAGAAATCAGAGAGTAAAGGGGTGATTCACAGGCCCGGCAGTTCAAGATGTAACAAGGACCAACATTGCTGGACTGCAACTTTAAAGACAAAACACAGAGAAACAATAAATGCAATATTAAAAAGACAAAAAATGATAGAACATCAGATGAAACAACATCAGCTATAGGGCTTGCCTGTTTGGATTAACATATATTAAAAAGCAAGCACTATATATCCCTTTTAACAAATAAAGTATCATTTTATTCCATTGCTAGAGGCAGAATTTGCACACACGAACACAAAAGTCAGGGAGAAAGTCAGCTAAGCCAGCTCATCAGTGCTTTCTGGAGCAATACAGAAAACAACAGATATTTGCTTTTGGCATCAATGGAGAAAAAGGGTTTTGGTCCTTTTTTCCTTTAGATGTCTTTTCGTCCCCTCTCTAAGTCAGAGGATTTATAAATTTTATTTCATTTTACTGCAGATAATTCAAGTCTTGCTTCAACACAGGAATAATCCTTTTTATGGAGTTATGGTGCATGCATAGTAAACAGCTTTATATTTACAACGCCATTACACCCACCCTCACAGCACTGTACAAGAATGATTACCCTCATTTTTCATATCCAAATCTAAAAGAAATTACTTAGAATTGCATAAAATGTAAAGCATTGTAGGTTACCCAGTCTGAAACCCCTAGAATCTGAATTTCCACTGTGATTAGCACTTCTGAGGTGTTGTCAGCACATCCCACTGACACAGCTGCACTCCTGGGGACTAAGGAATTGTAATCCCAGTCCATATTCTGAGAGGAGGCACCCTCCTACTCACCAGAAATCCCAAGTGCCCAATAAATACTATTTTTGCCTGTCACTGCCCCCTCCCTATTCCATCATGGAGAACACATTCCCCAGC
Source organism: Corvus hawaiiensis (assembly GCF_020740725.1). Taxonomy (NCBI): domain Eukaryota; kingdom Metazoa; phylum Chordata; class Aves; order Passeriformes; family Corvidae; genus Corvus; species Corvus hawaiiensis. The sequence goes on along the minus strand of NC_063217.1, from coordinate 4,198,718 downwards.
TATCTGTGTGCAGCTCTTGCTGTGGTAGAGACAACCATGGAATAACAAAATGGCTTGGATTGGAAAAGCCTTCTAGGATTGAGTCCAACTCCAGCACTGCCAAGGCCACAACTGACCCATGTCCCCAAGTGCCACACCCACATGGCTTTTGAAGTCCTCCACAGGTGGGGACTCCACCATGGCTGTGGGCAGCTGTGCCATGGCTGGGCACCCTTTGGGTAAAGGAGCTTTCCCTGATATCCACTCTAAACCTCCCCTGGCACAACTTGAGGCTGTTCCCTCTCCTCCTGTCCCTGTTCCCTGCGAGCAGAGCCCGACCCCCCCGGCTGCCCCCTCCTGTCAGGGACTTGTGCAGAGCCACAAGGTCCCCCCTGAGCCTCCTTTGCTCCAGGCTGAGCCCTCCCAGCTCCTTCAACCACGCCTGGTGCTCCAGACCCTTCCCCAGCTCCATTCCCCTTCTTTGGACACAATTATTCCTTTACTTTATATCCAGATACAAATATATATTTTTATATCCACATGTATTTTTACCCCTTTGCAGTTGCCAAACCCACACCAGTGTTGATGCCATCTATCTTCATTCCAGTTTTCACCCAGCACAGGTTTCCTGGTCCTTCTCATTGCATTTCTTCTCACTCAGTAATTTCACTCTCTTTTTATCTACCTCCCCACCACACTCCAGTTTGACATGCAGGTCCTGTCTCTGCTGTACACCATGAGGGCCGTGGGGAGGACACCAGATAAATCCATCCCACAATTTAACATGTGCCAACACAGCAGTCCCTCAATAACCAGAACAGATGAAACCTTACCAGATCAAAATTACCATTTCCTCAGTGAAAACGGAGTCTTTTCAGAGCTCACAGTAAGTTCTTCAAAAATTTATCTACACAGCTTCCATAAATTTGGCCAAGTATCATCAGAGGAAGTAAACTGTGCACCCCCATTCGCATTAAGAACTCAGAAATATTTCATGAGCATAAAATATATGCCAAATTTTAATAAGAAATTACTAATAAAACTAGGAATACCTGGTTTTAAATCATACAAGATTAAAGCAGGAACACAGAAGTTAAAGGACAAAGCAACAAGGCACTAAACACGTATCTTTTTCATCAATCATCTTCAAATAGGACTTTAAAGGAAAAAATCTAATAAGGAACAGATTGTGAACCCTCCTGATTTCTACATAAATTATCTCTGAGAAGCAATAAATGACAACTGTCTCCAAAACTTTGCTGCTAATAACTCACAGGTGACTTTATACAACACACCAATGCATAGAGTGTGACAATTATCTTAAGACCTAGTTAAACACAAAGCCTGAAGTGCTTCAGATGGGTAGAATAATTGTTTGTGTTCCACGTGATGATATTTTGATTGAGAAAATATTCAGATTATTTACACTGCAGTCATCTGAAGCACTAAGCCACAGAACACTGATTCCAAAATTTGAAATAATGAAGGCTGAGAAGTGCTAAAAATTATGAAAAACACCTGTGAATTTATTTTTAGTACAGAAGAATTATCTTGGCATATATAATGCAGGGTTTAATAATCACTTCATACCAAATACAAACCGATCTCAATCAATATGACTGAGACTGTAAAATAAATATTCTGTAAAATTATTTTCATTAGAAAATACAGACTTCCTTTCCCTTGATGAAGTAATACACTGCCACCATAAAAAGCAATTTTTTTTTTCTCCACGACCTTTTTACTCATATCATGGTTTTACTAGTCTAGTAGTATTTCTTGTTTTCTTGCTTGTAAAACATAAAGGTAAATTCACAATCATCCCACTATCAACAGCTATAAATTTTGACTTTCCCTGGAGTTTAGGGAATGTCATCTCTGTTGCAAAATTAGTTGTGAATAAATCTCATTCAACAGCTAAGCAGTGAGTTAGAAAACGGATAATATAATTGTTTCAATCTCTGTATCATTGTAAGAGGAGAAAGTTTTCATTTCGTTTCCTAAAATAAGAAAGAGAAAATTCCCCAAAAAGGGTGTTTTTCCACATGTAATTATGAACAGAACACGCTACTATGGCTGTACATCTCCCACACACATGCATGACTTCTGCAACATCACGGAAAGTGGAAAAGACTTTACCTGAGGAGAAAAAGGATGAATATTCTCATAGAGGCAGGGGACAATATCAGATGTCTCGCACAGTCTTCACTACATTTATTTTCAGTAAGCACAGCGACTCTCTTTGCATTGAACAACAGCCTTTTTTCCAGAAGGCAGCAGCAGCATCATCAGTTTGGGACTGAGAAGTCACATGTTTTCTGTCCCTGTTTGTCAAACCTTTGCTGTCCATAACGTGCTAAGTCCCACACAAAAGCTGGAGCACAGTCAGACCACACAGGGATATTATTCCCAGGATCTTACCAACCAGGAACCTGTGAGCTGAGAAGACCCTGAAAACCGTGAGGAATTCCCTAAACCTTAACCCACAGTAACTGTACAGGAACAACCACAGATGTAAGAACAGATGCAGGAGACAAGCCCAGTCCAACATGCCATGAGATGAGCCACCTGCACTACACCTCCACTTGCAGCCCTACATGCAGCAGGACCGAGCAGCTCCTGACTGCAAGTGACAGATGCTTGGATTGCAACCTTGTGCCTTAATCAAAGTGAAAAGGACGCCATTCCCTAATAATAACTTCAACAAATCTTTGCCTTAAGTCAGAACAAAAGACGAAAATATTTTCAGAGATGTCAGCCATAACCTTTTTTTTCACTGCCTAAAGAACAATCCTCACATATGAGGCAGGGAAAAATCATCAGATAGGACTGCTAATGAAATTAACAGCTAAACAATCAGCTGTCAAGGAAGCTGCTTAAGTGAAACTGTATCTGTTGCTGGAATAGAGGCTGAAGCACTCTGCCCACAGCTGAACTGACTGCTATTAACTCTGTTTGAAAGATGCTTTTTCCATACCTTTGATTAACATAATTCATGATTCAAGTTGAATGCTAATGTTTCCAGGATGCTGAGCTCCATCACCATCCTCATTTTTTTGTCTTGTCTTCCTGACTTGCCGGACAAACAAGATTTTACCATTCAAGCAACCCCAGATCTTGGTCACAAAATTAAACTGCCAGATTAATCAGACTCTGCATTTTCTAGACCTATGTACCTAGATTTGTCAAAGATCCTATGGATAACAAGAACTTATTTTTCTCACTAGCCCAGCCACTGCATATGAGCACAAATAACTCCTTGTAATTCCAGCCCATTAGCAGCAAACAACTATTCCTCCCTAAAACCAACACAAATCAGTTATCTACCCTTTGCCTCTGCAGTTTGAGGAAGTGGATGTCAATGAAAAGGGGAATTTGAGTCCTGTACAAGAACAATTTAGTTAAAAGCTCTGTAGACTGTGTGGAGAAACGCCTCATTTTCCACACCCTGCTGATACTCACATCAAACTCATTCAAAGCAGCAGCAAGCTCTCCTATGCCAGTGTGGCCCTTGCTCTCATCGGTGGGCGAGGTGGCCTGGGCAGCATTGGAGATCCCAGCAATTGCTTCCTGCACTTGCTTGAAGACGTAGTCCCTGTTGGCCCTCGTGGCTGCAACATCGGGGTGGCGGAGGAAGGCCTGGGAGGCCGTGTACAACATGGTGGCGTTCTTCTTCAGAGCCCCTCGGGCCGCGGCCATCTCGTCCCTGCAGTGAGGATCCTTCAGTTCCTAAACGAAAATACAGTTTTTAGAGCTGGAAATGAAAGGTTTCGTGTTAGAATGCATTGCCTTGAGCATCCAGGCATAAACGCCGTGCAGTGACTCGGCAGAGATGGAATCTATGGCAGAATCCACCATAAATCACTGAAAGAATTCCCCTCCTGCCCAAGGAGGTCTGGTCCTTCTGTGTCACTACAGCTGTTACATTCTGCTCACAATATCTTACCAAAGAGTCACTTCTCTTTTGCAAAAACCCACAAAAAATGTATATAAAACATCCGAAATTCCTCTTCCTCATCAGCTGGATTCCTTGTGCTGATTCCATAAAGGCAATGCAAGTGCAATGCTCCTGTTGCAGCAAGTGCCTTATTTTTCTAATTACTATTCCCATGTCCTTTATAAAATTATCATAAGGGAGACCTTTAAAAAAAAATCAAAATAAAAGCACTACATAGATGAATATTATAGAATCACAGAATCAAAGAATTAACTAGGTTGGAAAAGACCTTTGAAATCATGAAGTCCAACCTATGACCTAACACCATATGGTTTTAGTTCTTAAAGACCTACTAAATATGCCTCTCAACATTTCTATTTTGCTTCCCTTCATATTTTTTCATATTCCTCATATGATTTCAGAGTTTGTATATTTAGTATATCATGACAGATATTTTCTTTTGTTTCCCCTGGAAACAACAATCAGATACTGCACAATATGTTATCAGAATTATGTATTATTGTTATTCAACCCAGGATTTTTTTTTAAATTATAGTGCATATCACACTGTCCTTGAAAGCCTTACAAACATTAAGGCAGCCCTAGCAATATTCATAAGGAATAACAAAACATTATTAATTCTATTTTAAAACTATGAACAAACCAGTCTGGAGAGCTGAATAGTTAATGTTTATGTTCACACATGGAGTCTATCACACTGGAAAAGGACCCAGGTATTCCGGATTTAAAGGTTCTACCCTTGATTAATTTCAGCCACACATAACTGACAGGTAACATTCTTCAGAGAGAATTTTTTGCCATATTCTTGTATCTTCAACAAGAACTCAACAAATATAAACATTAACTTCCACATTTTTCTCTTTTTCCCATATTTACAGCTCTATTTCCACAGGGGAAGTGTCTGAATGCACAGAAGAGCTCTTTTCATACAGTGACTAGATTCTACATTTTTAATTTATTTGTCTTAGTCATATGGTTTGCTTTTACATAGTCCTGCAAGGAGCAGGGAGATGGGCTTGATGATCCTTACAGGTCTCTTCCAACTTGATATATTCAATGATTCGATTTCAGTGAAATTTCATGAATGCTATTATGAAAATGCTATTTTTCATGAAAATGCCCCACAATCATTATTCAGAAGTACATTGCCATGATTGCAATTAAGAAAATAAGGTAAATAGGTGGATGAATACGGAAAGCCAGCTTTCCAAATCCAGTGTGCTATGCAGGACAAAGATGACACATCCTTGAATTACTGGTGGTATTCAAATATAATTGAAGATGGAGAGACCTTATACAACTCCACGGTGTCTTAAAAGGAACAGTGTGCAGGGGAAGGTTATCTTTATTGCAAAGTTGTAAAATGACCGGCCTTGAATAAATGTTATCGTGACTTTCTGGTCTTTTTTTCAGCTGCCTTAGCAATGAATAAATTGATAAATGAATAATTTTTTAAAAAAAAATCTGAAAAGTATTAATAATGATTTTAAGCACAAAGGAGATTTCTGTTCCTCCTGAACTTGAATTATACTCAACTAGCAAAGAGCTTGTGCTTTACCAGCTGTCAGAGTGACCTGAAATCTGCATAGGTTAGAATTAAATGGGAATAATCATTGAATTAAAACTATCCTTAACCTCCTGAGTCACTTCCCTTCTCACCCTTCAATCTGTTATTAATTGAAGCTTCTTGGAACATAGTCTTAAAGAAACTGCACTTCCAAAAAACTTCACTGCATTCAAAAATAATCAGTGTGATTAAATTATAGGCCATGACACAGCAATTAGTAGCTCATTGTACATTTTAAACCAGACTTGGACATAAAACACAAGAACTTTAGAATGCAGATGGACTTTTCCAGCCACTCCTGTACTCACCTGTTGTCGTCTCGCAGCAACATAGTTCAGTTTTACCATTTCCTTCCCAAATTCCTTAAAGCGATTGGCTAAATCTTGTTCATTTGTTGCATTTTTCACAGCTTCTAGTGCCTCCTCTACCTACAATGCAAGAAATCAGCTCTGTCAGCATTTTAATCCACTCTTTGAAAAGTCTGTGACTATTCCACCCAATACTCTCTTACATGGACCCAATTTCGGTTTCACATCCATCACTGTACAGAGGCTTTATGAAAGTCCCATGAACTTTAATTAGGTTTTTAATAGAGCAGCTGTCACTCTGCATTACTGCCCATTTACTGTGCTTTAGGATCATGTAAAACTAATGTCAAAGATGTAACTGTATCATTTCCCCACTCATCAGATGAAATATTTAATGTCTGAGGGGTTTAAAACAAAATACACGAGTATGTTCTTAATGTGTGGTACAGGCTTTATGGGAAAACAAAGAAAGTTATTCATTCTGGACAAGAAATATTTAAAAAGGAAATTCAAACTTACCATTAAGACTTAAATTTACCCTGATAAATCCAAAACACTGGATCTTTGTGAAACAAATGATAGCTTCAACCCAAAATATTTGTATTATTTCTTTTTTTCTCAGCTCTGAGCTTCCCTTCTTTAGTTATTTAACACTGAGGAAAGAATCTACCCAAGAAACCACACCCGCACTTACTCAGTCATGCTGCAGCTAACAGGCAAAGATATAAAACCCCAGTTATACCAACAAGTTGATCCAACAAATGTATTGTGAAACTTTATGCAAAGCAAGAAAAAATATCTGAAGGGATAAAATGCTCTTTTCATGCAATAAGTAAAGGAAACATTACTGTGACTAGATGGGAACTCAGAGTTGTACTTCTCTTCCTCACAAGATAAAAACACAATTCCAAGCAAAAACATTGAGAACTGAAAAGATTCTACTGCTCCCTCTTGGTAAAAGCTGTTGCTGCAGTTCATAAGAACATGCATAACAGATGTTCCCCCAAAAGGAAAGGGCTTACTGGGATGGGGACAAGCTCCTGTGCATAAGCAGAGGTTTGCAGCTCTCCAGATACTGCTGGGAATCAATAAATTCAGCAGTAGCTGGTGTTTAATAGTTTAGAAAGGCACAATTATGTGCAGAACCTGTCTTTTATTGCTTGAGTTGCTCTGTGTTTTCTTACCACTGAGACTATATTTTTATTTTGGGCTTTTACCTACTTACTGCAGATTTACAAATTACAGGGCAATAGAGTAGCAAACTCATACATGTCTATTGGAAAATGCATAATTCAGGAACATAAATTCATAGCTGTTACATTGGAAATTATCAACCAAGTTACTGCAGATTTACAAGCTTCAAACTTATTCCGAATCCAAATTACCTCTTCTTTTGCTCTTAAGGAGAACAATGTTTTCTAAAAATGAACTGACTGCCTTACCAATGACACAAATTGCAAAAGCATGCAAGAACTTCTTGCAAAATACAAACATTTTCCTTTCTTATCAAGAAACATTTACACTAGAAGTTTCATCTTCAATATGTTTGTAATGCTACGCACAGACATGATGAACTGACATACGTTTTTCTAAGTCCTGCTCCATATTAAATAGAATTCCTGAAAAATTTGTCACAGATTCCACTCTGATAATCAGATTTCCAAAGATGCTGATCATACTCTATCGTGTCAGTCAGGGCTCAAGACCACAGATTCCAAAATGAAGAAATCAGTTATGAGAAATACTAGAAAGGACAGGAGCACAAGCCCCTTTTTAATGATATTTTAGTTTTTATTATTGTGATTTCTTTTTAACAAATTCATATTGGAGCAAGTTCTCTATCCTTGGGAAAACACGACTCAGCTGAATAGATCTGTTCCTCTGATTAACCAGCCTGGAGTTAATTACAAGAGATTCATAATTCTCTATGTGCATGACCACATACTAATAGTGGTACATGGTTTTTAAATGTGTTACAAAAGCTTCTGCAATAACCACTATTTCTAATTTTAGTAGTGCAAAAAGATAACCTGAATGCAATGACCAAGAGCCCTTCCAGAAAGCACCTGCATATATTCCCTCTAAAACACTACTTAAAATGCACCATTTCCTGGGAAGCCTCTGACATGCTTTCAGAGGAAACTGATTACAGCACAATTCAGCATAAATCAGGCTTCATTACTCTGACATGCAGAATTATTTTAGTTCATTAATTTTATGGGTAACTTACACACGTCTTTGAAGGTTACCTTTGAGTCAATAGATGAGCTGTTCCTTCATCAATTTTGTATAGTATAACCATATTTTCCCCTAGTAATTTATTTGTCTAAAAGTAGTTAGCATTGTAAAGTGGTAAGATAAGGATATTTACATGTTGAATTCTCAGAAATAAATTACCCTTTTTAACATGAAAATGAAATTCAGAGTTAAGGTCCTTATGCTGAATTTTGCTCAAAACAGAGATTGCTGACTTCTTGGAAACAGAACTTTTAATAACATCAGATAAATGCAGAGATTACAAACCACACTGCCAGACACTGCCCTTGCAAATCCAGGGTGTAAACTGTGCAAGTAAATACACCCACTTACAAACCAGCATTGGACATTTGTATTTTACAGAACATTTCTCTTCGCCTATGAAAGAGCTTGAACACAAATTTTCATCATAATGTTCAGAAAAAAACTGTTGTTTATGATATTCAAGTGTTGGCCTTGCTAGGAATGGACAATTTGAATTACAGTTCCATGGAGCACTATAGAGAGGAAAAATTAAACGCATATTTGAGAGAGACACTGCTTACACTGCACGTAACCAGAGCCACGTGCTGACAATTCTGAGAGCAGCATTTTACTCATTAAAGCAGAGCTCACTAGAACCTGTGCTGAAAAATCGGCCTCTTTCCTTATGGAAACTGTTTTCCAGCTATTCAGGTTATCTGCACAGTTTGCAAGTTGAAGGGTTCTCACTGTTTTTCCAGAACATGAGATTGCTGTACAGTTACACTGTTAAAATGACAAATTTAAAAAAAAAAAAAAGAAAGTATTTTTTGAACAGTTGCTAAAAAGAACCAACTCTCCATCTCCTCTGTTAAACTCACACATGCACTCGGCAGGCTTTAAATACTCTGTATATTATTTTCTGCACAATTTTGTTTTGTTTCAAAGGTTTTTGTTGATTTGTTTATGCAATAAAAATATAACAGTGCAACAGCTAGGCAGGGTGGAAAAATGTATTTCCCAGTTTCAACCGAAAATCTTTTTAATACTCCTGTATAAAAATGGGAATGGTGACAATCAAAAGTGAATATAAATCTGTCCAAACTATCTGACAATTTTTAGTTCCTCTTTATTCTTTGGTAAGACAGTTGTACTGTTGTCTCACTCCAAATTAAACATTCAATCTTTAGATATATCCAGAAGTCATGAAGAGAAAAAAAGAAGAGTAGACAACTATAGTACCTAAACAGAAGACAGCAGTACTGGGAACATAACCACTGGGACAAGATGTGAGGGGAGTAAATGCTTCAGGTCAGGTCAGAGAGCTGTTTAACAGCAGCATGAGTCCAGTCACTGAAGATATCTCACAAATTTTGCTTCAAGTGCCCAAATATTAATTTCTGCAGAACTAGAAAATGAATCAGACTAATGCAGAAATGTGTTAACTCCTACCTCTTACCAGCACTTTATGAAAACACAGTGGAGACTAAGGAATGTGGGCGGTTACATTCCTAATTGATTTATCCCGTTTTACCACACGCAAAGCACACAAATCCAACAGAGAAGGTGAAAAATGCCTACGATTTTGAGGTGTGAGAGGAGCCTCATGACATCAGCCATGTCAGCCAGGATGAGCAGGCGAGTGACGGCCGAGAGCAGGGCCCGGGCAGCGCGCACCATGGTGCCCCTCTTCACCGAGGAGCAGGGGTCGTCCGCGAACTCCGACGAGGCAATCCGCATTGTTTCTCCTGGGATTGGGAACACAAATGGTCACTTGGGTTAGCTTTGAGCCTTGCATTTGTTATTTTCCGGAAGTATAAATAACTCACTAGAAGCTAAGCTAAGTGCTGTTGGGAAAAAATCGTAGAACAACAAAACCCTTGGGTTGGAAGGGGCCTTAAAGACCATCCAGTTCCACCCCAGGGACACCTCCCACTATCCCAGGTTGCTCCAAGCCCTGTCCAACCTGGCCTTGGACACTTCCAGGGATCCAGGGGCAGCCACAGCTTCTCTGGACACCCTGTGCCAGGGCCTCCCCACCCTCACAGGGAAGAATTTCTTCCCAATATCCCATCCATCCCTGCTCTCTGGCAGTGGGAAGCCATTCCCCCGTCCTGTCACTCCAAACCCTTGTCCCAAGTTCATCTTCAGCTCTCCTGGAGTCCCTTTAGGCACTGGAAGGCACTGGAAGGTCTCCCTGGAGCCTTTTCTTCTCCAGGCTGAACAACTCCACCTCTCCTAGCCTGGCTACGATTCAAAGATTCAAAAAAAAACCAACCTTTGCTGTTGTTAAAAAGAATCCTTTTTGTCTCCACTGCATAAACTCAGAAAGAAAGTACTTCTAATGTGGAATCAAAGCATATTTACATTGGGTTTAAGACCATTAGAACAACATTAAAAAAAAATTCCAGATGGCAAAACTTCCCATAAGACAGTGCAAATAGTGGGGGAGAGATTTAAGATGGCCACAGTGATTAATTCCCATCAGAACTCTTTTCCTTATTGTATTTATCATTAGGACTGCATGTTCATATTATAATTTGCAAGCAGTGCATCTTGGATAATGTGGAAGGTATCTCCCACAGGATGATAAGCTGATAATATACAATTTCAAAATAAAATTCAAATGGCTCATTTTTAAGACTACATATTCCTCTTAGCTTTCCATAAGGCTGGCAAAACTCTCTATGAATTTCTTGGGAAGCAATTAACAAACAATTATTGCCAGATAAAAAGAGAACAAACCAAATTTCTAAACATACTTAAATGTTATATTGCTCAGCATCACAGAGCTGAAATTCAAGGTAAAACAGAAAATAAGGGTTCTGTGGAGGAGGACCACAGTTTACTGTCCCTGTCTTCCCGTGCATTTTACCTGTGTGCCAAGAATCACTGAAACTAGGAGCAAGGAATTCAAAGACATTTTTCTAACACATACTTTAATTCAAACAGTTATTTGAAAAATTTATCCACAACTCTTGGCTGAAAGTGAGCTAAAAATTGGGAATGAAACTTCTATAGTAGTAGTAGTAGTAGTAGTAGTAGTAGTAGTGGTATGAGTCAATGACTCAAATATTTCATGTATAAGGGAAGGTTGAGAGCAACCACAGAACAGCTGAGAGCCCAGCATGCGAGCAAGGGCTAGATGTGAGTTTCCTAACTTGGGAATTTAACACTGGTCATCTAACCAGTGTAACATGGTAAGGCATCATCTTCCCTTCAATTATTTGTTGAGGGAAACCAACTATCCCAGTTTTGCGTAGAGAGTTTGCTCCAAAATGCACTCTTGGAGCGTATTGAGCTGATTGAACCCAAGGGGGCACACACAACCATGTGAAATCCCAGCAAGGCTTTCCCTTATTTAAGCTCTAAACTGGATTCAGATGAGATGGAAGTGATTCCAAGCATCCAGCAACAAAACTCTCGTAAGTGAAAGTACTGAATTTCAGAGAAATCCAAGCTGAAATGGCAGCCACAGCAAGGTTGGATTTTGGAATTAGATGCTTGCAAACTGCTTAACTTTCATTTTGATGCTGACGAGATTTTACCATTTTCTTCCAAATTAGCAGTGTGTAGCTTCAGATAAATACTTATATTGGACTATGGAAGAAACAATATTTGATAATCAGCCAGTGGCACCTGGAAAGCAAGAAGGAAAACTATCTTCTTAGACTTGAATATCCAAGGAGATACCCCTAGCAAAAAGATTTGAAAATCAATGCTCATGGGCAGAGGGAAAATGCACAGAGGGTCAAAAGGAAAAAACCAAACAAACAGTTAAAAGAGTTTGGATTAGATATTTAGCCTTAGAAACCTCACATTAGGTGAAATAAATTCCAAAATAATTAAGCAAAAAGTATTAAATAGACATCATCAAATAAGCAAACCAAGAAAGTATGAGTATAAAAGTTCACAGCAGGTTGTTTAACACTTAAAAGGATCTAGTCGCTCATAATTTAGAACCTAATAACCACTAGCAGTTACGGGGACGAAGACTTGTCTGTTTCAGTGCCAATTAACACATTTTAATCCTCCTACAGCAGTGGTATCAAACCACTCTTAGGCTAAAGGTAATACTGGAGCTTCAGCTAGCCCAATTATTTTTTAGAGAAACCTTTTTATCTGGGAAAAGTCAACCCTACATTCAGTTATCCATTTCTTTCCAAATTCATTTCAAGTTGTTCTGTAATCTATATTAAATTCCTTTCAGTGAAAATTGGCTCAACACAAGAAACACAGACATCTAAAGTCATCAGGTCTGCTTCCTTGCCACTGCAGTCAGTTGTGTGATAACATAATTAATAACAATCTTAATATGGTAATAGCTACACTCTTAAACTTATCAAGCTGCCATTTTAGAAACAGCTCAGACATTTAACCCCAATTAATCCTATGTGAAGTAGGAATCTCATTCCAAAATGAACTCCAGAATGTGACTCTTTTCATTAGAAGCACTTTAATGCCATGCTGCCTGTATTTGTAGATAATTTAAATCAATTTCTTCTCATGCCCCCTTTGTCCTTCAGTTTCACTGTGTTCTTCTTCCACTCTTGTTCCTATTGTCCCTTTTTAGCTTTGTGCATTGTTGTGTGGAATCCTGATAGATTAAAGGCAGTACATCAGTCCCCTCTAATTGCACACAATATCCACTTCTATAATCATTACAGCAGCCCCATGAAACAATTCTGCTTCTGGAGTACAAATGATAAGAACTGCAGGTTTCTAGGACCATTTGCAGCTATGAGAAATACTCATGGAATCACAAAATATCCTGAGTAGGAACTGTAAGGATCACTGAGTCCAGCACCTGGCCCTACAAAGGACACCCCAACAATCCCACCATGTTCCCAAGAGCTCAACAACTGCAAAAATCTATCAACAGACGATTGCAAAGGTCACCCAAAAAAGCTACTGGAATTTCATGAGCAGACTTAAGGTAAAACGTCTACCTATGAGGAAAGGAATGAACCAAGGCTTACAATGGTTAATAGACAGAGGAAATGCCATTTTTTACAAAGCCTTGAAGTGTTTATTAAGAGATAGAAGAGCACAGAGCAGCAATCTAGAGAACAGCTATGATCAGTAAGGGATGCTGACAATAAAAACACCAAACACCTGGAAATAATTAACAGAACAATGACAAATTGATTGGATGCACCACTCCTGAGCAGTTCTCAAATGGAACTAATTAATAAAGCTACAGTCTCATTAATCCATTTCTTTTAGATTTTTCCTTTTGTTCTACATGTTCAAGATTAAAAAGACAGAACAACTGATCCATGACATAATGGAAGTATTTTAGAGTGTTCTCCTTGTAATTAGAGCAAAAGCACTGTTATGAAGCTATCCTAAATTATAATAATATATTGACCCAAACTGAGTTGCAGATTCCATATAAAACAGTGAGGATTACACTAATTGATGATATGATAGATTTGAACAACACATAATTGTTAATAAGGCATATTTAAATTATATAAGCAGATTTTTAATCCTTTCATCATGGATGTTGTCTTGTTAAGAAACAAAAGCAAACCCTTCAGGATGCAAAGCTCTGCAATTTTATCCCCTTTGGATTCATCTAGAAATTCACCAAATAGAATAGTACCATGCACTGTCCATCCCAGTACACATCTCAACAGTCACACTTAAGGAATAATGAACTTAATCTGGTCTTGGGTGGTTGGTTTCTCACTGTCTATATTTCTCCTACCTTATTAATCACATTGATTATTTACCACATCTCTTAAAACATCGTATTTTGTTTACAGTACTTGAAAATCCAGTCTCCATAACTGAACATGTTCATTTCAGTATTAACCTCTGTTTGACGTTATCAGAATGTGGGAAGTAATTTGCAGAGGATTTGTATTTTCATGCTGTATATTACTACATATAACTATGCCTTTTATTCAGAATTCCAAAAGCTTCAAACAAACGGCAGCTTAGTCTTCCCTTTCCTTAATACCTTTTTTCTACATCTTTACTATGTTCCCTGAACTCACTTCCTCTCCCACTTGCAGCTGGGATTTCGCTCTCCATCTGTGGGAGAATGACCACTGTTCTCATCGTTTTAATGGATTTCAAGGCCAGAAAAGGCCATCTCTGATCAAGCCCCATCTTTTCCCATCACATTTCTGTTCCTAGAGCTGTGTCTCTCTGGAATTGATCGTACAGACAATCCAGTTCGCTTAAATTTGACTCACTTTACATTTGACATTTAGGCAGAGCAATGGAAGATGATTCACTCTGCATTTTAAAGTACAACAGATATCCTTAAATCTAGTAGGTATTTTGGATTCAATGCTCTCTCTTAGATCCAAGAACACACCACATCATTCACTTCAGGGATCATTAAAATATGTAATTTTAGTTAACCCAACTACTCCTTTCCTGAGGGACAGAAAATAGCAAGAATACAGAACTTCTAAGATATTTATCCACATATCTATGGCAATGTAAGACAATTTATCCATGAACGTTATGTTTTAGAAAGAACTTTTCTAATTAATAGTCAGATTAATAGTGCATTTGGAACATCACTGATACACTTAAGTACAATAAAACACCAATTAAATTTCAATTCAAAATTAAATTGTTTGGGATGTGAGGATACATTAGCATTTCTAATCCCTCTTTGTCTGCAGATCAGTTACTCAATGGATTAACACCCTTCAAGAACACACTAAACTGATCTGCCTTCACTGAACTGGAGAGTTCAGTGAACACCAACATGAGCATTTTAGATGTTCAACACTGTGGTTAGGAACATGTAAACACAGTGGACCTCTTAAGATTTCCATAAATACAGAGGCAGATCTGAAAACTCAAGCTCAACTGAATTATAACGTGGCTTCATTTGCATCCTGACAAAAGTCACGATGCTGAACTATGATGTTCTACTAAAACACGGAATCACGGAATGGTTTGGGTTGGAAGAAACCTTAAAAGACCATCTTGTTCCACCCCCTGCCATGTGCAGGGACACCTTCCACTATCCCAGGTTTCACCAAGCCCTGTCCAACCTGGCCCTGGACACTTCCAGGGATCCAGGGGCTGCCACAGCTTCTCTGGGCAACCTGTGCCAGGGCCTCCCCACCCTCACAGGGAACAATTTCTTCCCAATATCCCATCTAAATCTACTCACAGTTGAAAGCTCTTCTCCCTTGTCCTATCAGTTAGAAGTTCAGCTAGCGATTTTTCCACAATTTCTATGTTTATACTAAAAATTTGAGATCCCTAATTAAAATAAGTATTTTCTTCTTTACCCAAATGCTGCAGAGTTGCATCAAGAAGCACACTCTCAATTATTACAATAGTTCATCACCTAAACAAGAAACTACAGTGGAAAATGGTAGGAAAAGTTGTCGTCTTTCTGGTGAAGTGTGCATGGTATACTTATTAAAATCATTATTGTAAAAAAGGACTAAAATGAAGACAAACAAAGAAAGAAAAATCTCTAAGTCCTAGTGATTAACATCTTGAATTTAATCATTTACTGGGTTTCTGTATAACAATTTATTAATTTAAATAGAACTGTCATTAATAAATTTAACATATCAGGTATAGAAGTGAACAGCATTTGAAAAACACCCAAGATTTCCTAGCAGGAATGGAAAAGGAGGCACTCCAAGAAAATGACTACAGCATTCAGCACTAGGCACAGAGATTCCATCATTCTGGATATTATTTTCATTCTGGGGCTTGAAGAGGCTCACAAATACAGGAAAGCAAGTTCGAGGGTAGATTCTATCTGTGCCCAAGGCACTGTGAACTAAGTTCAAAATCATAATTAGAATCAGTTCCATCACTCTCTATTATCACATGAAAATAAAAAATACCCAATGAAGAGTTTATTTGAAACTGATATTTTTTGAGATAAGCTTCAGTTCAAAGGGTTGATATTTTCCAGCAAGATGCATTTTCATAACAAAATTTATCAAAAAATCCCAGTGATCTGTGAAAAAGAAGGAGCAGCAAGTTGCTAATGTCAGCTCATGGGAAGCACTGTGAGGAGGGGAAAGGATTGATGATGAGATTGATCAGTTCAGTGGATTATCAGATCCCTAGTTGTTTTAAGGGTCACTTTTGTTTTACTGCTAATTTATGCCTTTCCTTACACTTAGATCCTACCTGAATGTCTTGAGAGAAGCAGTGAGAGAAGCAGGAAGCGCCTGCTGAATCTGGGGAACAAACAGAGCTAAAAGTAAAAAAAACCCCTTCCCACAACCTCAACTGGGATTAAGAGAACAGGCAGGTTAATGTTGGACAATTGAGGGGTTTGCAGCTAAGCCAGAAAACAACAGGAAAAATTTAAGTAGAGAAATTTAGAAAGATACTCCAGTATGAGAGAGCATAAGAAAGGAGAAAAGCAGACCAGGGAGAGTCATCAGCACAGGGAAAATCTACGGTATAGGCTTACAGTAAGAAAAACATGAAATAGACAACAAACAATATAAAGAAAGCATTTACAGGTTTACACACAGAAACAGATAGCAGGTACAAGAGCACTACTAAAAATCTAAGTTATTTAATTTCTATTTGTTCATATAATCTGCACACATTGCTTATGATATCCTATATTTGAAATCCAATGCAGTTATTTTTTCACCATAAACAACTTACCAAGGATTTAAAAATCATGCTCAAAGCATCAGCCTACATGAAAATTAAGTTTATCTTTCCAAAATTGGGAATTACGTTTAAAAATTAATTTTCAAAGACTACAGCAGCTTTTCACTGAATTCTGACTTGGCAACATTTTAGTATCCTAACACTTAATTGCCAGTTTTAATGGGAATTCACATACATGCAGTGACACCTATGTGTGAATACAAGAGCTCCTTTTTATAACTATACTCATTGCTTGAATGTTTAAAAACTGCAAGAGCTTCTGTGCAGAGAGATAATGAGATAACTGAGCTTCATGGTGTGAATTTACATTCCAGTGCAGAGATCAAAACACAAAACTAATCCATAGCCCTCCATCAACACACAGAAAGGCAGACTGCTGTTGTCCACAGGAGAAGGCTACTAAACAAGACATGATTATCATTAGATTTGTAATGAGAACAGAAAGAAATGATCATTAGTCTAAGTCTGTATAGCTAAGAGAAAAAACTATGGTTGAGTGTTAGATACCTGGGCATGGCAGAAGCGAGGCTGAGGGCAATCAAGGCTGGAGCTGGCACTGAGCAACCTGGTCTAGTGGAAGGTGTCCCTGCTCATGGCAGTGTTGGAACTAGATGAGCTCTAAGGTCCCTTTCATCCCAAGCCATTCCATGATTCCACAATCTCCATCCTTTACTGGATGCAGAGCGAAACCCACTCAACAAAGGATGAGGAAAAGGCTGAGGTACTAAATTCCTTCTTTGCCTCAGTCTCCCAACAGTAAGAGCAGTTGTCCTCCAGGTACCCAGAGCTCTGAGCTGAAGGGCAGGGAAGGGAGCAGAATGAAGCCCCCAAAATTGGTTCTACTCCTGTCACTAATGCATTTATAGAATACTTTTTTATTGTATTTTTTACGGCAGTAGCCAGGTTTCAGTTCTAGCTGGGCTTTGGCCCTTGCCATTTTCTCCCTGCATGACCTGCAAACATCCTTGTAGCTCTCCTGAGCTGCCTGTTCCTTTTCACAAAAGTCACAGACTCTCCTTTTTTACCCACGTTCCAGCCAAATAAATAAAATAAGGAGCAATTTAAAACCATAAAGTCAACCACAAACAGGTGAAAGGAAGTAGAGGTGATATATTTTTTAAAGAAAAAACACATATATGTCATCACATACTGCAGAAATCACATAATATGAACACAGGTTAAAAACTGACTTATCTGCAACTAAAATACCAAAAAGAAAAAAAGGCAACACATCTCTGAAAGTCAATTGGAACGATTACGGACGAATGAGATTTGCAAACATCCCAAATCACAATCAGTGGAGAGCCTACAATTTTATTTTTAGTAGACATAAAAATAATTCTAAATTCCATCAGCTTTACAGAACAGGCTCCTTTTCCAATGTTCATATATAAACAGCAGTTGGAATATCTCTCAGATCTGAAGTCTAAAAAGGATCTGTCGCTGATAAAGGGATTAAAACAGAGAGAACAAGATAGCTGGAGATCAGAATGCTATAATTTGACACTTCTCTGAGGAAAGCAGCACCTGTTATTTAATAACATTTTATATTCACTCACTCTGTAAAGTATTACTGGCCTTTATAGTATGTGAATAATGTACTTCAGACGAAGACATGTTCAAAATGGTAAATGGAAAGGCAATAAATTAAAGCCTTTTATAAACTGACTAAGCATCTTTTAGGACTCAGATATTAGGAAGTGTATTTCAAATTTTCATGCTGTCACTTTTAATACTCCTCTCATCAAATAGCACTTTCTGAAACCATATTCAAAATTAAAGCCTAATCTGTATGGGAGAAAGAAGCTTTTATATAACTTTAGAAGTTGGATGACTGCCATGGAAAATGCAGTCAAAAATAAAGAAGACAGAACAAAACGTACTGTACTGTAGGCAAATAGGAGGACTGAGCAGGGGGCAAGGAAGGCATTCAGATAAAATTTAGTGCTCCGAGGACTGATTGTATCTTTCTCATTAAATGCCATTGGGTAACCACAGAATCATGGAATGGTTTGAGTTGGAAGGAACCCTAAAGCTCATCTCGTTCTACCCCCTGCCATGGACGGGGCACCCTCCATCAGACCAGGTTGCTCCAAACCCTATCCAACCTGGCCTTGAACACTTCCAGGGATAGGGCAGTGTCTTGGTTTAAGACCATTTTAAAAGGTGGGCACTCAAAAATGAGTCACCTCCCCTTATTTCCAACCAATTCCTTTCCACCGATAACGAATGAACATGAGTAGATATAAGTGAAAAAAACAACAGTTTACTAACAAAGGGAACAGCATCGGGCAAAAAATAACAGTACATAACTGCTAGATGCAAAACTGCCAAATTTTAAGAACTCCACGGGAACAAGGAGAGACCCGAAATGCCGGAATTACCCTTCCCAAGATGGCGCCTGTCTGAGGCTGAGGGACAAAGGGAAGATGGCGTCACACCCTTCCCCTCCAAAATGGCGACTGCAGGCTCCAGGAACAAAGAGAGAAGATGGCGGCAATCCGTACCAGAAAGGCAGGATCCCACAGAGCAGTTCTAGAGGCAGACAAAACCTTGCTCGGTCATGTGGGGTCCGTGCAGCTGCCGCCACTTGCTCCTGCCATTTGCAGGCTCTGCCACAGCCGCTATGGTGTGTGGCGGTAAAAGCACCGGGCTGTCCCCACAGGCGCATGGTGGCCTGACCCCAGGAACTTGCTCGCTTTTCTCGCTGCTGCCAGAGTTTGCAAAATTCACCTCGAAACAGTTTCTAACTGTAAAATGCATCTTTACCAGCGGCTACAGTTGCAAACCCAAAACAACCACCTCCGAAGCGGAGCTTCCGCCTTCTGCAGAAGTCGCCATGAACGGAAGAGCCTCTGCTCTCCTGGAGCGGGGCCGCCTGTGGCAACCACAGCTTCTCTGGGCAACTCGTGCCAGGGCCTCATCACCCGCACATGGATGATTTTCCCCTAACATCTAATCTAAACCTGCCCTCCTTCAATTTAAGGCCATTCCCCCTTTTAATGAAGCAGAAATAATCCTGGTAACATGGATCCAAACCCAAGATTCCCATATGTTAGATGAATCACAGCAGTATTTACAATTACATTCTGAGCACGGAAAACCTTGGTTTTTAAAACTGAATTCCTTTGCAAAACTTAGTCAACAGAACAAAATCTTATTGTCAAAGTTTGTTAGTGATTTATTTTTTTTCTGCATGTGTTAAACATGACAAAGTCACTCTTGAAATTTTCCAGTTAGTTTTTGAAAGACTGAAAATTCACTGTTCAGTGACAGAAGCATAAAGCAATGACCAAATCTCAAGCTCATCCCCTTGACTCTTTCTCCCTTCAATAAGCTACTTCCCAATTTAAATATCCCAGACAAAGTCTCTGCACCATTCCAGATCTCCCACCAGTTTCCCTATCCACCATTAGACAGCTGGTGAAACTCTCAGTTCCTTTGCTCTGCTAAAAACTTCACTGACCTATACAGTCATCTGAGGTCACTCCTGTGCCAAGCTAAAAGGAATTTCCTTCCAAATACTTTTGATCCAACAGACTAAAACAACTGATTTTCCAGTTCAAAGGGTGACTCAAACTTTTCCTTTTTTATTTCCTTCTTCCTTTTTTTTTTTTTTTAATGTTGAAGAAAAAGAATTTCAGTTCAGAATTTCTGCCTAATGAATCAACAGCGGTTTCATTTCCAGCACTCGGCTGTGACTCAGAGGATGTTTCAGTAACACATAAATCAGAACAGCTTCAAAAGGGGAGGTCGAGATGCTCACCCCATGGTGCTCTGCAGCTTCACAGAACTGTTCTGAAGGGTCAGAGACTTCAGCTCCAATCTGCACATTGAATTACGCACAGAGGGGACACAAATATAGATTTCACGCATGGGGGGAAATCTCCTTGCAGAACATTGCTCGTGGTTAGCTCAAAACTTAAATGAAAAGGCTGTACATTAAATGCTGCTGAGGATTTACTCACTGTGGATTAAGCCTACCCAGTTTGGGAATTACTACTGGAAGACAGAACAGGGCAAGATAACTGCCTGTGGTAGCTATTCCAATTTGTAAGATCTTATTTTTTTCTTTTACTAATTTTCTTAATTTAAATCCTAGTGAAACTATTCTCCAAATTTGACCTGAATTCAGAAATTTCATGCACACTAATGGGTGGCGGAGTTAAATATTTACTGCAAAACATGGCCTAGTTACAATCCCTTGAGAGGGATTTTTTTTTTCTTTTAACTGTGCTGCATTTCTGCAATAATTCTCAAATAAAACCCCTACTAACAGTAATATTTCTTCTAAAAGAACAAGCAGTAATTTTGGGATTTGATTTTAATATTCAAGTCAAATATTTATGGAAGAAACACTATTTCTAGAACTTTCAGTTTGTGAGTATAATTTTATTTTTGACAACTGTCAGAAGTTGACATTTTAAAGAAATCTTATTCTTCCCTGATATAAAGCCACAATAGCAATAAAATCTTCAAGAAAGACAATGTAAATAAATATAGTATTAAAAAATCACCTAATATATTAATTTATATTACTTTTCAAACCTATATCACTGTTTTTGCAAAATCTGTCTCAAACTGTCACGTTCAGGCAATATATCAAACACCAACTACCCTTTATAACAAACATATCCGGGAGGTGTAAGTTACTTACATAAATTTAAACTAACATGAGCTTAAACAAAACCCTGAAAAGGGAAATGAGTATCAGAAAAGCTCCAGCCAAGGCTGGAACAAAAATAAATCTTTTTGAAATGGTGCAGAGAATAGAGAAGAAGCAAAGATCCTCGGACAGCCAGCTGGCTTTACCAAGAACCAGGATCATCAGCAGTTCTCCCAAGCAGCCTAAACCATGTGTACAGAAAATCATAAAGCCATGGAACAGTTTGGGTTGGAATGAACCTTAAAAGACCATGTAGTTCCAACCCCCCTGCCATGGGCAGTGACACCTGCATGCATTTCCTTTTTTCTCTACTTTTAGTTTTTTCCTTAAGGATCAATCCTCATCAGCCACAAAGGGGAATAGGATAAGACATCGGATCTGCTTCACAGAAAGATAAAATGGTTTGGGTTAGAAGGGATTTTGAAGGTCATCTAGTCCATCCCTTGAAATGAGCAGGGACATCTTCAACTCAACCAGGTTGCTCAGAGCACCATCCAACCTGACCTTAAATATTTCCAGTGATGGGGCATCCACCACTTCTTTGGGCAGACAGTTCCAGTGTCTCACATAACCACAGAATAGTGAGTGTTGAGTGCCTGATGTGTGTGGTCAGTCATAAATATAAAATGTATTTTTGCATATAAATATATATACACACACACACACACACACACACACACACACACACACGAGCTGTATATGCGTGTTTGTGCGCATGTGCCTACTGGAAACACAGGATTCTTCTTGTTCCCGCTTGTAACTGGGGTCATGGAGCTGCGGCAGCCTCACTCCAGGTTTTGGGAACCCCTGACCCTACCTTTATGTATACCAACTCTTGGAGATGCTCTACAACATCTGCTTTTTCATCGGAAAAGGAATTTTAATGTCTTTCTGCAGAGAAATTGTCAGAGAGCTGAAAGATAATTAATGAATGGAAAAGAGTCTGAAAGAGCCAGCAATAGAGTATTTGCATGGAATGGCATTTAGAGGGCCAGATTTCTGAGGAGGAGCATTGCAACCATGAATAACAAGTGAAGTTGCTTCCACATGTAACAAGTAATTGAAAATAGATAAGGAATTTTTTTTATTAACAAGGTAAGAGTTTTCAGGCCACAGCTCCAGTGACCTGCTGAACAGAAGGCTTCAAATCTTTGTCCTCAAAGCTTTCAGAGCAGGCATGAGCCACCAGCCAGACAAAAGTGAGTTGCAGAGCACCTCATCACAGATATTATTGGAAAAAAAAGAAGGTATGTTTATTGTACAAACAAGTTCTTTCAAAAGTGCAGAGCAAGATTCATTTTCCCATTAAGCATGACTGCCCACATGCCCCACTTCACCTTTCAGAATGAACAGAAATTCTAGTTTGTCTAAAAAACCTGTTTTCCAGTAATTTCTCTCCACAGACACACTTTTTCCTCTATCAAGAACTAGCACACAGTAACATCTGTAAGCAAAAAAAAAGAAAAGTTTTCGTATACTTCAGTGAAAAGGTTTATAAATAAACATAGGGAGAACATAAGTTTAACTGAAAAGATCGGGGGGGGTTTTGTCTAAAAAAATATTCACACAGTTCTAGAAAAAAAAATATTCTAGATTTTCTAGATTTTTCTAGAAACTATCTTTCCTGGGATTTCATTTAAGTTTTAAAACATCTTTCAAAAAGCTTTCAAAACTAGATAGTGAAAAGCATTAAAGCACTCAAAATTTTATTTTTTAGTGTATTCTGTCAGTGAGAAAAAAACTGCCAAGAAAGTTAAAGTCACTTTCGTGTCTCAGACATTCATCCACAATTTCAAGATAGTCACAGAGCACATAGATTGTTGGGGCCCTCCCCCTGCCGTGGGGTTCTGGGAGAGGGGCCCTGGGAGGGAGGCATGGGTTTCTTTAGCCCCTGCTCAGCCTCGTTCCCCATTGGTTGTTTTGTGCTCCCCTGCATGGGGAAGGACCCTCGGGTCCCGTGACTGAGCAGTTCCTCGGCAGAGCCTGGCCATGTGGCTGGAGAAATAAACATCTCTGAAACATCTATCAAGAATCGGTCCATATATATTTCTTTTCCACGGGCCTCGTTGATTGATTCACGTGTTGCAGTATCCGCACCGTAACAAATGGTGGTAATTGCGGGCAGAACGATCCCCAATCCCTAAGGACAGCGACTGATTTGTGAGTAAACTCTGGATTCCTCTTCTTGTTTTGCTTTGCTATTCCATCTCTAAACTATGGAGGAACCGTGGAAAGACTCTTGGCTCTCAGAGCCGCATATGGACATTAATCTTAAACTTGAAAAGATTCTTGAAGAACGATTTGTAAATTTTAGCTTAATTCAAGCTGAAAAGGAACTGAAACACTTCTTGGCATGGTTGTTTAAGAACTTTTTCTATGTTTCTTACCAAAGACTTTTGGAAGACCAGGCTTCCTTTTGCCAAGACACAGCTGACCTTGCTCAACAGTCTCGGTAATTAAATAATATTCACGAAAATATTCTTCCATCGCCATATATTTTGACTCGTTCCCCATTGGTTGTTTTGTGTTCCCCTGCGTGGGGAAGGACCCTCGGGTCCCGTGATTGAGCAGTTCCTTGGCAGAGCTCCAGCCATGCGGCTGGAGAAATAAACATCTCTGAAACATCTATCAAGAATCTGTCCATATATATTTCTTTTCCACGGGCCTCATTATCTGATACACGTGTTGCAGTATCCGCACTGTAACAAGAGATCACATTCCTTTCTTACAATGTCCATAAATCTGCATGAACAAAAAATTAACCCTACCTCAACTTTACCCTGTCTTCAAGTACAAAAAACATCAACAGCTATTTTCTATCCCATGACTGAAGTATGAATTTCAGATTATGGTGTGAAATTTTATCTACCATGCTTGAAAAGCAAAAATTTAAAACACAACAACCAGCTGCTGGACTAAATCATATTTTTAATGGAAATTTCAGCTACATGCCAGAAAACTTCCAGGAAAATTACATTGAAATCAGGCACATACCTACAGACAGATATTGCCAAAGCCATCTACCAGATAGAATAAATTTACATGACTATAACCTACTTCCTTGTGTTGCCTTCTGCAGCATCCCAGACTCTTAATAAATTTAATCAAACCTGAGCCCAATGGTCCCGCAGTTCTTGACAGATTTTTGTGTCAATCACGGCCTGAATTTCTCCTCCACAGGGAATTTCCTTTTTCTCTACTGATCAATAAAAGACCAGTTGCATTTAGACACCTGTGTTGTCAATGTAGCATATACTGTGCTTTTTATTCCTGTGAGCTCTTCTTCACTTCCCTGCACTTCTCAGGCTTTGTAGCTTCATTCTTTATGGTCACAGAATCACGGAATGGTTTGGGTTGGAAGGGACCTTAAAGATCATCCAGTTCCAAATCCTGCCATGGGCAAAGGAGTCTCTGCCTTCCCTCCTCTCTAATATAAAAAGACATGAATGATAAATATCCACATTTCCCAGGTCTCCTTTGTCCCCCATCTGGGAGATCTTTTACACAACTCCAACAGTACCAGAATAAACACCCACACAGCAAAGCATTTAAAGGCTCAGCAACTGGATAATTTCATTTAGATGGTTTTGAGCTGTAAGTGTTCCTATTATGGAATCATTATGGGATATACAGGGATAAGCTTTAGGCATCAAATCTTCTCTTTTTGCTCTTTGTGTTTTTAGAACCCAACTTCATAAATCAAGCCCATTGATCACCAGAGTTTTCTACAGCCAACAGAATTTACCCTTCCACACTACAGCAGTAACAAGAATCTTAACACCACGGGCACTCTCAGTTATTCCAAAGCGTTTTGCAAATGATATAGAACATTTGTTCCACACCTATCAATGAAAAGCAAGAGTCCCTGGAGTGAATTGCTGCCTTTAGTAGTACATAACAGTACCCAGCAAGGCAGGGCAGGAAATGAGGAGCACACCAAGAGCCAGCTGTAACTGCCGCAGACATTTTTAGGTTGACGATGTAATTATCCCAGCTGGAACCCTGCCAGGAAATCAGCCAGGAAAACACAGCCTCAGTTCATTAATCCAGCTCTTTATGCCACTGAGCTAAACATATCATTTCACATCACACCAGGGCTGGTCTCGTTTACACGGCTCGTGGGTGCTAATAATGGTGTGTGGTGTCTCCTGCTCTCCTCATTATGGGATCGTGTTGAACAGGCCCCAAAAAAAGCTGCTCCACTTTTCTGACAGGCTTTTTTCCCAGCCTGGAGTGTTGACAAGAGATGAATGTCTGTGTCATTCCGTGTAATACGGTTTAAGATCTTTTTTCCCCTCTCTGCTTCTTCATTGTTGTTTGGGTTGAATTTTTTTAAAATATAAGTTAAAAAAAGAAGAGTAAAGGTCTTTTTGTCATTTAAAAAGTCAAAAATTCAGCCTAGATAAGGCAAGTTTAGGTTGATGCCTCTAACTCAGTAGAAGACTGCCGAGGAGAAGCTGAGTCAGCATCACAAACCCAAAAAGGAGAACGTTTTAAATTCAGAGAGAACATGGGCACTCGTGTCACGACTGAAGATGCTGAGCTACAACTTGACACAACACAAAATAAGGAATGTAAGCAACAGGAAACTGAAGTAGTGAAGTAGTTGACAAATGGAAATTAATGCCAGAAGAGCCAGGCATCAGCATTAAAAAGCTAAAAAAAAAAAAACAAACCCAACCAAAACTCCATCATCACAACAACACCCAGAAGAAAAAATAATCAACAAAACCTAAAACCCCACTAGAGTATTGGAATATCATTGTACATAGAGCATACAGCAAATACTTAACTTATTCTGATGTACTGGCAATTGAATACTTAAGAAAACCCAAGCCACACAGAACAGGAAAACAGTGAAACTAAATATACATAGAGTGGAGAGGAGGAAAAAATACCCTCAGGATGGAACAGATTGGAATATTCACTAATCAGTGCTTATATATACAAAATTTAACCCTGCCTTCTCATATGATCACTTCAGTCCAATTTGCACAAGATGAAAAATTCAAAGTATGAGTTCTGTGAGAGTAACTCACTGAACATCAGTATTTTACACCCCAATCCTTTAGACTCCTTTTGAAATCTCAGTTGGAGATCTCTCAGTCTTCTTCTAAAACCCAGGGCAGACGGTATCTTTAGATTATAGGACTTACAATGGAATAAACCTGAAAGGTACTTAATTCTGCTGCAATAAAGATAATTACAATCAAAGTCAATAAAACTGAAACATTTTGTTATAGGCATATATTGAAAACATATTTTTCCCCTACCAAACAGGTAAATTTGAAAGCATCTCACACCCATTTTATCTTCTGAAAGAAAATGGTCAGATTTTATGAGTATCCATTTATCACCAATACTCAGAAAATAATTGCTTTAATATTACTATTATCTCTGTATTTTCAGGCTTGGGTAATTTTTTTATTATGTATTTCAATATCTACTTGAAACCACAAGTACTTCTATATTGCTGTTTTACCTGGTTGATAATTGTTAAATTGTTCAGAAACATATGTGCCATAATCCTAAATCTACATTTGCACCCACAGGCTTCAAACCAGTGCTCAGATTTAGCCAAGTGAAAGAAACCACATCATTTTGTCACACAGCAGAATAAAAACAGGCCGAAGATGAAACAATAAGCTTTGGCACCAGGTGAAGCTTTACTTCAGTCAAGCATTTTGTCCCACATACCTTGTTTTCGAACATCTTCTACAGCAGCAACCAATTCCTCCTTGAGATCCTGGCTCTCTTTAGCAATTTGGTCTCCTTTTTCCAAGAAATTCTGAGTGGCCTGCTCCACTGAGGCAGCCAAAACATGAGCCTTCTTCGAGCGGCCTTTCTTCTTGCCAGAGGGTCCTTTATTGCTCGTGTTCACCAGCGTCGTCACCTTTGGGCAGGAAAAACAAGTTTTTGTCAGTTTGAACAATTCCCCAACTATTAATAGGAACACCTAACTCAATCCTCACACTATTTTCTGTGCCCTGGAAGGGATGAAGTGGTCACATGTTTTGAACAGATAAAATGGAAGTATAAAATCCAACAGCATGTCTTTCAACAGAGGGTTTTCCTTTTAAACTCTCCTCAGTCTGGGCTAAGCAAATCACAGCCAAGCAGCAAAAAGAAAAAGATAAGAACCAGGCATGGCAGGGCAGTGCTGCCAAAGCATCGTTTTTGTCACTGGTTTTCGTTTTTAAAAAATGAAGAAGCTGATAAAATGGAACTTGAACACACAAGGGTCAGAAACCATTCAAAAAGCAATTGTCCCTTGAGGTAATGTACTGTCAGTGACAACACACGTGGTGACAAAAACATTGCGGCTGTTTTCCAGACGTGAAAGGTATGAAGAGCTCCCCCTGCAAAGATTATACAGGTTAAAACCCTTTGCCTTAGTGTTGCTTCACTATATTCCTAATATTTTGTCATAAACCCACAGCAGACAGTGAAATGATCAGTGAGTAGTTAAACAGAAGGAAACTCTGCTTCCATGTTTGCAGAATCTCCTGAAGGAATTCTTTATTGAGCTGTCAATAAACTGATTAGAAAGCTTAAAAACACAGCACAGCGTGTAGATCCCACAGCTGAGTGCTGGGCAAAGAGGGAATCCTGCTTTACTCCAGCAGTACCAGGCTGCTGCTCGGTAGAACAGCAATTTTGAACTGGGTATTATCAGGTGTTAAATGCACAAAAAACCAGCAGTGGATCCATAATGCTCAGGGATGCAATTCTCCCTAACTGGGACACAAACCAGGGCACTTGAAGTGTTGTATCAGTGTTCTAAGCCACAAATTTGCTGCAAGAAAATAAATACCTTCGCAATAAAGACATTTCACTAAAAACCAAAGGATTTTAAAACAAGGATGAAAATTCACTGTCATCTCATCCCTGTTACCAGAAGAGTGACAAGGTCTTTGGCAGAGTTTTGACCAAAAAGCCTTTTACCATGCTCTTTGTGCTACATTTCTTTTCTCTTTCAGATAGTTTTTATTCCAAATCACATCTAAAAACTACAGACTGTAGTACCTATGTCTATATCTATATCTATTTTTATATATAATCAGGGCTTGGAAACACCATAGGCATGAATATATTGGGAGGAAAAAAAATGTATTCCAGAGCCTTCTTTCAGGAAGGAGTCTGCCAGGCTACTGGAATGTAATATTCATCCACCATATGGAGACGTATTTTCCACTATTTGTATCTAGAAATAGTATTTTCTTTATTAGCTTTCCCTTGTAAATATTCCTCATGAAATTTCCTGAAGATCCTTTCAGAGTTGATCATTGTCATTGGCATCTAGTCATGGACACCTACGGAAATGCAAATAATTCTAAATCACCACCAAACAATAAAAGTTTATCAGAACTTCCCAATGTGGCAGTTACAAATTAAAATAAAATAATTAGTAATATTTTCTTTAAGGCTTTTTTGAAATAAAATAACTGCTTTGCCCTATGCTGCCTGATGTGCCCAAATAGAGAAAAATCATTTCAACTGTCCCCAAGTGCTCAAAATCTTCTCAGTTCTCTGTGTCAGAGTAGAGCAGATGAACATGTGAAGGTCCTAGAGAAGAAGAGGATCCAGCACTGGCAGAAAACCTTTGCTAATGCTCTGAGCTGCTGAGTTCAGAACTAACACAGTCGATAGGAAAATCCAAATTGCCACAGAGGACGGAGACTTTTTCTACCAGTTCTTATAACACACAGGTAGGAAACAGCACACCCAAAACCAACCCCCTTTTTCTAAAGGAAAAGCTAGTGTATTCTGCTTGAGCCCAATTCCTTCATAGAAGTTTTGCTGCTCTTTTTTCTTATTTATTTTGTTTCTAGCATTAAAAAAAGAAGTTTCCATCATGTCAAAAGCTGGGACTCAAATATAATCATGGAAGAGTCTAAGGTGACCCAGCAAGAGAGCACAAGATGACAAGTGGTGCTGGAGGCATTGTTTGCCAATGAACCTCAATGATTTGTAAATTTGAAGCAAAGGCTTTAAAATTTTAAACCAGATCTGCTGGCATGAAATCCAAAAAAAGCAACATCTCACTACCCTCTAATCAACAGCATTCAGATGAAGCAAGAAGAGAAACCATTCTTCATGTGGGGCTAGGACATTCCCTTGGAAAAGGGCAATTCTGGATTCCAGTCCGCGCCAACAGGTTGGGTTCTGGATAGTACAGAGCTCTTACAGGAAGCAAACCACTCATAAAAACTGGAATCTTGCCATTTTGCACACCTTGTGTCAGCTTCTTTTAAATCACATTAAATTACCAGTTAAAAGGCTAAAAATGCAGTCTCTTCCAAAATTAGAATTCCTGTTCAGGAAAGTCAGCTGCACTGGGACAGAGCAACGGGGGACGAAGGCTTCTGACACCAGTGACAGAAAAACCCATGGCATATTAGCTTCTTTCACATTTTTTAAAAGCCTATAACCTGTGAATTTATATAAACTGCATGAAAAAAAAATGAAGAAAAAATAATAATAACCTTTTATCTTATTGACATAACTCACTTTTCCAGCAGGGCTTTAAAGCTAACTGGTTTATTTTCAGTATCTTACCCCACCTATACTGATACAAAGGAAAGAATGTCTCTATCTGCTTCTGTTACTAATTAATGCAGAACTCGCCCAAAATTCTGTACAATCATCAAATATATCACTTGATAATTACCATAAGCTCATTTGGCAGCCCTGTAATGATCCTGGCTTTGTGATCCCACTAGGGAACCTTGCTCTCTTATTTTATTAAAGAAGCTTCACACAGTCCTAGCACAGATCTCTGCCGGAAAAACAGAACTTCACTAATTAATAGTTCAGCCCCATCCTGAATGAAGGCCTCCTTCCACAGCTCCAGCAGCACAAAAGAAAGGTGAGGATGTCTTTGCAGAAAGCAGAACATTCTGTTAGCATGGATTTCCCTATGGCAGAGGTCACGTGCGGGCAGGGAATGCCAGAAGTGAAAGGGGATAGAGCTGGATCACACACTCATCAAATTAATCCCCTGTCAGCAGCTCCAGCTCACAGAAGAACATTCCTGGCTCTCTGAATTAAACTGTCTTCCCTACAGATTTCTGAAAAGCGTGGGCCACAAGTTTAAGGGCTGTAATTCTGCCCCTTTGCCTTCTCTTTGCTCAGTATCTGCTTGAATTGCATTAGTTACCCAAGACTTTCCATAACCACGTTAAAAACAAGCATATATTGACAATTTTTGAGGCAAATATTGATAGTTTCTTTTTGGGTTTTTTTTTTTTAATTATCCTGCTAATCCTTGTGGTTTCTCACTGGTCCCTCACACAGGACAGATGCCTTAGTATTGTGTTTTCAGCACAGACTGGGTGATGAAAGGATTGAGAGCAGCCCTTTGGAGAAAGGCTTGGGGACACTGGTGGCCCATGGCAGGGGGACTGGACCAGGGGATCTTTAAAGGTCTCTTCCAGCACAAATCATTCTATGATTGTGATTCTACAAATTTAAATATCAATGACTGAGGCTGTTGGGCTTTTCTGAGGGTGGACAGCATTTATACATTTCCTTGTTTTTAATAAACCAAAGCAGGCAAATCAAATACAGCTCTGCAAACATGTCCATTATGAAAAACATTCACACAAATACTTGGCTCTGGTTGTGACAGGTGAAATCAACGTAAAAGGATTTCTCTGAAGGATCACTAATTGCTTGCAAAAAAAAAAATTCACTATTCTCCCCTGTGCCCCTTGCATTTTCAAGTAAATATTATTTGTTCTTCCCAGCAGCATTTCCTGAATGTGAACAGCTACGAGTTGTTCCTCTCTTCTCATGCACTCACGGATCATCAAGGTGTTGGAAACTCTCAGTGACCTGAGCAAAGACAGCCCTGACATTTCAGTGGAAGGGCCCTTTCATTTCTAGATATCAGCTGCCCTTCCACTCCACTGCACCATCTCATTGCCTCACTGGTTGTATAATGGTAGCCCCTTGAGCACTCAAAATCCTGCTGTTTCCAACAGAAGTTTGTTTCATCAAAGGAAAAAAAAAAAAAGCATTAGAACTGCCTGGAAAACACAAAATCTCTTTTTCAAAACTGTCTCATGGCTGGGTTTGCTTTTTTTTGTTTGTTTCCTTTGGCAGAAGAGACCTTTCAAAATACCTGGTGAGAAAAGCCGATTGTGCTGTGGGTTAAAGCACCAGCATGGCCATAGGAAGATCTGATTTGATTCCCTGCTCAAAATGAGGTGAACAGACCTGAGCACTGTTTTTGTGACCTTCCCTTGGACCATCCACCAGCAGAGCAAACAGAGGTGGAATTTTGCCATATAAATTCCTGGCTCTGCACACCAAAGCCTTAAGTTATGATGTGGCTCTCAGCAGTAGCTCATTAGCTGATCCCACTCCAACTGCAAGGTATTACTGAGCAAAATACAGGAGAAAATGCTCTCAACAACTACATTTCATTCACATACAAAAGAGAAAAGCAGCTAAATTGGATTTTTTCCATATTTGTGCAGAGGAGCAGATAACTTGTTGGGTTTTTTCCCATATTTGTGCTTATTCTCTAGTGCCACACACGAAAAAGGGTTTTTTCCCTATTACAGCAATATGGGTGAACACAGATGTTGTGCTGAGCATGATTCAGTCTGTAACATAACTCCATTTTTTGATAATAACTGTTCTTCAATTTTCCCTATCAACTTGAGTAATTTGCCACTGTCCTTACCCCATAAATCATAACAGCTTACATAATTAACTCTTGTAATTATCTCCGCACGATTAGCACCAGCTGTCTACGTAATTCATAAAGCTGAAATTCTCTTCCTATCCTATGTGGATATTTGGACTCTCGTTGATAAATAGAACTTTGCCTATCCACGCTGAATTCCAGTGGTTTAACCCAGCTTTTTGTACTCCTTCCAGCTCCCCTCAGTGTTTGCAAACACCTGTGGGTTAGAGGAATTCATAAATAAGCAGAGTACTCTCTCTAATGCATAAATTATTAGCTGGGGTGCTACAAAATGCCAGTGCCACACCTACCTTTTGGCTGGGAAGCACTCAGATAACTGAGGCAACACTGATTAGAGCCAGGATATTTTAATCCAGTGTAGCTTGAGGACAGCGAGCGGCTCCGATTCACATTTCTGCTGCCAAACGCTAATTCCTGAACAAATCTGCATATTTCCATTCTGCCCACATGAGGTACCTTTAGGATGTAATTTGGAGATAGCAGCACCGTTGCTGTTAATTTGTATTTTTCTTATCAGTGCTCCCACCACGGGAAGAGGTTTACATCCCAGCCAATGTGAATGAATATTATATAAGGCACTTTGAAAGTTCTTCAGCAAGTATTCATTCTCAGTGGAACTTCTGACTACTTGTTATGCTATCAAAAAGGATAAAAAATAAATAAACCACCCCACACTTAACTTTCCTCCTACAAATCTTCCCAGAAAAACTATCAAAAATTTCTACAACAGACATACAAAACATGAAATATATTTTCACAAATCATATTGCTAAGAAAAAGAAGACTAGAAAAACACAATTAAATGAAGAATCATGGTTATGTTCCTCCTAAAAATCTTCATGAAAAATGTATACAACAACGATGAAAACCTGCAGTGTGTTTTCACCAACTCTCCCACAACTGAAACAAGAATCAATATAAATTAAGCTAATAAAATGTCTCCCATAATACAATTTGCCTCTAATTTGTAATAAATTAGGAGCAAAGATTATTAAATTTTTTTTTTTGTGACAAGTTTCTCCTGTCAATTGGCACTAAAGGACTGTGATGCTATTTAGAAGCCAAATATGAATTCCAGGAGTTACCTGGTAGACAGGAAAAACAGATTATGTTAATATTCCACTCATGAAGGACAGAAGATTTACATTCCTCAAGTTTCCCAAGAATTCACTTGCTCCTGTACATTACTTGAGGTTCCTCACACCATCCAATTGTCAACTGGCAACTCTAAGGGTCGACCGTCTCTTGAACTGGCAGCACAAGCAGCAACATCCATTACAAGGCTCCTTCTCTGTCTCTGTGCTGGCAGGATTTCAAAACCTCTCTTTTAAGAACTAAATAATCCCATTCCTGAACACAGGTTTCCAGTATCTTGTTAGGATTTTGACAATTCCAGCTTTTGCCGAGAGAGAAAAGCTGAAGCAGGTGTTTAATTGGAGCAATTACATATTCTTCAGCAAAACCATCGGCTTAATCTGACTCCTAAAAAATCTGTTCAATGCCTTTAAATGCAAGAAGAAGATAAAAGTCGAATTCTAGATCTTCCTCTCAATGTGTAATTCACTGAGGGTTTTCTAATTGTACAAAAGGGCTTGATCCCAGTCAAGTGCAACAGCTAAAGACAGCACAGAATCCACAAATTCCTATTATTTCACTTTTTTAGCTTTCACCAAGCAAGTTAAGCTGTACCATTTCAAAAATTCATATCTATGGCTTGTGTTAAACATGAATTTTCTGTCATCTCTTTCTTCATTATGCATAAGAGTAGTTCATGATCATACTAAGCTGAAAAGAGGAAGAAGAATTCTTCCCCCCACAATGGCATAATTCTGGCAGGATGACCACCTTAGGGGCCAGGCCATGAATTGTGGGGCACAGCACTGTCTTGGGAGTAAGAAATGTAGGTTGGAAGTTCCTCAGGCTCAGTAGAGAAGTGAACCAAGTCTTCTTCCTTCAGAGGTGACCACCTTAACACCTGGGATATTTTATAAGAAGGTGGACTGCAGCACCAGCATGCTTGGGCTTGAAGTGAGAAGAATGAACCATTTTTTAACCCTGAGGGAAGATTTAAGACTAACTCCAAGCAAACTTGTGCTCTATTAATCACCATGTGACATTAGCTCCCCTCTGCAGGCTCAGAGTTCAGCATATAAATTCTGGAAAGGGATGGGATTTCAAAAAGCTCCCTTTCCCATCTCTTCCACAACATCTTCTAAATCTCACTCCTAAGCATCTCTCTTCTCTCCTCCATGTGTTGAAAAGGAGAATTAATCATGTAACTTCTGTTTATGGATTACACTCCCAGAGCTGGATGCCTAAACGGACTTGGCATCTCGAAACCTTTGAGTCTTCCAAAGCTCTAAATCAAGGATCTGAATTTTAATTGGAGCAACATGTGGAGACACAAATACTTCCTGCTTGTGATCCTGCCACTATCTTCCTTCTGTTTCTCATTGTCCAAGTGAGACAACATCACGTATCCACGTAGGAACTTAAAATGTTGAAACCACTCAAGGCAACTTATTTGGCTCCAAATGATCATCTCTGTGCAACTCAGCAGTGGTTTAACAGATCACAACTCAAAAAACGTTCCTTTAAAGAGTAAAACATGAAGTTTATCTTACCCCGGCTAAAAATAATCAGAAAGCTGGAGTCTACCTGATAATCAGTAAATATACATTAAATGCAGTGACCTCAAAACAGCCAGAAATGTCAACTTTCAGTGCTGTGATAAATGATCTTGGCAACCACTGAGCAGTAACTGAGGATGAAGTAATTTTTTGCATTCAATAACTTTATTTAACTTCTCACAGTTAATAAGTTATTACTACTGCAACCCTCCTGCTGACATCTGTTATTTTCCTTGTTAATTAAAACAGTAAATGTCACTGATGCCATAAGTGTGTGTTTTTCTCCAATTTTACCAACTTTTCATTCTGGGCAAAACTTTGTTGCACTACTTTTGGACACAGAAGAAAAGTCATCATCATCTGCAGTTTGCTGTAAGGGTATGAAGCCCCCAAAAAAAGCTGCCTGCAATCTACGTGAATGATACAATAAAAAGTACAAAATAAGAAGTATAAAGGAACATCTCATTAACTCTTATGCCTCCTCTTATTCCAAAACTGAATACAGAGCTAATAGTCAAGCTTACAAACACATCATATGCAAAATGTGAGATATGTACAGTCAATAGCTATCTATTATTATCAAAAAATTAAGTCTTGTGGTACTCAAAGGGTATAAAAAATAAAAGATTACTGGTATTATGTATTATGTGGGAGAAAATCAACAAGTGTTCACTTCCAGACTCAGAGTTATCCACATTAATCGATCAGAAACGAAGCCACCTTGGCCTAAATATTACCAAGGGGATCCCCAAAATCTCAAAAAAGAAACAAGATAAGGAAAACACACACATCTGTAGTTGAATTAGAACCAAATGCAAGTGTACTTATCTCAAAAGTACCAAATCACTTGAGAACTAAAAAGACAAAAAAATACCAAGAACCTACTTGGTGTCAAACTGTCTCCCACCAAGAGCCTTTATTTCTCCCAGTTCTTTAGCAGAACAGAATAAATCCAAAGGATGTCGGACTGATTCAAGGAAGATACTGCATTTAACCACATGAGGGCACACCACACTAGAGTAATAGAAAAACTCCTGTGAAATCCCTGGATTCATTGTACTTCGTGCTGTTTTACTGGATCTGTAGGAGAGCATGAGCCTTGGCACTGTAAACAGCACATGCTTGACAAAAGGAAATTCTTAGCTGATATTTAATGCACTATTTTCTTGACAGTTGTTGTTGGTTTAAAAATCTGCTAGCAATCTCAAAAGCAGCAGTATTTAAGATGTAGTTATCAAAGGAACTCAACCACAGAGCAGGCAGCAAGTTGTACTGGCTAGAGGGCGGGGGAGGAAAGAAAGAGGAGAAGTGAGACAGCAGTTGCTCTAGTGAGGCTCTACAGCTTTTTGTAACCAGTTCTGGGGTTGTGAACTCTCCATCCCAGGAAGTGTCCAAGGTCAGGTTGGAGCAACCTGGGATAGTGGGAGGTGTCCCTGCCCATGGCAGGAGCTGGAACTGGATGGTCTTTAATGTCCCTTCCAACCCACACCATTCTATGATTACACTGAGGGAATAAAACACCTGAAAGTTTTATTTCTTACCTTACTAGATAGCACATCCCGAATAGAAACTTCAATATTATCTTTCTTTAGGTTTTTTCTCCAATGACTAAGACATTGTTCAAGGAGAAATAACACAAAAGGATTTAAATAATCCTTAACTGGATACCAAAATAAGATAGCAGGCAACTACAAAGGCGGGTAGCACAATGTTTAAGCTTCTCCCAGGCAGCTGATCTCCCCAGGCTTCCAGCAGCCAAAGGACAGACGCTGGTGCTCCGACTGATGGAGCCATCAAGAGCTGTTTCCTCAGGGTAATGTTATTGTTTGTGAACTGCCATAAACAGCACTGAAAACAATCTCATACATCACTAAATACCAAAGCAAAACGATTCCCAGGAGTTTCTGTTTCAGTTAATGTAAAGTACTGTAAGTGAAGGAAGTAAAATATTTCAGACACATGCGGTGAGTTAGTGCTCTGGTTTCTCTGTAACAACTATTGTATCTTTTTTTAATGAAAACCTTGCCCATAAAGAACAGCTGAAAACTGAAGCAAGCAATCTTCCACTCTACATATACAAAGACTAAATCAAAATTCCCCCAGAATGGATACTACTTAATTTTCTGGGGGGTCTATTTTGAATAGTAAGAATAATAATGAAATTAACTTCTTCTTCATGCCATTCCGTTGCACTCAGGCTTATGTTATGAACAGCAAAGAATATCCTGGTGAGATTGCAAATCCAGAGCACCTATGAATTCTCACTCAGAAAGACAGAAGAGAGTATTCCCTGAAGACTGCTTTATTTAGGTTGTTTATTTTGCACATTTCACACACTGTATAAAATCTCCATCGCCAACTTAAAATTCTAAAATTAGCACAGAATTATAGAATATCCTGAGCTGGAAGGGACCCACAAGGATCATCCAGTCCATCTCCTGGCCCTGCACAGACACTCCAACAATCCCACCCTGGGCATCCCTGGCAGCGCTGTCCAAACGCTCGTGGAACTCTGGCAGCCTCGGGGCCGGGACCATTCCCTGGGGAGCCTGGGAAGTGCCCCAGCACGCTGTGGGGGAAGAACCTTTCCCTGATATCCGACCTAAACCTCCCCTGACACAGTTCCAGCCATTCCCTTGGGTCCTGCTCCTGGTCAGAGAGAGCAGAGACTGGTGCTGCCCACCTGCTTCTCCTGCAGACCACGGTGAGGTGTCCCCTCAGTTTCCCCCAGGATAAACAAGCCCAGTGACCTCAATCACTCCTCGTATGGCCCCTATAGCATCTTCATAGTTGTTACATACATCATCGTAACTTAATTTAGGCTGGAAGGGACCTCTGGAGATCTCTAGCCCAGCTCCTCACCAAAGCAAGGCCACCTTCAAAGTAGGATAAGGATTTGTTCCAGTCCTGCAATGTCTGGTGTACTCAAGAACCCCAAAAAAGACTCAGTACTGAAGATGTGGTCTTAGAATGACTGCTTAGAAAAGAACTCTCACTTCCCTTCACTCTCTCTTCACTCTTATGCTAAACCCAGCAGAACAGCTCAGTATGACTTCAGCCTTCTCTCCTATGATGTGGCTCTCCAGTCTCATGCTCTGAATTTTCCAGCAGGACTCTCACATTCTTCCCGCAGAGCAGTGCTCACTCAGCCTCCACCCAGCCCATATCACACCACCAGGTCACTCCATCCTACTGCATGACTCTGCACTGGCTTTTGCTGATCTTTACTTGGTTATGCCAGCCCATTTCCCCACCTTCTGAGATACTCCTCGTGCCAGCCCTACTTCTTGAGCATATTGACCTTCCTCCCAAATTGGTGTTGTCTGGAAATTTATTGAGGGTGCATCTCACCCCCCTGCCCAGACCAATGACAAGACATTAAACAAGGTCAGCTTGACCCCAAGTCCTGCAGAATTCCCTTGCAATTGGTGGCCATCAATCTTCCACCCCTACCACTGAAGTCCAGAGGTCCAGCCAATTTTTAACCTCCTTTGTAGTTCCCATATCCCCTGAACATTGTAGAGAGATGGAGAAGGCAAAGCCTGTATTTCATCTACAGTTAGAAGGTAAAGCCTTTATTTCGTCTAGGTTTAACTCTATTGTGTGCCTTGTGCACAGCAATACAGAAAAAAAACCCGAAACTATCCTAAACAAAAACCACACAAGAAAAAGAACAGAATTGTGTTACTACAAACAACTTGTGTGAGAGATCTGAGTCTGTGGAAAGGCTGCTTTCTATCTTTTTGGTGTTTTTTTTTAATAGCAACTGACTGAGCTTTCAAGTCATTACTATACAGCTAAAATGAGATACAAAGCTATCTTCTGATGGTCATAGACAGGGTGTATCTGCCACTGGAGAACAACCACCTCATCCACTTAGGGGTCACACATCACGCTTCAGCAGAGCATATTCTATGCATTACAAGGTTACTGTGCTATGCTAGAACACAGAATAAACACAGAATCATGGAATGGTGTGGGTTGGAAGGGACCTTAAAGACCATCCAGTTCCCCCCCCTGCCATGGGCAGGGACACCTTCCACTATCCCAGGTTGCTCCAAGCCCCGTCCCACTTCGCCTGGGACACTACCAGGGATAGGGCAGCCACAGCTTCTCTGGGAAACCTGTGCCAGGATTTCACAAGGAAGAATTTCTTCCCAGTATCTAACCTAAATTTCACCTCTTTCAGTCTAATCCATTACTTCTTGTCCTACCACTACAGTTCCTGATGAAGAATCCCACTCTGGCTTCCACGTATCCCTTGGATACTGGAAGGTGCTGTGAAGTCTCTGCAAAATCTTCCCCTCTCCAGCCCCAACTCTCTCAACCTGTCTTCATAGGGGAGGTTCTCTGGTCTCCTTCTCAACTTTGTGGCCTCCTCTGGACTTGTTCCAGCAGTTCCACGTCCTTCTTACGTTGAGGGCACCTGAAATGTACCCAGCACTCCAGGTGGGGTCTCATCAGAGCAAAGGGGGAGAATCTCCTTCCTTGGCCTGCTGGCCACACTCCTTTGGATGCATATTTATTTTGGAATTTCATCACTGGGGACCTGCCAAGGCAGTACAGATGCTAATACAAACAGCCTGTTGTTCAGAGACAGAACTCCAGACATGGCAAAAGAGAACATTTCCAGAAACCTCCTTTGGTCAAACTAGAAGTAAGCGCTGGCTTTCTACCAGGCTTTGCCAGGAACTGATCCATCTCCGTCCTCCTCCTGCTGTTCCAGATTTTTTTGTCAGAACAACAGAGAGCAGCAACATCATCCCACACAGCACTAACAGCTACTTCTGTCCCACACACTCCACAGACAGATCTAGTTGAGGAGACATCAACATTTTTTTTTCCTTTGTTTGTTTCAACAGAACCATGAATAATACACCTAATTATGCCACTGCATATGGCACCTAAACCTTCCTGATCACCCCAGCACTAGGCATTTGTCTGCCTACCTGATTCCTGATTTTGGGGTTGTGTTTTTCTCCCCCATGGCAAAGTTCAGGCTATTTTCCTCTCCTGCTGCAAATTAAATACTCCTTCCTCACCCACTGTCTCTTGCCATTGCCACCATCAGCATTGATTTTCTGAATAGCAACACAGTAACAGTAACTCTGGATTAAACTTAACCCTGCGGTGAGGAAAACAACAAAATCACAAAATTTGAAGGGAAATAACCTCAACTGGCAGTGACAGCCAAGAAAAGCCTTAGAAATGGAAAAGAAAAGAATCTGATATATATTCCCAGCATTAAGTGGCAATTGGCAGAACAGAACAGCAGGTGCCAAAGAGAAGTTGGTGTGTCTGAAACACAAACTGACATTAAATTGGTTTTCAGCTCATTCTGACTAGAGCAAAGAGACACAAAATAAGCTTTTTAGTAAAACATAAATGCATTAATTAACACTAAATATATGGACTTCAGGCTGTATTTGTAAGAATAAGCTATTTAATAGAGATGTCATCCTTAACAGCATATAATTCCATACTCCATTTTAACAACAATTATCTCAGTAGGCTATTACTGCTAAAAATTAAAAAAGAGCAGATCTTTTCAGCCAGCTTCTTAACAAGCACATCTAAACTGTTTTCTTTAATTATTAAAAGGAAAGCCTTTAAAAAATGCCAAAATTCTCCAGCATAACTGTTAGAGAACACAAAGCCCTGTAACACAAATTTCCTTTCCCAATAAATACTGCTCAAGCAAAGAACGGTTGCTCTTCCCAAATGCTACTTAGAAATGTTGAAAACCACCCAACATTAAGTCTTTGGGGATGCAGTTTAATTTCTTTGCCTTCAGAGCAATGCATAAAGTCAGTCAAAATCTGTACATCTCTAAGTAGCAAAAAAACCCCGCGAGGACTGACTCACAAAAAGTCCAAAAATTTGCAAATAAATACAGCTGAATGTACAATATGAGAAGTTTTAGGTAGCTACCACAGGGAATGTGTAACAGCTGGTAGAAATACCATCCACAGTACAACCTAGGAGACTCCAGAGACTGGGAATAGTAATATTAAGATTAGTATCTGTGAGTGGAAATGTTTGTTAAGTACCCCAGTCAAAGCAGAAAAAAAGGATTAAAAGAACAAGCATTTAGTCAAACTAAATATAAAAATTCCTCCGCTCTGCCACTTGAAAGCTTGCACATTAGGCTAAGTACTGCTCCTACTGCTGCTTCAAGGAGAGTGTTTATACTTGGGCTGGGTATTGTTTGTGTTCTTTTATCTTAGATGTAATGAACCTCTTTTTATTAACCGTGTTAATTGATTAAAGTTTAATTTAAATATGAATGCACCTCCTGCACTGTTTCTAGATAAATTCTCATTTTTGCTATTTGCTGTAAACTATATGAATGTCATTATCAAGGAAGGAAGAAAATACCTGATTTTCCCTCTTCTTTTTTTCTTTTCTTTTCTTTTTTTTTTTTGTTATGAAGAACACAGTTCTGAGTCATTAGAGAAAATATTCCTGTATAATTTTAAAGGGAATTACATTTCTATAGTGTAAAAGATTAAGCTAGGTACATTCTGGAGTGAGTTAACAGAAGGCAGTTTGCTGTTAAATCACTTTAGAAGATAATTCTGCATCACTGAGCAAAACCTTCACTAAGATTTATCTATCAAGGCAAATTCTGTGATTTGTTATTTATGGGGATTACCCACCAGGATGACAGAATGATGAGTAATTGAAACCAATACCTTCTTTAATGTAAATGTGTGAAGTTTTGAAGGTGCCACCAGGATAAGAGAGATATAAAAGGCTATTTATGTGATTGTTACAAAACCGTACTGGAAAGATTCCCTGCCAGAGCTGCCACTGCATCTCCTCTTCCACAAGAACAGGGTTTTTTTGCTCTGCAGCCCCAACAAGGATCTTTTTTAGGCAGCAGCACTTGCCCATCAGGAACAGCAGTCGACGACTTGCAGCTGCTGGTCCTGCTCCACCAGCAGCCACAACCACACCAGATTTCCACTTGGCTCAAATAAATTATCTTATTCACCAACTGATCGAGTTAAACTCGTGCAAAGCCCACTATGGCCAATTATTTATTGAAATTAAAATGAAGACCAGGCTGCTCAAATGATTTAATACACATGATAATACAGTGTTAGTCAGCAGAAGTAAGAGCCCTCATGCAAAGATTGGTTGTATCACTTCAGTGTTTAGATGCTGTTCAGGATTTAGCCATCCAAAATCATGATCTTGCACTTTTTCCACTCAATATGTAAATATTGGACCTTTTCAAGGCAATTCTCCTTGGGACTCTTGACATTTAGAATAAAACAATGGCAGAAGGAGCAAATGAAATTTCTTACATTTAGTGCAGGACAACACATTCTGACTCTATTTCTACCTATTGAAACATTACATTTAAAAATTCAGTCAGGATTGTACTGCAAGCTGGTTTTGCTGTTTTGCTCTGGTTATTTACTTTCTCCTACTACTTTTTGCCTCAAGTTTTCTCATTAAAAAATAAACAGCCAAACCTTTCCTGTACACACAAGTTTTGATGACAGAGTGCTAACTAAAAGGAGTTTCCTACAAACCACCATTAAGGGCTGAAAAATAAAAGTCAGTCTTACAAATTACACTTAATTATTACTATTTATTACGTAAACCATTCAGTATTTCAAATGCCTATTTTTAAGTTTGAAGGTCTTTGTTAAGAGAACTGGTTTTCCAATAAATTTTAGGCCAAATTAATGTGATTTGGTGTGTTGACACACTGTTGGAGAGGTGGGAAAAGGTTTTAGAGGTAGGTGTGGAAGTGGGATATAGAAAAGCACATGCCTAACA
This sequence comes from Corvus hawaiiensis, assembly GCF_020740725.1. Classification (NCBI taxonomy): domain Eukaryota; kingdom Metazoa; phylum Chordata; class Aves; order Passeriformes; family Corvidae; genus Corvus; species Corvus hawaiiensis. The sequence goes on along the minus strand of NC_063217.1, from coordinate 4,156,248 downwards.
AAGGTTGTTGGGGTGTTCGAGGTTTTGTTCAATTGTTTTTAATACTGAACTGGAAGAAAAAAGTAAGAAACACATCCTGTGGAAAACCCTTTTGAAAGGTTTGATCAGTTCTACATTATACAAGGAAGAGGAGAGACTGCTCAGAGCGTGTATTTCAGCTAAATAAAACTATCAGCACTCTGAAATTTAAGAAATTATGAGATTCCTCAAATCTCTGCACTTTACTGTGCAATCCAAGAACCTGCATTTTGATACAAACTACTAAGTAAAATTTTTTTAACTGGTTGGTCAGATTGTTTCTAGAACAGGAAAACACCATCTCCAGAAAACAAAAATATATTGATTTGTGGTGAATTGTTGAAAGTTAATCCATAACTTCAAGAGAAACTTGGAAGAAGAATTTCACTGCACTCATCCCAGCAGAGTCACACAGGTCCACAACAGAGGGGCAGTGCTCAAAAACACATCCACAGAATTATTAAAATTAGTAATTTGTGAAGGAATTGCTTTTAGCTGACAAGAAACTCTCTAAAGCTTGATAAACATCTTTGCCAACATCTTGAAAACATCAGCAATTAAGAAGGATGAGTCTAAATAGAACAGTATCTTTTCTGGAAGTATTTATATGAAATTAAGGATGGGATTACATACACTGAATAGCAGGAAATATTTGTTTCCAGGAAGACAAACAGATCGCTGTGCCACACAAGAATAATTAGAAAGACTTACATTTCCTGGGTGTCATCCTCTCTTTTCTAACATTCCTCTGTGTATTCAAGGTTTGTTGTTATCGCTGATTTTAATAATTTGAAAAATTTTCGCCCATGACTGTGAATACAAATTACTTAAAATAAAATCAAGAGGAAAGGTTCCATTCTTAAGCAACTTAATTAACCCAGGTCAGCACCAAAGATTTCATGCAGTTTTAGACAAGCAGAAACTGGTTTTTATTAATATATTCAGATTTACAAAAGAATTAGAAGCTGCTCAGTACTGGAATAACCATAGATATGTTTATTCTCCCCCAAAGGCTTGCTTGGGAATTCAGATGTCATAGAAAATGTTGTGGGTATTTTTTTTTTAAATAATACTGACTACATAGTGGCTAAGAAAAAATTAAAATACATGTTAAAGAAAAATCATAACATGAAAACAAGGGGCAAACAACAAAGCTTGCCTCTAAATGAGGTAGGATTTGCCTTTAAGTGACAGATGTTGTTTTACAAACACAATTCACACACAGAACACCTTCAATATTCCCCATATGTGTCACCACCAAGCAAACTTGCAATCCAAATAACCTGATGTTTTCCCACACAGGCAAATGCAGGTGGAAGTAATATGTTCATGAGGCTTAAGTATTCACTTTTATTCACAAATTAAGCAGGAGTCACAGAAAGGACATTAAGTTAGACAACCTCAGACAATTACCATGGAAACCCACTTACATCTGTTGAATATTTTTGGCCAGAAAATGAATTCAAGTCGTTAAGTATTTATGATCTCTTAAATACAATCTGTTATAAACGGAAAAATGATTAACTTTCATATTTGATTGCACAAACAAAGGTTTTCACACCTGCTAACTTTTGAAAACCCCAAATATTTCCTGTTTAGCCACACAGGCTCTGAAGGCTGTTGTCCCCCAGCTATTTCAACATCTCTGATAAACTTTGCAGCTCCAGCAGAGGCTGGGAAGGGACTGAAGTCCAAACAGGTGCCATTATTCATTAGGCACATGATGCTTCTGCTTGAGTAATGAATCCCAGCTTTGCTCTGCTCTGACTCGGGGGCACAGCTTGCACTCACAGATAAAGTCCCTGTGTAAAATCCTGTGGCCACGAGAAGAAGAGCTGCTGATTTATCTCCAGGCAATAAACTCCCTGATTTTTAAGAAGGCATTAGGTTGCTTATTAGTCTCAAAACTTGAGCACCAGCTCAGGGGGAAGCCAGAACTTCCTCACCAAGTATATTTAGGCTCTTTCAGACTAAGTGGAAGGGAATGATTTGTTAGGAGAATAAGAAGGTTCAGTGCTGACCTGAAACTATGCAGTCTCTAAAAACAATAAAAATGAAAACCTACACACACACATCCCCCAGGAGCACATTCCTTCCTTCTGTTTAACACAGAGGAAAGAATCGCCCTCTTAGAGACAGCAGAGAAATTTCCCAGAAATAGGAATAACACCATGAAGACTCCCACACTATTTAGTTAAAATTGCATTTCTCATTATTTCTGATTATCAGTCTCTGCATGAAGAGAGTGTGGTTGTTTATTCTCAACACAGTCCTTGATCTCAATCCCACCACTTAATAAAAATCTTACAGCCTTCTTAGACTAGCAGAATATGACAATCTTTTTCTTCTTAAAGAAAAATGTCTTGAGAACTGAAATGGGAGAAAGGTCAAAAAAAGCATCATAACCTTTCCCGCTGCTCTATGACAAAAATCTTAATATTATGCCTTGTGTTTGTTCACATCTTTTTTTTTTCAGGAAATTGCTCAGACTGTAGTCATAACCTTTCCCAAACCCCTGAATAATATAACTCAATAATAAATGTAATTAAAATGTAACAGCTAAGATCCCTGGACTCAAGATCTTACATACAGAGTATCTCTGCTCATCAAAGGTCTCCATCAGTTTTCCTACTTCCTCTCAGGCCTGTGATAGAGATCTTGGAAGAGAAATACTTCAGCCTTCAAATTTAGCTGAAGGGTAATAAATAAAGGGACATAATAAATAAAAGGACACAGGAATGAAAGGACATAGGAAAGATACCCGAGAACTCAAGAACAATTCTGGCATTTGATATATGAATAAAGTGGAAAGGAAACAGATGGTGCAGTATGCATAAAATCCACTATTATGCTAATGAAATTAATCAAACTAAAGCTGACCACAAAGTAGCACAGAGGACACCTGTTGCATATAGGGATAAAATGGGAGACAAACTTCAATGCTAAAATAAAAAGGTATGCACAGAGAGGAAAAAACAAGGATATACATAAAGCTATTGCTGTTTCAAAGAGATGCTGTGAATGCCACTACTCACTGATGGTCAGAAAGGCAAAGGAATGAAATTCAGCAGAACAAAAAGACAAAAAAATCATTCTGGCACCATATGCATGGAAAGGATTTAAAAATATTTGGGCTGTCTCACTCCAAAACAGAACCAGCTCCACCTCTCTGCCCTTCCCGGCAGCGGCACAGCAGAACTGGTATCTACTCTGGTTTTAAAGACCTTGAAATGGCCCCAGGCTGCACCAGGGGAGGTTTAGATCAGGTACGAGGAAAAGGTTTTTCACAGAAAGGGTTGTCCAGCATCAGAACAGACTATGCAGGGAAGTGGTGGAGTCACCATACCTGAAGTGCTCAAAAAATGTGTGGGTGAGGCACCTGGGGACAGGGTGAACGTGGTGGTGAACGTGGTGGTGAACGTGGTGGTGCTGTGCTGATGGTCAGACTGGATGGTCTTAGAGGTCTTTTCCAACTTAAATGATTCTGTGATTTTATGAATACCATCCACTGCATGACTTCCTTGGGAAATCTATTTCAATGCTTCCCTAGTCTTACTACAAGAGAGCTTTTTCCAATATCAATTTGCAATCTTCCCCTTTGGAAATTAAGTCCATTATTTCTCTTCCTACCCACTCCTGCCACAGAGGACAAATTGTCCCATTGCCTCCTCATGTATTCCAGAACTGCTACATTCCACTTCACTCACCCTTCCTTAGAATAACCACTGCGGTTTGTCCCGTCTTTCCCAGAAAGTCGTACTTTCAAGGTTTATCATCTTTGTTATCACTCTTATCTAGACCCCTTTTAACTGTTCAAATCTTTCCTCAATGCAGGGCTTAAATTGGGCATCATTCCAAATCTTGGAGGGACAGACACTGATTTCTGCTCCCTGTGACAGTGCAAGGACCCAAGGCAAGGGCTAGAGCTGTGGGGGAATGGTCACCTGAGGGGAGGGTTAGTTGGGTATCAGGGAAAGGTTCTTCCCCCACAGGATTCTGGGGCACTGCCCAGGCTCCCCAGAGAATGGGCACAGCCCTGAGGCTGCCAGAGCTCCAGGAGCGTTTGGACACCGCTCTCAGGGATAGAGTGGGATTGTTGGGGTGTCTGTGCAGGGCCAGGAGTTGGACTCAATCCTTGTGGGTCCCTTCTAGCTCAGGATATTCTGTGATTCTATGACCTTACTTGACCAGTACAGCTCCCCCAGGGCTGAAAAGCAGAGAAGGAGTATTTTTCAGGAAGGTTCATTTCTGACCTACAGCTGAATTTAGCGCAGGCCTGCTTAGTAAATCACGACACTCTTGCCCTGCTCATCTATGAGGCATGGCCATTCCTTGTCTCCTCTGCGATGGCAGGTCACTGATGTGTATTTATGCAGTCAATTATACTTGGCCAAAGGCAGAGCTTTCTAATTGTCTGGACTGAATTAGATTCTATATTTTCAGATTATCATTTGCACTTTGCCAAGGTTATCTTGACTCCTCATTCTGTCTCCCTGCAGGCCTCCAGCCCCAGCTCAGGCTTGGTGTTGAAGGCATTTCTCCCTTCCATCGTCTGGACCTTTAGTTGAAACACTGAAAAAATCAGAATACCATTTGGTTGACACAGCTTTATTGACAATGAAACCAGGGAGTAAATCCTATTCCATAGCAGCTGCACCTAAACCATGGCTTCCTCCTCACAATGTCGCTTCAGGCAGAATTAAAAGTTTTAAACAAGCCAAGATACACGGCACCAAGTTCTCCTTGCTTGATCAAGTTTCGTCCCTGTTACAGGAGGTAATTGCAAAAATCCACTTTTCTTATACCCTGTACAAACACCACAGAAAGTGCTGACATGAACTACCTGAGAATCAAATCACTGCCTCAAAAAACAGGCAGTGGAACTGGAACAAAAAACTGAGGTAGGAGAGTGACTGGAAAGAGCAAATCTTCCTCTCTGCACACAGCCCTTTGTGAAACCTTCATGAATTCCATGTTTTACCTCCTTTTTGCCCAAGTCTGAGGCTTGGGAAGTCTTGGCTCCTGACAATCAGTGGCTCAAGGACAGTGATCCCTGAAAATTTACCAAGTCAAGCAATGTCCCATCTGCCACCTGCTCCTGGACACCACTGAAGACAGGAGACACGGCAACAGCCAGCTCCTCCCAGCATCAGATCTCATCAAAGCATCCATCCTTGAGGGGGTTTCGCTGGTTTTCAGCAGAACTTTGCCTCTGAAAGGGGCTGCCTGGATGCAGCAGCTGATAATTCCTGTGTCAGTGTGTTATCCCCTTAGAAGGCTGGAAGAAAATTTCAACAGAACCCATTTTTGCCACTGAAAAATTATTTCTTGGCTACTAGAGTACTGAAAAAACATATTCAGTCCCACCTGAAAAATCTGTGTAAGAATTGCGTAGAAACTGGGTTGTTCAACTCCACGGATATGTTCAGAAATGGCCATAAACCTGCCCAGATCTCCCAGTGCTGACTGCAGGGATGTGTTAGAGCAGCTGAATGAGTGATGGAAAACATTGCTCATGTGCCATGCCAGGGTATGGCACAAACACCTCTGCTGCAGCATCATTTTAATTACCTTTCTGCAGTCTCTGCATAGTTAAGGCCATGATGTGTAATTTTTATTCTAACATCTAAAAAAAACCCAGAATTTTAAAGCTTGAGTATCTCCTTTAGCAAAATAGAGAATTTTTTTTTAATTTTTTTTAAAAATTAAAACAAAATTTAAAAAATTTTTAAAAATTTTTGTCTAGAATGCTCCCTCACAAGGAAAAGCACTTCTGTTTATTCCATCTTTGAATAAACTGATTTTACATTTACATGTACAAATCTGTATCTAAAAGCCTATGTGATTTAAAATAAATCTAGGGATACCTGTGGAATCTACAAGCTAAAACTTTTATCAGTCCTAATGCTTTTTAAAACGTATTTTACAGGCAATTTCCTGTCGCACATTAACAGCAAAGTTAACATAAATGTTTAAAATGTTTTTACGCAACTATGAAAAGAATTAAGATTTTATCACTTAAGAAAAATGTCTCTTTAGTAGAGCTACAAAAATCAATCCAGGACAGCTCTATTGATTTCCACTATCACAGGCTAAAAGGAATAAGATCCTATTTTTTTCCTTTTTTTTTTTGTTTTTTTTTTTTTTTCTTTTAACTGTCACTTTTTCATAACAAGCAACAGCAAAAAAGAAACAGAGGACTCGAAGTTCCAGTTCTTATCAGGGAGGAATTTGGGGGAAAACCTCTACCCAGCACGGCATTTAAGTATGTCCTCAGCACTAAACAAGTGCTTGCAGTAAAATTAGGAGGAGTTTCAATTGCTTTCATAAATCAAGAGAATAAAAATGAACCAGTAAATCCCAGAGTCATGCAACAGAATTATAAGATACCATGTTATAAATGCCACAATATTTCTCACAGCACAAACATGTAAAGACTGGAAAGCAGAAAATTTAAGTCCTCTCAGCTCATAAACAAATAAGTAGAGAATATTAGACTTGAGACAATCTGCTACTAATACTCTGCTTTCAAGTATTTATGAATCTGCACGAAATTTTATCTTCCCTCCTGCTCCAGTTTCACACTCGGGATGTTGATGTCACAGTACATTTTTGTGAAGAGGATCATCAAGAGTGGTTTTACCATTTCCAGACCAGTTATTACTTGAAAGTGTTATTTTGCCAGTATTCTAAAGGCTGTTTGCTGAGCAGACCCAGTGTCCCCATCTCTTGCATCGCAGAGGTGAAGTTCAGGAAAGCACCAGGGGGAGAAAAGGCTGCCCAACATGGACTTGGCTGCTTTGGCTTTTAATTCCACCTTGAACCTTTTCCAAAATGTGGCCAAGTGATTTCCACACCTTTCTACTGCAGAAAACTCAAAATGAACAATAAGCAGGAACGATTCAAAAGCTCACAGGTCATTTTCCCAACATCTCAGCTCTTCACCCATATTTTTAACAAAATCATAATTTCACTCTCCTATGTGAGGTTATAAAAAAAATCATTGCTTTCAGTAATGAAGATCTTAAATCAGCAGTGTTTGTCTAACTTGATAATCAGAGAATCACAGAATCACAGAATCGTTTGGGTGGGAAGGGACCTTAGAGATCATCCAGTTCCAACCCCTGCCATGCACAGGGACACCTTCCACTATCCCAGGTCGCTCCAAGCCCCATCCAGCCTGGCCTTGGACACTTCCAAGGATGGGGCAGCCACAGCTTCTTTGGGCAACCTGTGCAATGGTCTCACCAAAAGTATCAACATAATGCTTGCAGATCTTCCAATTTTAGTAACGCTTACAAATACTCCAATTTTGGATGAGCTGATAAAGTTTGGATAAAGCATGTATTCTCATTGCATCCTACTGCTGGGCAACCATGCCAGGAAAAAAACAAATACTAACAAAAACCTATGGAGCAAACATTAATGTTTCACAGACGTTTTCTTTCAAAGCATACTGGTGTATCATCCCTGAAGCACCACAGCACCTCAAACATGTGTCACAAAACAGCAATCTCTCTTCTGAGCTCCAAAAATTTCAAACTGCCCATGGCATTCTCCAAATACTTGAGTTTTTTGTTATTTTTCTTCTTTCATGAAGTAAAACCACTGCTCAGCTGTCTCATCCAGCAATGTTTTATTCCAATCAGCCACTTTGGAAGCAAGGCAAAGGCAGGTCAGATTTTCATTATGACTAGATTTTGCTGATCTTTTATACGCATCTGGTAAGAGACTCAGGGACAACATTGTTGTCATAAAAATTTACCTTGGGAGGATAAGTCTGCAAGCAGTTTCTTTGTTTTGGATGAAGTGCTCAGAGTAAGTCAGACAAGGCTGCTCTGTGAGCACTTGTTCTACAAGCATTTTAGCCCCTGAAGGGTTGTGATCTCGCAGATCCCGATCATTTGCTCCTCAGTACACCCAGTTCCCATCCCTCCAGCTGCAGAAGGGCTGACTGGCTCACTGGTGCTCCCATGGGAATGGATCAGCTGCCTTGTGCTTGCCTATGTGGAATGACTTACAAAAATAAAGTCTATGCTAAATGAATAAATAGGATACAGCAAACAGAAATGCCTGATAAACAGTGAACCATCATTTGCATCTCATCTCCAAGGAGAAGCAATTTTAGAACATTAACTGTGCTGGGAGTTACAATATAATCTAAAGCCTTACATGGGGGGGAAAACTTTTCAAAACATATTTTCCAAATTCATTTAGAACCAGCATCAAACAATCTGATTCAGTAAAACTTTTTTTTTCCTTCTTCCTTCCCCACCCTCTGTTGTGGATGGATGACCCTCCTCTAAAACACCTCTTAGAAAAGGAAAAATATTTGAGTAATGTGTGAATCTTGCCATAAAATAATTGAGCATTCAAGGCTAAGGTGGTTAATCAGACTTGATCAATACAGTCCACAGAACACGTTGACTTGATCAATATGGAAAATGTAATGCAAAATGCTATTATTTTTTTCATATATGCACCTTGTATCAAGACTCAACTAAACTCGTATCGAGAATCTTAACTAAATCCAAAATCTATTAAACCTAAATCTCTACTAAGTCTCAGAAACATCCAAAATACAGATATTTAGTTACTTGAAAAGAAAATGTGTCAAACCAGAATAAAACACAATAGAAAAAGCCTCAGATCATGTTGTTTGTGTAAAGTTCTTCAGTAACCTGTATGAGATTTGCTAAAGTAAGGCCACAATAAATAAATTTACAAGGACAAGCAACATCATACAAATCTCATGAAAAGTAACAATGAGTTGTGCAGGAGTATAAAATGAAATTACAAATGTTAATAAAGGCTTTATGAATATCGAGTTTCCCACATATTCTCAGTGGACAAAAGTGGGACTTAATGACTCCAGCAACAGGCGCATTTTGATGCCACAATTACGTTTTTGATAGTTCCACCCTACGGAAATGGAAATGCTGGAACCCAGCACAGGCTTCCCTGCTGGACTTTTGTGAAATTAGATGCTGATTACACATACTCATTTTCTGGCTCAATAAGCTTCTTGCAGAGTGTTCAGGAACTGTGGTGACAAATCCATCACCTCATGGAGCACACAGTGACAGCCCCACATCCCCACCTTGACACAATCTCGTACACATTTAGGGCAACCACTGACGAGGAAATCAATGAGATAATGTTCTGTGCAGTACTGGGTAGTGAGATGGAGAAAAGGGATACAAAAAATGATTTATTACATTCAATTTTATATCTTCCCTTGAAGCCTCAGCTTCCTGATGGCCACATCAGTGAAAGACATGTTAGAAGAGCTACTGAGTCACTGCAGAGTGTGCATTACCTTTGTATTTGCCAGCAATTCCATGTGAAATTTGCAACTAAACTTCCAGCTTACAGACCAATTGTAATATGGCTGACTTTCCAATGAAGACTTCTTTAAATAAGCCTCATGAAACTCAATATGCAACCAGCCAATGAATCCAGACCCAACAGGCTGTTAACCTGAAACAATTTTCTCTAAAACAGGTAATTCTACACTAATAAATGCAACCCTGCTGATTTCTGCCCTTTCCTGTAATAAAAACACACAAACTCAAAAGACGAATCAGAGTCAAGGGTAAAGAAGAACCTGGAACCAGATGTTACCATGGGAGCCTTAAGGAACAGTGACACAATGACTGTAAAGGCAAGGACCTACTTAAAGAGTTTGGCAGAGAAAATCAAGGACCACCACAGAGCGTGGCCTGAAGAAAGGCACAACAACCTCTGGGTTAAAACTGCAGTGATTTGTAACTGGTTTTTTTAAAGCAATGATTCTAAAAAGAATTTAGAGTACCCAGGTCTTATATCCAGGAAGAACAGGGAGGAAGAAAAAAAAAGAAAAGAAATTATCACAGGACCTAGACTGACAAACTTATAACTAGACTATTTTTGGCCAAGGGAAGTATTTGAAAGAATAGACAAAAATGGTCAAATAGGAGCAGTAAGACAGTCCTTCATAAAGTCACTACAGGAAGCTACAATCTCAAATTGAACGTCTCACACCCTCGCCTCCAATGTTCTAAAACTGCTTTCCTTCACAAAATTCCATTCCATAAAGAATGAGACCTTTAATATTTTCAGTAGTTTTCCTTCCAGTTCAAAAATATTTAATCGCACTTTCCTGACGTGCAATTCCTAAGTTTCATAGGTCTTTTGGAACAGGATGGTGCCTGGGGACAAAACCAAGTGATTGGTGAGAGCAAAGGACCAGAGGGGAGCCCAGGAGGACAAGGATGTTACAGGAACTTAAAGACCCTTTGGCTTCCCTGTCCCAGTAGTCTTGTAGGAAAGGCTGCAGAGACTTTTGAAGGATCTATCCCACTTCAAGGCAAATCAGCTTTAGCAGCACCACGTTAATGAAAAGGAAAGCTCATACAAGCATCCTGATTTATTCTGAGTTTCTGACATAATTGGTTTCTAATTTCTCTGCTGACAAAAGTATGTATAAACCCACTATTTGATTATACATAAAACTCACACAGCTCAGTACAGACTGGTACTCCAGGCTTCCCATCTCCTTTCCTTGAGAGATGTAAAATCAAGGATCTATGGATGTTTAACATCTTGGCTGGCTCATCCAGCCTAAAGGGCTTGTGCTGGGTTGTAAAAATGAAACAGTCACAAAACAAAGACAAGAAATAAAAAGTACTGAAATCAGCCAACCAAAAAAAACCCAAAACCCAAAAACCCACCAAAAACCCCACTACAAAAACCAAAGCACAAACCCCACAGCCAGCATCCCTCACAGTCTCCAGTAAGTCTGGTGAGAAAACTGCAGGGCCAATTGCTTGAAAAAAGAACACAATTGTGTAACTTGATTGTATCAATTTTACTCTTGGGCTTTAAGTTCAGTGAAAAAGGCTGAGAGGTGTGCAGAGCAAATGCATTACTAATCTCTCATTAAAGATGTATAAAATATTATGCAGTGATCTGCTACTCTGAGCTCAAAATTTCAGGCTTCAGTTTCAAAGTGCTTAGTAACTTTTGTTCAGTAAAATTTAAACACCTGAAAAAGCTCTAGGATGATGGTTACAATAATTATTTCCACTCCTGCAGCTTGTCTAGTGCTAGAAGAAAGTTAATTTTTAAAAGAGACCAAATCCCCTAAAGACCAGTACAGCTGCTGCAATTTTCACCTGTGTCAAAAACTGTCCTCCCCACCTTTTCTTTAACAAAAACCTAATGCTCCTTTCTACACAATATTCAAAACAAACTAAAATATAAGTTTGTTTGAGAGATGGACTCACGAGATGCCCTTTGGGAGGGTAAAACAAAACCTGACAGACAACCAAGGTGGTAACACTGGAAAACCCCCAACAAAGAGACTGAAATCTCTAGCAACAAGGTACCAACCAAAATATGGAAACAGAAGGTAAGGTTTCTAATTTCTTCTTACTGGCCAAGCAAAACAGCAGTGAAATAGAAACTTGTCTCCAGAGCTGTCTGCCACATGGGGAAGGGGACAGATGCAGCTCACAGCCCAGACTTTCTTCTTCTGTGTCCAAACACAAGCACAATTAAATTATCTTTCACAAATTCTTGAGAGCTGCAATAAATGCCATTAAAAATATGTTGAGGATGAGAAGGGTTGTGTGTAAAGTGGCAGTGATTTCTGGCTGGAACTAAATGATGTGACCCTGATACATCCTGAACATATGAGCTGGAACGCTGCTGAATTCAGAACTCCAAAATGAAGATATCTATTTGACAGTGAATTTATTCCTTATGTAAGTGGCTCGTAAAGAAATGCTTCTTTTACAGGGCATGGACCATTATAAAATTAACTCACTGATCACAGTCAGCACTAAACCAAGGATACACATGCGTGTTTCCAGCTACTCCAACAAGAACTTCAATTGTGTCAGACAGGAACTGCTCAAATAAAAACCATTTACTTTTCCATATTGGGTAAAAACACTACCACAAACTTTGCTAATCCACCATATTCAAACAGTCAACAATATCACACTGCACATACATGAAAGCACTGAGTCCTGCAGCTTAAAGAGAACTAAAAACCATAAATGTTACAGGCTATGGAAGCATTCAGAGAAATCTTATGTGGCGGAACATAGGAATGAAGCAGATTTAAAGAATATGGACTGAGAAGACAGAGAAGAAAGAGGAAGAAGAAGACAGATATATAGATACAGATCCTAAAATAGATATAGATGTTATGCCTCATGCATGCATTTCCCTCAAATTTCTGAGTCAACTTCCTTGTCAAAAAACGATGAAACTACCTGGCAATTAAAGCATTTCAAACAGAGTGTAAAAGCTTCATCACTCCGTAAGAATGTAGATATGTGTAATTCTCTGGGAAAAAACTGAATACATTAATACACATCCCCTGGAAACAACTCCATATTCAGTAGCCATTCAGCACACTGGATTCATTATGCTTCTACATGAACACCTTCCAATGGAAGCATTTATTATTAGCATAAGCAGCTACAATACATTTTCATTACTAGGGAGCAAAATGAAATGAATCAGAAAAGTTAACTCCTGTTGCAAATCTCGTGTCTCCAAAACCCTTCTCTGAAAACTTAGAGATCAACTGTTTGTACAAGGAGATGAGGATTTAGAGCAAGAAAGTGCACAGGTCTCAGCCGTGTCCAGTGGTGAGTCCATCCTGGAGCTGGCTGGAATTGGCTCCATGGACATGGGGAAGCTTCCAGCAGCTTCTCACTGAACCCTGTAGTCCCCTCACTACCAAAACCTGGCCATGCAAACCCAATACTTTCAGTTTATCCTTTTCCACACTACCAGTTTATTAAGTGAAAATTAGGCTGTATTTCTTAGTTTAAAATGCTATCTGTAATCAATTTCATCTATTTTCATCTTTGAAACAAATTTATAAAGAAAAATACTCACATAAAGTAAGTGTCAAGGCTACTTTGTTATGACTCTGCTTTTTTTTTTTTTGCTAAACACCCTTTTATTCATGAAGGAAGAGAGAAAATTTGTGCAGATAGTCTCTTGTTCCAGACTGACCCAAGAAACTGAATGAGAATGAAAATTCTAGTGCTGACTTCATTTAGGATATTAAAAAGACTTATTTTAAAGAATAGATATCTACAAAAGGGAAAAATTCTACTCAGTAGAGAAATACTCCTTGTGTATTCGTCAAAGGTCATCTGCAGAATATTGAATTAATCTGTGCTGAATATGCTAAGCATGAGTTACATATCCTTAATACCCTCATCATAAATTAGTAAAAGGTTTGAAGTCTCATCAATGACTTCTAAAGTACTACAGGAGTACAGAGAAGCAGACTAAATAAGAGGGAAACTCCAGTATATTAAGGGGAAAATATTAATCATCCCATTGAAAGAGACAAGTAGAAGAGGGTATTTCTTCCCAATCTGAGCATTTGCTGCACATAATATTCAAGAACACCAACCACTGATGAGTTTGTGAGAGGAGATACTGAAACTTAATTTACCAAACAGGAAACTAAATATGATCATTTAAACCATGTGCTTAAGGCAAAACTGCACCATTTTCTTAAGGCAAAACTGCATCTAAATTTCTCTGGCTGAAAATCAAGGTCTTCTTTAAAATAAATCAAAATCTCAGATCTCTCTAGTTACAAACTATTGCATTTTATAAAACAGTCGAAGATCACTAAAAAGTCTACTTGGATCCATTGTAAGGTACACAACCAAGGGATTCGATATTCCAAAGAAATTAACATAGGAAACAAACAAGAAACCAATCAAAAATATCCATGTACCCATGCCCTGAATCCTTTGAACTGCAAATAAATCAGTCAGTTTTCAGTAATACATATTGAAGGGCAATGGAACAGAAACTGCCACTGCTTCTCAAAACATGGACCATTAGAATTAGGTTAATTAACACCTCAAAGCAAAATCTTGTAATTAGGGTATTATTTTTGTAATTAGGATTATTTTCTATCCTTTCTAACTTTTGCAGACTGATGACACAGACAGCTAATGAAGTTAATGAAAAATAAGAAAGTGAGTAAGGTTTTCAGATCACTCTGAAGAATGAAACTAAGATGGATTGCAAACTTCCATATCCAAATTGTTCCCTAAGTCATTAGAAACATACATATTTAATCACAGAGGTTGTGTATCTATTTTCTCTTTTCCCTGGCAAATCTGACTGATGAAAGAAAATAAGCAACCGTGCTCCCTCCTTCCTCCCTGATTCAGAAAGAGAGACCCATTACTGCAGGGTTTTGTTCTTCCAGTAACTATTTTCCCAGTTTTATAACTCCTGGTGGACCTAAAGCATCTCACAGAGTTATTAAAGTTAGAAAAGACCTTTAAGATCACCAAGTCCAACCATTAACCAAGGACAACCCCCACGTTCACCACTAAACCACACCTCCAAGTGCCACATTCACACTTGTTTTGAACACTTCCAGGGATTGTGACCCCACTACCTCAACAACTCTTTCCATGAAGAAATTTTCCCTGATATCCACTCTAAACCTCCCCTGGCCCAGCCTGAGGCCGTTCCCTCTCCTCCTGTCCCTGTTCCCTGGGAGCAGAGCCCGACCCCCCCCGGCTGTCCCCTCCTGTCAGGGAGTTGTGCAGAGCCACAAGGTCCCCCCTGAGCCTCCTTTGCTCCAGGCTGAGCCCCTTTCCAGCTTCCTCAGCAGCTCCTGGTGCTCCAGACCCTTCCCCAGCTCCGTTCACTTCCCTGGCCATGCTCCAGCCCCTCAATGTCTGTCTTGCCATGAGGGGCCCAAACTGACCCCAGGATTTAAGATGCCTCAGCAGTGCCACACTTCAAAAACGCATCCAATTCTTCATCAAAGATTCTGGTAGCATTGAGTTGCCCATCACTCTAGGAGAACTATTCCAGCTTGTATTTATTTTACTGTTTATTTTTAGTTTCTATTCACTTATTATTTCATTTTTAAGCCAGATTAAAAAAAACCTTCGCTACAAGACAACCTCTTGCTGATATACAAACATACACTGGTTAAGACCATAACACCTCTTAACTTACTACAGTTACTACTACTCCTGCAAATACCTACTCCAAAATCCCTGCTGAGGGTGTTTAGTGTTTGGATGTTTTACTTTCAGGGTGTGAATCCCATATTCGAGTTTAGTTTAGATTAGAATCGTGAAATATTATTTACACTGTAAGTGCTACCAGAAATAGTCTCAAAATCTACACTGGCAGCAAATTTAAGGCAATTTCTTTTTAATTGATAAGCCTTTTTACAGATGAAATGCACCCAAAGTCTTTAGGCTTCCACTACAAGACAAAACCGCAGTAATTCACATAATTCTTCTCTGATCTCATTCCAATTTGTCAACACCTTTTTTGAGAAGGGGGAATCCTTCCAATAACAATCTCATTAACAAACACTATGTTACAACAATAATAATGCCTAAATAAAATTTACTTTACACTCAGCAGCTGATGCATTTAAGGATCATTTTATCACGTTGTAATGAGCTCACATTCAGTTGGATATTTGAGCAGCTATTTTGAAGTTGCTGCATAACAAACCATACCAAGACCCTGCTCATACAGTATGTGACTAAAATTCTTTATTTTAGTACATTTGATTCACATTTAGTGATATGAAAAAAATTTTTTCCAGTTTCCTCCCTGTTAAAGCACTGCATTTGTATGACAAAAATATCCTAGACTTAGAACCATTCCAGTTATATAAATTATTATATTAGCACTTGTATCTGCTGCAGTACTTCTGAAGTCTTTAATTTAACCACTGAAAAAATGTGTCAAACACTTTCAGTAAATGAAAGTTTATGATATCAACAAGAATTTCTTTATCAGCTAAAATGAAAATCCATTTCTTGTTTTGTATCAATGCCACTGCCTTTTAACTGTGCAATCATCTTTTAAAACATGACGTGATATACTTACCCTGCTTTAATAGGCATTTTTAACATAAAAGAAGACAAATGCAACTTGCTAATATATTTGTTGACCCTGAGAAATTTTGGAATTGACAAGTTCACAAGATATTCTGAAAAAAAAACCAAAACACAGAACTGCTTTTCAAGCAAACTGGGGGAAAATCACCTAAAAATGCAACCAAAGCAAATTTTCCCTCAAAACCTTTATATGTTCCCCTTCTACAGGGATGACCCAAATTAAATCAACAGGACTGTTAGGAACCTGCTGAGCTGTGGATTTGAGGACATGAAAAAGGCTCATCTCAGTTTCACCAGGCCTCTCTATACATCATCAAGGACACAAGCAGAAGAAAAACACTTCAATAATTAGTTTGATCTTCTTGATTAGAGTTTGGAAATCCCAGGCAAGAACATTTTCTGAAAAGTCTTCCATGAAAGCTGCCAGAAAACCATCTGCAAGAATAGAACTGGGTTGGAAAGCTGTCTAGACAAGTTCCAAACATACTATTTCAGGATACAGGATGGAGACAGGATCAGGACATTCCTGGGCTCCAGCAATGAAACTGCTTGCACTAATTCTTCCCTACACTTACAGGAAAGAGTCAGCCAGGCTGGACAGGGCTTGGAGCAACCTGGGATAATGGAAGGCATTCCTGCCCATGGCAGGAGGTTGAACAAAGTGATTTTTCAGGTCCCTTCCAACCAAACCACTCTGTGAAGAAAATTATTTTGTCCTTATCACAGAAAGACAAAAACACTTCCTGGTAACCTTGAGCCACTAAAAATTGCCTAATGATGAAGAAAATTGAAGAGTTATCCAACGCGTGGAAAATCTAGCATTTAATACAAAGAATTACAAATTAGAGCAGGTTCATTTTAGCCATGAGCTTTTTCAGTCACAGCTTACTGCACACCTAAGATATTCCCAGCACAATCTGCATTTCCAGCTACAATACACCAGTGACAAATTATCTCACCATCTTTCCACATTGGCTTGTGCAGCAGGAGAGGAAAAAAAGCAGCCATCATACTGCATTGCTCTGAGTTAAGAATCATTATTCCATAAATGCAGAAGATGGGAGTAATGGAGGAGACCTAAACCCCTCTGAGTCCTGTTCTCCCCCCTGCAAACGCCAACCTGCACATGGACGAACTCCAAAGTACAAACACATCCATAAACACCTCTAACAGTGAAGAAAACGGGAGGCACAGACTGACAAGGTCCAGACCTTACAGGACACAGTGTACTATAAATACCCTGCAGCTTTCAAGCACAGGAGAGTAAAAACAGAAAAGCCAAAATGTAGCAAAAGGTTCTCCTAGACAGCACGAAGTCTCCATGCTGACAAGATCCCAACTAGAGCAGGCAGAGAGGCACGGATGCTACTGAATCCAATGGCAAAGGAGAAACAGGGATGGCCAGAGCACAGCAGATGCTTCTTGAAGAATCCAATGGCTGAAAAAACAGGCTGAAGAAAAAAGGCAGCTGGCAGTTTTCAGTTCAGAAATTATTTTAAGCAATATATTGCACAAACCTAGGACAAGAGGAAACGGCCTCAGGTTGTGCCAAGGGAGGTTTTGATTGGATATCAAGGAAAATTTCTTCACTGAAAGGGTGGTCAAGCACCAGAACAGGCTGCCCAGGGCAGTGGTGGAGTGCCCATGCCTCCTGTGGATGTGGCACTTGGGGACATGGGTCAGTAGTGGTGGCCCTGGCAGTGCTGGGAGAACAGTTGCACTCAGTGATCCTAGAGGGTTTCTCCAACTTGACTGTATGATTCTATAATGCTGGAGAAAGCAAGGAGGATTCTCTTCCTATTCAATATAATAACTGCATAAAAATGTTTAAAGTTCAGTTTCAGATAAAATAGTTTCATATTCCTTTCCTGATATGATTTTACTTTGTCTCCCCAACATGAACAGCCATCACCTAATCCATGCTAGGTACGGCTGGGGCACAGTCCAAACTCCCATGCTCCCAGAAACACTACAGACTTGGGACTATTCTGACAGAAAGAGCTTAAACTAAAATTAGTTTCACTATTGGGAGAATGGTCCTGTCCAGGTTAAAAAAAAAAATTAAATAATATTGACCTAATATTGACCTTATTATACAACTGAATTGAGCTTGAATCATCAAAAAATAAACCCTTATCATTCATTTCCCCTTAGGTCTGTCTTGAAGCGACTTCAGCTGAATCCAGGTATCAAATAAAGAAATTGCTGGGGAATTCAGTGCAAATACTAAAAGAAGTTCAACAGGTATCAGGCATAAAGTGCTCCACCACCCACTTTTTCACAAACTTGTTTGAAACATGCAAAGACATTCACCAACCCTCCAAAAGTAAAGCTGGGCTTCAAATGCAGCTGACAAAACTAATAAATAATATATTTCCCACGGAAAACAGCACACCAGATTTAGGGTTCAAATACAAGAAAACCAGCGTTCACCAAATGTAAATAATATCCAGTGAACTGGAATGGTTGGAAATATGGTATGGAAATATTTTTTTAGGGTAATATAGAAATTAGTCCATTTTCCAAGCACGCTGCACAAGGGATTGGATTAGTCCCAAGTTCATGAATAATAACATCAACCAAGATTATTATGACTTTCTAAATAAACTGCACGAAATAAAAGTATCTAGAATTTTATCTAATGACTTATTTCATAGGTATAGGCTCTTAATTTTACTGAGTGATGCTATTATTTAAAAAAAATGCAAAATCATTAATCAATAATTTTTGTCTGCCTTATGAAAGACTGTTGCTTCCTTTATGATGCTGTAACTGGCATCTTAAATTTATTGGGAAAAAACCCACCACACATGCACTGCAATTCAGAACTGTCTCTTCCTAGCAAATCTAGAAGGACAAAAATGTGTCATACTGAAGGAAAACAGAATCAGTCATAAACAATCTGCAACAGGAACGCTCACCATTATTTGTGCTGTTGTTAAAAATGCAATAATAAGTAACAGCCCTAAATAAAGATCCTAAAAGGCACAACTGCTGCATGGCTCTGGGAATAAAGGCACAGTTAAAATAAAATGGCCACACTGCTATTTAAAATTCCCAGGCCAAACTAATGAAAAGAACCACAGATTGACATTAGAAAATTTAAGCCTTAGCACAAGAGCAAATCTCATCTTCAAAAACTCGACACAGCTCCTTCATCTTTTCATCCATGTGTACATATATGATTATTTTTTGGTGTTTTTCCAAAAACAATTGCATGGATGGTGCTGGTTTATAGTTGGCATTTATTTGTTTTTTTCTTTTCCTTTCATATATAGCTTGTGTTCATAACCTATTTAACTAGCACTCAAAACCACCAGAAACAAAAAATATCCCCTGACTCCTTATGGACAACTTCCAAAAGTCTTATTTTTGAGCTGTACATAAAATATCGTGTAATTGCAGTTAAAACCTCCCTAAAAATGTAATTCTTTTTTCTTAGGAAAACCACCCACGGTGTAACAAATAAAATTGCAATCCACTTGGTTACTATGCAGGAAGGTTGAGAGTAATAAGCAGCAACACTTGAGAATATGTTTTAGTTATTTATTTCCTTATAAAAATGCCACAGAATCAAAAATTGTAACATTTGTAGTTCAAAAAAAAAGGTCAGAAAACAGAAGTAGCAATAAATACAATTATCTTATGCTTTTAACTAATTGTGACACTAAAGCCAGAGAAAAGAAACACATTTCAATTAGTAATTTCAACACTGCGGAGAAAAGAAATTCTAATAATTTTTTCCAGCATGTATGTCTTAGAAAATCTCAGTAAAGGCAAGTTAATAAAAGATGTGACAGGCCCTACCTGCTACTCTTCCAACATGGCAAGAAGCACTGGGAACAGGGTACCCCAGCAAGCACCAACCCTCTCCCATCTCTGACATCCACACTAAGTTTTAATTAGTTTGCTTGTTCAGGGCTTCCGAGAATAAATGCAGGTCTGCCATTTCTAATGCTTTCTCATGATCAGCTAATGGATTTTCAGAGGGGTTTTTTTTGCCTCCAGCTCAGACAATCCCTCTTGTCTTATAATTTCTTCTAAATCAGTTCCTAGGTTATCCATATTTTCTCACCTGGAACACTAACGAGCTTGTCTAAAATTCACTTTTAATGCACTGTTCTCTTCCCCTGACTCGCTGAGGTGTTCTTTTTCAAACCCACATCACATTTCTGCATTAGTCTCCAAAGTATCAGTACAAACCAGTGGATGTGCCATCATCTGGAAATCTGTCAGTCATGTGCTTATACATACACTGAGTTCAGAGTCTAAGTTCACAGATACAAAGGACTAAATTTGCATTTCTGCAGCCCTAAAACTTGTCTACAACAATTTCCAGTTTTTCTAGCCTTGTCCAAAATCATACACAGCTTGGAGAACAAGAGGGTGCTCTGAAATATTCAAATGTGAATGCCAAAATAAAGCACGAATTTGTCCTGGTGGTGCTGGAAATCACACTATCAGGCAAATTTTGGCTGTAAGGGACTCAGGATTTCATCTGCTCCAAACTGCTGGTCAAAACTCCTCTACAACTCTCTGACAGGAGGTTGTGGCAAGGTGGGGACTGGCCTCTTCCCCCAGACAACCAGCAAGAGAATGAGAGGACATGGCCTTGAGCTGTGCCAGGGGAGATTCAGGGTGGAGATCAGGAGGAATTTACTCATGGAAAGGGTGGTCAGGCATTGGATCTGCCATGGGAGGTCTGGAGTCCCCATCCCTGGAGGTGTCTAAGGAAGGACTGGACGTGGCACTCAGTGCTCTGGGCTGGCGTCAAGGTGGGGATCAGTCACAGGTTGGACTCGATGATCTTGGAGGGCTTTTCCAACCTGAATTATTCTGTGGAAGTAGGACTGCCTTCAAAGGTTGCCCAGGAACTTTAGCAGCAAAGTTCTGCTGCCTTTTGGGGCCATTAAATCTCTCTCTTTTATTCAGTGACCTATTTCAATGACTTACAGAAGAACTTCCCATCTCTATGATCTCCCTGTTAAGCAGCTCATTTGAATCCACAAGTGGACTTCAGAGCTCAAACTGAATGGGATTAAATACCTATCTATTTATTTATTTATTTGCCAAGATAAAGTTTCAAATTAGATATTCTCTCTCTCTCAGGAAGGAAATTGCTTTGAAACTTTTTAAGGAGATCCCAATCTTTGCCCGCGGAACGTGCGCTTGGCATCTTCTGGAGGCTGCCACTGCACAGGCAGATTGCAATCGAAGCCCCAACAGAGGTAAACAAGAGACTATTCCTGACTTGACCAGACTGCAAATGCAATTTCAGGCAGAAAAAAATAAAAAGTCTTTAAAACTGGGATGATCGTTAACTTATCTGAGAAAAACAGAAAGAGGAGCTGAATAACTTCAGCTAAAAATGCAACAGATAAAAACACTCTGAAGGTAACACATTTTTCATCGTGGAGCTTTCGTGATTATGCTTGTGTGGCTCATATAAAACACGTTTTAGTCAAACATACTCCACTGGAATCAAAGCAGAGGGAAATAAGTAAAACTACTTATTTCCCTAATATAAGAAATAAAATTACATGTTCAAAAGGGGGGTTTTATTTATTCCTATTATCTAGAAACCTATGAGAAGAATAAATCAGAATGGAAATATTCATAGAAGTTGAATAAAAGAATAGCCTAACATTTCTCTACCCTCTCTAGACAGCACTTTATTTTCTCTACTCTCCTTGACACGCTGCTAAAATAGAAATACATTGTTTCTCATCAAAATACAATCTTGGGAACATGAGTTTTTATCATTAAAGAAATCCACGTCCTGTAGCTCAGCTTGTGATTTCTTGATTTACATTTGCTCAAGCGTGCTATCAAACAAAGGTGTAGCTGAGCCCAAAGTTAATCCAGCACCTGGTGAAACCATGAAGCTACAATGGTACTTTCCCTTCTGGACTGATGTTTCCTCTTCTCTGGGCAAAGCACTCAAAAGTAAAGCTAAAGGAAAACAGGAAATTCCCTCACAGAGGACCCAGTAACTTGAGTTTCACATCAGAGTTTGGTGCACAGAAGTTTCACTTGCTGTGCCAACACCAGTACCAGAATAATGGAGAGCTGGTAACCTCATTTTCAGCTGGTTTTACAGTGAATTCGGGATTTTAGTCTGTCTTTCATATCAAGAGCAAAATTAGCAAGGTTTATAATGAAAGTTAATTACTATGTTATTGCCAGCTATGTGGAATGAAAGAACTCTCTGCCTTGAGTCTGTGAAGTTGTGTACATGGTTAGAGACTTTCATGTGCAGAATAATTTGTAGACAAATAACATAATTTTTTTTCAAAAACAAAGAAAGACATCCAGATGTCATTTCTTTGGGAAGTGACTCACTCAAAGAGCAGAGGAACCATACAGAGACATCATTTTGGGGGAATTAAAGAAGTAGCTTTCCATTATTAAGAGCAACTCAGAAACAGAATGGCACCGGGTCTCTACATATACTCTTAATGATGGCAGGACAAAATGAAACAGGTTTTAACAGTTTCTGTAATTTGGATGGTTGGTTTTGTTTTGTTTCTATTTTGAACCTGTCTTTCAAGGTGAATTAACAAACCAGGAGCACGTGCTCAGTCAGATACCTATCTTAGATTGGCTGTTCCATAACTTTCTAAATTGCTTTATATGACAGACATAAGTAAATAGTTGTTGCTACTGTACTCCTGCTCATATTTTGAGACTATAAATTATTTAGAACAAGAGCCTCTAAACATGTTTGAACAGAGCTTTCCAACAGAGATCACGAACAAAAACTGCTCATGTTTTTATTATCCAACACTATTAAGATAATTATGTAAAAAGAGTAAATACAGCATCAGGCTGAAGGAAGAAACAAAACAAACCAAAGATACTTGCCTGGGTAACAAGTGGCTCCAATAGTCTCTCTACTGTGAGAGTCCTGATTTCCAAACTTTTGGGGTCCCATTTCAAAATGATAGGTGACGTTGCAGAAGTCATACTCCCTGGAACAGATAAAATTACGTAACACGAAAATTATTAGTGCAAGATCCACATACTGAATATCATTTATTTAAAGAATAAATACATATATCCACATATAAAATACTTCTCCATAATCTCACTAAGGTTCCTCTACTCCCAAGAACTCCGAGTGCACCACTGCAACATCCAAAGAGTGCTTAGACATTTATATTCAGGATTTTTTTACTCCTGTACCTCCAACATCACAGCAGACAGATGTGTCCTGAAGGAACCACATCCCATGGAGGGAACAGGCAGGACCAGGTGTATCCTGAAGGACTCCATCCCACAGAGAGAACCCAAACTGGAGCAGGGGAAAAGTGTGAGGAAGGAGCAGGAGTGTTATGAACTTACTACAACCCCCATATCCCCCTGCATTGCTCAGAGTGGGAGAGGCAAGGAAGCAGAATACTCAGAAATGGAATAAAACAAATTCAACAACTCTGTTGAGATTTTTGAATCAAACTTCTCCACAGTATTCAGCATTTCTTAATTTTCCATCAAAAAGAGAAGTGCTCATTTAAAGCCAAAACAGATTCTGCAGACCACCTTAGGCTTAAAAGCTTAAACAAAGCCCAAAATGAAGACGACAGCAAATTGCTGTCATTGTATTTCCCATTTCAGGTTTTCATGCCATTTTCTAGATAGTTGACTTCATTTTTGAAATTCCACATACAGAGAAGTCCAGCTGTCAGGTTGTAAGAGCCATCCAATGCACCTCATTGCGCTGGACAGTGATTTAAGTATTTGGTGACAAGAAAAGCCACATATAAATTAACTTGTCCACCAAACACAAGAAGACAGAAAAAACTAATGAGAAAAATGTTCATTTTAAATAATTATAATTTAAATATTTCCCTTCATTTTAAAATTAAAATGAAAGATTAGAAGTCCCATATACCATGAGAACACTTAACAGGTAAAGACAAACCAGTAATATCATATTGGACATTGTGTGAGATTTAAGTCAACCCCCTCTGTATACAATATCCCAAAAGTTTTAAATTGTTTTCTCCAGAAAACAATTTTAGTATTTTTAAGTTAGTAACTTTAGTATTTTAATTTAGTATTCTTAACCAATAAGCTAATTTCAGTTATGAAATTTACAAATAAATAAATGAATGAATTACCACCATAATTATGGGAACAAAATGGAAAGAAATTCAGCTACTGCCTCTTGAATCACAATCTACTTCATGAAGCACAATTCAGTAAGGTAGTTACTCAGGATTTAGCAGCATTATCCAGTATATACAAAATAAATTCTACTGCTCTGCTCAGGAGAATGTCTTGAGTAATCACTATCAATCAATATAAACAGGCTGGTGAGTCTCTGCAAAATTCATTCATAGGCTGTAAAAGATTCTCACTGGGTTAAAACTCTTGCTCAAAAACAGAGGCATATCAGAACTCCCTAATCAATGTATTTATAAATCACATATAAAACCACCATTAGCCTCCCCTCTCTTGCAAACATTTGGTAACAGAATTATCAGACAATATCTAGCGAGTGCTAAAATCACTATTATTCAGTTTCCACTCTTCCACAAAAACCCATTAGGTTTCATGTTTTACAGTGCTGAAAACACCCAGACGTGATTAAAGAAAACTGAGGCAGTTTCTAGTTGCTGTAAACATGGTTGATGTGGGAGCCATCATTTTTCCAACAGACAATATTTAATTATCTTTCCGAGCCTGTTTCTCTTTTATATAAAGTTGGTTGCCACTCCAGTTGGCTTCTGGAATTCAAAAAATAAGTCTGAAGCAGACAATTATTCTAATTGGTTAATTGTGACTTATGATACTTTCAAATATGTCCCATAGTCTTTCTCTTTACTAAGCACACTTTTCCTCACCAACTATTAACATGAGTATTCAAACATACACTTGTCATATTTCAAAAATAATTTCAAAGCTGTACCACAGTCTAGAGCCTACAAAAGCAAGTTAATTTCAGTGGATGGCAGTCATACAGGTGATACTAAAAATAACCTGGATGATCAGATATTACATCCCAGAATACGGCCTCAGGTTCAACCTTTACTAAAAAATGAAACAAATATCCTTCAGAACTCAATATGAAAGGGTGAGCAGGGCTTTCAAATAGAAAACAGCACATGCAAGAAAAAACCTTATTAAAAACTTATGACTGTTTTTCATTCGGAGTCAAATCTACACCACAACAGCAAATAAGGAAAAAAAAAAAGTCAAATTAATGTATTTTTCTCAACATTCCTTCAGCTGCTGTCACAACAGCAATTTTAAATGACAAGACTAAAACGAAGTTACCTGACCAAGTGTGTATGTAAGAATAGATGGAATATTTCTTCCTTGCAATTTCTACATTGAACTTCCTACACCAAACAGGCTAACAGGGATGGCTCAGTTGGACAAAGCACAGGATACTAAGAGTATTTTATGACTATTGGACCAAATATTCCCCAAAAGTAGCTTTAAGTACTCCACTGATAGGAAATATAAGTTAACAGTGCTGTAATAATACTGCTACAGAAGTATACAGATACTTCAGTCCTAATCCTGAAACTAGCTCCAGACTTATTTCAAGAATATATTTTAGGAATTCTATTGCCTGTGTTTCTTCTTCCTTGAGCAAGTGCCAAAATGTCTCTTATTCTAAGCTTTTAGCTTTTCCTAAATACAGCAATACAGAAATGTCTCTATCCAGCTCAGTAATGTTCAGTGTGAGCATTTGTTTAGCCAGTCTGTCTTCAAAGCCTATCTGTAAAGAAAACAAGTATTTACTTTAGCAAATACTAACAAATATTTACTTGAACAAGTGGAATCAAAATCCACATCAGTAGAATTCTCCCTTACATAATAGTCCCTAAAAGTCTAAACCCAATACTACCCTTACCACCAGCCGTTTCACACAGCATAATTTTACTTTTTGGAACATCCTACAAACCCAAAATGTTCTGCACGTGGAATTGTTTGTCTATCACACTACAACTCCCTGTTTTCCTCCACAACAGATCCACTCCGTGTGACTTACACAGCAGTGCTTTTTCTGAGGGTCAAAGCCGCTCACAAGTGACAGCTCATTTCTGTGCTGCAACTTCAGTGTTAAGAGTAAAAATATTTAAAATCTACAAGCAAATACAACGTTTGCTGAAGCAAAGTGATAAGTTTTTAGAAATATAAACATTGCCAGTCTTGAACAGGCCTCCAGCTGTTAGTCCAGCTCACATCTGCAATGCAGACATGAAAGACAGATGGTAAACATTTCATCCTGAATAAATTAAAAACCCTTTCTACCTGCCTCATAGCAAAGCTGTAGGATTAATCAGTTGGCAAGAGTAGACTGGCAATGCTGGCAGCACAAGTCTGTACTTCCAACACTCTATTTGCTACTGGAAGGCAAAAAATGATATTCATTGGTGAAAGAAAGATGTCTAGCAAGGTAGACAATCAGTAAGGTGAGAGGAGCCAAAAGGCAAAATAGTAATAAGCCAGCCTATGTTTCCAAATAGTAGATTTAAAATACTAACTTTCTAATACTAGATTTTTAATATCTAATGCTTCAAGGCATTTATATGGACTACTAGAGAAAATATGCTTTACAACTGATTCTCCCACACTGGTCACCACCCCGGATTGCAGTCCCCATGTCCAGATCAAAAGGGCACTTCCACACATGCCTTAAACACACCTGATCTCCCAGCTCAGCTCTTCCTGCATGTTTCTACCCTTCTCCTTTAGTAACAGGGCAGTGAATTCCACCAGGAACAGAACCTGGCTGAACACTAACCAACCCTACAGAAGGAAAACAAGTGCTCAGCTCTGTGCCTGGTTTTGAAGCCACATTCATGGCAGCACAGGTCACAACCAAAGCTCTGAGAAGAGCAGCAGAGGTGGAGGACAGGGCAGCTCCTCCAGACACAAACTGGTTTAAGATGAGTTAAAAACTGAACAACACAGACTGCACTTCCTCGGTTCACATCTGAAGATTGAGAACCACGTCAAAACAAACACCTCTCTGCACAGAGACAGACTTCTGGGAGGAATAAGGAATTCCTTCCAGCAGGATCCACAATCTCCTGGGACAGACAGAAAAAAAAAAAAAATCTGACTGATTTCACAGACATTTATGTGCTTCACTAGGAGATGGAAATCTAAACACATGAATGGTTATACCCCTGAGTCTGCCTACGGAGCGTAACAGCGTTTAGGGATGCACAAGCTGGCTCCGGAATAGCTCGCACAGGTACAGGGGAGGCTGAAGCACAGGACAAACCAGCTGTATATATATATATATAAAAATCTGGTGGTATATATAGCCAAGATTCTATTCCCTTACATTTATCTGCAGTATTGAGCAATGCAGTTGCACCTCTGCTCTGACCTGAGCAGCAGAAAGTGTAGCTGCAAGAGCTCTGATACTCAAGGGAGCCTGGTTTCCAGCACAATTCCCAACCCCTTTGTCCATTCTCTGTCTCTACTCACACAAGAATACAAACAGAGACAGAACGACAAAAAGCAGGAGGGCGTAACAATTGCCAGGAAAGGAAATAAAACGGAAGTGCTAAGAGGACAGAGACTTACAACAAGGAGTAGAAATGCAACGAGAAAGGGAACAGAGAACATGCCTTTCTGCAGATAAAAAGCTCTTAACATTAGTCAATGACAGACCAGCACAGCCTCCAGCGGATCTGGCCGAAACAATCAGAGCTCAAACGGGCAGTTCCTATCACCCAGCTTAAAAAAACGAAGAAAGGAGAAAGTAAAAAAATAATAAACAGAGCAGGATGGTTTGGAGGAGTATAAGGAATATCCATCTCCACACTTAAACAACTTCTTGACATACTTGTTTATTTTGTTTCATGAATGTGACTCTTCTCTCTTCTTTCCTAAAACTTCGGCAGGGAAGAAACAAGCCAGACTAAACCTTTAGGCCCCACTCTCAAGCTTAACCACGCAGAGAATTTTTAATTTGATCTTTTCTAAGCTCTCAACTTCCTTTTGGATTCACAGCCCTCTCCCCTTCTGCTAACCCTCCACCTCCACAGTGGGGCAAGATTCTGCTTTGGCCTCAACAAAACAAAGTTCTTAAATGGAAGCAGCCCATGATGAAAACTCAGAATTCTAACCAATAAACCACCAAGAAGAAAGGAAAAGGGCTTTGCAAGGAAAAGACTACCTTGGCAACAGAGCCAGGGGGACAGAGACCATGGAGAGCCCCAACACAGGAACCGGCAATCTAAAAAAAGACAATGCTGGAGTGATTCACATTTTTCAGTCATATTAACCAGCTCAATTGGAGACAACAGCCTACACCAAGACCTGCCTCAGACGTGAGGGCAAACTGCCTCCAGAAATCGAAGAGGCCCTGAAAAACTCCCAGGGAAGGCGCAAACACCAGCGTAAGGAGCAGAGTAAGAGAGATTCCACCCACACCCAGCCCGCTGCTGCCTCTGCTTCAACTGGAGAGAGAGAATGTACCTCAAAATTCTGTGCAAACCTTAACTGCATGCAGTGTCCAAATCGTTTTTATCTACTATATGGCTCAGAAAAATAACTCTACTTTAAGGGCTCACACACCTACAGCTGCAGTTTGAGTGCCTGTTTGGGCTCTCTCATCATTCAGCACTCAGGTGAAGTTTATTATTTAGAAGATCTGCACTCCAGGGGGATGTTATATCCAATATTCAATTCTTAAAATACCTAAATTCCCAATGGTTGGTTCTCCATGAGGAGCCTGGTGATTTAGGGAGTGCTATCCCTAGGAAGGATGAAAAATACGGTTGTTTGCATTTGTTTGCTTTAATAAATATTAGGGGTAGAATCACGTGAAAAGTAATTTACTCCAATACAAGTAAGCAGTCAAAGTGCTTGAAAGCTGCTTTAAACAGCCATACACAAAATTCCTATATTCAAATCATTTATCTTGCATTTCTTACACAAGCATGCTTTTTTTCCTCTGAGCAACTTTAACAGTCAACGCAGGGGAGTTTCCCAAAAAGCTCAGTGAAACAGAAGATTTTAAGGAATCTGTACCACAGGGCAGCCCAGGCCTCAGAAGAAGGTGTCCTGTCTCTTCTGTACAACCACGGATTTTCCCACAAATCGCTCTGTACTCACACAGCTCCTCAACACCTCCTAATAGAAGTCCTCTCACAGCTCTGGACGTGATCAAAGCCTCTGAGCTCAGTGCTGCTGGGAGGCTGGTTCATGTAGGGTCATGCTGCAAGCCCAGGGAAACCAAATCATTTTAAATCAGGTCCTCGGCGCAGATCCGACGCTCTGCCTTCTCTCTCCATCACATTTTCCCCCAAATGATGCAAATTTCTACATGTAGCAAAGTAATATCTGAGTAAGACAGTTAAATTGCTGTAGATATGCTGAATTTACAGAAATGACCTTCCTTTTTTAGCAGTAAACCCGTAACTTTTGAAACTTTTTTTTCTGCTTCTACTTAAGGCAACATTAATCACACACCTTGCAGGCAAAAAAAAATCCTAACATTTATTAATTTCTTCTGTTTGACTCTTTCCACAGTATGAACTTGGCATTAGCAATACCAGCTCACATTTCACAAAGGCAGAGTAGTATTAAGAATCTTTGGCTTAAATTAACACATTTGCTCCCCTTATAACACAGAATTAGTGTCTCAGGTTCCAACAATTCTTCAAAAAGTGTTCTTGAACTTAATCCTAACCATGACTTTTCAAGCCTCTGCTTCTGCATGTAGGGGTCATCCTTTCACTGAAAGAATCCTATTTACAATTCCTCATCCTTGGAAACTCCAATTAACCTTACCTCTGTATTACCCTGCAGCTGCTCTTCATTTCTCTGAGAGAGAACTCTTTATTCCAGGCAGATCAACCACTGCTGCCTCTAAATGAAACAATTGACAGTTTTTCCTATGGAGAGTCAAAGCTTGAGGGGGTTTTAAGCTTTTTTTAGTTTGGTTGGCTTTTTCAGGAGACTGTTTCCCTGCTGGTTTCACTAGAATGGCAATGCTGTATTAGCATCTCTACACACATTTCTCTTTCACTAAGCTTTAAATTATCTAATTACTCATCACTTTAATTAAGAGTTTTTTGCTGTTGTTCCTACAGGTGCAACACTGTTTTCCTGCACTGAGCTACAGACACAACCAGCCCAAAGCTTGTACAATTCCACTGGATGAGAAGAGTCTCCCCTTGCCCTTGGAAAGTCCACAAGCCTCCACACCACAGAGAAGGAGCTCTGCCATTTTCCAACTCCATAATTAACACATTAAATAGGATTGGTTTCAAACAACGCCCAGTGGAAGCACAGCTGATATTTTCCTCAGCAATTAATATCTGGGGTCATTATCCACCTCTCTGAACATTCCCACCAACCTCCAGATGTTCAATTGTCCTGTATCTGCATTTGTCCAGCTTCTCATCAATTGCCTCTGAGAAATTCCTAAAAATCTCAGAGGAATTCATCATCTAACCTTGTGTTCATTAAATCTGCTCTTCCTTTAAGCATTTTACAGAAAGTTGTTCTATCCCTAGAAAAACCTGTTCAGAATAGGCCTCATTCTGAGAGGAGCCAGGGGTACCACTCCATAATCATTTGCCACTAATCCAAACAAAGGACAAAGTAAAAATCTGCAATGATAGAACTAAATGCTAAGAATAAGAACTGAACTCCTTAATTCTGCTTGGTCACTTGTTACTGAAAACTTTCCTCATGCTGTTCTTATGCTGATGGATGTTTTAAATAAAGCACAGTGCATAGATTGCCATCCACAATGATATCCAAGAAGTTTTTTCTTCCCCAGCTGTGTGTTCAGAGGATTTGCTGCTGTTAAGTCGGAAAAAACTGAAATACAATGTGGCATAAGAACTGCATCACCATTATATTCTCAACTGAATTAACTGAATTAAAGATAATAAAGCTCTGTGTTTCCTATTCAGAAAAGTCTTTTATTCAAAAGGATGTGATGCAATCAGGGAACATGTACAATTTTTAATGTAAAAGATGCCATCTCAAAGCTTTTAAAGAAGGCAACTTAAAAAACAAAAAAAAAAAGTAGCAGTTTCTCCCAAAACTGACACATGACTTTGGAAAAATGTCAAGAGAGAGAGATAAGGCTTCTAACACCTGACCGCTCTCTTTAATCCATTATACATTTGGACTAATCTTGATTTTTTTCTTATTTTTCTTGAGTATGCACAGTACTGAAGACAATCCAGAAAAGAAGCAGAATTATCTCAGAGCAATGCTGACAATTCAACATAAACCTCTTACAAAACAATGGGAGAAGCAGACACTTGAATATGTAACAAAGTACTACATGGGGGCAACAAAATTGAAGTTGGTATCATAGATTTACAGATTTTTATTTAAGAGAACTTTAGAAATCCTAAAACCAAAAAATAACCAGTTATTGTAACAGACTCCCTAGTCCAGGCCAAGTGAGTGAAAGCTGAAATTAAACAGCTTCACAGAAATTTCTATTTCTTCATAGAAATAAACAACTTTTAAAAGATTTTTAAATATGGAAAAAATATGTATGAGGAACAGGGACCTGAGATGGATTTTTCATCCCTGCTTATTTTAAATTCAGAACTTGACTGTCTCTCAGGTAAGGATAACTTTAAACAGAACTGACTTCATTAGAAGATACAGTGCATGACATGGAGGTGATTACAGTAATCACATCTCTTCCTTCCTGCAGGACACTGTCAACAAAAAATTTTAAAAAAGGCAAAGGATGGGATCTGGCTGCATTTCAAAAAGTTCTGTACAGCCATGCAAACACACTGAAGGTCATTTTGCAGTCCCCAACAAACAACCAGGTTTCCAGAAAAGTCAATTCACACGCTCCAGTAGGAACTAAACTGCTTTTATCCAACTGAATTCCAGACCCCTTGAACTCCAGCACTGAACACCACACAATCTACAGCACTACCTTCCATTAAGATAAGAAGCATACAGATTTAAGAGTCCCCACTAATTATAAATGTACTGGAGTGAGTCAGACAGGCCAGTGACATCGGGAGATTTATGCTCCATGGCAACACAATTCATGGAGCTGGAAAGGCACTGGCACTGCCTGGTGCAATCCACTACCCATAAAATACAGAGAAGTGTTTGATCATAGATTGGACATGTTGGAGGTGATTTGTTTTAAGAAATATTTCTCCAAGTAATGGGATTATTTACAGAGCTAGAGATGATATAATCACAGAATCACAGAATGGTTTGGGTTGGAAGGGACCTTAAAGCTCATTTTGTCCCACCCCCTGCCATGGGCAGGGACACTTCCACTAGACCAGCTTGCCCCAAGCCCAGTCCAACCTGGCCTTGAACACCTTTCCAGACAGAAAAATCACAATCTAGTGGCAGCTGATATTTACATTCCACATATACAGCAGTAGCATAAAAACCCACCATCACAGTAGTAAATTTCCTCACCATACCAAATTTTTAAAGTTTCCTCCATAACGTCTTATTATGAACAAACCCAGTTTTCAAGACAGTAAATCTATTTGATTTGGCTCACATCCCTGTCTTTAATAACTCCAGTGTATGCTGCCAGCCATCACAACGATGCATGAATGTTCCTGGGCTTTAGTGGGGTATTTGCAGCAGAATTAAAGAAAAAGAAGCAGATAATTCAATAGTGACAAGTGTCATTGCAGTTTCTCTCCATTGCACAGGCATGGAAAGTATCCAGAATCACCATTTGTCCCATCAAGGGATGTTCAGCCTTTAAGCCTGAGTTCTTTTTTGTTTTGTTCCCTGTATCCCAATACCCAGTCAATAGGTGATTCTGCTGCCCTCACTAATCCATGGCATCCTATCACTTGTTCTGCTGCCATGTACAAAGCACTCTAAGCTTATCCCTTGTGGCTGTTTTGTTGTTGTTCACTTGGTTTTAACTACATGTTTACATCCCACTCCTTAAATTCCCTATTTGTCCTCACTAATTCCACTGTGCCATACTATTTCTTCAAAAATAATTCTTATCACTGCGGCTCCAGCTTTCTGCTGCCTGAGAACAGACTGATGGGGCTGTTTCTCATCTACTCTATTCTATTAATGCTCCAGTTTGCAACAGGAAATCTAATTTGTTATCATCAGCCCATATTTTTTGATTTCTGTGTAGGACTTGCAACTAAACATGTTTTTTGCCCACCTATTCCATGAAGGAATCAATCATCCTAAGGACAAGAGAGAGGTTTTTTTATCTGAGATGTAATTGTGTTGTCCTCTTAGCTTTAATTTGCAGTCCAAGACAACATAACCTGCAACACCTTCAGAACATAAATACCCTTTCAATAATCTTGTGCTTTACAAAGGCCCAGCATCATATTTTATGAAACCATTCTTGCCTCAGATTTGTGTTAATCAACATTTAAAATAGGGAGGGGAAAAAAAACAACAAACAAACAAACAAAAAAAAAACCAACAAAGCCAAAACCAAACCAAATCAAACAAATCAACGAGAAAAACAACAACAACAACAAAAACCCACACAAAAACAAACAAACAAAAAATCCCCCCAAAACCCAAAAAACAAAACCCAAGAAAAAAAAACTTACTGGCAAACCAAATTTGGAGTTTTTTAGTTTTCCTCAGTCAACTGTGATACCCAAAGATGTGTTAACTCTACCAGCTAGAACTTCTACAGTCACCGTTCTAGAAATTTTCACAATCTTTTTTTTTTTAGCTGCTGATATTTATGGTATGACCACAAGTGAAGACAAGACAGTTCATTAAATTAATGCCACTACAGACTACATCTGCAACTGGTAACAGAATGAGAGAATTTCTCAGATTCATCACTGTGACTTTAATTGGGCCCTGTGTCAACCCCTACTTTGAGCCACATCTACTCATAGCCTTTCTCTCAATTAAGTGAACCAAAAACACTACAAGGGCTTTGAATTAGTAAAACCAGATTTTATTAGAACACAGCTTGATAATTACAATCAAGAAAATTCAGGAAGATGGAATCAAAATGAAAGGGATTTATGAACAAATGTATCTCCTTTCAACTGTGGCCTTCCAGGGTTGAGCTCTTCCTTTGGCTTTGCTCTCAACTCTAGCACTTGGAGGAGGTTTGTTGGGTACCAACATATTTTGCCATGTCTTTGACAGCCTGAAAAAGCCCATTTCCACCCCTGTTATAACACACGGGCAGGATACCTGTTTGGGTGTCTGTTCATTACTCTTCAGAAGGCATCTGGTTTCTGGGAATGCTACAGGTTCCATTCTCCCTTCTGTATCTCTAGCTGCCTCCCTGATCCACCATACACAAAGAATTCAAACTATAGATAGTCCAACATTTATTATTTTCCTTTACTTTCATGTCCTTTCCTCTCCTCTTATGTTTCCAGGAAATCTAGTTACTGACAATAAATTAACTGATCTCAGGACTGAATATTACTGAAATGCAAAATGCCAGCCCACAGGATTTGACCATTTACCTGTTCCTCCCTTCTTTCCTTCCAAACAAACAAGAGCCATAGAGCAGGATTGCTCTGAAGTTCTTACAATGGCAGTGGAAAAGATTAAATTTAATACTAATAGATGCAAAGTGATAAAAACCAGGAAGGACCAGGATCCTGCCTGCATACATAACGATGGACTCTGAATTGGTTATTAAAAACAGGAATGCAATCTGTGAATTATAATAGCTTTCTGTAAATGCCAGCTTAACACAGAGCAGCAATAAAAATAAAGTGAGGAATTATTCTAAAAGGGAACAAGAACAAACCAGAAAAGACCATTATGCCATTATAAATCCATATCATTAATATAATTTAGCCATCACTTTCCTACAAAGAATATTGCAGAACAGAGGAATACACGGGCAACAAGGGCAGTCAAGGACTTCCACAAAAAACTACAGAGATTAAAAAGTCTTCATAGTGCAGAACAAAAGAAGACCTAAAATCATAGAAACATAGAATGTCCTGAGTTGGAAAGCACCCACAAGGATCATCAAACCCAACTCCTGACCCTGCACAGGTGAATCCCAACAATCCCACCCGTGCCTGAGAGTGTTGTCCAAACATTCCTGGAGCTCTGGCAGCCTTGGGGCCATGCCCATTTCCTGGGGAGCCTGTTCAGTGCCCCAGAACCCTCTGGGGACAGAACCTTT
The DNA here is from genome assembly GCF_020740725.1 of Corvus hawaiiensis. Taxonomy (NCBI): domain Eukaryota; kingdom Metazoa; phylum Chordata; class Aves; order Passeriformes; family Corvidae; genus Corvus; species Corvus hawaiiensis. The sequence goes on along the minus strand of NC_063217.1, from coordinate 4,121,217 downwards.
CCCTAATAAAAACCTCTCCTAATAATAATAACCTGTAGTGTCATGGATAAAATTAAACAAACTCTTGCTTTTGTCTTTCCCAATGGAAAAAAAAAAAAGAAAGTGTCAAAAAACCCCCAAAAACTTTTTGAAGTCATCCAGAAAGGTTTGGGAACTCCCTGTCATAGTGTACTTCAGATGTGAGAAGCTTCCATCAGCTCATAAAATACCTCAATTCGTTCATGACAGGCAACAGAAAGGGAAAAACCCATAAAACAAAAAAATCCCTAACAGACTGTCCCAAAGCTGCTGAGTTCAAGGCTGCCTGAGCCTCATAGAGAAGTCCAGGAAACCTATCAGGGAGTGCTTTCCTGCACTTTTTACTCAGAGGCATCAACCACTTCATCCCCTCATTAAATGGAGTGTAAAACTGTTGACACCCCAGCCTACTGCCTACTCTGGTATAAAGAGCACGAGGACAAATCACTTGGAGACAACCTCCAGCAGATAAGGAAACCTCCAGGGTATGAGAGATTCGGCCAGCTCTTAGGAGTGAGATAAATCTACTTCTTTTCCTCTTCCTGTGTGATAAAGCAAGCAGGGCAGGGGGTGCCAGGCTGTTAGAGCAGGAATAGCTTTGCCCTGACAGGGAGGATCAGGAAACAAGTAAGCCAGCGGATCTGAGGGGAAACACGGAGATGACAGCTCCAATTTGCCTTTCAAGCATCAGCAGCTTCATTTACTAAAAGAGACACACAGAGAAACCATTCAGCTTAGCACAGAGGCACTCATGAAAATGACTTCGTATCACAGACCCACGATGTTCCTGGAAGTGAGGAATCACTACTGAGAAGGGCAGGCACAGGCAGCAACGCAGGGGTTGAACTGGTGGTGACATTTTCTTCTCCAGTATCTACAAGGCAGAGACACAGTTGTTCTGTTGTCAATGTTCTCACACTCTGACAAGAGGGAGGTTCAGACAACTCTCCATGGGCTATTGGTGCCAAAAGGGATAGAAAACACATCACAGAAAAGAGATTATACACATTATATATGACCTATTTATCAGGTAAAAAGAGGAGCCATTTTTTGTCTTCTAACACAGAACCGATAAGGCTGGAAGTGACCTCCAAGATCATTAAATCCAACCCCTGAGTATCACCATTCCCACTAAACCATATTAAGTTCCACATATACCCATTTTTTGAACACCCCCAGAGATGGTGACCCTGCCACTGCCCTGGGCAGCCCCTTTCAATGCTTGACCACTCTTTCAGTGAAGAATTTTTTCCTAATATCCAACCTGAACCTCGCCAGGTGTAACTTGAGACCATTTCCCATTGTCCCCTTCTCTTCCCTTGTGCCTCCTGACAGCAAGGAAATATAAAAACCACCTGTCAGTCCTTTTCAGGTTGATCAGCTCCTTACTATCATTTTAGTTTTGTAGGAAAAAAAGTCACATTAAATCGAATACTCACAATTTTTCCTGCATCTCTTCCCTTCCCCTGCCCCTCAACAGTTCACACATTCCCAAAAGCAGCAATACACATTTAAATCCTCTATACTACTTCTAATCCATGATGATCTTGCACAATTACTTAATTGTAAGATGGCAGCTAATGAGGAAATTCAAAAGAAAGGGAACTCACTTCAAGAAATAGGATTCTATTTAACAGCACTTAATTACTTCCTCAGATCACAGAAATCAAACATTCCTACCAGCAATTAATTTTTTTAATATAATCAGAGCAAACTCAACTGAAACCAGATATTAATAAGAAAATACTTGCTTTTTGAAGCTTTAATTCCAAACATATTAAGTACACTATAATCAAAAATACATCAATAAACTACTACTGTTCTATTTCTACCATCACAAAACACCATTCCTAAACTCTCACAGTGGGCAAAAAATTAATTATGTATGAGGTCATAGTATGAAACCCCAGGTACTGAACCTCCATTACTTTGAAATTCCTGGTTAGATAGAAATTTGAGAACATCATCACAGGGCTGGCCTCCTAAGGAAACTTTTGAGCAAGGATTGGTAATAACTAATAAAATTTTGGAAGAAAAAAATACTTCTATGTAATTCCACTAGTTTATTGTAAGTAAGCAAAGTAAATTAAAATAATAACTTAAGATAAATCTTAGCTATGCAAGTCTTGCAACAGAATGTTTCCCAACAATGAGCACATTTAATCAAATCCATAAATGAATCTAACCCATTAACATATGCCAAATCCAAGCCCTGTTACACAGGTTATTACTGAATCAGACAAAATGCTAATCCCAGAAATCCACCATTATCTTGCCTACATCTGTGTGGCAAAATTTGTATACACAAACACAGGTGTGAAATCTACAGCTACATAGGGTAATTTAAGGTAGTATTTGCTGAAGATTACAATATGGGAAATTAGATTTATGGGTCAGAGGCTTTTGCCAGGAATATCACAGCAACACCTATGTGTGCATTATCTTAAACTAAGACAATGCAGCTTATTGTTTTTCCTACAAAAATAATTTTAAAAAGTACAATCTCTAAAGGGCTTAACATTTTATTTCTATTGCCCCTGAAATCTCACGCTCAAAGCCTGTGTTCAAGCAGACCAAATAATGCCATTATTGTAAATATTTCATGTTATCAGACATGTTGATAGCACTGATTTGGCATCATTTATGCCATATCCTAGGCTTTCTTCTCATTTTTACTCATCTCAGGACAAAGGCAGCACTGCCTCTGAGAATGAGATGACCTAAAGGGAGCAGACCTTCAGCATTCATCTTCACTTATGTCACCTTTTGCATTTCCTAAACAAATCTCTTCAGATTGGGAGCCACAAACTTATCTCTTCCCATTAATATTTTTGATGCTCTGTATTTCGTTTCAAAACACGGTATTCATGCCTGAGAAGAAAACATAGAATCAGAAGAGATTATTTGTGGAATTAATTTTGATCCTGTCATCAGTGAGACAGGTGCATAAAAGGAGGGGAAAAATGATAATTTCTTAAATGTTCTTGATACAATCAGTGTTCTAATCACCACTGCTGTTTCTTACTCTCATTCAGAGTTATCTATCCATCATCCACTGTTCCATTCTCTCAGAATGCCTTAAGATAATGCTTCATTTTACCAGCCAGAGACAGAGGAATGAAAAGTAGCTCAGTTATCCTGGGCAGATAAAAGCCATACCCTGTGTGGACCCAGTCACTTCGAGTTCCAGTAAAATAAACTTAATTAATTTAAATGTAGCATTTTCAGGAGAAGCTTTGTACACAGTTGACCTTGCTCCCTGAAACAATCTCCTGCACCGTCCTGTCTGAACCACATAAATTGTCTCCTTTGTCACTTCACTGCACTGTGGCTGTGATTTTTCCCTTTCATATCCTGTCCTTATCAGCTGCACAACTACAAACACATCTCATAAATTATACTGTCTCAACAGTATAATTTTGTACTGTTGTTGTAAGCTGCAGCTTAAAATTACAGCTGAAAATGTATGGAAATCCACAGTTATATACTAAATCTTTAATTTGCTTTCTTGGGAGATAATTTAAATATATTTATATGGCTGAAAAATTGTTGTTGTTTTAGGAATTATTCAATTTTTTGCCTTATACTTACTCTGCCCAAATACAAAACAAACAAATAAAAAGTACATATACTTTTAAGTGAAGTAGGAAATACAAGTTATTCCTTCTAGGTAAAAGGAATAGAAAAGCATTTATAGTTCCTCCTGATATTAAAAAGCTCTGTTTGACAAGTTACTCTAGATTTCCACATTCATGACAGAAGAACTTCATATATGGATAAATTTCATTAGGAACACAAAAGTGCACAAGCCAACTTTCTAACATAGGAGACACTTCAACATTTGTATGCTTTTCATTGTTCTACAAGAAGGAGCCCTAATTTATTGGCAGCTATACACCCTCTAACTCCTTCTCAAAAGTGACAATTACTGAAGTGTTTAAATAAAAAATTCCACATAACTGATTTGAAATCATATATAGATATATCAGTAGACATTTTCATGCACAATTCTGCATTTTGCACTCAAAATCAGAAATTCCCTATGCCTGCTGGATGAGGAAATTTCAAAGTCATTTCAATTCTATTTCAAAGTCTATGTCAATCAAAGTTTTGGGACATTCCAGGCATTACCTGCCTTTCCCACTGCCCACTCCCAGCTTTCCAGTGCCTACAGGATTTCCGGCCAGGACTGAGAGTGCCACAGCCCATTTCCAATCTCACCTCACAGAGTCCCTCAGAGCTTTCAACCCACACAGTGCAGGCTGGAATGGGATTTGTCCCAGGGTTTTTTCATGTAGCTCACAGAGAACCCAACACTGCACACTGCTGATCCCACAGAACGCTGCAGCACCCAGCCTGAATCCCAAAAATCTGAACCATGGCTCCTGCTTACAAGAACCTGATAAGTTTTCCATGCATTTGTCTGCAAGTTACCATTTCCTATTATGCAACATTAGGCATGAGTGGTTAATTAGGTTTTCCCATATGCCAGCACAAATGCAAATTCCAGTTATTAGCAGTGTTAGCTTACACAAATTACCTTTAAATCCAATATTTGCATATTTTCTGGTCTGCACAGCCTCCTCCAGAAAACAGCATTTATGTTTTGGAAGATTTTATTAGTTCTATGAAGAGATCTGTGTTTCCTGATATTTAACCAAGTATTTAAATTGTCATTTGCGTCACCAAGGTCTCCTTTGCTCCAGCTGAAATGCCACACAGTTTGAACCAGGCTCAACTTATAGTAACTGAAGGGCACAATAATTCTGTTTCAAATGTAACATTATTCCTGCTCAGTGCACCACTAAAACTCATGAACCTGAGAGTGCTGGATAGAACTTCCAGATAAGGCTGAATGGCACTTCCAATTTCACTAAAACAAAAAAAAAAGGCAGAGCATTCTCCCTCTCAAATCACTGACATCTCCATTTATTGAACTCCTATTCTTCCCTCCTTTATCAGGAAAATAAGGAACTACATTTGATTAATGACTCCACCACCAGACACAGTGAAATCCTATGGGCACAGAACACACATTTGCCTTCATACCAGTGCCACACTGATTTTTTAAGCAGTTACTTTTCTTACAACCTGTGTAGAAACTCCACAGGTAATTAAAGTAGTTTGTACATGATAAAATGCTCAAAACTAGATTATAAGCACAATACAGAGCCAGGTTCTCAAATGAATATTTACTTTGGAAGGTACAATGGGAAGGGAAAAGTAGTTAAAATACGCCAGCAACTCTCAAAAAGCTAAACAAAAAGCAAAGCTCCCATTGACAGCCACATTATGATCTTCAAGATTGTTCATGAAAGGTGTTGGGGGAGAAAAAAAAAGGCTAAGTTTCATAAAATAATAAGCATAAAAAATCAAGGTAAAATATATATATTTCACTTAGGACCCTGGTTTTATAAAGCACTTCAGCTTTGCTTCATGCTGTGTAGCTCCCACAGAAACTTCCAAGTCATTTTCTTGTACTGCAGAAAAATGCATTAATTTTTCCAATTAACATTTTTGCTGGGTTTGGTGGGTTTTGGGTTTCCTTTTTTTTTTTTTTTTGAGGGGGGGGATGTTGGTTTTGTTGTTGGTTTGGGGTTTTTTTGGGGGATTAGTTTTGGTTTGGGTTTTTTAAGGTTTCTTAAGTTTGTTGGGGTTTTTTGTTTGGTTTGGTTTTTGGTTTTGTTCTTGTTGTTTTCCTTTGCCATCTATGGAAACCTAAGACTTGGGCATCAAGGAGACATCTGAGCAAGGTTTTGGACAGAAAGAGTTTCAGTATCTGCCATGGATACACAGATGTTTACTCATGCCAGAATGTGAGAATGGCATTCTCTCTGTAACACAAAGGAAGCAATCAGCTGAGAAAAGGACCACACAGAAGACAACCTTGTACCCAAGGAAACAGAACAGCAAAGCATCTCATTTTTCACACCAGATTACACAAGCAGTTACAAATTCTAAAGGAAGTATGCTAAAAGGGCTACTTTCCACTAAAAGAGAAAGGATATGATTTTACGAGCCCAATATTATGTTTTCATTCATAAAATCTGGGAACAGGGCCAGACCTGACTGCATACATTCCATTTGACCTTTCAGGAACATTTAGTTCAGTGCAGAATCTCCACACTAATACATAACTTTGGATTACACCACTAATGCCAGTCACAGATCCCACCTCCCAGTGAAGCTGGAGTTATTTATAAAATCCTTCTGGGATCATAACCCGTAAAGTATCCGTCCCACAGATCACACCAGTGAGCCTGGCTGTCTACAGAAAGTGACAGTTCTGGATGCCAGCGTTGCAATTCACTAAATTGTGTTGGTTAACTGGGAATCTTGCAACAATGGTAATGACTGCTCCAAGAAAACAGCTCCACTTTTCTATGACTCTTCAGCTCAACGGTGCCCAGATTTTTCAGCCAAGAAGAACATTAGCTTACCCTGTTAGTATGAGGTGGCTGCAAGTACAGCAAGATGAAGGCAACCTACAGGTGGATGGAAGTCACTGCAGCCAGAAATAAATAGATGGTGGTGATTGCAGAGCTCACAACTCTACAGTGACCACACGGAAAGATGAGTCCAGGATCCCTCATCCTAACCAAAGCCAGAAGCTTGCAGGGAGCTGTTACTATCAGAACAACACCTACACCTCACACTCACCTTCTCTTCTCCTCAGGAACCTTTTGAGAGCCAGCCCAGCCACAGGTAATTTTCCTTCTGGGTGTGTGTTACACTGGAGTAGAAGACACAAGATTTTGTTTCAAATCCTTCCTCAGCTTTAGCTTTTTTTAGTAACTTCAAGATGCCACCTTATCTATGACTCTGACTCTTATCCATGACTATGACACTGTGATTCTTTGCAATAGACAAATAGTGTTTCCAGTTCGCCAAAGGACAGAATAAATAAATTGGTTTAGTGAGATATTCAATGCTATGGTTTCAGCTATACAGGTATTGTGTTATGCAAGAAAGGAGAATATATATTACATTTAGAATGAAACTTTGGTGTACTCAGAGTAAGAGGACTTGGTGGTTGAAGGGACTGGCAGCTCATTAATTAAAAAAATAAAGGAGGACTCTTATTATCATCACTTTTCATTATATATCAGACTTCTTAAATACCTAAAAATTTTTAAACTCAACTCACAGAATCACAGAATAGGTCAGGCTGGAAGGGACCACAGTGGGTCACCTGGTCCAACCTCCCTGCTCCAGAGGGGCCATCCCAGAGCACAGGGCACAGGGCTGTGTCCAGAAGGCTCTGGAATACCTCCAGTGAGAGAGACACCACATCATCTCTGGACAATCTGTTCAGTGCTCGGTCACTGCACAGGAAAGTTCTTCCTCATGTCCAGGTGGAACTTCCTGGGATCAGTCCCTGCCCGGTGCTCTGGTGCCGCTGCCGGGCCCCGGAGCAGAGCCTGGGCGCTGCCCTGAGCCCTCCCTGCAGCCAGGGACAGCCAGGGCTGAGGGCCCCTCTCAGCTGGGGCTCCTCTCGAGGCTGAGCAGCCCCGGCTCCCTCAGCTTTTCCTGGGCACGGAGATGCTCCAGGCCCTTCCTCATCTCTGCAGCCTCCGCTGCAGCTTCTCCAGGAGCTGTGTGTCCCTCCTGTCCTGAGGAGCCCGGAGCTGGACACAGCACCCCAGATGTGCCTCACAGGGCTGAGCAGAGGGGCAGGATCCCCTGACCTGCTGGCAATGCTCTTTCAGGTCCTTTTCCACAGAGCTGCTCCAGCAGGGTCACCCTCAGCCTGTGTTTGTGCCTGAGATTGCTCTGATCCAAGTGCAGCACCCTGCACTTGATGGTGTTGAACCTCATGAGTTTCTCAATGCCGAAGTTATTTGCAATAACTGAAACAATTCACACAATTTATTATTCTTTTGAGTCATGCTATCTTGGTAGATTCATTAAAAACCTTGGTAAAATAAAATTTAAAAACTACTTACATATTACCTGAATTTCAAAGACAAACCAGACTTCAACTGGATTTTTTTCAGACTTTTTATCATTAACCTAATGACAAACCTGATACTCGAGTCTCATTGATATATTCTCATTCTTCAGATTATTTGAAATAACTTTAGTTTTCTTTTTAGGTTATGCTGGCTTGTACTGTAGTCAATCCACCACATTTAAGTTACAATAATGACCCTGAGTGCTGCAGATTGAGATAGGATTCATCAGGAGCCTGGCAGTTCAGGAGTGTGTCAGACTCGAGAGGATCTCACAAGAGCAGAAATTTCTGTCTCCCCTTACAGACCATGATATGGGCTCTAAACCTGCTTTATTGAAACCATCAGCAATTTTCTCTATTGCCTTCAATGGGTAAAAGATTTGAGTTCCTATTATATAAGATTGATGATGACTTCATGGTGCTTAAAAGCACCAAAAATTCTCAAGTGTGATTTAACCCTCAGTTTTTTTGAAAGCCAGCTTTTTTCCAGTTTTCCATTTCCTTTTTATTCCACACACACGTTATTGCTTTACTAATAACCTTTGGAGAATACTTCTAAATTTGGTGTAGCAGATGTCTCGTCCCAATTCTTTCTTCTCTTAGTAGTTTTCAAAAACTTTTCTACAACTACCTTTTCCCATCAACACAGCATTTCAAAGATACTTTTCTTTCTGTTGACAGTTTCTGATGATCATAATTGCATTTTTGCTTGTTTGTTTTAAAGTCAAACATACACTGAGCCTGGTGCATGTAAATGTTTGGAAATAAAATCAATTCTGTACATATCAGAAAGACAAATGAATGGGAGGGCGAATGTGGATTCGTTTTGGTTCCCTTTGTAACATCAAGCTGATGAAGTGTGATGGACTTAGCAGAACTGAACTTTATTCTTCCCAGCTCTGGAGAGACAGAAATGAAACCACTGACTATAAAGCCAGCATCCAATGTGGCCTGTTTATTCTCTTCAGCCAAATTTTCCTATTTCCTATTATACCACTAACTCTGAAGTGCAGAGGCAACTTGTGAGCAGAATCCCTAAAGCCAAACAGGATGGGACAGTGCTAAGTGACCCAGAATGGGATGATTATTCTGAGTACTTCCACTAAAAGGTTGACTCCTATTTTTCAAACTTTCTCTGTAATCTCTTGTGTTATTTAAATGCCTCACTGCATACACAACAAAAACCCAGAGGAAAAAAAAAATGTAATTTCCATAGCAACTATTCCACGGAACACAGTTCAGTCATTTGTACCATAAAATTTTATGGACTTTGACCAAAAAGCTTTTCTTTATCTTTCTTTTTCTTTATCTGGCTTTATCTATGTTCAAGTGGAAATATTAATATTGGGCATGAAGAATTTCATAGAAACTTATTATTAAAAACTAAACTTTACCAGATGAATGATCCCTAGAGGAACTGTGATTCTAAAGACATTACAAGCAAGAATTTGCTTTAATATTTGAAAGGTCTACAGTGACATCACATAAAAATAGAATTTATACAGACTTTTACATTGCAAAATAATTTTCCACAGCAAGAAGATACAGAAGTAAAGAATAATTGAGTGCAGTGGGGTTTTTTAATTTCTTTTTCCATTTATAATTTTTTTTAAGGTTTGGAGTAGATTAATTTTGTAAAACCTTTGGGGATTTGCACATTTTGCTCTCTCATGACAAGATGTTACTATCAGTGTACCATGTAGAATATAATCATTCTTTTGGATGAACAAGTACAAACTATCAGCTCCAAACATCTCAGAAGAGATTTTGATTCTACTGTGAAAATCTTTAGTACAATCTTAGTCTCAAAATACGGGATATTTAGTCTTAGAATATCAGAGCTGACAATATGCATGATATTCCAGAATAAACTCATTCCAGAATAAAACTCATTTAAGTGAGATTATTTATTTAAATAGCTTTACTCTTGCCTATTACAAAATATATTGATACTGGTTTTCTTGACAGGAAAAAGGGGGATAGCTCTTATCAGGAGAAAATTCCTATCCAACAGTGCAAAATCTCATAGCCTCTTCCTACTAGGGAACTCCCCTGATTTAGGAACAAAAGCACATTCCAAGAATAATTTTACTTACACAAGAAAATTCAAGCTAAATTGGTAAACCAGACCGGAGATCAGAACCAGAAGAATGCAGACACTTCACAAGCAATTTTTTGTTTGCTTGTTTTTACATGACCTACTTGTCCTTCTGTTGAAGCCACCAAACTCAGGTCAAAAACTTAATTATTCCTGGGTAAAGTCATTCTTTGTTGCAATACTGAACTTTGCTGGAGGAACTCACAGTAGAGTATTTATCAGTATTTATCCAATATTTATCAGTATTTTTTATCTGTTATCAACAGAGCTTCAAATTAGCCCCACTCAGAGCAGAATGCCACATGAAACAGTGGCTGGAAACAGAAGAGACACTATCTTAAGCCCACTTTCTCATCATTCTGTAGGACTTCAGATGACAGATCTGAAAAAATAATAATTAAGGATATGTAAACAATGTGACTGAAAAAAGGTTCTTAACAGCCAGCCTGAGCAACTTCTGGGTTTAAGGCACTAAAGATTATTGATGGATGGGGTTTTTTATTAAATTCATTAATAGATAATGGCACTCAAATGCAGTGACATCAAAGCATCCAATGTTCCAGCACCATCTGAGAAACCGTTCATGGTAAAAGGAAAGTCTTCAATCAAAACCAAGAGAAAGAGTGTTTCTATAACTGAATAGCCACAGAAACTGTTAACTGATTAAAAGCACACAGACAAGTGTGTTTACAGCCTCAGAAATAATCCTCACAGGTAATTAACTGAAGTACTGGTAGGGACAGACAAGTGACTACAGAGATCACAACCTTTGATTTAGGCTGGCTCATCCTTACGAAAGTTTTACCACATTTAAAGGAGTTGTGGTAAACACGACAGAAAATTCATGGAAGCTTCAAGAGAAAAGGTACAGTGAAAAGGGGAAAAGGAGAGTGCAATATGTTTACCTAAGAAGGATCACAAAGTCATAGAAAAAGCCACATTACTGATTGAAGGGAGTACAGACGCTTTACAAGAAGCAGGGAGAAAATCAGGGCATTGAGAAGAGGATTCTCCAAGGTGTCCCTCTGCTCCTTTAACCACTGACTTAAAAAATAAAATAAAATATTGCAGAACCAGGAAAATCAAATATATCCTAATGCATTAAAGTCTGAAGGCCTTCACCTGTAAATTATTCACACTAAAAGGTCTATAAATAATGGTGACGCAAAGAAAAAAAAAAAAAAGAAAATTAGAATACAAAAAGCCTAAGTATAGAAAGCACAACTTAGGCTCTCTTTAATCACATCAACCTCTCAAAAAGTATCAAGGTATTAATGCCCATCAAAATTGAACAAAATCCTACACACTAGAACTCCCAAATCCTCCAAATATCTGGACCAGCAGCAGCACCACTGAGGTCTCCACTAAAATCAAAAATCAAGAAAGGCCAAAAAGCTCATCTGATTACACAAAACGTCTCATTTTAATCAAGCACTCAGTTGATTACTCTATAGGGAGAGGTCACTTAAAAATAACACAAAACAGAAATAAACATTGACTCCCATAAAGAGTGGGGAGGAAAGGCAGCACCAAAGAAAACCTTTTCCAGCTCTGCCCAAAAAACCATTTAAAAATGTGCTGTTCTCCAGCTTTCTGGCAAGTTTCCAAAACTTCTCCAGGGGCAACTGAAATATGGCTGGTTCTGTCATTTATACTCAGACATCTACACACACAAAAACCAAAAATCTGCCCACAGGCGAGAGGCAGCTGCAACAGCATTTGCTCCACCTTCCTCATTTCTGCACAACACAGCTCTGGAGTGAAACCTGGCTTCATGTTCCTGAGAGATGATTTCAAAATAATATAAAAGCGAGTATCTGTTAGCAAGTTATCAATATTCTATTAAATTGAGCCTCAAAAATTAGAAGCAGTAAGATAGGATGTGTCACTCAGTGTCCTTCATACCTGTTCTATAAGATGAATTATTAAAGCTGCCCAGATCTCTTCCATCAGAGCAAATTAACAAGATCCTGTTGATTTGAAGCAGAAATCACATCCGAGATCAACAGCAGTGTTTGTTCTCTTACAGCACTTATGGGTTTTAATCACATCAGGTTTAGAACTTCTGATCAATACAATGAACTTCAGCTCACTAGCATGAAAATTAATGAGCAAAACTGATTTAAATTGCAAGTTCATAAATTTATAATGAAGCTGAGGATAAAACCTCTTTATATTTTCCTTTTTGCATGCTTTTAGACATTTTACCCAGGAATACTTTTCAAAAATCATATTTTATTGTTTGGTTGGTTTTTTAATAAGTAATAGATTAAATGTTAAGCCAATCCCCAGCATATTTATTACCCCATGCAAAACAAAGAGAGAGGCAGAGTGTAAAAATGCCCTTTATTCTCTGCAGGAGCTATCGAGGTCAGAACTCCATCTGCATTTTTCAGTGCTATGCATATACTCTAAATCACAGTTGGATTTATGTTCCAGCTTCGGAATTTGTATCATATCTATGCCCTAATTCCACACCTTCATTCAAGGTTCAGGCTCTACATGATATTTGAAAATGCTGGGAAGTTTTGTTTCTTCTATTCATCTCAGCATTTACACAAAAAAAAAAGTATCAGTATAGTAACCAGAAATCTACCACTTCTAAAATTGAAAGGATATGATAGTATGCACACATACCAAAAAAATAAATAAAATAATTTATAGCTACAGATAACATTTGTTACAGATTTAAACAGTAAGAAAAATAACGCATTCATCCTGCATATATATTGTGCTAAAATAAGAACTATTTAAATGCGAATTTTCTGTATTTAAATTAAAATTTCCATCCAGAAGTTAAAAAAAAAAAATAAAATCAGCTCTAGCAAATAATATTATCCAGCACTCTTTAAATGCAAATTATTCTAAAAATTTAAAAATTAGGCAAAGGCATTAAACAGCTCATAAGCAGGCAGACAAAGTGAAAGACCACAAAGGAAATGTAGAATATAACTACATTGTGTCAGTTTGTCAAGTTTTGACTTCTAATTTCAATTTTAATGTTAGTATTTTCCATAGATATGATGCTTAGAATAAATTGTTTTTACAGTGATAGACAAAAACTAATGTTTCAATGTGAATATTGTGGCCCTTTTATTAGGAATGTAAATGACAGATTGTATTTAAATGTAAATCAACTAGTTTTAGAGGTCACTGATCAAGAAGAATGATCTGCCTTTAGAAAAGTAACTGATGAGAAGAATGAAACAAACTTCAATTTATTTTTTTTCTAATCACAATTCTTTAGTATGAATGAGAAGTACAACAAGAAAACCACAACGGAGATACAGGATGCCTTTCCTATGGTGATCTGCATTTAGAAACTGTGGAAAAGACTTTTGGAAAGATCATTAGTGATTAGAAGAGGACCACATTTGAAAACACTGTTTAAGGGGTAAAAATCCTGCACTGTCAAAAAAATAAGCCATAAAGCCTGATAGGTCTTTTCCCACTCTTATTGCTTCCATTTTGGACTTGTGGATCACACGTTACCCCACAGCAAAACAGAGCAGGAAGTGTTTAAGACACAGCTCCACTGCCTAAAACATAATCAAAAAAAATACCAGAGAAGTGCTGATGGCCTCTCAAATTTAATTGTGGCTGCCAGCAGCATGTGCTTGTGTTACACAGATTTGCATGTGACATTCCTGTACTCTTTTACCCTATCTAATAATTCAAAATAAAAGCACAGAGATATCTGTTACACACTTCCTTTTCCATACAAATGGGCTATCATGTTCCGTATCAGATATAGAACAAGTAGTCCATGTTTGTAAGAATATTACTAACCTAAACAAAGTGAAACTAAAAAGCTTTATCCACTGTGTGTTATCTGGAAATATATGGAGAGAAAGGAAAAGATGCAGTGAAATAATAATGATGCTATAACCATTTTCTGATAGGGCAAGACTTTTTTATTATTCTTTAACTACCTAAGAGTATCTCTATTAAATGAAGCTTTGAGATTTTCAAGGAAAAGAATTATGTTTACAATTTATTTCTCTTCTGTCCAAACATTATTCAACAGTCTAGGCTAGTGTCTATAGTTATTTTCAACCTTTATTTTTCTTCCAAAAAACTGAAAAAAATACTTTACAACACTAAAATGTAGCTCTAGAGCAGTCACTTGACGTCATTCTGGATTCTAACAAGTTTAAATGTAACAGAACTTCTTGGAAGACGGAGCTGAGACAAAGATGAGGAACCAGGCAGTTCAGCATCTTTCTCATGTATAATACTTCCAGAGGAAAGGTGGAATAAAGTATCTCACTGCTGACCTTTACTTTCAGGTCTTTGTATTGAGTTTGGCCCCTTGGAGTGACATTAGTGCTTTGCCTCTTCTGGATTGTGGATGGTTTGCATGGGAATCACAAAAATCACAGAATTACTTAGGTTGGAAAAGCCCTCCAAGGTCATCGAGTCCAACCTGTGACCCTTCCCCACCTTGTCACCCAGCCCAGAGCACTGAGTGCCATGTCCACGCCTTCCTTGGACACCTCCAGGGATGGGGACACCACCACTGCCCTAGTGCCTTGGTTTGACCCTCTCCTGGCTCAATGCCAGGCACCCACAAAAGCCACTTGCTCACCCTCCCCTGCCACAGCTGGGCAGAGGAAAGAAAAATTAATGAAGGGTTCATGATAAGGACCAGGAGAAAACACTCCAAGGGCAAAACAGGCTCAGCTTAGAGGTACAAAGTGAGTTTATTACTAACAGAGTCAGAGGAGGATAATGAGAAGCAAAATAAGCCCTTAAAAACACCTTTTCTTCCCCCAACCCTCTCTCTCTCTCTTTCCCACTGACACTGCAGGCAGACAGGGCATGGGGGTTCGGTCAGTTCATCACCCAAGATCTTCTTCCACTGCTCAGGGAGAGGAGTCCTTCCCCTGCTGCACTGTGGGTTCCCTCCCACGGGAGACAGTTCACTGTGAACCTCTCCAGCGTGGCTCCAAATCCCACCAGCAGCAGTCCTCCCAAAACTGCTGTGGCGTGGGTCACTCTTCCACGGGGCGCAGCGCTCCAAGGACAGGCTGCTCCAGCCTGGAAGCAGGGCACCTTCTCTTCATCGGGTCTTCCACTGGATCACAGCCTCCTCCAGGCATCCACCTGCTCCCCCACGGGCTGTGGGTGGATCTCTGCATCCCCTGTGGACCTAAGGGCTGCAGGGGCACAGCTGCTTCACTGTGGTCATCACCATGGCCTGCAGAGGAACCTCAGCTCTGGAGCACCTCCTCCCCCTCCTTCTCCACTGACCTTGGCATCCCCATGTTGCTTCCCTCACATGTTCTCACCTCCTGCTCTTCTCTGGCTAGGAAAGACTGCACGTGCCCTACTTTGTTTTGATTTTCTTCTTAAATATGTCATCACAGAGGCATTCCCAACCTCTCTAATTGGCCCGGCCTTGACCAGTGGCATGTCCATCTTAAGAGCTACCAGGGATTGGCTCTGCCAGACACGGTGGAAGCTTCCAGCAGCTTCTCACAGAAGCCACCTCTGTGGCCCCCCTCCTAAAACCAACACACCTGTGCAGCCCTTTCCAATGCTTAACAACCCTTTCAGCGACAAATTCTTCCTGATGTCCAACCTGAACCTCCCCTGGCACAGCTTGATGCCATTTCCTCTCCTCCTGTCCCTGTTCCCCGGGAGCAGAGCCCGACCCCCCCCCGGCTGCCCCCTCCTGTCAGGGACTTGTGCAGAGCCACAAGGTCCCCCCTGAGCCTCCTTTGCTCCAGGCTGAGCCCCTTTCCCAGCTCCCTCAGCCACTCCTGGTGCTCCAGACCCTTCCCCAGCTCCGTTCCCTTGTCTGGACAGGCTCCAGCCCCTCAGTGTCTGTCTTGTCATGAGGGCAAGAACTGGACACAGCATTTGAGGTGTGGCCTCACCACTGCCCAGCACAGAGGGACAGTCACTGCCCTGGTCATTGCTGTTTCAGAGAGCAAGGAGGGGACAGACTTTAACAGGAATAATTCAGTGAATTCCTAAAGCAGAATACCTGGGGGGATGAGAAAGGGATCGATCAATCTAACTTCCAATAGTGAGAGACTGAACAACTCCGAAGGCCAAAGCAGAAAACTCAGTATGACCAAAAATGTTAGGGGTGGGGACGATGTCCTTCAGGCAGATTTGGCAGTAGATTCAGTTAGGGGGGAAGTCATTTTTTGGGATCTGAAAACAGGGTTGGAGTTGAGGGACAAATGTGGTTGGAAATGTAACCTCTAACTTTGCCTCAAAGAAAGATTCTCCAACCAACTCTCAGCCTAAGCACCTTCACTTACTGGAACAGGGACTGTCAGCTCAGCACCTCTTACTAAACAGAGGTGCACATGATTTCTCCAAACCCCCGTTTTCCTTATCTCCTACTTTAATAAAACATCTCATAATAAAACATCCACATTTCTACCCAGCAGAAATGACAAATCCCTGTTAGTTGGAAAAGAGCATGGATTTCTGGAGCAGGTTGCACTCCAGAACATCTAAACCCATCACCCATCAACCATGTGCCACAGTAACATAAACCATGTGCCCGATATCCCATTTCTGAAACTCTGGAATGATACAGGAATAATCAGAATTAAAAGAGTGGTAATTATTTTTTCCTTAATATATGAAAATCACTGTGCATCTGTAAACTCCATATTCTACAGAACTGCCAATCTTTTCAATAAACAGACCAAAGGAGGAAAGAAATCTGTCAGAGGAGAAATCGGTTAAAATGCCTGACAAAAAACCAAGGCTTTTCATTTTAATACTGATAATTACAGAAATTAAATAATGCTGGCAATGGTATGATGATAATTATACACACAGAAAAAAAAGGAGCAGATTAAGCAAATTACTCAGAAAAGCTGTCTCATGAAAATACATACTTTTAGTTTTTATTTTAGAGAGGAAAGGGTGATATCACTTAAAAGAATATGTGATTATTGTCAATTTCTCTTAGGAAACAAAATTTGTGACATCACTCACAGATTTCTGATCTGCACTCTCCAAGAGCATCACCGTCCTATACATAGTCAAATAACAGAATTTAACACAAGTAGGTTTGGCTATAGCCCAAAACTTAATCCAAATAAATAAAAACCAAAAAACACATTGCAAGCCATTTCTTTTTCTTAAAGCAGAACCAGCTGGATGTGCTGCTCAGAAATCTCATTAGAGCTCTAACTGAAATTAGGTTTTTTTTATTCCAGTTGATAGGCCAAGTTTACTACACACTGGCATCTCAGCAAGAACCTGTCCAGCACAGCCTGTCTGCACACGGCAGCACTGCCACAGCAACATCATGGTGCAAAAGCTTGTCTTGTCATCTCTCCCCACTTTTCATCCCATCCCAGGAGTTTTGCCATATGAGAAGATGCTCTGAGGGTTGGAGCCTCTCTGTTACAAGGACAGGCTGGGAAAGTTGGGATGTTCAGCCTGGAGAAGGCACTGGGGAGACATTCCAGCACCTTCCAGTGCCTAAACGGGCTCCAGAGAGCTGGAGAGGGACTTAGGACAAGGGCCTGGAGGGACAGCACACAGAGAATGGCTTCAAACTGGAAGAGGGAAGGTTTAGATTGTATTTTAGGAACAAATTCCTAAATGGGTGGTGAGGCATTGGACCAGACACCCCAGAGAAGCTGTGGCTGCCCCATCCTTGGCAGTGTCCAAGGCCAGGCTGGATGGGCCTTGGAGCAACCTTGGATAGTGGAAGGAGTCCCTGCCCATGGCACAGGAATTTGAACCTTCTGTAAGGTCCCTTCCAACACAAATCAATCTTTGATTCCATGACCCACCAACATTTCTTTATGCACTGCAGTGCTGGGCTACTTGAACATCTCAATTTCCTGCATTTAAGAGATGCTTCAAAAAAGCGCTTTGCTGTTTTGTAGATATGGGAGTGCTTCTGCTCCTGCCCCACTTCCCAGGTGCAGCCTGAACACCCCTTTCATCCTCGAGGTACCACAAGAGCTGCATCTCCCGAGCTGCTCCCATCGCACGCGTCAAGGATAACAGCACATGAACCACAAATGGTGCCTGAATTGTGGCAGCAAAATACAGGGACCAAGCAGGGGAACTCCAAACTGCAGCCTCTAATTTCTTATTTTGTTCTGGTGTGCACAAATTAACAATCTGTTATTAGCCTCAGTCAAAACTGAACTGGTGGAGGAAGAGATGGGAGGAAATTTCAGATGCCACTGAACAGGAACTTATCTAATGAACTTGCTGGTTTGAATTCCTGGCTACATTAAGTGCTATTACTCTAAAGGCTTAGAGGGATCTCTTATAACAAGAAAGAGGAAAAAAAAAAACAAAAACAAACCCTTTTTTTAAAATTCCAAATTAAAAAGTTTAATACATCTGATGCAATTATTTCTTGTATGGAATAACAGGCCCAGGCATTTCCTTTGCCAATCACACACTCCAAATTCTCCATAAATTTGCCATCAAATCCATGGTTGGGTTCAATGACCTTAGAGGTCTTTACCAACCTTAATAGTTCTATAAATCTACGAAGGAAATCAAGAAATCACTGTCTCTAGAACTGTCTTTTTATTCCAGCTTTGCCTTTGCAGGTCCCAGATGACATTTCTTAACCATTTCAGATTTCATGTCACATAAAGTTTGCTGTGCAAATGGGAAATTCAGCATTTAGGCAAATCAGCAGTTCTTTTCAACGGAATAATTATTTCTTTTATAGAGAGAGAAGTTTACAATAATGTTATGCAAATTGTCTCTATAGTTTTTTGGTCATTTGCTTATTTTTGTAAATCATGAGCACACTGTTGACTTTAAAAGTGTTTGAGAAAAGTTTTTAATAGCACAATTTCACTATTTTGCCCTATATTGCCCTATAAATGGAAAATTAACTCTTAAAAATTTGCTAATTCATATAATTATTCTAAAATACAATAATTTTTTAAAAAGCAAATTTTGACTACAGAGGCATTTTCAGTCCTGTTCAACATCTGAATTCTTCTACCTTTGTTAAATTTCTGCAGTGAGTCTAAGTTCCCATCACACAAGCATGTTCTGCATGAAATCTTTCCTGAAATTATATCTACGGCATCCCAGATTTAGGGAGGGGGAGTGTTTAATATCAAATATTAATGTAATATGTTCCACCTGATGATTTTCTGTGCCAACTTCCATGTATAATTTAGAGTTTCTTCAAAAGCATGCATGAGGGCAGAAATTAATAGATATAACAATGACTGATATTTTTGTCCAGCTTTTGACTAACACTGCGAACCCAGCAATAAACAACTGAAGTGAAACACTGAAATTATCAATTACTATTTACATACATCTCCATTCACAGTGTGATTTTATTATGACTTCAGCCTTAATCCTGCAGAAAGAATGTTTAGCTTTGCAGGCAACTTCCAGGAAACTCTTCAGTAAATTTTCACTTGTTCCAAAGTATCAATACAGAGTATATTCATCCAATATTTGCCCCCCCAATCAATAAAAGTGTGTTCACTGCTACAAAAACCAGAAGTGAGATGTAAGAATATCTGCATCAAGTTACACATGGAACAACTGGCAAAGACTTAGATCAACATTCAGGTGACTAAAATAACCACTCCAAATAATATTTTACTGCTTTACCCTTATTTCACCAGGACTAACAAGCATTGATCAAATCAAATACTTTAACAACCTGCTAGGAGTCTTTCCCAGCACAAACATCTTCCTGACACAATCCATTATCCACCTGCCTCCAGAAAATCAGTTTAGATGTTTCTAAGATTTCGCAGAAGAAAGATTTTCAGCCTGTTCAGGCTGGCTGTCCATTACTTGAAATAAAATATTTTCCCAAGCATCCTCTATTTTCTAGAGAAGAAAGAATTAAAAAAGCAAGAAGAAAAAAGGAAAAACAGGTAGAGTGGTGGAAATTGCAATCACCCCAAGGACAAAGAGAATGCTAAAAATAGTTCTGCCACAAAATCTGAATTATTTGGTAAATTGGGACCATTCACGAAAACCGATGCAATATAAAAAAAATCAAAAGTAAAAAAAAAAAAAGAAAGAAAGAACGAAACTAATAGAGTTGAAAGGAATGACCAAAAGGTTTTAAAGGTCATATGGAAAGCAACGGAACTGCCATGGTGCATTCAGGCTGGATACTCAGCTTTTAGAGCACTTACCAAGAAACAAGAGGTACAGAAGGAAGTCATGTGGCTTCTATCCCTTGTATCTGGAGAATCACACTCCCAGTCAAAAATGAAATTATTATCTCTCTGTCCTGTTATGCAGGTATTATTTTTGGATTTCTTCTTATGTTGTCCAATCCAACCTACACCTAAATCTTCCAAGATATAACTGCTGTGACATTCTGACTCATCCATATACCTGGAGCTATGCTTCCCCCTCCTCTCCTCGATGCTATCATCCTGCACCTCACTGCCTGCACTCTCTGTTAACAGCAATCTTATTCCATCACATGCACTCAGAAAATGACTACAAAGGTACTTCAGTTTTTTGTAAAGTCAGTGCTTTCTCAAACTTCTTCCACTAACTAAATCACCTCTCTGCATCACTCTGCTCACCTTCACTTTTAAAGCTTTTCAAAACTTCACTCAGACACCCACTGGGCTGCAGTTTAATGAGCCTTCCCTCCTGCAGCACTGATGGTTTCAGCAGCATCCACCTGTTCCTCACCACTTCTTCCTATCCACATGCTCTGCTCCCAGTTCTGCTCATACAAGGACTTGTTCAGGTGCAGAACGAACCCGGTGAAAGCAAGAAGAAAAAAAATCCAGGTTTGGAATAAGTATTTCTAAAATGAAAGTTAATTTAGCACAGATCAGCTGTGCACAAGTGACAGCGCACAGCTCAGGAGCTGGCACAGAATGAGAATCGTCAACAGCACCTGCTTGACTTAGCCCTGGAGCTAAGGAATTACTGAAAATAAGCTTTCTGCAACAGGACATTGAGTTCAGCTCCAAACATCCCATAAAGCAGCTGACTAAACTGTTAAACAGGTAATGCTGCACCCTCTCAAAGGCTGGGCTTTACACCTGCAAGGAAACTCTTCCAAAGGTCTGTTCCCTCATTGGTTTCTCTCAGCCTCCTCCCAGGCCTTGACTTGGCTGCACCATGGAAGGAAAATCAGCAGTGGCTGAGATTGGGATGGGTTGTTATCACTAAGCCCAACCTTGATGATTGATTCTGTGTTTGCACTCCATCTGAAAAAATCCAGCTTTCACTTGGAACAGAGGAGCTGAGTCTAGTTTTGCCAGGTATTTACACAGCACTTGGCACAAACAGAAGGGGAATGCTGCCCAAGATTCATAATCAAAGGTACTATAATTTGTGACACTCCAGCCTCCCCTTCACTCTCAAAGAGTCATAAAAACCATTACAGAACCCATCACTACCCACGTGATAACAGCAAGGTGAAGTTCTCTTGTTTCCCACCTCCCAACTTTTTTTGAAACAGAAACTGAATCTGGAAGTGCTGACATGATGTTCATCGAATCACAGGCTGGTTTGGGTCAGAAAGGACCTTAAAGATCATCCTGTTCCACACCCCTGCCATGGGCAGGGACACTTTCCACTAGCCCAGGCTGCTCCAAGCCCCGTCCAGCCTGGCCTTGGACACTTCCAGGGATCCAGGGGCAGCCAGAGCTTCTCTGGGCACCCTGTGCCAGGGCCTCCCCACCCTCACAGGGAAGAATTTCTTCCCAATATCCCATCTAACCCTGCCCTCTGGCAATTTGAAGCCATTCCCCCTTGTCCTGTCCCTCCTCATCCAAAGTCCCTCTGCAGCTCTCCTGGAGCCCCTTTAGGCACTGGAAGGGGCTCTGAGGCCTCCCTGGAGTCTTCTCTTCTCCAGGTGAACACCCCAAGCTCTCCCAGACTGACTCCAGAGCAGAGGGGCTCCAGCCCTCGCAGCATCTTCTCATATGGCAAAAGTCCTGGGATGAGAGGAGACATGGGAATGGAGACAAGGGAGCTCCTGCACCACAGTACAGAGAACCCTGCTCTGACATTCTCTTCTCTCTGAACCACAGTGTCTGGAAGCTTCAGCACAATTTTTGCAAACCACCTGTCTTCTGGAGCAGGTGGAAAGGCTGTTTGGAGAGCATTTTTCTGCAAATGGAATTTGATTAGTATATGAACCTTCCATGTAATGTTCTTATAATGATTAAATTAGTAGGTGATATAAACCTCTGGAAAAGGAAAGACTGTAATGAAAACCTTATTATCCTTTTTACAGTAAGGCTGAACAGAAACTGATGCTATGTTTAAATTGATCATGGTTTTATTCCCACCCCCAGGCAAACCTGCAAAAACTCAATGAGCAGTGTGATTTCATTAAATATATGTATAATGAACAATTTTCTTGTCCTTTGAAAACAACTGATTTGAAGGAAGACTGCAGCATAATGACTGACATCTGAGTTCTACAGCCTTTACAATCTGCACAGGATTTCCTATTACTGACTGAAGGTGAAAGAATCATAACACAGAGAAAGGAGAGGAAAAACAGTCTTAATAAGCCAGGAGCACATGAATTTTAAAGAGCTGAGAGAAGTGCAGCAACTCTGTGGAGTTGGTGGGAAGTCTGCTGCGCTGAGAAAGCTGTTCAAACGTCCCCTCTGCTGAGCCTGGAAGAGGATGCTCAGGACACCCGTGGACTTCAAAGAAATCTGGAATTGTGGATTAGAAACTGCCCTGACTGGATCCATTTGTACTAGAAGCAGGGCAGCACTTGTCTTGGGAAAACACTCTAGGAAATGGTAGAGAGAAAATATTTGGCTTTCCAGATATAAATCTCTGCTCTTGGGAAGGAGAGAGCAGTGGGGTATGAGACAAATACACAGAAGTTACTCAACTTGGTTTTGTCCTAACTCTACAGAGGAAAGAAACCTGGCTGATGTCGAAAATTCAGAAAAATCCCTATGCCTGGGCATTTAAATGTGGGATTTTTCCATACCTCTTACATAAAGAGGTCTGAAAAACAGTGCTTGATCCCTAAAATATCCATCACTCTACAACTGTACTTTTTGAACCAAGAGACATCTATAAACACACATGAATACAGGCTGTACAGATCCAGTGAGAGAGAGAGAGAGACTGTGTCGGGTATTTCACTGAGAATCCTCAAAATTCATTCATCTGGAAAAGTAACAGCCAGATCCATATGGTCAGATGACATAAATCTGAGATGCCTGTGGTTCTGCACTGCCACGTTCTCTAAGTGGCCATTTCAAAATTATTATGAAAATTTTAAAAATTACCTCTTCTCAAAATAACTGAAATTTTAAACACACACACAAAAAAAAATCCAACTTAATTACAGGAGGTTCAGTGCAAGGGCATTTTAAAGAGTTTAAAGCATTTTTTCAATGAGGCTATGGTGTTATTTTCAGAAGGAAACTGATTTCACCACTAATGGATCTCAGAAGAATCTGGAGAAGCAATACAGAAGTGAATAATACCAACTCAGATAAAAAAAATATAGACATAGAGAGATTTAACAGAAAATCCGGACGAAATGGTACAGTAACAGCAGAGTTGTATTTTGAATTGTTTGCAACCTGTCCAAGCAATTACCATCTCTGTCTGCTCTGATCACAGAGGAAACCAACACATCTAATCTGCTTTTCAGTCTTCAAAACACCTCTCCAGTCTGACTCTTACTGGAACTGAAAATCCCCCAAGTCGAGGATAAAGACAGAAAATGCATTTTCTTTGTAACCAACACTAAAACATGCAGTACCTTCTTGCATAAACACATAAAAACCTGCAAACTCTGATGGATTAATTAATAAGTGATTAGTATTTGCAGGGTGAAGGAAATGCAGGAAGTAAACAGGTGACAATGGAATGCCAGTCCCTCAAAAAAGCAATTTTCCAAACATTAGATTAGTTTTTCCATAGAGGAACTTTTCATATACAGTTTCCATCTTGATAGTAAATCTTTGATCAGTGTCTCTGAAAAAATAATCTCTGTGAAGATTAAGAAAACAAAGGAACCCAAATAAACTCAAAAACGGCAATGAAACTTTCAGGCTATCAAGTAAATAAATTATTACAGGCACCTGGGTGGAATACAAAGAGTTTTCATATAGGATTATGATGGAAAATGAAAGAGTGTAAGAACAAAAAAAAAAAAACAAACAACCAAACAAAAAAAACACAAAAAAACAAGAAAAAACAAGGTGACAAGGGCACCTTTTCAAACAAAGTAAATATATTAAGTAGTCATAAAAATTGGCACGTCAATCCAGGATCTAATCAATGCTCTCAGTGCTATGAAACCTGACCCCTGAGGCAGTTGTTGTATCTGAGACAGGGGAAAAAGGGTGAGACCAAACACGAATAACAAGAATACATGGTGAGCTAGGAAGTAATTCAATTTTAGTGACAAGATATTACTCATTGTATCCATTGCCTCTAAAACACCTTTAATCAACACTTCAGTCTCAGCCATCTTTTCTGGAAGCTTCCCTGTGAACATCCTTCAGGGGCTGCTTCACAGGCAACAAGGATGCACAGACTCTCCCTGGCTTTTCTTTTGGGCCTCATCCTCTTTGCCTCCACCTTTCCTACCTCCCTTTTCTACTGGCTGCCAACTCTCTGCAACACTTCTTGCTTCCAAAGCATTTGAAAAAGATTCATAATTGGTTTTCACATCTTTAACATTTTTGCAGAATTATTTTTGGCCTCCCAGATAATATTTTGGGCATTGAATACTTGCACATTATGATACCTTTTTTAAAAAAATTCTCTTATCTAAAAGTAGCTTTCACTGCTGTCCTGAGTCCTCACTGCCTTTCCCTCATTTTCTGTTTTAATGAATATTATTTATTTTCCTTACTGCCTTGAAATGGTTGGACTCTATGATTTCCCAGGTCTTTTCCAATCTAAACGATTCTGTAATTCTGTGAAGTTTCTCAAGAACAAAATCCAAAAGTGTTCTTTTTAATTGCCTTTTAATCATGTCCCCCTGTATCCGTAGTTCTTTTTGGAGATTAAACACTACCATAGTGAATTTGCCTTTTTCCCCCACCTCCTACAAGGCTTTGAACCAGAAGTTCTGTGATCACTGTTTCAGATGTTTTCAACAGTAGCAGTTTTAGTCCCAAGCTCCTTCAAAACCAAGTTTTCCTCTCCTGTGATCCCTGACTACACTTCAGTAAAGTTGTCTTCAGACAAATTCTGCCTCATCCTCACTGAGCTTTTCCTACTTCACTGCAAAACTTCAGTCCATGAAATACAATTATACTGCCTGTTAATTAATTCCTTTATCTAAATGCATTCTGAGCTTTCTGGAAGGTAAAAGCACAACCTCACATATTCCTTATTTAACTTGTACGGTACCACCAGTCCCCAGAGGGAATTCCTGCCACCACTTGGAAAAAAAGGAGGGGAAGAGTAAAGTGACTGTTTCTAATGATTAATATATAAATAAATAAATAAAGCAGAACACTCCATCATAAATCTCCCTGCTCAGATTGCAGATCTTATCAAGCTCAGTGACATGGGACAAAAATGGCTGATAACAATGCATTTCTCACCACTGCACAAAATGGAGAACAACATGGGAAAAACATGGGGAAAAGTAACTCTACATGTAAAATGGTTGGCTTGAAGTGAGCAACTGATCCCGGAGCCCTCTGAAAACCTGAAGTTCTGCATAGCTTTTTTCAGGAAAAGAGGGAAGAGGGAAATACTTGTATGTCACTATATAAATCTATTACACACCTACATCCTTAATGCCTTGTGTCCTTCCACCTCAAGTCTCCATTGAATGCTTCTCTATGAAGAGAGCCTAAGCACACCTCATTATTCAATTTTTAAATAAATCACAGAGAAGAAATATGATTAAACCATACCCCATCCCTGGAAGTGTTCAAGGCAAGGTTGGACAGTACTGGAGTAACCTGGGGTAGTGGAAGGTGTCCCTGCCCATGGCAGGGGGTTGGAACTGGATGATCTTTAAGGTCCCTTCCAACCCAGACCATTCCATGATTCTATGAGAGGACAGATAGCATGGAGGTGAACAGAACTCACCATAGCTCCTATGACACAAGAACTTAAATGCATCTCAAATTCTTCACTCATCAGATTTCAAAGCATCAAACAAGCAACATTTCTCCCCTCAGATTCTTGGAACCAATTGCAGCAGGGTATTTGAGAGGTGAAGGGAACATTAATGAGGGAAGCTGTGAAACCATAACTTATCTGTCCTCAATTAAAAACTCTGGTCCAGTTGCTGCCCTGAGACTCACGGAGTCCATAACAGCTGGTTCTTAGAGGCTGGATGGAACATCCAGGGATCAATCAAACCATACATGTCCTCTTTGTTTCCAACCACCATTAGAGAAAGGACAGATTCTATTATTAACTTTCCCTGCGATCAGCATGTTTAGTATTTTCTGAGTTGCAGACATCTTTGTACAACGCTTGCACTTGGGCAGACTTTGGCATTCCAGAGATGTCATCAGACCAGCTCACAATTCTGCTAAAATCCTACACTTGTTCTAATACACAACAGTCAAGGAACTTCAAGCTTTCAGTGTTCAGTTCACTTCCAAACTTTTTAGGCATCCACATGTTCATGTTTAGATTTAGGAATCAAAGCTCCTGAAACAGAGTCAAGGGAGGCACCTCCAAAAATTATTCAAAACATCTCAGGCAGATATTCCCAGTCATATTAAAGTTCTACTAAATTCAATTCATCCCAATATTTGCAAATCCACAAAGTGTGTGTATGACAGCACTTCCAGAGTCTAATTAAAGCTTTCCTCACACATCTGTTAAAAGCAAAAATTTTCTAAAAATACCAAACCCAAACAAACCCAAAAAGCAGCAATAATAAACTACACGCTCCACTTCACAAAGCTGGATTTCATTCACAAATATATCAGGTTTTATTCTCCACACAAGATGACTCACTGCATGTTCACTCTCTTCAATCTTCAAGCATTTTGTTAATATATGCAGGAAACAAAGCTACAATAGTTTGCTTGTGAAAAGGGAGGTTTTCCTGTAAACCCAGAGCTTGCAAAGGTAGAAGAATTTGCCTTGTACAGAAAAGAATATTTAGTATACAGTGGAATATTTAAGTAATAGAGACATTCTTTCAGTGGGACTTATCTATGTCTCACAGAATAACAGAGAAATAATGATAATAATAAGGAATTATTCTATATGAAAGACAAATAATCAGGTAAATTTCGCCCAAAGCTAGAGGGAAATATCAGCCAAATATTGGCAGGGATTGCCTGAGATTACCATTTTCTTTACCTAAGAAATGAACAGAAAGGCATAAAGCCCCAAAAGCTCACTTTTAGTCTGAATTTTATGATGATACACTACTCTTGGTCAAAATGTAATGGAGAAGGTGAGAATGCTGAAAACAGTAAAAACCAGAATTTACTCTCGGTCTTTCATCAGCCTGTTTTTATGGTATTTGACAGGAAGCCACCCTAGCAGCCCCTAAAGAGTAAGAACATCACAAATCTCAGTTTTATTGCCCTTTTCATAAAAATTTCTTCAAAAGCTCAAGTTTCATCTGTCTTCTAACTCCAGATTTTTTAACTTTGATGTTAAGTTTTAAACAGACAGGTATTCTAAACTTCTTTTCTTGTTGTGCTTCCCACTTGCACATCATAATATCTAACCTCTCTTTCAGAATTCCTTCTACTCAGTTTTATTTCTTAATGCAAGCCAGAAAAGTGCCTCCGTTACTTTTTCACTCCCCATTCTATATGTGGCAGAAATCTCTATTTCCTTTGTTTGATTTGTAATCAAAGACAGTTTTAAGAAACTAGACAGCTCCTCACAACAGCAGAGGAAACATATACAGAGAGCTCTGTTTTTCTCAAAAGCACACCAAGACCTATCATTTTACCTCATCTAGAGAAGAAATAAATTCTACAATTCCCTTAAATCAGGCCACAGGCTACAGCCTGTATTATCAATCATAACCATTGCTCAAATGCACACAGTTCCAATATCCACAGGCCTTCTCTGTTAATAAAAGCAGCAAGACCATTTTTCAAACTGAAATACTGCGTAACAGTAGGAGAAAACAGAGAGCAAATTAAAATAACCAAGTAAAATGAACAAAACATTTCTGCAGGTGCTACCATCCTCTGCTGAGGTTACTCTTCTTCCTCCCAAATCTTCAACAAACTAGAAGTTTACTTCTGCTGCCTCACAGAGTTGGCAAACATATCTCATAAATGGGAGCATGGAATTAGTATGATATAATTCAAGCTTCTTCTGTAAGCAGCCTCCACTGTGTTTTCATGAAGGCTGCTTTTCTTGAAATACGGGAGACAGATTCCAGCTGACTCTTCCCCACCTCATAGTAAATGAGTTTATGATCATCTTCCACTACAATGTACTCTGGTGCAAAACCTGCTTTGCACAAGATCTGTGCTCTTCCACCTCAAAAGCAGTCTCAGCTAAGGCAGGATGTGGTAGATCAGATACAGAACTTGACATCTGTGACTCTCCAAGTTCCAACAGCCTGAACCAATTTCTTCATCTCCACAGGCCACAGGTTAACATTTTTTTAAAAGATTCTGGTGGTATCAGAGAACCACAGAATGGCTTAGGTTGGAAGGGACCTTAAAGACCATCTCCTTCCAACACCCTGCTATGGGCAGGGACACCTTCCCCTAGACCAAGCTGCTCCAAGCCCTCTCCAACCTGGCCTTGGACACTTTCAGGGACAGGATTAGTAAAAATCTGATAGCAAAGGGCTCTCATTTTCTTTACCTCTGAATTTCCCCAGTCTGAGACAGATGCCACACAAGTCTTGGTGTAAACAGAGACCTCTTGTGCTGTGGGGAAAACTTACTTTTTCCCTTAAAACCAGTTCAAACCATGTAATCATTAAAAGAAAAAAAAATTACTTAGGTGTTTCTGGTTTGTCACCTCCTGGATTTAAATGGAAGTAGAAATATGGGCTCTTTGATCACTACAGATTGTTTATGAAGCTGCACAGAAATAATTCCCAGTGCTGGCCTGTGACAGCAAAGCTGTTGGGAAAGCAGCACTAAAGGAGACAGTGATTTTTTAATTTCCAACACCTCATCGAGCTGTAGGTGGGTGTTGGTACTACAAAAGAGGAGAGCTGTCCTTGTTGAAGAGACTCCAACCTCCCCCTAACCAGGGCAGATTTGGGCAGAAGGGCTCGAAAACCCAGGAGCCACGAATAAAATGTGACATTCTTTCTAGAGGACAGGGAGCTGTTGCTTAGAAACTGTTTACAGATAGATCCTGCTGGTGTACCTAAAAAAAAATAAATAAATTAGGTCATTCTTGGCCGTAGGTAGGAGATATCTTTATTGATATAAACCCCTCCACATCTCTCTCTACTGTCAATAATTAAAAGTGCTTTAGGAAGGCTGCTTGGATGCTCTTTTGGCCAAAAACTGCACATTCCCAATGGCAGAATTACCCATTTTGAAACATTCTGGTGAGTAAGTTGACCTCAGCAGGCTGAGCCCAGGCTCCAGGCATAGACTGGACCATCTGAGAAAGGGACTGGCATCAAAAGTGAAATCAAAAGGGGGTGGGGGCAAAGTGCAATTAATCTTCTTAGTTGTTGTAGAGAAAAAAAAAAAGAAAAAAGAAAAAATTAAGGAAAAAACATGACAATGCCACTAGACTAAAGGAAAAAAACCCCATTCAATTCTACTTTTTAAATGCCTTATGAAACCAAGTCTGCTAAAACTGAAAGGGGAAAGGCCACAACACTTCTTTGAAGACATGAAAGAACAACGTTTGCCTTGAAGAACAAAAGGTGAGGTTGGAATTGGATCACTTTACCAAGGGGAGTAGTACAAGGAGCTCCTAAGTATCTAAAACAAAGTTGCAAGAGAGCACTCATTGCTCACAGAGAAAACAAATTCATTCAGAGCAGATGGGAAAGAAAAATTCTATCAATCCAGAGCCAGTTTTCTCCTCCACATAAATAATCCACGCTTGAACAATTTTTCCTCATATAAATAACCACATTTATAAGAAGCCTCAAGTAAGAAGGCTCTTATATCATTATTCACTTAAAAACCACTCCAAAAATTCAGACAAATCACTGCTTTCTAAGTAAAAGAAAATAAAACGCACAGCTTGTGGTAATAAACAGCTCATTGTCATCATTCCAGAGAAAGTCATTTTTTTCTCTTCACTTAAAAATAAATGTAGCACGGGCTTGCTTTCTTACATTAAGCAAATCACATCAAATGAATACAAGTATTAGCACATGGGACCTAATGTAGAGAAGGGACCAAAGTCACAGTGATAACCCCAAAAAACAAAGCTGGTGTTGTAGAACAAGTGCCTCTGGTTGAAACTTCAGGGGCAGATCTCAAATTCATCAACAAAGCCCACATTCCCTGTAGTGTCAGCAGAAGGTCGCCACACCACTCTTTAAGGCCAGAAAAACAAGGATCAGGAGAGCATGTGTAATTTAATCAAAGTTGCTTAATTCCAAGGACAAACACGAGCCTGTGTTGTGACACCCTGAGTGACAAAGACACTCTCTTAGGATGACTTGTGGAAGCTCTAGGTGAGGTTAACATGTAGGACACGAGTTTGGGGTTTCAAGGGTTATCACAACAGGCTCAAAGTCTGGGAAAACTGTTTCACTCCTTCACTCAATGCATGGCTTCCCACCCAGGGAAGGTGGCTAATAGGCTAAGTACCACTCCCCCATGCCAGGAACACAGACAAAAACAGCCAGAAAAAAAGGAGTCTTAACAACCACAACTATTATTATTCGTAAATTGATCTAGAAATACACTTTGGATTAAAGTAATGCTAATTATTTAAAAAATTAAAGATAACATGGCCCATTTCCCAAAGGCTGCCAAAGCCACACAGGAGACTTGTGAAGCGTGGAGGAGAGGCCAACCTGATTTTTATTCATGTGTTGCTGTGCTTATCTACATGGGAAACAGAATTATGCTCTATTTAGCCCTCTGTCAGGTTGCTCAGGTTTTAAAATAACTGTTAATGAAATCACAAGTCTTCAACACAAACAGCAGCAACAAAAATAGCACCAGGACAGCAAACATTGGACTGCAGCAACTCTGAGCAAGTGTGGAGCAAAAAAGCATCTCCCTACATTCAGCTGTCTTGAAATAAAACACAAGGAATAATAGATTGCTTTTTATTGAGGCCTCACTACAACGATTCGCATTTTGTAACAATCTTCACAGAAATGCAGCTCTTAAAAATTAATTTTTCCTTTGGCTTAAGAACCTAACTTAGCAAAAAACAGTTTGGCATGGGAAGTGCTCATTACTTTAACACGTAAGACATCTGGAAATCACCTGAAGCATAATAATTTATCAGAATAAAAACCAAGGTTTGCTATTTTTCAGCTTTTTCACAATATTGTGCAGAACTCAATTTTAACACATTCAAATGGTTTTAGTTTTAAAAATACTACTGACACGTAATTTTCACTCCGTTATTTAGGAATGTATAGACATACACTTCTTTGGTGTGAAGTTTGGATTGAATTTTAGGAATGACTCTCAATAAAATCTTTCTTTAAAAGAACAAAATCACAGGATCATAGAATCACACAGTGGTTTGGGTTGGAAGGAACCTTTAAAGATCATTTAGTTCCAAACCTCCTGCCATGGGCAGGGACAACTTCCAGTAGAAGGCGGTGGTGAGTATTTGCTTCGCATTTTCACGATAGAGGACCTTGATAAATATGACTAAAAACCTAACAGCTTCTTTAATGGTGATTAAACAGATGCAAGGACTGCACATGGTGGTATGGTATCACTGCTGTGACAGAAGAAATCCAAGTGATTACACACCATCACCAAATCCATTTGATTTAGTGGGATCCAAAAATGAAAACACAACAGTTGTTCTTCAGACAGCAAAATTGCCTTGGAGAAACAAATAACGAAACCCTTCTAACATATTGACTGTGATCACTGCCCTTGACAGATCTTGCATCTCTCCTTGTGATGTTTTCCACAGTACTCTTGTGTTCAGAAACACAGGCCCAGAGTTAATTCAGATTCATCACACAGAGTGTAAGATACACGTACCTGTCAGACCCATAATTTAAGACAACATTTGAAATTCTATTTCCACTTTGAAAATTTTCTCTGAGATGCCAGTTCTCTCACCAAATTTCACCAACATTTCATGTACCTTGCCACACTAAAGACTGACCCTGAGTTGTGGTTCCTGGACCCAGGGCATCTTTCCACCCACATCAGCACCTTTTGGGAGAAATACAGTGACACTCAAGTAACTCAGTGCTTTGGTACGGCTGGGGTTGTTTTTGGCACTGAGTTATGACCCAGAATATTGTACAGAATCAAACCTGTGTGAGACCCACAACCTAAGTGAAGAGCAAAGCTGAACACTGCAAGGTGTCTCCATCATATTCAGGGAACTGAGTCCACCTATAATGTTTTCTTCAAATGTCCCAACATGACAAAAGAAGCTTCTCACTTCAGAGGAAAAGCAGTCTTCAGATTAAATCAACACCACAAAAAATAGCTCATTAAAATGAAAGACTGAGCAGTAAATATTGTATATTTGCAGCCGCTCAGAAATCAGATGCAAAGAAGAGCTGATGTACCAGACACTTATTGCTAATTTTTTTTAATGTTAAAATGGCAAAAAAAAATCCTGCTCACACAAATCATCTGCTTTCTAAACAGACACAATCAGTGCTCACAACAGCTCTATAAGGTAACACAGAGAAACAATTTGAATTTTCCAGAGATAGAAGCAGTCTATGTATCACTGTAATAGCATACAGGACTGGCTCCAGCTACACTTAAAAGACACACAGTCCACAGCCAAAGGCAGAACCAGCTCCAGAAATGTTGGGTAAGAGCTTTGCAACATTGATGAAAATTCTGTAATTAATTTCAAAAGATCAAGGGTTTAATCTTGCATAATCTGAATACCCAAACTAGTGCCTTAGACAAGACAGCCAGAAACCATCTGCAACGCTGGAAGAGGCTCCCGGTAAAATAAATCTTTCTACTCAATCCTTGTTAAGTGTTCCTCATGTTTTGCACATTTCTTGAAATTGGAGAAACGGATTTCAGATTCAAGGCAAAAGGAGGATTACGTGAAGACCAGAGCTCAGATTCAATATGGGTGCTTTAGTTTTATTTTAATGCTTGAAGGAGGTTTATCTGCTCAGACACAGTACTTCTTCTTTTTTTGTATTTACATACTTTCCTCCTAATAAAGGGACCTCTAAGTACTTGAAGCTGTTAAAAGTCTTGCTGTGATGCACCTGTCCCACAGCAGCTGTGCTTTCCCTCTATTTCCCATACCCGAACTATAATGCCCCAGAGGTGACTTCCATTCCAATTTCTAATTAAAGCTAGGTGGAAATTACTAAAAACACATTTTTTAAAAGAGCGATTTCAAAATTTTTTCCTCATTTACATGACCTTGCTTTCACCCCAAGGAAAAGCTTATGATGAAAAACAATGATGAAAGAGAAACATCCAAACCACCCCAGCCAAGGGGTGACTGCAGAAGGTCACTCAAAAATTTTGGAGATCCAATCAAACTGTCCAATTCACACCAGTAGTTACAAACACACCTGGAGTGTTTAAACTGTAATATCTTATTTTCTAAAAATCACAGAATATCCTGAGCTGGATATCATTCCCCAGTCTGTCCATACATCCAGGGCTGTCCATCCCAGGTGTAGAATCCAGCACTATCCCTTGATAAACTTCCTATGGTATTTCTCTGGGGAATGTGGTTTCCAGTCCTTCCTTAGAGGTTCCTTTTGTGTAATCAAACACTGATTGCTCTGATCCACCCCTGTCCTAATCATTGCACAGCCCATCTCACTCTCACTCTGTTTCATGAAATATTTAATTACTGTGGATTATCTGGCACAAACCTTTCTTCTGGATATCGTGGCACCAGAACAGACCTCACACCACTTCTAATGTGTTTATGGTGCAGAGAGAGCAAAACTATCAGACCTCTATTTTCACACCATTATGGAAAACTGATTTACAAAAAAAAGAAATATTCAAAATATCCATCTCTAGTGTTTCCCCTTCCTCCTGACTGATCTTTTTATGAAAAACCAGCCAAGAAGCTGTTCTTGGGCTATGTAATTTTCTTTGGTTTCTTTTGGCTGTCAACCAGCCAGCAAAAATAAACTCATTAAGCTGACAAGAGACCTGAGCACACTCATGTTGTCAGTGCATCTCAGCATCATTCTTGTGAACCCAAAAGCCATAAAACAATTAAAATAAAGTTAAGCTGACTCCACCCTTAGGATGCAATCAAGTTTGCAAGGATCTGTCAGTCCAAAGTCAGTGTCTGGCAGCATCTGAGCTAAAGGGGATGTGCAACTTCAGCACATGTCAAGCCAAAACAGTTCTAAAAGTAGTAGCAAAATATCAGAATATGGTGTGTGGAGCCTCCAAAAAAGCAACTCTGTCACAATTACAGCTCTCAACCTAATTGAGTTTGCACGCCTACTATTTCTGCATCCGATCCACACTGCTCTCCCTGTGTTGAATCTGTCCAGTTATCTGTGATTTTTCCTTTGCTGCCACCACATTTGTAGTTTGCTAAGCCCCAGCTTAAGTCTCACACGGAGCCTTGTAATCAG
The DNA here is from genome assembly GCF_020740725.1 of Corvus hawaiiensis. Lineage (NCBI taxonomy): Eukaryota > Metazoa > Chordata > Aves > Passeriformes > Corvidae > Corvus > Corvus hawaiiensis. Next base: position 4,086,555 of record NC_063217.1, on the reverse strand, counting down.
CGAGGTTTCTACTTAAAAGCAAAAGGGAAAAAAGTTACCATGGCTACTACAGTCACTCAGCTTTCTCAACTACCTCAAGACATTAATTCTGAAGGCTTTTTGGCTATGTTTGCACAAAATGTATGCTTCCATACTACTCTGTCATGTAAATTAGGTTGTGCTGCAGTGTTTGAGATCACCTGGGACCATTCAATCCCTTTGGCTGGCGTTCCAAGAAGACTTCACAAGAAGCAAGGTGATGGTTTCCCTGATCACGTTAAGGAAATTATAATTAAATATATTAAATATAATTAAAAACAATAATAAAATGTTGTTTCTTACCCAGCCAAATGAAGGTAAATACCTGAACACAGATACCCCAGACATTTTCTAGTTCTTAGGCTGAATTTGTGAACAAAAACACAGTTGGTAGTAAGTACAGAATTAGAACAAGGCAAGCCATAAAATATTTGTAAAAAACGCTCTGGAAATGCACTTAAGTTATTTAGAAGATGAGAAAAGCACACAGAGAATGTTAAAATGTGTGTAAGACTTGATGCTGGTTTTCATCCAAACACAGCATGGGTAGAAGACAATCCTGCCCAGGACCTGCGTCCCCACTGCTCTTTAGCACCTAGAAAGCACCTGAGCACTTCCCTTACACTCACCTGCATCCCCTGGGCTCAGGCCTGAGCGAGAGGGTTGGAATTTGAGTGTAAAAGAAAAAAAAAGAAAAAAAAAAAAAGTAAAACTTTGTTCAAGGATGCAATTAGTGTGCGAGAGCAAATTAACACATCAAGGGATTCAGTTTGCTGCCTTAGCCACGTACGGAATTCTCCCTAAGCCATGCAAGGAAAATGAAATCATAAGATGGAAATAGTTCTTCTCTTTCCTTTTCTTCACATTCCTGTTCTTTCTAGATATCAGCTGTGACCCAGAAACAATATTCAGCAAGGCCAAGAGTCCAAAAGACGCTGAATGAAATTCAGCTTCAATTTTAGGGGGAGCATGGGGCCACCCATGTGAGCCAAGTAACTCTGCAAACTCTGCAGCCTCTGAGCAGCGCTCCCAGCCAAGCAGGACATTTGTCAGAGTGTTTTTATTCTGATTCTCTCCCTACACCACCTCATCCTCCTTCATTCATGGGCTTCCTGATGATTTCTTGTTCTTAGAAGTATTTCTGCGGAGCATCCAAGCACTGGGAATGGAGATGACGGAGATAATAGAGACGTTTAAAATTAGACTAAGCAGCTGTAATCCTGAATTTGCATCTCTGACTTGATTATAGTAAGCACTGAAGACTATCTGCACAAGAACTAGAAAGGAGTTCCTATGCTGCAATAAAAATATATGAATCTCTCTCACTTTGACCCCATTAAGGGGAAAAAAAAAGTGGTAGCAAATGGCACTTTTATGGAAGTTTTTTCTTTGCTATTCTATAACTTCATTTTAAGGTTAAAATTTTAAATTTTAAAATCTTTAGATTTTAAAATTCAACCTGTGGATTTTAATTGCAAGAACTAAAGTAACCAGCTTTTCCATATTTTACACATGGAAGAACTACTTTCCTACTTACCCTGGATTTTTCTCACTTCATATTTTAGTTCTTATCTCTTTTATACCTTTTCTTATAAGTCTGTACAGTCTCTTATCTGAACAGGCAACATTTGTAACCATGGGATAACAAGTTACAAAGCACTTCGATAAATTCTCTATCAAGCACAGATGACAAAATTTTACTTAAATATTCTGTCACAATAAAAAAAAAGTTAGAAACAATCCTGTTCTATTTTGGTAAAAAATGAAATAACCATTTTCATCATATGATTTTTTTACAGAGATGCAGAAGAAAAAAGAGTATTTGGGTTCTATATTCAAAGTTTCTCCATAAATATAATGAAGAATTCACCCATGAGTAACTTACCACAGCTGGTCATTTTATATCAGGAAGAGAGATCTGATAGTAACATTCAAGAAAGTTAATATTTAATGACAGAGGACATCACACCTTTTCTCTGTTGATTTTTATTCACTCGTTTACTTAAAAATGTTTATTTAAAGAAATCTCCAAATTAACTCAAAAGTCACAGAACAGCTTTGAAGAAGACATTTCACTATCCCAATACGTTTTTTCTAGAAGTAGCAAAGAGAAAAAAAATACCTAATCAGATAAAAACATCTGCCTCAGATTATCTGTTCGCAAAAAATTCTCTTCTTGAAAGATTTTATTCATTTTTCTTAGTGTGGATCACCTGGAAAGGACACAACTATTGCCAGTGACATGATGGCACTAAAACAGAACTGAAACCAGTGCTTACTGAAATTTTACTCTGTTTTTAAGTGCTTTACTCCACTGTCTAACTTGAAAGTTAAATCTCTAGGAAGAAGTCATTTGGAGTTTCTTTTGATGTCTGAAAAGATATAGAGAACTGATAAAAGTGGTTTTGCCAGCTCTGCACAGGATGGACACAGCTTCTGTATTTAAAACATAAGGAATATTTGCCATTGATCCTTTCTTTACAAGCACAACTTAGAGAATGGAGAGATTCAGCTGCCCCTGCTGTGCTGAATGAGTTGTAATGGAGAATTGCCATAAAAAGAGATTCAATGGAATACAGCAGAGTGGGTTTTGTTAGTAAATAACAGCGTATTAAAAATTAAGGTTGATTAGTTGTAGAAAAGGGCAAAGTGAATAATCCATTTAGAAGCTTTAAGTAACTTAAAAGCTTAAGCCCCATTTGCAGAAGTCACCTGGGCAACTGGGAGCCTCCCCTGACAAAACCACTTACACTTTTTGCATTCAGAATTTAAGTTCCACTTACATTCAAACTGCCTTCCATTTTAATATTCTCGTCTGCATTAAGCATATTGTAACATATGCTTGGTTTTTTTAAAATACAGAGTTGCAAAGAAAAGGACAAGTCCACAGGAGAAAGAAATGTCACATCATAATTACTGTAACACCAGTAATAACAGCAGATTGGAGTGTCTGCAAAAATATCTTTGAAATATTCTGAACACAGAAATTCTTTTGTATAACTGCAGCATCTACTGTTTTTCTTACCTCTCCAATGCAACCCCTGTGAGACGTCCTTAATGTTACAGGATTCAGCTTCACTTAACTGAGAAATTCGCATTACTTACAAAGCCTGAAAACTTGGGCAGTCTCTGCTGCAATGTTGAAAATGTCTCTCCACTGTTCTCTGTACCAGAATACTAATGCAGGGGGTGATGTGGCTGAAAAGCACAGCTAGACAAAAAAATACTCCAAAGGAGGAAAAAAAAAAAAAAAAAAAGCCTTGCTATCAGAAAATGCTGATTCAGCAGAGTTAAAGTACTCCGAGGAAAGGTGTGCTTTCTCCACACAACCAGTGAAAAAATACAGAAAAGCTTTCCTCCTGCCCCTTTAAAACTCAAAATGCTTTGTCTGATGACAGCACAAGACATCTAAGACAATAAAATATGTATGGGGGAGTGGGGAGAAAGATAGTCCTGCTAGAGGAAAGAGTTTTAATTTTGCTGGCCTTTTTAAAATCCACCTGCTCATTCCATGCCAAAACAAAAAATGATTCAAAACACAAGGAACACAAAAATCTTGCCTTCCAAACAAGTGTACTGTTAAGTGATGGTCACGACAGTTTATTTTCCCAGAGCAGCTGATCTTTTGTTGTATAAATATGACTTCAACCTATCCTACTGTTTGGAAACATTCACGAATGCCTTTCTGTGTCCAACCCCTGCCTGGAACCAGATATCACTGCTCGCTCAGTGGCTCGTGTGTGATGCTGAGGAGACCATGAGAAAACTGAGACGCAGAGCTTTTATCCAGAAACCTGATACAAAATTCATTTACAGCTGTAGAGTGCTGAGCCTGCCCAACCAAAGACTTGATACAACAGTGTTATCACTCTGGGGTATATTTAGGTGTACGATGCATCCCTCTAAATAAGAAGCAATAATACAGTAACTTAGAATAACTTAAAATAACTTGGAATGGTTTAGTTTAGAAGGGACCTTAAAGATCATTTTGTTCCACCGCCTGCCACGAGCACGGACACCTTCCACTAGCCCAGGTTGCTCCAAGCCCTGTCCAACCTGGCGTTCCAGGGATCCAGGGGCAGCCACAGCTGCTCTGGGCAACCTGTGCCAGGGCCTCCCCACCCTCACAGCCAAGAATTTTTTCTGTATTTCTAACCTAAAGTTCCCCTCTTTCAGTTTGAACCGAACACTCCTTGTCCTGTCACTACAGTTCCTGATGAACAATCCCACTCTGGATTTCCTGCAGCCCCTTCTGATACTGGAATGGGCTCTGAGGTCTCCTCACAATTTTCTCCTCTCCAGGCTGAACAGCCCCAACTTTCTCAACTTGTCTCCATGGGAATGATGCTCTGGTCCCCTTCTCAACTTCTTGGCCTTCCCTGGACTTGCTCCAACAGTTCCATGTCCTTCTTATGTTGGGGACACCAGAACTTAGGACGTTGTTAACCTAATTATCAACCACTTCTTTTATACAGGACAAAACCTGGTTTCTGTTCTTTGTTGTCACCTCTTCAACTTTTCTGTTACAGTAGTCTTAAAAAAATCCTGGTTTTTTACTTTCCTACACTGCTCAAGGCACACTGGACTCAGCAGCAATTTGCTCCTAGTCAGGTTCAGGTGTTGTTGACCCAGCTGGAGGATCTCACCCATCAGTACTGGACCTCCAGAGAGGAATGAGAGCCTCAGCTGCTTCTGCTCCCTGCACCAGCCTGCTGGCTTGGAAAGCTGTGCCTCAGGAAAGTTTTCTGAGCCCTTTATCCTAACAAATGTAACAAATGTGGTGTTTATATGAAATCAACAAGTTTATCTCAGTCAGGAGTAGCTCTCACCCTCCTGTGAAATACAACTTTCTTTTTGTAACTTTCACCTTCCCTTCCCATTCTGGTCTTTTTTATATCTCCTTCTTGCATCTTAACTAAACCAGCTCCAAGGGACCAATTCCTGAGCCACAAAACCTCCCATCAAGTTACATCCTAAGCCTGTCACTGTGATTTCTAACAGGTTGGTGCTGCTACTCTTTATTTCTGTACATTGCCTTTCTTATCTCCAACTGCATATTTGATTATTTATTTACTTATTCTTCCCCTTGAGGGTGGTGAGGCACAGGATGCCCAGAGAAGCTGTGACTGTCCCATCCCTGGAAGTGTCCAAGGCCAGGCTGGACGGGGCTTGGAGCAGCGTGGGATAGTGGAAGGTGTCCCTGCCCCTGGCAGGGGGTGGGACTGGATGATTTTAGAAGTCTCTTTCAACCCAAACCATTCTGTGGTTTTATGATTCTTTCAGTATAGTTGTCCCTTCTCTTTCCACAACCCTTTGATATTGTATCTAAATTCAGAGTATTCCTATACTGTGTCCACTTTTGAACAAACTATGGAGCAAGTGAATAAAGAGCTGAGCTTTCTTTAGCCAAGCCTTGGAATATGCTGTATTAAAAGCAAAGCCTACTCACCTAAAATGTAATAAAATATGTTTCTGTCATTGCAAACAGAAAAAAAAAGAAAAAAACCTCATGCTGATGTGTTCAGACAGCATGTAATACCTGCAAGGCATTGTCATAACTACTACAATTTGGCCACAAAACAGATTTCAATAAATACTGTGGTTATAATTCATATGTAACAAGAAGAAAAGTGTTAAGCGATAAAAAATTCATACTTTTTGAAACAGTGGGTGTAAAAAACTAATAGGTGAGGATGAAGACATTTCTTGGCAGCAGAAAAAAAGTGGGGGGAAACCGTAGGAACAAAAGATATCTCAGCTGTCACACAGGTGTGGTGCTAAACAGGGACTCTGAGTTCCACCAATAGTGCAAAAGGGCAGATACATTCATAAAGCAATTCTGCATATGCAAAGTACTTGATAATTTGCTGGTACCTCATGAGAATATTAATTACTTTTCCATCCCATTGCAAATACAATGTTAAAACAGTATTACTTTGCAGTAAACATTTTCGGTCAGCAGGACCAAAGATCACCATGAAGAGCACTCTCAGAAGTGTCCAAGGAGTTATCTGCCCTACCAACATGGATTTTTAGGAATTCTGAAAATCCTGGGAAAATTCCAAAAGTCTGAATGAACATTTATGTTACAACCATGCTCTAAAAGACCCAGTGAGACAGTGGTTGTAAACACAGGAAGGTTAGAACAATGGCAGTCCTGAACAAAACCGTAAGTTAAGAAAAATTATATGGGACTCAACTGATATCTCAGAGCTCTGTAACAAAAAATAGGAAGTAAAATAATGAAAGCTGACTTTCTAAAATGATTGTGGTCTAATTCCTTGATATGACTGATACTTCCAACTGGCAGAAATATCTGTCTGCATGTATAAACTTCTCTGGCACTTGGTGCAGTGTTCTGTGCGAGCCTGACAACAAAACAGAACCAATTAAACTGGTGAAGAACTGGTTAAGTGACATCTCAAAAAGAAAAAAGAACAGCTTTTGAGCAGATCTCATCACAACATAACTCAGATTAACATGGAGTTCCCCGAAGGCGGAGCCACTACCACAAAACACCTTTTCAATTATTTGTAAGTCTACACCATAAATCACGACATAATTTGCACAAGTATAAATTGATAGAGTGCTACAGAACTGAGATAAATCAGTTCCAAAAAGCCATCAGGAGTGTTGGGTATAATCAATCAATGCTAGAAATAAAACGTTATTTTAAAAAGCCACGTACAAAGTTATAAAGCTGCAATCAGGAAAATACATGCCAGTCTATGGAATGATGAACTCTTGTGGAAAGAAACAGTCCTGCAAAGGGTTTGCCACAGTGAGAGTACCCAGAGAGAAGGAGATCAAGATGCAGGGCTGCAAATGAAGGTTTAATATGTAAATGTGATGCAGAAGCAGGACAGTAACACCAGAGAGGTAATATTTAAATGCACAAAACACTCCTGAGACAAGGCTCTGGCGTGCTGTATCCAGCTCACAGTTTCATAAAAATGCTGAAAAAGTGGATTTGGAAAAAAATAATCCCCAGAAACTGAGTTGTGAGGAAAATGCACGCAGTGACAAATTTCAAGAATTTTAGTTCATTTGTCTTTTCAAGTAGAGGAGAAGGTGAATACTGGGTTACAGCAGATAAATACTTTAACGGTAAGAAAATACTCTGAGTTCTTTAGCATAGTGGAGAAAGGCACATCACTAACCAGTGACTGGAAGCTGAAGCCAAATAACTTAATAAACAGCAGATTCTCTACCTCTTACTGCCTTCCGATCAAAATACCAATTTTTCTGGAAGGCATGTTCCAGCTGAATGCAAGTTATTGCACTTAAGAAAAACTGGATGAAATCCAACTGACTACAACAGTCAAGGGGTCAGAGCAGAAGATCTAATTGCTTCCTTTGGCTTTAAAGCCTCAGTGTACAAATACTCTTGGTTTTCAGGACTTCAAAGGCATTTCAGTAGTACCATGCATGCTCAACATTAATATTAAAAGAGCTCTCAGAAAATCTGCATGAATTACAGTTGTATTTCCATGTAAGGGCTCAAGTGACACTGGAGCTTTCCTGTTGAGGCGTCTGTCATCAGCAGAGCCCATTAATGGAATTACAGCTACCTTGTGCCCAGCTGAGGTGGTATTTCTGTAAACAAGCATTTACACAATTGAGTGCAGAACTTCACCCTTCACATCAGTACTTTCACTCCTCTAGAAAGAATCCTGTTCGACCTGCAGCACAAAAAGCCTGATACAATGCATTATATCAATCACTGGCACTACAGGTAAAAAGGAAAACCAGCAGCGTTGTAATAGCCACAAAGGCAGGAAAATCTGGTGTTCACATCAGCAGCATTGTTTGAGCCTGCCCCTGTTTATGCTCCTCATCTACCTGGCACTCCAAAACACACACACCACTCACTGCAATCTTGACAAGTCCAACATTTTTCAGGAATACATGCCAAGGTAATGTGTAACATACGCATTAAATATCCAGGCTGATAGAGCTGTGCTGTAGCATCGGCTGCTGTGGTATCTGGATTTCTACAGTAACAGGGGGGTTGAAACGTATCTATCCTGGTGAAGTATGAACTAACTTCGAATTCAGCAAACAGAAGCTTCAAAAGGCTGGAATTGTCCGAAGCACACTCGCAATCAAATAAATGCTCCACAGGAGAGAAACACAACCACCAGCTGACAGAGCATCACCTTAGAAAGAACCCAGGCATCACACGCAGCCAGAGAGATGCGAGGGAGGGCATTCACCCCTCCAACCTCCAGAGAAGGAAGCGCCTGCCACCTCACGCTACACCCCACTGTAAAGAGGTATAGAAGTTTCTTTCCCAAAGCCCTGGCGCATGGATGTTCCCCTGAGCATCCCCAACGCCACCTCCCAGATGGGCACGGCAGCCAGGCAAGTCTGGCAGCTCCCCACCACCACCATGGCCGAGCGAAACTTCTTCCACTCCAAGAAGCCCCACAACGAGACACTTTGGCTGCCGTCACCTTCCAGTCAACATCCCCACGGCTCCTCGCCATCCCCGGCGCTCCACGCAAAGACAAAGCCACGCTTTAAACTTTCGCTCCTCGCCACCGGAGCAGATCCTCTGCTGGGAGCTGGCACCTCTCGGGCTGGGTGCTGGCTGGGATGTGCAGCGGGTGCTTGGGAAGGTCTCAGACCCTGGCAGAGGCCTAGAGGGAAGGGATGGAGGAGGTGCCCGCAGCCCCCTCCCCACCGCCCAGCCCCGCTCCCCGCGACCCTTCCCCGCCGGCTCCCGGCTCACACAATCGGAGCAGCAGCTACTGCAAAGCACAGGGACGCACAGGGGGATGGATAAAAGGGAGGAAGGAGCCTCTGACGCCTGAAGAAAGGAGAATAATTTAAAACAAGACCCCCCCCCCCAAAAAAAAAAAAAATACTTAAGATAATACGGAGCCAGGTTTCACCTGAAAGTGATGGTGGGTAAATAGATGAATAAGTGAAACAACACACCTTTGACCCTCTCTTTTCTTCCCTAAATCTAATCCCCCTCTTCCCATAATACACGCACTACAAAATGACCATTAATTCAAATCCATTCTTTACAGGAGGGGGGATTATCTCTGTGACCGACTCTGTCTCTTTCCCTCTCCCGGTCTTTTACTGCGCGAGAATTGAAATTGCATTAAAAAAAAAAAAAAAAACGGAAAAGCGGGGGGGAAAAAAAAGGCAAGATTATTATATCTGTAGGGTGCGAAATGTGGGCACGGGGAGAGGGAGCCTGGGGGATGGGGAGGAGTGGAGAAAGGTGGCTAAGGAGAGAAGAAAGGAAAGGAGGACCAGGAAGCGCAGGGAAGGATGAGGGGAAGGCGAGATAAGGGGGAAGGAGGATAAGGAAAGAAGGTTGAAAGGAAGGAGGTCGGGAGGAAGGATGAAAGGGAGGAAGGGATGAGGGGAAGAAAGGAAGATGCTTTGCCCTGGCCTCACCTCAGCTCGGTGGGTGGGGGTGGGAGAATCTCTCGTCGTCGTCGCCGCCGCCGCCGCCTCCTCCGCCGCCGCCTCCTCCTCCCCAGCAGCGCCGGTCACTGACGGGCCGGGTGTGCGGCGCGGCTCCGTCGCCCGGTCCCCGCCTCCCGCTCACCTCGCTCCCTCCTCCCGCCGCCGGCCCGAGCCGCGCTCGCTCGGCTCTGAGCGGAGCCGGGCGCTGCCGCCGCGGCCGCCCCGCCACAGCCACGGGGGGAGGAGGCGGCAGCGCGCCTGCGCCGCCGGGCGCTGCCGACGAGGGAGGGAGGGATGGACCCGCTGCCGCTCCCGGCTCCGGGGCCGGCTGTGAGTATGGAGCGGGCACGGCTGCGGCAGGTGGGGAGCTGAGAGCGGGGCGCGGGCGCTGCGGGACCGAGGGACGCGGTCCCGGCACGGGCGGTGCGCAGGGCGCGTCCCGTGCGGGCGGTGCGGAGCGGGAGGCGGAGGGGCGGCACGGGAGCGATGGAGACAGGCTGTTTACGAGAGCGTGTTGTGACAGCACAAGGGGAATGGGCTCAGATTGAAAGAGAGTGGGTTTGGATTAGACAATAGGAAGAAATTCCTCCCTGTGAGGATGGTGAGGCCCTGGCACAGGGTGCCCAGAGAAGCTGTGGCTGCCCCATCCCTGGAATTGTCCAAGGCCAGCTTGGATGGGGCTTGGAGCAGCCTGATCTAGTGGAAGGTGTCCCTGCCTATGGCAAGGGGTGGAACGAGATGGGCTTCGGGGTCCCCTTCCAGCCCAAACCATTCCGTGATTCTGTGAAGGCAGTGCCAGCAGCGGGATCTCCCCAGGCACAGCCGGGTGGCCCAGGGACAGCGCTGGGAGCTGTGGCAGCAGGGCTGGAACAAGGAGCTGGACGCATTCTCTAGGTGCGTTCCTGTGATGGTCCCATGCGCTGCCTCAGGTGCCTCGCAGGGGGAGATCGCTGTGTTCTGGATGTACCGTCAGGACTGATTGCAAGAGCTTCGGTTTTTCTGTTCCCTTAAACAACGAAAACTTTGTGTATGTCTTTCTTACTTGAGTGTTCGGCAGCCCTGCCTGACAGGAGGGTGCAGCCCGGTGAGGGTCGGGCTCTGCTCCCACGCAATCAGCGACAGGATGACAGGCCACAGCCTTAAGATGCACCAGGGGACGTTCAGGTTGGACATTAGGAGGGATTTCTTCACAGAAGGGGTGACTAGACATTGGGATGGACTGTCCTGGGAGATGGTGGAGTCACTGTCCCTGGAGGTGTTTAAGGAAAGACTGAACGTGGCACTCAGTGCCACGGTGGTGCTGGGTTGGACTCGGTAATTTCTGAGGTCTTTTCCAACCGAACAGATTCTGTGATTTGCTGATGCTGTGCACCAAATGCCAGCGTTTGGTCCTCCCTGCAAAGCCTTGCACTTTCATTTTCCCCCTATTTCAACTGTATTGCTCATCTTACCAACCTTTTTATTTTTCGCTACGCTGGCAGCACCTTCTGCTGTCTCTTTTGGACAGAACGTGCTGCCACCATCCCGCTCCAAAACCACTGAGCCCAAAGTCCCGTAAACCCCAGTGGCGAAGGATCCCTGTGGAGTGTGGGTGTCGCGAAGGGACTTTGGCGTTCCGAGGCAGTGCAAATCCCACTGACGTTCTGTTGTTCCAGGCATCCTTTGCACCTCTTGTGGCATCCATCTGCTTCCCTGGCTTCTACGTAAACTCACAGGCAACAAGGAGGGGAGAGGGAGGAGTCCTCCCACGCTTTTACCTTTGCTTGACAGTTTTAGGCTTGCAGGGATCTTGCCAAAGCAATTGCCCTGCCTCAGCCTGTATGGGAACGATGTTAGTGGTACAGGTGTCTGTTAGGCCTCAAGTAGAGGCAGCAGTTTCCAGTCTTTTTCTTCTCTCTTCCTATATAAAAATATAGTCAGTATCTATATTCATGCTTACAGTGAGTAAGTGAGGAGCGGAGCTGCATAGGAGCCTTCTCTCAGGGATTGAAGCACGGAAAAAAAAATTCTTAGGCAAGAACTCATTTAAATATGAATTTAAATGTGACCAGGTGCTTCATGGCACATACTTGGTGCAGCTATGTAGCTGGAAGTTGTCGCAGTCAGTAGTGTATAGAATACTTTGAATTATTTTAACCTCCCAGTGCCAAGTGTAAACAGAGACCATGCTAGGCTGACCTCCCCTTTATGATGAGATGTAGATTTTTGGTGCAAGGCAAACTGGACATTTATTTTGTGTCTTTAATAGGCTCCCAGGTGGCATCAAATTCCTTTTCTAGGTACTCTTCTTGTCTTTCCCACCGGAAACTGTTACCTACAGACCTTTTGTTTCTTGCCTACATTTTTGTAATCCAAATGTTTTGGGTTGCTGGTTCTTCTAGGTAGGGGCAGTGCCTTCCTTTGGAACTGGCTAGTGTGTTGTGAATATTAATAGCAACAAGGAATGTTCCCAAATAGAACATGGTGAATTACCTACTGCTTTATCACCGTGCATTACTGTGCTAATTGAATGTCAGCTAAATGTCTGAGGCAGGCATCTGACTGAAATGAGCATGAGCTATAGTGTACGTGTAAGACCACAAATAATAAATAAGCATGATTATGAAAAATAGTATTTCTCCCCTTTGCCAGTAGCAAGGCTTCAAATACATCTCTTGTAAATTTGAACCTAAGGACTCATTCAGCTGGTTTTGTATGTTTTTGTTTAAAGTGTGTCAATTTAAGAAATAAGTGAGATTACTTACCTAGTCCAGATTACTTTTGTCTGAGACAGAAGACATGGATTGCTGGACTGATGCTAAGAGATTTCCCAGAATGCCATAAAGAAATCTGAACATCTGGAAGAGCTGTAGGAACTTATTTTTTTCATGGTCCTGAAAGAGGCTCTGTCATTTCTTTCTTTCCTTTAGGTTATTAACTGATTTTTGAAATCACCTTTATTTTTTTATCACTGTCTCAATGAAAAGGAAGAAAACTGAATTTGTTGCCACTGTTTACTAAAATCTGAGATAAGATGCTAAGCTGCTCAGTGAGTGAATGTGGCTCATACCAGCCAAGGGAGGCCAACTGACAGCTCCAAACAAATGCTTTTGACTCCATGAGATCTCCCACTGCCAACATGCAGCTACAAAGAGAGCAGAAATATCATCAAACCATCGGAAATATTGGGCACCTGGATTAGCAAGACAGACAAAAGGAGTATTCTGCTTAAGGGAAATATGCATTGATGCTTTTTATTGGTTTTTTTAGTTCTGTGTCAACTGTGGAACTGTCTGTCACGATACAGAACCCAGTTATTAAGTGGATTTTGTGCAAGGTGAACCCTCTGACTGTGCCCATTCACCTCATTTAGGTGGAGTAGTCCTTACCTATGGAAAAGCCATCAGGGAAGGAGTGGGATCATTGTTGAAACACACTAATGCAGGACCTGGATCTGTAAGGCCAGAGTGACCAACCAGAAGGTGGATGCACAGGAGAATCCAGGGTGTCTCGTGAGCTTTGCAGGATGGCAAGGATGGCAAGGATGCCATGGCAAGGATGAGCATTTAGTGTATTCCTCTTGGAAGAACTCAGAGTGTGTGGTCCCTGGGATAACAAGGGAAGGAAATCAAGGGGGGGGTGGGGGGGGGGGTTAAGTTTCTCTGCTCAGGGAACTCTACATTGGGAGTTGTGGTTTTACAGGTAGATTGATTGTTGCTTCTGAGGGTATCACTCAGCAAATTTCAGCACACAGCAGTCCTAGTTCTCAAATACTAATTTATAGTTTGTTGATGCACAGACAGATCTGAACTTGACTTTCTGAATCATCCTTTGAATTTATTTTTTCTTTAATAACAACATTAGATAGGAGGTACATTGACATGATGTAGTGTAGTGTAAATAATTTTCTTCTGCGTATTACTAAAATCCAGCAAGTACGGGTTTTCTCCATAAAATGACATGTTACATGTGTTGGCTGACAAAGTTACTTTGATAACGGGGATAACAATCCAAAACTTTTATCTTTTCCAGCATACCAGAGGAATTTATGTTGAGGATAGATCTAAAATAAAACTGAGCATATTTATAAATACAACCACAATAATATTTCTTAATGCTAATTCTAGCTTTTTGTCTTTTTTATTTTTTTTCTTTTTAATGTAGCAATCAATTTTTTCTCCTTTTTTCCTCACATTTGGCTTAACTGGAAATTTATCTTTTTCTATAATATCTGTCACATCATTTATCTCTTTTTTTCCTCTGTTTTCTTGTATTTTCCTTGCATCCAAGTACTGTACAATACCAGCTTCTTCAGTTAGACTTAATATTTGACATGTTTTCAGTCCTACAATAGCTTAGTCTGTTTCTCGAAGTATTGCAGACTGTGTTTTTATCTCTACATCTAGCTCGTGTGAGAATACCACAGCAGGAATTACCCCCCTTTCCCCAGCATAAAGTCTTAGCGTTGTGTCTGTGTACACAGAAAAAAACCCTCCACACCATTTACTCATCTCTAGATTGTAGTTCTAGTTGTAGAACTTTCTTCTACACCAAGAGAGATTATTGCTGAAAATAATTTTGACTGTTTGCTTCAAGAACATGAACTTTTTTGAGTTCTTACGCCTTCTGTTATTATCTCAATACCTCTGTGTCTAAATGGACTTTCTTCACCACCTAATCCTGAATGCCTGTTCCTATTTAGTGAAAAAGAGAATTTTGGGGAACAGGGAAACTAAGATGTAGTGAGGGTTTTTAATGAAAAGAATCAGTTAACTAATATCTAAGAGGGAGAAATTGAGGAGGAGCTATCTCATAGGCAATTCAAACAGACTTTGAAAGCTGCAGGTAGAACTTGGAATACTTAAAGCTTCTTTTAGGCTCAGTGGTCTTTAAAGACAAACCAGCTTGTTGCTTTAATGTAGATAGTTGCCTACCTGTGCTGAAGGGAAATTGTCAGCAGCTCTCAAAAGATCTTTCAGTGCCTTGTATAAGACGTTGTCTTTTGGACTTGACTGAGTGCACATAAATACCCAGGGATTGACTAAAATCTCTCCCCATCCCTGAGTACATTTGGGTATCTGTATTTCAGCTTGGGTGTGTCATTTTTGACACATTTACTTGAACACTGGGTTGCAAATATTTCCTGCTTCTCCTGTGCAGTGAGACACTTTGGTGCTGGGTATCAGCACGAGAGCACAGTGGAGCCTTCACAGCCTGCAGGTCATTTAAACTGGATGTTGTATGGAGAGTCACTTGCAAGGTGGGTTGTGACACAGAGGCCCCTGCCTGCTGTGCCCTCTGCCTCCCCTTTATCTGGCTCACAAGAACCTGCCAGGCAGAGCATCCAGGAACTTACCCTGCCTCAGACCCCTGCAGCGACTTGCAGGCAAGCAGCAGATGCAGTTTGTTTGGAAAAAAACACAGAGGGTCTGTCTGTCCACCTTTTTATGCCAGAGAGGATGGGGCAGATACCTTCACTGCTTTCAGAAAGCTGACTTTCAAAATTCAGAAAAAATTCACCTGCTCTTTGCTGGTGTTGGACTTACATCAATGCCCACCATAGCAGGCTGTTAAAAGGCCTTTTCCTTAAGTGGTTCTTTCTCAAAACCATAGGATCAGGTTTCAAATTTTGTTAAAATTTTCTTTTGAACTTCAGTTGATGCCACCAGTTATCAGAGCAGGGGGTTGTGTGTTTATGGAGATCATCTCTCACCCTTTTATTGCAAGAAGGGCACTTTGCAGTAGGTTCATTGGGTCTCTGTGTTTTGAAGGGGGGTAGAGAAGAGTTAAAGAGTTTGAAGGGGGATAAAGAAAGGTTTAGAAGTTTTGCATGTATTCAGAGAATGTGACATAAATTTTGGAATATGCCATAACTTCTCTTTCTCACATTTATAAAATGAGTGTGTTCAAGATTGAGACTCAGGAAAATGTATCTTCTCCGCTCTCCTTGAATAACTGACTTGACTTCTTTAAAGCTGCCTCAGTTTCTCTACCTCAGGGCTTTCTTAATTGTACATACATCAGAAAAAATAATTCTGTATCTCTCCTTAAAGCTCTTCTTTCCTACAAACCCCTTGCTCAGACAAGCAGCTCTTAGACAGAGTGCTGCTTTCCATGTTGACCGCCACCTTCGAGCTGTGTGTCTCCCATCTGTTGTTTGTAAACACTTCATGCCTTGTGCTGCTGATGTTGTTAGCTCCTTGGAAAACAAGTTCTATTTTCTTATGTTTGCACACTGCATCGAAACAACAGGAAATCTGTCCATGACTGGGAAGCCCACGCGATGCCAGAATAGGTTTTTCTTGCTGGGGATCTCAATTAAGGAAGCTTGTCAGAGGTAAACAATGATGATGCAAGCTGTAAATCAGTGTAGTTCATCTGTGCACAGAATTTGTGTTCAGGGAGTCTTGTCCAGGGGGGAGAGCAAGGCGAGGGAGACACCAGAGGAGGAGGGAGCTGGGCTCAGTGTGTGAGAAGGGACAGGAGGTGGCAGAGGAACGAGGCAGAAGGTGCACAGATTAAGAACTGTGGGGTGTATTTTTGGCTCATGCCTTTGCAGAAGTAGTTAAAAGTTGTCTCCTGGAACTTCTCTGTCCCTAGAATCCCGTTCTTTTCCCAGCCAAAGAAAAGCATAGGGAGAAGGATTAATATCCAGGTCTTAGTACCTGTCACAAAATAAGATTGACTTCAGAATCGTCAGTCTGAGGAGCAGAAGGGTTTCTGTGCTGCCATGGCTGCACATCCAGTTCATGAAGTATTCTGTTCTTGAAGGAAACAACCAATGGATTTGCTTCACTTCAGGGAAATCACTGCCCTCAAACCTTCTGCTTTTTCATTATTACATCCTGTTGTGCTTTCTGCACATAGGAGATGGGATGGAAAGCTGCTCATCCACTGCCTGCTCATCCAAGTGAAAATTGCTGGATTCCTCAGAATCCCAGTACTGTTCTTCAGTATCATAGAAATTTGATCTAAATTTTGATCCTTTCTTAGGCCTTATTGTACAAACTCCTGTTGCCTTTATGAGACCTGTAGTGGACAGAACATGACAGGGATTATTTATATCTGACATATGTATATATTTATATATACATTGCATCTTGGTAGTCTAGAGGTAACAAGGTGTAGAACAAGAAACTTGTTTTAGAAGCTTTTCTTCTTGTTTTTAATTTCTGGTTTGCACCACATTAATGATTCTCTGTGCTTAATTAAGGGTTAAAGCAGATGGCTGTGATATATTGTTTACTAAACAGTTTTTGATGAGAAGAAATGCAATCAAATGTATTTTCTATCTTGTGGGCACAGAGCAGTGATCAAGATTTGGTTTAGTTACAATGATGTTTACAGGAATTATTTCCCATGTCTTGAAGAATGTAAACTTCCTAATTCCCTTTTTTTTCTCTTGACAGAAACCCAAGATGATGCATCTTTCCAGTAACTCCTGTAAAAATGCACAAGAGACTTTGAACTAAAATATGGCCTGAAGAAAATTAATGAAGTTGTTAATAGTCTGCATCACAAATGAAAAGACTGTGGATGATTCTGGTCTTTTCCTTCAGGCCTTGAGGAGTCATGAAAATGAAAGAAAGCTAATTTTTCTAATGGAGCAGGTTCTGTAAGTAAAAAAAAAAAAGAGGAAAAAATCAAGAAAAAAACTAAAATACAGACATCTGATGATAAGAGCTGCTGCTGGTGGTGACCAGTGTTTTGTAAGCTGGAATTTTCTTGAATCTTAATGGACCTTTTGACCTAATTTACAGAGTCTTTCTTGTTAATTAACTTTTTTGGAAAGGTCAAACCTTTTTTTTCTGCTAAAGGTCATGTGCTTCAACTGAGAAATAGTTTCTTATCTACAGAACAATACAGCAACATAAAATTCAGGTGTTTTTTTATTCTGAACATATTAATGAATCACGAGCAATAAGCCTGGAGTATTTCACACCCTTTTGCCCTTTCCACGTTAAATAATCCCTTTTTGTGTTTGTCTGTGTCAATGATCACAGGGTCATGCAGTTACCCAGCAGCAGGCTCATCCACTGGAGCCTGGAGATGGATGTCATTTCACACAGAAGGGAAATGACATTCCAAAAACCCACGTGGACCTGGTAATTGTGAGAGAAGTGTGAGAAGAATGCCCCGTGTAAAGCAAGGGTGCCACGTTTAGATAAAAACTTTGATTTCAGTATCAGAAATGCTGTGAATGTTTCAGTTGAATTTTGCAGGTTTTTTACTTCTGAAAATGGTTGCTCCTCTTGGTCATTCAGGTCATGTGTTACCTGAGGGCTTACAGGCCTTACATAAAGCACACCTCAAATGGGAATGGCTCTGCAGGAATATTGGCATTTTCAAATCATTCTTCCTATTTGGATGAAAGCTGAATGAACTGTCCCTTACAAAAAACTAAAGCAAGAAAACAGAAAATGCTTTTTTGTTAAACTGGTGAACCTGCTCAGAACTATTGGAGGGAAACATTGCAAACTAGAGTGGTCATAGGATTTGTAATAATGTGTTAGGGGGAGAAAACTACCACTATCCTAACTTGGGAATTTCTCTGAGAGGAAACTAGGATCCATTCCACTTCACAATTTCTTCATGCAAACTACGTAAAATATTTTATAAAACCTGAGTGATTTCCATAACAGAATTTTGGCAGTTTAAATCAAAACATGTTGCTATGACAGTTCCTACAAATCTTTTAGCTTTGTTTTGTATTATAATTATGTCAAAATGGAGCCATTTCTGTCCAAACAAAAATTTTCCAGGCTTTTTAAAAATATTTTTTATTTGCCAAAGTCAAGGTGAAAGCTAATTTCAAACGCTCTAAGTTACATCTGCATAACCATAAACCACAAGGACATAGCTTTAGTCTTATAAATAAGTAATGTCATTAGATACAATATTCTTAGTTTAATTGACTTTGTTGGCTGCTCTGTATAACAGTGATTGAAAAATAAAAGACATTTAACGTCGGTGAAACCTTTTCTAGTGGTTTCTGAAGTGGAAGTCAATAAGCACAAGCCATTGCCAGAAAATGTTACCAGTTTTGGGGTTTGTTTCAGTAGTAGAATGCTAAGTGAAGTCTAAGTGGGTACAGGGTACTGCATCTAGTCCTTTGTAAATAAAAATCAGGTGAACTCTGAAAAGCAAAGATATAAAAATAGCACAGATTTGTCATGCAGACATCATTGATGAAACCCCACATAAGGAACTCATTTCATTTTCTGCAGGTGAACCACTGTAAGTAAAAAAAGTGTCTTTTTATAGGGGATATTTACCAAATTCGCAGTTGAGTCTTTTCCTTCAGAGGTATTGAAAGGACTGGGTATTTTCAGATTTTGGATTGTTTTACATCAGAAGACCAGAAGTGTAAGTTGGAGAAGGAGTTGCCAAAGGTAGACTTCACTTGTGCAGGGCAATAAAATTTAACTGAATTACAGTTAAAGCAATTTCTTGAATTAAAATTCATATATATTCCTCCCTTAAATTAACCCAGATGTGTCCTATACATGAGTAAGCATGGATTTAATCACAGATTATCAACTGATGGTATCTCCTCAGAGGGGCTGACATCTGTGTTGCTTTGTGCTGTGGTCTCTCAAAATGTGGTTCAAGAACTACACCATGGCAGAAATAAACACTTGAATTTTGTCAGGAAATTAGAAATCATTTGATTAGTGGCAGTTTGTTTTCTGGTGAAGTTGCTGAGAAAGAAGGAAAAGGGAATATCCCAAAGCAAAGAGCAACATGTGCAGAGACCACACTGAAATAAAAGCAACAGAGGGTGGAATATTCTGAAAAAGCATCTGGAAAAGAACTGATTTAAGATCAAGAAGATGAGGAACTGCAGGAGCCAGTGGTACCTATATTTTTTCAGCACATGGTGAAAGGCTTTATCCTCAAAGAAATAGAACACTGACTTTTCTCTTGGTCTTTTCTACCCCAAGCCATGGAGCTGTCTCAGAGACATAAAAAGCAGTTGAGAATGGAAGAGAAAGGTGGTCAATAGAACTATGATGAGATGTTAGGCAGTCCTATGAAAAGTGATTCTAATCATGAAATATGAGAAGAACTCCTGGTTTGGGGTTTTTTTCTCTATTCAAGCTCTAGCTAACTTCACTCTTTCCTCCCCTGTGCACACTGACATTAATACAACTTCTGCAGTTGACTTGGAGGACCAAGATACACTTATTTTATACTTTTATTTTAATGCTCCAGTGTTTTTTTCCTGTTAGCAGGTTATAAATGCATTTGGGTTTGGGAGAGTTTGGAGTAATAGGGAGTAAAATGGAGAGTGCTCCTGGGAAATTGCTTATTTATATAAAGCTGATGAGAAAACAAGTGTTTTATGGGAGGGCCCTGACTCTCTTAAAGGAGATTTGGCTCGAGGACAGGGTACTTGCTGGAGCTCACATTTAGGTGTGTCTGTTACTGCTTTGTGTTGTGAGTTGAAAAACAAAAGTGTGTCAGGTGCTTTTTATTATGTAATTTTTTCTCTTAATTGTCAGCATGTGTTGGGAGCATACAGACTCATTCTGTGAGCTTGTATGTCCAGAGAGTTCTGCTGTCACTGAGCCATCAGACAATCAGCTGGGTTCTAGATGTGGAAAATACATGTAAAAACTGGGAGTCAGCACATGTAACACACCTTGTTTCAAGGCTCAACAGGTGTAAATGCACCAATAAAAAAGACATGGGTATTATGAATATCTGTAGTTGCTACACTAGGTATGATCACATTTGAGGGAGCAGAGTCATAGAAATAAGAGAAAAAGACAAAACAAAGATGTTCCAGAAGATATGGAAAGAAAAACAAAAAATTTACGCTTCAGTGTCTGATTTTCTGAAGGTGAGTGGCCAATACAGGCCATCCCACAAGGTGCTCAACTGTGTGTTGCTGATAATTTCTCAACTTACCTAACAGTAAAACACTGTCAGAGTAGTTCAAATCTGTGATTTATTTGACATTGTAAATGGTTTAAAAATCTTACTAATGATTTAAGAAAAAGATGTGCAAACAAGCAGAAAAAAATGAGCATTATCTAAAAGTAAATGTGGGTGTGGTGCCTTGACCCATTTAGAATATTAAGAAGTACGCTGCATTACAGTACTGAATATATATTTTCATTATGTATTGAGTGGCCAAAAATATCTTAAGAGCCTTTTAAGGTAATGTATAATAACATCTCTTCCCCAAAAGTGGGTCAAGGCTTACATAGTCTGCATTTACAACGTGGGTCCCTCTTAAAAGGAAAATCCCAGTGGTACAGAAGGAGCTAACACAGCAAAAGGGCCCAAATCCTGTATTTTGTGATATCCTTTGACCTTGGTCTGCCTAAACCCAGAGCAACAGCCACAGGATGTGGTCTAGTATATATTAATGACAAATTATCTTGAGCTCTTTGTCTTCAGGGCTGCAGAAGTGCAATGATGATGATGATGCTGCTGTGTACTGGCTCCTTGGTTTGCCTCCTGATAAAAACTCCCTGTTTCCCATTACAACAGCAACAGGAGCCTCTGGTGATGAGATGGAGGCTCCAGGTTACTGCCCACAGCACAGGGTTGTGTAAGAATAAAGGAATAATGTGCTCTGAATGTGACATAACAAAGCACCTAACAGGATTAGCAGTGGTGAAAAGGGAAGGAGTGAGCAAGAGTTTTGCCACAAGATCCTCCATTTGTTAAGATCTTAATTGTTGTGCCTGTTATGAGTTGCACTGAATCATAAAGTTGTAAATTACAAGGTAATTGGCTGAGTTACAGCTGCATGGACATCAGATATGGGTTGAAACTGTAAAAGTAAGATACTGAGCAAATGAGCTTAAATAATACCCTGTTAAACATCTCAGCTCTCCCTTTCAGTTTTTTTCCAAACAGGAAAAGTTTCAAGAGTGTTTTCTTAGTAGGCAAACATTCAGGTATTCCAAGACATTCTATTACACTGAGGACATTTACTTTAAATCTTTTTTCGCTGTAAGGTGACAGTGGTTATCTCTTGAAAAATTGCCTAATCTCTTCTGTGTTTTATCTCCAGATTCCCTCTGAAAACTCTATCATTATAAATTGTAATGAAACTCAACAAGTGACCAGAATAGTAATTGGCAGAAGACTTGGCATCTTCAAAATGGGACTTGGATGCTTAGATAGATGTGGTGGAACAGAGCTGAACTGCCCTTCATGTAAGTTCAGAGCAGTCCTGGTAGGTGTTAGGTTACATAATACACCCATTAAACGTGGCTCATCTGGGAAGACAAGGGGGAAACATTTTAATGAGTCAATCTAAATTGCTGAAGTAAATGACCATAATGATAGAGACTTGGAAAATTATGTGTGCTTAGATGTGGGACTGCAGCACAGCAGAGGAGGTGCTGGCTCTGGCTGTCACACAGGCCTCCTGCATGCTGGCTCAGATGTGCCTTCCGAGCCTTCTGTGCCTTTACATTTCATCCTAGAACCACTTCAGTGTCAGTGAAATGGAAATTGGAGATGCCATCTTCCAGTGCTGAAGGGAAAAGTGGACTGCAGACCAGCAGACTACAGTTTCAGGCAATAAATGGTTTCCAAGCTCTTCACTTCTCATGCCAAACAGGAGGTCTGGGCACTGCTTACCCTCCCCTCCTGCTCAGTGAACAAGAAGGTTCCAGCAAATGCAATAAAATTAGGTTCCTAATTCCCTCTCCTTTAAGTTAGTCTGCAACAATATCACTCTGTTAGGAGCTCTGTCTGACAATCAGGTGTCAACTTAAGGCACCCAAATTCTTTATCACCTCTTCTCTTGCCAAATTCATCATTGTCCTGTAACATCAAATAGAAAAAACCCAATGCTGGTGAGGATTAGAGACATAATTTTTTGCACCACAAATTTAAAGAGAGGGAAGAAAAACCTTTCAGCCATAGATTTTCCTGTACTTACAAGAATTGACTCAAAATTATTTAAGTATGAGAGACTGAAATAGTCAAGGTATTGCAGCTTTTCTGGGAAAGCTCATTTTAATGGACCTCCATATTCAGCTATGCACAGAATAAGCTCCTCTATGAATAGCATTACAAGACGTACCTTTCTGTGGATTTCTGTCCTCTATTTTCTATACATTCTCCTCAAAATCTTAAAGTATCTCCAGCTTTTGTTGTGCCAGGTTTTTGACCCCCTCACTGCAAGAAATGAGCACATGCTACACAAAGCTTGGCTTTGCCAGTTGCCCTGCTAATACACATATGCTGCCAGACCAGCTGGCTCTTGGCAAACAGCAGAGGAAAATGTCAGGTTCTTTCCTGTCCCTTGCTATGAGGAGAGCACAAAACTATCCCCAAACAGCACAGTGCAACCAGACTCCTGTGACTCAGTTTAGCTTCAATAATCTCCAGTATAGTAAAAAATTAACAAGAGGGTCAGATGTATATAGTAAAAGAAACAAACCCGTTGCTCTTAATTCCTAATGCGAAATTTGAATTTTGTGGTTTTAAGTTTTCCCCATCCTAATCCAAGTGGTGTTACACAACTGATGAACTGTCTTCAGAGCATTTTTTTTTCTTCTGTCAATAAAAGTGTATTTATTTCTTACCAATGAGAAATGAAGGGCCAAACCATCAGATGGGAGGAAGCTGTGTTACTCAATTCAAATGAGATTTATATCTGGCACTGGCTGGTTCTGGTCTGCTTACCTGCTTGTGTGAAAGGAAAGAAATCCTCCTACCTGATTTTGTCAGGACTATCTCATTAGGGATCAAATTAACCTCCTCCTCCACCATTCACATTTGGGAGTTCTTAGCCAAATCAGGCCCATCAGCAAAGTGAGAGGGTTGTGGAATAGAGGGAGAATTGTGCTCTGACATTTTTGGGGGGTCATGCACAGTTGTGGGATGAGCAAGGATGGATGTTACTCCTGGATTGATTGTGGTTTGTAAACCTGGGAGAGAAAATGTGTTGAAAATGTTTGCTGGGGGAAAAAAAGAAAGAGGAATGTTCTTGCTCCTGTGGACTGGCTGGGCTGCACAAAACACCCAGGATAAATGTGGCTGTTGAGCAGGCAGTGACACCACATGAAAAGAGCTTTAGCAAGGGAACAAAAGCGATACTGTTTTATCTTTACTGCTGATTAAAGTCTGTAAGTACTGTAGCTACAAAATTATGCACATTTTAAACAAAAGCGTGCACCATGTCACAAGCAAGAAAAACAAGTCACAGGGTGCAAGGCAAAGCTTTCCTCTGAGGCACTGCTGGTTAATCAGTCCCTCTCCCACAGTGGCTGCAGTGTCATCTGAGCTGGGGACTCGCTGCTCTGTGCCAAGCAGTTGCTATAATACAGCTGTTTAACACTTCCCCATAATACAGCTGTTTAACACTTCCCTGTGCTCAGCTGAACCACCATAAATACTGAGCCTGGGGCAGACAGAAGGGTTTTTAACTGGTAATACCTTCAGTGAAAGATAGGTTCATCCCAAA
The DNA here is from genome assembly GCF_020740725.1 of Corvus hawaiiensis. Classification (NCBI taxonomy): domain Eukaryota; kingdom Metazoa; phylum Chordata; class Aves; order Passeriformes; family Corvidae; genus Corvus; species Corvus hawaiiensis. The sequence continues at coordinate 4,062,689 of NC_063217.1, read as the reverse complement.
ATACCTTACCAGACCCTACACCCCCTCCAGAGAGTAAAAACACCCCCAAACCCAGAAGGCCAGACATTAAAAGAAAAAAATTAAACCAATCAAAATAATCAATGGCATCCTGTGAAAGAAAGTCACTCTGGAGAAAGGATTTAATATAGCAAAAAAAATCAGTCATAGTTTTAAACAGGTACTACATAACAGATAAGGAGGTCTGGAGAAACTCTGGAGAGGTTTGCTCAGTGTTAAATGATGATGGGACATCTGTACATTCCATCCCTCACTGATTATGTGAAAGAATACTTGATTCGGCAAATTATAGAGAGGCTTAACTCTTGAGCTTTTACAGAGGGGGAAAAAAAAAAGAACAGCTTATACGGCCTTGAAAATATGCAATTTTTCTTTTGTGTACACAATCAAATTTATGTACAGCTTTTTTTGTGTGTGTACAAGGCTGTTTCATTAAAAATATCAGTTGTTCTCCTACAATGAAGAGCTTTCAAATATGCCAAGGAAATGTGTTTTATTTTTAAAAAATCATTTAATTGAAGATGCAAAGGCAGATTCAGATCCTACATATAAAAGGCTTGAGATTTTACACTGCCAAACTCAAACCTGTTCTTATAGCTGTAGTCCCAACTTCAATTCCAAACCATTTTTCCTTCCTCAGGTTCATGCAGAACAATCTGTAACACTGACCCTCAGTGAGTCTTTTCCAACCTGATCCATTTCATATTGCTCTGTTCATGTTTATTAACCCTTCAAAAAGCACCTTTCTTCACTCTGTTTCTACCAAAGCAATTAGAGGATGACATCTGGCCACAGAAACCCTGCTAGGACAGGCAACCACAAAGTGCCACCTAATTTTGTGAGTTTTCAGTCTCATCCACAAAATAACAATGATTCTGAATTTTAAGCTGTTATAGAATCATGGAATGGTTTGGGTTGGAAAGGATCATAAAGACCAGCTAAATCCAACCCTCTGCCATGGGCAGGGACACCTTCCACTATCCCAGATTGCTCCAACCCCCGTCCAACCTGGCCTTGGACACTGCCAGGGGGGGCAGCCACAGCTTCTCTGGGCACCCTGTGCCAGGGCCACCCTCACAGGGAAGAACTTATTCCCAATATCCCATCTAACCCTCCTCTTTGTCAGTTTAAGTTATCCCACAGCCAAATCTTTAGACATGAGCCAAAAGTCAGTTCTAGCCCAAGAATCACTGATTGTGTCTCTAGAAGCTGCTTCCTTAAATCTCTTCAAGATCCAAAGTCTGATTGGTCTTTGCTCAAGCTGACATTAAATTGTGTTGCTTGAAATTCCCTTTCAATCTGAATAAAGGGGCAAGGGGCAAGGTTGTAGCAAAGGCATTTTGGGGAGCCTCAAAAGAGCATCACCTCAAAGCAATTGCCAGCTGTTTTTTCCACTCTACCATGTTCAAAGTTCAAGACAAAAGTTCCTTTGAGAGCTTTCCAAAATGCACAGCTAAGCAAGAAATGTCATTCACTCAAGCCATCACCAAAATGTTTCTAATTACATCCCTGACTAATTACATTACTGTATCCCTCTTAAATAGTGGTTTTAAAAGTACAACACTTGGCTCAAAATTGATTCATTATTTTTAGGCAATTCTTCCTATCAGCTTGAACCAACAGTGTTTCTTCGAGTGATAAGTTTTCACACAGAAGTGCTGATTATAGTCCCAAACCTGCAAAGTGCTGCAGGATCAGAGGGGGAAGGGATAATAAAAATATTAAAAAAACAGTGGACTGGATCATTTCATAATTCAGCTAGGAATAATTAGTGCAGTTATTTTATATGATATCCTAAGGATATACTGAAACTCTCTGTCCTTTGTGTGATACCAGAAAAGGACACTGCAGATCCCAATCGAAAATAGGCCAGAAATTTGAGATCATTCCTCCCCACCAGCATTTCTGCCACTGTATCGGACATTTCCGTAGAGCTGGAAGTCCCAAGTCTCCAGAAGTTGTCGTACATTTCACTTGAGGAGCATCAGAGACACAGCTAATGTTGTGCCATTATCTTTTGTTTCTTAAATAATTTGGCTCTGATGGTATGAAGAAGCCAACCATCCCTGGAAGGGTTCAAGGCCAGGCTGGATGGGGCTTGGAGCAACCTGGGGTAGTGGAAGGAGTCCCTGCCCATGGCAGGGGTTGGAATGAGATGATTTTTAAGGGCCATTCCAACCCAAACCATTTTTGATTGCACCACAGCTTAAAATTCAGGATCATTGTTATTTTGTGGATAAGACTGCAAACTCACAAAATTAGGTGGCCGTTTGTAGTTGCCTGTTCTGGTGGCACAACTACAACTTGTTCTGTTTGGTTTTCTCTCCCACACTCATCTCCCAACAGCAACCACATGCAGTCAACTCAATATTCCCCAAGTAATTGCACACTGGTGGCCCAGAGGGTTTGGGAGCTGTTTAAAACACACTAAACATACCAAAAAGGTGAATTTTCCTGGCCATACCTTCTCCAACATTTTTCAGACACTTAAACTGACACCTTAACTAAATTTTCTGATGTTTAGTGTCTTGCTAAAGGCCTAAACTAATGGGTGTAGATAAATCCTTGAAGGAATACCTCATCTCTTGCCAACATTCTTGGCAAAATTTATGTTCTTGTTAATAGTTTTGTACTTAGACATTAAACAACCCTTAAGTGCTCCCACTTGGCTGAATAAATAAGGTTTTTATTCATGTGAATATTTCTGTTAAGCATATTTGTTGAGAGATACCTGACCCAAACTGAAATCTGGAAAGGACAGGACAAATAGACAAATTCCATCCTTTCCTGGCATTTGGTTTGCACCATGAATAAAAAATCCACACCAAAAGGCCCAAACATTTATGTGGCAGGTGTTGCACAAGCGCTAAATGGAGGCATCATTGCCCAGCAGACTTTACAGATTAAGACAAAAGCACATGAAACTGGACATGAAATCTGAATTTGCACATAAATGAGCATAGCAAAGTATTAAAAGATTTTGTGGTCCATTTATGTCTCTGAGCATGCAAAATCTTTCCTATCAAATCTTTTTGATGAAAACGAAAAGAAGCTGAATCATATCAAGCAAGATATGTGCATAATATTAAAAAAAAAATGACAAAGCTGTAAAGGATCATTTCAAACTAAAAGGAGTGTTTAAAAAGTCAAATTTCTTTATAATAAAAATAGAGTTTAAGAAACAATTTGAATTACTTTGTTTAAGGTCAAACAAATACCCTTTCAAGTCAAAATAATTTAATCTTTCTTTTCATTTTCTAGGCTGACTAGAAATTAAAGTAAAATGAATTATCAAAAGAAAATATTCCAGTCCACAGACAATAACAAAAATGAAGTGAGGTAATTAGGCATTTCTAGTATTTTTGTTACTGTTAATGCAGGGTAGCAGTTGGAAGTAAGCAAGTAGCAAATGGAAAATGTGAGTAGATTACATGAGAGATATGAGCTGTAAACCAGGATTTAAAGAAAGATAAGGTAACAGCTCTTTGGATTTTAATATGGAACTTCTGTGTTTGAAGAGCAGTCCAAGGCACAGTATGGAGATCCAGGATAAACCGACAGCTGGACAGAAAAGTTTGAGATATTGGGAAAGGTCAGAGTCCCAAGGGGTTAATGGATCAAAAATCTGGAGCTGGGAACTGCTGGGGTCTAGGCACAAGGCTGAGAAGCCACTCTTTGCTGGAGAGGTGCAGTGGAGGCTGCAGCTGAGCCATCCTGATTTGGGAAACTGCCCCAGATTTGTGGGTTGGGCTCTTCTCAAAACCAGTGAGCAACAGGACAAGAGGAAACCGCCTCAGGTTGTACCAGGGTGGTTTTAGATTGGATACTGAAGAAAATTTCTTCATGGAAAGGGCTGTCCAGCCCTGGCACAGCTGCCCAGGGCAGTGGTGGAGTCCCCATCCCTGGAGGGATTTAAAAGCCGTGTGGATGTGGCACTTGGGGACATGGGTCAGTGGTGGCCTGGGCAGTGCTGGGTTAAGGGTTGAACTCAGTGATCTTAGAGGGCTTTTCCTACCTAAATGATTCTATATAAGAAGTACAAATACAAAATGTCATGGATATAAACGTGCTTCATTTGTTTTCCTCATTTTCTCATCCAGTTTTCCTGTCAAAAGCCCCAGTGGCATTAGGCCCCCCCTGGGTGGTACATAAGGCACAAGGTCTCAGCACACTTTTCAAAGTAGTTCTTATTTGCTAGAGGGGAGAAAATTTTTAAAAACCTTATTTCCAGGACTTATTTCTGTGCTACCTGAAATCTACAGTGTAATCTGTTTTTTCCCATTGCCACCAAGGTCACACCTATGTGGAAAAAAGCCTCGATTAAGAGGCTCTTTTACTTCCCATATTTCAGATGTTCAGAGTTAAGCATTGTTTTGCTTTGTGTGGACAAAGATTATAGTGTTCAAAAGCCACGTTCACCCCTAGATAATTTATTTGTCTTTATTGCAGTAAATTTGTATATTGATCTTTATTACAGTATCATCTAACAGGTTGTTTAGCATCCACACTGTCATGCAGGGCTCTGCACAGCTATGAGAGAAGAATGCAGAGTAGGTATTATAGCATTCAGGAAACAATATATTTATATTTTTACACATAGAATTTAGGTTTATATATAATAGAGAATTATATATGTCTGAAAAAGGAATTTTCCTGGTATCCCAGTGACTGTAAGAGTTAGAAAATATATTCCTTGGTTGGTGGGGTGTTTTTTCCTTATTCCCCTTTCACTAAATTTATTTTTTTCTCTCTTACAATAACTTTTTTGACAATTTTCTCAGAATTTTTCTGCCTATTTAACACCTCTAATTTTTTTTTTTTTTTTTTAATAATCTCACATTTCTTAGGATTTGGAAGGATGTCATAATAGCCAAGCAGCCATGCTGTTTTCTTTGGCCATTTCAATGAAGAAAAATACACTGTGACATAATAAATAGACATAGCAGAAAAATTAAGTCCTATTTCTCAGAAGAACATATAAAAGTGAGCCTATACATATAGGCTTAAGTCATATAAATGACTTGATGCATATTTTTATTTTAGTATCTGCAGGAAGATGGATCCCAGCCCATTAAAACTAAAATTTCCAGAAAGACAGGCACTCTGATGTATCATCTGTCAAGGTAAAGGGACTAAGAACCTCTAGCTGACTGATATGATGGATTTTCACTTTCCTACTTGCTTTAAGAAGGAAGAAAGTGTGGAGCTGAACAGCTGGTAACATTTGCTAAAAGATTATGGTGCTGAGATTCTGATTTAAATTTGACTTTTTGGTCGTAAACACATGAACAACACATGAAATGTTCTTATTTCTTAACATATTTTCACTTGAAAAGAGTGATTCAACTGCTTCCTATATAAAACCTATATGGGATTAAAGAGCAAAGAGGTCTCCAACTGAAAAAAAGACATGCATTTCCTGTAAAAGGAAGTCATGCAAGAGGCTCCAAGCTTTCTTTAGGGTAGCTGCTACCACCTTCTGTAAGACTGTTGAAACACATGTAAATGAGAAGAAAGTTTAAAAGTATATATATAGAAATATTTGGCAATATAATGAGATTCTTCCCTACATTGTCCCCTTTAGGCTTAGAGCTACAAGAGCCTTTCCTGGTGTACATGGCAGAAAAACCATGTGAAAATATCTCTGGCTACTCCACCATATGATGTAAATTTGGAAATATTTTAGAAATGATGTGAAACGAGCCCACACACTGTCACAACTACTGTTAGCACCTCTTGTACGTGCAAATAAAGAGAGTAGCCTGGGGTATTTGCAGCCTTTGACCAAGCAGGATGTAAACTCTGCGAGCTATTTTGGCAAATTTTAGACTAAAATATTGGCTCACTAAAGCCAGAGCAAGACCAGCAAACTGGTTCAGTTAAAAGCAAACCAATCAATCAATCAAGCCATAGTGTTTCCCAAACTTTGTCATCAGATGTTGTCTATCAAAAAGCCACCCAGAACTGAAAAGCTGAAGCAGCATGTGAAACTCTGATAAAAATAAATTACAGAATCATTTAGGTGGAAAAGACATCTAAGATCATAGGGGAAGATTGTTTTTGTGGTTTTATGAGAAGAGACTGTAAACAAAATGTGAACATGATCCATCAGAACTCTGTAAAACTCAAATAAAATCTGGATTATAACTGGGGTAAGTGATCAGACAGGACCCCTACACCATTTATCAACAAGAGCTTTCAGTGATAAAAAATAATAGCAACAGAAGACTGATTTCACAGAGTATTCTGAACCACTTGGTGAGGTGGCCTGATTTAAGCTACAGAAACTTGAATAAAACCAGGGAAAATCACACAAATGGGAACAGAAAATATGTCAGATATTTCAGATATGAAACCACGCCTTGAACAGTAGAGAGCCTGAAAGAGTGTTTGGATTTATAGAGGTCTGGAAAGGCTTCTTTACAGCCGAAGACTAAACAATACTGATTTGTTTAGTTTATCTGAGAAAAGATTATGATTAAGTCACCTTCTAATCTATAAGTAGGAACATGGAGAGCAGACTTCTGGTAATGGAAAGCTCTTTAATCTGGCTGATGGAAGGATGGCAAAAGCCAATGGACAAAATCACCTGAATCGTTTTGGAAATGAAACACACCTTGTGAAACCATGGGGGTTCTGTACAACAAATTACTAAAGCAGCTTATTGATTCCCCATCATTTCAAGTCTTCAGGGATGTTTTTCTAAAAGAGTCCTAATGCTGTTAAAAGTTACAGCCTCCATGCGAGAAGTGCTCTGTGAAAGTGCATGAACTGCACCAAGTTCAAATTAAGTGAACATTTTGGTGTCTTCTGAGCTTATAAATCTTCAATATTAGGCCGTGATCATGCACGTCTGTAGCTTCTGAGATGAGTTGTGTTGTCCTTTGGGGAAAATGAAAGTTGATAATTCTATTATTTTCTTTTCCCTTTCATTTCATGGCATCTCCCAGTCTGGCTGGTTGGTTTGTGCCTGCTGGAAGGGAGAGATGGTGTTAATTAATGCTTCCCAAACATATGTTTCTGGGCTTCATTTTGTGTACTCTCAGGCTCAGTTTAAAGGCATAGAAAGGCACAAAATTAATTCCTGGGCATGGGACAGCGATAGGGGATACACGTCACAAAGTCACCCCAAGACAACACTACAGCTCACAGATTCTAAGAATTCATATCTTGTGTCCATCATTCTCCCACACACATCACTTGTTCTTTTTTTTTTTTTTTTGGGTTGTGCCTGATATTTTTAAGAAATCCAGAAAACTTCCTACAGAGTAGCAGCACCTAAATACTCCTATAATCTTAATTTCTGTGATATGTTGGGTTTTCTCTGCTTCTATTGCTGCAGCTGAAGATTTGGATGTGGTTTTAAAAGTTTCAGGTGGGACAAATCTCTGTGGGAATATTACAGGATATTGCTAGGAATATATACTGACAGTCAGATCAGTTTATTGAGCAAGAGGGAAGAATTTAACAGCATTTTCTAATACCTGTAAATTATAGTTGGTTTGTTTAGTAAAAAGAAAATGAAGATAGGCTGATTTCACACAGCAAAGCAAATGCAGAGATCAAGCTATGAAGTGGGTGTGTGGAGGGTGTCTTAAGTTGTGCTCATCAAACACTGGAAGACTTGAGCAGAGGTTTTGTAGCAGAAATGTTCAGTCCTAGTAAATAGAATTGGTGAGAAGTGATTTTTGACAAATAATGCAGGAACTGGCAGTAATTTTAACGAACAGTTCTGCTGGCAAGGAGTGACTCACTCCAGCACAGTAAAGGCTTTGTTGTTAAAAGTACTTACATTAGGAGCCTGAAATCATCCCAGACATAATGGCCCACTTTGAAAGAGCAGGAAACATTAAACAGATTGGCCAATCCAGGGAAAATAATCATAGGAAAATTTATTGAAAGGCAGTTCACCAAATAGCATATCCTGCAGTTAAATCCAGTGGGTTTTGCTCTCCTCATACCAAGACTCCAGCCTGTGATTCCAACTCAACAGCATGACTCTATAAAATAGGTCTTTCCAAGACCGTAAAACTAGGAGAGATTTTGGAGCAAGGACTGCATAAAGATAGAATCAACAATTAAATCCTTGTTCTGCAAAGAGGAGGGAAACCAGTACAGCACCAGCATGATTCATCCTCCTTAACTTCAGCCATCCAAAAGGTAGGTGTTGGATCAAAGTTAGTCATTCCTTTTTTGTCAGTTGTGGAGGAAGATGTACCCTGCCTGCTTCAGATAACTTTGGGAACTGCTATTTAGAAAGACTTCCCTCTCTCCATTGCCATGGAGGATAGCCAGGAGAACAGCCAGCAGAAAGCAACATCTTCCAACCTAAATCTAGACAGGACTGCTCTAAGTTGCTCAGAGAAGCTGTGGCTGCCCTGGATTCCTGGAAGTGTCCAAGGCCAGGTTGGACAGTGTTTGGAGCAACTTGGGACAGTGGAAGGTGTCCCTGCCCATGGCAGGGGGGGTGGCATGAGATGGCCTTTAGGGTCCCTTCCAACTCAAACCATTCTGTGATTCTAAGAAGTCCCTTTGTAAGGCCCACCCTGTGCTGAAACCAAGGCTCTGTAATTCACTCTCTTCAAGGTACATGCACAAAGGTGTGTTGGTTTCAGTGCATACACAAGGTTCAATACAATAAATAGAAGAGGAATCAAGGGATAGCCAGAGGCAAAGCAAAATTAACCCCAAGACCTCAGAAATCACACTTGGCATGTTCAGGCTATAGAAAAAATAAAACCTTCAAACCCCCCACCTTCATAATCACAGTGAATCGAGACAAGGTGAAAAACTGTGTTCAAACGAGGTGATTTAACCAATACACTGTCCCAGTTGCTGAGGGTTCAGGGGAAAAAAAAAAAAAAGTAAAAATCAGCAAAGAAAGTATAAAAAAGGAATGAAAGAGAAATCCAGATTGGCATCAGATTAGACTGTCATGGGAAAGAAACGGGAAAAATATGGCATCACTGAGATATCCCTGGAAGTCTTTAGAAGCCACATACATGGGACTTGGGGATGTGGTTTAGAGGTGGCCTGGGCAGTGCTGGGGAAATTGTTGGACTTGATGATCTTAGAAGGTTTTTCCAACCTAAATGATTCTGGGATTTCCCTTTTTAACATCTCTCTGCTTTAGAATGATTTACTGCAGGGTTTGTATTGATTTACAATTATTAGACAGTTATTGTAATTTATGTTGATAAAGCAATAAGGGAGTACTGAAAATATTTATTAAATATGAGAAACTTTGTAGCACTTGAACATTAATCAAAGTTGATCATCTACAATATATGTGCTAATAATCCATTAGTGAATATTTAACCTGCAAACACGATGAAAAAACTGACAGATTACCTCTTTCAGGAACAGAGAGACTTTGTGGGAATTTTGAATTATTTAAATTGTGACACAGCAGAGGATTTAGGAGTGGGAAGCAATTTTACTGTGTGATTTTCTTTTTTAGTTGCTGAGTTCCTGATAAAAAGAGTGATGGAACTAATTTTGTTTCTTGTTGATTTAAACATTAGCAACCCCGGGGTTTGCAAAAACCTTGAAGATAGTTGTAAGGGTGAGTCAGATACTCTATTGTATAATGGAATCATTGGCCTTCTTTGACTTCAGTGCAGAAAGCATAATAAAAAAAGAAAAGCCCCAAGGAACTCAGGCTTCTCAGCACTTGGTTGCAGATGTCAGAGAAAGAAGTATTAGGGGTCAGTTTAGCATTTGCATAAGTGACCTGATTAATTGGAGATTAAATGATCGTTTGTTCAGCAAGTGGTGCAGAAGGCTGGGCACGCTTCCCTGACCAGCTGAGCCAGGCTTTGCTAGGCACAGCTCCAGGCTAGGGGACACTTCTCATGCCCGCCCTGTCCTTGGAAAGGTGGAGAGGTGCTGGAAGGGACACTGCCTGGAAAAGAGTTAATCCATTAACGCCTCCTGGTTGATTAATTTTCTGCTTCAACTCATTTTAATTCTCATTCTGCTGATTGTTTCCTTTCAGGGAGGCCCTTTATGGAAAGGTTATCAGCTTCTTGGAAGGGCATAGCAAAGCCTCCAAGCACAAACCTAGCCCACTTTTCCAAATAAACAGCTGCAGACAAGTCCTGGCTTCATTGATGGGAATGGAAAATTTCAGAGAAGCGCAGAATGGTTGGGCTTGGAAGGAACCTCTGAAGATCATTTAGTCCAACCACTCCACTCGAGAAGGTTTTGAATATCTCCAAAGAAAGAGCTTCCACAACCTCCCCAGGCAGTCTGTTCCAGTGCTGTCACTCTCACAGGAAAAATGTTTTCCTTCATATTTAGGTGGAACTTCCCATGCGTCGGTGTGTCCCCACTGCCCATTGTCCTGCGGCTGAGCACCACAGAAGAGACTCTGGCCCCTTCCTCTTGACACCTGCCATTGAGATATTTGTGTGCATTGATAAATCCCCTCTCAGTTGTCTCTTCTTGGGGCCCCAGCTCCCTCAGCCTTCCACTGTAAGGGAGATGCTCCCATCCCCTCATCATCATTGCAGTCTCCACTGGACCCTCTCCAGAAGCTCCCTGTCCCTCTTGTCCTGAGGAGCCCAGAACTGCACACAGCCCTCCAGATGTGCCTAACCCGAGGGCTGAGCAGAGGGGCAGGATCACCTCCCTTAACCTGCTGGCAATTCTGTAATAAATCCCAGGATCCTGTTGGCCTTCTTGGCACAAAGACCCACTGCTTGTCATGGACACTTGTTGTCCACCACGACCGCCAGGTCCTTCTCCCCAGAGCTGCTCCATCAGGTCACCCCCAGCTGTGCTGGTGCCTGTGCTGGTTGTTCCCCCCTGGGTGCAGGACACTGCATTTGCCTTTTGAATTTCAGAGCTTTCCTAAAATTCAGGACTTTTTTTTTTTTTTCCCCTGAAAAAGGAATCAAGCACCAATTACTTTTCTGATAACTTTCCACTGGTAAAATAAATAAAAAAGTACCCGATATTTGTAAGGCATTATTTTACTCCTTTAAATATCACAGAATTCTAAAATGGTTTGGCTTGGAAGGGACCTTGAAGATCACCCAGTTCCAACCCCCTTGCCATGGGCAGGGACACCTTCCACTATCCCAAGTTGCTCCAAGCCCTGTCCAACCCAGCTTGGACACTGGCAGGGATCCAGGGGCAGCCACAGCTTCTCTGGACAGCCTGTGCCAGGGCCTCCCTCCCCTCATAGGGAAGGATTTCTGGTGCCCAGGGTTATTCTTCCCCAGGTGCAGGACCCTGCATTTGCCTTTCTTGAGTTTCACTGGGTTTCTCTTCAGCCAACTCTCCAAACTGTTCAGGTCCCACAACCCTCAGGTGGATCAGCCACTCCTCCCAGTTCTGCATCATCAGCAAACGTGCTCAGGGGACACTCTGTCCCTTCATCCAGGTCACTGCTGAACCATATGAACAAGACTGGACCCAGCACTGACCCCTGGGGCACAACACTACCCACAGGCCTCCAGCTGGACTCAGTGGCACTGGTCACAACCCTCTGGGCTCAATGAAGATGGTCAGTGAAGACCAGAAGTTGGCCTCAAGCAAAATGTTTCAGCTCTGAGCAATGTGTGTATTACAAGCGGTAAAAAATGGTTGCTTTTCAGTTAGGACTGGGGAAAGGAGGAAATGGGCCATAACAGACCATATTCAGTGTGGGTGGGATATGTAATGAAAATCCAATGGCAGCAGAAAACTGCTTTTACCAGGAGAGCATAATATGAGGTGTGGAACATTAAGCTTTATAGATAGGGAGTCTCACTACACAGAAGTTAGTTCTAATTACCAGAGGAAATGGTAACATTATGGCAGATAGCAAGGACATGTATGATGCATTATGAGAAAGATTAGTCTGAACTGCAAAGGCTTCCCTTAAACTATCTTAACTGAAGGTCATTCAAAACTTCCCCTAGCACATCATTATTATTATTATTATTATTATTATTATTATTCCTTCTGCAAAGTTTTGATCTGTGAGCCATTAATATGTCCCTTAATTTAGCTTGTGTGCTATTTACAAATCAGAATTGCCTGCCTATGTGAAGGGAGTTGTTGGAGGTAGTTATTCCATCACATGGAATGATTATTTTGTTGTTCCCCACCACTCCACCAGTTAACACTGCCAGACTTTTCTGCTTACTCACAGGAATGATTCCTCACAAGGATTTTTATTTCCCAATCACAATATTGATACAAAATACATTCCATTCTTCCTAGGTATTCATGGCACATGCCGTACCAGTCCATCTGTTACCAACACCCTGCTCTGCAGAATGTTTAAGCTGTGTGAATAAGGGGTAAGAATGGGTAGGATTTTTTCTTTAACTATACCTGTGATTTGCTTAGCACAGTGGGCATGGGAGGACAGAGAAACTAGCTTGGCTGATATGTAGGGTTTTAATTTTTAATATTTTTTAGTATTATTTTTAATATTATCAGCTGTGCTGCCCCAGCAGTATACGTAATAATAATATAGCCAAGCATAGCTGTTAGCAGATATCTGGTTTTAAAATACTTAAAAGAGAGATGTTCTTCTATAGTTTCTCTGAGGACCCCTCTCCTAGGCATAATTCAGGACAAAGGTATCACCTGTCAGCAGCACTGCTGTTTCCCAGGACTTTTCCCCCCCACCATATTTGTATCCATGGCTCATCTCACTGTGTCACTTGGACATTCACAGACTTACTTCTGTTGTTCAATGTAAAGATGATGTCAATACCCAATAAGCGATGAAATCATCTTTTACTTTATACTCTATAAGAAATCAATTTATACACCAGTGCAAAGCTGCAAAAGCTTAGTTTTTCCTATCCACAAGACCCACATATGCAGAGCTTCCATTTGTGTCCTAGATACACTGGAGGGTGGCAGTGAGAAAAAACCGTGTTGGTATATCCAGCAATTTTCTCCTTGGCAGCATTTAAAAAGGGAAAAAACAGAAGTTAATTCAGTACATTCTTCAATGTGGTAAATTTTAGACAGAAATGCTGCTTACCCCCAACATTTTTACGAGTTCCAGGTGGAAGTTCTATGGCCTCAGTGATTCAGCAGTATCTGGAGATAGCGCAACCCATCAAAAGTGCAGGAATTATCTCAATCCTTCCTGTCTGCTGCCAGTAGCATACACAGCTAGCAATTCCCAAAGTCTCCCTCCGGCATTTCTCTGTTGGATTCACGTAACATGTCAAAGAAATGATTTTTCTCTTTGATTACTGCAGTAAAATAAAAAGCACTGAAAAAGCAACATCTCAGAAACTTACCTTGCAGTTACATGAAAAATTCAGCTCCCTGTAAAGAAATGTAATGAGAAGGGAGTCACGGTCGTTACTCCTTGTTACAGTACTTTAGTGTAGCAATGCTATTTGGAGACCCTTGCAGCAGGAAAGCCAGAAAAAGCAAGTCAGCAATCAACTCCACGGGCCAATAGACTAAGATATATCAACTCCAACTTGAGTGCATTTGGACTCTGCGGAAGTTCCCTGTGTTGGCTGAAACGCAAAGGCTGGAGCACAGCAATATTTTCCTGTCCTGTTGGCTTTTTCTGCCTCTTTCCATCTGGCAGTGACACTTAGAACTTAAAGCAGGAAATGGAATTCTGGCTCTAAAGGTCTAAAATGTAGTTATTGTCTTAAGTAATCATAGAGAGAAATATATCTATCTGTCTATATACAGCTTTAAGGTACAGGTGCTTAAGTTTTGCCAAACCAATTTAGAATTAGGTAACTAAGCACCTTTCAAAAGCTTGCAGGTCCCTTTCAAGTTCTGATCCTGCCTTTTTTTCCCCCCTTCTTTTAGATTTCTAAGACAACAAGAAAACATCTGTGGGTTTTTTTAGTGCTTTGCTTTCAGCACGGTCAATTACGTGCTATTCTAATTAGAGTCAATGAGAGGTGTGGGCTTTTGCTTCCCCTGTTAAAACATTATCAAATGAAAGAGAGCGTTTTATTCCAGCCTTCTTACTTGATTCAGCACATCACAGGTGAGGGGTAGTGAAGTTGTGAACATATTTTTTGAAGCCTTGAGAAGGAGAGAAAGATGGGGCAGTTGATTTTGTGCACTGAGAGCTACAGCTATTTGATTACTCTGGTTTTACAACAGGTCTAGGTGGAACAAGCACAAGCTGACCCAGAGAGCACAGTGACCACCCAAACAGTGCAGGCTTGGCTATGCAAGGCTGCAACCACAAAAAAAAAATTGTTTTTTGAGAACTCAAGATAACCTCAGCTCAAGAACTTTGTATTTAGCATATTTTCAATACAGCTGGAGGATATTTGAGGTCAAGATCTCAGGATCCCCTGTTCAACACTTACTATTTCCCTTTCCACCCCCTCTACTGTTCCTGCTACTAGACTTGGCTGGCTTCACACCACACTGAATTGGCAATTTTTTCTCTTTGCATTAGAGAACAAATTCAAAAAACAGCCATGTGTATCATGGATAAAAAGGCAGGGAGGGGATTTAAATCAGCTGGGAAATTCTGAGGTTGGAAATGCTTGTTTGTAGCAAAGGGAAACTAATGGGTCTTACTGAGTAGCACAGTGTTCAGCTCTGATTTCTCACCACTATTCCCCATCAAACAGGGCTGCAGTTACATATTTGTCTGGGGAAGGATAATGAAGAAACTGTGAGTAGAAAACAAAGAGCTTGTTACCAGTCAAAGATTAGCCCATGTTGTAGCCCAGACATTTCCCTGCAAGCAGTATAGTCAGCAGAGCATAAAACTACGTTTTACTGTTCGAGGTGCATTCAAATACTGTGGGGATAGCAGAAAAATACACAACTTTTAACAAGACAGCAAAACAACTCGGATTTCTTATTTGGCTGGGAAATTAATTTACTCACAACTTTCCAGATGTTCAGGAGGAAAGGAGATTTCTGCATAGAGCTGCTTGTCCCATCAAAGCCCAATGGGTTGACTTGTGTCAAAAGATTGGGAAGGCAATCCCGAATTAGATACCAGGAGCCTGCTTTGGAGATCAATGATTAACTTGAGCAAATGCAGCATTCTGGTTTCAAAGAGTAGTGAAATTACATATGGAGAGAGATCAGACTGGTGTTTTACCTTGCAAAGGGCCATAAGTGTCAGTCACCTGTCACACATGATGTTGGCATTTATCATAGTGTACCAGTGGAAAAGAGCAAGTGATAAAATGTCATTCAGCATACAAGAGAATTGATTCTCTATGGCTTTGGGATGGTTTCTAATTAATTATTCAGAGGAAAAAACCCCAGAAAACAACTGCCGGTTCCCACTGGAAATAGAGAACAAAGTTATTTAATGAGCTGCCATAAAACACAAACAAGTTCAGTTGGCATTATGCAGATAAACTCAAAGAACTTTTTCAAGTTTATAGTTTAAAAAGGGGACATACTTCAGAAGTTCTAATAACATTACCTCACCATCCAGCTGTTTACATTGTACTTGCAGCTTCTTTGAAAAGATGCCAAAATAAAGTAAATTTGAATATTATCTGCAGAGAACTTCTCTATGGAATAATCACCAGACTGCTTTTCATTATACCACAATTATATCATCAGCGTCTAATGATCAGAATGCAGAGCAACTGATTATTTTCATAATGCAATTACTTCATTACATCTTAGAAAACTCAGCTGCATGCAAACAGTGCTCTCTAAATAACTCATTTGTCTGATTAATCATCTGACGGGAACTCCTCTCTCTCTTGCCCCCTTTTAAACGTTCACCTGTTTTCCCTGTGCTTCCTGTCTAACTTGGTCATTACAGCATTAATCACTCAGGAGGAAAGAAGAAGATGGGCTCTTCCTCAAAATATACAGAGAGATCCAGATTTTCCAAGTGAGGCAAATGCAATTGTTCACAGGGATTTGCCCTTGACACTTTTTATTGTGTCCAAACCTCAAGGTATGCATATAAATCAGGTATCTGTGCAGGGGTTTATTAGCTGACAAATGCAGATGGCTGACACGATGCTCCCTTGTACACACACCCAAGCACTTGATGTGTCTGGTGGGTGTTTCTCAGACAGACATTTCCAAATAGCTGACTTTAACCCTCTGCTCCTCATTGTCAAGAGGAATCTCTAAGGCTTTTCTAATAACTGCTGTCTTTCATGTGTATTTGAAAATAAATGTAATCCTAGTGGAGCAAACCAGATAAAAAATATAAAAGGCTGCAATGTTTGATTGTTCAGCAGGATCGTTTATACAGAGATGCTGGAATAGAAAATAATTAGCACTTCTAGGGACTTTCAGCTGAAGATCTGAAACTTTGTTTGTGAAAAAAAAAAAAGGCTTACATTTAGTCCATTCCTTTTGCAAAACTCAGTGACTCAAAGACACGTGAGGGCCAATGTCCTGTTGCTTCTTCTTTTTTTTTTTTTTATTTTTGGGGGGTGCTGTGCTCAAGTTCACAAATCTCAAACAAAAAGGCCAAGGAGAATCACACCTCCAGACTCCTAATCCCTCTCCCAGACAGATAACCAAGGTACCTTAAAGGATCAATCACATGCTCAGAAAGTGAGAACTTGTAAAAGAAAATATTTTAGGCAAATCTACTGAGGCCTAGACATAAGAAGAATGATATTTAATTGAAAGAGAATCTGAATTAAATGCTCATATGAGAAACAGACTTATGAGATTGTAAAAGAAAAATTATTGTAACAATTATAATGGTAATAACAATGCTATTAGAGATAAGATTCTTATTGTAAAGGCTTGTGTCATTTTGGGCAAGTAATTTATCCATTTTCATTTCCTTAGACTAAAAGTATGCAGATGATCAGCTTTACTCAAAAGGGTTTTTCTACAATTTGGAAGGGGAAGAAATTTGTAAAATTGCAGCTCCTTATGCTTAAAATCTAATTACAGCTGTAGAATTCCCTCTGTCTAACATTTTACTTCATAGTGGTCCAAGTCACATATTTCACAGCTGGGTTTCTCTACAACTGTTACACCTCTGCAATTTAATTTTGTTAGGTAGTTGATGAACAGCAAGTTTAGGCTTGATTTTTAAACAGAACTTTCCACTGACTGCATTTTACAGCTCCTATTTAAGACAGTTAAAAAACCTTCCCAGTGAAAAATACAGAACCATAGAATTCCAGAATGGTTTGGGTGGAAAGAGACCTCAAAGCCCATCTCGTTCCACCACCTGCCATGGGCAGGGACACCTTCCACAGACCAGCCCACCTTCCAAGCCCTGTCCAACCTGGCCTTGGACTCTTCCAGGGATGGGGCAGCCACAGCTTCTGTGCCAGGGCCTCACCACCCTCACAGGGAAGAATTCCTTCCCAAGATCCTGTCTAACCCTGCCCTCTGGCAGTTTGAAGCCATTCCCTGTGTCCTGTCCCTCCATCCCTTGTCCCCAGTCCCTCTCCAGCTCTCCTGGAGCCCCTTTAGGCCCTGGAAGGAGCTCTGAGGTTCCCCCAGAGCCTTCTCCCCTTGAGGCTGACCACCCCCAGCTCTCCCAGCCTGGCTCCAGAGCAGAGGGGCTCCAGCCCTTGGAGCAGCTCCTCTGGACTCTCTCTAGCAGGTCCAGGACTTTCTTGTCCTGAAGAACCCAGAACTGGGATTGCCCTGACCAAGGTGCAGCCCCTTGCTCTTGGATATGAGGTTCTCCTGGGCCCACTTCTCAAGCTTGTCCAAGTCCCCCTGGATGTCCCTGTTCTTTTCTCGTGCCAACTGCACCCCTCAGCCACGTGTCACCTGTGAACTCACCAAGGGTGCCCTCGATCCCACTCTGTGTCACTGATAAAGAGCCCTGGTGCCAAGGCAGAGTCCTGAGGGGCACCCCTCGTTGCCAGCCTCAACCTGGGCGCGGAACCACTGACCACAACTCTCTAGATGAGTCCATCCAGCCAATTCCTGATCCACTGAGTACTCCCTACATCAAATTTAGGTTTTCTCCAATTGGACAGAAGGATGTCATGTGGGACCATCTCAAAGGCCTTACAGAAGTCTGGGTAGATGAGGCTCTTTCCGTCTTCCCTGGGTATATGCCTATGCTTTATTCTGAGACGCACCCCCCTTAAAAAAGATTAGTTTTAAACCAGTTTCCACCTCCTCCCTGAATACTTCTGAACAAAAGACTTGTCAATATCTAGTACAGATTTTCCCTGAAACCCCCCAAATCCCCTTCAAGATGTCAGATGTAGTTCTGCCTGTGGGGGGACATCACATCAGGAGCATAAAACCAAATAAACAGCACGTCTTATCTGCAGTGGGGATTCCAATCCAATGCATTAAACTGCTTGAACTGGCTCTTTATGCAGTGCACTTTTAGGTTGGAAGAACTTCTGTAAAAGGCTTTACCTAAAGCCAATATAATTGAGGAAAAGGGCAAAAGAGAAGAAAAAAGCTGAAAGTCAAATAGAATTCGGCTGGAGCTTCTACCTGAGCTGTAGGAGGGTCTGCACATCCTTGCTGGGTGGCTTTTACTGGGGTTTTAGGGTGCAGGAAAGCATTTGGAGGCACTTAAGCGAAAGCTGGGGATGCTCATGGCTTGAGCCGTGGAAGCTACGATCCTTCTGTCCTCAGGGCTGGGGTTCAGGGACATCTCAGGAGCCTCATGTGTGGAAAACACATCCTGCTGAATCAGTAGGACACGAGCAACTCCCTAAACTTGGAGCCAGGCTGCCTCTGAGAAAGCAGCAGGCAAGATTCTGGCTTCTCCCTCCATGTACCAGCAAGCAGATTTGGTAAATACAGAAATAAATTCTTCAGGATTCTCCTTCTTGGGATTCTCCCTCTCAACTGCTCTTATTCCTAGCAGCTCTGGGAGGCTGTTAGTTGAACGCCTTCCCAATTTCTTCAGCACTTTAAGCCAAGCCATTTTCAGTTAGTCATTTTTACACTCTTTTTCAAGCACATTGTCATCAAAAGATCAGCTGAATTTGTAACGAATCCCCTAAATTTGTGGCAAATAAAGCCTTTAGACAGCCACCTTGGAAACATGTAAGTAAAAAATACCTAGTTATGAACCTTTTGAAGGACACAAACCTTAAGGGAATGAAAAAGTCCTCTAGATCTTTCCAAAATAGCGTGGGAAACAATTTGCTGTAATTGCGCTTCACGTCCTGCATGGCATCAAAACAGAGTAATAAAAAACCCCATCTGTGCCCCTCGTTAGGTGCATGTTGTTTTTTGTGCATGTCCCACTGGTAGTGTACAAGGGAGATATTACCCTGTGCACATCTTTCTTTTCACTCAACTGGACTTTTGCCACTGGTTTCAAAGAGAACATGTTATCTCATAATTAGAGAAAGGCCAGGAGAAACAGGAAAATAGGTCATCATGTTCAAAACAACTGTGATTCAATGCTTCTGGCCAGTTATTTTCATACACTGTGATTAATTTAAGTTAATTTAATTTAGCTTGTTTTAATAATTGCATAACTTTTATCTGGATGCCCATGCCAGATGGCTCAACCAGTCTGAAAACAGGAAGATGCTGTAATTGTGGCAGCCTAATAACATTTATTTACTACAAGCCTGACTGTCTGTGACACTCATCAGAGCTCTGCAATATTGTGCTTTGCATTATATTGCTTCAGTGCACTTCACTTTTAGCCACACCATCTTTTTCCTCTTCAAAATTATCTGAGAAAATTTGGTTTTTTTAATGCACTTTTCCCCTTTGGTGCTTCTTGTGAGAACTCCAAGTGTCCCGGTTCTGGGTTCTACCTCTTTGCTTCTGCAAATGGTCAGGTTAAACTGTGTCAGGCTGATCATGGCCTGGATGACTTCTGTGCTTCAGTAATTACCTCATAACATTTGGACAATTAATACATCTTCAGGTTGTTAATTCCTTGATCCAAAATTGTGGAAATATGCTACCTCTGATTTGTAGATTCTCCACTCTCCATTGTGGAAATATTCTACTTCCAACAAAAACATCTTTCATTTTTAGAACGAGAAAATGAGTAACTTTCTGCTTTGAAACAAGCAGCATCTCCTTTGGTCTGTTCCTGCTTATTTAATTTCCATTTGCTCACAGCTGGGAAGTCAGACTAATTTTTAATCTCAGATTTAACATCAGCAATTTCCAATACTCCTCTTCTCAGACCTGTGTGTGTGAGTCTCATTTGCCCACGTGCACCCCAAAATTCCTGCCAAAACTCTTGTATGACTTTCTAAAAGACTGAGCAGTGAGGCAAATAAGGTGGAAAGACCACTGAATTACATAGTTTGAAGGGAAACATCTGAATTTTGGAGCAATTTTGGTACATTCAGGCTAGTTTCTTTTCTTTACTACTTCTTTACAATTGCCACACTTGAAGATCACCTGCCCTGGTAGTTTGCTGATCGATCTATCAAGCCATGTACAAAAAATATGGATTTTCTTGAAAAATCCACTTCTGCTGCTGGTTTGCTGCACTGATGGAGAAAGAGATTGTCATAAATACACACCTTTGAGTATGTTGATGCAAAACTTCTATTTAAACGAAATAAACCCATCAATGTGCATTTATTTGGGGCATTTGCTGCTGTCATGCCCATCTGTGTTGTGCTGCCAGAAATCCAAATACTTTTGTCAAACAGCAACAAGTCCTGTAGAAGCATCTTTTTTTCTCACTTCTGTATGTGGCAAGTTTTACAGAAATAATGTGTCATTTTCATGAAGCTTTTTAGGTAATAAGGACAGTTTTTATTGCTGAAGTGAACCAAATATTTTCCTTAGGGGAACTAAAAATCAATTGACTCGGGGAGAGATTTCATTAATATGGACCAGACCCTATTTTCAGTGAAATCAGATCAGTGGGAAATTTGCTATGCATGACCAGGGGCCCACATTCTAATTACAATTAATCAGTTATCCTGTGTATTTGGCTGCTCTTTTCCTGTTCTCAAATAATTTGCAAATCACACTGAATTTCTTGCATGCTTATTTCTTGTCTGGAATTGTTCAATACTAATTTAAGCAAACACTTGTCAGATCATGACGTTCATGCACTATTTATTTAGATTTCAGGGGGTTTTTTTTCTTTTTCTGAATGAGACATGCTACTCTTCTTCCTTTGAATAGATGTCTGAAATATCAAAGTGGGGATGACTCAAAAAGAAATCATAATTTAACTGGAACTCCTGTTTCTTTTGTTGACCAAATAAAATGTGTTCAGGTTTTCATTTTCCTTCCCCATTATCTATTAAAAGCCACAGGGAAAAGAAAGATGGGGAAAAATAAAGAAGACAGTAGCCAAAAATACTGGTGTGCTTTTTTTTTCTTCTTGAAAAACCAGTGACTGCAAAATGCTGGGCAAAGTGAAAAATAAGATTTCTTGAGAAATGGTGGTTTTCTTAAAAAAAAGAAATTAAAAATCAGTGTCAAAGGGGGATGATGAATGAGAGATGAAAAGTAACAATAGTATAAAACTGTGCACGTAAGAATATAGGTGCAGAACAGCTGCTCATTGGGCATGTACCTGATTCTACAGAGTTTAGTAAAAAACAAGAACTGAACAACCATTCTGAGTCAAAATGAATGTTCCTGAATGCTGATTTTACAGCAGTTAGGTAGGTCTAGACTCACTTTCTTGGGAATGGACAAATCAGGACATAATCCAATGCCCTTTGATGGAAAAATTCTCTTTGATATGGATGGATTTTGGGTCAAGAAAGGAAATAATGAGTTGGAAAATGAAAGAAAGCAACAGAAGTGTGGAAAGGAACTGTCAGGGCAAATGTGATGGTAAGGGTTGGACTCCTCTCTCTTTAGGCATAAATCCCAAATTTCTCCCCCCAGCCAGAGCAGGTGCCAGTGCCAGGGACTGGCATCCTGTGGGCACTTCCCAGGGTATGAAGCACAGACCTTTGGGTTTTACATTTTAAAAGGGAAAAAATTCTCTCCCCACCTCCAGTTTCCTGTGTGCAGCATCTCATTTGATCCTCTGTTCTTGGCAGTTGGCAGTTTTTAAGTCATTCAGGAAAATTTACCAATGAACTTTCCCAACATGCTATATCAGATACTCCATTTAAGTTGTCTTTATGGTGTCCCAGGATGATTAATTATCTTCTGGAAGCGCTCTGTGTATCTCAGACTTCTGTTTTACTGAATTTTTTAGTGTTACCTCTTTGTTGCCTGAGAGTGCACCTGCTTCTAATTATATGCAGATGATATGCAATTATATCTTTAGAGGGATTCAAATGACAATGTTTTCCTGACTTTTAGTGCTGCCTTTTTGATGTAAAGCTGTGGTTTAGTACAGGTTTTAACAAAGCTAAAATCAATTAATCTTATACCTTGAATTACATTGGCTTAGGCATTGTAAAAGAAAAAAAATTGAGAGCAAGGGCCTCTTCATTCTAAATTGGGCCAGTACCAGGCAATATTTTATGCATGAATATTTTAATTTTAAGCACTTTTAAATCACTATGGTATTTTCTTTTCAATAATTTCCATTCTCACCAACACCTGTAACAGCAGAATTTCGTAAATCAACTTAGAAATTGATAACAACCTCATTAGAAGCCTAATTTTACTGTTCAAAGCCATCTAAAAAGTGATTTTAGGCATATAACATGATGTCTTTGAGCACCACCAGCTCTCTGAATACAGAATCATTACAATCAAATGCTGGCTAATGATCCATGGAAAATATTAATTTATGGATAAAAATAGTGTTTTCTGAAGAGGTCGTAACATGGATAATTCACGAAACAGGAACAGGTAGAATTCAGAAAATACAAATATTTTTATATTTTTAAAAACTTATTTATTTTTCATTATCATTTTAGAACATACCTAAGTATTTTCTGCATGTTGGTGGCACAGGACAATCCTTGTGAGGTATGTTTAGAACTACGTCCAAATGCCTGTGCATGGAGAAGCATTTACTCACTGAGTACAATATCACCTCTGCTTCTTCCAGAGCAGAAATGCACCAATCCTCAAAATACTCCCAAATTCTCCCCTCCTGCCAGGTGTGTCCATGCACACACTTCCAGATCCACAGTCAGGTTGCCAGAGCACTCTGCCATGGCAGGAAATGCTGCATTTCCACTGCCCATCACTGCCTTGGGAAGGAGAGATTAATGGATACTCCAAGCCAATCTTTGACTTACATAAATCATTTTGGAGAGACGTGATTAAGGATGGCAGTCCAGGCAAAACTGCAGCAAAGTTTTTGTTATTTAATATCTGAAGAGTCCTTAGTAATAATTAAAGAAGTTGTGCTGTTAAGAGCATGTGTAGGTTGGTAAAAGGCATCCATTCCTGGTACAGAACAGCCAATTTACTGACAAACCCACTGAACTGTTTTTTGCATCCTTTATTTATTCTTTTCCTATTAGATAACATAGAAAGATAATTGTCTTTCCTGGCTACCCTGGACATGAGACAGGGATTCCTCTACTATATTAAAATCAAAACCAAATATTCATAGAATATTCATAGAATATTTGGTTTAGGTTAGAAGTTCCACCCAGTTTCACCCTCTGCCATGTGCAGGGACACCTTCCACTAGCCCAGGTTGCTTCAAGCCCTGTCCAGCCTGGCCTTGGACACTTGCAGGGATCCAGGGGCAGCCACAGCTTCTCTGGGCACCCTGTGCCAGGGCCTCACCACCCTCACAGGGAACAATTTCTTCCTCAACAAGGTCTCAGAGCTTACAAAGGCTCCACAGGATTGATCCAAGGGTTCCAGTTCAGGGTCTTGTCCTCAAGCAGAAGGTGGTTGATGAAATCAGGTACCAGTGGAGCACTGAACACTAATTCTGTACTGTGTGTTACATCAATACTTATGATTTATTCTAGTTAGCCAGGAAGGACAAGCACAGACCCAGGCTTTAGGAATATCTGGCTGAGATGAAGAGGGAAATGGTTATTTCATTATCTGGCGGCCTCATCATTTCATGCCCGTTGGTAAAAATGCAGCAAACCTCTGGGCTGAGTGATTACTAAATGGTACTTTCCACTTCTGCCCTTCCATTACACCCTCTATCCATCTTGTCCACTTAGCACACAGTGTAATTGAGGCTTTGCAGCTATTTGTTATAATTTTCAGTGGAGCACAGTTGACCTTGTGTTTGTAGACAACTTCTTTTGACCCATCCACTTTAAAGCCAAAAACACCTCCAATCAGTTTGTAATGGTGGAACAGAGGGAGGAATATAATGATATTGATGAAATGGATATAAGACTACTGAGACTGCATTTTAATTCAGTCCTGGTGCTGTTTGCATCTAATAAAATTCCTCTCAGGGAGTTTTTTTAAGCTGACCTCTTCAAAGTAAATCACAGCACGATTCACTGTACAGCCAGTTTTCATAATCACGGTGTGTGAGATAAAGCAGAGCTGCAGTCAGGCATGCAGCTACAGGACAATTGCAGACCATCATTCCGCTAGGAACAAGCAGAGAAATTCAATTAATGCTCCACTTTTGATGAAGAATCAGTGAGGATGCATTGTATTTGCTCAGAATAGGAAATGGCGTTCAGGAGTTCAGCACTCAGGTCCTGGCACTGCCACCAGCCCTCTGAAGGTGGCCTTGCTGAAGGAAAGACCATTTTTCCATGCTTCCTCTCCAGCTGGGGCTTTCTGGGATGCTCTGTGGCCATTGCTTCTTTGCTAAGTAATGTAAGAGCAGATCTCTGGGGTGAAATATTTGGCCCACAGTGTTTTAAGTATTTTCATGGTGGAGTAACACCAGTCCTTCAAAAATACAGGGCAGCAGCTTCTCCAAAGCCAGTCCATGATGGGAACCAACATGTGCTAAGTGGACACAGCTCACTCCAAATTTAGTGATTTTCCAAACCATTCATGCAGCCTGACCTGAGAAGATAAGCTGATACCACCCATGGATTATGAGGCTTCCCGTCACGTGGCAGTACTTCAGTGATGTACAAAGTCTGCTTTTTGATTCCATAGAGTGTGGGTGAATTCCACACTGGTGATCTGAGAAGAAGACATGAGTTTTAATGATGACTTTTACACTGAGATGATTTGCAATAAAACTACTTCAAAGAAGAAACTGCTTTAAAATCCTTCTTAACTTAAGCTCTTCTTCCTTCTCCACAGACTTAGGCAGTTTTATTTACCTTTTAGATAGGGATTCACTTATAGGACAGTACTGGATGGTTGTCTCAGCCAGGCTCTGTTAAAAATGTATCTGCTTGCTGCATATGGCCTGTTATGAGGCTTAAGACATCTTTTGAAGGGAGAAAAATCAACAGCAGTTGCTGATATTTTCAGCCGTATGGTCCTAATTTCCTCAGATTCAGGGATCAAAATGCAGAGGGAGAAAATGCTGAAATAGCAGAGTCACTTATAAATTTTATAACAGCAGATATGAGACAGAAAACAGACCCTTCCCCACGTGTTCTTTGGGTGCAGGCAAGGCATATTGACAGAATTTGAATACAATTTCTTTCTAGTGAAAATAAATAGACAAAAAGAAAGAAGAAGACACAGATCCTCCTCTTCCTCATCCTATTCAGACCCCACTGAGATATCACTGCTTTCCTGGATGGGAGGGCTGAATTCTGCTCCTTGCATCACTGTCTCCTCACTGAGTAGCTTGAATTGATTGCAGCTGGGGTTGTTGGCATGTACGAGTTCGTTCTCCATTAAAAGCAGATTTTTTTCCACTGAGACACTGTGGGAAATGTACATACAGGCTTGTGGAAGTGGAGTCAAACTCCGGCAAAACAAATGAAAACAACCTCGTAGTTATTTATGGGGAAGATCCCAGTGAGTCTGGAGATGCAAATTGGACTGAATCACTTTTTGTGTATTTTTTAAATTGTTTTTTCACATCTTCGCTTAAGTTCCTGCTGCCTCATGTCCAGTTATCTACATCTGTAACAGGTGGTAAAGATGTCTGATTTGTCCTTTTTGCTGTTCAATATGTGGAGAAAATGTTGGCAAACCAGGATGTCTCCCTGACACGCTCCTGCAGAGCCCAATTTAACCATCCTCACATTCTATCAATTTCCCTCTCATGCTGATCCCCTCTTACCATGGAAGGCACTCACAGCACTGTAAAATTATAACAGTGCCCAGACTGCCCCAGAACCAACGGGTGGAAAAAATAAGTTTATTCCTCTAAGGTGAGGTTTTATCTTAAAATAATTCATGTGGAAAAGAAAAATCACAAGGAATATCAGGAGTCAGTGTAACTTCCAAAACTCTGATACCACAATCTGTAGTACTACGTGCTCATGGGGATCTTTAAATACTTCAGGTTATCTGCCATATGCTGCTTCTTGTCCAAGTGGTTGTGCACCACTAAGCTTTCACTAGAAGCAGAATTTCTTTTGTGGTGAGTTTTTAACAGCTTCGCTTTGAATTTAGAAATCTTTAAATGCAATCAGCACAGAAGCCTTTTTTTTTACCGGGGTTTTCTTATCACCAATCCTTCTTTGTATTCCTCTTTATTGCAGTGGTTATGTATCTCAAAAGAACAGCGTGGTTGGCTGCCACTGGCTGTGATTGTGTTCAGGGCAGGAATGGTTAGCAGGAAGAACTTCATTCAGGGTGGAAAATAAATAAATTCCCACATGCATTTCAGTGCCTGCCAGAAATCATCTTTCTATTTATGACTGAAAGACCTGAATTACCTCTTTACATACACAGATGAACCAGGACACTGCAGGTAACCAAAAGACCATTGCACCGTTTTAGATGCTGATCTCTGAAGCAGAATAACAAGAATTGTTATAAATCCAGAATTGTGTTTAGTGGAAAATTCAGGTTTCAAAATACATTTTCCAGGCCGATGTAGAACAGAACTGAACTTTTGTAAATGCATTTTTGGTGACAAATACAAAACAACCCCTTCCCTTCCTTAGAACACGCAGAGTCTGGTGTCTGGAGCTCTACTGTGAGTTGTGGGGAGGCTGGATTCAAATTCCTCCTCCTCATCTGTTGAAATGACACAGAAAGAAGTAATCCTGGGCACTCACTTTCTCAGAATCTCCTGGATTTTTCTGTCATTATTCTATATTGTGCATTTTCTTGGGGAAAACTAAGAAAAATTGCATTTGGTGGGAGTATTTTTTTCGCTAAATAAATGCACTCCTTGAGTAAAGTTTTAATTTAGACAAATGATTTCAGATCTTGTGCACATCTGTGAGTGAAGGTGCCCCTTTACCCAACCACACTGTGCCCACACTCTGCTCCCTGCTAACCCAGGGTGTCCCTTTGGGCTGGTGCTGGCACAGTGGCACCTTCCACTTCAGCCTGAGGCAGCAGCAGGGCAGACCCCTCTCACACTCCCCAGCCAGGCTCCCAAACACCCACCCTCCTGTGCTTCCAGGAGGTGCATCCCTGAACCTGAGAAAGCCTCATTAAAATTTCAGATACCCACCACATAACTGCTATCATCTGCAAATTCCCCAGCCAGCTCCATTCTGATGGAGGTCTGATATGGTATAATGCAAAATGCATATTTATCCTTGTTTTTATAGCATTTTGTTATGGCATTTTGCCTCCCATCATCAGGCCATACCCTGGAACTGATGAGATTTTAGCTGTTTGGGGCATGCATCACCTAAATTTTATAGAGTGCCTTCTACTCTTGATTTTCAATTGTCACAACCCACCAAAGATATGCTGTTTCACAGCTTGGGGCTCTAAGTCACAGGAGATAAAATGCATATTGGAAGAGTAAATTGAGTTTTTTACTTTAAATGGAAGGAAAGTCATAGTTGGGGTAGAGAAGAAATAATAAATCTACTTTCTGGAACAAATAGCAGCTCTCATGGTTTCCAGCAATAAAAGCAGGAAGAAAGGCCTAAAGACATGAACATTTAAACAAACAAGTTGAAGATCTTAAAGAAATGACAGTGGGAGCTCTGAGAGCTGCTGCCAACTTTCCAAAAAAAAAAAAATCCCTCTTTTGTTTGTTTGGGTTGTTTTTGTACAGGAAGGAGGTAGGGAAAGAGAAAGCATTTTAAATAAGGGCTTCCTAACCACATGGGTTGAGGTAGGAAACTATATTTTTGTACTGGTTGCATGCAGAGAAATTGTTATTTTAAAAAAATTTTAAAGGGGAAGATGTTAAAGGGGTGAAGAGGAATAACAAAATAACAGCAGATCCTCTGAGGCTTTGGGGAAGAGTAAATGACCCAAACCCTGTCACTGGTAGATGTTTCCCTACTGGACTGGCTTTGCATGGCCAGGTTTTGGCACTGGGTGGGGTACAGGGGTGGCTTCTGTGAGAATCTGCTGGAAGCTTCTCCCATTTCCATGGGGCCAATTCCAGGAGGAGCAGCCCTGCAGCCCCCAGGTCAGTGCAGAAGTTGAGTTTTCTTTCCTCATGATGGCATTTGGTGGGGGATCTCCCTCTGTCCCATATCTCAACCCATGAACCCTTTGTTAGATTTGCTCTCCCCTGTCCACTTTTGGAGGGCAGTGACAGAGTGGCTTTGGTGGGTGCCTGGTGTCCAGCCAGGATCAACCACTGCACCTGCCATGAGAAAAGTTCAGGCAGAGGATGTTGCCCAGATCTCCTGGTCATGCCTTCTGTACTCATTGGCGTCCAGGGACTCAGCTACAGCAACAGCAATGTTTTTATTTCCCTTCCAGGCTGCAGGAGCTTTGCTCCCTGAGTCTGTGCTTTATAACCCAGCTCATCTCCTTCCTCTCTGCTCCTGTGAGAGACAAAAACCCAACTGCAACTTCTGCTTGGCTGTATCATAGAATAATTTGGGCAGGAAGGGACCCTAAACACCATCCAGTTCCAGCCCCTGCCATGGGCAGGGACACCTTCCACTCTCCCAGGTTGCTCCAAGCCCCATCCAACCTGGCCTTGGACGCTTCCAGGGATGGGGCAGATCTGCCGTCCTCACTTAAAAGCTTGAGGAAGGGAAGTCTAACCATATTGCAGCTTCTTATTTTCCTCTTTTTTCCTTTCTTTGTTTAATTTAGGACCCTTTGGCAAATTTATGACAAACCTTCATCCAGCAGAGGTTGAGCAGAGATCTCTGCAGAGACAGGGCCTGCAGCAAAGCTGAAAGCACGGCATAAATATGTTGCTTATTTTTCACATCTAATTTATTCCCTTAAAATCTCTGCACTTTATGTGGAGGCTGAGCAAAATGGACCAGATTCCGGTGTAATATTTCATTAACTCTGTTGGAGTGGCACCACTCTGTTGGTGTGCTGTGTATTTAATACTTAGCCACAGACTCCACTGAGATGTGGAATTAGATGCCAGCATTCTTGCTAGAAAAAACTCTGTTCACGTTAAGAATTCACATCACCGTTTAATTATTAATTGTGCCTTAATTGGCTATCATAAATTCATTTGCCCTTTGATCTACAACAATGATTCTTTGGGGTTGTTATGACTGCCTGCCAGTAGATGCCTGCAAGTGTGAGTAATGCCTTTGACTTCAATGCAAAGATGTCAGAATAGTGGTGCTGCTACAGCTGAGGTGACTGAAAGAAATTCAGTTGTGGAGGTAGTGGGAAGGTGGAGAAGTCACAGATTTCCAGCATTTCAAAGCATGATTATTTCTCACCAGAGCAGAATTAGCCCAGCCTGCCAGAATAGTGACTACACAAACATCTATTCCTGTGAATGAAAATTAACAAAAATAATTAATTTGGCCTTCCAGTACCTAAACAGAGTACTAGAGAGTTGTAGAGGGACTTGGGACAAGGGCATGGAGTGACAGGACAAGAGGGAATGGCTTCAAACTAACAGAGGGCAGGGATAGATGGGATATTGGGAAGGAATCCTTCCCTGTGAGGGTGGGCAGGCCCTGGCACAGGGTGCCCAGAGAAGCTGTGGCTGCCCCTGGATCCCTGGAAGTGTCCAAGGCCAGGTTGGACAGGGCTTGGAGCAACCTGAGATAGTGGAAGGTGTCCCTGCCCATGGCAGGGAGTTGGAATGAGATGAGCTTTGTGGCCCCTTCCAACTCAAGCCATTTTATCAGTCCGTAAAATGATATGATTCTATGATAAAGGAAGTAAAAAAAAACCGAAACCAGAACTAAGGAGCTAAAAGGTGTTGCCTGTAAAACAGATGGGTCCCGTTGCCTGACAGCTCAGATAAACTGGGAGGTTGCTCTCGGGCTGAGCCATAAATCTGAGCTGGCTTAGTGCGAAGTGATACCAACGTGCAACACAAATCTGTCAGGTAAAGCTTTATAAAAGCTGCCTGCTTTCTGTTTTCTGAGTGTATGGCCACAGCACCTTGGAGTTGGGGAAAGAACTCCTCAGAGGGGAGTCCTGGCAGAGGTGTCTGTGCTCAGAGCCCAGGCCCCCAGCGCGGGCGTCTGGCAACACATTCACCCGCCCAGCAAAGTCTCACATCCCTCCCTGTCACTCCTGCACGTCAGAAGACACAAACTCCTCCACAAAACACCCTGTAACAAGCACAGACACTTGCACAAAATGCCAAAAGTCACGAAACTACACGGAGGTGCATAAAAAGGAGTATTTTTAGCTCTAGTGTATAGCTCTGCATATATAATCTGTAAAGGGATGTTTTTCCTCTGAGTTCTCTGGTAAGTTTTCCACTGGAAAATGCATGTTATGAACAGAACGTGTCCCAGGCCAATACAGGAACCAGCTGCTGACTTCTGTTCGAGCAAGTTGGCGGCAGATTTGATCCAGGTCAGTAGTTAGAGCAAGAACATCCAACTGCATTACGTAACTTGGCAGACTCCTTCCTTTTCCAGGCTCCTGCATTTTCAGTGTACCTTGCTCCCTGCAACTTGAAAGTACAGGCTTTGAGGGAAGATGTAGATTTAGCTTTGGATTTCCTACATCCTGCTCTGAAATAACCTCTCCCCCATCACCATGTCCTACACATTCACTTGAAAGAAGATCTTTTTGTGCTCCACAGGCTTTTTGCTCACATGGATCCAACCAGGCTGAGGGCAGGACGATACCTGGCTCCTTTTACAAGGAGGAAACTTCCCTCACGCTTGCTGCTGCAAACATTGCTCTGCATCTCCAAGGAAACAGGCAGGGAGAGTCACTTGCATTCCCCAGCTGCTTCCAGAGATTCCCAGGAAGGATGGGGGTCCCTCTCTCTAAGGCAACGAACTGGGATTTTTACATTCTTTCACCGCTGTTGCTCCCAAGCTGTTGTGTGACCTTGGGGTGAGTCATTTCCCCTCTCACTTTTGGGCATTTCAAATTTGTAACTCATCCAGGAGACCTGCTTTCTGCCTTTTTTTGTTGTTTTGTTGCAGGTTTTTTTGCTGTTGTAGTTTTTTGTTTGTTTGTTTGTTTGTTTCCTCAATTACTGTTTTTCTTATATTATTAAAAAAAAAAAATTCAAACCAATGAGGTTTTAGGGCATCCTGGAGGTCTTCTCTACTTCTCCTCACAATGTGAAGAAGAAGAGAATATAATAAACTCTCTAGTGTCTGTCATGGGCATCTTCAAAAAACATCCCTGGTGTCCTAAGGGAATGACTAAATCTATCAGAGGAATTAAAGGAAGAGTGAAACTCCTCCGTGCTATGGGATTTCTTTTTGTTGCAACAAACAGTGGAGGAGAAGTTCTCAACTCTGTTCTGCATCTATGTGTGTCGGGGGTGGGGAAGGATGGTTTAAAATTTCATCTTTAATCATAGAATCACAGAATGGCTTGGGTGGAATGGACCTTAAATATCACCTTCCACCCTTAACCAAGAGGGTCAGCCTGACACAGGAAGGATTCACAGTTTTTTTCCTCCCCAGACATCTCACCCTGTGTCTTTGGCAGCTTCTGGCTCCAGCCAAGCCACCCACCTGCCTGGCCCCCTGCCATGCACTCAAATAAACTGCACTCACCACTTTCACACCTCCAAGTGTCAAGAGGCTCCTCTCTTGGCAATGGCAGAGTGAGGAATTTATGCCTGAGCACTGCTGAATGACAGGAAGACAGAAAAAAACCCCAGCAGAAGCACAAATAAAGCAGCAGCGCGGAATCCCTCCCCAATGCTAATCCATTATTCCAGTCCCACGAGGAAGGCAGATGTCAGACAGCCCAAATCTATTTCTGGCTCATGGTCTCACCTTTTAAAACCTTGATTCGCCACGCAGAAGGTGGAGATGATCCTCAGATCCAGGGGATGCAAAGAGAATTAATCAGTGCTCGAAAGGCACTTGCCAGGGTGCCAAATATTTGCAGTAATGAAAAAATACCTACAATATTGATGATATCTTGCGTGGATACTGAATTAATCATCTGCTGGGACAGCTCTTCTGATTCAGCCCTTTCCCCTTTGTAGAATCACAGAATTATTTAGGTTGGAAAAACCTTCTAAGATCATCCAGTCCAACCATTCCCCCAGCACTGCCAAGGCCACCACTGACCCATGTCCCCAAGTACCACATCCACATGGCTTTTAAATCCCTCCAGGGATGGGGACTCCAACACTGCCCTGGGCAGCTTTGCCAGAGCTTGAAAACTCTTTCTGTGAAGAAATGTTTCCTAATATCCAATCTAAAACCTCTCCTGGTTCACTTCTACCCAAAGGTGCATTGCGTGTGTGGGAATCCATTTTCACATGTCCCCACTATCTATGCCCCAGGTTTTGGGCACACATTGTCTTTACTGGGTTATGAACATCTTTAGGCTTTACTGATTTCAACCAATTTTTTGGCATTGAGCACCTTTGGAAACTGGCAGACTTGTCAGTGCTTCATGGCATCCGGAGCCAGGAGGCTTTTTTCTAGATTTTTACAGATTTAATGATACAGTCAAGGAAATATAGCAGTGTTTTTATTATAAGGCAGGAAAAAGAATCCAGAGTCCAAGTTCCCTGATTTAAACTCATAATCATAGAATCAGAGAATGGCCAGGCTTGACAGGGAAAAGTGGGGATTTGGTAAGTCTTTCCAGGGAAATGGCACCTTTTTTTATTTTATTTAATGGAGAGACAGCATATTTACATTACCAGTAGTAATACTTTTCACATGAAAATGAAGCCATGAATGCACATCCTTCTCTCCCCAAAATTCCCTTCATTCATTGCAAGCTTTACATAACCTAACAGTTCTATACCACTGATATCAGACTTTATTCTTTAGTAATTACTGGAAGTGCATGCAGCCACTCAGCATTAGTGCTTTTTCATCTCTCTGAAGGATTGAAATCTCCATGTCTGGGATAAGCTGTATTCTTTGCCTTTGATTCATTGAAACTCCGAGCGTTTTGCACTTAGAGCAAGTGCAATAATTTATACAAAGTGCTTTTTTCTCACCAAAGCCTTGGAGTCACTGGTAAGGACAGCCCCAGGAAGGGGCAGTCTGGAGCACTCATCATGGCAGCAGCTCACATTAGCACCCTGTGGTCAGTCCCTTTTGCTTATTATCCTCTCCTTAGTTTATCCTCACATCACCTCTTCATGGGAGGCTCTGGGCTGCAGCTCGCCCACCAGCAGCTGAAAGCTGTTCATCTCCACCAAACCCTCCACACTTTAACCTTGCAGTGTTTGGAGAGCTGGGGGATGGGAATTCATCATGAAAAATGGGGTTTTGTGTGGTTGTACAAACGAATTTGAGTCGACATTGATTTATTTGCCGTTTGTCTTTATGTTGTGTCAAGCTCCCTTCGGGTGCAATATGTGATTTTTGACACTTTTTTCAGGCCCTCATTCCCTTTCCTCCATATGTGTTGTGGCTGATTTTAGGGGGTTGATTTCCAGGCTACAGCACAGTGAGGGAGAGGGAGAGGGGCTGAGTGACACCTGGACGTGCTCCCTTGGTCCCAACATCGCTCCATCGGCGGATGCCGAGCCTCAGGAGCAGCCCTGGGAGCCCCAGCGCTGCCTCTGCCAGCTGCAGATTTTCCAGCCTTACACAGATTTGTAGCAATCAGCAGTTCCCAGTTTCCAGAAGGACATAGCTACATGTTTCTGGATCGCTGCTGGCTTTTCTCATCTGAAAGCTCTTCCCCACAGAACAAAAAAGAAAAACAGAAAAAACCAGGGCAAAACCTCACACACTTCAAATGCTTCCTTTTTTCTCAGTTTCCCCTGAGCCTGTCCAACGTCCATCAGCCTCTTATCACTTCTGGCCAGCACGATGAGCCCTCTCTGAAAAATAAGACCAGAATCAGCTGAAATAAAGCACAGGGAAAAAAAGACAAACAGCAAAAAACCCAGACTCACTCTCCTTCCCAAAAAAATCATGTTCCAAAATGTTAAGAGAAGCTTAGATATCCCAAAAGCTTTAAACCAGACTGGGTTGGTATCCTTTTATATTTCCTTGTGGATATAACATCTTTGTTGAAAACTGGTTGGTTTAAAACAAACCCACAAACTCTTCTGAGGGGAAGAATTAATAAACTTTGAAATTATTGACTTTGCAATGTGGCCTATATTTTTAATGCAAATATTTTTTAGTGCAAATACAAGGCTATTTTATTACAGCAAAATACATGGCACTGCAAACATGAGGAGGTGAGAAGTCAAAAAAAAAAGATTGTATTTTTTCCACATAGCAAAATGGAAACCATTTCAATTTTCAGAACAGTTTTCTGTGGGTTTACCTGTTACACTTATGTCAAATGATTGTAACATACATGTTCTGACACATTTTTGGAATTACAAAGCTTCATCAGAAGTCTGAGCTGCCAGGTTATGTAATGCAGGAAGGGGAGGAATTGAGGTCAGACAAAATCTGAAGCTTGTACGATATCAAGATTATCCAAATAAAAACACTTCTGATTTGCTAATTTTTAACAGTCCTGGGGTATACAAGGTAAAAGAACAAGTGTATTCAAGAAGAAATAATAAACCCTCTGTGGCAGCAGTCAGAATGCAAAAGGCAAAATAAAATGCTTTTTTACAGGTATTTAAAGCCAGAAGCATCAGTTGGAGCTTGATGTGACTTGTAGATAAAAAGAAAATCTGTGAGTCCTAAACATGTACAGGAGGAAAATCACAGACACACCTCAGGGATGGCATTGAAGCCCTCCCCACTCAGGGCATTCCAGCTAATTGCTCACTGCTGCCTTGTGGCAAACCCCACATCCAATATTCACTGACTGGCACAGGAGCTGTGAGATGCTGCTGCTGCTGATTCCTGATGCAGATGATGGAGGGCAGGTCCTAAAAAAGGATAGAAGCTCCGAATATGTGTAAAATTAAAGAACACAGCTCACAAATTATGCCCAAAAGCATCTCAAACACGCTTGTCCTGATAAGATCCACCTGTCTTGTAACAAGAATTTTAACATCTGGCTTTGATTTAAGCTGGAATAAAGTGAAGGCAGGTGGAGGACCCCCAAATAACAGACACCTTCACAGGACACCCAAGGATAGACATGATTGTGATCTCTGTCTTAAAATACAGTGACTTAGGGAATGGTACATTCATCCAAGAGGTGTGAGTGCTGAGCTGAAGTCCATCCTCAGCCTGAGACCCTTCATCTCTTCCAAGAGAACAAGACAGTATTCAACCCCTGACACACAGGGATCATTTATGGGGTTGTGAAGGAATAGTACAGGTGAGGTACTTGCCATTGGGCTGTTTTGAAGCTGCTACTCTTTCCAACCAATGAACAAATTGGGGGAGCAAAGAACACCATCACATGAAAAACCAGGTTACTGCCAATTTTTGCTGGTACATAAGAGAAAAAGGTAATTTTGCCTTCTCTCCATCTTACCTGGACAGCTTAAGCACATTGTATGACTGTTAAATTACAGGAACTGTCCCAGGAAGCAATTGAAAACCAGACACCTCCCCATGCTGAAGCACCAGGCTGGAGAGAGACATATTGATGCCATTTTTCTCTCCTGTACACATGCATCAAATGGTAGCATTAAGAAGTGAAGTACAAAGTACCCAGAATAGCCCAAAGTTGAAAAAGATTAAATCTCTCTTCTGCAAGGTGAAATGTTGGGGTCCCTCCCCTGCCGTGTAGCCCTGGGAGAGGGGCCCTGAGGGCACAGACACGGGGTTCCCTGCCCCTGCTCAGCCTCGTTCCCATTGGTTGGTTTGTGTTCCCTGCGCGGGCAGAAGGACCCTCGGGTCCCGTGACTGAAACAGTTCCTGGGCAGAGCTCCGGCCATGCGGCTGGAGAAATAAACATCTCTCTGAAACAGCTATCAAGAATCTGTCTGTCCGTATATATTTTTCCTTTCCACGGGACTCCTGGTTTGATATATGCGTGTTGCAGGATCCCCACTGCAACAGTGAAATAAGTGGGCTGAAGCCATTTCAGAATGAAAGAGGCAGGGAGCTGAGCCTCCTGCTTTCATGCTGAGCCCTTCAGCCACCACCAAACGACATGAAAGGTGCTAAGTGTCACTTTGAAAAGACAGCACTGAACTCCAATCATAGTTTTCAAAGAGAAGTAAGCAATTTCAGAGACTCTTTTTATGCAAGGACAGGTTAAATATTTGTACACTCTCCATGCAAGGACTGGGTGTGATGGATGGATGGTTCTGACTTTTTATGAACAGCCCTGAGGCCCTAAGGCTGAACTGGCCAGATGAGCCAGAACATGAAGAAGACAGTGAAATAACCAAAGGAATGGGGTTTGGAGAGAACCAAACTCCCATTTAAAATGGGTAAAACAGGGTCCAGAACCACCCCCACATTGGGGAATACCCCCCAAATGTTTTACAGAGGGCATGTCTATATTTTTATCCTGTATTATCCCTCCTCTTCTGTGCAGTGTGTGGAGCACAATCACTTTGGCCGTTTGCCATGCTCAAGTGGTTGGTAAATTTTGCTGTCCATTTGTTCAACATTTCTTCTGCTGAGGGAAACTCACACTGCATTAGACACTGTTCTGTGTCAGGTTCACCAGGGCAGTGGTGGCATATTATTGTATCAGATTGCAATGTAACACTAAACTGCTTTGGCTTAATCATGTTCTATCTTTCAAGGGGCAAAGGTTCCCATTTTCTCATTTTTTCCAACTGTAGGAGGCTCAAAAAATACCAATTTAACACTGCTCTGAAAATACAAGTGAACATAATGCCGTGTTTCAGAAATACAGGGTAAGAAATCAGATTTTTGCCTCAGAAAAATGGTTCCAAGAAGTCCACAGGATAAACAATGGCCATATACACGTGTTCCCAAAGTGGTTCCATTGGAGCCCTTTGATATGAGCATAATTAATTGCAGCATTGTGCAGCAGAGTTGGACAAATTGGGGAAAAATATTTTGGACATTCATGCAAATGGAAGGCTGAGCAGTTTGCTGCTGAAATCTCTGTGTTTTGTTCAAGAACGTTCAGGTGGATGCACTGATATTTATCTCAGTGTGGGCACAAAACAAAAGCTGCCCAGGGATGCTGTAAGCATGCCAGAATGGTCTCAATGAGACTGCTCTCACAAACATTTTGGAAAGCTCTCTTTTCAAAAAAATCACTTTGCTAGGGGATTGTGTCGTGTTGTGGCCGTGCCTCACCCTTGCATGTGATTTGATTTAGTGGGTCAGTGAAAATGATTCGGGGACACAAGGGAGTTGTGCCCTGTCTGCATCACGGGGTGGTCAGAGGGGGAGTAGAGGGAAATATCATGGTTCTTTGAGAATGATTACACAGGATTGCTCATTTGTGCTCCTCATGCTGGAGGCTGGGTACATTTAAAGCCGGGAGAGTGGCTCAGTTTCCAAATAATGGCTGAGTCATCGCTTACGTGGAAATAGAGGGGGGGAAAGGATTTTTTATTTTAGAAATATGTCCTACAAGGACGGTGACACATCCTACACAGATAGACCATGGATAGAATCACAGAATCATAGATTGGCTTGGGTTGGAAGGGACCTTAAAGATCATCTAGTTCCAACTCCCTGCTGTGGGCAGGGACAGCTAATAATAATCATCAACTCTGTTCTCCTCAAGAAAATAGGCCTAGAAGTAGAAAAATCTGCCAGCTAAAGATAGTTTGGTATCAGATCAGGGAAGAAGATGCCGCTTCATCACTATATACTCCAAGGACGTAGTTAAATCAGTCATTTTCAGAGACACTTAAAACACGCTCAATTTGTCCTCAAAACATTGGCTTTACCTCTGTGACTGGATCCTACAGAGAGATCCATATGGGATTTGCCAGAACAGATTTCAGTAGATGGGAGATGCAAGAGTATTCAGAGGGAGTGGGAGCACGGCTTTCAAGCTGAACCAAGACAGGCAGTGAAGGATAATTCCCTTTTGATTATGCAGCTCTGGTGCCAGCTCTGGATGCCTCATGGAGCAGGGAATGCTTCCCTAACCCCTTTAGGGCTGTGTGGCAGCTCAGTGGATGTCACATCTCAAGAGCAAGAACTGAGGCATTTACAAATAGATGACCAAATTTGTCATCTTGAAATTAAAGCCAAAGGTGTGAAGGTTGTTCTCAAAAGCAATGTAATTTATCTTGGTCACTTGATCAGGAAGGAAGATAAAAAAGGGTTATATTGAAGACTTTAAGGAACATGCTTACTCTTATTATAACCACTTTTTTTGGCAACTCAACAAGATAACTGGACTAAGTCATAGTGATTAATGAATGAAGGTAAATCATTGTCTCCACCCACAAATATCACAGCTGGATAGGACAATACATAAGGATGTCATCCAAACTTACTGTTTCCTTTATTTAACTACTTACAGTAGCAATCAGGATTTCCAACAGTTTAGAAAAAAAAAGTGATTACAACCAAGAAGGCTCCAGCCAAAAACTGATTTGCAACCTCCCTTATTTCCTTCCTTCTTTCTTCCCTCTCCGTTCGGTGGCAAAAGGCAAGGGGAAATGAATCCCACTAAGGCAGCATTAAGGGATGTTATGTGCATAATTAATGGCAGTTTTCTGGCTTGTCACAGAGGGCAGAGAAGCTTCTCCAGAATATGAGAGAACAGGAGGAGAAAGAGTGAAAAGGGTAAAATATAGTCCAGACGGGGTTTTTTTGGCTCATATATTATCAAAACAGGAGGAGGAGAGCTGTTTTCCAGCCATGCAATTTTGAAACTGTCCTTACAGAGCAAACCCCTGACTTACTGTATCCTGGTGCTTTTTAATTCATTATTTATATCCTCTTAAGGACTCACTGTGTGTAAGGATGAGGCAAGCCCTGCTTGGGGTGCGGGGTGTTGGTGGTCACATCTTCACTCATACTTGACCTCAAAGGTATCACACATGATAAATGGATGGAAGCTGGACAACAGAAATATGCAAAATTTCAGAGGAAAAAAATCAGAAAAATTATTTTCAAAATTATTTTTAGATACCACCAGCTGCCAAGTGTTGTTTTGTACAGCAGATACTGACAAGTGAGCACCAAACCCAGGCCCATAGGGAAAGCTGTTACTAAGCCTCTTGGAAAAGTAATGTTTGACTGTCATGCAATTAAGTTTATTTGAATTAATCAGCTTCTTGAACTGTCTGAGAAAACGTTCATTCTTGAGACAGTGAATTTGTAGCAGTTTTCAGTGATGCATAACAAAATTACCATAAAAAATCGAACTGGAGGTCTGGGTAAACAACCACCTGTAGCTGGTTTACCATGAGATACAGAAATTTCTCTCAACTACACTCACTGCCCATAAAATCACCCTGGTTGGAAGAGACCTCAGGAGATCCTCAGCCAACTGCTCTGAGCAAGGGCAGCTGAGAAGCACCCCCAGATTGCTCAGGGCTTTGCCCCTTCAGCTGCTTAAGGAGGATATTTATCCATACCCAGGCTCTGTATCCATTGCACGCACGAAATAAATTGTGTTCATATAAATTGTTTTCAGTTTACTTGCTTTACCTTGTGTTTGCAACGAGAGCAGGCCAAAGACCAGTGAGTGCAGTTTAGCTGATAAATGGCACTGCTTTAACCATAGCAGTGTCAGTGCTTGCAATATCTCCACAGGGACCTACCTGTACAAACAATATTTAAATGAAGAGGCTGCTGACCCAGATTACAGCCTCTAGATGCTACTAGAAAAATAGGAAATGAACACCACAATAACTGAAGTAAATAATCGAGCATCCTATGGGCTAGAATGAGGTTCTTACAGCGTTCTCACCCTTTGCAAATTAATTTTGTCCTACTTTAGGTATGCTTGCAGAGTAGCTTCAATTTTTGACAGTATATATTTAATTTAAAATAGGTTATCTGGGTGCCACAATCCCTTTTTGCAGGGAGGTGGCCTTAAACCATTGAATGCACCAAAAGATAACTCTACTGCTTAGCTACACGTCCAGGAGTGTCTTCCATGTGGACATGGAGGGATTATGTGTCTGAAAGCAGAGTTGCCAGCAGTGTATTTCTATAGTGTGCACATTTTCAAGGCAAGATAGGTCTCTCTGAAGAAAGAAAACAAAGTATTACCCAGGGGTGTTTGGGACATTTCTAAGAAATTGCCTTTTCTTTGATGAAATGCAGTTTCATCAAAACATTTTTTTTTTTTATTTTTCTTGAAGCAAACTAGATATCAATTTTCTCAGAAAAGGCATTTGGGTGCAGACAGAATTTCTTGTCGAATTG
Organism: Corvus hawaiiensis; assembly: GCF_020740725.1. Taxonomy (NCBI): domain Eukaryota; kingdom Metazoa; phylum Chordata; class Aves; order Passeriformes; family Corvidae; genus Corvus; species Corvus hawaiiensis. The sequence goes on along the minus strand of NC_063217.1, from coordinate 4,022,343 downwards.
AAAAGAGATGGGGATAATGGACACAGAGCCACCATCCCTATTTCAAAAATCCATTAGCTCAGTGAAAAAGAGACTTGAGGCACTGAGTCTTGTATTCCTAACACAAATAGCTCAATTTGAGTGGTCTAGGTGCTATACGGTAGCAACATGTGACACCACTTCTTTTCCTTGCTCTACATTTTTTGGTGGTACCAGTTTGTAAAGGGAGCTCGAGAGGCACCTGAGATCCAACCATCTCCCCTTGAGAAAGTGTCTGAACCACTCAGGGGCTGAGATCATGAAATATTTTGGAAATTGTTTGGATTATCTTGTCAGAACATGTTAGAACTTAACCTTCCTTCCTTCCTTCCTTCCTTCCTTCCTTCCTTCCTTCCTTCCTTCCTTCCTTCCTTCCTTCCTTCCTTCCTTCCTTCCTTCTCTCACCCTCACTTTTTCCCACAATTAATGTTGTTTTGGAGTTTTTCTCCATACACAGACATACTAGTTTTCAAATCTCATGTATTTTTGCCAAGACAGAAGAGCTGCTTCCTGCCCTGCTGTGCTATTAGCTGCCTGGTTCCTCAGGTTTGATCCCATTGTTGCTCCACATAAATCTTGTTTAGTTCGATAGGATTTGCCTGCCTGAAGGAATGCATGATCAACTGCATAGAGAAGCATAAAATAGATTTTTGTGCTTCAGATCCTTAAAATGTTTTTTGTTGGGAAATAATTCCCAAAGCTTTTTTTGGCTAATATTTCTTTTCTTTCAGTGAGCTGTTTTCTTACACTTTTGTCTTGCTGAAGGATATGAACTGGAGTCTCGTTTATCAAGTCTTTTGGTCTAAATTTTACTTTTCCTTCTATTTTCTGAGTTTGCTGTACTTTAACATTTATTTCAACATCTTTATTTCAACACTTTGGCTTGATGCTTCCTCTCTCAAGAAGTTTGAATCCTTGATTCAGAGAGGTTAAGCAGTCCAGCACACATTGAAGCAAGCTGGCAATATTCCAGAAATCCTTAGAGTAATGTAATGTCGGATGGAATATTGCAGGCAAACTGGAGAACCCACAGGGTAAAACCCTCAGAAGTCTTTAATGACTATGAAATATATTCAATAACCTGGCCAGAGGGGATGTTTCCTCCAAATGTCCTTTTCTGCCACTTGGTTGGTTATGTCACTTCTTAGGGTACCTATCTCTAAGTCTGAATGGTGTTGACAGTAACTTTGAAAGTGTTTAAACTCTTGAGCTGAGAGTTTGTAGGAATATGTTGCATATATTACTCATAAAAAAAGAAAAATCTCAGAATTTGACTTCTATCAGTTCATCTTTTGGACAGTGGCCAACCCCATAATTTATGCCGCAGGAGAGGGGAAAATGAGATTTTCTATTCATCTATGTTCTGTTGCTTATTTTAATGTTACCCTCACAGCTTTTTTTCCTGAATCCTTTCTCTTCACAATAAATTAATTCTGAATCACATTCAATCACAATGTTCAAGGTGTCTGCACACCTCTGACTTAGGCCATGGCTTTGTAATATTTCCAGCCTTAATCCTTTACCCTCTGAATACATATTGGCATTCTGTTTGCTTCTTGATCACTGCTGTGCACTGAGCAGATGTTTTCATGGAGTGGTCTTCAGTGACAGCAAGACCTTTTTCTTGAATAATTACAATTAATTTATAAATCAGCTATGCATATGAGCAGCTGAATTGTCCTTTCCAGCATGTGTCTCCTCAAATTTATCTGCAGTGAATTTCATCTGTCATGAATGTTGTGCAGAGAGTTTAGTCTGGCCATCTAAAATTCTCCAAAGTCTTATTTAGTCTTGGCCATTCTAAATTATGTCACATAAAACACATTTTTCCTGGAACAAAAAGAAAAAAAAATTGCTGCTAAAGGCCTCGTTCCAGATTATCTACAATATTTGTTGATATTTGTCTCATCTGCTGCCTGGACTATGCAAGGTATTTTTCATATCAAAAAGAAAGTAGAAGCCATTCTCTAAGAAGTTCAGTCTTGAGGCAAGGGATCCACAATATAACTGGAATATTCAGGGTGATCATTAGCTACACATTGTTAAAATAAAATAATTTTTCAAAGCATCAATACATAATTTTAAATGACTTTTGGTAAAAAAGCCCCAGCTGTTCGCAGTTACACTTCAGGCTACTCAGTGTCCCTTTAGGAACGTTACAGGGTTTCATTCCTGTTGTGGATTCCTTTGACAATCGTCCATGAAATGTGACTACCAAGTCTGGCCCTTTTTTATCTTTTTACCAGTTTTTAACCCCAGGCAGAACTTTACCCCATGATAGATGAGTTTCTTAAGCAGCTTTTTGTAAGGAATGCTGTTAAAAGCTTTTTAATAAATAATGTTAACTGCTTCTCCTCTCACCACTGTTTTAACAACCTCCTCAGGCTCAGACTCAGCAGTCAATCCGTATTTAGCAGAACATTTCGTCACAAGCTAAAAACTAAACACATGTCCCAGAGTTTTGTGGAGGAGAGCTGGATTTAACCATGGTTTCAGCTTTGCTGAACAGGTGACTTGCAGAGCAGATTAAGCTGAGCAGAGACCTGGACATTCAAAGTATTCTTTATAAGGTTATTTTAATCTCTCAGCCTTCTGCCTTCATCTTTTTTTTCATCCCAGCCACCTGCTGTGTGTGTAATCCACAGATTGGAATTCTCCTGGGATGCTGACCACTCTGCTTTGCTACCTGCCTGCCTGGCCCCTTGTACAAAAAACCAGGCACCCCCACTTGTTTTCCTAACAAAGTGTTGTAGATGTGTATAGTACTCCTGGCAGTAAAGTAGTAGTAGCCTTTCCAGTAATTTGGAATGTCAGAGAATTTACCTGAGTGCTTGAGTGCTTGAGTGCTCTTTGTGAGTGTAATATTGGCAGGCTGAGAGAGATGGGATTGTTCAACATGGAGAAGACAATATTCCAGGGAGACCTTCCAGGACCTTGCAGTACCTAAAAAGGTTCCAAGAGAGCTGGAGAGGGACTTTGGACAAGGGATGGAGTGACAGGACAAGGGGGAATGATTTCCCACTGGCAGAGGGCAGGGATAGATGGGATATTGGGAAGGAATTCCTGGCTGTGAGGGTGGGGAGGCCCTGGCACAGGTTGCCCAGAGAAGCTGTGGCTGCCCCTGGATCCCTGGAAGTGCCCAAGGCCAGGTTGGATGGGGCTTGAAACAACCTGGGCTAGTGGAAGGTGTCCCTGCACAGGGCAGGAGTTGTATGCAGATGATCCCTGATGTCTCTTCCAATCGGAATCATTCTGGGATTCTGTGAATATCCTCAGGGAAGTGGGATTACCACATTCCACTCTCGTATAGCCCTGCTGGAGAAGTGACCATCCATTTTGCCTGAAAGCAAGTTGGAAAATGTTCATTTTTCCGTAGCTAATTCCCAGCGAGAGAAGGTTTCAATGTGTCACTTGTGCCTGCAAGTCTAACATTCATGGCAGCCCACAGATCACCCAAACAGCTTTTAGCTGCAGTTCTGTTTTCTTCCTTCTTTGCTCAATTTATGCCAGACCAATATTCCGCAAAGTATTTCAGTATCTGGCAGCACAGAAGATTGATGTAGATCAGGCTTCTCAGTTTCCCCCATCACCAACTTGGCAATGACAGCCAAAGAGAAGAGCCTTTTACAGCACTGAATGAAGAATAAATCTATAGAAATTTAATTAACCTCTGCAGAGCTTATTGAATCTTCACCAAGTTTAGACACAGTTCTGTAAGTTTGGAAGTGCTTGGCATATTTTTGACTCTTGTACCATAGTTTGAACTGGCTGTATGTATACAAACCGAATTTGTAAATTGAAATTAATAGTTGCTCTTATTGGGGTTTAGTGGTGTAGGAATTGCCACCTACATATACAAGCAAAAAAACCACTTCTGCTCTAAATACAGTTATTTATTTTCCTCGAATGCAGATAACTAAAAAAGAAGAAAACCAAAATCAACGAAGGTGACGTGAATCCGTGGATGGAAACAAAATAGGAACTTGCTTTATTTTCTTCTGACTGGGCTTAACAGGGCTGGTGCTCTTTGGGTGCCAAAGACGTCAATGTGAGTTATGTCAGCTCATGCTGAAAGTGTGGATTGAAAATGAGTTGTCTGGATTAATCCACCCCCCTCCTCTGTTTCAAGAGGATTGAATTAAAAATTTTATTCCAGCGCTAAGAACCCCTCAGTGCTACCTTTGTTATTTGTGGTTGTTTAAGGCTGTCTCTCCTCCACCTCGGGGTCACTGAGCAAGACTCTGCTGCACAGAGCAGGGCAGGGAGGAGGTGTTTTGGCACTGAAAGATTGGCTCTGAGAATTGAAGGAGGGAATTGTGTCAGAGGGAAGTCTGAGGAGGGAATGAAATAGTGCTGGAATAGGCAGCATGACTTTACTGAGCTGCTGGAGAGATGTCAGGAGGCAGCTCCTTGCTGTAAGAACACACACATAGGCACAAACAGCCAAAACCTTCTTTTCTACACACATTCTGTCCCCCTTGCCCAAGCTCTAAGTGAAATACAACTACTTCTGCTGCATTGGTGATGCTTTTTAATGAAGTGGAAAGAAGTTCTTGGACCTGCTTTTCTTCCTTTGCTGTTAAATCCTTGTCCAGGTGGTTTTGTCCTTTCCTAGAAGCCCACAGGAAGACTCTCAGCCTGTCCTGCCATGGTGATGTAATTTCTTAGTCAGACAGCAAAATATAATGCTTTAAAGAAGTCTCATGAGGAAGCCAGGTCAGACAAAGAGCCAAAGCTTTAAGCAGGATCTCAGGTGAATGCTTAGTCTGCTGTCCTCCCTTGGTACCAGCCCAAATTCTGGCTTTATACCAAAAAGAGGGATTTTGATGAAACACCAGTGAGGGAAACCTCACAGGGAACCCGTCAGTCATTGCCCACCCAGCGTTGTCATCCCAAGGGGAAAAACAAGTTACTTTTCCATTAAAAAACATTGGGCTACATAGTTGTCCCTTCCCTCTTCAGGAGTTTAAGGGAACAAAGTATTTATCCTTTTGGAGGTGGTCTGATGGGACAAACCCTTGAAGGAACATCTGGCCCTGAGGGTCTCATACCCATTTTCTGCATCTGATACCCTCCTTCCTCATCTGCCTCTGCTCTCTCATTGTTGATCTCTCTCTCTAAAACAATGTATTTCTCTCTTTATCATTTTGCTTTTCTGCAGACATTTTAGCTTCACTTACTGATTTCTTTGAGAAAAATTTAAAGAGTAAAATAAGAATATATAAAAGCTGTAGGTTTTGGGTTTTTTCAATTTTCACCACTAAAAATTCTACGTGTTCTATCTTTTTAAATTTATTCTGCTTTTTTTACCTTCCAGTACCTGAAAGGAGCCTACAAGGAAGATGGAAGAAGACTTTCTATAAGGACATGGGGTGACAAGACAACAGGGAATGACTGCAAACTGAAAGAGAGTAGATTTAGATGGACAGAAATTCTTCCCTGTGAGGGTGGGGAGGCCCTGGCACAGGTTGCCCAAAGAAGCTGTAGCTGCCCCTGGATCCCTGGAAGTGCCCAAGGCCAGGTTGGATGGGACTTGGAGCAACCTGGGATAGTGGAAGGTGTCCCTGCCCGTGGCAGGGGGTGGAACAAGATGATCTCTAAGGTTCTTTCACACTGAAACCATCCTATGGTTCTTTTTCTATGCTTTTGACAAATATTCCTCATAACTTCACTATTGTTTTAAATAAAAAAATAAACCATATTTTTTGCCATTCATGAACTCCCTTTTTTTCTCCAGGATGTGGGATGTAAGCTCAGAATATCTGAAAGTCCTTGTAAATCTCCAGAGTAAATATCATGGTCAAAAAGTTCATTTCTTTGCTGCACTGTGACTTTCTTCCATATAGTGAAAGGTCAAATGTGCAGCAGATCTACTGAGGTCAGGACAATATCCTTATAAATCTTACCTCCCTCCTGTAAAGGGCCAGATACTTGTCTTATTTTTCTATTTTTCACCCCCTCATAAAAATATATAAATTTACTAAATTTACTAAATTTACAGCCAGACTTCATGTCCCCTAATTAATAATATTCTTAAAAATAGAAACAAAAGTGACCCCTACAACTCTTTGAAAGGGAAACACTTCACTGCACGTGTTTGTCTTGCTGCAGAGCCAGGAGAAGAAGAAACGTGATAAATAATAATGCTATGATGCTCTGTGTGGAAAGTGTTCAGATGTTGTGGAGATGATCTCCACATTGATATAAAAGACTCCAAAGCAGAAAAAAAGTCATCTTGGACTAGTCCCAAAATTTCAAGTCTACTTGTGAAACACAGATAACACTTTTCCCCCCTTCTAACGTTAAAATACTGGTTTCTGGAGCTGCTGCTCACATCACACAGAGTTCCTCTTCTCTGTCTAATCAGAAATTGAAGACTTTCAGTGCTGAAATATCTTCTTTCAGATCATCAGCTGGCAAAAGCCATCCATTGTCCATTACACACCTCTCTGCACCAGCTGAGCTTCTGACCACAGATGTTTTCCTGCCAGTGAGTAGGAAATGAGCATTCAAGTGAAGCAATAAGAGCCCTCTATTAACTATTCATGAGCAGAAAAAAACCCTACATATTCCTATTCACAGAATGTCTTAACTTTTGGATACAGGACACAGGGAGGCAGGACTGTCCACACTTGCAGTGCTGCATTACTCATGATTAGGGGAAACAGATTCAATATGGCTCAGAGCCTCTGGTGACTCATTTTTCATTCCATATGTGCAGTCATGTGCTTTGCTCACCCTTAGTCCAGCTGGAAAGGATGTGGAGAGAGGAGAAATCCAAGCTAATGTTTGACAACCCTTTAATGTAAAATAAGCTAAACCAGTGTTTTCTGTAATTGGAGGACAACACACATTATATGTCATAGTTTGGGATCGAGAGGCAAACGCTGGACCTGTAATGGAGCTGGAGATCTTTGTTTTGCAATGACAAAACACCTGTACTTGCTTCTAAACCCTGTATGTTATTAGAAACTTGATTTTCAGCTTGCAGGGAAACAATAATGCTCATGTGGAATCCAAATTTCAGGCAAGAAAATTTCCTTGTTTAGGCCAAATGGAGAAAAAGCCTCAAAAACTTTACATGATTTTGTGTAAAATAATACAGTGGCTGCTTGAAGCCAGTCAGAGATTTTGAAAGTAAGAAGGAACTGGGAGGGAAAAACACTAAAGGCTAAAGTTCAGGTGAGGAGGGGATGAAAATGCAATTTATCACCTGCTTATGAAGGTTGCTGCATGAATATCAACACCAGGTGGGCTTTTTGCATATATTCCTCAGCTTTTCCAGCAAAACATCATCAGCCTTCACAGTAGCTCAGTGCAGGATGCAAATGCATCAGGATACAGGATACTGGCACTTCCCAGTGTATCAAATATATACCCTCACATTTTGCAGTAATGGTCATTACTCTGAGCTATTGTGCAAATTGGTCTGAATGGATCTTTTAAAATTCCACGTTAAACACTGCCAGGAAATGAGGAATGTGTGATCTAGTTGCAGGAAGAGCTGGGGAAAGGAGAATGTGTTATCCAAATGTGCATTTAGCTGAGAAGAGGCACTGAGTACTCCCAACACTTGTGAGCAATACCATGAGATTAACTCACTGCAGGCTGTCAAGGGCTTGTCAATGTATAATGTTTAATTATATATATCTTATGTTATAATTACCCCTCGTTAGTAGCTTGGCTTGTTCCATTGTCAAGGCATCCTTATAATTGCCATTTCTAGATAAACCATAGCCAAATACAAAATACCTATTAGGGTGATTATCTTTGTAAGTAGAAAAGAATTAAGCCCAAATTAGTTTTCTTTTTTTAAAGGCAGCTAATTATTTAATTTTTTTCTTCTTACTTTACCAGGGTTTTGCTGAGAAGAAACATATTTTCTATCTTGGCTCTTAGCCAATGAAAGGAAGAAGATGGAGGGTAAAGGGGGAGAGAACCTTGGTCATGGATTTGCAGCCTTCGTGTGCACAAAGGCATAATAATTATCTATCCCTTTGTTCTGCATTCCCCAAATAGGAAAAATGGCCATTCCTAAGAAAAAGGACTGCCATACCTGGTGACACAGATCCAGTACAACCACTGCTGTTAGCTGGCTCTCCTTGAAAACTACCAGATTCCTGTCCAATCCTAATTTAATTTAATTTTCCATAAGTTGGAATTTTTCCCAATTTCCTTTCATTACTCAAAGTGCCGTAACTTGGGATTCACAGGTTGATTTCTATTGCTTTGTAGTCACTTTTTTAATGAAGAAAGGCACTTTTACTGTTAGGTCCTTTATCTAGAAATGCAGTGTTTAGTCTCCATTCCACATATAAGTGATGGAGAGAGGCTGATCCTTAGCTTGGGTGCTCTGCCCTCCTGCTCTGTGACCTCTGGAAACAGTCTTAGCAGAAAATGAAAATAAAATTTCCATGCAAAAAGTAGCGAATTATTATTCAGTATTATTTTTTTTTATAGTATGGGGGCCCTTCAGGTGTATTAGGTCCATAGTAAAGACCCAGAGGCTCATCAGGTCCTCAGTGGAAGTTATTAAAACATTCAATTTTTCTTGGGTTTTTGCTTCATAAGGAATTGCACTGTTTGGCACCAGACGTAGACCTGATCTTTTTTCTAGCTGGAATTCTCATCAGAAAGTCTCTCTTACCTGTTCAAATGCTACTGAGGGCCTGAAATAGAAGCACCGAGGTCACATCTGTTCTGCACATGGAGAGGGATAGGTGGGAACTTCAAGGGAATGGGAATGAAAAGGAATTTGTCACTATTGTGGTGACAGGCAGTGGGAACTCTGCCTGTCAGTAGGGCTTCACAATCAAAAAGAACCCTCAAAAACCCCCTCACCATATGAGGGTTTATCTAAGCCGTGTCCTTACAGAAGAGTCATGGATGAAGAGGTAGAAATGAGGAACGGTGGCATTTTGGCTTCATCATTGGAGTTTTTGGGAGGCTTTGCTGCATAACTTTTGAAATGTAGCAACATGCAGCTCCTCTACTTGTCTGGAGCTTTTCTACAGGTAAGATGCTGACTGGAAACCAGCAGTGCTGAGTGACTGGGAGCCAGCAGTTCCCAACTGTGATGGGGGTGAGGGAGAACTTGAAGTGAAGCCTCAGGCGGGGTCATTGCATGGCTCTTGTGTGGGGTTTAAATATATGGAATATAAATGGGAACTAGGCCACAGCAAGTGTAAGGTGGGACAGAAGAAGAAGGAGTAGTGCCTGGGGTTTATTTTAATTGGATCCTCCCTGTTTGCTTATTTAGCAGAATTTTGGACATGAAGAAATAAGCTCAGTCTCTGTAGAAATGTTGGGAGACCTCAGTGAGTGGGGGTGGTAGAAGAGACTTGGTCAAACTGATCCCTACTGTATTTCTCCCCTCCTTTGCACACTGTAAAAGCACACTCAGATCTCCCTCAGGATAAATTCCTTAAATTTAGGCCCTAAATTCATAGAAATGAAGCTATAACTGTGATTTGCAGAGTGTCTTGCCCTTTAACAATCAGATTTGATGATCTTAAAGGTCTTTTCCAACCTTAATGATCCTATGAATCCACAATGCTGCAGCCACATTACAACAGTGCAGCTCTTGCGTCTCTTGGGGTGCCTTTGCTGTCCTCCCCTGAGTTCCTGCAACATCAAAACCTTGTTTACCAGGAGGCAAAATATCAGGAAGTGATAGAGCAGGACAAACCCCCAGGAGGCTGGAGAGCAGCAGGATAAGTTTGGGGGCAGCATGGGCTTGCTTTCCCAACAAACAGCCACTTTTTATGAGACAGTCCTATTAAATAATGATGACTCACTCTCCAGACAGTAATTTATTTATATGCCTTCTTTAATGTTTTGCAAATCACTGCTTTAAAAAATGTCCAGCTGGAAGACAGGGAGGCTTGGGAGACAGGGAATCAGCTTGATAGAGAATCAGATTAAATAAAAATGACATGGAATTTGACAGTGAGGACACGTGGCTGGAAATAAAAAAACACAACCATCCCCCAAGCAGAAACACAGCCTCATTGCTGGGACTGGTTGCTGAAGCTTGAGAGACCAAGTTTTTACTGGATCCAGTGAGACAAAAACACTGAAGTAGATAGGAAGAGGAAAGGAGGCATTGGCTGATATTTAGTGACAGCATTTCTTCCAGTCTGAAACACTGATGAGCTTACATTTTTTCAAGCCAGAAGGGACTACTTTGATATCATAGTCTGAATTTAAAAAAAAAATAAATGCTATGCCTTGTAAGGACAGACCAGTAGAACCAGTAAGAGACAGAAGATCCTTTTAAATTATAATTAATGTTGGAGAAATGGGTATAGTTCACACTCAGAAAATTAGCATATGGACCACAGGGGAGGCTTCAGTGAAGGTTGTAGCAGGTGTGACAGCCTGGTCTGGTATCTAGACTGGCAGAAAGGTAAGGACAAGTGGAAGAGACAAGGCTAAAATTCCTGTTTGATTTCTAATTCTGCCACCAAGGATCTCCCATGCCTGTGTGCCTTGAATCCCCCAAGAGCATGTGGAGGGTAATGCCTTCCTTTGTAAAGTGCATTCAGCCTCATAGGTAGAAACTGCTTTATAAAGGGTCAGAGCGTGGATTATCAAGGGTCTGACTCAGTTTTAAAGATGATGTGTTGCAGTGGTTGAGTCCACCACAGGAGTGACCAAGGAGCCACAGAGCCCCAAAACAGTGGAGGTCCGCTGGTGAGCAGGCTCAGAGGTCTAAGACCACCCCATTTTACCCCTTTTCAATCCATGTTCTAGATAGTTCTCCTTTCCTTGATACCCCACTGGCTCCCGCTTCCCTTGTTCCACCCCTCGCCTTCCCCAGTGGTCACTGCTCTGTTACCCCATCTCCTCTTTACCCCTTGGCCCCAGAAGATTGGTCCCTGATGTTCTGCCCGCCCGCGGTGCTGCTCCGGATAAAACCCCGGACCCCTCAGTGTTCTGTGTTCTTTGTCCCTGGTTCCCTCTGAGAGGGGGTCCCAATAAACCCCTCGGAACTCCATACAAAGGACCCCTCCTGCCTCTTTGTCCGCAGCGACGCTGCAGGTTCTGTCCAGCTCTGTGTGTGGGAGTGGCTGCGGGTACCCACCAGCTCTGGTGTGTCAGGGTGTGTCCCAGTACATTTGCACGGCACCCCCGAGCTGCTCCGACAAGGACGCGATCGGGACGGACGCGACGCTCTTTCCACCCCCGCCCCTCGCATCGTGTCAATGATGGAACTGAGTATCAAACATATTAATGGTGCATTTAAAAATCCCCCCTAACTGCAGTTAATATCTGAGCATTTTAGGTGATGCTCTCTGCCACTGTCCCAGGCAGTTCCGCTGTTCCCCTCATCCCCATTCCTGGAAGTCACTGCAGTAGCTGTGCAGCCTGGAACAGCTCAGCACCACTTGGCATTTTGCTCTGAGATGATTATTAACTTTAATAGAATCTGGGGTTTTTGGCACTACTTCCACATCTGACCACCTGCCTTAATCCGTGCCCGGCTGCACAACCTTCATTCTGAGCTACTCTTACCGATGCTTAAAGTCCACATGAGAATTTTACTGTTTGCTGGACAGCAGGAACTTGGCCAACTCCCTTGAATCATAGAATCATTTAGACTGGAAAATACTTCTAAGATCATTGAGCCCAATTTTTCACCCAGTGCTGCCAAGGCCACCACTGATCCATCTCCCCATGTGCCACATCCACACGGCTTTTAAATCCCTCCAGGGATGGGGATTCCACCACTGCCCTGGGCAGCTGTGCCAGGCTGGACAACCCTTTCTGTGAAGAAATTTTCCCTGATATCCAATCTAAACCTTCCCTGGTGCAATTTGAGGCTGCTTCCTTTTGTCCTGTCCCTTGCCATTTGGAAGAAGAGACCAACTCCACCTTGTTACAATCTCCTGTCAGGGAATTTTACTCTACAGTGAGGTGCTCCCTGAGCCTCCTTTTCTCCAGGCTGAGCCCCCCCAGCTCCCTCAGCTGCTCTTCACTCTCTTTAGTGGCTGAATTACAGGTGTTCTGACAACCTGGCCCAACAACAGGACTGTCTGTTGCCCCCTCTTTGGAGGGGGCAGATGCTTCACTGCAGATTTAAACAGAGCCAAGGCCCTGCCTGAGGGTGTGGTTCAGACAGCCCCAGCCTCCTCTGCCCAAGCTCTCAGCCAGCTGGACCTGAGTCAGCTCCTGTCAGGAAACCATAAAGCTCCCAGGCCGTGCATGGCTGCTCTCCTGCAGGAGCACTAATGCACTAATGTGGTTATGCAACTTCTGCTGGGGAGCAGTGAGAGGAACTTGGGTCCTGGTGCGTGTTGACACCATCACAGTTTCTCCTCCAATGTTCATATATTGATGTTTCCCTTAGTCTGGGCTTTCCAGAAAGCTCCTGAGAAGCTTCAGACTGAGAAAAGTCTTAACCCTTGTGTTTTATCCCCCTCTCAGCCACTGACATTGAAATCCCTCCTGCCTTGGTTCACATTCCCTGCATGTTCATTTTTTTAGGGGTATCCTGAACTCCTCTGCAGATCCAGAGGTCCTTTCGTGGGAGACCAAAAGAAAGTGGAAAGAATGGCTCACTATCAACAGAATTCTCCTGATTCCAGGATAGTAAAAGAGCAGAGACTGCTCTAATTTCCACAAATTAATATTTTCTGTGTTCTTTCAGTTGTCAGGAGGACAGGGTAACACATCAGTTAAAAACCACTTTTTTTATATAAATCCACAGGCACTAAATCAATTGATGCTCTGGATCTGTGCCACAACCCTCTTCCAGGTGACCACCTTGTCCAGGGCTAAGTGGTTGTCCTCCATGGAAATCATTGCCTATCTTTGCCATTGCAAACCTTGCCACCTTATCTTAGGAAGCTGTGTGCTTTTAAGGGTAAAATGAATGCACCTCTGGAATTAGCAATGCTCTCCATTGGCTATAGAAGGGGCACAGGTACTTGGCTTTCACTAAATATCTGCCCTAAATATCTCTGAAGTGACTTTGAGCTTTAGATTTTGGCAGACATTGGTAACTTTTGCTGCTGGACACAGATGTGACACAGGGCTCTGATGTGCCACTGAATTCAGGCTTTTTTTATTACCATTAACATTTAATTAAATACTGTTGCTTGCAAAAATAATTAACCTCAGAATGAGGAGGAAATTGGTGGCCAATAATCTTCTCATATCAGTTCTTTGCTCCTTTGACTCTAAACCTGTGGCTATTTGTGCTGAGTTTTTGCTGTGAATTTCAGTGACAGAGAAGCAACCACTGTGGAAAATGCTGTGTAAAACCTGTTTTACACGTTGGGCTAAGCCAGATCTCTGCCCAGTCTGTGTTCCTTTCATGCAGTGATCTATCCCAGACCTCAGCATAACTCGATTAATGCTGCATTTTTAATGTTTCCATCAGCAATTCACATCCAGTTGGCTGCAAAGTGTTCATCAATAAATCCTCACCCAGTGCCCACTATATTAAGCAGAAAAACATCCAGATTTGGGACTCAAACGGGTGTTTAAGCCCCCACCTCTGGAAGGCAGGGCAGTATGTGGAGGCACAGCACCCTAAGGAAGGGCTGCCTGCCCTGCAGCTAGAGGTGGGATTCCCCCAGGAGGTCTGAGATAATGTTGGTGACAGCGCCCTTGGAAAGCGCCTGGATGGAGGTGGGGGTGTGTGGAGGGGCTGGCTCCTGCCCTCTGCCTTTTTGTGCAAATCCACATGCCCAGGACCACACAGGACCCGAAAAACTGTGACCTTTTAAGGTGCAACCCAATTGCTCTCATTATGATTATTGCGTCGGGTGCTGTTATCCTCAATTTGTCTGCTTTTCTGCCTGTTCCTATCTTTTTGTTTTCTCCCTGCTGTTCTTCTCTGTGGATGGATGGCTGTGGAGACCATTCAGTTCCACTTAGCTGTAATTTCAGGGAAATTCTTCTTGACGGGCAGAAGCAGCAAGGTTGGGGATTTTGTTCCCTGTCCTTTTCCTGAAATGTGTGCATTTCCTTGTACGCTGCTGTGCTGACTGTACACAAGCTTGGCTCCTCAAGGGACAGGAAGGAATATTGGTTTTGTCTCCAGACACTTTGCAATGTCACCAGCTCTTTGTGCAACACATTTAAAATTTAACAGTAAGTAAAATGAGGATATGTGTAGGATGGACGACGCAACACAGCAACGAGTTCTGGTGATTTTCCATCTTAAATATGACCTTCAGTATGAATTTATTATTATTTTTCTATTCTCTTCCCTTTGTCCCAGGTTTCATATCCACATCACAGCACCATTCAATTCCTGCTTGCTGAGACAGCTTTCATTTGGGCTCAGAATCAGGAATTAGGTGGATTTACTCCTCTGTAAGATTCCAGGGAAGAGGAAATTGCAGTTCTTCAGCCTTGGCTTTTTTTCCTAGGCTCCCTTCTAGATTTTTTCTCAAGAAATTTACACTTGAGGAGTCTGATGGATATCTGCTAATACGTTCATGGTATATGTCTTAAAATTTTACACAAAATATGATGTAGATTAAGAAAAATGGTTTATTGATAAATTAAATGGTCTCTTCCACTGGAATGAGTTGTTTTTAAAAATGAAAAAATTAGACGGTGGAATCCGTTGTGGTGGAAAATGGTCAAGAAAGGACCTGAGTTATAAAAATCACACTGTATCAGCACTGACTGCTCCTGTAGGGAAGGTATTCTTGACCTGATATTGATAATTGCTGCAATATTCAGTAGAAACTTACCTTCCCTTCTCTCAATCCAAGCAAATGATAAATATTATTTTCATCTACATACGTGGACCTGGCTGGGTTTTTTTTTATTTTGATAGATATTTTTTCACTGCTCTTGGTCCTGTTTAAAAAAGATCTAATAAAACCCCGAATGGCTGTCACTCCTTTCATTTATCAGGTAACTTACTCACTTTCAGTCCCTGCCTTCATCTTCAGCTTCCTCTTTATCTACCTGGAGTCTTCTGTGTGCAAAACTTGATTTAAAAATATACAGTTCCAGCCAGAAGGATTATGACACCTTTATCCCACATTCTACCAGTCCAACCATCATTTTAAGCTGTGTGACACCTCCAGCATTTAGAAAGGGTCTTCTCCTGATTTTTTTTTTCTTTTTTTTTTTGTATTCTCAGCTATCCTTTAACCAGAAAAGACACAAAAAGCTATAGAAAACCAGAAAAGATACTAATTTCCAAGATTTCACAGACCATCTCGTCGTGTTAGGAAAAAAATATAAATTGGTTTGACTGGGAAACAAGACACAAGTCTCAGCAGGTTTATGTTGCTCTGATAATCTGAAGCTATTCAGCATGGGGGAATGTGTCTCCCTTGACCAACCAATATGTTTTTGGCAAATCATAGCATCCTTAAGGTTGGAAAAGACCCTCAAAATCATCAAGTTCAACTAAACCATATCGTGAAGTGCCACATCTACTTACTTTTTAAACACCCCCAAGGATGGTGACTCCACCACTGCCCCAGGCAGCCTCTGCCAATGCTCAACCACTCTTATGGTGAAGAAATTTTTCCTAATATCCAACCTGAACCTCCCCTGGCACAACTTGAGACCATTTGCCCTTGCCCTATGAAATGGCTTGTTAGATGACACCCTGTCAGGAGACATTATTTTCTATTCCCTGTTTGACCCACACTCCTTCTTACATCATGAGTCAAAGCAGAACCTCTCTTTCCTCGCTCACTTCTCATTTTAATTTCCTTCTTCTACCCAACAAGAATGTATTATTATCTGTTTAATATCTTTGTTGAACAGGGCTGGCTAGAAGAGTGTGCACAGCTCCAGGTGAGAAAACAGCTGCTTTGGAAGGCACAATGAACACTTCTTGATGGCTCCTTGAAGCATTCAACCTGATGCCTCCAGAACCATGTTTGTCTTTTCGATGGCCATGCCATGTTGGTGCCTCACAGCCATCTCCTGACTGACCAACACACCCTATCATGTTTTCCTCTCAGCTGTTTGCACTGGAAAACTAGAAGCTTTACTAGATTGATAGTTCCTAATCTCCAAATGTGTGACCTTATCACTTCAAAGTGTTAAATCTCATCCCATTTCTGTTATTCCAGTTCCCATTCAATTATTTCAGTAGACTGAGTGCCTCTGTGTCTCTGATGCCTCTTGTCATCAGCTTAATTAGTATACTCTCAGTTTTGCCAAGTCTATTAGTGAAAGCATTATCAAGATCATTGTCAGCACCCAATAGTTGTAATTTTCCTCAGAAAATTGCTGTTCTTCTTCAGCCCAGACCACTGACATCCTCTTACCGCCTCTCATCCTCTTACTTACCTTGCAGCTACAGTTCCTCCCTTGTTCTTCCATTGAACTTTCTCTGGAACACCTTATTAAAAATTTCACTAATATTTAAATGAGCTAATCTAACATCTAAACCAACAGTTTCCAGCAGATGAGTGTCTGTGACAACAAAGAACTCGTTTCCATATCAGTGACAAAGAAGGAAATGCTTTTCCCCTTATGATATCAAGATTCATAACTGATGACGTGCACCACGCAGAGTTCTTATCCCCTTGGGAAGACGGCTTTGAGTACGAGGTTGGGTGGCACATATCTTATCTCTGAGGTCTTCTTCAAAAGGAACTTCTTCCATGATAAAAAGAATCAGACTTGAGAGACAAGGAAAGGAAGAGAGCTCCAGTTCTTGGCTATGAGAACAGGTTTCCAGATGGGCTGCACAGTCTCCAGTTTTTCTTGAGGCTGGACACAGCCTTGCATGACTTGGTCTGACCTCAGAGTTGATCTTGCTTTGAGCAGAGACTCCTCATAGTCCTGCCAACCTGAATTTTCCTAGGACCCTGTGATCCCACATATTATTTTATACAATCTTTTTAAAAATGATATCTGATCTCCAGGGTATCCACATCGTCGGCAGAGAGAAAGACACTTCTCAAAAGGCAAAGCTTCCTCTATAGAAATTCTCAGTTAAAATTAATTTACCTCCACCGAGGTTTTTCGGATGGATATGTTTTCTTATTTGCAGAACTGAGAATCTGATAAAAAGGAAAGGTATCTGAATACCTGCTGTTATTTTTACAGGAAGTTTGTTTGTTGGGTTTTTTTGTTGTTTTTTTTTTTTATTTTTCCCACTATAATTTGATGTGAAAAACTCCTTTCACGGCTCTAACTAGAATTGCTGTGAAAAAGCTTTCTGCATGTACATGTTCAGAGAGCATAAAATAAAGTAGCCTGAATTGCTGGGAACAAGCCTCAAGCTCCTCACAGACACTCAGAACAAACCACCATGTGCACGTAACACACCACACTGTCTGCACTCTTTCCCAGCCTATAAACTCTGACTGTGGAAGGAAAACATGGAAAAATATCACCATGGGATAAGGGGTTACTGAGGCTGTGATTGCCTGGAGCTAAAGGCTGAAATTTCTTCATGTAACACTGAGACAACTTTTTTTTCTTCTGTCCTGAGGGCAATATTTCACTCTGCAGTTCCTCAAAACAAAAGGCCTAAGAAATATTATGACAAGTCCCCCACTGATTTTTTTGCCACACAAACCCATATAGTCCCCATGGTTTTATTCCATTTCCTTTTAAACACCAGCTACTAATGAATAATGGGCAGGTTGAATGTGTTTCATATATAGAATAGAAAATAACTTGAAGAACAAAATGCTTAGGCTGTAAAGCCAAATAAGTAAAACTCAGGAAATGCCACAGTTTAAGCTCTTCATACAACTTGACCTTGACTTTGTTGTGGCTGGGCTCTGGGTTGCAGTTATTGCATGTTATTTTCCAAAGGCACATGTTGCAATTAGGCCATTTCATTCTTCTTCTCTCTGCCCCCACTAAAAAGTATCACATTTCTAAAAAGCTCTGCTTATTTTCATTTGGAGTCCTCCAGACTTCTTGTCCTCATCTTCTGCCCTTTGCAAAAAATGAAATCAAATGAAATAAATCAATAAACCAACCAATGAAACAAGGGATAAAGTACCCCTTGCACTTTTTTTTAGGCCATGAAATTAGGAGAGCCGGGGGCATTGCTTATTTCAATGTGACCCTTGCGTGAGAAAGCTGTGTTTGGAGTTAAGTGGAAGGTGGCACTAGAAATCTTTTCCTCCATCCAAAGGTCCTCTGGAAAAAAGCAGTGTTCTCCATTGGATTAGTGGGGTCTGGTGCTGCTGGGAGGGATTCAAATCTCCAGTGATGAGCGCTGCTCTGGAGGCTGTGGTAAAACAGCTCCCAGGGTTACAAAGGGTTTCTGACACTGTAGAGATAGGAATGGAACAAGCCACTGAATCACAGCCCAGCTCCTTAATTGAAGGGCCATTCTGCCAATTTTCCTGCATTCTTTTCCTTCTTAATTCCTAAATACAATGATAGAAACCTAAAGTCATGGAATGGTTTGGATTGGATGGGATCTGAAAGAAATCCATTTCCAACCGCAGCCATGGGCAGGAACAGCTTCCACTAGGCCAGGTTGCTCAGAGCTCTGGCCAACCTGGCCTTGTACACTTCCAGGAATGGGGAATCCACAAACATGAAACACTGGGATTACCCCAGGGATAAGCATGACACAAATGCACTGACAAATCATCTTACCCTTCTCATAAGACAGTTTATGAACCTCTTGTGAAACTACCTCTCACAGATTTTTGAAAACGACATTTCCCTCTCCATTAGTTTTCTTTCCTGGCCTTGTAAACACATATGGAGTGAATTAATTTTACACAGTTATTGTCTGTCAGTTACTACTTTATGCGTCATGAGGTTTATTTGGAAAATTAGGGTGCTGCTCCTTCAAGCATTAAGCAGATGTTCACTGCTCACAGCGAAGGCAGAGCCCTGAAATCCATTAAATTATTTGTATGTGGGAGGCTAAACAAACCTGCCTGCATTTGCAGGAGCAGAGACCTCTTAGCTAAAAATAATGCATGTTTTGGGTAGAAGTCCAAGATTTCCAGTTAAGTCAGCTGGTTCAGAACTTCTCATAGAGACACTGTTTGCTCCTTTTCTTGCTTTCCCCAGTGATCTCCTATTAACCCTGCCATGGAGAAAGGGCAGCACATAGACTGAGACACAGAAATAGCAATGGTAATTTGTCTGTTAATGTTCAGATATCCCCAGAATACGGTGGCTCCCCCTCCACAACCTTCTCCTCCCCCAGTCTGATTAAAATTGACTGAGAAGGGAGCTATGAATCTTTTTTTTCTTGTTGGCATCACATATTAAAAGGTGACAGCTCTATCATATCACAGCAGCAAACCTTTGCCTGATGCCTGAGTCACACATTTCTCCAGGCAGAGAGAACTGTTATTATTCTTACACTTTTGGACACATGTAACCACATTGTAGAGCACATTGATGCTCTAATATGTTTGGGAATTTGTACCACCTGCACTTTGTTTAGGTCATTTTGGAGCTATTTCCATGCTGAGTTCTTTAGAATGGAGTGTAGATGCATTTAAACTGTTCATACTAACGCCTACCAGTCATTTTCAGACACCTGAATGTATGAATATTTGCTTTTTATTTTTTAAATTCATTCTTTAAATAAGCAAAGAAAGAAAACTTATGCTTTTTTCCCAAATACAATCACAATCACAAAGTAGTTTGGGTTAAATACCATCTAGTCCCAAATCTCCTGCCATGGGCAGAGGCACCTTCCACTAGAAATTTCAAATTTTAAATAACATTTAATATGGCCTTTATTTCCTTTCTGATGGAAACAAGGGTGGAACTGGAGCAGATACCAAATGATGTCCTATTAGAAGAATCAGACTGTGTCACTTAAGTGCTTTGTGCCTCAGTTTCCTCATCTGCAGTGTAGAAATACTATTGACAGGGGTTTGGAGGCATGGTCCACAATAGAGCAAAGGACAAATTTTTGTTTATGCAGGAGAAGAGACTCCTCTAACCCCATCTGGGACTGAAAATCCTGAGGAGATGGATGAAGAGAGCACAGAGCCTTCCCTCCCCACTCAGGAAGGGCACAGCACCCTGAGCCAAGTGCACTCCTCCTGCACTGCCAGTTCTGATTCTGATTTTAACCAGACCATTTCTAATTTCCTTGATTAGTGCAGCTGAAGTCCAGCTGGGAGCCCCTTCTCCTCCCCTCATGCCATGACACGACTGAAATCTCTGCTGGTCAGGTTTTTCCAGCCTAACCATCCCTGTTGAAATCACCTCTTGACTTATGGTGGTGACAAGGGCTTTGTAAATCCTTTGTCCCAGGGATTCAGACAGAACACACCTCCCTAAACCTTTACATTTATAACAAGGATCTTCACATCTCTGCAAAATTCAGCTCCTTCCACACAACAAGCTGCACATTCTAATTTTTCATTAACATCAAGTTTCTGGCACTGGACTGCAATTGCAGATGTAGAAACAATTGCAACAACAAAGAAAACCCCAAAACAAAACCAGCAAAAAAGGAAAAAGAAAGACCATCGTCTTTTCCATGAAAGTTTATTAGACCCCTACCCAGGCTAAAAGATTATAGAGTAAGTAAGTCTTCTTAAATCAAGCACAATTTTTCTCAGGTATTCATCTGTGTGAGACTACAGTAAGAAACTGATGGCATGATTAGACTGTTTAGGCCTGAATGTTGTTTAATGTCCTTGAAATGAAGGAGGTAGCAAAAGAAGGATTTTGAAAGGGAAAAAATAAGAAAACAATGAGAAAAACTGATTAATATTGTCATGACAAAATAGCTTCCTTCAGGGGACAACAAACTGGGTTGATGTACTGTGCTTACCAGAAGCTGAAAAGATTTGTGGAGCTTGGGAATTCAATTGCTTCTTTTTCTAGAGTAATTCTCATATCCTTCTTCTCCCCCACCCCTAGTCAGAAAACCAAGTTAGTCCCGGGGTTTGGAAACTGAGGTTCTGCCTGCTGAAGTAAAATTAATGAAGTAATATTTGTAAAGTCCAGGTTGGACAGGGATTGAAAAAACCTTGGATAGCAGGAGGTGGCCCTGTCCGTGACAGGGGGTTGGGACAGGATGGTCTTTAAGGTCCCTCCCAACCCAAAACATTCTATCATTTTATGATTAAATTTTTAATGTGAAGAAGAAAAGCTTGCCTGAACTGCTACACACATCTCTGCACATTTCCATTTCTCTTAATCTGTTTCTTCACAGTCAGTTGACCAAAATTCAGGGGCCTGATTCTGTACAACAGACAAGAAAGTAACACCCAGTTATGCAGAGCACTGCAAATGAGGCGGCAAGGACTAAAGGTGAGGCTCAGGCAGTCGATGGTCCTACTTTGGAGACATCTGAACTCCTCTGAGTTCTCCTGGAGAACTTCAGAGGCATCTGGACTCAGAGGCCTCAGTCTGTAACCTGGCTTAGCATTGGGCACAGAGAATTGAATTAAGGTGTCAAGGATGGGAGAGCACCTTGAGGTTCTTTGACTTCTTGGTTTGTTGTCTCTTTCCTTCCTTGACATAATGTTGTTGGCTTTACTGAGGGGTTCAGGCAATATCAGACCAGTCTTCTTCCCCTGCAATGACAAAACTCATAGAGGTGAAAAATGAAATATTTTCCTGCTTATGCTTTATTTTTATTTCTCTTTTTGTTTTTCCCTCCAAAAGAAGAGTAAAGAAAAGCTAAAAGAAGAGTAAACTGCCTCCAAACCAGGACACTGTAGAAGCTGATATACATCCTTAAGCAGATTAATGAACCCTTGGGTCAAATTTTAAACCTTCCCTGTAGGTGGTGACCCTTTCCAGAGCCTCCACCTTGCAGCCTCACCCTTTTACAACCAGCTCTTCCCCCTTGCACCTAAAATTTTTTATTCAAACCTTTACCCATTAAAGATAAAAATGAAAAGGCAAAATCAAAGTGAGTTATTCTTGTGACATGACTAATGTGATTAAGGTTATTGTAAAGAAGAGCTTGTGGAGCTGCAGTTTTGATCTCTCCCTACCATGGGAGCCACAGACGTATTGAACAGCCGGCCTTAAGATCTCATGCTCTTGGGCAATGGGTTTTGCCTTTTGAAGTGCTTCTTTTTTTTCCCTCTTCCTTCCTCTCTTTTTTTTTTTTCCTTGGGTGGGCAGTAAAACCTGAGAATACATTTAAACAGCCTAGATTTTTTCACAGGCTCTAACTGATCTCTGAGTAGAGATGGTCCTCATAGTGTGCAATGTGACCACCAGGATCAGGACTGTGTGTTTCGAGCTGTTGAATTTTGTGTTGAACATGGTGATAACCGTTCCATAAATCCCAAGGCGCCTTACAGATGTAAAAGTGCAGCCCTGTTTCACAAATGGGATATTTGGGGTACAGGGAAGTTAAGAAACCACTTAATTTAGTGCAGTAAGTAATGGAGCCGGGAATGAATATTCACCACATCTCCAGGCTCCCATCCACTTATTTTGGAAATGAAGTACAAAAGTATAAAATGCACAAGAAAACAATAGAATCATAAAATAGCCCAGCCACCACCACCACCTCCACCCGCCAAGCCTGCTCAGTGTAGAATAAAACCACTTTTTTCTTATTGCTCCCTGGAGTGCTGTTTGTCATCAGCCTTGCTGAACTTTTCTCCCTCTTCTTCTCAGTGTTGATCACAATGGTGGTGGCTCTAAACTGGATTTTAGGGGCTAAAATCTGTGCTTTGCCAGGAGGTTTTTGCTCACAGCATTTGCTTGAAGTCCGTGAAATTCTTACAAAGAAAGCTGATCAATGCAGCTGGTTATTAATCAATTAGTAAAGACTTCAGTTTTTAATCTAGAAATCTGCCTGAGTCAAGGTCAGTGCGGGATGGAGTCACAGCATCGTGTGGGGAAATGAAATGAGAACATAGACAGCTCCTGTGACTGGAGGTGTTTACAGGGCAGGGAGTTTGTCTCTGAGTTAGTTCTTGAGCATCCATTTAGAGCCAACCAAAAGAAAGAAATGCTCCTACAACAAATCATTTATCTCACCACAGTTTGACACCTAAAATCCAACTGTGATGATCTGTATTGTAAATTCCTGTCAGAGCAATTTAAATGACCAACTCACACATGGACACTGGCACTGTCTAAAGTCAAAATTTAGAAGGAAAGTTGTTTTATCTAAAACAAGCAAAATTGTTTTATCTAAATGACTGGATGTGGCAGTCAGTGCTGTGGTTTAGTTGATACTGTGGTGTATGGTCAAAGATTGGACTCAATGATCTTGGAGGTCTTTTCCAATCATAATGATTCTGTGATTCTGTGATTTATTTCTTGGTTGGCTATAAAAATTTTCCCTAAGTTTATGTAATTTCTATACATGTCTTTACATTTGGATGGAGAAACACTTACAAGAAACAAAGACTGAGGAGGGAAAAGGGTTGGAAGGAATTATCAAGGATTATCCAATCCAAGTCCTGTCCCTGCACAGGTCAGTCCCAAAAATTCCACCCTGTGTCTGAGAGTGTTGTCCAAACTCTCCTTGAGCTCTGCCAGCCTTAGGGCTGTGACCACTGCCCTGGGCTATGAGATAAAGGACCTTGGTTTGTCTCAAATTTCATTTTGGTTCAAAGGGTCCGAAGAGTATGAAATTCCGACAAGGAAATCAATAAGGCAGCACTGCACAGGAGACCTGATGATGGCAAAATCCTGTTATTACTAACTCTCAAGGAAAAAAATGACTGATGAACTTAGTCATTACTAATCATCTGCATGACAGTTATCTCCTAGAGATCCTACACTGTACTCACAGGGCAGGGCCTGTCCCTATTGACAGAAAGAAGGTCTCTAGACCTTGAAGACCTTATTACTTGAACCAGAATGAGAAATGGGCACAAAACCCACTTGTTCAGCACATGACTGGAAGCTGTCCTTCGGCACCGGCAGCTTTGTGGCCTTTTTGCTGTTTATTGCTGTGAATGAGGGCCCTCTATTGAAGGTAAGAACTTGGTGGTACATGTTTCCCTCTGTATGTTTTATTTTGCTAACATTGTTTTCTCCTTGATTCCAACAAAGCAGAACAGATCAAACTCACAGTTTTATAAGGACAAAGTCTCAGGAAGAATTTCAGCACTGGGATGCAGGTTAAATACATGTTACAGAGCCTCTCTTTACGTTAAAAGTTAAAAATAAGGCTGCAAAAGAACTGGTGTCCACAGCTCACTGTTTCCACCATCAACCTCCCTGTTTTATAGGATTTATAAATCAGCCTTGAAAATTTTCTCCAGGCTAAATTTTGGCATAGAAGGTCACAGGCAAGACTTGGTTTACTAAAACTCATTAAAAATGGTTTGATGTTTTAAATTACACTGAAGCAAGAGAAGAAAAATTCTATTTCTATGGCTTTCAGCATATCCTCCCCCACCATCCCATCCAATTTGAATTAAAATGTGTCTGAATAACTATGCTATGGTACCACTTTCTTTTTTTGTGGTGTTGCCATCAAGTCTTTATGTGGGTAAAGCAGTCCCTTTCTAATCTCCAGAATGTGCAGCTCAGCTGCTGAACACAGTTGGAAAACATTTCTATTTCAGAAGGGGTTTTTTGCTTTGAAAACTTTGTAAAATCTGTGGCAACTTAACCCATCTGAGTCCAGCTTAACACCCATCTGTTTCTCTCTGGTGACCTCAGTGGACACTGGGAGAAGCAGTGTAAGAACCAAATGTGACTCCTTTGGATAATTTTTCATTGGAATTATGATATGGATGGCTGGAAAAGGGAAAGGCAGATGGAATTAAGCATTGCTAAACACAAAGGGACCCAAGTGGAAAGAAGCCACCATAAATATCCACTCCCAATGAAAGGCTCTACATTAATTTTTGCCACTCAGAGCAGGGATCTTGGAGACACTGCAGGCTGGGACAGCAATTAGGAAGTGCTTGGAGGCAGAAGAGGTCTTAGGGATCATTAGAATGGGAATAGAGATCCAAACCACCACCATGACCCTGTTACCCTGTTTGAATTCACACCTGAGAATTATGTTACCTCAGAATGGATAATTCACCTCAAAAGGAGCAGAAAAAGCCACACAAAGATGGCAAAGATGGTCAGAGGTGTGTTACAACTTCTGCAGTAAGGAAAAATCCTATAAAATAGTCCCTTTAGCTTAGCAACAACCAGGAGAGACATGATCAGACACATAGAAAACAAAGAATGACACTGAAAAAGTGATCAGGGAATCATTACTCTTCCTTTCTTGAAATACAGAGAATAGGGACATCCAATTCAATTATCAGGCAAGCAGCTCAAAACAAACAAAGTGAAACAGTATTTCATATGGAGCGTAATTAAATTACCCCAGGAAGCTGTGGAAATTTGAATGATTGTGCTCAAAAACTGACAAGACTTTTTCAAGAAGTACATTAAGTTTGGAACTCTCAACTGTAGTGGCAAGTCCTTATGCCACTGCCTGCCTGAAGGGTTTGCCAGGAGAAAGGTTTCACTATAAATGTCTTCTTAGTGATACACTTTCCATAAAGATCCGCCACTGGTTGGTATCAGAGGTAAGGAATTAGCCTTGATGAATTTTCTGTCTCACTCTATACAGTTGTTTGTAAGTTCTTTTCTTTATTTTTGGATTTATAAATTCCAGCCCTGGAAAAATGTGTTTGATTAATTAAGTTTTATAGCCTGTGGGTGGGGGTAGTCTGTTCTGAAAAGCTTAAGAAAGCACATAAATCTACAAAAGAATGTTCAGCTGAGAGAGACTGTAGAGATGGGGAGGGTCAATTTTCAGCAATAACTGTAGCTGGATGCATCCAGTTATTGATCCACTTCATCCTCACCCTGCATCTTTTTGGGAGTTTCTGCATCCACACCTAAATCTGCAGCTGGCCTTGCTACTGGATGCTTGGGATACTGAATGTGACCAGCTGGTACATTCCTGTCACAAAATAAAGCAACATATCCCTTTATGTTGGCTTTGGGATTAGGATGGAGCGCAGGATCACACATTTCATAACTGATTATTGCTCCTGAAAAACAGAAGCAGTTTATTCATCAGGTATGACAAGGTACTAAATTGCTTTTGCCAGCGTCAGAGACTGAAAATAGTTTATGTCTCAAGCACTGATATAAAGCTACAGCCACAGAAACCTCCTTGAAGAACTTCGGACTGTAAGTCGGACTGCTGATTAGATTAAAGGAAACCCATTGTTCAGTCACCGCGGGCTGAGGGAAAGGCATGCATCCACAACAGGCTGAAGCCTCCTGCTGAGCTTGGGGTGGGGGAGAGCACAGCTCACAGAAGCCAGGCTTACACAGACTCCCCCCAACCGAGGGGAGAGGAGGAGGTTTTGGGTGCATGGTGCAACCTCTGGTGAGAGGCAATAAACACCCATCCTCCAATTACACAAACTGGCCCAGCTGTGGAACCCCCAACCCCACAGGGCACATCCACGGGACTTTCCTGTGAGGGGCTTGGCCCCACAGACCCAGAGTCTGCTGTGAGAGACTGACCCTCCACCCCAGGGGGACATGGCCAGATATGCCCACCGAGCCTGAGCATGTACACCTGTGGGATTCTATTCTGGGGGTTTCTGGGGGACCTACACCACCGGGAAGACCTGCTGAAGAGGATCGTCGAGGCACCAGTGGGACCCACGGAGCGGTGATATTCTTTTAGTCTGTCTCTGTCACCCCTCGTCCCCCCGCCTATTTTTTACTTCTTTCTTTCCCCTTTTCTTCTCTTTCTCTCATATTTACGATACAATAAAACCCACTGTCACTGGCCTATGGTCTTGTTTGCACCTTAATTCGGGCAGAGGCATCTCTAAGAACCTTAAAACTGGATCTTAACAGCCAGGTCTTGAGGGGTGAGCATTGTTAATGCCATAGCTCCAGGATTCTTGTTATTATCGAGGAATCTTGGTTTTCACTTAAAAAAAAGAGATTTAAGGATGAAATTCATCCTGCTGAATGGCTGGAAGTCATGATATCACAGGATCATGGAATGGTTTGGGTTGGAAGGGACCTTCAAGAGCATCTTGTTCCTGCCCCTGCCATGGGCAGGGACACCTTCCACTACCCCAGGTTGTTCCAAGCCCTGTCCAACCTGGCCTTGGACACTTGCAGGGATGGGGCAGCCACAGCTTCTCCTTGTCCCAAATCCCTCTCCAGCTCTCCTGGAGCCCCTTTAGGCACTGGAAAGAGCTCTGAGGTGTCTCTGGAGCCTTCTCCCCTCCAGCTGAACACCCCCAGCTCTCCCAGCCTGGCTCCAGAGCAGAGGGGCTCCAGCCCCTGGAGCATCTCTGTGGCCTCTTCTGGACTGGCTCCAGCAGCTCTGATAATGGGGTGCTTAGTCTGGGTTTCCTCACAGTCAATGAAATCATGAAATCACTGAGTCCTTACTTGTGAGGCTGCTGGAGATGGTTTCTCTCTCTAGGCAGTGATTAAGCAAGATCTCAGCTAGACCCCAAAATTCCAGAAAGTTGGAGATAGCAGAGATAAAACCTACCATAAAATTTATTTATTTCCAGTAAAAGGCTGCTAAAAATTAGCCAGAAAGGCAAAATGCAATTTAAATCACCAGGTAAAATAGCAAGATGTAGAACTCATCACTAATCTTTTGGGGTTTTTTTTTTAATTTTGAAGCCATTTAGTTTTGTGCAACACACCTGACTCCCTTTGGGAAGGAATATCAGGAAAAAGAAAGTCCACATAAAAAGAGAAGCTCAGAAGTTCTGGGAATTAATTGTTTGTGGCAGTTTGCCTGTTTTCCACACTGTGTTAACAGGAGATTCTTGTTCTAGAGCACAGGTTCCTTGGGAGTTTCTTTATTGGTTCAAAAAGTTGACCAAGACCGAGTTATGAGCTGTTCCTTGAGTCCCATCACAGGTTATTCTTTTTTCTTAGAACACCAAATTGTGTCATGTAAAGAAGTTTTTGAAATAATCTCTGCTTCCACCTAGGAAGGAACTGCTGTTCTCATTGTAACTGAAGAAAAGCCTGAAGAAATAACCTGGCAATTACATCAATTCTCAGACATACATAAAAGGAATATCAGATTTATCTCTTCTGGAAGCTTCCTGCCATAGGGGCCAAGCTTTAGGCTGGTAATACCTTCAGAGAGTGTTTATCTTTCTAAACATTCCTCATATATTCTTTTAAAATATTTTTCAATAGATAGGATCGATAACAACAATTTCTGAAGGTTTGGATTAACTGTGGAGGCAAATAAGAGAGCATCCAAATCCTTTTTGTGATTCAGTAGATTTGGCTTCGTTAAAACACCCCTATACAATCTTGTAGAGGTAGATGCACTTTATCAATACAGGACTTTATCTGTGAGGTGTTACCACCTGCTTAACTCAATGCACTAAAAGTAGTTAGGTTCATGAATTTAATCTTCGAAGATAGTAAGTTTACCTTCTGAAAATCCTGCTTTTTTTGTAAAATGAAGACTAGTCTTCAAGAATATCAATTCCCTGTTAAGGCTTGAAGCTTGTTTTTTTGTTGGGGTTTTTAAAAATTATTTCCCCTTAAGGAGTAATAGCCACCAAACCTCCTTTACCATATTTTGAAACTGGTTGCCGTAATCATGAGCAGCAATTAAATACAATCTTGAAAGAGAAAGGATTTGTTTGACCCACCTGAAATGCTTTGTTCTTCTGAGGAATTACATTTTACTTCAGAGGCTTCTTTTTTTATTTTTCCTGAGAAACAGCCAGATAGTATACATAAAACTCAAGCAACTTACATTCTCATTAGAAAAATTGATTTAGACCAGTTTTACAAAACATTCTTCTAAAAATGAACATTTGAATATGTTTCCTGATGTGGATTTGGCTTCTCATTTAAGAGTAGAAACTTAAACTGGCTTTTTCAAAAAGATCCCTTCAACACATGAATATTTCAAACCATTTTGTGAGAGTTTTAGGTGGACACTGTCAGGCACTTTTCTGACTGCATTTAGTCAGAGCAGAGTGAAGAGCTTTAACATGGTGGTGACAACACTGGCTTAAGCCTGTTTGCTTTTGTTCTAAATACTACTGGGCTTTTTTGCCCTAAACCATGGCTGTCTCGGTTTTGAAAGACAGGTGTCTGCTAAGGAAGGCAGAGGCCCCCCTTGAAGTGGCAGATATAACCCCTTTTCCCTCCAAGTTATTATATTTTGAAATCAAGGGCCTTTAGGCAAAGATGTGGGAAATAGGAATAACAGTTCTTTACTATATATATATATATGTATATAACCAGTCCAACAAAACAACAACAACTATGGCAGTAACAGCAATCACAAACCCAGTCCCAGCCTTCTCGGCTGTCAGGCCCTTTCCCCTCGGGTGCAGTTCCGCTCGCAGCCGGCAGGGGCGCTGGCGGCTCCCGGTGAGCAGGGCAGGTGCGATGGTTCCCCCGCGGCTGCAGGGGGCGCTCCGGAGCGAGCTCGGGGAGCACGCGGCACCGGTGCCCTGGGATCCCGGGAAGGGATGGAACAAAGGCTTCACAAACCGCTGGGCAGCCGATCCCGGACTCTCAGGAACAGCAGGCTGGAATGGCAGGGACGAACGCAAATCCCGGGTGGCAGGCGAGATGTATCCAGATGGGAAAAAACCACGGAGGCCCAGGCAGGCAGGGCGAGCAGGGCTACAGCGTAGCGAAAGCTCGAAGCAGCAGCGGGGCAGGGCAGCCACAGCTCGGTCTCCAGCAGGGCAGGGAAAGCGGCTTTTGGGGTCCCGGCGTTGCTTCCAGCAGGAAGAAAGAACGGCCAAAAAGAAAGAAGCAGCAGCTCCTTTCTCTGCAGCTTCTCTCTCCGGACGCTCAGAGCGAACTGTCCCCACACCCAGGTGTAGACAAAAGAGTAGCCAGGCCCGCCCCACTCCCCTTTTTGTCTTTCTTAAGTACAGCTATTTGTCCCCTAGCAACATGCATATGGGAGAAAATTCCTTTAACAGGAAAACCTAAGACTAAACTAAAACCCCAACAATGGCAAATTCAAAGTAATGAATGGGTAGACATGAGCATTTTATGGCCTTTTGTTTTTGCACAGAAAGAGAAAAAAAAATTATCTGTCTCTATTGTGTTTAATAGTTGCTGTGCACCCAAGCAATAATTATTAAAAGATGCAGCCAAATATCAATATGACCTGGAATGCTTCACTGCATCCTGCTGCAGCTCATGCTTTATAAACCACATTCACGAGGACTGAAGTGCTGAACCCAAGCAGTGTTTGTGTGAGTGCTCCCCAGGGAAAGCTCATTCCTGGCTGGAAGTGATGCCAGTACTGGGGATCACACCCAGACAGGATGAAACTCCTCACCATGGAGGTGTTTGGTGTTTGACACCTCAAAATTATCCTGCAAGGGGAGGAGGTGGCTTCTAGTACAACTGTGGGAATGAAGACTGGGACATGGAACAGGAAAACACCTTCATAGCCCCACAATGACTGCACAGCACTCCACTAGTTCATGGGTAAGCAGTGGGATGTGCAAACAGCAATTTGAGATGTGACACAGTTAATGCCTGACACAGGAGTTAACAATTTTTGTTCTTTACCCTGTTGATATACAAGTAAATGGCCCCCAGGTGGAATTGTGGATCCTGTAAAGTTAATCCACATCTGTTGAGTCTGTGCTGGCCAAGAGGCCTCTAGAAGCTCCCTGAGGATTACCCAGTGCCTGTAGATCATGGACTGAAAATCACAGGCAGTTAACCAAACCTTAATAAGCTCAGGATGGAAACCAAAATGAAGTTTCCAAAGTCAAGAAGTCCACGGCTGTGTGTCAGAGCCTTCCAAGAGGAGAAATGGCACAAATCCTACTTGGCTTCACTGATTTGTTAATGGGATGGTAGAAGCCCTAAGAATTTAATTTTAGGACTACTTTGTGTTTTCTTGTATGTGTCCTTGAACTCTTCCTAGGAAAAAAAAAAAAATTGGTCAGCCTGGGAAGCCTTTTAAAATTTAGCTGGTATTTTTGACCATTTAACAGTCCTGGAAACTTTTTTTTCAAACTGCTGATCGTTATCATGTGGAAAATATCAGGTAAAACTAGAGAGTATGTGCATGGTTACACATCTGGAGCTGTTTCATAGTTAAGATTTGTGTATATATGGCAGCAAATTGGAGCTTCAGTATTTCCATACTGGACCTATGGGCACGTGCAATAATTCCGATGATTTTAGAAAGCATTGATCACTGCACAGATTCTGTATGGATCTATTGTTCATGAGTTGCCCAGTTTTTTCCGTAGAGGTCTTCAGTTTATATAGACCACGATTTCCATTCCTAGGGTGTATTTACCAGTTTTATACCCTGAGATATTTGAATACAAGCCACAGTAGGTCTGGCTTAAATTAGAAACTACCAACTTGACCAAAGGCAAGATATGTTTGGAAGACTAAATGTTGGGGTTTTAGGAGTTCTCCTGGTTTTTTTTCTGTTAAAGGAATTTCCCCCATATGTGTTGCTAGAGGGACAAATTGCTGGGTAGTTAAGAAAAACAAAAGAGCTAGCCATTGAAGTGGGGTGCATCTGGCTACTCTGTTTCACCTGGGTGTGCGGACAGTTGGTTCCTGGCGTTTGGACGGAGAGGGAGGCTGCTTTCTTGGGCGGCTTTTCCTTCTGCCAGAGAAAGCCCGGGATCCCAAGCCCACCTTCCCTGCCCCGCTGGGAGCCGGGCCGTGGCCGCCCTGCCCCGCTGTTGCTTCGAGCCTTCACTACATTGTAGCCCTGCTAGCCCTGCCTGCCCAGACCTCCGGGGGGTTCCCACCGCAACTCCGCAGTTTGGATACATCTCGTCTGCCACCCGGGATTTGTGCTCGTCCCTGCCGTTCCAGCCTGCCGTTCCAGCCTGCTGTTCCCGAGGGTCCGGCCGGACACCGGGATCGGCTGCCCAGGGGTTTGTGAAGCCTTTGTTCCATCCCTTCCCGGGATCCCAGGGCACCAGAGCCGCGGGTTTCCCGAGCTCGCTCCGGAGCGCCCCCTGCAGCCGCGGGGGAACCATCGCACCTGCCCTGCTCACCGGGAGCCGCCAGCGCCCCTGCCGGCTGCGAGCGGAACTGCACCCGAGGGGAAAGGGCCTGACAGCCGAGAAGGCTGGGACTGGGTTTGTGATTGCTGTTACTGCCAGAGTTGTTGTTGTTTTGTTTGACTGGTTATACACATATAGATATATAATAGTAAAGAACTGTTATTCCTATTTCCCACATCTTTGCCTAAAAGCCCCTTGATTTCAAAATTATAATAACTTGGAGGGAAGGGGGGTCGCATCTGCCATTCTAAGGGAGGCTCCTCCCTTCCTTAGCAGACACCTGTCTTTCAGACCAAGACACTAAAAGCAGGAGAACTAGTGTTCATTGAGAAATCCCCCCCTATTCCATGAGAGAGAGCGGCTGAACATGGTTTGATCTTAGTGTCACTTACATTTTGAGGTAAAACCACGTTATCTGAAATAATTCTGAGTATGACTTACCTAACGCATTTAATTGCACATGTGAAGCGACTTGAGAATGGCATCGTCAGTGTCACCCTCCTTGCACATGTCACAGCTGTAACTTCCTTTAGATCCATTAAGAAAAGAATGTAAATTTGTCCATAAAATCATAGAATCAAGGAAATACAGAATATCCTGAGTTGGAAGGGACCCACAAGTATCAAGTCCAACTCCTGTAACGTTGCAATTTCTTTTTGATATATTAATTGTTGAAACAGTTGTTGGAAGTCAATTTCGTTAAGCAAGCCCATTTTTAACATATGTAATACATTATTTTCAGGCCATCCTTCTGCTGGCTGCATCCTTCAGCCCTGATGCATTTTTGAATTCAAACAGCCTGGAATGAGGCTTTTTGCCTGATCACAGCTTGATCACTCTCATTCCTTTTTCTGTTAAAGGCAATGGCAGAAGTCCACTCGCTTCAAGGGGAATAAGATCTGGCACTAGTGAAGATATTTGGCTAAAATGCCTTTGCCTGAAAACCACTTTCTTGGGATGTGATCCCCATTTTGCAGACAGTTTGGATCTCTTCTCAAGGATATGTCTCTTCTTAGGTACAGTGTGCAAATTTTCTGCTTCAATTATGTGCCTGAATTGTTGATGATGAGAGCTAAGCCCAGCTCCTACTTCACAGAACTAACTTGCCTTACTTTTTTACAGACTAAGCTGGAGTTGAGGGACACAGAGATGCCACACAAGGCCTGAGCTCCTGGAAAACCTATGTTACCCTTGAGGCAGACTGGTGCAATGCAGTGCAGTGCCTCCCTTTAAATATTGAGCCAGGAAGAGCAAGTCATGTTTTCTTTAAATATCATATATTCCTGTTTAGTCTCTAGGACATATTTCTGCTTCACCAGAGGCAGGTAGTTCGCACAAGTGCTTCCTTCCCTTCTTCCACCTGTGCTAAGCAGTAGGGAAAAAAAAGTCTTTCTTCAAAGATTCTCCCTTTATCCTCTTGGCATGAACGCGAGCAGGAAACGGGAAATCGCTTCCTTGCAAAGTATCTGATAAACTGGCACTTAGAGCCTGACAGTGGAAAGGCACAGCTTTTTATTTCCTTGGACTGAGGTGGAAATTAAAGTTATGTTAGCTGTCTCCTGGGGTATTGATCACAACACTGCTGCCTTCGGAAGGCTGCTGATGTGCACTTTTTTTGCACAGATGACCTCAGTGAGCAGTGTCCTCAAGCAGACCCCCCATGCGGCCAGCAAGGATTGCTGGATTCCCATGGAAGGAGCTGTGGCTCATAGCCTGCTGGCTGGGATGTTTAGGAAGGGGTAAGTAGAGTTGATTTTCCTTCTGCTTTTCCCGTTTCTTTAATCTAATAATTATCTTAGTCAAAATTTCTGGAGAAAACAATGAATTAAGTGACTGAAATGGTTTCCCGCTCTTTAGGTCTACAATAATGCACAGCTCTGTAGCTGCAGCCCACAGAGATTTGTCCTCAGCCAGGCAAGAGACAGGTTGAAATGCAGACAAAATGCTTACCTGACTGTAGGATGTCACAGAAATATATGAAAAGAGTGGGACTGATGGAAGGGATCTCCACAGGAGGGCTTGTCCCTCTTTCCCCAGACTAGGGCAATCATTTCTATACCATTTCAGACAGATTTGATCTCCTTCATTCTACAAAAGTATTCTACAGTGGTGTTTTCACTGTCTGCCTCAATGCCAGTGTCCTACAGACACTCTTGGTCTCGGCCTCCACTTTCTTCAGCTTCACAGTTCACTCAACAGCTTGATCACTCTCACTCCTCCTTTCTGGATTCCCTCCAGCTGGACCATATTTTCTTTCAGCCATGGTATCCATAACTGGGCACAGTGTTCAGTGGAGCTGGAAGTCCAGTTTATGCCTCCCTGAGGGCTTTTGTCTCTGCAAGAGCCTTTCTCATCTCTAAGTCCTTCACTAATCCCAGGGTTCCAGCCAAGAGGCAAAGTGTTTGTTCAGTGAACAGCAGGATACAAATGTGTAGCAAAGCTCTGCTCTGGATGAAGGGAAATGTGTTTATTAATTTTTTAGAGGGGATCACTTGAGCTGGCATCAATCAGATCAGATCCCCCATCCACTCAGGTGAAGCAAAGCAAACCTGGCTCCATCTCTGCCCACTCCCTTCTGGGGGGCACAGGGAAGTGCTCCCTGCCTTGCTGTAAGGAGCTTCAACATGCTGAGGTATGAAATGTAGGGCTGCACTCAGAGATGGGCTCACCATGTCAGATATCATACTGATAAGTGTGTGCTGAAAACTTTGGGAGCTGTTGGAGGATTTGGTTTGGAACAGTTCCTTGCAGCTGGTCAACAGGTAGAAGTTTATGAATGTTTCTCTATCCATCTTCAGCTCTTCTTTTCATTTGTTCTTGTTTTATTTGTCATTCAAAGCAGTGAAGTTTTGTTGAAATTATAAGCTCTGACCAGATTTCAGTCTTACTTGCTAAAAACTTTATCTAGTCATAATTTTAAAGGCTAATGTGTAAATAGAAAAAGAAAATAGATTAAAAGGGAGAAAAAAAAACAGACAAAAAGAAAAAAGGGGGGGGAGTTTAGAGAGGAAAAAACAGCATTTTTTGGGTTTGCCTTGCATTTTACTGCAATATTTGAACTGTCTCCCTATGACAGACACTTATCTTGCATCTCCAGTGTGTATGGCAGGCTGCAAGCTCTAAGCTGAACCCTGTTTAATAGTTCCAAGTCCTTTATAGGATCTGTGTGTTCAGGACTGATGGAATCAAAGACTTCATAGGAGGCAAATGCTTGTTCGCGTATAAAACTTCCTAACTTTCCAAGACTGAGATTTTCTAATCTGAGAGTTTCAAAAAACAGCCCCCATGAGACTCCATGGGAGCTGTTTTTCTAAAAATGCTCTACAAACCCCTCACAAATTGCTGATTCATGGGCAGTTAATGCCAGGTGTACAAATATGAATAAATTCCCTACAGTTCTAGTCCTTGTTTGAAAACTGGGGCTGATTTTACTCCCACCTTAATTTTAAACCTGGGTTTGACAATAGTAATATACATATCAGGTATACACAAGTCCAGATCAGCTGCCCATGTCATGAAAAAGGACAATGTCTTGTCAAGGGAAGAATTTAAATGCCCTAGATCAGCTTCTGAATTTGTTTAACACTTTGGGAAGTGTGCCAAAGCTGTAATGCAAGCCTGGCCTTGTTAAAGCCCACTG
The DNA here is from genome assembly GCF_020740725.1 of Corvus hawaiiensis. Lineage (NCBI taxonomy): Eukaryota > Metazoa > Chordata > Aves > Passeriformes > Corvidae > Corvus > Corvus hawaiiensis. The sequence continues at coordinate 3,986,811 of NC_063217.1, read as the reverse complement.
AATTGTATTATTAACCTTGAAGTAAAAGAAGAGAGGATCATTTTCAAATTTTATTTTGATAATTAACATGCACAAGAGATAGAAAGCAAACAGCAACCTTCCCCTGGACACCTACTTCTCATTTGCACATTCTAATTACTTACGTTTGCATACACATATGAAAACACGGTGCTTTCCCCATTAGTGCTGATCACATTCCTCATTATGTTAAGTAAATACCCCCAAAATACCAACACAGTTGTAGCCAAATTTGACTTTGTTTTACACAGACTAACAGCCAATGCATTCTTCAGGTTTTTGGTTATCTTGGATAGTAATTTTAAAGGGAAAAAAGCAACAACTACATGGTTTGATACTGGAAATGAATGAACCCATGACAGGGTCACCTCCACAGAACCACTGTTCTGGTTTTGGTCTGCAGTTGTCAGATGCTGGAGAGCTGAGCAGCTGCTGGCACAGGCTGCTCATCTGCATGCAGCTAAAACAGCATTTCCTCCCTGTGAATCCTAAATTCAGCTCTGGTCAGCCCATGCATCACTCCTTCATCATCACAGGCTCAGCAGACCCCTCTGCTCTAAACACAGGGAGAGTTTGGAGGGGAGGGTGGGGATCAACACATTACATTCCTGCCTGGAAGTTGGGACGGATGTTGCATAATTGTAGGTGTTATTTTGTGGGTGGGATTTTGGTGGAGCTGCTTGGGGACCGTGGAGATTGGTTTTTAAAAAGTGCTGTGAAATCATTCAGGCCACCACTGGAGCCTCTTGCTGATATAAAACTTCAGCTCAGAAGATTATGGATGGATTGGTCACCACATCAGGATGAACATTTAGCTTAAACCCCGAGTTTACATTACAAGAGTAATACCTAAATCACAGAGTTTTATCTTAACTTGGGTTGGAAGGGATTGTAAAGACCACCTAGTTCCAACCCCTAAATGTGCTGCATACTCTGAAATAGCTCAGTGCTGGGCTATTTTGGATTCTCAAAGACATGAGCTCTACAGCAATCCCAGTGTTCTCCTGCCCTGCCTTGAGCTGAGCTGGGCTTACATCTGCTCTACATCAACACAGCAAAGCAAATCAGGCACAGAATACTGATTCCTGCTCTGGGAACACATTCCTGCTTCCAGGTGTACTGCTGCAAGTAGAGGAGTGCTGGCATAAAGATGTCAATTTGCTGAAACCCTTCAGTATTGCATTAAAGGGTAGCGACAGGCTCATTTTTCCTCAAGGAAAAATTATCAGTGGGGAAGCTGAGAGGTGCCCTCCAAACACGGTGGTGTTTAAAGGATCCTTTAATAATCTGCAAGACACAGTGAGCAGGGAAAGAGGGGAATTTGCAGGTAACTCCCGTGGTTTCCAAAGTAGGAGAAATCCTGACAAAAAGAGCCTTCCAAGCTGTATAAACAGCAGAGGAAATTCAACGTTGAGATGCAAAAATAACGTATAATATCTTGAAATATTCAAATGTTTATTATATACAGCTGGCCGTGGAAATTCGACATTGTTTCAGCTCTAGGAGATCTGTGAATCATTTTAAACAACTTAATGAGAGTGTTTACTGTGGAGGCAAGGTCAGTGGAATAGAATTATTAGTGTGCAATGAAAACCACAATGGAGAATAATATAGAAAATGATACGAACCTGTGTAAATCAAAATGCCTTTTCACCTTGAATGCCATGTGCAATTCCAGGCACCTAAACTCAAAAATGGACAGAGGAGAAATGCAATTGATTCTGTGATTTGTAGCAACAGCTATTCAAAAATGAGATCATTCGTCTTAGAGAAGAAAGAATTATCCACACATCATAAATACGTATAAACAAAGAAGCTATACAGATGATGTAGCTGCAGAGCTCTGTTTAGCTCCTTCTTAACTTTTTAGAACAAATAATATTTCCTGAAATAGAAAGGCAACAATTTTTTTAACAGGAAAGAGAAGTAATTTTTGCAGTAAAATCATAATTAGCCATTGGACTGTATTGCTACATGATATCATGGCGATCATGAAAGCTTAAAGATGCTGTTTAACAGAAGATAAAGAGCTGGGATTCCTGCAGGTTTGTATCCTAAATCACTCCTTTTTCCTGGCTTCACAGCCACCTCTCCCACCTGCTGGATTAAGGAAGTGGCCTGTGTCCCAGGCAGGACACACACACACTGATGAGTTAGTGGGTATTTCTCTGAGGGATGAGATTAACATGTTAAAATCTTCCTTTTTTTTTCTTTCTTCCTAAAGGCTGGTGGAGCTTGACAGCTCGGAGACTTGTCTGGTTGAAACTGAGAAAAATGTTCAAAAGAGAAAGAGATAGAAGGGTTATCAGATCAAAAGAAATGAGGATAAAAGAGTCCTTCTTGTCCCTAGGGAAATGTAATTTGCTCTAGGCTGCAGTTCAATTTTCATCCTGGAGCAGCTTCTAAGGAGACTGATCCCAGAACGCCACCAGGTCTGGGGAATTGCAAAAGATTTTGTGAGAGTTTCCAGGCTTAGCTGAGCATTGAAGCTGGACAACTCTCCATCCTCCTCTGGACAGGGAGCCAGGAATCTGCCACTGGTGAGGGTGGCTCTTCTCTTCCTTCCCCCCTGCCCAGCTCCAAAGCCAGCTGGAGGGGCAGGATGGAGCTGGAGAGAGGCAGGGCTGGAGGCAGAGGCAGAGGAGCAGTAGGTTTTCTGGGAGAGAGCCAGGGCTGAAGCCCAAATTTGACACAGCAGAACTTGAAAAAGTTGCAGAGCAGCTTGATCAGGAAATTTTGCCAATCTATTTCTGTTTGTTGGAAAGATTATGCGTCAAGCAAAGCTCTTTACTTCCTCCCTAGCTGCGAGAGATACATTCTCTAGAAATTGTGGATATTTACTTTATACTCAGATAAGCCTTTTATTTCCTCTGACATTTTCCCTGAGAAATAAGGATGTCTTGTTTCTGATACTCCTCTTTCAGCTTGCAGCACTAAAAGAACAGATGCTGCATCAAGAGAGTGAAGAGTGAGTACTTCCAACCCAACATCACCTACCTGGGATCAAACAAAACTGTGCGCAGGAATAAAATGTCTCCAAGAGACATTTTGTTGTCCCTACCCATCTCTTCTGTGCAGACACAGTTTGGAAAATAAAATACCTCCTGCCATCACATGCAGCTCAAGATTCTTCAAAGTCAGGAAGTGCAATAAAAAGCAAAGTTTTCTGAGCAGTGCAGAATCCTGTGCAAATAGCCCAGATTTTATCTGAACCCTGCTGTTGCTGCCAGAGAGCAGTGGTGGAAGATTCAGTGGTACATTTTTGTCTCTGCATCCTCTGGTTTGCCTTGAAAACTTTTCCATTAGTGCTCCTGAAGCCTACAGTGAAACAAACTCAGGAGCTGAGTCTGCGAGGCCAGGTTGTAACTTCTTGATCTGCCTTTGCTGTTGGGAGCCAGTAAAAGATCAGGTACTCGAATAAGTTTTAAGACGGAGATATTGTGGGGCTCCAGTGAGAACTGGTTCCATGAAAAATCCCACTTGTTACCACAGTGATAAATTTAAAGGTGTCTGCTCTTCCTGAGTATCTGTACAATATCTGTAAACTCTCTGAGACACTCCTTTTGTGGGATGTACGTGGAAAAACCCACAGAGATGAATGAGTTGCACTAAGAGGTCAGGCCTATTTGCAACTTATTCAAGGGAGATTAAGTAGCAAGACTTTGAAGTGGGAGGTGTAGAAATGCATCCTTGAAATTCTAATTTTTTTCCGTCATTTTTGGGAAATGTATGTGTGTGCCAAAGTATCTCGTTGTTCTTCTGATGTTTTTATCAGATCCATGAAAATGCAGTTGGTTCCAGCCTTGAAATGCAAATTTGTCTTACATTGCTCTTGCTGCCAGTAGGAAGACTAAAAATACATATGTAATGATGTTCCTGGAATGTTTTCAAATGCCTTTAGATGATTATTTCAGGGTTTTTTTTTTTCCTTCTTTCCAAAATAGTGTTAATTTTGCCAGCTCATTTTGGCCAAAATGTATGGACTTGTATTCAAATTAAAAATTCCTCTGAGGATAAAATAACTCAGCTATTAGAAAAACTTTGCCAAGTAGGTAGGTCACCAAAATGGAGCCTGAAAAAAAATAATTAGGTTTTGCCAATTTATTATGCATACATCTGGTTTCATGATTTTCTTGTTACTTTCAATATTCTTTGCAGTATTAGAATCCCAAACCAGCCCACAAGCCTGGTAATTCAGGAAGGCTTATAATTGAGGCAGGTCTATTTAATTTCGTTAACGGAGAAAAATGAGAGAAGTAACAAAAAAGAAGCATAATCATTAAAACCAAAGGCAGCTGTTACAAAGGCTTCTGACTAATGCCAACAGAGATTTTTGAAAGTGGGGACATTTTAAGGCTGATGCCTAAAAATATGGATTTAGGGAAGCATACACAAGTGACTATTTAAAGCATCAGAGTCAGGGAAATTTTCCTGCTAAAACCATATTTTAAAACTGTCCTGAGTGGAGGCAGAATTAGATTGATTTCAAGAGCCAGCACAAAATGTTTTAAAGAGACTCCATGCTCCCGTGTTTTTTTAACCAGGAGCACTCAGACCTCCTGAAAAATGGGTATTTTAGAGATTTTGATCACATAGAAGGACAAGATGGACATATTTGAGCTGGCTTCAATGTCAAATTTTTAAATACAGATGTACTTGTGGGGTTCATCTTGTTGAACTCCAAGCATCCAGTGTGGACATTTGTGTTGGACCTGGTTGTCCACTTTTCCTCTGGGCAATGGAGAAAGAGGGGATGAATCATCTCATCCTGGAGCAGTTATCTAAACCTGGTCACATGAATCTTCCCCTCCAAGGGCACATTCCTCTCCCAGGAGTGTGGGATGGGTGTCGACACCACAGATGTCTGAAATTTGAAGAACTACATCTTGTCCTGGATACTAAAATCCAGGCACCATCCTGTGAACATTTTGCTTCAATCTTTCTCCTTCCCTTCACCACTTTTAACATATGATACAGCAATGCCCCTTTAATGATTTCTTTTCCACGGGGCTCGGAGGTGGAAGAGATTTATGCCACTTGGTAAATTTAACTTCATACTCGGTGTAATAAAGAAAGTGAAGGTGCACTTAAGAGTTATAAAAAATCTTGGCTCTCAAACCATAAAATTTCCGCAATGTGGGTATTTCAGGTGTCTTATTGCTGAATGTGCTCAAAGCAGCCCAAATGGGCACTGATGATAGGAAATCAGTATCAGGAGCATGGTAAATCAATGTGTTGTCTGGATAGCAGGGTGAGGTTAAATATCACAAGCAATGATTTCAGAGTTTTGAGAGATAACCACGTATGAAATTCTGGAGAAAGAGGCTTTAAGGTAAAGCTGATAAAAGATAACATGGCTAAGCTGGAGTGATTCAAGGTGAAATTGAATTCCCAGAAAATTCTTGGTGCTTTGACGAGATCACACTTTGCTATCATATCTACAGCTCCTAAAGAGGCATGGCAGTATCAATCAGACTTAGAATGAAATGTAGTTTGATAATTAGCTGCAGGAAAAGATTTGAAATGATGCAGAGCATCAACAAAGAAAATAAATAACTGAAATGCTTGGCAAAATTACATGTTTTTAATGAGAATCAACTTAGCATCATTTAAAATTGCTGTAGAGACTTAAGGTCATTTTAGTCATCAGACAGTGATGATTTATTCCCTAGAAACTAATAGGCACACTCCAAACCTAAATAGAAATGAAGGATTTGCAGCATATTACGATATTCTATATTGGCACTGAGCAAGAAGTCTTCCTGAATGAAAGCAAATGACTTTTTGTAGCTGTAGCATGGTAATTGCTTGAAGAACAACAGCAAAAATCCCAATAAAAAAAACCAGCAAGCTATTTCTGAAATACAATGCACCGACAAAATAAGAAATGGAATTGAATGAGAAAAATATATCTGCTGAGGACAAAATCAGACAGCAGGGAGAATTTATAGCCCTGTGCTAATTTCCTACTATCAGGCGCTGAGCTGGATGGAAGAACGACAGAAAAGGACCTTATCTAATAGATGCAGAAAAAGTGATGGGTTTGAAAGATGACAATCTTCATCTGAGCCGATAACAAAGATCGTATTCATAGAGCTAAGTGTTAAACTTTCTCATAAAAGTGAAGTGTTTGCACTTAATATTTTTAGAAATTAGAATCAGGAAGAGCTTCTCCTCCCATCTCATCCTCTATGGCTTTTCAGAATAAACTTAATGGCTTTACTGTGCTCGGGAAATCAGGTAAGTGCCTGCTGAGCCTGTTTGCTCATTTACTCCCATCACCAAGCTAAAAGACTTGTAAATGTGTTTGTAAACAGTGAGTTATGGGGTTCTGAGTTTGCTGTGCTGCAGGATTATGCAAGTCACGTACACCTGTACATTTACTCCGGCAGGTTTTCAAACCTAACATGAGCAGGCAGGGTTTGTGAGGGGATGGGAGGCCCACGCGCTGCACAGAGATGGGGTCAGTGTTTCACTGGCTGACAGTCTGCCCTTTAAAATATAGAGTAGCAGGGAATAAATCAGCTTTACCAGGATTTAAACCTCAGCCTTTTACTTAACTGCATAAATCTAATTTGGTCTGTTTTGCTTAAGTTTCTGAAAAGCTCAGGAATGCTGTTGGGATGCCTGAGCTGCAGCTTTGGGGTCTCTTGGACCCTCTCTTGCTCTAGGGTCAGCCTAGGCAGCATCTTCAGTATTTCCTACCTTAATCTGTGGCAGTGTCCACCTGAAAGTTCCTGGTAGACCTAAAATGAGTACATTCAAAACTGAATTTTTAGTCCTTTCCCTACCAAAGATCCTCTCACTCGAGTTCTTCAGAGACAGGGAACTTGTGTGCTCTTCTCTGTCTCTCTGCTGGGTGGGTTTAGCCTGGCTCTGACTCATCTCTGTGCACTCTTGGCACAGCCAGATCTAAGCTATATATAATTTTGGGTGATGCAATGACTTTAGGATTGAGGAAATCTCTTGTTCGGGTCATTCTCATCTCACACCTGCATTTGCTCTTTCCCGTGACAGCCTCTTCTTCATCCATGTAAATCCTTCTCAAATAGAGGTGAAATGACTGTTCCTGTAGTTCATCATTTAAGGGAATAAGGCACTTGTTCCTTTTTTTTGCGTTCCTTTATTGGACATCTGCACAGAATTCAGCACAAAACACTTGTGCACTTTCACAGACCCCCACAGCCTTTGCCAACCCTGCTGATGGACTCCTAGTTTCCTTATGCTTCCCAATCAAAGAATCTGTGTGTATTGCATAAATGTAGTGATTTAATCATCAAATATTGATGGTAAAACTGCAGGAAAAATGTATCCACTGCTTGTCTTAGAGATGTCAGAAGTGTTTGGTAAGACCATTTAACACTGAAATATTTACTGTGTAAAGTGAAAGCCCTGCTAGCAATTCTGTGATGAGAGAATTAGATGTTAACACAGTACTTTTTATAGTAAAGAATTATAAATGCAGCCACAAATGACAAAATTAGACACTGGCCTAGAGTCTGGGCCTGGTGCAACCCTATTTGGGTTATTATTAGTGTTAAATCCCATCACTATGTCTATTTGGGCACAAAAAACTTCAGCTCAGGACTGAGCATGAGAGTGGGAGCAGAATTCACCTGCCTGCTGTCTTTCACATGAATATAAATGGTGAGATCAGTTATGCAAAACCCAGACTCTTTACTGGCTCATTTCTCTCCTAGCAAGAAATCACAGAAGTTTCCAGAAGTTCAGTTCTTCCTAAACTCCTCAGAAGCTGGGACAACACATTATCTAATGGAGATTGCAGACCTCCAGCATGTCTGAAACCATGAATAAAATAAATTCACTCACCCGAGATGTGTGATTACTTCTGCACTGACATATTGCTTGGAGCATCCTGCTGTCTTAATTGCAGACCAATCCTCACTCTTATAAGGATATCCCACATTTATTTTGCAATGTGATTATCACTATATATAATTTTTTCCCCTGATTTGGGAGGAAAAATACCAACGAAGTATTGCTTACTTCTAGTCAGCTGGTGTCATAATGGTGAGAAAAGGTATGAGAGGGAGGAAAAAAGATGTTGGCTCCAGGTAAGATGAAGGCTGAGATTGGTGTGATCTGTTTGGCCACTGACTGGTTAAAAGACAGGAGTGCACAGCCTCCTGGCAAGGCAGTGAAACAGATGGACAAATTTGCCCAAACTAGAACTCCTCTCAAAGAGGGGAGTGCTGGAGACTCTGTGATGAAAGAGGTATAAATGAATATTTCAGGAAACTGATAAGATTTGGGCTGTATCTTTAGCTGGTGCAAACTGGAGTTCATGGAGCACTGAACTGGGGATTGGACCTACTGCACTTCTCTTATCTCGCCACTGAGTGAAGTGGTGGAGAAAAAAACAGTGTTGGCCCTACCCAGGTGTGTGAACAGTAAAGTGTCTGCAGAGATAAGGGGAAGTCAGCAGGAGAGCAGAGAAGATATTCCATGATATGTGGAGGATATGCAGCAAGACAAACCAGGACACTACAGAATACTTTGCAAATGTATTCCCAGCCTTAAATAAAACATTTTCTGCTAAAAGAAACATTTCAAGAAGACAACCCAAAACCAGAGTGGCTGCAAATCAGTGAGATAACCACAGGGCAGAGCTTTAGAAATGCTGGGGCCACGTTCACCCCTCCTTGGGCAAGGTAGGGCAGCTCCTTTTCACTCCTAGACTGGATGTGCAGCTGGCAGCCAGGTTTTGTGCTTCCACTGCATCCAGGGCATGCAGAAACATTCCCTCCCATGCCATACAGTCTTTTATTGCTCCTGGGCTGCTAAAGGATTATCTGTAATTCAGGTGATTTGCAGAGAATTCCAGTAACAGTCTCTCACTGAGCCCTGTGCAAGGGATAACGATGAAAATATATTTCAGGCTGGAAAAATGCCTCCTATCTCTTACCCAGTCAAAAGTAATTCCACAGCAGTGAGGCACTGTACTCTGAGACGGATTTTAATCTCCCTTACACCAGTTGAAATTAGAGGAACTTCAGGTGGAATCGGTAGAGTTGTGGTAACATAAATCAAATCCTTTTTCAGCTCTGCATGTAGGGAGAGATATTTTTTTTTCCAAATAAAGGAGGATTGAAAGGCAGAGTTCTCTTTCCCTACATATCTCTTCCCTGTATATACTGATGAATTTCAGGTAGAATGAGTTAAGACAGGGTTATGCACAAAGGGGATCAAGTAATGTTGACAAGAAGTAGCTGGTGACAACAGCAGTTAATACCAAGGAGGCTGAGAGAGGATTTAGTGGTTATGGCACTATTACACAACCTACTCGAGATAAGGCAGAGACAGCCAGCAAGGAGACAGGAGGAACAGAGTCAGCAAAAGACAAAAGGAATGAAAGGAGCAGCTTAGTCATTAGGAGAGCAAAACCACTTAGAGGTGTTTGTGCCCTTCACCCGTGTGCTTGGCTGCCATGGCAGCATAGGAGGCTGTGTCACGATGGGAGAACGGAGCCCTTTGGGTGGGAAGGGTATTTATTTACCATGTTCTGTACAGCCAGGCAGTTACACGGCCCCATCACCAGCATTTTACCCAGTTTGCATGGCATCCTCACCACACCAGTGGATCAGCTGGTGAGGGATTTGTCTCCCAACCCTGTGGTGGTGACCCCAGGGACCAGATTTATGACTCTGCCACGTGCTTTCTACTCCTAATAACACACAGAAACTTTGTGCTGTAATTTACGCCTCCAGCCCATGTCAGGAGATTGCTTTTCATAAGGTCAGTGGCATTTTCAAAGAGCAAAGCAACAGTTTTTTACAGGATGCTGCTGCCACATCCTGAGTACGCACCCAGAGACCATCACCAGCCAGGCGACAAGGTGCTCAGAGCACTGATGTACTGACATGGAGCAGGGAAAAAAAGAATTTCTGTGTGCTTTTGAACTGCTTAGAGCATTCCTTCAGCCAACAGATTCAAAGAATTGGAGACAACACGCACAAAACCATGCTGAATAGGGATAAAAGAAGCATGGATTCAATGCTTTCACCCAGGCGAGTGCATCAAGCTGCAGCTTTCTGACAACACCCCGGTCCTACCACTTAGGAGCTACAGACAAAAGGTCTCTGAAGCTCTGGCCCTGCTGACTGTCACACACTCACAGAGAGGACAGGCTGCCAGCCCCAAGCATGTGTTCTGTGCAGAGGACTGATAATTATCATCTCTCTTTTTAACCACCCAGGGGCCAAGACCATGGTCCAAGACTCCCCCGGAGTTAGGTATTGATCCACACTAAAGAGTAAAATTTTACTTTTTAAAAGGAAAAGCAGGTGGAGGCTGCAAAGCTGTGGCTTTTATCACCAGAACATCTTTTTTTCTTACTTACTTGTTTGCTTAAATATGAGCATTTAGAGAGTACCATGAAAGAGGTGCTCACTTGTGTGTACCCAGCTGTCTTTTGGACAAGGAGCGATTTGGAAGATTTCACCTTGCAAGAACAGATACTCACCTCTTTTAACTTAATGAGAGTATTCTTTACCTTCATTACAAATCACTATCTTCAGCATGGAGATTTCAAATGTACAATACCAAGAGAAACACTGAAAGAGGTTAAAAAGGGGGACAATACCCTGGTTTAGCAGAGAGAAAGAAAAACAACCTTCATCTCCTTTTTGTCTCCCAGTTTTTACTGGGTGCCAACTGCCCCCCAATCTTTTCTGGCAGCTGGGGACCAGCAAGCCAAATCTGGACACGTGGATTTCCACCAATAACCTTTGATCCTCAACCACATGCCTTGTCCTGGTCAGGGTGTAGCCATCACTGTGGATGTGCAGATTTTTAGGATTGTGGCCACAGTGACCACAACGACCCTGGGGCTATTTCCTACTGGCAACAAGCTGCAGAACAGCCTCAGCAGAGCTGAGGATGAGGCCCCTGGATGTGGTCAGTGTAGTGGTTTACATTTGGTGCAAGCATCCCCTCAGCTCCGAGCAAAGCTGTGCCAGAAGTGCGGTGGGAGCTGCATCGCATTTAAATGAGAGCTTGAAAAGCACTCTGAGCTGCTCAGATGGCAAAGACATCTGCATCAACATCCTCAGCCCAGGACTATAAAAGGCACGTATCTCCAAGTGCCAGGGCACAGTTTTAAGCTCACCAATGGTATGCAAAAATCAAGACAATAAAGTCTTGGCTACTGATCTGTAGAATCTGTTACCAAAAGGAGCCCAAAAAAAACCAACCCGAGAAACCATTGAGCACAGATGACTTCAATGAGACTCGCCCCATCTCCTGCAGCAAGTTCATTTCCCACAGAAAATAATTGACAGAGAATGACAGTTGCAACCCTTGCGTGTGTGAAAGAGACTGTCTCTGTATCTCAAAGCATATTTTTATTAGATTCTGGAAAGAAGCTGGTCTGGGATAATTGTTGCTGGAGACGCTGAGAGGCACTGAAAGCACCAGCAGGCATTTTTGACTAAACCCAAGAAATTCTTAAAAAGTAAAACACAGTGTGAAAGGGAAAAAAAAAAAAAAAGAGAAGAAAAGAAAAAAGAAACCCCACTAACCTCCCCTAAACCCAAACTCTGCAGTTGTGAAGCCAAAGGAGCCCTCTGAAGACAGACAGTAAAGTCGACTCCCTGCAACGGAGAGTTCTTGCAATCACAGAACACACAAGTGAGGTTTTTTTTTCCTTTCCTCATGACCTGAAAAAAAAGTCTTTGATATTCTGGACGGAATTAGGAAAAAAAAAATTGAAAGTGAGTGAACTTCACTAACAGCCCTCTCCCCTTCCCTGCCCCTTGACAAAAGGATATTTTCTGATAGAATGCTCTCCTGTTTGAAAATGCTTTTTGTCTGCTATTAACTGTTTTTCTAGAAGTTTCCTATCTCCTTTATGAGGGCTTATCTGCCTGATTTATTTCTATTTCTTAATGTTCAGAGTTTTACGTTATGGACAACAACAAGCTGTGAAAGCGGCCTGGAAATGTGTGATGCTTAGGAAGGCCAACATGTGCAGGAGATCTATAGACATATTTTTAAAGTAACAACTGAATTCAGGAATACATTTTTTTCCATTGCTTCTGGTAGCTTATTACTCAGCTAGAAAATTCAGGGGTAAGTAACCAACAGGAGTTCACATGCCCAAGACACGCCTCAGCCCTCAGATATTTTCCTCTGCCTCCAAAAGCTACCAAAAAGGAGATATATCCATATCAACAAAATCCTTTGCCTTATCTTATGAAATACAGGTAGATTTAAAGCTTTTCCTCTGCAGCACTTAGTAAGTGAACCATATATGCAATGTGGGGAGCAGAGCAGCCCTTTTTCTCTATGGGGAATAGCGTGGCATAGCAGACAGGAAATTTTCTTCTCTTTTTAATTATTCCTCCCATATAGTTATGTTTGAGGTCCCCTTTCATCCTCTGGCTGGGTAAAAGACACCCTGAGAAGTGGGAATGCCTCACTCCACAGCATGTGAGTGATTCCTCAGCACTGCCCTCCTCATGGCAGATTTTTGGATAACACGTGGATACAGTTCAAACTGGCATCAGCTGCAAAAGTGGCTACAGCTTCCCATTAAAAAGTAATTGTTTTTCATTACCATTTAAAAAAAAAAAGGATTTTAATTTGATTTTTCATTTTTGCTCTGTACAGTTGAGACTCTTTTATGCAGCTGTCAGTATCAGAATGTTGCCTCAAGAATGAAATTTCCTCCAAGCATCTGTTTCAGCTGATTGAATATTCTCTTACTGTATAAGACGAGTGCATTGTCTGATGAGTGCATGTGATTTAATTTTTGAACAACATGTCAGGGACTCCTACAGCTTGTGTATGCAAATTCTTTACATCTATGAAAGAGCCATCATCTTTGCATCTTGATGGATCACTTTCAAGGGATAAGGCAGATAATTAATTTAGTATATATAATTTGGTTGAAAATATAAAAGGGCGATTTAACACAGAGAACAATTAAGAAGATGTGAAAAGTTTGCAGAATTAGGAGCACTGGCAATGCAGATTGGGTTTCCTCACAAAGAGCCTTTGTCAGAGTCACATTGATATTCTAGGTAAGTCCAGACACTTCTAGTTTTTTTTGTTGTGGCTTTTTATTCGTGGTTTACTTAGGTTGTCTTTTTTTCTTCCTTTTTCTTTTTTTTTTGGATTGTCTGAGGTTTTACAGTAGCTGCTCTGAGATATACAAATTACAGAGCTAAACACAAAATGAAGTGGAAATGGGAAATTAGTTTACTGTGCAGTCAGTCTGGCTGATGGATCGCTGCAGTTCACTTTCAGCTTGCTTTGAAAACAATGCTGCTTTAAAAGTAATCTTCGCGAGCTGACTTTCCTTTTCACTCCTTCAGATAAGAAAAAACTACTTAAAAAGGCTTCTTCTTAACTTGAATTGACTTGACATCATCACTTTGAGATAAAACCCAGGCTAAGACAAGGCAGTCTGGCACTTTTGCCCAGGATACCACCGTAAATTAGAGCCTTCCTGAGGGGACAGCCCCAGGCTGGTGTAAATCAGGAGCAGCCAGCCCAGGGCTGGGAGAGCACGATCTGATCCCGACTAACTCACCAGCTTTGTGACTAGCAGAGCACAGGAGGTTGCTGTGCCTGCAGAGGGAAAAAACAAAAAAAAACACCCCAACTTTTCCAGGATTAATGATGTCCAGTACCGGTGGATTTACCACACCTGCTTCAAGCTGGCATTTAAATGTGAATGACTGGGCAGCAGAAGTGGCGTCAAAGAGCCCCATCAGGCCCAGATTATTTTGGTTGCAGCCTGTTTGCCATCCCACCACCCAATCCTTTAGTGGCAGTAGGGTTGAAACTTGGGGTAAGATTGTCCCAAAATGGCCAGAGCCACAGCAGCTCCACCCTGGCTGAGCAATTCAAAGGCCAATGCACTGCTACAGAAGATGTTCTGTATTAATGCAAACCTCCTGCACCCCTGCCCTCAGTGAGCCCTTTCACAACTGGATAAGCAACTCTGTCTCTCAAGGCTGTTTAATAAAGCTTTAGACCCATCCTGCGTATCCATGAGGTGACACATTTTCAGAGATATTAAAGAATACTCTGGCTGCAGTAAAAGCAGCTAACAACAGTTCCTTGGGGCTCTCCAAAGACAGACTTATTTTATTTTTGTTTTAACCACCACAAGTATCAGCGTTCCAACATCGACCTCATGCATTGTGGGACAACACAAAGATTTCCTTTTGAGATTTAAGTACTATGGGTAGGTTATGGATTTGGTTTTTATTAAAACAATAGGGATTTTCCTTCATATGCTGATTCATTCAGTTTTCTTTCTGGTTTCATAAAAGAGAAAATGCCAGAAACAATTACAGACCACTTGCTGGGAGGACTCAAGGCAGGTTGTGGTTGCTATGGGGAGTGCAAGGGTTTTTAGCCACATGGTGAATAATTCTGTATAAAATTGGAATAATAGAATGGTTTGGGTTCGAGGGGGCCTTAAAGACCATCTCATTCCAAACCTCTGACATGGGCAGGGACACCTCCCACTAGACCAGTTTATTTGCAGAATGTCTATTTCCTCTGTTTGATGCTTAAATCAATATTTTTCAGGTGATTGCTTGACAAGCTTATCACTGATATCAACAGCGACAGCAGCACAAACTCCTACACCAATAACTTCATACCTGATCACAGATGTTTATCCAAATCCATTGCCTTAACCACACAATCCAACCTTCACCTCAAATCGAAAAGCATGCCCCCGTCCTCGCTGCCAAAATATTTCTTCTAGAGATACGTGCTGCCTCTCACTAGTGCTGCTCTGGGAGGTTACAACCAAGCTCCTGGTAGATGTAACCAGGAAAATCAGGGAAGGGCAGCAGATTGTTCCCACAAGGGGTAGTTTATTACTGGATTTGACAAGGAGACTGCTGGCAGGGAGCGTGTATCCACAGGGGAGGTGAGGTAATGCAAGCAGAAGCATTAAGTTTCTGTGGGTCACGTTTTCATAGCTGATGGCACAAAATGCAATTAGAGAGGGAGAAAAATTAGATTTAGTGACTTCCCGTCTATAAACATACGAGCTCGAGCTGCATTTTAAACCGGTGCACAGTGAGATGCAAAGGACTGGGTAGCTGCTTAATTTGAGAGACCAGCTCCTCAAGTCTTAGGCCAAGATAAGGAATCAAGGGCAGTTATCTCAGTGTGGAGGAGATTGAAGATTAGAGATCTCTTTTAAAATATTCATAGAATGCTTGAAGCATTCCATGGATATCAATGGATAGCAGCAGTCCTTGGATAAAATTTCATTCTGAACTACAGACTCACTGAAGATTTTATATTCTTAGTGAGGACCAGGAAGGGAGGATGATTATTCCTTTGTAGGTGAGCCAATTTCTGTCTGAAATGGATGTTTTTCCTGTAAACTTATTACATCATCCACTTCATTAAACACACGAGGACACACAACTTTTTTAATTCCAATACCTATGTGGCACCTGACTTTATTCTTCAGTTTTAAAAGGAAATTAATTGTTTAGATTTTATCTTGCTCTATGACTTTGAGGAGCTTGGGTCTCCAAGTTGGCAATCTGCAAAACTCTGCTCTAACCTAGGAGCTGCAGTAATGATTCTTTCTGACAGTGATGAGAAAAAGGTTTATTTTTGTCTAAAATCATGTTCAAGGAAAGAGTAATTTGGTTATAGTGATGCAATACCTATTTTTAGATAGTTCTATTTTCAAGTAGTTGCCCTCATCACGTTTTAGTAAGTGAAAAAATTAAAACATAAATATGCAGCCATGTTAATTTTTTTGTTTCTTTGTTCTTTAATGGTACAGAGGAGGAATCTGCCAATCCTTTGTCAATCCTCTGGTTGGCTTCCACTGAGAAATGAGGTAATATAAGGTATTTCTGACATGGTTTAAGTTACATCTAGAATAATAGTTGTGAGGTTGTGTTATTTGAAAGGAGAGGGAAGATAATTGCTTTAACCTTGAGTAGAACCATTACACTGAGGATTTCTAAAGGAACTTTAACCACATAAGAGTTAAATGTTTGATTCCAGTGCGTTGTCTGCAGGAACAGTAAAATGAAGAACAGTTTTACAAGGCCGTTCGTCTTACCTTGAGATAGATAACTAACCCAGGAGCCTGGATCCTACCAGGAGAGGGTACCTGTTTCCAGTGAAAGAGTTACTTAATGAAGTGCGACTTAATTGGTTGGTGTTTGACGTCTGGCTGTGGGATAAATCCTACCAAAGTGAACATTTTGAAAAGCCAGACTGAAACCACATCACAAAGAATACTCACATAGACAGGAAGACATGTATAAATCAGACCACTTTTCCTCCTTCACAGACATCATCACTCACAAATCATCTTTAATGTGTGCTATAAAAATAATTAATGGCCAAATTAAATCTTATTTTTTCCCACAGTACTTCAGACACCTAATGTGTGTGGGCATGCTCAGAAAAATCCCAGAAAGTGCCTGTTTGCATCTGGAGGAGCCTGGAGATCTTTGAAAATCTGGTCCTGAGGAGATTTTAAAATGCTGCCCTGTTTTTAGCCTTTCTTATATGAACGTTCCTGCTGTTATGTTTATCTCTGGCAATAATGAAATGCAGCATGGTAGAACGAGGGAGAGCCTCTCCAAATATGTTTGAAAGCTGCGCAGCAGCACTTGCAAATTGCTTTTTGACTGGAATGCTTCAATGACAGCAACTTGTTAACTCCAGCCCTAGATCTGTTTTGTTAAAGGCTGGTTTTGCCAAACAAATCAACGTCTTGTAGTGTTGCAAGGAAGCTGAAGCTTGGACTACCTATGCAACAAGAAGGGGCTGCTGCTAAATCCCATAGCATTGCTTTAGTCTTTAAATAAACTATGCTGTGGATTCCACATAAAAGCAGACATCGAGCATGGTGTCTGATAATTTGGCTTGGGTTCTAATCAACAGTGTTTACCCCAAGTGAAACGTGGTGATAAATACTCTGAATCAGAGGCACATCGTGATGCGCTGCAAAATCCTCTGTGTTAAATTGGCTTTTCCCCCTCCTGACTGAAACTGTTTCATTGTTTGAAAAGAGACAACAGAAAATAATTTCTTCAAGGAACCTCATAAGTCAAACTCTGGCTGTATCACAGCCTATTCAATGAGTCTGAAGCTTCTATAATATAGCTTGTAGAAAGAGAATTATTTAAAGAAGATTTGCATTGAAAACCCTGGTTTTGGCTTTTTTTTTACTTATGTCTCCAATAAACTCTCATCCTTACAATTTTCTTTATAATTTTTCCTAATTTCATTTATGCAAATAAGAATTGGGAGTGCCAGCATGGAGTCATGGAAAAATGTGAAAGAAAGAATTCTTTGCATAAGACTTATTTAGATTTTTTTGATAGTGCAGTGAAGATTTAGAAGACTCATTTCAGCACTGCTGCATTTTGTTGTTTGGGCCTCTGGACAAACCAACCTTCCTCCCCTCTCAGTCCTTTTAAATCCTGTAAATGCATAACAAACAAACGCTTCTCCCAACAAAGCAACAGAAACAAAAACCCTGCTGGACACAGGTTCAAGCAGGCACAGCCTTCCCAATCCACCAAGGATCCCAAGGAAAGATGAACCCCTGCTGAAAGCACCTAGGGAGGCACTGGGGCTGCTGTTCTGCTCTGTGAGCAGCAAGCCACAAATTCAGAAGTGCTCTGTTCTTCCCGTGACGTTTACGACCAGATTTTCCAACTTAGTTCACTGCCTGATGCCCAATGTCCCAAGGAAAACCTAAGCCTTTGAAGTCATTTTTCATGATGATTTTCACTCCAGTCCATATGTTAGAGATCCCTGGAGGCCCTGAGCCTGCCCAAAGGATGAAGACAAAATCTTGACCGGGGGAATTTGGGTTTATTTTTTTTCTTAAATGGTAGCTGAGGTCTTTGGAAAACCTTGTCTTGAATCTCAATTCTCCATCATACAGATGGAGAATTATCTTTTCCTGCACTTTTTGTACACCCTGTTTGCTTAAACTCCTTAAGGATGGTCTTTGGTGAAGCACAATGGGACGTTGATCCTGGTAAAGTTCATGGATTCTTCAATAATTCAGATAGTGCAGAATCACCTCAGTTCTCACAAATGAGTATCATGCATATAATGTATTGATTTTTTCCCACTTAGTGAATATCCCCTTTCTTTTCTCCTTTTTCCTCTGATCTTTTTGATAGATAAAGGAGATACAGATTTATGAGGTCAGAGGCCCAACAGAGAAAGAGCAATTTAACTGTGCAACAGCAAAAAAAAGAAATCTGAGCAAAAAATATCAATCTGCAAAGGAAAAAAATTCAAAAGATAAATAAGAAGCTGAAGAAAAACCAGATTTGAAAGAAAGTTCCCCTTTAAAGAAAATGAAAGATGAAAGGCAAATGATCTTTAACATCAAAAAGCACTACCCAAACAGAAGCCCAACATGATTTTGTTCTGAAGTAGTAAAGGGGAGAAACAATTAGACTTAATATGAAAGACAGAGAGAGAGCTGGAGGGAATTCTAACTCAACAGAAAACAGTGTTAGGAAACAGAAAAGTAAAGCAAGTAGGAACTAACAGGAAAGGAACAGCACTTGTAGGCTCAGAAGCCCACACAGCAGAATATTATTTTAAAGAAGCAGATCTCTAGTTCTTTGAAGCTCGATGGAGATACCTGGCATGGAAGTTTCAGCTGTTTTCTTACATATCTGCTCTGTGATTTTAACTGGCAGCCATCTTTCCCATCAATGTTTTGTCCTTACTTTCCCCCACCTCCATTCATTACCAAAATGCTGAAACCTCATGGTCCATTCCTGACCAAGGAAATCCAGACAACATCATCTGTGAAGGAAAGGCATTTTCACAACAGAGCTCATTTTAGTGGTGACCCCACACGAGCAGCTGCTTGGCAATAGACTAAAATCCATTTTAAAATGCCAGCTTGAAAGAGCAGCTGATGGAAAGCTGGGCACACTCCTGAAATATAGGCCAGAGGTAGCTGGGTAAATTTTCTTCTTTGAATTTGAGATGAGGAATCCTACTCAGTGACCTTCCCAGCTAAACCTGTGTATGGCAGAATGCATAGAAACCTAGATGGAGAATAAATGCATTGTAGCCACCCTTCCTACACAGAAAAATAAGAATTTGGTGTACATATAATTCAAAGCAATTTTTAAGGCAATTTTCTATCTCTGCTATCATTCTCAGTAGGAATAAGTGGCCCAGCAGTGGGTAAATCATAATCCTTACCTTTCTGTGGCAAAAAAAAAAAAAAAAAAAAAACAAACAACTCCCATTTTCTTTTGTAAAATGTTTGCTAAAGACCTTGATTTATTATCATGTAGGCATGGAAAGTGAAGACCTGCCTGTAACCTGTGAAGCACAGAAAATGAATGGTAAAGAATGCATGATGGGTTAGGATAAAATTTTAAAAATGTGAGTAGGGCTGTGTGGATATTGCAAGCCTGCTGCCATCTAATTAGAGCACATTGTCTCCTAGCAGAGTTATAATACAAATGTTTCTCCTGCATATTCCCAAACTCTCTGCTTCCCACCCCCAAAGTGCCTGTGAAAGTTGAGCATATGTTGCTGTTTTGACTTAAAAAAAAAAAAAAAAAAAAAAAAAAAAAAAAAAAAAAGTCCTTTGTCTTCCTTAGTACCATGGTGGAGGTGAGCCCTCACAGGAATTCAAAATACAACTTTCAGAGTTCCTTTTTCATTTTCCTCTGCTACAGAAGGTGATTGAAAATAAGTTTTGAAAATGAGGTGGTTTTTTTTAGAATTGGTGCCTTTCCAAGCATCCTACTTCCTGAAAGCAGAACCACTGGACATGTTAAGACATAGGCAAATCTGTCCCAGGACCTGGGTCTTCCAGGATGCTCTAAATGTTTGGAATTTGGGCAGGTTTCTTGTCAGGTTCAAAACCATCTCAAGTTCCACTTGACTCACACAAGTCTTCCTCTCACAGTTATTTTTTAGCATACTATAACAATTTTAGATATTTCAGGAAGTTCTTCCCTGTGAAGGTCGTGAGGTCCTGGCACAGGGTGCCCAGAGAAGCTGTGGCTGCCCCTGGATCCCTGCAAGTGTCCCAGGTTGGACAGGGCTTGGAGCAACCTGGGCTAGTGGAAGGTGTCCCTGCCCATGGCACGGGTGGGATGAGATGAGCTGGCACCTGAAGATGCCATTTCTCTGAATAGGAGTGTACAAGTGAGAAGACTTCTTTCTAAACTTCTCAATTAGATAATAAGTTGTGTAGGATCTGTGGCTATTCTGCAGGGTAAAGAACTGAAAGCTCTGAACTATCCCCAGGGTATGGGACTGGGTCTGAAAAGAGTCTGAAAACAGAAAGGTCTGAGCACTTGAAGTCAAAGCTCACACTTTTAATTAACAAAAATTGGTGTTTAAAAGCCAGGATCCAGACTCAAAGATATAGCAAAGCTGGCTGATAAATAATCTTTTAAAATTAGACATTTACTTTCTTGCCCTGCAGTTGCATTTGGGTTACATTTGCAAGTTCTCCCCATCAAAGTATTTTTTCATTTCCTCAATGCCACATTTACCGATACCAGCAGGTGAGACCAAGGTATAAGTGTCAGCACCTCAGCAGTGTGATCCTGCACAGGGCACTGTGGGACCCAGGCTGAGACACACTTTATCACTACAAAATCATAATTACTGCAGCCAAAGGTTCCTGCACATCTGCCAGTGTAGACCTTGCACCAGAATTTTTTCAGAAGGTCATTTTCCTGTCATCACCTCACCTGAGCATTTCATACAGGACTGCCTCCTCCTTCACAAGTCATGGCAGGGAATGTTTCAGGCCTTGCCAGATAGCCACCACTTCAGGACTGGTAATACTTAAGTGATGGTTTCTCAGTTAATTCCATGTTTCTGTTGGGTGTTTCCAACCACCCCTGTCAGAGACTCCTTTTCTCCCTCTTGGATAGTAGTATTCAATTAATTTAAAACAAGAAACTAGATTCCATCTTCACTACAAAGTCTGAGTGTGTGTAATAATAAATCACAAGTATATTTTGGATTGCATCTTCCATCTAAGGATGCAAAGAATTTCATAAGAATTCTTGTGTTTGAAGCAACGCTCATGAAAGTGTTAACTTGAAAAAGGCAGCCTTAAAAAAAGCTGCTGGGGATTTGCCTATGATGAATGTAGGGCAAGATCAGCCATGGAGATTTCACAGTATTTCTCACATGATCTATTAAATGTGGTTGTCATGTCCCATCTGACACGATCTCATTTCTGACTTTGTTGGTGATTGTCAGGGCTTCTCACGTAATTGAAGACAGACTCAGCCCCTGGCACTGACTGTACCTTCTAGGAAAGCACCCAGCTTTGATTGAAGACCAGACATGAATCACAGTCTACTCTCACCAGGGCAGAATTGTGTCAGATGAATCAGCAAGAATTTCCTGTTAAACTCAGATTATTAGGTTAAGATTTTTTGGTGAGAAATAAAACAAAAGACTCATATATGATCACCTAAGGTGCCTGCCATGAAGTACACCAACCCCAGATTTCACCCAGAGTGTCCCAAACTTTTTTGCACTTACAGAAAAACAACCAAATATCTGGAGTTCAGTTTTGGTTTCTCATGGTCAGGACTCTGATTCCCATGGTGACAAGTAACAGCTCAGCTCACTTGTTATCCACGCTATCCACGGGAACACTTTGCAGCAAGAAGTGTGGCTTTGCTCATTAGCATCCCAGTCATAAGAATCATCCAGCTCATTATCATCCTGACAAGTGTATTTGAACAGGTGTCTCCTCCGGAGGGACATGACAAATCTCCATCCCTTATAGATACAAAATTCATTAGACATTTCTTTTTCATTCAGTCTTGCACTTACCTTTTGTCATGGACCAGCAGTTTTTAATTCTTGGTTTCCCACAGCTCTTTATCTTCTCACAGACTGGAGTGGAGTCCATGCCTGTCTGATCCAGCAGAAGCTGGTCTCTCTAGTGAACTGGAAGAAATATGGCTAAATCAGAATTCAGCTGAAAAACAGGACTTCCTATAGCTATTGCAACACTGCACTGATTTTTCTGTATTGTTGGGAAGACCTAAAATGTTATTTTATTCTGATGCTGCATTGTTTTGTATAAGATGAACCAGACAACTGGTTCTTTGCAACCTCTGTTCAGATGTGTCATATGTCTTCTGACAAGGTATCAAATTACCTGTATGTATTCTACTAGGATTGTGAATTTTCAAGAACATGAGCTGCTTCAAGTGATGACCCATTTTTAGCAAAAATCCTTCTTTCTCTTGACTCTAGGTGATGAAGTTCCTAATGTTGGCACTTTAGCAAGTGCCCACAGTCAAATGGTCTGAGAGGGGGTTGTTGGGGACCCCTTTTCGCCTGCTTTGGGCTAATTTAGCCATTTATCTGAAGTGGGGTCCAGGAGACCAAAAATCAGAGCTCAAATTCCCATATGTACACGCCATGGGAAGGATTGGGCAATCATTCAATCCGTAGGACTGAGTTACTGATGGTGAAGCACACCCAAAGCAGTTTGAAGGACAGAGCAGTGGGTGTAGGAACTAATCTGAAGTACCTAATCTCACAGCCCAGCCCCACTTTGTTCCAAGATGCTCCCCAAAACCCAGATTCCTAACAGAATTTGGGAGTTGAGTGTGGGAAGAAGGGAGGGTTGGAGGGACAGTGTTTTAAGATTTGGCTTTACATCTCATTACCCCCACTCTGATTTGATTGGCAATAAATTAAACCACTTTCCCCAGTCAGATTTCCTCTCCCCTGTCCAGCTGAGGAGGGGAGTGACAAAATGGCTTTGGTGAGCACCTGACATCCAACAAGTATCAACCTGTCACAAACAAACAAAATATTGGAAAAAGAAAGCTCAGGCTACGGATTCACTCCTGTCTCTTTTCCCTTCCCCACAGTCTCAGGAGAGTCTCCTTGACTACCTTGTGTGTGTTCATCCACTTAACCCCAGGATTTTGGTTTTTAATTTCCTTTTTCAAAATTTGTGATTTTACTTAGGAGTATGACAAACCACTGCCCTGTGG
The DNA here is from genome assembly GCF_020740725.1 of Corvus hawaiiensis. NCBI lineage: Eukaryota > Metazoa > Chordata > Aves > Passeriformes > Corvidae > Corvus > Corvus hawaiiensis. The sequence continues at coordinate 3,963,778 of NC_063217.1, read as the reverse complement.
AATTAGCCTCTTTCCAGTGTTACCAAGGTGGAAGAAGTTACAGATCAAGCCCATAGTTTATGATGGGAGGAAAAAAAAACTGAACTTGCTGAGCCACGTGGGAGAAATGGGCTTTAATAAGGGCAGAGACTCAAGTCTGCCAATTCCCTGCTTGAATTTCTCTCAATATCAGCAAAGCACATTTGTGTTGAACTTTTTCAATTGCCTCGAGATCAGCCCAGGATTAGCTTTGCACTAATCTTCAAAATTGGGAATAACCTTAACATTTCCTGCTAGGTGAGCTCAGACACAAATACGGGAATCATTTGAACGTCATTAATTACCTCCCTTGTCCTCTGTCTGTGCTCATATAAGTAAATAAACAAGGCCCTTTGTTTTGTCCTTCTAAAGAGCCTGTGGAAGCTTTTTTCAGTGCTAGGCTGACAAATTGAGTGTTTAATTTCCTATAGAGGCAATCAAATTTTGCCTGCTTTTAAATCCCCCCTCTCCCTTTTCAGCTTCCTCTCCCTCACTTCACATTGTCTCCAAGTGAACAATACATTTCTGTCCTCTGCATTCGATTATGGGTACAATGAATTTTGAAGCAGGAGAATATGAAATATACGAAGAATGAAGAAAGAATTCAGTAAGGCTTTCCATGGCCTAAAATAAACCAACCAGTTGGTAAATGCATATCACATCCAAGCTTTGACCTTGCATGAGCAAACAAACTGGTTCCCAAAAGTGGAAAGCTATTAATGAGCAAAAACCTCAATAAAAAGTCATGGCCCTTATCCTGACCCTTTCAGATTTAGCACTACCAGGCCTTCCATGCCAGGGCTCCGCAAAAATTTTATTATTAAATTATAAACCAAACACCTGCCTTTTTTAGCTATTGCTAGTTCTAGATCAGTTCCAAAAGTGGAAGGAATATATCTGATAAGTCAAATAACTTGAGAATCAGTCTCAAATTCCCCTGTGTATGTGAAAATATGCTTAATTTCTACTTCTGCCAAAAAGCGTTTAATCATGTACTTAACTCTGAGTCCCATCAAAGGCAATTACTGTGAGGAGGAGACCATTTGATATTTCTGTATGAAGTCCATCTACTGATTCAATATTAAGGTAAGTGCTTGCTTAACATTTTCAGGAGCACTCAAATATCAGCAAATTCTGGATGCAAATATATTTGATGGACACAGATTTGGCTTTTTCAGTTACAAGCTGGTTAGACAAAACAGTCCATGTGAACTTGTATTAAAATATGTTCAATATATTTTAAGGACTTCATAGATAACTGCAATCATTTATAAAATATCAGCTTAGTCAAAGCAACCACTAAGTCAGCTGTGGGCAACAACCTATAAGGAAAAGGATGGAACAAGTGACTTTGAAGCTAAATCTATCTACATGGAATTATATTCAATTAAATAATGTTGTTTAAAAACTGTTATAGCAAAATAACCTGTTCATCTCAACAAGCTTAATGAAAAAGAAAATATTGCAACAGTTATTTCTTATGGTGAAAATAATTACAAGTCACTAATAGTCCAAAGAGAACTACAAGCAAATTAGGAGTCATAAGCTGGATTCATCTTGGCTGCATGTTGAGGTCAATGGCTTTCCAAGGAAAGTTTCTTACACGAATTGTATGTGCTTGATCCTACTGCCACATCCAGCACCTTTACATGTTTAGAGAGGGTCTGGAGGTACCAGTCTGGTGAGAAGCAGCTGAGGGAGGCTGGGGGGGCTCAGCCTGGAGAAAGTGGCTGAATGGAGATATTATCAATTTCTGCAATGCCCTGACAGGAGGGTGGAGCCAAGCGGGGGTCAGGTTCTGCTCCCAGGGAACAGGGACAGGATTAGGGGAAATGGCCTCAAGTTGTGCCAGGAAAGGTTTAGACTGGATATTGAGGAAAATTCCTTCACCCAAAGGGTTGTCCATCCCTGGCACAGGTTGTCCAAGGCAGTGATGGAGTCACCATCCCTGGAGGGATTTAAAAGCAGTGTGGATGTGGTGCATGGGGATATGGGTTGGTGCTGGCCTTGGCAGTGCTGGGGGAATGGGTGGGCTTTATCATAAAGGTACTTTTCAATATAAATTATTCTATTATTTTAATTCCTTCCTATTTGTCTCAGCACCATGAGGCTGCAGTGCCAGAAGAGGATTATCCTGTGTTGGGTATTGTGGAAACACACCCTGAGAAGGAAGATCTTCCCTAAAGGCTTTAAGTGTAAAAAGAGATGAAAAACAAATGATTGCCATTACCCTGGGAAACAGAGGGGAAAAAAGGGATAGAAATGTTCAGTATGACAGGACACAGCCTCAAGAAGACTTCTGAATTTTCAGAGAACAGAAACACATCTAGGAACACATTTACCTGTCACAGTTGCACTTGCCCTGACAGCATCCTGCCTTCCTGTCTGTCTACAGGGTAGGAAAACATAACCTGTGGAGCACCCCTATGCATTTTTCCAGCTGCTCATGGAGCTCAGGTTATTAGCTTAAATGAGAGGCTGGGCATGTCTAAACACACCTAAGAGAGCTAGAGCCAGAAAGAATGAATCCCAAGTGATGGGAATTTGAATGAGAGTTTTGCCTCAAAGTCAAGTAGAAAAGGCTGGTATTTTGTTTGTTTTTATTTTAAAGTATGTTAAGAAAAGTTTTCCCTGCCCTCAACCATGATCCCTTGCCTGAAGGACAACACGAGCTGCCTGAATTCATGGATGAGCACATGAATGGCTAAAGAGAATGAAGATAGCCCAGAGGGACCACATAGAAGGATTATAAACTCAGTTCTGACCTTGCTGATCTTGAATTGGTACATAATCACACAGAAGATGATGTTAGTTTGCCTGGAGGGAGACTGGAGTAGAGAGATCAATCTCTGAGCTTCCTGCTTAGAAAGGATGAACATTTTCCTGAGATTTACCCTACAGGTGATTGACAGATCAAGATCTAGAAGAACCAAGGAAAATGGCCTAATAAAGTACAGGAAATATTTACCAGGGCAGAAACAAGAGTGAACTCATTTTCTGATTCTGGGCTTGCTTGATGACACCATGGCTACAGCTAAACTTACTCTGGTGTAATCTCTTTTTGTCATTGTAGAAGGGTTCAGAGGTGCTCTAATACAGCTTCCAGCAGGCAGATATTGGGAGGTCTTCCTGGAAATTCTGGTGATTTCCAAACGTTATTTTCCTTGTTCTTGGAAAGTAGAAGATACTCAGATTAAGACACACTTTGTGTGTTGAGTGAAGCGTTTGCTTTCGTTCTCGGAGGCTGCCTCACTACTGCTAAATTAAAATGGGAGGAAAAAAATTCTGCAGACCTGAACTGCCTTTGTAAGGTTTGACATCAGGTCATGTAAGAGTATTTTAGAACACAAAGCCTGCTGAGGTGACTTTGGAGAACTTTACAAGGTGGAAAGAAAGTTCACTCCTTCTCCACACAATGTCCCAAGAGTAGCCCCATTCCCAGACCACTCCTAGGCAAAAAGGGCACCATAGAACATGTTAGTGATGAAACAGCTTGGGCAGTCATGGATTAGTACTTTAACCAAATTCCCTGCTGTATTGGATGCCAAACAGTTCAAGAACCTGGAGCAGCATTCCCTGGCTTTCCTTGCTCTGCTGACTTGGTGCTCCTGTGCATATCAACAGCACATCGAGGTCTCTTTGGCTGGAGGTGGGATCCAGACATTCTTTTTCTCCTGCTTTATGCAGTGCCACATCCTTAATTCATTGGTCTGCTTATATCATTTTTTCCCCCGAGGTACAAGAGCAAAATCCTCTCACACAGAAAACTTAAAAGGAAAAATAAACAACCCAGAACATGTGTAAATCAAGTTCTTCAGTGAGAGTCACATCTTTCTTCTGATCCATCCCACCCACCTAAAGGCATTTAACTGAGAGAACTATACTAAGACTTAAGTGATCTTAGGGTTTCTCCATAGTCAAAAGAAAAAAGCAAAAGAAATTGTTTAGAAAGCTTAAATTCACCCTTTAAGAAGTACTTTTTCCATCAAGTATTTGAATATTTGTTAAGTGTTTAGTCAAACTGTAGTACAATATATCATATCAAAATAATGACATTTTTGCCCATTCCACCAGGTATTACTATTTTACAGTTATTAATCAACAACAATTATAAAACATTGATTGCCAAATTACTCCAAATTTGGGATAAAAAACTACCAACCCATGAGGCAAAACTTACTGGCTGTCAGAAGTAAGGACTAGAAATTGGTTTTTACAGTCACAACCACTGCTAACCTAAAAACAAGCAGAAGAAAGAGCACCTTTGCTAGATAGGAAGTATTGGGTAATTGCTAGAAAAAGAGAGTAAACATCTCATGCAGAGAGAGAGCAAAACATTCATTTAGCTGTAGGTCATGGGACAGGAGTGACAACTTAAGTAAAGGCAATAATAGCACAACTGACGCATTTGTAATAAAGGATAAATCAATATTAGCAGAGGTTGTTTGCAGAGGAGTTGAATTTTACTGTTGCAGAAAACATTAGAAAGGGGAAAACAAAAGAATCACAACAAATACAGGGAACAAAAAGGAGCATAAACAAATGAGCAAAAGGGTCTACCTTGGTAAGGTGGTCCCACTGCTGCTCTCCTCTGGAGGGAATCACTGCTACTATAGGTAGGAGGAGGTGGTTTGTATTCCACTGGGCAGAGGTGAAGGCATCTTCTCCATGTGGCCATAAGAGCAGCGTCTCTCCTACTTCACAGAAAGGTTGGATCCACACAGGGTTACTACAGCAGCATCCCAGATTCTACTAGCCCAGCTATAAGACTTGGTGTTTTTGCAGTCTAGAACCACACAACCCAGCCCTGAGCTATCAACAACTCCTCTGTAGCCTCCTCACCATTCCTTTATGTACTCACCCCAGACCTTGTCCTCACACCTCATCAGGAGACACAGGTGCTGGCCCCACTTGTGTCCGTCCCATGGGTAATGGAAGGAGCTGGGAATCTGTGCCAGGTACAGCTCCTTGCTCCTGATGAGCTGGGCAGCGTTAATCACCGACTAATTAATTAATGCCTGGAGGTGTTTACCCAACAACACCTCCAGGGGGGTCAGGGTTAGTAACAGATCTGTCACCTTGCAGCTCCTGTAAAAGCCTCTCAATGGGGTCTTTCAAATTATTTATTGTGGGTTTTTCTATATTCCCAGTCTTGTGTATAACGGTCTAGGAATGCTTGATCTCTGGATTTTTATTTGTGTGTACCTAGAAATAAACACCCACAAATACAAGCATGCCCCCGTGTGTGCAGAGGAGAGGCACTGTGCACTTAAAGCCACGGGAAATTTGGTTTGTTGCCCTCAATCTCATTCTTTTCCATATGGTCTCATTTCCTGGCTTGCTTTACCAATGCAGGATAATCATAGAATCACAGAATAGAATATCCTGAGTTGGAAGGGACCCCCAGGGACCATCAGGTCCAGCTCCTGGCCCTGCACAGACACCCCAGCAATCCCACCCTGAGCCTCAGAGTGTTGTCCAAGCACTTCTTGAGCTCTGGCGGCCTTGGGGCTATGGCCATTCCCTGGGGAGTCTGTTCAGTGCCCCACCATCCTCTGGGGGAAGAACCTTCCCCTGATATCCATCCCAAACCTCCTCTTCATGCCATTTCCTTGAGTCCTGCCACTGTTCACAGAGAGCAGAGATTGGTGCTGCCCCTCATGAGGATGTTGAAGACCACGATGAGTCTCCCCTCAGTTTCCTCTTCTCCAGGTTGAACAAACCTTCAGCCCACTCCACATATGGCTTCTCCTCTAGAACCTTCACCGTTTTTGTGGCCCTCCTTCAGGTGTTATAGTTTTATATCCTTAATCCTGATATTCTAATGACATGGCTCAGGAAAATGGACTGGCCAAAATCTAGCCTGGTTTCTAACTGCATCAGCATCCTGAGCTACCTCATTACATGATATTGATAAAATATCAACATTTCTAAAAAATCTGATAGTGCCAGTTGGAAGATAAAGGCAGGAACGTGAGGCTGGGTGTGGAGAGAGACTGACTGCAGTAGCTGTGGTGTAGCTGAGCTAAAGCACTGTGGGACTGCACTCTTGGAGTGCAGTTAGGGTTGTACAGTGATTTATAGGCATCCTCACCCACATGCACAGCCGGGAACGTGTGTGGAAATCAATGTGGCAGGAAACCTTGGACAGACAGAAAAAGTGCTGTTAATAAAAGCTTTAGGGAAAGACAGTACCTTGTCTGTCTGTAAAGTTTCTAGCACACAATGGCAGCCCAAAAAAAAAAAAAAAAATTAAAAGATTAGCAGGCCTCTGGAAGAGAGGAGGTTGGAAAGGGAAATGTTCCAATCTCAAAAAGATCACAGGTGGAAATGAGGTGTGAGCCCTGCCATCAATTCAAACTTTGGCTGATGGAACACAGCGAACGTGCTCGTGTGAAGGCAGCAGAGACAGCAGCAGATGATTCACAGCCACATGGTTCTCATCCTATTAAATGGAAATGAAGCATCCGCGGCAGCTCAGGGGAGGATTGTGGCTGTGGCCATGAAATAGCAACGGGTGAGGGATTTTCCAATTATTCAAACAACAGTGAGTGAGAAGGGCTGCCCTCCAGCTCAGAGATGTCATGAATGCTGTGGCCACAGTCACACTTCCAGAGGAGTTATTTACAAAGCTTTGTAAGTTCCCTCCATTCAGCACACGTTTAGCTCATAACTTTGGGTCTGTGGGATGTATGGACTCATCTAGATCCATAAAAGCCTCTCCCCTCTGCAGGAAAAAAGTTTGCTCATACTGGGAACCCACACTGGGCATCTTTTCATTGAGGTCCAGTCTTCCAGAACCAGTGAAAAGTTCATCAAGATCAAGGGAAGTGTTTCTAGTCTTCCATCATCTTTGGATCAGGCTCTTAATGAAACCATTTGTTCCAGTGCATCTTCACCATAGAAAAAAACAATTCCAGAAAAAGTTTGAGACCATTGTTCTTCTTTGCCTTATGTTTTCCATCCTTCACCATCTGCTCACCCTTCTTCAAGTGAGTAACAAGTTTTCAGGTGCCACAGAAAGAGATGACAGGTGAGGCACAGCCCAGAAGTTGTGGAAACTCTGGACATGGAGCACTCACCAGCCCTACCAGGATGGATAAAAATGTGATGGCATTGGAGCAATGAGTGTGTCCTAAAGCTATTCCTGAGGTGACAATTTCTTATCAGGGGTGTGGGTATAAACACACGAAGGCAAATGCAGGTATTGCAAACTCACCTTTTAGTTTTCCTTATCCTGCCAGGTACTGAGCAGTGCTGAGTCAGTTTTCTATTAATTTTGTTCTCTCTTCCTTAGGAAGTTGCTGCTAAAGCACAGGAACCTTCAATCAACAAAAACAAACATCTTGAGATAGGAGAGCTACACAAACTAAAATCAAATGGGATTTAGAAACATGGAAAAAAACCACGTCCCACAAAGCTTGACCATCCTCAGCTCAAAATTCATATAATCAGGAGAAATCTTGAGATTTACTTTTCACAGTTCATTCTACTCATCTGTCGTAGATGTAGCCAAAGGAATTGCTGAGGACTTACTGCTGCTCTTTCCCTCTAGGTCTATTCTGCCACCTTTACTGATTGGATGATACATTGGATTTTTTTTCCCAAATGTAAACTGTGTTATTTAAGCTCAAGGCTTGGCTCTAAGCCAGCAGAAGTCATTCAATGGGTGAAAAGATTTTCAGCCTTTTCTTTTAATCCACCTTCACAGGCCATTTAGGACTGCCCTGCCAGGCCGTCAGACAGCCTGTTACCTACAGAGAGATGCATGGATCCTGAAATACAGGTACTGAAATAGCGTTACTGGAGCTCTTTATATAACCTGCATCTGCAGTCAATGAGAGAGAAAACATCCCACCTATTTGAAATCAATATCTAAGGATGGGATCAATCATACTTCCACAGGTGCCAAAATCCTTTTCCATTGACTACTGAGAAGCCAGACAATGACCTTAGGTCAGGCACAGAGCTTTTAGATGCATCTACATAAATGAGTGGTCTTTGCTGTAAATTCTCAAGGCTTTCTGCTGCTTTCAGTGGTCAAAGGAGAGCTTTCCCTTCCTCTGATACTCTCTGCAGGACAGCCTGTGAATCAATCCACATACTACTTCACAGACAAAAATGATAATGTGACTTTTTTCTGCATTCCTGGAGCAGGAGGGGCTGTAAATGTTGTCCTCTTTGCTTTTTTTCCCTTGAAGCTGCAGTAGGTAAGGCAGTGAGATCTTAGCAGAGAGGAAATGAAGTTCAAGAACGCTCAGTAGAATGTCCTGTCATGTCATGTGGGAGTGATGCAGAGCCAAACTCTCCCCTGCGGTGGAGATAAAAACTTGTCAGCTTCTGGTATGGATGTTCATCCCTGTTACCAAGGGCATCGTTTTCAGATATTGTGCTGCTCCAGGTCATTCTTAAATCACACTCGCTGTTGGAATGATTAAGGTGCATAATGTGAACTCAGAGATTCGTGGTTATTCTCACAGACAGCAGAAATATTACCTTTTCTGCCTTAGTGGTCAAAAAATAAGTTAGGATTGTGATAAGAAAATGTGAGTTGTGAGTTGGATTTCACTTCTGGCTCTTTTACACTTACCTAGCGTAGTGCTTAAAGTGTCAGTAGAACTCTAGCATTCCCACAGTTCCCCTTAACATGGCTAAAACTCAGACAAAGCATTGCAAGCACTTCACAAGAAAAAAAACCTAATTGGGGTCCCACTGCTGTGGAGAATAGAGTCTTATCCACTGCCTTAGATGGGTGTGAGAAAGCCCTTGAGCACCTAATTTCGGGGGCAATCAGATTCTTTCCAGGCTGCTGAGTGAAGAAGAAAATATTTTTGCAGCCTGGTTGGTTGGAAAAGTGGATGAAAGATTTTTAATGTGCTTTTAGTGTGTACTCAGACCTGGCTCAGATCTGCACAAGTCACCTCGGAGCCCCTCTGTCCCACCAGTACATTTGTTTTCTGTGATCCTCTCTTAGGTCTGCCAACCTGCTCTCCCCTGCTGTGCATTGAAATAACCTTTCTTTAAGTCTGATAATAAAATAAATGTGAGTGTAACAGTGCAAAAAATGTTGTATTAAACCCCCCAAGTTCTCCGTGTCGACTTTCTGCTGTTAACTTGAAAAGCATAACAAAGTTAATATACTATCAACAGTCAGCTCTGAAAATCCAGCTGGGATCTAAAGGAAACAGATCAAAACCTGTCACTGGAATGGGGGCGCAGTGCTGCTGGTGAACAAACTGTCCTAATATTTACAGGTGGTTTTAAACAATAATAATGTTCTGATTCCCCCGCTGATACAATCCCTTCCCATCGAGGGTGCATTGCAAATATCCTGGATTTCGGCCCAGTGTCTCCATCTGATATAAAGCTTCTGCTGGTGGCTGGCTGGAATGTTGGATGATGTATGGCCTTCGACTGCTGGATGTGGCAGGAAGATGCATGAAGCCACGTGAGATAACAAGGTCACAGGCAGAGCTCACTGGATGAATGCTTCCTTGAGGAGCTTTGCTGGCTGATATAAGTCAGTTGTCCCAAGGGAGAAAGAACATTTACAAAAGTCACAGACATAAGTGCCTTCAGAACAAAACATCACACGTAAAGGCTTTGATACGAAAGTGTTTACGTTCCATGATTGGGGTTTGGGATTTTAATTTACTGCTCTGGTCAGGCTAAAAAGAGCTGCTGGAGGTTTAAATGCTTGCAAAGTGTTCCTTTACCTTCCCTCAAATAAAACACCCAAACGTATTTGTTGTGGCTTCTATCTACCAGTCTGAGCTCAGCTGGTGATGTTTTAACTACAGCCAGCGTGGGCAGCATGGGAGGGGGATTCTGCCCCTCTCAGGTGAGGCCCCACCTGCAGAGCTGCCTCCAGCTCTTGGATCCCAGCACAGGAAGGAGGTGGACCTGCTGGAGAGAGTCCAGAGGAGGCACCAGGATGATCACAGGGGTAGAGCAGCTCTGCTGGGAGGAAAAGATGGGAGATCTGGGATTGTTCAGCCTGGAGAAGAGAAGCTTTGGGGTGACCTCATTGTGGCTGGCCGGTGCCTGAAGGGACCCTACAGGAGATATGGAGAGAAACTCCAAGGGTCTGGAGTGACAGGACACAGGGGAATGGCCTCACACTGACAGAGAGTAGGTTTAGATGAGATATTAGAAAAAAAATCTTTACTTGTGAGGGTGGTGAGGTCCTGGCACAGGTTGCCCAGAGAAGCTGTGGCTGCCCCTGGATCCCTGCAAGTGTCTAAGGCCAGGTTGGACAGGGCTTGGAGCAACGTGGGATAGTGGAAGGTGTCCCTGCCCATGGCAGGGAGTGGAACTGGATGGTCTCTAAGATCCCTTCCAGCCCAAAGCATTCCACAATTCTGTTATTCACTGACAAAAAATGTGCTGCACTGTAAGTATCTTGAAAGTCATGGCAGTAGAGAGGGCTTTTGGACTGATTATTCTTTATAAATAAGTGTCTCAGAAGTGCACTCTTTGCAAGAAGGACTGTACTCAAGAGCATTAACAAGGCCTAAGCAGATGTGAATGTCACTGTAATTTCCTTTTTCTGCAGTTTAGTACTGTCCAGTACCAACAGCTCATGAAACAGATGACCCAAAAGCTCAAAAATCTTAAGAAATCAAGACATCTTGACAAATAGATACCTTCTTGTCCAATATAACCATGACTCAGTGAAAAAATTTAATTCATTGCTTAAGTAAGATTGAACATCCTTAGAGGACATTTTGGGAACGCACTTCAACAATCCATGAAATACATTCAGGAACACAGCTGCAGGGAAGGAATAAAGCGTAGGCAAATATACTGAGGCTTGAGAAAGATAAAAACTGGGCAAATTGTAGGAATGTAATTGAATAAAAGCCTCCATTTTCATCAAATTGTTCACTGCGCACTTGCAGGTACTTAAAAAATCAAAAGAGATTTTTTAAATGAATGTTTAGGTTTGGATTTAGGCAACAGAAATGAGGTACCTTAGACTGTCTATCTAAACATTGCATGAATTTTCATCATACTTAGCATATGGAGATCCCAGAAACAGCACTAGAATTTAAGGGTCTTCAACAACCTCCAAAATGGGATCATTTTATCTGTGTGCTAAAGACAGGAGTGGTGCCCAGCTTGGTGCATCACTGCTGTAAAGTTTGGCCTTGGGTCATACTTGCTTATGCAAAATGCAATCCAAGATTAAAAACACCCTAAACAACGGGGTTTAATGACAAAGATAAGTAACTACTTGATCTAAAGTCACAGAGGCTCATCATTCCCAAAATGCACTGATTTGGACACCTAACTATGAAAGGAGGTGCAATTAGGTCTGGATGCTCTAAAATCCTTATCTTACTGAATGTGGAGTTAATATATGACTACAAATGAGGAGAGAAGAGGGCAACAGTTCTCAAGAGTTAAGCAACAGTTTTCTCTCTAGTTTTTTGAGACTAAAAGATGGTGACAAAGTGGGGACTGGAGTGAAATGAAAAGAGAAAGTCACAAGGGTTTATTAAATAAAAACGTTGAAAGCACAGATAGATCTGATTCATAGGTCACTGTATGAAACACCAGCTGAAGTGTAGGGCAAAGCTTGCTTTGAAAGACAAAAAACATGGTAAAATGATGTCAAACTTTACCCTTAACTAGTGTTATCTGACATCCAGGATCTGTGCTGCCTCACTCTGTCCTTCCCAGACGCTGCCCTTAATGTTGTAGAGTGTCAAATCTCTTTGACTACGTCATCATAAGGATTTTCCCCTACTGCAGCCAACAGAGCAGCTGAGTAGAAATGGAACAAAAGAAAATCCAGATAAAAAGCAGGGTAAGAACAGACGAAACAAAAAAAGCAGGGAAGGACTGAGGTGAGGAGTGACCTTTCCCACATTCCCAGGACTGCAACACTGCAGGGTAGCAGCCAGATCCTCAACTGCTGTTGAGCTGATAGAGACCCAGATTCAGCCTCCCAGACTTCACAAGGATTCCCTAATGCAGGATCCCTCTGTAACTGGTGGAGACCATCCCACAACCCGAATGCCAGGGAGATGCTTGTAAAAGAAGAGGCACTTCTCTTTGCTGTTTTTCAGAGCAGAAGTGTATTCATGTTTGCAGAGTTCAGCGCTGATTTTTGAGGCATGGATCATGGATTTCTGAATATGGGTTGTTGTCGATCCTGAGATAACCTGAAAGGGATTCAGTGGCTCTCAATGTAAGGCTGAGGTCTCGTTTCTCATCTCTAATCTGTGCACTGAGGGCTAAAGTGTCAAAAGCAGCTACCAGAAGGTGACAATCAGAGTATTTTAAAAGGCCAGAAAGGAAGACTCAGGGAACTACAGACCAGCGAGCCCCACCTGTCTGCCTGGGAAAATCATGGAGGAGATCCTCATGGAAGCTGTCTGCCTGGGAAAATCATGGAGCAGATCTTCATGGAAGCAATGTTAAGGCACATGCAAGACAAAGAAGTGATTTGAGACAGCCAGCAGGGTATCACCAAATTGTGCCTGACCAACCTGGTGCCTTCTAGGAGGGAGTGACTGCAACAGTCAACAAGGACAGACCAACTGGTGTCATCTACCTGTGTAGATGACATAGAAATCTGTCTGAGAAGTTAATTTTAGGCTTACAAATCCATGGGGTTTTTATATGAATTCCCAAGGGGATTTGTCTTTTTTTCCTGCCAGGAAATGGTGGCAAATGGTACAAGAAGGTAAGCTTAGTATCAGGGGAGAATGCAGGCTGTTGTGTGCCTTTTGAAATTATGGTGAGATTTTATAAATCTCAGGTCAGGCTTCTTTCAGAGCACTGTGCTCAGGAGAATAAAATCGTACTGTGTGTCTTGAAAGGGTACAGCAGAGTGCAATTAGGCTTATCTGAAATAAAAGGGATATGTATTAAAAATGTCAACTATATTGTGTTGCACTGCATTATTTGGTGATTTAGTGGTTAATTCTATGGGAGAAATATAATTCTGATGCCAGCATGTGAATTATATGGATCTAGCCTGCTGGAACAGATCACAGATCTGTGAGAGAGAATTTTTTTGACTCTAAAATGAATAGTTTAAAGAGAAAGGGAACACACTCAAACCCCTATCAAGGGATCAGAGTGACATTTCAGCTTTCATTTTAGCCAAAATGTTCAATGTTTGGATGTTGTAAACATTACTGTTCAGCAGAAAAAATGCTTAAAACAAAACATATAATACAGCCTTTTAGGAATGACCTTTCAGTCCTGGTCCCCATAAAAACCCATCCCAAACAATAGCAGTCCATCAAATAAATAAAACACAAACCACAGATAAAATAAATCCCTCCATGGGAATTTAAGATTCTTTCCTCATCAGAGAGCATCAGGAAAGCCAAGGTTTTTAAAAGCTACTAATTATATTCAGAGCATAGCACGTCTTGAAATTCATCCTTCTTCAAGGTGTCTCTAGCTGAGCACCTGAAGCACCTGAAACAATTAATTGCTTTTCCAAAACCTGGACTAGGACCCAGATTCCGGGATTTGCTCCAGGTCAGGACAGCAATATTTGGTCCATTGATGAGATTTCTTTCTCATGTCACACTCTTCTGAGGTGCATGAAAGAGAAGAAATGCACAATTTTCAGTGATAGTGAATCTTATGCTGAGCTTGGAAAGCTTCCAGCAGTATTTTAGATGCTACTGCAGTACAGACAAACCCAGCAGTAACAAACCTTGTTTGCCATTAGATATATTTTCTAAAATAAATGTGGAGGTAAAATAGCCAGCAAATTGGACGATCTGAGGCTTTTTACTTTCCTCCTGATTTATAGCTATAACTCCCCTGCAAATTTTAAGCTAGTATCAAATCCCTGCAGAATCTTTATCCTTCTTAAACCAAATAATTGTCTTCTGCAGGAATACCAATTTTCCTGTGCCTCTAGGCTTGCCGTCTTTGATAGAAATTTCTTTTGGATGCTAATTTATTTGGTTATATTACAGAGAGAAAAATCTCTTTGCAGCCAGATTCTGGTAGGGGGAAGGAATATAAAACTACACCACCAGTGTGTATTCCAGAAACGTGATGAAAACTAGGAACAGGAAGAGGAAATTCTGGATAAATGGTCCTCCTGAATATATGGGATTCCCCCAAGTACTAGGATTCTTCAGTCTTAAGTGGCCATGCAAAGGGGCTACAGAGGACAGTGAAGATTAAAGGGTTGGGACGGGTCACTCAGGGGATCAGATTTATTCTTGCGCTGTTGCAGCTCTCCAAAAATTTGGCACATTGCAAAGTGGTTATTTGGACTGTCAGTGGCTGTTGTAGAGAAGCACCTCTGGAGGATTTGCTACTCATCCTAAGGCAGGTGTCTGTGATTGGTAGATAATTTTTCTTCAGAAAAACAGATCCAGCTCATACTGTTCTCATTTCCAGCCAGTTTTTCATTCAACTTTAGTAATTTAAATATTCCTTTTCAAGAAGCTACTGGTGGGTCAAAAGCCCACTTGCAGCTCAGCTGATGTGATATCTGTCTGGAATCAGAAGGACTCCCGCCACCAGGTGTTTCCAGACTTTTCCCTCTGGCTTTTAGGTACCTCTGCAGTTTTCAGGGCTGATAAAGCAGCATCCTCCTCTGTCTTCTACAATCTCTTGGAGAAATATCTTGACTGGTAGGGCAATGAGTTTTACAGCTTTTGTTGGCTTCTTTATGTTTCTGTGTATGGAGGTAAATTTATCTGCTCTTTGCATTAGCAAAGATGATCAGTGCAAATCTGGGGTGCTAATTGGCACATCTCTAATTACCTTCCTCTATCCTGGGCTGATCCCCCAGCATGGGCAGCAGGGGAGGGGGGATTCTGCCCCTCTGCCCCACTCAGGTGAGACCCCCCTGCTGAGCTGCCCCAGCCGTGGGGCCCAGCATGAGGAGGATGTGGAGCTGCTGGAGTGAGTCCAGAGGAGGCCACGGAGATGCTCCAAGGGCTGGAGCCCCTCTGCTCTGGAGCCAGGCTGGGAGAGCTGGGGGTGCTCACCTGGAGAAGGGAAGGCTCCAGGGAGAGCTCAGAGCCCCTTGCAGGGCCTAAAGGGGCTCCAGGAAAGCTGGAGAGGGACTTAGGACAAGGGATGGAGGGACAGGACAAGGGGGAATGGCTTCCCACTGCCAGAGGGCAGGGATGGATGGGATATTGGGAAGAAATTCTTCATCACTTTTGCATGAGTGACAAGTTGCAGATTTATAGAGCCATCCTTACACTGGTCAGTAAACACGATTTTTAAGCTCAGGTGTTTTCTCACAGATGTAGTCAAATCTGTCTTCAAGCAAACTAAATTCCACTGGCACAGGGACTAGAACTCCAAATTCCCAAGGACTTGCTGACAAAGGGTAAATGAGACTCTTCAAGTCAACCCTCTGTGAAGTCCTACCAAGACAGTGACACTGACATCCTTGTTCCTGCCTGAGTGGAAAAGAGATTTGTCTAACCTGAAATAAAAGTACAAAAAAACCCCCCAAAAACCAAAACTGACAATCAAACAAAAACCCAAACCAAACTAAAAGCAATCCAAAAACCCCAAACCAACACCCCTTTCTTACACTGACACTGCTAAACTACTATAAGCAGTAAAATATCTGTATCAGCAAGAACTAAATCCTTAAGACTAACTGGATGTCTGACTCATAATGCTCCATTTAGGGATTGTTTCTTTGATCCTTTTGGAAAATAAGCTTATATTTTAAAACATGCAATTTCCTTTTTGTATTAAAAAAAAACAAACCAAAACCAAACCTCATCTGGTGTTTATGCACCTTGTTCTGAATAAACAAAGGAGATACAGACTAAAAATTGTCAGCCTACAGAGCTTTTTGTGTTGCTTTTACCCGCCTCTAGACTTAATTGCAAGGACTTCATTGTTCATCTGCAGAAGTTTTGGAAACAAGTCATTGTTCCTGCAACTCTGCAGGCTGTGGGAAATCCTATTTTTGAAGCTGTATGGGTCTCAGCAAACCAGGATTTCAAAATCTTTATTAACCATAGGTAGCTGCTGCTCCAGTAACCCTGCTGAGTTCTCCATCTCTCTTGCTAAGCAACAAGACAATTAAGCTGACCTATGTCTTCGTAAATTTAAGTCAAATCTTCAGCAGTTAATTACAGAAAAATGATAACAACATTACACTTCAGGCTGCGCAGTTTTCATTTCAGGAGAAGTGATAATGTTTTCTGCAAACCTGTATGCTCTGAATTGCAGCATTAATTTGAAATGGTTATCGTAATCCCTGCAATGATTAAAGTTTCTAGGGCAATTTGAAGGTAAAAGAGAAACCTCAGCGCTATTAAGGCAGAAAAACATTATTAAATAAATAGTTGAGGTGACAGGGAGTTAAGGCAGACAGATTGTGGACCTTATTCTGTGCTGATTCCCTTCCCTAGCAGCCAGGGGAAATTTTCCCACAGTACCTTCATTTAGAGCAGCACCTTTTCAGAAACATTATAATCTAACACTTATTGTTCAAATTCTCCAGCACTTTAAAATTAAAAATCATGTGATTCCACCATTTCTCCCTTTTGTGAATAAGTCACAAAGCAGGATTTTATCTCTGGGATTTTCCTGTCGATGCACGCCACACAATGGGGCATTTGCTGCTATTCTGATTTTGCAGAAAGTCTGATTGAAAAATCCCACTTCATTTCTGAACTGAAAGCAGGAATTAAGGTTGTATTTTTTTTTTTAAACAAGGTCTCAGCTGAGAACTCAGGTAAATGTTCTCACTCATTTAAAAATGAAATCAATAATTTGGAGAGGTAGCATATTAAATAAATCACATATTGCATAGCTGGCTTGCTTTAAACGAATATTAACAAAAAAATATGTCATCTTGGTAAGTGCCTGTGAATTTATCTATGCAGTGATGTGCTGCTGTGCTTACAGACCACGATATCCTGAGAGAATTTCCTGACTTTTTATTGAAATAATCTTGGGGTTGTCACTCCTTGGACTGCTACAGCTGCAGTTCAGCTTTGCATGTTTGAGTTTGAGTTGCCTTTGGTCCTTCAGAGATCAAAATTGCTGGTCACTGAAAATTTGGCTTTTCAAGAAAAATGCAGCTATTCCTGTATGACTGTTGCAGTAGAAGCCTCATTTCTTGGGGTTATCACGACACTGAAATGGAACCACTTCCTCACTGCTGCAGCACATCTCTATAATGTGGGTTTTATGCTTTATGCAGCATAGATGCAGGGAACAGAGTTATATCAGTGCAGTAACCAATGCAGAGGAAAAGCTCTTTACCTCTGCAAGTCATTGTTCCTCAGGGAAAGGGATGCTGTAAAACACGTGTCCTGTTAGAGTCAGTGTTGGTTAGAGTGTAACTCTTCTCGAAGCATCCCAAAAAAAGAGGTCCCACAAACACAGCTGATAAAATGTCTGTTTTCTTTCTCTTACACAGAGTTTTCTCTCTGGTGGCCAGTGATAGGACCCAGGGGAGTGGCTGGAGCTGCTACAGGGGAGGCTTAGGTTGGATATCAGGGAAAGGTTCTTCCCCCAGAGGGTGCTGGGCACTGCCCAGGCTCCCCAGGGAATGGGCACGGTCTCGAGGCTGCCAGAGCTCCAGGAGCATTTGGACAGTGCTGCCAGGGATGCCCAGGGTGGGATTGTTGGGATTGTCCAGTGTAGGGCAAGGAGTTGGACTGGATGATCCTTGTGGGTCCCTTCCAATTCAGGACATTTTGTGGTTCTATAACCTTAATGGTGCTGTCCTATTGAGTGTACTGGGTCCCAGACCAGCTCCTGACAATCCCAAATTCAGTGCCTCTATTTCAGATGAAAAACGTCTACAATTCACCCTGTTTCCCATGTAGGTACTGGGCAACACCGTCACACAACACCAAAATGCCCCTTTCTAGAAAGAACACTTTGTAGAGTTGTTGGAGCTGGTTTTGTACCCTTGCACAAGGACTCACTTCTGTGTCTCCCAGCTTCCTCTCTACCTGTTCTGCAAGGCTTCCACTTTGGTCTGCCAGTAAAATTGCTTTGTCTCTATCTGATTACTTTCTGCCTGTAAATTACTTGATAATCACAGTTCTTTTCTCCATCTCAGAGAAGTCTAGGTGCTTCTGACAATGCTACCGCAGGGCTTGTGAAAGCACAATGTGGGTAGAAGAGCTGATGTTTCACAGGGGAAGACAAAACAGGAATGAATTCACAGCAAATATTTAACTCTTAAAGAAGGGCTTATAAGAAGCACTGGAACTTTAGGGTAGCTGGTGCCAGTCTAGAGCTCTCAAAAATACATAAAACTATATACATAAGGCTTAAAACTAGGAAAATCAGAATTCCCAAATACTTACTTAGAAAGAAATAAAACAGATTTTAAAAATCTCCCCACAGACTTTTTGATCTGTAGTTCAGCAAGGATTCACTCTTCATTTTATTGTATTGAGACATAAATATAAATTTAATAACGGTAGGACCAGCTACTGACCCTGGCTGAGGATCAGTCCCAAAGCTCTATTGCTTGAGAATACAAAAGAATATAATAGAGATGGGCTTTATTTCTTTGTGTGATTTTTTTCCCCTAGAGCTTAATGAATAAAGACAAACATTCTTCCATTAACTGAATTCACTCCTTAGTCATTTGTGTTCATTATTAGCTTCCTAAGAAGACACAGCTACATGATCTTATGTCTATAAACCCAGCTGTCCTCCTGCTCCTCCCTCCATCCTCTCCTGACTTCTGCAACTCAGACAATCCCAAAAGAGATTTGATGGGGAAGAGGTAGGAAATTCAGAGAGCATTCAATATCCACAGGGTGGTGAAGGGAATTAGCACTCCCTGAATTGAAAAGACAGGAAGAGCTGACATGAGACAATTTATCTGGTGGCAGCTGGCCAGCCTCACAGGCGCTGGCCCACTGGCTGGCAGGTATCTCTCTGAAACAGGGATAAAACACCTTGTTTCTCACCCAGCAAGACACTGAGAGTCTCAGAGGGAGAGCTGCAATGGATGCTGTGAAGGCACAAACCTGTAACAAAGCTGGATTTTTACCTCCTCTGTTCACAGAACAACTTCTTTCATCCTCACTTCATTACACTTCCGGGAACCACATCCATTTCATTCAACAGAATTTACTGAATTTACTCAGGAGAAACCAGGTGAAATTTGGAAAACTTGAATTAGATGACTACAGAAAACCCTCTGGCTTTAAATTCTGTGAAGCTGAGAAAAAATGCACAGATCAAAAAGGATGAATAGAGTGAACTCCAAAGTGACCTGTGACATGGATGGCAGAAATGGACTGTTTGGATGGTCATGGTCATCCAGATGTGAATCAAGGCCATGCAACTTTTAGAGCCACTGATAAAGACACAACTGAGATTACATTTTAATGTTGCTGATCAGTGTGTGACACCTGACACTGTCCAGAGAAGCTGTGGCAAAGTTGGTCTGGACAGGGCTGAGAGCAACCTGATCTGGTAGAAAGTGTCCCTACTGGAACTACATTGGGTTTAAGGTCTCTCCCAACCCAAATAATTCTATGGTTCTATGATCAGATTTCGGAAAAGGTGACTGTGAAGTACAATGAATTCACTGGATAATGTCAGTCACCATGAAATTATTTGCTCAACTCTTTTTCCTTTCCCATTGTGAGTGGGATTAACAACAATGGGATCTCAAATGGAATAAATGAGACTGTAATAAGAGGAAGCACCTGGGAGAAGAAAATAAGACAAGCTGGCCAACACACTCTTGTGCTTTAGCTTTTCACCTCTGGAGACTTGATTTCCAATGTCTTTTAGAGCCTAGCAGGGAAGAGGAGAGAGAAGAAAAAAAATTAGAGGCTGTTGGTCAAGTTTTTGTATCATTTGCGTCCCTTGAGTAGTATTTGCTCCCGAAGAACAATCCCACCAGGCACTCTGAGCCTGATGTCAATGTGTCTGCCCAATTACTGTGTTACCCCGATGGTCACTGATGTGGGAGAGAGGAGGATCAGGCTCTCTCTGTACACAGTCCCTTGTGAGGTGCCAAGGCAGGACAGAGTGTATCAAAGAGGATTGTGTCTGACACAGCTCTTTTTTAAAGGAATGTTCAGTTTCCCAGAGAAGTGGGAATCTTGCCTAATCCATAATGACCCAAATCATTTTGCAATACGTCCTTTTAAGCGAGTTCAGCCATGTAGTTTCTCACTGACAAAATCCCTTGAATTTCTAGGGGTGTAGAAGAAGATTAGTGCATAAAAGACCATCTGTCTCCTTGCTGCTGACAGGCTGAAAGATGGTCTCTTTCCTCTCTGCGGAGCAGGTTGCAACCCTCCCAATCTGGAGGCAGCGAGCCTTCGTTATCTCTGTGGAACACCAGCCTGCAACAAGCAATTCCTTTCCCTGGATTTGCTGTCCTGGGGTAATCCCCTGGCTACTCCGTGGGCTGACCTGTGTGTGAGCTCCTGGAGATCCCCACACCCGAGGGACACAGGCTCATCCATCAGGTATTGATGGTTTGGCTTCAGGATCAGACATAATCGTGTCTTTCTGCCAGGCAGACAAGTCTTCCATCAGGAAAGCTTTCCATCCTGATTACTGATAAAGTCTTTTGGGAAAGAAGGGAGAGTTTTCCACCTGTCAGAGGTAGCAAGCAGACCTTATTTCCTGTGGTGTGGCCAGTGCTATGCAGTGAGAAGCAAAGAACTCTCTGACTCTCATTATTGCTCACACCAGTGCATCGTTTGGGGCCTGGGGCTTTTCCATACTATGTGCTTTTCAAACTCAAAATAATAACCACTTCCCTTCCGGGGGGACTGGAGCATGAATAGGTAAGGCAGGCAAAGAAAATAAAGACTTACATTCCTGTTTTGGGGATGAAAAACATGCATGGAGAGACTGAGCAACCTGCCCAGAATACCATCGGGTATAAGGTCAGAGGTGGGAGACATTCAAGTCTTTTCCCAATGCCTTCACTATTTCTCTGCAACTTTCTGGTTGGGTTTGTTCACATTCTTTCACCCCAGGTATGTGCTGACACAGAATATAAGCACATTTGATAGTTTTTAGCATTTACAATAGGTAGGAACAGGAAGCATAATCCTCTGTCATGGATCACTGTGTCCTTGCTTTTAGGTGTCTCATAAAAAATACACTTAGCACCCCCTTCCACATCACACATGCAGTGGGCTAGTTTAACACCGAGTTAATATTTAATAGTTTTCAAAATGTTATGCTATCCTCAGGGAAAGATGCTTCCCGAATGTAAAATGTACTCTCATATTTGGTAGATTTGAGTTTTGCACATGTCATTGGATCAGCTGCTGCTATTACCAGATAGGCTTATCTAGATCCTGACAGAGCTAAAAAATTGCATGTGTGTATCTTTTGGGTTGTGGTTTGTGTATCCTACCAGCCACATTCAATTGCTTCATTCTGGGGCTCTTTTATTTTTCTTGGAAAGGAGACTCTGTTTCTTGCCTTCTCCCCTCCCTGCACGGTTTTTAGGCACCTTGCTTATCAGAATGCTCATTTCCCCACCCATAAAGCATGGACAATAAAATAGGACTGTCTGAAGTGTGAAATTGAAACTCCTGACACCAAAACACAAGCCACTGTAGCACTGACATTCCTGGTGCTCCAGACCCTTCTCAAGATCTGTTCCCTTCTCTGGACATGCTCCAGCCCTCAATGTCTTCCTTGTCCTGAGGGGCCCAAAACTGGACAGAGCACTCAAAGTGTGACCTCAGCAATGCCCAGCACAGGGTTGGGCACTGCCCTGGTCCTGGGGCTACACCATTGCTGACACAGGCCAGGTGCCATTGGCCACCTGGGCACAGCTGGCTCATGTTCAGCCGCTGCCAACAGCACCCCCAGCTCCTTTTCTGCCTGGCCACTTTCCAGCCACTCTGCCCTGAGTGTTTAATTTCTCTCTGCACTGATGTAAATCAGGGTTGGCCCATTATGAACCTGCTCACTCAGGCTGGGTACTTCACGACAACTTTTTGAATGCTTGTTTAAACATGCGGGAGAGGTCTTCTGCTGTGCAGAGGATATGGATTTAAAAAAAAGCTCTGTTTCATCCTGAGAAAGCCATGCTGCTTTACACAGAAGCTAATCCAGATTCCTGCAGCCAGGAAGCTGAGACGGTGAGAATAGATTCATTTGTCATACTTGAATTGTTTGCCTGCTTCATAACCTATTTGCTAGGAAGGGTCCAAACCCACTCCAGACACCTTTGCTGCCCACTGTATAACTGCAAGTTTCTTGCATTTCTGTATACTCCAAGGGCTGTACTTCCACCACTCTTATTTCAGATGGTGAATTTTGTGATTGTTGTGGAGTTGGCAGAAGCAGAGTCACGTATGTGCAAACTTGTGTCACTGCATCCATCCGAGATGGGCAGCTGGAGCTCTAGCATGGTCCTGCCTTCTTTGCCAGCAGATTAGGAAAGGATTATGAAAGAGAAGGATACCAAGGGGAGGCATCATTTCATGTCTGTACTGCAGCAATCCTCCAGCTGGCATCAGCCTCTCTTTGCTCTATACTTTACATGTGGGATCCACAAGGGAGATGCACAAAGAGAAACCAGGAAAGCCTGGAAGTAGAAGGCAAATTGTCTGGCACTTTTAATTCTTTTATAGTCAGTGTAGTGCCAGTCTGCAAGACAACTGCAGTACACATGGGAAGGTTGGATTGAGGATTTGGGCACTGCCTGGCATTCGTGTTTCTGTTTCACTACAGACTCCCCATGGCTTTGGACAATGTATTAATGGCCAGGTCTGGAGCAATAAGGGGTGAACACACCAAGCACAGACACTCTGTGAGAGTGACCATCAGGTGAGTTTTGGTGTCTCCACAGAGAGTACAAACCAATATAGGGACACAGCTTGGGAATGGGCAGGGTGAAAGCTGGTGTGGAACTTCTCAAGGTTGGCTGCTTCAAGATAACATGGCAAAAATATGGATATTTCCACATCAGACTCCGTTGCAAGGCACAAGAAATACCAGAGGATGGAAAACAGGTTCCTAGATCATGAGCTATGATCATGAAGATCTGTTCTACAGCCCAGCCTTGTGCAGGATGGAGCACTCACATGTTCCCTATCCCGTGGCCCAGATCTGATGCCACCCAGTCTCCATGTGTCCCATGTATGCACCCAGTGTCCTCACCATTAAGCTGTTCTAGTCAAATTCTGGAAACTGTCAGCATCCAGGCAGAAATTCCATATCCATGGGGCTGGAGGGAAAGTTCTTATGACTAAACACACTGCAAAGTGTAAAATCATTGGGATTGTGGGGTTATGGGCTTGAAGGTTAGCACAGATATGAGAAAATTCCCACTAATGTCCTGATTTAGATGCCTAAATTCTCTCTTTTTTGGCTGAAGTCGCTTTCCGAAGAACTCAGGTCTTCATGGAAGGAAAGCTGTTGTGTCAGATAACAGCAAGTGGCATATTTGAAACCCACTACACTGAGCATGTTGAAGTCATGGAATTTGTCTGGGGGTTAGAGCGAAAAGGTAGTTTCCCTGGATATGTCCTTCCTGGGAAAAATCTTCAGGATGCAAGATACTGAGTCATCTCCTAGAGCAGAGGAGAAATGCAAAGCAGCGCAACTCTTAAAGCTCATCAGTGAGCAGGGCACCTGCACCAGGCAAGGAATTACACAAGTGGACAGGAGAAGAGCTCATAGGTCACTTTTCCCCTCCATTTTAAATATGGCTCCAGAAGGAAACACTCAAACAGCAAGGCCACCTCCTGCTACCCAATTATTCAGAAAGGTAGGAGTCCAGACTGTGCCACAGAGAAGCACTCAGACTTTCTCATCAAAATGTGACTCTGGCAAAGTGAATACTCTGGGAGGTCAAATGCATTTCCACTCAGGGCAGTATCACTTCCAAAAGCCTGAATGAAGGATTAACGAAGATGACTTGACATTTACCTGGATTCATGTGCAGCTAATAGGGCTGATAAAAGTGCTCCATGAATAATGCATATTGGGTAATTCACAGATGGAAAGATTCATCTTCTTCCATAAGCAGAAGGGATGGGGGAGGGCGGGTCATCAGACAGAAAAGATTGGTCTTTAGATCCATAATATCCTTATCAGTGGAAAGAGAGGTCAAGTTTTCCTGGTTTAGTATCATAGTTGCTTCCATTAAGGAAGTAATTTTAATTACATAGAAGGTCACAGCCCCCTGTCTTTGCTTTGGGGTTTTTTTGGGGGGGAGAGGGAAGGCAAGATTTGGAGTAATCAGCAAAATGCATTGATTGCAGCTGATTTCCTTGGGGGTGGTCCATGGAGGGGCTGAGCACAATGTCACAGAGTCACAGAATAGCTGAGCTCAGAAAGAACCTCTGGAGATTGTCTGCTCCAAAATCCATGACCACAGAAACACCAGCTGCAGCAAGGTCTCCAGGGAAGCATCCAGGAAACCTGGATTTGAAAACCTCTAAGGATGAAAACTCCACAGTTCAATCACCCTGACAGGAAAAACGTTTGTTTGGTTTTTTTTTTTTTTTACCTTGTGTTTAAATTATTTCTTGCATTTCCATTTGTGACCATCATCTTTTGTCCTGTTACTGGACACCACCTGATCCATCTCCTTTACTCACCCATCAGGTATTTATACACCTTGAAAAGATCCCTCACAAAGATGAATCAAATCAAATCAAATCAAATCAAAGCAAATCAAATCAGTCTCAACTCTCTCAGCCTTTCTTCCCCGAGAGATACTCCAATCCTTATTCACCTTTGAGGCCCCTGAGCCAATGTTACTGTGACCCGTTGTGGCAGTATTTTGGCCATGGATGCAGTGATTCCTTGTGTTCCCAGGGAAAGGTGAGTGTTTGGGGGAACATTTTCGTGTTCCAGACTGCAGCTGACAGGAGCAACCATCCACTCTGTCCCCCAGTTCACAGAAGGGGTGACACGGTCACTACCTGTCACTGTGCATCTGCGGTTCTTCAAAATCCAGCTTGTGAAATCTCACAGCTACTTGTAAGAGAGGCTTAGAGAAAAGATGTCTTGCCTGGAGCCAGGATTAATGAGGTTGAATCCTACTGGTGGCCACAGAACTGATTCAGTTTGGAAAGCACTGCTGTGGGGTTTTGTTCATTACTGTGATGGGACCACAAATCAAGCACAACTTTCCCAAGGATGTGCCTGGATAATTTAGTCATATCCCCTTGAAGACCACAGTGCCCTTTAAATTCAAAAAGCTGGGTTGTACACAGACTAGAACAATTACATTTTTAATTAGGACAACTCAAAGCAATTTGTTAAAGCAGAGGAAGAAAGAGAAGGCACTGTGTCCTTGCTTCTCCTTTTGATTTCAGTCAGCTCAGTGGTTTTCTGGGTTCCAACAAATTCTTAATGACTTCTTTGCTCTCTCCAGCAGCCTCCCAGTCCTGACTTGTGGTATTCCAGGTCCTTGCTAAGTTCTCTGCCTGTGTTTTCTTGCGTCTGCCCTATCCTTTGGTCTTGAAGCCTCCTTGAGAAGGTCAAATCCCAGACTTCCCAGGGCAGTGGTCACAGCACTAAACCTGTCAGAGTTCGAGAAGTGTTGGGACAATGCTTTCTGGCACAGGGTGGGGCTCTTGGGGTGTCCTGCACAGGCCCAGGAGTTGGACTCGATGATCCTGATGGGCCTTTTCCAACTCAGAATATTTCTATGTCTTATGATTCTTAGTCCCAAAGGAACAACTCCCTGCCCCTCTGCAGATTCCTATCTGTCCCAGTCACTTTCCAAAGGCATGTGGCAGATAACACATTTTTAAAAAGCCAGATATCCTTTACCATAATTAATCAACTGAAAAGGCTCTGTCTTGTTGATGCAAGAGGACAGAAAGATGTTCCACTGGCCATCAAATTTCTCCTTTCCCCACAGCTGGGTTGATCTGCACTCCAATGCAGTGCCCTTGAACCAAGGACATCCTCATCTTCATTCCCCTCTACATTAGAGCTGGATTTTAGTCTGAAGGTTCATTTAAATGGATGGCAAAATTCCTCCTGCTTTCAACAGAAGGAAAATTTCTTCGCTTGAGTGGAATTTTACCCAGTCAAGAGTTCACACTTGTCTTGGTAAATAGGAAAAGACATCCCCAAGCTGGTGAGAGGGATTCTGACCAAACTCCCTGAGGCTGCACAGAAGGGTAAAGTCTTCAGGGACACAAAGCCAGGACATCTGCCTCCAGCTCTGGAGTCTGCAGGAGTAGGACTCAGGCGTGCCTTGACTTCAGTGGCACAATGTGCACACAGCTCCCATCATCATGGTTGTCCCATGCCACCACCATGGGACCTCAAAGAGCAGTGACACCACTGCCAAGAATGAAGCTGTCAGAGCTCCCTAAAGGGGTTCAACTCAGCCTGGGCTGTGCCCACAGACTGGTCATGTGCAGGTGACACCAGTGCTGCTAAGAAAGGGAGAAAGCCCCATGGAAAAGCAAACACTGACAATCCACATTCTGCACAAAATCCTCTGGGTTATGTGGCTTCTAAAGCAGGATATTTAATGAGGGGCTGCACTCCTTTAAGTGATGATTTGTAGCACTTCAGTCAACTGAAGTTTGGGCTCTTTGTATACTCACAAACTGTGAGACTGTGTCTGTCTGAGTATGTGACAGGCTTTGGCAGCCCCATCTCCTCTGGGACATATTTGTGGAATATCAGCTACTTAGTGCCATCTTGTTCAGTCAGTGGGCAAGCCAGAAATAACTGTGGAACAAACCCAAAACAAGCCTTTCCTCTCCTGGAGGATCTGATGTCAATCCATCTCTTATCTTGCCAGACATGAGCCAGGTAAAATCACAACATAATGTCTTCTGGAAACTTCTTGCTCTCCATTGGATGTGTAGTATCCCAGGTGAGGTTTCCATGCTGCTCTGACACTGCATCCAAGGCAAGGATTATTGTTTTTCTGTAAATTGTGGCTGAACTTTCACAAGAGGTAACTGCTATTTCAAGACTGAATTGCTTCTGAATACGTTGGACTGAAGGCAAAGGGACCTGAGATTCAACTACCAGAGTGGAGAGAGGAATGGCAGTGATGTGGGAAAGAAAAGAATCAATTTGGTGAAAACTGAAATGAATGAGATCACAGAAACCTGTTCACTTCATGCCAAGTGAAAAAACCTCTTGGAGAATAAAAACTTTAGATATTTCTTATTCAGAGCACTGGGGAGTAAAATAAATAAGAAGTGAAGGACCATACTCCTCAACTGGAGAAAAGGAAATATTTCCTTACCCCAGCTGCCAAAACACTGACCCTGGATACAGGAGGCACAGATTTCATCCCTGATTTTGCTTTGGTCTGTAGAAAAGCCACATCTCCCCACCCTTTAATCCTTTTGTTGTTGGCTATAAGTGGCATAATTATTTCTGCTACAGCTTTTCCAGTTTGCTTGTCCATTCTGGGACAAGCTTTTAGGAGACAGGAATCCCACCTCCTGTGTGTGAGTGCCCCATCACATGTTTGGGTTCAGGGAGTATTGAACACAGAATGTGAGCCCTCTGCCAAGAGGATTTGAGGGAGTAAATACCACTACGGAACTCACCTGAGGCTGCAATCTCCGAAACAAGCAGCTCATTGATGTAAAAGTGGACTCCAGGCTCCAGGGAACACTGACATGTCCATGGATAGAGACAAGTCTGAGCTGGGCTCACTAAATCTCTGTTTCATTTCACTAAGACAGGGAAGAAGAATGAGTTCCACCAACCAGGACAATTAATAATCAAGCCTCATGTCAGGTGAAAGTGTAATTAGCAATGCCAGATGGAACTGCATCAACAGGAGGCATGGAATGCTCCCTCTGCCTTGGAATATGCCACGCTGCAGCCACATGGGTCCTCCTCTGGGAAAGGGGAGCTGAAATCTGCTCAAGCAGAAGATGGAATTGGATTTAGGTTTTCTTTCATGGGCTGACACCACAAGCCCTGGGCAACTGGTTAACCTGACCTGCTGTGACTATTCTGTAATTCTTATGCGACTCTCTCTCCCCTTTGTTTTCTATTTATGCTGCAGTGAGTTGTCTAAAATCCTGAATAGTTTTGGGGAAAACCTATATGAGGTTTTCTGTTGGTAAATTAGCTTCTCACCCTTCCATTTCTTATCCAGTTCTCAAGTTTCTTCCATGGAGGAAATATCCAAGTTATTGTAAAAGCAATTTTAGTTTTTTTGAAGCAATCCTTTAGTAAATAGGCTGCCACACTGCAGACTGCTCACTTCCATGCTGAGGAGGTGGAACTCATCTAATAATAACTGTAGTACAATACTTCCCTTGAAGCACCCCCAGGAGGCTCTCTTTATCTGGGAAAGGTATTGGAATATTCACACCTAATCACCACAACACAGAAATACAGTTCTTTAAAGGGGAAAATCAATTTTCCCTTAATATTTAAAATACTAACAATGCACTTTGCTGGTGCTAAGTGGTTAGGTAAGATCATAAATTCAGTGCTGGTGATCAGGAGCATAGTCTGAAAGGGAGGGGGCAAAAGGAGACAGTGGGGTTCAGTGATAACTGTTTGTAACTAAAGAGCAATTTATTAATAAAAAAGAAAAAAGGGACGTTTTAGATGCTTCTCTCTCCTCAGTTCAGTTCCACACCTGTACAAAACCCCAACAGTGTTGATCCCTCAGGTTAAAGGTCTGTTTGCCATCCTTTGTGACATTAACAGGGCTTTTTTCTGTTAGCAATATCTGCTGGGATCTGTGGCACAGACAAATCCTCAGCACTCACCTGGAATTCTGGTCTCTTTTCCCTTTGCTGTACCCCCCCCATTACTTTGTTTTGTGAGTCACAGTGGTGGCAGCAATTCTGTCCCCTGAGATCACATTCAGGACTTCCAGAGAAATTCATGTGATGGAAGACTGCATTGGCAACCAAACTTAATTTTTTTAATGAACATATCTCCTTCCTGTAGAGAATTCACAAAGTCTGCTTAAAAACCCCAAACAAATGGCCAAACCTAAATACATTCATCTCAAATGTATTTCATATGAAATGAATGAAATGAATATCTATTTCATTTTATGATATGAGAAAATCTATAGGGGTGGAGTTCTTTCATTTGCTTGTTTCTTTGTTTAAGAAAAAATCCATTATCCTACTCAATGAGACTTTATGAAGGAAAGTACATGTGGATTAGATATTAGGAAGAAATTCTTCCCTGTGGGGGGGGGAGGCCCTGGCACAGGTTGCCCAGAGAAGCTGTGGCTGCCCCTGGATCCCTGGAAGTGTCCAAGGCCAAGCTGGACAGGGCTTGGAGCAACCTGGGCTAGTGGAAGGTGTCCCTGTGGTGGAACAATCGTTAAGGTCCTTTCCAACCCAAACCATTCTATGATTCTAAATATAGAGGGTAGATGAACAAATCTGACCCATTTCTTCTCTTCAACATCCTTGTCTCCTGAGAATTTCAGTTATGTCCCATTTGTTCCTGCAATCAGCCCACGGTGCTTCCTATCTTCTTTCTTTCTCTCTGTTTCTTTTTTTTTCCCTTCATCTCATCTTTCCCTATTCCAAGGTCGGTGTAAAAAAATCCAGCTCTGGAAAAAAATGGAGAAGTCTGGCATTCACTATTATTGTAACCCCAAAGAGAAATCCTATTAAAGCCTGAAGTTTAGTAAGTCTGTGGATGTATGCATGGATAGATATGATTTATTGGATGTGTCAGGGGTTCATTTCATCTTTAAATAGGAAAACCATGAGGTGTGACTTGATGACTTATTAAAAAAATGTCACACTACCTAGGAAGAGTGACACCATAAAATACTTACACATACAATTCCTGAGGGGGGCTTGTCAGAAGGATATCCCAGCATAGCATTTAATGGGAAAAAAAAAATATTCACAGATTGTTAGTTTTGCTTTTTAAAAACAATGAGTCCAGTTAATTTTGTCATATCACTGGCTTGTGTTTGCAAGCTTCAATCACTCCTTTAAAAGAGCCCAGCCTTCCCAGGGCACATGGAGTGAAAAGGCATCATTTTAATGGGCTTGTAGCTAATTAAAATGTGTGACATTCAGAATGTGGCTGGAACATGGCATAAAAAAGTAATTACAGAACAATACATCATGTCACGGACAAGTGGCTAAATGTGAGCATGTGCTGGCAAATACCATGGAGGAAAATCCAGCTTGAACCAGGCTCTTCCAAGCACTCAGGACCCTGCATGTTTCATCCACTAGTGGCAGAGGTGTTTTCACCATGGGTAAGTTTCAAGACCTGTTTTGCAATTCTCCAAGGCTCTGCCTTTGATGTCATGGTGTAGATTGACCCCTTCCTTGCAGGGGGGTGGCTGCTGGCAGGGACAGCGTGGCAAACAATGTTTAATTCCCAGGGGCAGCATTATGTGCAGGGAACAACAAAGATTTGTGGGTTTTGCCTGATGTTGTGTATTCCAGGCTGCTTGGTCTCCTTCACTGCACCTACCAAGGAAATGAAAACATTCCACTATCCCAGGTTGCTCCAAGCCCCACCCAACCTGGCCTTGGACACTTCCAGGGATCCAGGGGCAACCAATGCTTCTCCGGGCAACCTGTGCCAGGGCCTCCCCACCCTCACAGGGAAGGATTTCTTCCCAAAATTCCATCTAAATCTTCCTCTGTCAGTTTAAAACTGTTCCCCTTTGTCCTATAACTCTGAGCCCTTTCCAAATGTCCCTCTCCACGTCTCCTGTAGACACCCTTTAGGCATTGGAAGGTGCTGCAAGCTCTCCCTGGAGTCTTCTCTTTTCCAGGCTGAACAATCCCAATTATCTCAGCCTTTCCTCATAGGAGACATGTTCCATCCCTCTGATCATCTTCGTGGTCCTTAGAAGAGCAGTTTCAAACAGTAGCTGGAGTTTCAGCAGGCAGCTCCCCAACAAAAACATCAGAACCAGAAAGACTACTGAAAAAAGTTTGGAAATGATGGCTGGATGGGCCAGTTTGGATTGGTTTTGAACAACTTGTACTAGTGGGAGGTGCCCCTGCCTGCGGCATGGGGTTGGAAGTAGAAGATTTTTAAGGTCCCTTCCAACTCAAACCATTCTGTGATTCTATAACTGAGGTCTCCAAATAGATGATGAAAGGAAATACTGCTGTATGGGCTGATAAAGTTAAATATTTTTGTGTCCTAGCCTTCTTCCCTCCTGCTTTTCAAACTATTTCTATTTCTTGCAGATAATTAATTCCTTTTCTTTCTTAGCTATGTGCATTAGCTCACACTACAGGAAAGATTAAAGGCTTTTTTTTCCATTTAAAATCTTGTTAGAATTAACCCCAGATTCTTAACTTAGCAGTCAAAATGGACACCATGATGACCTCAGCAGTTCTTTTAAAAAAGAGAATTAAGAATATCTATTAGTCTGCTTTTCAAGGAGACTAATGTTAAAAAGGGGGAAAAAAGGAACAAAGAAAGAAAACAAAATGTACCAGTACTGTTAAATTTATTGCTTTTATTATAGTTTCTTTGGCTTATGTAAATTTAACTGAAATTTTTCAGACCATTAATCCATAATACCAACTATAGCCCTCTTGGTTCTTAATTAAAAATGGATGGATTGATAGAAGAAGGATGAGAGTTTCAGAAGTACTCAATGCTGGCCGAACTCTACTTTGATGAAGTCAGTGGTGAAAACTCCTGCAGAATCCATTAAGAACAGAGTAGAGTTGAGCATTTCTGAGACCCCTTCTGGAGTGAAGTGTGGTGAGGGATCATTCTGAAAGCCCCGCAAGGTGTTCAGCTTTGTGGTTTCCATGATGTTCAGTTTATTTTTTTTTTTGGCCTTAAAAGTGGTTTGAGCTGTTTAAAATCTACATCCCAAATAGTTTCTGTGGACTTTAAAGAATTCTCTTGAGCTGTTGCGGTTGGGTTCAGAAATTCGGAGTGGTTTGCAGCAGAGTGCATTAAAAGCACACATAAGGGATTTGGGAGACACCACAAGTAGCAGTGTTTGAAAGCTGAAATGAGACAAAGAAAGGTGGCAGGAATGGATTTAGAAAGTCTCAATGTGTTTGTTACTTGCAGCTGACACAAGTTCCCAAGGTCAGTAGCAGTTTTCTCACGTCTGTCCTCTGGAAATCCAAAGGGAAAACCAGAAAACACAGGAGAACCAAACACAACGGATGAGTCCCGGTGCAGAGCTGGGAGAGAGGAACTACCCTGCAGCATCAGGAAAGACAGTTCATGGAACCACAGAATGGTTTGGGTTGGAAGAGACCTTAAAGCCCACCTCATCCCACCCCCTGCCATGAGCAGGGACACCTTCCACTGTCCCAGGGTGCTCCAAGCCCCGTCCAACCTGGCCTTGGACACTTCCAGTGATCCAGGGGCAGCCACAGCTTCCCTGTGCAACCTGTGCCAGGGCCTCACCACCCTTCTTCCTAACACCTAGTCTAAATCTAAACAGTTCATCCAAAGTCTTAAAACCTCACAAAATTCCCTGTGATTCAAAGCATCAGGGCTGGTGGGGCAAAAATTTCAAGCCAAGCTGCGCTTTTTGCTGTCGAGACCCAATTTGTTTATCCTTGTCATGGGGAAAGACACAATGTGTTACAGAGACTCATTGCTAATGGATCAGGTGGAGAACATGACATAAAGTGAAAAAACTGACCTGGTGGCTGTATCTCCAACAGGCCAAACGCCTGTGAAAACATATGGTCCCTTTGCCACCACAGAGGCTGCAGGAGAGGCAGTTTAATGGGGCTCTGCACACAAGTTTTAGAGCCTTTCATAGCACAGATATAAATGATACATTTCATCTTTATGCTACCCTTCTAAATCACTAAAAAGTAAATTCAGTTAATGGTGAAAGGCAGAAGCCCTGAGCTGCTGCTTTGCTTTGCTATTTATAGTGTCAGGACCAGCTCTAGCTTAATCTTCTGGGTGTCATTCAATATATTTCTGGCCCAACCAGGTAGAACGGAAGCCTTGGCTGTATTTCCAAGCTCTCAGAGGTTTTAAGACAATCCTGCAGCTTTTGCTGCAAGTAGTTTTTGCAGTGTACTGAGAAATAATCTCAGGGAAAGTGTAATTGTCCACAGGAAAACATCAGCTGCAGACCAGAAAATAAAATCCCCCAAAAAGTTAAAAACCCCAAACAACAAAAAGTGGAAAAAAAAAAATTATCAAAGGGACATACTGACTTCATTTTCCCAACAGATGTCTTTGCTGAAGTCCCTCCCTTCCCTGGCTCCATCTCTGCCATGTTAATTGTCATAACTACGCCCTGTAGCTCCTTGGTAGGAGAATTGTCACAATTAGCCTGTGACTTTGCACCAGCTGTCTTGGCATAGACAAGGCAACGTGCTTTGGACTCTGAACACCTGCAAGCCCAGTCCATGGTGGATGTTTGGATGCTAAACCAAACAGCTGTTGCATTTCAGGCTCATTCTCTTGGGGAGGCTGGGGGGAGAGAGGTGGAAAAATGTCTATATGCCCAAATGCCATAATTTTCACATTTTGAGGTTTATTCTGTGCATTTTCTTCCAGTATGCTGCCTGTCACCTGATGGAGGGGTGGCCTCAGCAGTTATCTGGAGATTACACAATCTGTAGTGTTCCATATGTTGGTAGCTCTGAGTAACTAAATAGAATGGGGACGGGGGGGAAAGAGAAAAAAAACCCTCCACATTTATTTTGATTTATTTCCAGTTACTTCCTTTCCAGGGCTCTTAAAGGACAGTTTGGTTTGGTTGGTGCACTTCTGGATGAGTGTGATCTGGGAGCTGGCAGGCAGCACTCTGGCAGTTTTACCCCAGTGAGTTTAATAACCCAACGAGAATTGCCCAGAACAGTGGGATCGGATTCATGGAATGAGCCATGAAAGCATTTCTGTTCCCCAGTAACTGTTCAGTGGGATTATTCAAGAGATTTAAATGTGGGTGGCATCAATTTGAAATGCAGATGGTGTATCTTATTAAACACCATTTTAGCTATTTGTAGTGCTCAGAACAGTATTTGCCCTGAATTTAAATAACGATGTACAGTATTTGTTAAAAAACATGCTTGGGCATGTTTTGTTTAATTAGTGGCTTGAAATTTCCTAGCATATGGCTTGTCATTTGCTAAAAAGATATGCAATTATGAACTTCCTTGAAGTTTTACTATTTAAATGCAAAACTAACTTAGTATGTTCAGCAGTTAATGGTTGGCCATTAAATATAGTATTTACTAAACAAAAGACATATAGGAGCAGCTGAGTGTGCCGGTGCCATCTGTACTCGGAGCACTGTACATCTTTTGGTTCACAGGAGGTGGACTGGACCCACTCTGCTCCCACAGTTCATTACCAGAGTTTTCTGCACTTCAGTGCAAATGACATCGTGTCTGGTTATTATCTTTAAAGGCCTGGATGCCGCTTTAGAAACATCAATTTAATTTTTATACTTCAGGAAAGCAAACAGACCATCTGCTTAGATATCTCAGTACTTTCTGAAGTGCTGCAGATTTTTTTTTTTCCCCTGTCAGGTTTTGAATGGCCTATTAAAGTTTTTGAAACTTTTAGTTGCCTGCCTGTTCATTTTTCACTAAGAAATGGAAATGAGAATCTGGAAGACTGAGGGATGATGCATGGTGGGGGGTTTTCCCCCATAACTTACCTGCTCAGTTTCTACTCCTCATCACGACAGATGACTAATTCTGCATCTGCCTCCCCTCCACCAGCTCAGCTCGAGCCAGTTGCTCCATCCAACACCTTCATCATTCCCCAGTCCCAGCAGAGCTGATGGAAAGACTTGCCTCAGGCATCTCTACCACCCCTCATTGCGAGCAATATTATGCACTCAAATGAGTCACAGATTAGAGGATTCTCATTTTTACTCTTGAGAGCGACTTATCTCAGGAAGCGAAGAGGGCAGCAATGAAGCCTCATGAAGAAGTGAGAAAGGAATGACCCCCAGCCTGACACATTCCTTTCCTTCACAACTCTGATTTCATGGCTTTATCACATGCTGAACTTCTTCAGGCACAGACAGCAGGCTTCATCTCGGTGGATTATAGACATCTACACATGAGCCAGGCCCTCCTAGGCTGAGAATTTATGCAAGAACTAGGCTCTTTTAGGATTTTACCTCTTCTATACATTTCCCTCTTGAAGAGGTGAATGACAGCCCTGAAACCCCTGTTTCTGGTCATTAACTATGAAGGGGATGTAGGTATCTACACTGAGATACAGACTCCAAGTGCAGAGCACCAAAACTCATGGCTGAAATCTTCAGGTATCAATGAAAAATTCCTGTGGATTTCAGGAAAGTCAGGGTTTCACTTTGTTTCCTTTCTTATCACTATCACCTATCTTATCACTATATCTTTGTCCAGTAAGAACAAGATGCTCAGCTCATCAGTGGGACAACCAAAGCTGTGATTCTTTCTAGGCTTAGTTGTCAAGCAGATGAAAAGAGAAACAAAACAAACAAGACGGGAAAAGGTGGGAAATCAGAAACATTAACTCATATCTCTGTTCTTTGTGGATGGTATTTATTGTCTCACTTTAGCCAGGGTTGCCAATACTTTTGCTTATATTTTTCCCATCTTTCTCCCCACTAGCCTGACCACAGTATCCCACCATCTTACTGATCTGCTTCACTCCCTCTCACTGTGACTTTTTCAGGATTCTCTTTTGATTTACACACAGGATTCCTGCCTTTACCACTGTCCTTCCTTCTGCACAGTCCTCACTCTGCCTGCTCCACTCCTTTCCCCGACTGCTGCTGATTTCCTACCCCAGCTCTGTTATTTTTTACATAACTGTCTGATCTCTCTGTCTAATGAACAACTTCCCTGTCTCCCAGCTCCCTGCTAATGAACATGGAGAGGGCTTTGCCTCCTCAGTCATAGAACCCTGGGCAATATCATATAGCAAAAGGAATTATGATACAAAAATAGGTCCATAATGTGCTCGCTCTTTCTTCTTCTGTGATAGAGAGTGACTTCCTTAAGGGGAATGTTTCTTTTGTTATCTACCATCAGCTCTTATTTCCCTGCCCAGAGATCAATTGTTTTTTGTAGGGCAGGGTGCTCCTGCTCTGTACAAATGGAAGGGGAAGGGGAAAAGGAAGGGGAAAGAGGAGGGGGAGGGGAAGGAGAAGGGGGAGGGGAAGGGGAAGGGAGCACCTTCTGCTAGACCAGTTTGTTCATCAGATGAATTGTCTTCGAATTGGTGCTTCTTTTTGACTTATTAAGACCTCCAAAGTGTTTTGGTTTTGATCCAGACATGATGAGTTGAAATATTGTTTGATCCCCTGAGTGGATGTTCCTTGCTGGACAAAGGGACATTTATTTTTTCTACAGAGAAGAATTGAAAGGGAAGAAATTAAAAAATTCACCAGGTCATTCATCCCTTTTGGCTTTAAACTGTCACTCCAGCAGCAAAATAAGCCCATGCAAATCAGAAGAAATCAGTAAGACTTGATAGCAAAGCATTAGAGGAACGGTGAAGGGAGGGACTAATACAAACTTCTAAGAACACAAACACATTCTAAATAAATATGAAAACATGACTTGTCATCCCTACCCTCACACATCCAAATGGGATTCATTGTGGTCCAATTTTGACCTTCTCAGGTGCCCCAAGGTCTAAACACTGCTTATGATAACCAGTCAGGAGCAACTCCAAAAATACAACAAATATTCAGAAGAAATTATAATAACAATTCACCATGAGGAGCTCTTTCCTCCAAGTCATTGAGAACCAATACTTGGGGTCCCTGTGTTTAGGGATGTTGTTTCCTAAGAAGGGGACATAAAAGACACCTTGACAAGTTGTCATTAAAGATTTCATGGCGATAGCTGTGAGTGCAGGAATTCCTGCTCTGTTGCCGTGGCAAAATCCACATTCAGATGATTACATTTTGCCTGCTTACACTCAGGCTGCATTTTCAATTCCATGTGTCATTCTCCTTGTCTTCTCATCTTAAATTACTGTATAGTGCTGCTGTGCATTATTAAACAGTTGCCACATTTCACCCCAGTGGATCTTGCATTTAAATGATGGATTTACAAAGGCTCTGCTGCTTTGTTAAGTTTGCCTGTACAGCTGGTTGAAGGTTTTCCTCAAGAAAAAAAGTTTTCCTTCAGAAAAAGACTGGAAAAATTACTGTGTTTCATTAAAAGTTGTCAAAATCTTTTCCCTTTTTCATTTTTTCCTCCAAAATTTCTGGCTTTCTGAATTGAAAATTAAATTAAATGGAGGTATATAAAAGAAATGATGTTACAAACCGATGTTATTATTAACAAAAAAGAAAATTTTTCCAATTAAACACTGAAAATCATTCCAACAGTATTTTAGCCATCTGCTTTCTGTATATTGCAGTGAAATTAAAAAAAAAAAAGAAAGAAGGAATCAATTTCAAACCACTGAGAATGGAAACAATGTCTGAGCTGCAAATATCACAGCAGAAATCTTTCAATTGTTTCCAGCAAGTTCTTTCTGTGCATCATCTTTTGGAACTTGAAAATTTCAGAGGGAAAAACTGCCTTTAATTTTGTTTCTTAGTAGTTTTATCCATAAAATGAAACCCAAGTGCAATTTGTTTCTTAGATTAGAAGCTCAATGAGACAGGGATCACTGCTCCATGAAATTAAGCACATTGTGTGTAGGCTGAGGGAACATTCCTGAAAAGACAAAGTATTAGAATGTGTCCCAAGGAGGATGCAGTGGCTGTCTAGGAGGTTTCAAGAAATGGAAAACTTAGTTTCAGGCAATGAAATAAAATATATATTAGGGGGTGGTGGAAATGAGATACTGATGAGAGGGATTACGTGTTGGTATTCAAGAGCAGGTTGGATGAGCTTGGAGCAAGCTGGCATAATGGAAGGTGGGAAGGTGTCCCTGCCCATGGCAGGGTGTTGGAACTGGATGATCTGATCTTTAAGTTCCCTTCCAATCCAAACTGTCCTATGAGTCTGTGACACGATTCCATGACATCTGTTATGCTTCAGCTACTGCTCAGTGACAAATCAAGAACTGAGATTGATGGGCCCAGTTAGGGAAACCATCAGTGTCTGTGTGTTGTGTTATCTCGGGGATAAAACAATCCCCAAATGCTAAATTAGAGCATTCAACACCCTGGGAAGGGAATTCAGACTATTTTAAGACGTGTGGAAAGATCTCTAAGGATGCAGATTCCCTAGAAAACTTTAAAAAGCTTTAAAGCATCTCCATTTATTTATAGACAGTTTCACAAAGTCAGCTGCTAAAAGGCGGTAAAGTCTGTGTTGTGGAGTCCTTTTAGAAACAATGCATTTCTCAGGATCAGGGATCTGACTGGGGCTGAACTCCACACTCAAAGGTAAATACTTTCTATGGCTTGAAGCACTGACTGCAGAGGCAGCCCTAGGCAGGCACTAGTGTGCAAACTGTGTAGGTAATTTTGGAAAGCAAGAGCAAGCCAAGATGTGCCATGCTTTTGAAGGACATTGCTGGGTCCTACTCTTAGGAAGAAGTTCCCCTTGTGTTTTTCAAGACCATTTTCTCTTCGGCTGACCATAAATAGTTTCCTTCAGCTCTGAGAACAGACAGAATTCTGCCTCCTGGATTTCACAGAGGTTTGTTCTGGCTATTTGGAAGATTTCAGATGTGTATTACTGATATAGAAAAAAGAGAGGCCTCCCATCACCACCTGTGGTGGATCCAACCTCTGTTTTAAAGGAAAGCTGAGATTGCAATCACATAATTTGGTTTAATGAGCTGGGGCTCCAAGGGAAATGTGTAGAGTGAACACAATGACGTTGGAAGAAAGTACAACTGTTATTCATAGTTAATTTTTTTTACATCAAACCGGATTAAGGGAAGTTTCCTCACAAATTAAAGGCAGTCTTAGAGCTGTTTGTAGCTTGTGTGATGGACAAACCAGCACGTTAAAGTCTTCTGGATGACTTTGGAGGGACTGATCCTTTTTACATCCAAGTTCAGTAAGGAAGGCAGCATCTACAGAAGTAGAATCTTCAATGATTTAAAGAAGTGTTTAAGGTGAGGTTGGATGGGGCTTGGAGCAACAGGATCTAGTGGAAGGTGTCCTGCCCATGGCAGCGGGGTGGAACTGAATGGTTTTCCAACCCAGACCATTCTGTGACTCCAGGAAGAGAGAAGGGTTTTGTGATAGCCCAGTTTACAGGGCACCAATGTGTGGCTAAATGAGACAAAAATCTTAATGACAGCAGGAATTGCACAGGTGAATTCCAATTGTGCAGCACATTTTATTCTCAGATCATTCCATGAACACCAAGTAATTAATCCTCAAAGCACCTTGAAGCAGATAGCTGGAAAGGACAGTTATGCAGACATGCCAGTAAATATTTGATTACTTCTTCTTCCTTTTGGTTTGCATTTTCTTTTTTTCTAATGGTCTGTTTTTATGGAGTAATTCCACAGGTGGACTCATTGGTATCAGTTTGTTAGAAGAGGAAACAACTGTGACATGGTAGATAAGACACATTTTCGAAAAATAATCCTGGAGGTGATGTAATACTGCAAGCAGAAATCACTTCTTTCAGTGGCACATTGCAGAGAACAAATGAAACAGCAAAATTTACAGTGACACAGATGCTCAGGGGACCTGCTTTGAGACTCCTGCTTTATCTCTAACTACAAAGGCAAGATTGTCCCTTCTGAGCAGCAAGGATGTGCCAGAGGAGGGGTTGCCATGGCAGAGAATAACCACATGAAGTGTCCCAGCCCCGAGCTTGTCTGCTCCTATTTCCACCCACTCACCCTCTGGCCAGGTTGAGGTGCAAAGCCTCAGGACCTGGCACCCAGATCCACCAGGGAATTCTTGTCTGGGCAATTTGAGGTTGGATTTTGGCACTTCACATCCCCACCGGGGTCAAGGGGCTCAGGCACGTGCTGTGAGTCCAGCCTGATAGATTTTCCACCCTGAATTATGCCCTG
This sequence comes from Corvus hawaiiensis, assembly GCF_020740725.1. Taxonomy (NCBI): domain Eukaryota; kingdom Metazoa; phylum Chordata; class Aves; order Passeriformes; family Corvidae; genus Corvus; species Corvus hawaiiensis. Next base: position 3,923,965 of record NC_063217.1, on the reverse strand, counting down.
TCCATCTTCCAGCCAGGCCATTTGGGACTTTGATGTTGTTAAACCAGATTCCCTTGCAGGGTCAGGATTGATCAACACAGGGCTTATTTTTGGCAGCACAAAGGAATGTGTTTATTGGCCAAATCCTGTACCAGTAGAAGATGTGAGTAAATCTCCCTTTGCCTTCACAAAAGTTGGCTTTTCAAATTACCCTCATCCATGTACTGCACCAGGCCATGAGAAAAGGTGTTGAGCGCCTTTGTCATACTGAAGAGAGGGAGGGCTATTGTTAACTCAGCGCCTTTCAGGAGGAATTCGTCAGGGCTTTCTCATTCCACTTGAGCCAGGGTTCAATCCATATTCCAGCTTAAGAAAGAATCCTGCCTATTTCTGCTGGTTTTGCTTCAGCAGAAACGTGAAACCAATCTGCTGGCTGGATTTCAGTTTGGATAATTACATTTGGCTCACATAAATTAATAGTTTCAAAGAGGGGAAATTACTCTCTGCTAACTCTTCCAAAGCTATTTGGTAGAGTTAGTAGGAAAGATGAAATTGGCCAACCCACCAGAGACGTGGCTGTGTTTTGATGGGGGATGAAATTCCCCTTGTAGACAGAATGTATTTTGTGCAGGGAACTTCAGTCCATGTCCAGCCTACATGAAAGATGGAGAGCTATTAACTCCTTTCTGAAGCCTCACAGCTCTCAACCTGTGATGTATCTCCCTCAGCCTGACTCTCATGTATCAGACTGGCTCTCTGACAGCTCTTCTGGGATGGCTTAATAAAGCCCTATTAAATCCTCATTTTCCCATCGTCAGCTGGCTGGATTTTTCCTTTCTTTCCTCTAGCACCAGGCCCCTTCCTTCAGGATCCACTCTGTCAGCTGGGCATTGTTTCTTGTTATCACTCAGGCTAGCTGCAAGGCTGCTTGGCTCTGCATCCATCACATCTGGAGGAGCCAGGATTTTGTAGACAAGATAAAGATCTTGTTGATGACCTAAACACCCAGTTCTGCATCCCAGTGTCACACCATCCATCCTTGCCTCTGCCTGGAACAAACTGCAGCTCCCAAATTATTCCCTCCTGCTTTAAATGATCCTTCTAGAGCCTGCTGTGGGAAATATGCTTTAACTTATCTTCATCTTTCTATCTTTCTGAGGCAAGCTGGTTTTCCCCCTCTGTACCACATCCAGAATTCTTATATTATATCTTGGGCATTAAATCCATCACAAGTTTCATCTTTCTTATTCTTTCCTGCCCTTCTTGAATTTCTTCAGTGTTCTCATCTATCACATCACTCATTATAGCCTTGATATTTCCATTGTCATCACTTTCGGTGCCACTCTCACGCCTGAAATGTCCTAATTTTTCACATTTTTTAAGTATGAAACACAAAATGACATCCTGCTTGAATCAGGGAATCAGTGGCATTATCTTTATGATTATTCATCAAACAGAAGTTTTAGGACAGCTAATACATATGCATAAACTCATTGTTCACAAAGTCTGAGTGTTCCAACACTCATTCTGTGAATTGGTTGCCGCAGGAGGGGATTTCTCCAGTGTTTGAGGAACACAGCAAAAAGCACACCTGTGGGATGGGAAGGTTTTGAAGTGCAATGGGAAAGATTTTCTTGCAAAACTCATGATATTTAGAGGTGTTGAGCTTGTTCATTTGGTCAGACCTGGTGTTTTACAAAGATTTATGCACATCTAATCTGAATATTGCCAGTGGTCCCACAGATTGTGACGTGCAGGAGGAAAGGATTGGCCTAAACCATTGCAAAGGCTGGAGTTTCTTTGGGCAGGAATTGTAGGTAATTCTATTCACCAGCTGTGAACTTATCTCATCTTGGGCGCTGAAAGTATTATTATTTTTTTTAAATCTTAGATTTTTCAGTTTCTGGAGGTTGCAGCTGTTTTAATGGATTTGAGGATTCTGACCTTGCACTGTTATTCAAACAGAGATGAAGAGCCCAATGTTGAAAAGAAACCACAAATATATTCCATGAATCCTTATAGAGGAAATGAAATAGAAGAAATATTGTATCAAAATTTCCCTTTAAAAAAAATTGCTGTATAATGAACTTAATTTCAAAAGCTGTGGATGTTGAATATTTTGGGACAGTGGAAGATCTTCCTCAGAGGTCACTGTTTTTATCAGCTGCTAATGTACAATGAATTTGCCATTTCCTTCTTTTGAATACCCCATATGATTACTATTTTCTTACCAAATATTTAAAGACTTTTTTTCATCCCTTTGTGCATCTATTGTCCCTCAGTCCTCTCATGGGCATAACATACTTATGTAATAATGTGATTTGAACAAACACCAGAATGTAAGAAGAACCAGGGGTGCTGGACAGCCCACAAACAGAAATTCAAGACATTTGCCCTAAATTACTGCAATATTTTAGGCTCCTGTACTCCAAGAGAGCTTTGTTAAGGCTGTCTACTTGTTTTGCCTTAGGCAAGGGCCACCTGGAAAGGAAAATGTGGGTTCCATAAATGATCCTGAAGTCCTGAAAAATTTTAAATCTTAAATCAATGGCAAAGACGATGCACTGCTTTATTTTTCCTTACTGCATTTTTGTTCTGCAGAACTTAAGTACTCCAACATTTCATTCCAAATTCACTGAGGTAGTCACCACACCAAGACTACCTTTGTTTCTCCAAAATCAAAATGGGCTTCCCACTGCCCCTGCCTTTTTGTGGGGATGAGGTGGATAAAGGGAATCTGCACATTCTCCTCTGTGGAAAAGATTTAGACAGACTGCCAGGAACTGGGAGCTTGGAACCTGGACAGCTGTGCTGTCAAATGCCTGGTGGGCTGGGAAATTTGGGTTTTAGTCAAAGGACTTGCAGTTCTGGTGTTCTCTCCTATGAAAAGAGGCCAGATGAGCTCTGGCGGTGCTGGGAAGCTTGGAAACATCTGATTCTCAACCATCCACACTCAGAGCTTCCTGAAAATCCACCCAGCACCCAAGGAGCCCAAGTTCATTGCTCTTTGTAGGCACAATTTTCTTGGTCTTCGCTGCAAATAGATCCTCTAACTGCAGTTTCAGCTCTACAATTTCTGATGGAGAAGAATTTTGCTCTGAGAACTCCTAATTGTAGTTACAGAGTCCCTCCAGAGCTTCAGGGCTGCTTTCCAAGGCACAGCCTTTGCACTGGACTTACAGGGAAGCAAGGGAAATGTTGACTGCTTCTTTTTCACTGGGAAATTTCCCCTTTATACATCACTGACATACACCCACAGAGCTGTAGAGAAATGTTTACTTCTAAAAAAATCGCATTAAAATCCTGTAACACATTACAGAAGCAAAATTTGGTCTCACCTTTGAGACACTGGGATTCATATTTTAAGAAATCTTGCTTTGCCACCAGTTCCAACCTGAGGAAATGCCAAATGGGCATGAGCTCAGGTGTGGTGGAAAGGAGGGGTGGGATGTGATAGCAGTGGTGTGGGGGGTGTCAAGGCAGTCTGAGAAAATGCAGCCAGACAAGGTGACAACAGTGATTAGACTCCATGAGACTTTCAGTGCTGTCCTTGAGCGAGGAGTCCTGGAACAACTGCATTGCTTAACAGCACCATCACTTATTGAGTGTGTCTTGTAATTGGTTAGGAAGCCATTAATGACAACTTGCTCAAACCCAAACAGCTGGCTCTGTGACCCTCTAGATAACAACAAATGCAAGAACAGGAGGAGCAGGAGTAACTCAAATCCACAATATAGCCAGTTGCTGTTCTAAATCCTAAGGTATTAACTTTTAATGTATATTTCGGTGACAAACCAATCCTGACACTTTTTCTGTTTAAATCTGTAGCCACTGATTCTGGGCCAAAAAAAAAGTGGATTTATTTATTTGCTCATTTATTTCATTTTATCAGCGCATCACTAGTTTATTTTGGTGTAATCGCTCTCATTTGTGTCTAAAAAAAACCCCTCAAGAATGCATTGTGTTCTTAAGAGCATCACTATCATAAATCAGTGTAGCTGCACTGAGTTTAGAAAGGCTGCCATGATTTATTTGATTTGTAGCAGCTGTGGATCCAACCCTCCATTCTTTGGTGCTTGGTGCCAGCACAACCCATCACTGAACTTTACTAGAAGGTTTCTGATCAATTAAAAAAAAAAAAAGAAAAAAAGACTTTTTTTCCCCTTTTTTCTTTTCCCCATGACAAGAATTTCTACTTCTCTTTTAAGATTCTAAACCTGCAAAGTACTCAAACCCAGCTTTCCTGCTATTTTCAAGGGCCTGTCATGGAGTACAGTGGGAAACTGAGGCTCTTGACCCTCTGCAGGACAGGACCTTAGAGCTGGAAGGAAATTGCCTGGCATCTTGTACAACCTGTTAATGTGCTTGTGCATTCATGCACAGTAATTGATCTTACGAGCTTCTGAGTGTTCACTGGACTTGCCATTACACCATGAATATTTTATAGCTGCACCACTGTAATAACAGTAATTACATTTGCCCTTTTACAGAACCTTTTATATAAGGGTTTCAAGGTGGTTTATGGATGGTAATTAAGCCCCATGGTGTTCTTGTGGAGTGAGAATTATTATTACCCTTCTGCAGATGGGGAAGCTGGGGTACAGAAAATCTGAACTTGACCTTGCCCAAGGTCATATCTCAAATCACTGCCAGGATGAGGAGATGAATTCAAGGATTCTTGCTCCAGGCTCAGTGTAGTTACTTATCTGATTTGGATTACATCACCAACTGAAGAAAAACTTTTAAAGTTGAAACTGTCAATATTTTCCTATTTTTTGGAATATTGCAGATTTTTCCTGCCCTGAAGAATCACTATGCCTCCCAACACATCCTCACAAAAAAATCCACGTGTCAGAAGGTACTCACTGACATGAATTTGAGATGCTACACCCAGAGGCCCTGATCCTACACCAGAGATGCCAGTGGAGACCTGTCACTAAGGATTAGCCCAGGCTTGCAGGTACCAACACAAAACCATTAATGTCATCGTGAGCAGTCTGCAGCTGTGAACAAAGCCAGGCACTTTTCTCTCAATTGCTTTGCTAATGGTGAAACAATGTCCCAAGGTAGATTGTAATGCCACTGCCGGTCGTTAAGATGAATGGAAATGACTGGCTGTGATTGCTGCTTTGATAAACTTATTTACTACCAGAGTGCCAGCCCTTGGCCGGGCTGTAAAAAAGGTGTAATTATTACATAATGATTATATAATGAAAAACACCTATTGATCCAGGGAAAATGAGCACATTTCCGGAGCGATACCTTAGTGTACCTCAGTGTCAGTGGGGTGCAGGTTCACAGTCACAGCAGGGCAGCCTTCGGAAAGGTAAAATTCCAGCACGAAATTCCCGAGCAGTGAGCCCACATGCACAGCAGAAGGAAGCTGTGGTATTTTTATCTCAGTCACAGCTCTGAGAGAACATGAAGTGTCTCCACATTTCCAGCTTCAGATTTAATGTGACTGGAACCACGTGTGGGATTTCCCTGCAGCTGGGGAACAGATGGTGCCAGGTTATGCAATGTGGGATGTGGGGACAGAGATCCAGTGCCCCGACCTGCTGCTCCCCATGGCACTGAGCTGGTCTGGGAGAGGAGAACCCACAGAAATAGGAATGTAGATATAAAATATTCTCCAGGAATACAGAAACCTGGCTTCACAGAAGTAACTGAGAAATTATCACTTAATTCTGCCTGTTCAGAACATCCTTCAGGGAGTTCAGACATACCTTTAGCACTTAGGAAGACACTGTAATTACTGTAAATGATGTAAAATCCTTTAAGCTATGAGAGATTTGACGAGTCTGATCAATACCTTGCAATAACAAGCTTTAGCTTGGTAAGAACTGTTGTGCAGTAATAACATTGTTTATGATTTATTCTGCTTAGCTTCCAAGTTTTCAGTCCAACAAACCGGTGTATTTGAACAAAATAGAATGGCAGAGCAGTGCTAGTGGGCTGAGTCTTTTGGATTTTGCCACAAGGAAGCAATGTGCTCCTGGCCTGGCTGGAGGTTGAAAGGGAATGAGGAGGGTACCAGCACATCCAAGATGAGCAGGGATAAAACAAGACCACTCTAACCACAGAGAAACTCCTGCTGCAGAAAACACACTTTGAGAAAGGAGTTATTCCCTTAGCAAAAATTTCCCATCCTCTTTTTTTATTTTATTTTTTCACTTTTCTTCCTTGTGGGGTCTGCATATGGACCCTACCCTGAAAAACAATGGGGTTTCCTGTTCCTGGCGGGGCTGTATGAGCAGCTTTCCCTTTATTCTTCATACGAGGATCATTCATGGGAAAAACATCCAAAGGAAACCTCTCGCTCTGTCTTTGGCTATAACTACTCATCTGAAATAAAACATTGGACATGGCAACATCCACTGAGTAATGTTCCACAGATTGCAGACAGCAGCTCTCTGAACTGTATGTTCTGAACAGAACTGTATTTTAAGTTCAAGCTCAGATTTGCAAACACCTTAAAATGCCTGGAAATTTCACCACTGCCTTTTACTTATTCATTTCAGCTCCTGTGCCTCAGCACCCCTCAGCTTTGAAGCACTGAGAATCATTAGTAAGTAAAGTACTTTGAGTCTATGCTTCTGAGTTTATGTTTCTGAACACAAGCTAAAACTCATACCCATTAGTTATTTACTGAGCTGGAGACTGCTCAAATATATCTTGAGGAAGTTCACAGATATTTTTTCATTTCAGTTCATCTTATGGGGAGTTTTGCTAATGGAAGTTTCAGCAGGTGAGCAGCTCTTTTATTTTTACATGCACAATATGCAGTTTAAATGCCATCTCATTAAAAGCTGTTTGTGAACAAAACACTTGAAAGCAAATGTGAATTGCCCAAAGCATTTTTCCCCATTGTCTGTGGTTAGGCTGTTCCCTGAAATCAAAGATTTGATGGACTTTTTGTTTTTCTTGCATTACAGGTTTTTATCCCATGCATGTAACAAATGAAAACCATGAATTGGAGTGGACGTGGCATTTTGAAAACCACAAAGCACTTGATTTATTCAAATTATGTTTACATAGGGATTATTTCACCCACAAGTGAAATGCAGCTGCCTCTGGCTTGGAAAACGTCAGTCTTTAAAAAGAAACATTGCTAAGTGAAAAGAATTTCATCTCATATAAAACTTGAGGAGGAATGTAGGCTTGAAGAATGTAATTACTCATTTGGATCTTAGCCCAGACGCCAAAGCTATCATTGCCTCTTTAGCAAAAGTAACTTGGAATCTTAAGTGGTTGCACATAATGAAAGCCTTGGTTCTGCAACCTTTCTGGAAAATAAAATCAGTATTAGTAGTAGAATGCTTCCCAAATATTTAGAGGTAATTGCACTTATGATTTACACCACACTTTAAACGAGAGATCTCCAGACGCTCGATAAAATTAAAGGTGGGTTTGATTTTCAGAACGGCCCTGTTCACTACTTCTGGATCTCCACGTTTCAGAGCCTGAAATATGTTGTCACAAGGGAAATAAGTGACTCTGTTCTGGCCCCTGCATCCATGCAGAATTTCTCAGTGTTCCAAAAGGGAAGTTTCCTGCACGGGTCATTGGCAGATGTGGTCACACGGTAGTGACTGTGACAGCAGGAGCTGGTGTGAAGGATTGGTTCACCTCCCAGCCTATTGACTGTGGGGTTTGTAGCAGCATATTAGCACCAGTGTCAAAATCATGGATGGGTTTGTGATAAAACTACCATGGTTTTCAAAAGCAGTGAGATTCCAGAGTGGGCACATCCATTTTCTCTGTGATGTTCGACATCTATGCAATCATTTCTATCCACAGCAAAATTGGTGAGCATGTTTCAGCAATGAAGATATCTTTTTCCTTCTGTGTCCTTGGCATTTTCATCAGTTTCCCCAAAGGCTTCTCTGTCTTCCCTTCTCAGATCCTGAGCTATTGCCAGACTGTCATCTGAAGATCTGCGTTATTTTAACATTGACTTGGTGAAATATCTGTTCCATAATTGGAGGAGAAGAGAAACATCATCCAAATGGTACTAAAATCCATATTTTACATACTATGGTAGTTTCATAAAACCTATTGGGAAGATAAGAAGAGAGATTTATGGCGAAAAGAATGGAAGTTTGCAAGGAATGACACATAAATGGAAAGAAAAAGGGTGTGGAGTTTTCATTCTTTTCTTAAACAAGGAGATTTTGGTCTCTCTTAAACAGACAGAAAATGTTTAGTCCATCTTACTTTACAAAATGGTCTGTCAAATCTGTAATCACAATTTAAAAAAAAAACAGTTCGACATTGTTTATGATCACAGAATCATAGAATTAAAGAATCACAGAATTAAAGAATCACAGAATAGTTTGGTTGGAAGGGACCTTAAAGACCATCTCGTTCTACCCTCTGCCATGGGCAGGGACACCTTCCACTAGACCAGATTGCTCCAAACTCTGTCCAACCTGGCCTTGATGTGTCAGGTGAGGTATCACTTTATTTCTGTAAAACTGTAAAATACATTCCAACCGATCAGATGAGCATCAGAGATTTCATAACAAATCTTGGGGTTGGGTAAATTTGCATTGTCCCTCTCTCAGCATCAGGATTGCAGCAGGATTTCCTGAAGAGATTTCCTGATTAAGTCAATTACAACTATAACACTGAGTTTGGAGGAATGAAATAAAATGTGAAGGTCACACAAATTTCTCTGATGAATAAAGTTTTCTCTGCATGCAGAGGAGACCACAGAGGAGAAAAACCTATAAGCAGGGTTCCCTCATGATGTTCAAAAAGAAGAACTCCTGCACTTGGGAGGGAACAGCGCCAGGCATCAGCACATTCATCTGTCCTATGAAGAAAGGCTGAGACAGATGTGACCATTTAGTCTAGAGAGGAAGGGGATCCATCAGTGGTTGGATTCAATGATTTTAAAGGTCTTTTCCTACCTAAAGGATTCAGAGATTCTCTATAAATATCTGGAGGGAGAGTGAAAAGGGAATGAAACCAAGAGTATTTCAGGGGTGCCCAGTAAGAGAAATGGAGGCTTGTGGGCAGAAACTGAAACACAGGAATGTCCCCCTGAAGATCAGGAAACATGTTTTGACTGTGATGGTGACTCAACACGAGCACAGCTTGCGCAGGGATGTTGTGGGGGCCTTATCCTTGGGGATATTCAAAAGTCATCAGGACACAGTCATGAACAACTGGCTCTAGGTTACCTTGCTTGAGCAGAGGAGTTGGACCACATGACATCCAGAGGTCCCTCTCAAACTCAGGCCTTCTCTGATTCTCTGATGCAGTAATTCAATGACTCTGAGTCTAAATAACTTTCAGCCTTATGAAACTGATGATCTTCAAAATAAGATCAGAGATGTAAAAACATCTGGCTTTACAGATTCTCTCCCCCCAGTCTGTCAGAAGTACAAGTTCTTCTAAGTCTACCAGTTGGTCTGAAAATTCCCTATTCAATGTTTCAAATTCTTTTTCACCTGATTTAAAATACCCTAAACTAAAAGGATGCTAATTATCCATTGCCCCAGGGAAGGAAAATTGCAGGTTTCCTGTGTCCTACTGTTGGATTTCATGCTGCCCATCAGAGAGGGGGCAAGAGGTAGAAACAGATCAGTTTTTGGTAGAGCAGAGAGCAGCAGGTGAGAAAGGATGATAGAGGAGTCTGAGAAATTGTTGGCAGTTGTGGTCCAGCCCTTCAAAAATTTCTGTTGAGAGGCAGAACTAGACACATGCTATTTTTCAGTAGTCTATGGGCCTCCCATGATAATGAGGGAACCTTGGAGGTTTTTCCCCTCTGCTCTGTGTGTTTGTGGCCACATTGCAGAGGGAGGAAGGAGCTATTTATTTCTTCATTAATTGATATTTGAAATCTTCTCCCCTTTTAACAAACTCATTCATCTTCACAGCACCTTGCTACCAGGCAATTTCTACAAATCAAGCTGAACATTCGATCTGTGTTGTTTTTAATGATCTTTCTTGCTAATATTTATAATGTGCCTTGAAAGCTGAGGCAGACTACGGGCTAGATATTTAATATTAATTAATGTGTCACTCCCCAGAACATGCACATGCTGAGGAAACAAGTAAACATGTTTAATTCTACCAGAGGGGTTGGAGGCACTTGTAAATTGCTAATTAATTTTGAAGGTGTCCCTTCCTCCCTTTCTTTGCAGATTCATTTCTTCGTGTCTCCCCTCCTTTTTAATTGCTCCAATCTCACTTCTGCAACCTGAATTTCACCTCCCTCTTGCTCACACTCCCATTGCCTCTGACTCTTTCAAGCTAGATTAATAAAAATTTTTATAATTGCTATCAGTGCCTATTCAGTAGCACCCAATGGGGCAGATAGTTTTGGAAAGGAAAAAGAGGGTTCTGAAGAAAAGGATCCCCAAAAAACAGAGGACACAGAGGTGCTGTCATGTCAAAAAATTCACATTATTTCTACACTGTGCTAAATGTCATTCAAGAAAGGCCAAGAAATGTTCTGCCATTGATATATTGTGAGTCAAGGCTAAGATAACAGATAGAATAGATAGATATTGATAACAGAAAAGGTAAAAGAATCCCTATGAGACAGTTTTGGTCAGTGTGATACGGAAACCATAAAAGTACTATGGAGCCGAAGATGATCAGAAAATCAAAGTTCCCTTCCCTTTTCTGTGTCATAACTTAAATCATGCCTTCAGGATATCAGTAGCTTTGGGTCTGCTCTCTGTCCATGTGAGATTTATTTTGCACTCAGAGCATGTAGGGTCGAGCTGAAGCATGGTGGCTCTCATGCAGAGATATCCCAGGTGATAAATTAAATGCCCAATGCAGTGGTGATCATGCCCAGATTTTCCCTGCCTCCTGTGTTTATTTTCTGTTTTCCTTTTCCAAGGCAAAATGTCACACTAGTGGTGTTGATTGTGTCCCAGTAGAAATCAAAAGATTCAGATAGAAGAAAGGTAAGGGACACTTTGTCCCCTCTCAGCAGCTTTTGGAGGTGGTATTGGTTGGATTTGCTGCACCCTTGAATCGTCTCAAGCTCAGTTCCGGTGATCTTCCCATGAGAATGCAAAAAAATGCATGTTGGAATTATTAGTTTTTCTGTCAAATGTCATGTAAAAGCCATTAGTCTGAATTAAATTCCTAATTTAGATTGGCTTTTTTCTGCCTTTATCCTTTTCCAGTCAACTGCTATTCCCATGTAGTCTTAAACATTTCCTAAAGCTCCTCCTTAGGCTAAAATATCCCTTCTTATATTTTTTCCTCTCTCCAGCTGCCTTATTCCTAATTTAATTCCTTCCTTATCATCTCAAGAGAAAGTTGGTACATATTTAAGGTCTGTTTCCCCCTTTCTGGATTAGTGTGGGATAAACCTAATCATAGCTGATGTTGAGAATAGCACAATGCCACTGATGGAATTAATAAGGAAGGAATGAAAATATGTTTTCAAAGTCTGCCCAGCTCTGTCCTAGAAAGTCCTTCAGATGGGCTTCAGTGAACTGAATGCTCTGGGTTTAAGAGATATTAACAAATCCCAATAAACCCAACCAGATTGCACTGAGCTCTGCATTTCCTGAGCTCCCTGTTACCTCACCTCCAGTATATTGGTGACACGCCAGCAGATTGATTTGCAAAATTTCTGTCTTTATGACATTCTATAAACTACTTTATGGGACAAAAGACAGATATATCCCTGTCTTACAGAGCTTCCAAATTGCAGCTTAATTAAAGCACTGTGAGACCCAAAGGGAAGACAAGGGCACAAGATAAAAATCAGAGGGTTGTATTCTTGCACAATGGATTCCCATTACCCTAAACAGAATCCTAGCAGGGAATGGATGCCTTTCAGCAAGATATTTTTTATGACACTGTAAATACAGCAAGGAAATGCTCCAGTTTTCATTCTGTTGGGCAGGGAGAAGGGAAGGTCAGTCAGAAAAGGAGAAGGGAGAGTCTTTAGGGAGTAAAAGGGTCCTTGGCACAGGGTGACAAATTGGGCAGATTCCTGGCAAAAAGGCAACAAAGCTGTGTGGTGGAAATCTGTCTAAGGCAGTGAAACAACAAGGGAAGAAATCTCTGGGTTTGCCAGTAGAAGGACCAAAGTCACCTCCCCAGAGCTGCAGGTTCTGCATCCCCCTCGGAGCTCGCTGCCACGGGAAGCTGCTCTTTGTGTTGAGTCCTGCTCTTTTTATCTTTCTTTAGGTCTGGGTGCTGGTGCAGAACCTATTGCACAACAAGTACAGAGAGGAGAGAGAAGGGTGATAAGCCCTGTGGTAAAGGCATGTGTATGTCATTACATTTTGAAAATGTGATGTAGTAACAACCAAACTGAAGGCTCTTGGAGTCAATAGCAAAGCTCCTGTTTATTTCAGCCTGGCCTGAAACAGTTAAGAGACATAATAAACACATCTGTGGACATGGAAAAGCAGTGTCTGGCTACTTTTTAGAGATGTGACTGTGTTTAGGCAAATTTAAACTGCCAATAACTATTAAAGCTGTTGAGTTTGTTTATCCAGAATGACAATGAAGGAAGATAAAATAGTCCTGTCTTAGGAAGAGGTAGAACAAATCACGCTCAGAAACAAGCCTGAATATTTATTTGAATCATAGAACCACAGAATACTGAGTTGGAAGGGTGCCACAAGGATCATTGATTCTGACTCCTGGTCCTGCAAAGGACAACCCCAACAATGCCACCCTGTGCCTGAGAGCACTGCCCAAATGAACTCCTTGAACTCTGTCAGGCTTGGTGCTGTGACCACTTCCCTGGGGAGCCTGTTCCAGTGCCCAACCACTCTCTGGGGGAAGAACTTGATTAAAGTGAAGGGACTGATTTAAAAAGAATGAAAAGATGAGCCTTGACTGATGTAAGGCCGGTTGCTTTAGAGCAATTAATTGATTCATGCAGATAGCTCTTTTCTGTGAGGGTGGTGAGGCCCTGGCACAGGCTGTCCAGAGAAGCTGTGGCTGCCCCTGGATCCCTGGAAGTGTCCAAGGCCAGGTTTGATGGGGCTTGGAGCACCCTGGGATAGTGGAAGTTATAAATTGGAACCTTGGGTGGGAAATGTGGGGTAATGATCTTGTCTGGATCCAACAGCAAGGATTTTACACCATGAAGCCTTAGAGAAATGAAGCAATCCAGTCCTTTCAGAGGGATGTATCCTACAAAGACAACTTGAACAAGCATGACATGCTGGTTTAATTCCCAGCCTCTTAAGAATGGCTGAAATATTCTCAGCCAAACTGAATTATGCAGCAAGGCCACCCCAAAACTGCTCAAACCAGTGTGTTTTATTGTGCTGCTGAGATGGACTGAGAACCCAACTGGTGGCTGTCAGGGAGCTGCCACTGAGTGATAATTCACTGCTTTTAGTCACATCCACATTCCCATTACTTGGGAACTAACAGAGGGAAAAACAATATGAATAAAGCCAGAGGGGTTTTTGCTGAATTTTATTGAACTAAAAATGGAACTATGAAATGAAGTTGGTCAGGCAATAAGATGTATGCACAGGAAATTTTTGGCTTCAATAGGAGGATAATTGAAAACTGCCAAAGTTTAACATTAGCCTATTAGTAGTGGTTGAGGCTAAATATTAAAGCTCCAGATGGGGAAAATGAAAGGCTTTCCTCCTCCTTTTGGTTCATGTTGCACTGCAAGGAAAGAGAGAAAGTACCTAGAGTGACACATAATTAGTTAATATCAGGAAATGGTCCTTCTCTGTTAAAATCAGCAGCTTGTGTTGAGATCTGTAAGTGGCTGCCTCCTGGGCATTGTTCTTTAAGCACTATTAATTGCAGCTAATGGTATTAATTGCCTTTTACATTTGTATGTCAAATGTGGAAGGAGCTATACATTGCAAATGCAGTCTCTTCCTGATCTTTTTCAGAAATAAGGTTGGGGAAGGCTGAGGAGAAGAGGCTCAGAGACATCCCAGCCGCGTGTGAGAAACAGCCTCACAAATCTCCCCAAGGAGAGTTGGAGCATTTCTGCCCAAACTTTGTAATAATAAAGGGGTTTGGTTCAATATTTTATGGAGGGATTTTTTTAATTGGATCAGAATTCTGCCTTAAGTCTTCATTAAAAAAACATCTACCCCCCACCATGCCTAATTCTTCCCATGGAGCTGCAGATTCTGCTGATTTTGTCTAAGGCAAAATAAAGCATCAGATCTGCTCATGGACAGCGCTCATTTCACATGGATTAAAACCCTGGTGTGTGCTGCTGTGTGAATCATGTTAGGCCTGCCCTACACAGCAGCTGGGAGGGGAGCACAAGTTCCCCTGTTTAGCCCCGGGTGTACCTGCACGTGACCATCTACAATCTCGTGATGTGAGCTTTGCCTGTAGAATAAAGTCTGTCACAGGACTGTGTCTCCAAAATATGTGTTATTATAGCTCAGGACTACAAATGCCAAAGCCACAAATCATTTCCCATTATCTTTTTTGCATCTGAGGCAAGAAAACCACCTCCCTTTATCAGGGATCTGTAAACACTGAGCCTGACAAAGATTTGCTGGAGAGGTTCTGCTTCCAGTTGCTCTGCCCTGGACTGCACAGGGCACAGGGGAAGCATTGTATAATCACACAAAATTCCAAAGCTTGTTCCTCACTGCCCAAAAACTTGTGCTGTATATAAACACAAGCATTAATGGGTTTCATATGGAACTGAATAGGATACCCTACAGAAACCTCAATGCTCTCAGGCACAGGGTGGGCTTCTTGGGGCTCTTCTGTGCAGGGCCAGGAGTTGGACTCGATGATCCTCATGGATCTCTTCCAGCCCCAGATATTCTGTGATTCTGTGATGATAGCCATGGTGCACTGAACCACAGAAGGGGAAAAGGCAGAGCCTGCTATTCTAAACCATCTTTTGCTCCCACTTGCCAATGTGGGAATTTGTCCATGAAGACAGACAGACACCAGGAGAGCAGAAAGCAAATCTTGGATGTAATCCAGATTATTGTCTGCCTTTACTTGTATTTGCACTGGACTTTTAAGTCAAAATTTTAAAATTTAAATGTTTAAATTTTAAAATGTTAACATTTTACAATTTTAGCAAGTTTTGATCAAACCATAGATTTCCTTCAAGTCATGCTACTGTATCAGGGTGTTTGATGCCGAATTTGGACCAGTAATCAGTGATTTCTGAGATGTGATTGGAATAGCTCAATTGGCAAAAATAGGGATTTGAGCTCCCACATTAAAAAATTGAGGTCAGCTTAGAAAGAAAGAATATAGAAATCCTTAGTGACTGCTGAAAAATCTGGTCAAACTTAACTCTATAGTCAGGGGCTTTACTTCCTGAGAAGTTTAGAACTTACTACAATGTAATGCAACTTTTAAAAAGCCCCTGTGTTCTCCTGAATTCATGTTTTTACTTGCTTTTGGGATTGTTGGTAATATCCCTGTGGGATTCAAAGCCCCCAGGGAGCAGCTGTTTGCTCTGTGACCATTTCAGTCCAAGGCTGCAGCTGAACCTGTCACAACGGAAACACAGAAAGTCAAAGCAGTTTGTTCTCAGATCGGAGAGAAACAGCGATGGTGGAAACCTGAGCTGTGGTGATACAGATCTTTATCCTACAGGAAGCACAATCTGGAAGTTAAAACCTGCTCTCATTTGTTGCGGTACTGATCCAGCAAGTCTTTCCTGTGGAAGGCCTGACATGAAAAATAATTTTAATAAATACTAAAGAGATGTAGTTCAAGATTTCTAAGGGAAATTCTAAGCCATTATAAAAAGGAAAAGAAAGGGAAAGGAAGGGAAGGGAAGGGAAGGGAAGGGAAGGGAAGGGAAGGGAAGGGAAGGGAAGGGAAGGGAAGGGAAGGGAAGGGAAGAGGGAAGGGAAGAAGGAAGGAAGGAAGGAAGGAAGGAAGGAAGGAAGGAAGGAAGGAAGGAAGGAAGGAAGGAAGGAAGGAAGAAAGAAAGAAAGAAAGAAAGAAAGAAAGAAAGAAAGAAAGAAAGAAAGAAAGAAAGAAAGAAAGAAAGAAAGAAAAAGAAAGAAAGAAAGAAAGAAAGAAAGAAAGAAAGAAAGAAAGAAAGAAAGAAAGAAAGAAAGAAAGAAAAAGAAAGAAAGAAAGAAAGAAAGGAAGAACCTGAAGCAATGGGAGATAGGAAGACAAACTCAGAGGTAGATTGTTAAACTCATTTAGCAGCCAAGCCATCCTAAGATAGCAGCTCTCTGTTATCAATGCGAGCTGTGCTCCAGGCAAAATTTCCTTGGCGCATTATTGACCTTTAAAATTACATCCTACTCCCAATATTGCTCCATGCTGCTATCTTTTATTATACTTGGCTTTCTTACAGCATTTGTTTATCAGTCTGCTCTTCTGTGTTTACCTTCAGCCTTTCAGAAGCAATTACAGAGGATGGACATAACTCAAAATAACAGGTATAGCACAGGGCAGAAGAGAGGCTGACAAAGCTCAGGATGACGGAAAAAAATGGGAAAGGGACTAGAGCTGGGAGAAGGAAACAGTAATAGAAATAATATAGAGGAATCCTGTCACTTCTCATTAGAATTTGACAGCACTGCAGCATAAAATATGCACAAACTGGCCACCCTTGGTCAGACCAGATGTCAGGTGCACAATCTGTGAGTAAAATAACACTGAGAGATGCTGATTCCAAAAGAGCAGAAATGACTCAGACTTTAAAGTTAACTTAAACCCCACTTTCAGCAGGTGAAGTTGCTGAAATGCTCTGTTTAAGTGCAAAGTGGAAGGGCCAAGAGATGGTACAAGGGATCATCCTACTGCAGCCAAGCAGGGGTTCCATGGGGTTTCAGACACCACTGATAAATTGGGTATGGCTCAGTCTCCCATGCCTTCTCAGTCTTGCCTTGAATAGTACAGTAAATACAAATAGAATAAAATTTGCTCCTGATGTGACTTTCTTCAGAGGATTTTCTTTCTGGAAGTGTTTCCAGGACATGGCTATCCCAATAAAAGCATCATTGCTCCTGGTCCTGTAAGCATTAGACAACAGATTTCTCCTGATCTACAGAGAGAAAAATAATCTCTCTGCATGAACAGTTCAAGCAATAGATCCATAAATGACAACAAGTGGGAGAGAGCATTATGCTGCTTTCCAGGGTCTAATGAAGTAAAAATACTGTAAAAAAATAAAATAAGATGAAGAAAAACTGAAACATTGCAAAAGAATGGTTTTGGCAGAAAAGGACCTCAGAGTTCATCCAGTTCTACCCCTCTGCCATGGGCAGGGACACCTTTCACTAGACTGGATTCCTCCTTGCCCCATCCAGCCTGGCCTTGAACATTCCATGTCCTTGAGTCTTCTTTGCCTTGATATGGCAACTTGCTGATTTGTCAAGTCTGATCTTGCTGTCTCAGTGAGCGGGGCTGACACAGACACAGTGAATTTCTCCAGACTCCTGTCAGCCAGTGGAGTGATGCTGGGAACATGGCACATGGATCTTCCCTTATTCCTTTATTCATAATTAGAATTACGAGCAGCGTCAGATTGACAGCTGAGCAAGCACTAAGCAAAGTCACCCAGGCTAAGGGACACATGGTGGCCACAACGTCTTTGACTGGAAAATCAGCCTTGATTCCAGGAAACTCCCCGGGAATTTCTTGGAAGAGGCTGGATTATATCCTTTGTGAGCACTGGTGAGCTCCATGTTGCTCAAACGATGACAAAACCCAAGGAAAACATTGCAATTGAACATACGGGGCACCTAAACCCACTGATCTCCTACACATTTTCTACTTTGTGTCATCTCATGGTTTAGTCTGCTGGAGTTTCTCTGTCTTGTACAGGAAAAACTAGGCACAAGTTATCCGAGATGCTGCTTGGTTGAATCCCAGAGCCTTTTCCACAGCCATCCCTTGATTTGTGGAGACCTATTAGCATGAGCCATCTTCCCCATCTGTGAAGATGGATGAAATAGCCCCTCTCTGTCTCACAAAAGTATTATAAACCCATTATAAAGATTACAAGGTGCTTGGAGACCAAGAAGGTGTAAGAATTATTAGCAGATTATGATGTAGGAGTTGCACTGAGACCACTGAGCTCATTTTCATGTAGACCTACAGTTATTTGTCAACAGCTAATGATTTTTACCTTCACCTGCACAAATTAAATTCAAAGTTGTGGAGCAGAGTCCATTTGCCAGCATATCTCAGTCAGATCCATTCAAATCCTGGGTTATCCCAGCGCTGTAATTATGTTTTCCCAAGGCATGTGCTCAGAAAGGGCAGATTCAGGTGGAATGGGCTGCCCAGGGAAGTTACTGGAAATGTTCAAGAAAAGCATAAATGTGGCACTTGGGGACATGGTTTAGGGGTGGCTTTGGCAGTGCTGAGGGAATGGTTGGACTCGATGATCTTAGAGGGCTTTTCCAGCATTAATTATTCTATGATTCTATGAATAAGCTACTTTTGGGAGAGGGAATATTTGTTTTTCGTGAACTTGTAATCAGATTTTCTCGTGGATCAGCAGGGAGGCCACGAAGTATAATGGAAACATTTGCATAGACTTTAATAGGCTTTGTGTTGGATCCATAGCATTGTGGGATAACAGAGTGTATTATTACTTCTTCATCTAATAATCCTACACAGACATGGCCTTACACATATCCCATTGCTTTCCAAGGATAGAAAACCTCCTTGATCAATTTTGCCTCCCTCTTAAATTATTCTGTCAATTGTTTGGCAATTTTATTTTTCTCATGATGACTGACATTACAAACACCACTTCCATTTATTTTCAAATATCTGTGTAGAATGTCTGAAGAATTCAAATCCTCTTTAGCACAACAAACCACCATGGAAAATACGTGCTTGTTGGTGTTTATGTCTTTGCGTGTCCTATCAGGAATTTGGCTCATTTGCCTCTGATTCCATCAATGTGTGTTTGTGTGGTTTAGGGCTCAGGGAACTGCATTTTTCCATGGTTTCATTACCCGTGTCAGACCTTCAGTTGAATTTAATTGCAAGTGCCAGTCTGAAGAAACTCATTTTGTGGCTATCATCGTTAGGCAGAACGGCTGGGGGTTTAATTCCACCCTGTCGAGGAAACCCACAGAGCAAAACATGAGAGTGGGAACAGCTATTGCTTTCTCATTTTGTAGCAGGAATTACTCATCACCTCAGTTCTTTTTCTGGTTTAAGCTCATTTTCTCTTAGTTCTCCATGCAAGGGAATCATAAATTTAGGGAAAGCGTATCTGAGTAATCCTTCAACCCTGCAAAAAATTTAAGCACAGCACTTTACTCTGATACAAACGGTGAGGACGGCAGCACGCTGGCAATTTACTTTAGACCTGTGGACAGTCTTTTGGCTCATCCCCTGGCCTGAATGGTTCTTGAACAGCCAGGTGCATGGCAGCTGCTCTGGTTGGGGTCCAGGACAGAAGAAGCCTCACGGATCTTCTTCAGAAAAATTCTTCTTCTTTCCCACACTTTCCCACACTCTTGAGCATGCTAAGCCCATATTTGCTGGTTTGGCTGTGAAAAGGGGTTTAAAGTTAATGTAGATAAATAAAATGCTCCCCAGGCCAGACCCCAACCCCAAAATAATATCAGGGCAACTTCATCCAACCTGGCTTGAACAGTTCCTGGGATGGGGCATCCACTGAGCAACCTGTGCCAGGGCCTCACCACCCTCACACATGGAATTTCTTCCCACTGGCTAATGTAAATCTATCCCCTTTCAGTTTAAAACCACTGCATCTTGTCCTACAACCACCAGATGTGGGTACTGGACAGGGCCATTGAAGCTTTCATTGAATCCTTGTGATATCATAGCATTCTGGTGTATTTTCTGTGCTGAGAAACCTCAGAAAAAGCAGCCACTCATTCCTCAAGGCCAGGTTGGACAGGGCTTGGAGCAACCTGGGATAGTGGAAGGTGTCCCTGTCCGTGGCAGGGGAGTGGAATGAAATGATCTTGAAGGTCCCTTCCAACCCAAACCATTCTGGCATTCTATGATTCCTTCTGGATCTTAAATTGTTTCGTGAAATTAGAGTTTTCTTTGGATCACAGGGTAGTTCAGCATCAAAAAAAAAATTTCAACCCTTTAGGAAAATACACCCTGATAATTTTGGGCTCTTTACTCCGTGAAGGCAAGGTTGAGTGAGAGGAATTACAAACATGTCCTTTCTTACTGTGCTCTGTTTCTCCACTTATACCCTGGTGGTTTTAGAGTGTTCTCAGAGGAGATGAAAGTTTGAGTCCCTTCGAGCAGAGAATGAAATTGAACCTGGAGAAGTGCTGTAGCAATTCCATTTTGGATTCAATGGGGTTATTTGTAGGGTTCTTTTTTCTGCTCAAGTGCTTTGATCTCCTGTTCACACTGCAAACCTGTGAGATTGCTCTCTGCTTTCCTGCTCCAGGAGAACAACTCCCAGACCTGGATTCAGCACACATTCCTGGGTGTTTTGTGTAAACAACTCAGGCCCTCAGGCAGAGTCAGAAGAAGAATGTTGACAAGTAATTTGGGGATTCAGGTGGGAATTAAATTTGAAATAGGTACTGGCAACCATGCTCTTCCCCTTGAGAGAAGTAATTTGCTCATAAACATGAACAGAGAATTGGGATGTTTAGAAAATTTTCAGATTAAAAAAATTCTGAATGTCTGTGAGTTTGGGGTGTTTGTGACAGCTGAGGGATGGGACTTTTTTCTACCTCTCACAGTCATCCAGCCCTCAATTTAATTTGTCTCCTTGTTTTGTCCTACACATGGCTGTATTACAGAATCTAGAATTTTGTGAAAGTCCCAAAGATGCACTGAAAGTGGTTCCTGAATCACAGAACTCGTTATTTCTCTATCTTTACCTTAACAAAGAACCACTTTCCACCAGAAGGAATTTACAGGCCAGCTTTCAAACTTTGACTGTGACCTTTAATATAAAAAAGGTGCAGACAGAGCTTGTCTTTGAAACAGGAACATAACAAGTGGAGCAAGGGGCAAAAGGGCCTCAGATATTACAACTGAGCTGCAGCTGAAGATGGAAATGAAAGAGAATGTCTTACAGAAAGTATGAGATGTCTGAAGAGAGCAGAGTCCAATATAAACAGCTTTTCCAAGTGCACTCAATTCTCATTAACATGCTCTGGGACTTTGTTCCTCCCCTGTGATGGGTTTGAAGTAGGATTTGAAAATTTACTATTGGTTCCAGCGGGTAGGCTTAATTCCCCATCTAAAGCTCACTGAAGTCAAGGTAAAAAACCTTCTCATTGAGGTTGGTGGACCTTGGCTCAGTCTCTCTGACATTTAGCTGAGGTAGCTGAAACTTGTTCCCCTCGAGCCATGCAGAGGTTCTGTGGAACTGAGTTTTCCCTCTCAGTGTGAGGTATAATAGGCCATAGTTGAATACATTAATGAACAGAGAGGTCAGAAATTTGGCTTCCTTGTTAGCTCTGTGACCTGCTGCTCGCACACTCCCTCCCGGCAGTGGGGTGGGGGAGAGAATTGGGAAGGAAGTGAAATTTGTGGGTTGAGATAAAAATGGTGAAACAGAACAGAAAATAAAGGGAAAATAATAATAATAATAATAATAATAATAATCCATATATTACTATTATTACATTACAACATAATAATATCACAATATGACATGATAAATAATAATATAATGAGGATATAGTAAAGCAGTGATGCACAATGCAGTTCCTCACCACCCACAGACTGATGCCCGGCCAATTCCCAACCAGAGGCCCCAGGCCAGCTTTCCCCAGTTTGTCTACACACACCATGATGCCCTGGGGTTTGGAATATCCCTTTGGACAGTCAGGATCAGCCTGCCCTGGCTGTGCCCCCTCCCAGCTTCTTGTGCCCCCAGCCAGCTCTGGCAGGGCAGTGGGACAAGCTGGAAGGTTCTTGACTGAGTGCAAACACTGCTCAGCAGCAGCTAAAAATCAGTGTGTTATCAGCATCATTCTCACACTGAATCCCAAACACAGCACTATGCTGGCTACTGGGGAGAATATTAACTCTATCCCAGCCAGGGCACATTGCAAAGACTCAAAATCTGTTAAACCCTCTGGAAGACTTTGAGGCAAAAGTCCCAAAATGTTGGGGAATAAGTATATGTGAAAGCCAAACAACTGGAAACAATTTATGTATTTTCTTTTTGATTTAAAAAAAAAAAGAAATAGAAAGAAAGGGAAAAATGTAAATATTTGCTCTTATGTTGCTGTAAACATTTGTTGTAGTAACAAAACACAGATACAGAGCAAGAAGCACTGCAGGAGATCAGCACCTGGCCTGGCAGAGCAGCATGCGGGGCTCTGGAGCAGCCCCATGGGCTGTGCTGCTTGTGATGCACATCAGAACAAGGGATTTCAAAAAAGCAGCATCCTGAGCAAAAACCCATCAGATTCTGCATGGAGGAAAAGGCAGAAGGCAACAGTTTATTTAATTTCCCCGCATCCCTCAGAGGATATTTTTTTTGGTAGGGAAATCATTCCTGTTTAGGACTGACAAACACTATCTGTTCTCTTGAAAGTAGGAACTCTCTTTGCAGAGCTTGGCAGAGAGTTATTCCAGTTTTCCACTGCACAGCAGGTTGTTGCCACTTTGTATTTACAAGCCAGCTCTGTTATCAGAGCACCTGCAGGAAACAGAGCAGATCAAGTGCTTGTCTTTTCTCATCACCTGGATTCCAAACCCCGTGCTCAAGGAGAGAGTCACATCTTGCAAGGTAGAGTTCCCCATCCATTTTGTAAAAAGTTTTCTTTTACAGACATGAACTGAGTGTAGATCACCCAGAAAAGGTGAAAAGGGGAGATAATTGTGGTGTGAAGCCATTAGGGCACTCCATAAGAAGAGGGTTAGGGTTTGAATTCAGGCTGGGGACAAAGATATTGATCTCCTCTTCAAGGACTAGAGTGTGGAATCACAGAATGGATTAGGTTTTTTAGGAGCCTTAAAGCTTATCCAGTGCCACCCCCTGCCATGGGCAGGGACACCCAGGTTGCTCCAATCCCCATCCAAGCTGGCCTTGGACACTTCCAGGGGTCCAAGGGCAGCCACAGCTTCTCTGGACAACCTTTTCCAGGGTCCCCCCACCCTCACAGTAGATGTGTTATGTAAATGCAAAATGTTTAAAGTAAATATTAAATGTATAAAGTAAATATAGGTATGTATTATAAATAAGTTTGCAGTTGTATAACCTGAAAAACAAGTGCCAGAGCAAGGACACTCACTTTTCACATGATGGCATGGACTGTGGCTTCAGGTGGTGTTGCTTTTTTCTGTCTCTCTGGTCCCCCACATCTCTGAAGTCAAAAGCCAAAGTTCCCAAAATCTCTTCCTCTTTTCTCCTTTTCACCCAGACTCTGTGATTTGGGTTTGAGATCATGCAAGGCAGGACAGGACACTCAGCCTCCTTCTCCCAGGTCCTTGCCAAGAGCTCCAGAACAGGTAAAGGCAGGGAAGGGTTCACAGCATCCCCCTTCATCCCAGGAATGACAGAAATGAAAGCTTTTCCATCCCTGTGTGCTGCATGGGGCACTTTCCAGCCAGCCATGCTCTCTGTATGCCTCCCGTTCCAATTCCCTTGGGCAGCTGGGCAGAACATGGGTAATCCACAGGGCTGGCAGGATTTAGGGCTGGGTGAGGCTCCAGAGGTGAGCCATCCTGGGGCTGAGAGATGGATCAAGGGTTCACCTGCCAGCCTAGACAGCCTCTGTGTTTGCAGGCAGCATTTTCCCACTAATGCTGCAACAACACTGCTCAGGAGTGCCTGTTTTTCTACAGGGGAATGATTTACAAAACCCAGAGTAAATCAACAGCACTGATGCAGAAATAAATTGTGTCTTGAAATGGACCTGCAGCTTGACCTCTGCCTGCATCCCCACCACACCCCACAATATTTGCAGTACTCAAACCTCTGTTTCAGACATTTTCCAGTGAAGGTCTCTCTAGGCTGTCTTTCCCAAGAGAGCTAAACATCCATATTTTCGATTGCTTCCAAAGAACTCTTTCCAGATCATTATGCTAAAGATTGTTTTCCTGTGTGGAGTTAAAGGAAGGCTGTTACTACTACCTACAGAGCTTGCTCTACCTTGACAGCAATTGTGCTGGTGATTTTTAACTCACAGGATTCACCTTTTCAACTTTTTATTGGATTTTTTAGTACTTCTTCAGTGCAATCCTGAGGATAAAATCGGTTTTTATGAACATTGGAATAGAAAAAAGGGTGTTAAGTTTGAAAGCCCAATTTTCATTCCATCACCTCAGTTTAAGCCACGTAGCATCACCTTCACTGATGTGAAGTGCCAAGCACCAAACAGAGGGGCAGGAAGAACAGCAGAGCTGCTGAGATGTTTTACATAAACCTGGCCAACCCTCATTACCAGCTGAAAAACAGATGTTATTTTCCTGCATCCAGACAACTTGAATTTCTCCCCTCTGCACCAGAAAAGCAAATATAAAGGTGTTTTTCCCAGAGCTGGACTAAGCCTTGTAAAGAAAACCATCATCTCGACATTATGCCATAACCAATTGAGCTCATTCTGTGTTCTGACCTTTTCCTGGAAATCTGTAGGTCTAGGCCATGGAAATTAGATATTATATCCTGCAAGAACCAGCAGGATGACTTGTGAGTGAGTATCCTGACAATCAGAGACTTAACATAGTTGGTTTTGTCACTCCTATGATCTTTTTGGCACACATGACAATAGAAAAATAACGGGAACCAAAGAAGGAATATTTTAATCTTAAAGCTTGCAGGTGACAAGACAAAGAATTTCTGGACAGCACTAACATTTCCAAGGGTTTAGAAGGTGGCAAAGTGAGCAACAGACTGCAGGATCAAGGCGTTTGTTGCTTTACACAAAGGGGAATTGATGTAGGCGCTGGAGACACAGGTAAGGAGTCACTGAAACAAAGTACAGGACTGAAAATAAGGGCACATCTTCTCTGTCACAGCATAAAGGTCACAGGCATCCAAAGAGAACACATCTACCAACATGTGGGGCCCATCTCCCTCCCAGATTTATCCCTGCAGTACATCCCACACATGGACCCATATTTGGAATATACCAGTAGCCTTTTAAGCTGTTTGTGAGCTAAACACTGTTATTTATGTCCCCTGCTGTGCCACGGTGATTTCTTCCTATTATTTTTTATTGCAGTGCTACAGATACATAACAGCTGCTGTACCCAGCCTAATTTTAAGTATGTTGAGCAATGGGATTTCTCTCAGTTTCCTTGGGAGGATCTTCTGCAGTCTCACAGATCAATCTGCGTGGAAACATCTTTCTTGATCCCTGCTTCCCTGGGTTCATCCCATCGCTTGTGAAATTCTGCACAGACCTTTTCATCATGAGAATGACTGTTCCCAGGATAAATTGTCATGTTCTACTCTTCACTCAGACTAAAGAGTTTTATCTGTGCAACAGGGAATTTCACAGTTATGGAGTCAACATATTTTAAACCATCATGATGTATTTATAGGTCTCCTTGCCACACTTTGGCACTTTTCTTTAAAGGTTTCTTGAATTCTCACTAGCCTGGTAGAGATTTACAAGTTCACAGATCTCCTAACCTTATTTTATTTATAAATTCAGACATCAAAACCCCACTGCCATAAGAGGAAGTGGCTTGAGGAATTCATCACAAGAATCTTATTTTGTGTGTAAGTTCTGCTTTATTCTGATTTGTCAGTCTCCCCTTCAAGGTATCCTTAGCAGAAGTTTTCTGTGTGTAAATTGGTGATGAAGGTAGTCAGTTAAGAACCCCTGGAAAGTGTCTCTTTATTGACTAACAGCCTGCAGAATTGCATGTTCTTCCTTCCTGAGAAGCAAGGCTCTTCATCATGATTGATTACTGTCAAATCTCCATAGGTTTGTAACAGCAAGATACAAGATATCTACCATAAATCAGCAAATAAAATATTTATTATAGAAAATAACAAGAGGAGCATTTCAACTGTCCTAATGAATCACATGCAGGTCTATCTGGCTCAAGTGCCAACTCTGAGGAGTAACATAACTCTATTTTTTTTTCCTTTTTGTCCCTTTTTTTTCTCTCCCTGGACTATTTCATAGCAGATCTGTTGAAAAAGGGTTCTTACCTTGTACCATTCTTCTGCATCTTCCTGTTCTGTCTGGAGCACTGCTTGAAATAGCGTGTCAGAGTTAGATGTCTGCTATCCACAAAGCATGAAGGCAAGCTTGGAAAGGATTGGGAAAGAAGCTACAGGAGGAAAACCTGATAGAGAGCATAACTAAAAAAAAAGGATTCATTTCCAAAGCTCATGTAGACAATCTGAGCGAAGAAAAAAGCAAACTTGTTCCGTGAATTTTACTGGCTACTAAGGGGTCTGTAGTGCGGAAACAGTAACAAAGTCAAACCTTGTATCTACAGATAAATTTTGAGAAATTGTGTCTATTTTTCTATTTAATTATTAAACACAGAACACTCAGCTTTAAATTGGAGCCTTTCAGCCACTGGTAGGTATTTCTGTAGAGCATAGGGAACAGCTCTACAGAACTAACTAAAAATGTACTGCTGTCTTTTTGATGTCTCTCAAAAAAGCATGATGGACAACCCTCTTTCCACCTTTTTACTGACTGCCATCTTCACTTACCTATAAGCAAGGAGGGCAATTAAATGCAGACAATTTGAGCGAAGAGCAAGGTCATGATTGCGGTGGGTGCAGCAACAATTCAGTTAATGGGAAGGGACTGTGAAAATTTAGAGGAAATTCCTCAAAACTTTAGTGGGGAAGCAGCTGAATATCTGTCCTTAATCCCTGTCTCTCCAGTCCTGAATGGTTATGATGCAGGAAAAACTGTTAACCCTGATGAGGGAAACCTGCTCCACAAGGCTACCCAGAAAGGCACAGCTTCACAAAACCCTTTTGCCAAGACAATAGGGAAGCAGAAACCCAAAAGATTATTTAAGTACCAAAAGCAACAGCAGTGGAGATCACAAACTAGTTTCCCAATAGAATAAAACATTCCAATGTTGTAGAGGATAAAATATCTGCTTGTTGAGCTTTTGATGGAGTACCCTTCCTTCTTGGACCAGGGTAAAAGAGCAGAGGAGGCTGCTGTTCTGCTGAGTTCTTTATTTCATAGTCTCACAGCTTTCTTGAAGGCAGAGTTTGGAGGGGGTTACAGGATAAAGGCAAGCAGCAACAGCAAACAGCAGGCAAAACCAGCTTCTTCTTCTATATGCTCTATACTCTGTATGTTCTATATGCTCCGTATATTTTTTCTTACAGAAGTGTGGATTATATTTGCTAACTGACCAATAAGATTAACACACAATTCTAGTTTTCCTTTTCTTAACCTATCCTGGTCTAATTCTAACAGTCATAAGCCTTACACAGGTGTTACATAGGTATTACACAGATTTGTCTATAGAGTTTCTATCAGTTCTTATTGTTTATGTGAACACTCCATCTAAAAAATGTGAACAGCATAATTCTATCTATGTTTTGTCTAAAGTAAATAATTCTGTGAAAAGGTAACACTGCTGCAGCAAGAACTGTGTTTAAGGTCTCTGCTACAGCTTTTTAATGTTTAAGGCACTTAGCATATATTTCTACTGAAGTTAAAAATCTATATTTCTATTTCACTTTGGTGTGGCTTCATGTATCTCAGCTTGTCCAAAGGTTTTAATTCAATCCCTGTGCTGTGGCTTCCCTCTGGGCTTGAGTCCAGAGGAGCTTTCACTCCAACATCTCCTTTTCTGTGCTGTGCCACAAAGAAGATCCACATGGAGAGAAGCATCTTTGAATCCGGGCTTCACAAAGCAGATCAGCAGGTTCCATTGAGAAACCAGCCAGTGCTTGTGCTTATTCCCTGCTGAACAACCTATCCAGCTGTTGAGAATTTAAAAATCATCAGGGTTTGAATTGAGCACCCTTGTGTCATGTTCAAGCTCCAATTCCCAGGTGAAGAAATAATCCTGGCACTTCAGGGCCTTTGCAAGGGGTCTGCAACACTGAGGGAAGGGATTTGAGAGGAGCATGGACCGTCAGATTTGCACTCTCATAGCCAGCAGAGGGAACTTCACTCTCATCTGGAACAAGTGCGAGGAGTGGAGATTTGCATTTCTTGCTTTGCTTCGTGCTCACTGTTTAGCTGGAACAAGGACAATCCTGAGGAAAGGAGGTGAAAATTAGAAATGGTAAATTATTACAGGACCAGGGAGAAAACTAGAACATGGGGGAAATGGGGGAGGTGAAATGACAGAGAAGGGTGTTAAAATGAAGACCAGAAGCATGACATCAAACAAATCTTGACATCCTATTTTTACTTTTAATTGGATGTTGTTAATTTACTCTTCATTTAATACTACATAACACAAATATTTTGGGCCTCAATTCTTTGCAGACAATGCAAAACATATGTATGTACTACTGCATTTTTGTTCCTAAACAAGAGAGTATTTTCTGATTCCTGTTAGAAATGAAACATTTTGCTGCTTTTATACAGGAGCATAGTTCATTCCTGTTAAATGCAGGATGCCTTCTTTCTTGGGAGGCGTTGACCAGCTCTGGAAACAATGGGAAACATTTGCTTCTGTATGAATGAAAAGTCATTATGAATTTTCTAGGCTGGTGGGTTTGCAAAATATGAAATACACATTATGTCAAAACAGAGGAGATGGAGTTGTAATCACTCTGATGCGTGACACACAATTAACAATGTTAGCAAATTTGCATTTATGAATAAAATTCCAATTGAAATGGATTTTCAGCAGACAGTAATGAGGTTTTAAGGACACAGCCAAGGTATGTTCCTACAATAGAAATCAATGAAGCATATGTGCTGAACAAACACGGGAGCAGGGATAACCCATTTCTTAATGAAAAAGTCAGAAAAATGCTGGCATGTCGAGTGTTTTCATCAGCAGCCTTCATGTGCTTTTGAACAGACTAAACCCTGGCAGCAGGACTCGGTGCTGGATCACCTTGAGGGACAGCAAACATTGCTCTGCTCACGTGAATTATGAAAACGTGCACAGGTTTCTCATAACTCTCCCCATGCCTGATCCTCCCCAGCGAGCAATCCTCAGCCATCCCTCACTGTTTATCAAATCATTCTGCTTGGAGATGGGGTTGAAGGAGGGGATTAGAGCCCAGCTGACATTTGAATGTGCTGGAAAATGTTGGTAGCTTTATTCTTCCTCTTCCCTTTCTCTAATTTGGTGACCCTCCAATGTTTTTCCCTGCAATATTTCATCCAAACAGGTTTGGCTTTATTACAGCCCCAGGCATCCATGCATGCAGGTGTTCCTAAGTAATTCTTGGAAGTGCCAAGTATGAGCATTAAGGTTTTGCCTCAGGAAAATTTGAGGAATATTTGAATTGGGCACAAAACAGGTATTTTTTGTGAACACAGTAAAGTAAAATGTCCATAAAGTATGAACTACAAAAAGGTGCTGGAGCACTCAGAATGAAGATTTTTCCAACCCAAGCCTACAATTGAAACACCTACAATTTTTCTAGGGGAAGAAAAAAAAGAAGGTTGAACAGACCTTTGCCAGCTTGAAGTGTGTTTCAAGGATTTTGGGAAAGCAAAAAAAAAAGTGAGCCAAAAGTGGTAATTGCAGGAAAAATAGGAATCCCAGCTATCTATGAAAAGTAGCCTTGCAGGTTAACACAGGAATCAATCATCAGCAGCTCCTGCCCAGGCACACATGGATAAACTGGAAGTAAAGGATAAATTGAAGACAAAGACAGAGAGAAAAATGATTAGTAGGAAGAAAGGACTGACTGCTGAGAGAAGAGCAGAACTAATAAGGTAGAGCTTGGCTAAAGAAAAGCTCAGGAAAGGGGTATAAATCTACCTGGCTGTAAGCTGAATACAAAACCAGTACCAAAGGCAGTTTGTTTAAGTTGGATCACAGCAAAATTGGGTGACCTGTGAAGGAAAATGGGGAAAAGAGTTCACTAGAAAATGCATGTGGAGAGAAGAAACAGAGATTCTCACTGATTTTGACTGACTGACCTGCGTCAGACCCCTTGCTCCAAACCACTACATTTGAAACCTTTCAGTTCACTGTTTTTCAATGCCATGTTTTGACTTTATCTGATTTCAAAAGATGCTTTAAGACTTCATGTAGTTACACTTTACTGCTTATAAAATTTTTGTGGTTTTGAACTGTTTTGTTTGACCTGAAAAATGTCAGGGAGGAGGGCTTTTTATATGATGAGAAAACCCAAGTGTGTTTCATTTCCAATCAACCTTGAATAATTCCCCTCCCCTCAGTTTGGCAACAAAACAAAACCAAACAAAAAAATCAATTATTCACAGAGCTCTACTCCTGGGGGCATAATTAAGAATAATTGAAAGAAATTAAGCAAGAGAGAATGTAGGATTCAATAGCAGGGCGAGCTTTTCTCCTGGTGAGAAACACAGGCTTGGTCCTCAAAGTCACTGTGTGGCTTGTGAGATGCTGGGTTTGTTACAGCATCCCTTGGGAGATGCCAGCAGTGTTGGGGCACTACTAAAACTCCTGAGAGAACAGTTTAAAATCCCACCAGTCATAACTGCTTGGAAACACTCTTTGGGCCATCAAACACCCGGGCTGTGTTGTCCAAAAAGGGAGGTGACAATCCAAAATCATCTCACTTTCTGTCTCTGTCTTGTACCACTCCTCAGGACAGGAATTGCTTAACATTACCCCTATGCAGGGCTCTGGTTTCTTTTTTTGCAGAATCATTGCTGTAACAAGTCAGGCAGAATTTTTGGAGTTCCTGGCTGGGTGTTAAAGAATATTTATACTTGAGGAGCTTCAGGCTGGGAGGGGTGCAGGGGGACTGGGGGTCAGAATGCAATTAAAGCATAGAACTATGGTGTAGCATATATATGTCTAACAGTAGCAGTATATATCGCATATAACTAATGAATCCATCTAATTCCAACCCCTGGGGATTGGAACTAGAGGAACTTAGAGGAGCTTTCCAACCCAAACCATTCCATGATGCCACGAAACACTGTGACCTCCATGTGCCATGGTTACCTGAGTTTTACTCCTGTAATCCTTCCTTCCTTTCTTTCTTTCTTCTTTCTTTCTTTTCTTTCTTTCTTTTCTTTCTTTCTTTTCTTTCTTTCTTTCTTTCTTTCTTTCTTTCTTTCTTTCTTTCTTTCTTTCTTTCTTTCTTTCTTTCTTTCTCTCTTTCTCTCTTTCCCTTCCTTCCTTCCTTCCTTCCTTCCTTCCTTCCTTCCTTCCTTCCTTCCTTCCTTCCTCTCTCTCTTCACTATCTCTCTCTCTCGCCTCTTTCACTCTACCCCTTATCCAAAACCCACCCCTGTGTGTTTATATTGGAAGATAAGGGACTAACTTATAAAAATTCCCATGCCAAATGTGTGATTTACTGATAAAACTTCTAAGTTTTTGTGGACCCTCTGACTTTTGTCATTCCTTTTCAGCCATGGGCATGGACAAATCTTGGCTGTTCCCTTCCCCTTCGGGGTGGGACACCACAGGAGGGTGTATTGATATTTTGTAGTGTTTTATTTTTAGTTGGGATGTTGTGCAATATAAAGGCTACATTTAGCCAGAAAGACTGCTACATTTAGCACTAGGTTTTCCAGGCAAAACAGTAATATAAAGAACAAAATGGAGTTTCTTTGACAAGACCCATTTTCCAGAAACAGTTCTGATTAGCATTAATTATATTTACAGTCTTTACCAAGGGAATCTCATATAAGGTTTCCACTATTTTGTGTGGGAGTGACAGATTCAGGGTCTCCAGCCTTACACAATATTACCTCCCACATTGTCCTTCCATCTGCTGGAATTTCAGTGCAGTGAAATGATTTATTAACAGTCACAGCAGTTTATCAGCTGCTCCTCTGCCAGATCCATCAGAGTCTCTTTAAAGTTGTCTGAACTGGCTGATCATGAAAAGGGGGGACTTTGGTAGGTTTGGTTCTTTATTCCTTGATTTACTAAACTACTTATAAACAATGCTGTCATCACTAAAAATAGGGAATAACCTCTTGTCATTTTCCAAGATGGAAGTGTTTATGGAGCACTTTTAATGTTCTGTTATACTGTTCATAATGGTCATCCCTCTCTCCAGCAAAGGTTTCTACTACTAATAAGAATTCTTTGGCTTTAAATATATTTTAAATTTTCTGTGACACTACTTATAATAGATTTTACCCCTATGTCATCAGCTTCTCTTGTCAGTTAAACTCAGTATTTCATGGTCATAGAAGTTGCCATTTATTTTTGTTTCTCATATTTTTAAGTTTTGCTCATTTTTGCTTTGGCTTGGATTTCTTTTCCATTTTTGCTTTTCTTTCTCTCACCGAGATGAGTGCTCAGTTTATTCTTATTTGATCTTGACTTGGTGGGTTTTTTTGGACTTTGAATCTATATGCTAAAAGAAAATCAGATTTTTCCATTCCTATTTTTTATTCTTGCCTTCATTGGCTCATCACTTTCTTCAGCATTGGGAAATCACCCTGTTGAATGACTAAGTGAAAATATTGCTGCTTAGGCCTGTCCTCTGTTTATCCTGCACATAATCAGGTTGCGGCCACTGGTGCCTTAGCAACCATCATTTTCTAGTCCAGTGATTAATTCATTTTCAGTCATCATATCCAGATCCCCAAAAGAGTTATCTTGCATTCTGTGTGGCACATTTTCTTTGAAAATGCAGCATATTCTGGTGGAAGCAGGCTGGGTGATGTTAAATTAGCAGCAGAGGTGCAGACACCAAGAAGAAAACTCACTATATGTTTAAATCAGCACTTCACAGAGTAAAATAAAAATGGGGAGAAATGGGGAGTTTTGAAGCTCTCACAAAGAGAATGGAGGCCAAGCAACCCAGCAGAAATACAGAAAAAATAAATCAAATCTTCTTCTCAACTGGCCTACACATCAGTTCAGGGAGGTGCAGGAAAATACTTTAGCAAGTGAGACGTATTTAATAAAGATGGTCCCAAAACATCTGGAAAGCCTTTCCATTTCAGCAAGCTATTGGGACATGAATGTGTATTTATTTGGTCTGCCTCTAAGTATTTCCAAAGAGCAAACATTTCAGAGTCCATTTTAAGACAAAATCCATCTGTTTCTCCAACAGTTTTAAAAAACAGTTTACTTTCTCTAAAATTAACTTGTCTGACACATTGTCATGCTTGGTTACCACAGCAACAGCAGCAACAGCTATGCCACGGGATATTCATTTTATCTGAATTTTTACCACCTAACTTTTTACTTGTATGTGTGTAGATGTGTGTGGATGGAATTCAGAGTTCTGCACCAAGCTCCCTGCCAGCTGAAAATGCCCTTTTTAGCTGACAGGCCCCAGTAAAATGCCCACACCGATATTTCAGTCCCACAATTTGCTTTTTCATCTCGATGCAACCAGCAGTTTTCTTAGTTCTCTATAAACAAAATGTGCAAGGGTCTTTCCTGCTAAACCCCCAGATTCACACCCCAGTCCTGACACCCCCAGAGCACTTTGAGCAAGAGCCTGGGGCTGAGGAGGTGGGAAAATATTTTTGTGACACCACAGCAGCACAGACTGGAACTAAGGGCGTTTTTACCAGTGTTTTCCCATTTCCTTCTTTCCCCATTGGAAAATTTCAAAATGGAATTAGTTCTAATGGGGTCCAATCTATAACAGGAGGTTCAGAGGCTTCATCATTATAACATCACCGTTGTCACAGTGCAGGGAAACTGTGGATTTCAACAATCTGCCTTAAAAATATGTGTGAGATCTTTCCTTGTCCTCCCTTCCGCCTGTAATTTCACCATCTGCCATTCACGTCCACAGCAAAGCAAACACAGACTGATCTTCTCCTGGTCATTTTATAGACCTGGGGATTTCAGTGCAGGCAATGCAGGAAAAAAATCTGCCATCATTTGTAAAGCCTTGTGAAGGTGAGCTTAAAATTTCATTTAAGATGACAGAGAAGGAAAGGGTATATTCAACTTTGCTCTTTCAAACCTGTCAGTCTTTTGGATGGTCCTAGAAAGCCCCAGCCTGCAAGAACTGGAGTTAAAAAGAAAAAATCAATAAGAAGAAATTATGCTGGCAGTATCAGGATCGATAATTATTTGAAAGATCTCCTCCTTGCCCAGGAAAAGTGCAAACCAATGCAAGAGAGGGACTTGGGCAACCTGCCCAACACAGAAGAAGTGAGGAGAACTGGAAAAGCTCTTTAGATCCCACGAAACACCTTCCATCACAACTTGGAGAGCCTGTCAGTGAAGTGCCAGGAGAAGGGGTTGTGAATTATACCTTGTGCATAATTTACAGAGTACTGTTAAATAAATACTTTTATGGCTTGCATATTCTAATGGATATTTCTTTCTAGGTCGTGTATTTTTTTGTGACTTGAATCATTTTTGTCAAGGACCATAATGTTAATGCAGGCTACTGAAATGAAAAATTTTTTAAAAAAGCATTGTTTTGCTGCACTTACTCATCAAACCTCCGCCTGCAACAAAATAACTGAGAAACCCCATCCTCACAAGGGGCTTATCCTCTTTTCCAGTCCTTTGTGCTCTGTGAACGGTGTCCAGGAGGAAGATCGGCATCAGGTACCAACTGGGACATCATCAAAATGCAGAACAAGTGTAAAACCCAACAAATCCTGTTCTTACAGTGAGCCAACACAAGAGGGTGGTAGAAGCATGTCCAGAGACGCTTTGGCTGTCATGGAAACATCTGAGGCTGGGGAGCTGCCGCTCCGATGCGCACCCATTGATTTGTACCTGCTGTTTGGAGGGCACCTGCGTCAGAGGCACCGCTGAGCTCTTCATCAGCATTCCAGGTGGGAGACGAGGCGCCGGGAACCGGGATTCGCGAAGCACATGCTAAGCAGTCTCCTTCGGGAAGGAGAGGATGATGCTCTGCCTGAGTGGGGACCAGGGAGAGCAGACCAAAGAGCTGGGTAATGAATAAAAAGGAAAATAAGCTCAGACAAGGTGTTACAGAAGGGATGCATCACTTATAGGAGATGGATCACTTCCAGCTGCAGGCTGGTTAGGAAGGATCTCCCTGGGATGCTCATCTATCACTAAATGACAGCTTGGGTGTTCTCTGCCACTGGAGCTGACAATACCCATGGTTCTTGCTCCATGACATCCAGTTGGTCTCCTTCTGAAACCAGACTGGAACAAGACCAGGAATTCAAATGTCCCAGGTCACCCAGCCAGCTGCTGTTCCAGCTGGATCCCCTGAGCGCCTGTCCCCTGCTCCAGAAACCAGGGAGAACTTGCTTTTTAACATCTCCTACGTCCCAGCTGTGCTGAGAGCCTTATTTTGAAATGCTGTCCAGTTCCCCTTGAAATTAAACACTGTCCTTTCAAATCCCAGTTGTGGTCACAAGACTTTTCCTGTAATGTAAATGGTGGATGCTGTATGCCAGCAAGATAATTCTTGGATGTCCCAGAGGATGTCACATTGCCACTGGAGACAGAAACAACATTGAGTCACCACAAATTGTGTTGAATTTTAATATAGCAGACAGGGGGAGGTTTGGTGCTGGGATTAAAGTCTGTAGCCAGTGCTGATTTCCTAAAAAACCAAATTCTGCTTGATCCATGGAAGGAAAGGGTAGACCTCAGCTGGCAGAAGGCAACAAAATCCCACTGCTGACAGCAGAACTCCATGCTGCACAGCCTGGGATCAGCCCATCAACCTTTCCTGCATCCCAAATCAGAAGAGCATTTAAAAATGCAGTTGTAATTTTCTACTTGAGAACTTTTTCCAGCTGAGTGCCTGTCTCAGTAGTTTTCTCTTCTCGACTTAAGCAGTAGAAGAACTGCAAATCGATTTTATCAGGATTTAATTAAATTTGAGCTGTGACCTGCAATGCAGTGTAATTCACACAAGTGAAATCTCTGATTGCAGCGGGGCTGAGCATGGGCATGAGGGTTTATTATTGGGACCTTCTTGCAATCAACAGGGCCCAGTCTGTCTTTCTAATTTATTCAGGATAGTCCTGGGCAAATGAAATTACTTCTCTGCCTGCAGCCTGTCAGCTTTAGCCTGAGCATATGAGGCAGATTAAATATGTATTCAGAACCCCAAATAATCTGCACCAACCTTGGAGCTGAGACTGGGATTTCCAAGGGAAGTTCTTCAGTGTAAGGAAAAATACCAACACTACTCTTCATAGCAGCACCTCCTTCCCCGTGACAAATCAATGGATGTAAATTCTCTGGAACCAAGATTTTGATTTTGCAGTGAGAGCCATTGACTCCTGACTGTTTGCAACAGTAATTAGCTTCATTACCACCACTGCAGCATTTAGCAGACACTTAAAATGTCAAAATAGGGATTTTTTGATTTTTTTTAAATTGAATTTTTTATTATGGCTGCATTCAGACATGACAGGCATCCAGTACAAGTCACCTTACTGTGAAAGCAGCAGTCAGTCTGATTTCAATGCCAAACTCATTGAATTCATGTTGTTATGCTTTTTTCCATTTTTCAGAACTCAGTCCACTGCACAGTTGCCTGCACTTTCTTCAGGAGGAAGCTTCATTTCCAGAGGGGAAACGAAATTTCTAATCACTGTGCTCACCCTGGAGTGCAGAGGATATTTCCAATCATCTGAGCCACTGGAGACATTTGGCAACTTGAAAAGCAAGGCTGGTGCCCTGGGGTGGATTCCATAGTCTGTGGAAAGATAAGCAGAGTCCAGGATCTGGCTTTTCCAACCTGAACAGTTCTGTGATTCTATAAATTCATGTGGGACTCAGCTGCTCCTGGCTAACCACAGCTCACTGGAACTTTCATCAAGGGG
This sequence comes from Corvus hawaiiensis, assembly GCF_020740725.1. NCBI lineage: Eukaryota > Metazoa > Chordata > Aves > Passeriformes > Corvidae > Corvus > Corvus hawaiiensis. Next base: position 3,887,312 of record NC_063217.1, on the reverse strand, counting down.
TGGTGTTGTTGCAAAATTTAGTGCCAAAGTCAACACCAGGATTCATGAGGTCACTGGAGATGGATGGGCACCTACTGATAGGGAGATGGTTGTCTAATCCCAAAGTTTCTTCCCTGGAGCACCTCTGGATATGTGACAGCTGCAGAGGGAACATATAATGCATTACTGTCCAATGTAATTTATATTTCTGGTATCAACCAAAAAAACAAATATAAGAGTGAGAAACTCTAGAAATGAACATTAATACGCTGTGTGATTCAGTTCAATGATTTATTAATATTCATAAATACTTTAAAAAAAAGTCATCCTTTGTCTTATATAGATCATTGATTTCACTCTAATCCCTACAAAGCATTTGGAATTTCAACAGCATTCCAAGGGGAAAATATGATATTGGAAAGGTGAAAGATGTTTTCCAGAAGAGCTTTTACTCTTAATCCCTGCTAATCAAAGAGAATCTGATTTGGAAGGGTGTCTATAAATTGGAAACTGGGAAGCAGGTTTATATGGTTCTTAAAGCCAACATTTTCAAATTGTAATGCTGTGTTATGTGCTTCAATATGGCTTTCACTGCCCAGTTTGAGGCAATTCACTTCGAAACATTAGCTGAAATGCAGAAAGCCCAGTCCCAAACACGGTTAATGAAGAATAAAAAATTCCACTGAATAATTCACAAACATTTTATGTACTGAATAAGGAAAAACAATTTGTGCAGTGCAAAGTGAAACAAAAATGTTTGAAAGGTATTGCCTGAGAAGTCCATAAAAACACCCTGTATTTATCCACAACCATTTAAGAGAATTTTTAATCAAAATAAAGCCTTATATCATTCTGTACATAAAGGCACTGAAAATTAAAATTATGCTGGGACATAAAACCTTACCTCGATGTTGGGACATTTGTAATCTATTTCCAGCTTGTCCCTAAATATTGGCGAATATTTAACGCCTTTGTGCTTTAGCATCTCTAGTATGAAATCAAAACAATGTTGTTTCTGACTTGCCCATTTGAAATTTTATTTATCAATATGTTTAAAGGATTTCAGGATCTCCATATAGAAAAGCAAAGTATTGCCACAGTCACTGTGAAAGCTACTTGTTCTTTGCATAAATGTTTGCTGTATTCCATGCATTTCCTGACAATGGATGTTTCCCACTTGTTGAGAATTACTGGTGTCACTGGTGTGGACTTGGGAAAGGCTGTCAGGCATTTGGCAAATTTTTGTGACAATTTTGGATCCAAAATCTGCTGCAACTCTGCATCTGTTACCTGTGAGACTGATTTAATATCATTCAGTCCCTTGATTATCAATATCATTTTACTTCCAGGGAGTTCCTGCTTCCCATGTTGTACACACTTGGGCTGGAGCACTTCTTTACTCCAGAGATGAGCTTGTGTTAATGCTGCTCTTCGTTTCCCTGCTGACTTTGGGTGTTGGAGCTGCTGCTTCTCATTTTTTCATTAAAACAAGAGCTGAGCAGAGCCATAACAGTTCTAAATGTATTAATACTCTTGATGTGTTAATACTCTTCATGTATTAATCTGCTGGGAAAGTGATTTCGACCAAGGACAGAAGGAATTCTTGTCTTGTTCCCACATAATTGAAACAGTTTTCTAGGATTATGCCTTGTGTTTGGCACTTGTGAGTGCTGTGCCCTGTTTTGGGCTCTCCAATGCAAGGAAGAGTGGTGAACATGGTGGAGAATAGAAAAAAACAAGGAAAGGTGGTAGGAATATGCTGTGCTTATATTTAAAAGGGGGAGCAGAGGGTGGATCACTCAACACACAGAGGTCTTGCTCAATCCAACCTGTTCTGTGATGCTGTGATTTTGTCACCAGGAAAACAAAAAAAGGCAAAGGTTTAGCATCATCAAATAAAATCACAGAATCATAGAATTTTTTGAGCTGAAGAAGATCTGCAAGTTCAAGTCTGACTCAGCACTGCCAAGGCCACCACTAAACTGTGCCCTCAAGTGACACATTTTACATGGTTTTAAATCCCTCCAGGGATGGAGACTCCACCACTGCCCTGGGCACTCTGTTCTGGTGCTTGACAATCCTTCCTACAAAGAAATTTTCCCAAATATCCATTCTAAACTTTCCTGACACAGTTTGAGGCTGTTTTATGTTGTCCTGTCCCTGTTCCCTGGGAGCAGAGCCTGATCCCCACCCGGCTGCCCCCTCCTGTCAGGGAGTTGTGCAGAGCCACAGGGTTCCCCCTGTGCCTCCTTTGCTCCAGGCTGAGCCCCTTTCCCACCTCCTTCAGCCTCTCCTGGTGCTCCAGCCCCTTCCCCATCTCCATTCCCTTCTCTGGACACTCTCTAGCCCTTCAATGTCCGTCTTGTCATGAGGGACCCAAAGCTGACCGCAGGATTTGAGGTATGGCCTCAGCAGTGCCCAGCACAGGGGATGGACACTGCTCTGGTCAGTAGGTGAGAACAGCTGCAGGTTTTTGTGCAGCTCCAGCTTTATCTGTGACAATAAAACCACCTATTGTGTGTCCCAATTTCAACAACTTCAGTGTTCAAGCAAACCAATCTCTGTCTGTATTGACATTCTTCCACCTCACATTTGCTGGCTGACCACCACTTGAATTTGGGGAAGTAACCAAAGCAGAATGAAGTAAAGGTCATGTACATTTAGCATTACTGTGACTATGATATTCCTATAATATTCAAGCTGGCCCTGCCCAATGGAACAGTCCCACCTCTGGTTTCCAGGAGCACTGCCACTCTTTCTGCACATCTGGAAATTTGTAGCCCAGCCTGCCTCATCTCCAGGTTCAGAAGTCATCTGTTCCTCACCTCTAGCCCCTACACACCTCCACCAACATCCCCTGGGAACTGCTTTCCTGTCTTGCCATGTTCTTCAAAAGCTGCCTAAGACCTCTTTCTGCTGGAAGTGGGAAGGAAGTTGCTGCAGACACCACAGCTCATCAAGTCCACCTCAGGCCCCACTCACCAAACTATTGCACACATTAGGGAAAGGGGGATCAGGAAATAAAAGCAGTACCTGCCCCATCAAACCACTTCTCATCCGTCTTTGGGATGTGCCAGCATCAACCTCCCCGGCTGCAGGATTGCTGGTGGACGAATGAGATGAGAACTGGAAAGGTGAGAGTAGGGAATTTCTCTGCCAGGATACAACTTGTTCCTACCTCTTAGCCTGAGAAGAGTGGATTCAGAAATACCTAAGGCAACTCTCTATAAACTACATAAGTTCATTACACTGCAGTCAGTGTGAAAAGCTCTCCAAGAGTCACCAGGTAAATGAGCTGAGGCAGACTGGCTCACCAGCATGGCTGTGCTCTCACCATCCTCATATTGCTATCCTGGATATTGCACAGCAGGGATACACCCAGCTGTACTCCATGATAATGGCTTCAATTTAATCCAAAGATCCCAGACCCAGCACTGCACCCAGTTTCAAGGCAGTTTTTTTCCCTCCATGTATGTTGTTTTTATCATTTTATCAGAGGTTAGCACAAGAAAGGACTTTTCTTGAAAGCACAGCTTCTGAACAAGGCATGTGAAATAAGTGGATAGGCACTGGGAATTCGGATCAATAAGGAGCTCGGTAGAATACAAGGGATAGGGAAAAGAAATTTGTCTCTGTTCTGCTGTAGATTAGGGGAGTAAGATATTGATTTTTCCTCTCAGCACAGTATTGACCTGAGAGGGAATGTGGTGACAGAGTGCAGTGAGGCTCAGACCTCTCTTTGTATGACATGCAGTTTCAAGTGGGCTATGGAATATGAATGGGAAAGTGGGCCATGACCACTAAAAAAAAAAAAAGAATCCACAATGGAAACATGTCTGGTAACAAATGCCACTGCTCCAGAGCATCGCTCATCCATCTGAGCAACATCCTCCTCCAGAACTAATCCTGCAATTACATGAGTGTTTGTTTAACTAAACACAAAACGCCTCTCGAGTGGAGCAGAGGATTCCTGGGCTTATACTTTCAGCAAAGAGAGAAAGTGAAGCAACTTGGCCAAGCGCAATAATCTTCTGATGGATACATTCAGCAAACAATAGGCTTCTGCTTGGTGTTTGCTGTCAGCCTCAGGGGCACCAGCTCTGCAGGGCTGAGGCTTCAGGCTGCATCATTAAGATAAAATAAACTCAGCTGTGGCTTCTTAACATCCCTCATCTTCCTTAATGTTGGAATACTGAGTGGAGCAGATAAACTGCTAAGAAGCTGCCTCTTTTAGTGCCAGGAGGCCCCAAAAGACTGCAGGAGAAAAGAGTTGTAGGTGGGAGACAAGAAACAGGTAATTTAAGTCATGAGGAGGCAGATCACAGGGAAGGAACTAACATGGGATGGCAGAAGTAAACCACTCGTGTTTTTCATGGCAATAGCTACTGCATTTTTAACACTTTCTATAAATATAGGCTTTTGTTCACTTGTTAATCATAAAGAAATAATCCTTCTCATACTTTTATCTTTTTCCTACAAAAGCAGGTTTTGGCACAACTTTGAAACGCTGCTCTCATTCCTCCCCAAGGTTTGTGGTGTGTTATGTTCATTTTCCATTGGAAAACATGGGGAAAATCTACCCCAAAAATGGATAGATTTGCATTTCTAAATGCCACCAATAAAACGGGACAAACACTTGCTGTGTGAAACAGGGGGGAAAAATGAAAAGATCATCATTTATTCCTGTTTTGTGGAAGCCTCATGGGAAGATGAAGCACTTTAAGGGTGAAACATATGCACAGCCATCTTCAAAACAGGAGTCAAATCTCTTCTCTCTGGTAGGACTCTCTAGACAGAATTTTACCACATGGAGTCATAGAATCATGGAATCATGGAATCATTATGGTTGAAAAGACCTTTGGGATCATCAAGTCCAAGTGTCAGTTTAGCACCACCATCAAATATCCCCTGGGTTTCTTTCTAGGTGTAAGTGTTGTGTTCAGGCTCAGGCAGAAAGGTTTTCCTTTGTCCAGCTTTTATCTGCTCTTCAAGGAATCTCCTGAGTACGTCAGACCTCAAGCTAAGGCAGAGATTGTTTCTTGTGTCTGAGGAAATATCATTTAGAGTCTCTCCACCTTGAACATGGTACATTTGCCCTCCATCAGAGACCACATCAGTGCTTGCTGAGAGATCCTTTCCTGGGCTTTTGCCTTTTTTGGATTGTACTGCCAATATCTCCTATCTTGGGCAGAGGGGTAAAGGGTGGTTTGAGAGGGCTCGTCCATCTTGGTGGTTTATAATCCGTCACTAATCTTTAGAAAAGCTGATCTTTAACCTCCCTCAAATAATTGCTAGAGCCAGACAGGATTCATAATTTCTAATTAAGCAAGATTAGCATATAAAATGGGATATTGAGATTTTATAAGACACTGTATATTAGCATATGAGAAATACTTGTTGAATCCATGCAGGAACAAACTGTAGAATTTTTTCAGAGTTGGCTAAAAAAATCAGGAAGATCCTTGTGTGGTCTTTGCTCAAGGTCAGTGCCTACAAAATTCTGATTAACTGAAGATGGGGAGCTTTTAGTTCTGTAGGTCCTAATTCTACCAACTACATTTGGTTAGAACTTCTGAGAAGGGAAGAAGAGATTCCTCTTCCCTTAACAGTTTGGGAATTAATAAATATAGTGGGGAAATGCATTATATGACCTAAAGCAAGTTTAGAAATTCAGTTGTCCTACAAAACAAACCTCAGTATAGTATATATTACAAATATTAGGGTTAAGTCCTATCCAGCATGTGAAGTTTTGATATACCTATTAAAGCAAGACTCTACTTTTTCCCCACTCTAGTTGCAATCTATAATCAATGTAAAGGTTTATAGACTTATTTCTTAAATATATGGAGGAGAGTTCACAAATCTGAGTTATGAAATTCCCTATCCACTAATAAGGAATGCAGCCTGGTGGATTTTCCCATGAGAGACAGAGTGAAAAACTATCTTTCATTGTGACCCTTATTTATTACTGTCTGAATATATTTGACATATTGTATGAAATAATCATGCTTGGAGAGTCTTCAAGACTTTGAGAAAATGGGCAAAAATGGGATTTTTTTGGTTGTGTTTGTGAATGAGGGCCCAGCATTCATTCAGCTCAGAAATTAGATCACAGCTCTTCATTCCCTCCCTGAGCTTGCCGAGAAAACTAAATCCAGGAATCTCCAACACCTCGATTCCTTCTTCACTGAGTGCCACAAAACTACTTTTATTTTCTTTTTTTAGACCAATAAAGACAAAATGCAATGTGCCTGAAAACTTTGACACAAAGAGGCTGTTAGAAAAGACAGCTAAAATGCCACTTGTCTCTAAACAGGCCTGGTGGGAAAGGAAAAAGGAGTGCTTTCAGATGCTTTCAGGTGTGCACATATGGAAGCCTCCCATTAGTGTGGCTGTTTCCCAGAATTGCTCCTGCAGCAGTTAAAGACTTTGACGTAAGCTGAAGGAGCGATAATTTGGGGTAAGAACATTGCTGATCCAAAACCTGAGAACTTCTCATCATCTTTGGCCTGAGCATAGAAACTTTAGTCTTTTCTTAGTCAAAATTCTGGAGTCTTAAACTCGTTTTTTTTAATATAGATGCAGCCACAAGAGCCTGCCCTTTTTTTTTTTTGTGGATTAGACTTCAAATTTTAGTCAAACTAAGTAGTTTTTTATGTTAAACTGGGCAGGTGCACCATGTTAAAGCACAAAATCCATACTGCAGCTGGGCTTTTATGTGCTGTTTCTCTTTTTCATTCCCCACCTTCAAAAATCTGTCAGGTGAGCTTGACCTCAAGTTTAATTGCCAGCTGTAGACACAAAATGCACACTGCTTTTTATTGCAGTTTAGTTTAAAGTACCTGGCTATTAAATTCCAGTGGAAATCTGAGACATGGCTCATAAAATGTCATGAAACACCTTTTATACCCAAGTGCCAGTTGCCATCCATCTAACGTGACAGCCTCTTCCCAAAGGGGTTCTGCAAGGAAAAGATAACCATGCAGCCAGGAAAAGTTCTTTAATACACAAACATTTATTTAAATGTGGCTGTTGTTATTAATCCAGTTATTAATTGATCTTGTGGGTGGCATCCCTGTGCATGGCATGGGGTGGAATCCAGATGATGTTTGAGGTCCCTTCCAACCCAAAACATTCTGTGATTCTATGATTAATGTGGGAGCTTCCCAAATTTTCCTACGAGAAGCTTTTTCCTACAGTTTTTATGTCAGCTTGGTAATTGTGGAGTTCTGTTTCCCAAAATATTAATAATTTTGTTAAGAAGATTAAAAAAAAAAAAATTATGGTACTTGGTAATATTTTCCTTTATAAATTCTTACAACTCAGTGACTCATTCCTATAAATTATATTACTCAGTTTTCATTAAATCTTTATGTTTTATGAGAAAATTATTCTGCTTTTTAGTTCACTGTTTCCACCTCTCCTGTCTTAGCAACATCAGAAAGCTGAAACACTGTTTGATATAGGAATCAGGACATTATATTAACCTGCCTCACATTTCTCTCAGTTTTAAAGAAGTCTTCATATTTCCCTTCTCAGCCTTTTGTTACCCAAACCTCAAAGTGAAGGCTCTCAGCAGTGTCAAATTGGTATCTGGGACATCTAAGGAAAACATATGGAGGAAGTAATGAGGTTTGGGAGCTGTGCACATTTTATCCCATTTAACTTCACCCCTAGGACTGCAATTTTATGGATTCATCTGGGTCCTATTTTGAGTCCCAGAATTAGGCCAATACAGTTTTTAAGCACATCGTTCGGAGCAGCCCTCTCAGAAATACTCCTGTTTTCTCCAGATCAGCATAAGACACATCTTTAAAGAGAAGAAAGCACTTCAAAATTCTGTTTTGAGCGGATTCATCTGTGATTTCTCAGTGACAATCTGCCTCACAAAGTTTGGGCGCTTCTCCGCTGAGTTCTGCACGAGATCCGTGTGCTGCCAGTATCCTGCAATTGACTCTGCTCTCAAGGGCTGGTACAGCTGCCTGTGTTCATCCAAATGATGAAGAGGAACATCCTGAAGTCAAGGTATTCTCATTCATTTCAACAGACCTTGGATCAGGTCTTGATGGTTCCTGAACAAAGGGGAACATAAAGAAAGCAGCCTTGTGCAAAGATATTTGTGTAGAGGAAGAGGGGAGGGAAGACAGAGACACAGAGAAGAGGAAAACAACCTCATCTTTAGTAGGGTTAAAAGATGAACTTTTGAAACTTTCCTGACTTCTCTGAGTTTTTGTCAAAATCCTTTCAGATATGTGCTTGAATATGTTGCGGCTGAAAAACTGCTATTGCCTGACCCCATCAAGACCTCTGCTGAGGTCTTGTCATGTTTAAGAAACTCTGCTTCGAAATGTCCTCAGTAACAATCCTGATAGTATTTGGAAATAATTGGGCTCCATGTTGCCTTTTACTTTTTCCTAAAAGCCCATTTAGTTTTCTCTTTATTTTACTTCTTATCAGTGTGCATTCCTGGCTGTCCTGAATCACAACAGAAACTGGTTTTTTTTCAATCCTACCTACATATAAATTCTGCTGTTGCAAGACAGTATTCTATTACTTTATCCCACAGCCATAGGGAGGAGGAGAGAGATCCAACAGGCAGGAATTGTGCAGCAAGATTGATTTATTTAATTATTTTACAACTCTTTTATAGACTTTTTTCTCCATAGTCTAATTGGACAAAGGATCAGCCACCCCCTGGGTGGATTGGCTAGAAATCCTAAATATCCATTGCCAAAATATTTTTCTACTGTACCATAAGCATAGTTCTACAAGGTTGCAGGTGTTCATAGTTTATAGAACTTCTGCTAATCTCTTCATGAGAGAGAAAAGTATCCCACGGCCTTAGAAAGAAGCAAGAAAAATTCTTGCTAGCAGCAATATTGTATCCACAGTATTCTATGAAAAAGTCATTGGAAAAAATCATCTGAGAGACACCTCAAACGTTATCCCGCTCATAGAATCACCAATGGTTTGGATTGGAAAAGACATTAAAGACCATCCAGCTCCATCCCTTTCATGGGCAGGGACATCTTCCACTAGCCCAGGCTGCTCCAGGCCCCATCCAACCTGGCCTTGGACACTTGCAGGGATCCAGGGGCAGCCACAGCTGCTCTGGGCACCCTGTGCCAGGGCCTCCCCACCCTCTGCATAAAGAATTTATCTTAAGTTCTACCTCATTTCTTGACTAAGTTTATGACATCATGAGTTTTGTTTTTCACGTATAAAATGTTACTTCCCATTTGGAAAAGGGGAAAAGTTTGGCAAGCAAAGGCTGAAGAAAAGTGCTTGTTCCACTTTTCCCCAGGCCAGTATAGCGCTGAGTATTGCTGCTCCCAGGAGCGTTCCCCCTAAAAGTCAAGACAAAGGTGGATAAAGTAGCTGATGGGAGAACCCTAAAATAATGTGGAGGATAATTTCTGCAGGGGCCTTCCACCCACAGTAGCTCATTCCCCACAGACCTGTTCCTCATCAGAGGGACGAGCATCCAACAGGTTTTCCGAGGCACTGGAGAATCCAAACCTGATAGATCCATGCTCCCTGTTATGCAGCTGTTTACTTTACTTAGAGCTAGAACCAGCCTTCTGAAATTACAGCTTGTAGCTTAACCCCAATGTCATAAGAGCAAAAAACCTTCAAAGAGTTGAATGGGATTGGAGTTGACATTATTTCTTCCCACATAGCAATGGACTCCTGTTGTAAATTATCAATCACAGCAGTGGAGGAGACCAGCCTGACAAACCAGACTTTCCTCTTGTTTTTCCTCCAGTTGCCCCAGCACCGTTTTTGCAACAGTTACAGGGAATTGTTTTCTTACCATTTCCAGCAGAAATGACAGGCTGGTCTTGTTCTACATCATTAATACCACTCCTGCCCCTGTCGGGTTGTGCTGTGCAAAATGAACCTTCCCTTAGCCTGGAGTTGGAGGATGTAGGTTTTCTCACATTTTAGCCAACAAAAGGGGGGCTGGGTTTTGTCTAAAGCCATTCCATAATGCCCTAAATTCTTTCCCACAATGGTTGTGTTTCCAACTGCAGCTCTCCATCCCCAGCGCAGCCTGCATGACTGTACCCAACACAGACAGTGGGATTTCACTGGGAGACAGGAGAATGACACAGGAGCTGAGATAGGCCTTGCATCCCTATTCCAGATTTTCCACTTTGTATGTGTCATGCACAGCTGGAAAGGGTTTTTTATATGGATCTAGAATGCGTAGGTGAATTGGGGATTCCTTAGGCTTGCTAGCAAAGCTGAAAGGAATCCAGTCTATTAGAGTCTTCATTCTGAAAATCAAATACCTAACTCTCATTTTTGAATGCTATAAAAATATTTAAAATAAACAGAATTTTGTGAAGAAATGCCTAATTTTGGAGTGCTTGGAAACAAGTAGAAGTTTATTGAGAGATTAAAATCCTTTAAATGACACAGGTTTCTTTCCTTTTCCCTCCTTCCTTATTTTGTGCTTTCTTTCTGCCTTTATTTCTTTTTCTTCTGGTTCAAGACCTTCACAATTTATGTAAGCCACTATAGAAATTCATTTCAGATGACTTGTTCTGTGTGCTGGTGGAGCTTGCCAAGGATTTCTGGTGAGCAGATTTGTGGGTGTCTCTGTGTGTGTGGAAAAGGGAAGGGATAGTTTTGCATGGCAGACAGTGCAAGCAGGACCAAGCCAGGCCTGTGATTTGCATAAAGAAAACAAAAAAAAAACCAGCGTAAAGGAAATATCTGCTCTTCTGCGTGCAAAAATATAGTGAAGAAAATGTAGGAAGTTTTCTTTGTTGGGACTGTGGATGAGACTGGAAACTTACCCTAGGCTCTAACTGATGCTTAATAAATTATCCCAGGGTTTCTTTGAAAAATTGCTCTGAATTACACAAATTTATAGCACCATGCCAGTTAGAATTACCAAAGCTGTGCCACATTTCCCTAAGAATTAAGTTTCATCCCCCTTTCCCCAAAGAATAAACTGAAGCCTAATTATGCTGGATGACTTGAGGGTTGGAACAAGATGATCTTTAAGGTTCCTGTCAGCCCAAACTTTCTGTGATTCTATGATTTTATGACTTGGGTAGAAAAACATGCAGTTTAGGAATGAAACCCCATGAATGCCATGACCCACGCAATAACCAATAATTAATATTTAAGATGATGGAGGAGGAAAAAATAATGACTTTATCCCAATGTACAAGCCTGTCTGTATGTGCCCTGTAAATATTTATCCCAATATGACTGGCTTTCCATCAGGATAGGTCTTACTTAGCAGAAGGAAGAAGAACGGATTAATGTTTATACTTGCATTCGTTGAAAGAGCCTCCACCATCTGTGAAATTAATGTGACAAAACAACATTTCCATGTGTCATTTAATTTCTTTTCTGTTTTTAAAAAAAGTAGTCTAATTAAAGAAAAGATTGTGAAGGAGAAGAGCGGGAGGGGAAGAAATCTCAATGCAGAACTTGAAAGCACCATATTGCAATTTGGGATTAGAAGAGTGATGAATTTGCATCTTGATGCCTTTCATATTTATTCAGTTAGAAAAGTGCTTATTGAATGCTTAAGGCACAGAATGTTACAAACATGATCAGAATTTCAGCCACTCAAAATAACCAACAAAAACATGCTCTCTCCTTAAATGGAGGAAGTTCAGAAGCCAGAGGCCCCCAGGTCAAATGCTAGAGATGTCCAAAAAGCACCAAAATCTGTTTTGTAATCCTTCTCTCCGTGACAGTGTCAGGACCCAAGGGAATGGCTGGGGCTGTGTCAGGGGAAGCTGTGTCGGATATCAGGGAAAGGTTCTACCCCCAGAGGGGCTGGGCACTGCCCAGGCTCCCCAGGGAATGGGCACGGCCCCGAGGCTGCCAGAGCTCCAGGAACATTTGGACAGCGTTTCCAGGGATGCCCAGGGTGGGATTGTTGGGGTGGCTGGGCAGGGCCAGGACTCGATGATCTTTGTGGGTCCCTTTCAATTTGGGATATTTTATGATTCTAGCAAATGTTTCTTTTCCAAAATGACTTTAACACATGCCCTTAGTTAAACGTATTGAAGCTAAAAATTAATGTGTTGCTAGAATAAAGTCTTTGGTTTCTCCAATTGGACAACTGAATCAGAAAAGGAAAATCAGAAAAGCTGATATAAAATATAAGGAAAAACTAACCAGAGCCACAAAAATCTGTTCTTGGCAGCTCTAAGGTTCATAAGTCACTAGTGAAAAACAAGGGAAGTTTCCATCGTGCTTCAACATAAAGTGGGAATTGTCAACAGTCAGTGCCAAGAGGTCACAATGTTTAATGTCTTTTTTTCTTCAGCCTTCACTAAAATAATTAGCCTTGGTCAGATACACTGATAAAACCTGCAAAGAGCAGAAAGGCCAAGCTAGATAAGGCAAGAGGTAACTAAACCGGACATAGAACACAGGTGGGTGTGGTGGGAGGTGTTAAAAGCTCCATATAACTTTATATTGTTTAATTACCTTTATGGAGAGAACTGGTTTTAGTAAGTCCCAAACAGGTCATGATTATTTTGTAGAATGGAAATGGGAATGAATAAAACTCCCAAACAAAAAAAAACCCAAACCAAACCCAACAAAACCTCCACAAAACAACAAACACCACACAAACAAACAAAAAAACCCCACACAAACCCCAAGGCATATTGAATATCTTCTTTAAACCCTCCAAGTTCTGCACTAAGGAATTGTCATCATCCACAGGATAGACACATGGCAGACACTGAGGAAACCAGGAGTTTAGGAGCTAACAGGAACCTATCCAATAACAAGAAATGGTTCAAGCCAATCTATTTTCCTTTCAAGATACAATAATAATCTTAAGGGGAAAAGCTGTTGATGTCAAATCTTTACTTTTATGGAGGTTTTTTTTGTGTTATCCTATAGAACATCCTTGTTAGGTAAGACATGAAAGCATTAGCAGAGTGTACAGAGGGTCTAAATGCTCTATGGAGAGTTCAAAAAGAGCTGGAAACTGTCCTCAGATTGTTAAAGGTTCAGTTCAGACAGAACCATATGGCACTGGAACTCTTGAGTTTGGTGCTGTTACATGTACTCAGTAACCCTGATTAATAACATAGTGTGATTTTAGGGTCATAGACAACCAAAAATTTTGTAGTACTGGGGAAGATAAGTAGAATTCTGAGTATTCTTAATAAAGATGGGAACTATGGTGTTATTTACAACAAACAAATGCAGCTTTTTACATTTAGACTGTGGTAATCTGCTTTATAAACACAGAATAAGGAACTGGTTCGACAGCAAATCCACTGAAAACAGATTTATTGATCTTCAAAGTGAAAACCATTAAAGAAAACTCAAAGTAAAACAAAAAAATCACATTTCTGGAGAAGGATAAACCTTATCCTGAGCTGTAAAATGCTAATATTTTATATATACATAGTAATATACTAATAGTGATATGTTAATATATTGGGATTTTATTGCCCGGGGAAGCTGCAGCTGCCCCATCCCTGGCAGTGTCCAAGGCCAGGCTGGACAGGGCTTGGAGCAACCTGGGATAGTGGAAGGTGTCCCTGCCCATGGACAGGGTTGGAACAGGATGGTCTTTAAGGCCCCTTCCAACCTAAACTGTTCTGTGATTCCATGACTTGAACACCACACCTGAAACCAGGAAAGGGAAAAATGAAGAAACTGCAGTGATTGAGCCTAGAGAAAACAACAGCAGGTGAGGCTGTGGCCAGGCTTTCAGACACACCAGAGGAAAGTACAAAGGCAAAAAATTGTTTTCAATATGCACAGAGATAAGACAAGCTGTTAAGAATAATTTCCACCTAGCAGATCCCTGAGGATAAGAGATAAACTAAATTATCATTTAAAATCCCTTTGCATTTTTACTTTTTACTTCTACTACCAGATCTCTTGAATTTGATTTTCTATTTCTACCTCCTAGAAGAGGGCAGATTTTTTTTTTTTTTTTTTTTTTTTTTTGAGTGGGGGGTTAAACATATATATTATTTTTCTTTTTTTGCATGATTTTGGGGATCACTTTAGACAGAAAACTGTCATATATATATGACATATATATATATATGTATATGAACACTATATATATAAATGAACACTGCACCACTGAGCTGCTCTTTTATGAGCCTGCATCGCTTCGCCCAATTATGAAGGAAATTATTGTGGTAACTCCTTTGGACCTAATCATTAGCCGGTTACTTTGGACATTCTTTCACTTTCCTGCTTCTTAAGTTGTGGTATATTTCCCCAGGGCTTGCAGAAAATCCATAAATGCCAGCAATTTGACATGGGGATGCATTGTTAGAGCAGCAGGAAAGCCAGGGCAGTTACACAACCAGCACATTTCACCCCACAGGCATCACGGGGCACAAATAATGGCCATTTTATTCTTAGCCATGTAGAAACAAGATTGCAGATGCTTTACTTGCAGTTTTGAATGTTTGTTCCCATGGGCCAAGGCATTTAGAAATCTGGCACTTTGATGTTGGTGAGATATTTCTCCCAGGCTCCTCAGGAAATCTGACATCATGTTTTGTGACATATCTTGCAGATAGCATTTTCTTTTCAATTGCTCACCCAAATGTTCCCTGCCTGTTGTACACAACACAAATTAATATCACAAGCTGCTGCTATACCCTGCTGCTAAAATGCAATTTGTCCTTTGTATTTCTCCTGTAAAAGGCTGCTGACGTTCATTTCTAATGCTCAAATTAGAGAAGAAACTCAGAAATGAGGTTTGCAATTAGGCAAGGAATTCGATAAACATCAAAGAATTCATGACTGCGGCTTTTTAAAACCAAAGATCAAAATAAATTCCAGAATGTATATGGGTTTGAATAGCCATTTATGCAGTGAATAAAGAACAAGTGAAATGTCTGACTTCAGAAGAGTTCCAATTACAAAAATAAAAATTATGATAAATGTGTAAAATTTTAATTATGCGGCAAATATTGCCTAATGTCATCCCCATGAAAATAATGAAGTGAAGACACATCCATGTCAATTAAAAAAATAAAACACCACCACACAAAACAAAACAATTTTCATCATTTGAAGCCAAATGCACAACTGAGATTTGGAGAGAAATACAGATTAAAAAAATATTACTTATATCTTACTAGGTTACTATGAGTCAAGAGGAACAACTCGTTTAGCTGAAACCAAAGAAGCCTTAATACGATTTCATATTTGGAATTGTTCTGCTACCTATTGTTTTGGCCACAGCAAAGGGATCTTTTTGAGAATTCTCCACACTTTATCACCAGACACAAAACAAGAAAGCAAATGCATGAACCAAATATTTGCTCACTGGGTGACACAACTATGTCATTTGACCCTGTGTCACTGAGACCCTCGGGTCTGCAAAACACACTAAGAGAACTGAGTACAATTCATTATT
The DNA here is from genome assembly GCF_020740725.1 of Corvus hawaiiensis. NCBI lineage: Eukaryota > Metazoa > Chordata > Aves > Passeriformes > Corvidae > Corvus > Corvus hawaiiensis. Next base: position 3,871,945 of record NC_063217.1, on the reverse strand, counting down.
ATCTAATTTATTACTTGTCCTGACTTTTGCTGACGAAGGAGTTCCAGCAGACCGTTCGAAGTCTGTGAGGTTTTGAGGGATAATTACTGGAAGCTCTGCTTCCCTATTTTGTAGTCGTGCCCTTTCTCCACAGAGAGGCTTGCAGGGATACGAAGCTCCAGCTCCAAATTTACCAGGAGGAACTGTGAGCTGTGGTGCCATTAAACACCTTTTTGCTCAGACACTCAGTCCTGTGTGTTTTTTTAAGATGAGAATGGGCTGTGCCACAATGACCATCCAGTCTCTCCAGGCATTCCCGAGCAACTGGAGCTGTGATGGAGAGCTTCAGGCTCATGATTTCACATGGCATCATTCAGGGATTTGCAAAGGAATATATTTTGGTCCAGCAGTGCCACATGTCCCATCCAATTAACCTTGCATGGATGTGGGGCTGTATCAAACAAAGCTCTGTGCTGCCTCCAGCCTCCATCCCCTGCAGGGTCCTGTCCAGCCTCACAGCTCAGCAGTCAGTGGGAGCTGTGCATTTTCCGCTTCAACTGAATTAAGCAATAAATTTATCTTCAAGCCAGGGACCTCAGTTTGGCTTCAAGCAGGAACATGCTCCCCGGTCTCTGATATATCCCTTATAACATTAAGTATTTACTAGGCTAAATCAAGGCTTAGATTTGCTCTGCAACTCAGCTTCAGATGTTTCTCCCAGGCAGCAGGAGACTCCAGCTTAAGTCCCTTTGCTGACTAACATTTAATTAGTTCTAGCTGGAAGGGGAAAGACCAAGGGATCTCCACTTCATAGCAATGTGCATCTCACAGGCTCAGGTGCAGACCCAGCAGGTGGGAGGCATCAGTGCAAGTTTTCATCCTTTTTCTCAGCTACAGGAGCTAAAAACAAACCAAACTTTGCACCAGCTTTGGGATTTGAAGTGCTGCCTCTGCAACAAAATCCTTAAAGATGACAGTCCAGGAAATTTTACTGACTTTTTAATACAACCCCTTTGTAGCAGTTTGACATCTGCCACCTTCTCCCCCAGCAGTGGCAGCAGCAGCAGCAGCAGCTCAGGCACTTAACTCAGATTTGTTGAATCCATCAGACAACTGGAAGTCTAATGACCGGTGCTGAGTTAAAGTCTGCTTTGTCAATCTCACAGAAAACACTTGTCCTCAGACACTTTTCCCTTGGGAGAGCTCAGGAGTTCTCGTTACCAGGGCATGGCAGCAAAGAGAGGTCTGCGAGTTTCCTCTAACAAAGAAATAACGGCAAAAAGCTTCATTTCTCCCACTTATTTCCTGAGACACACTAACCTGGGAATTGTGCTGAATACATCAGCCTTACAACTCTTCTTGGGCTCCAGTCCCACTGCACAGAGACATGGAATAAGCATCCTGCCTCGAAGAATTTATATTCCCAGTAGGAAAGACACAAAGGTGGTTTTGTTATGACCTAAAAGTATACAGTGCACAGAGGAACCCTACACAGAACCACTAGAAAAAAGCAGGGATGATGCTCACTGGTATCTACAGATTTTTTCAGCAAAAATATGTGTGTGACCAGAATATTGATCTGAATATGCAGAACCGGGGATGGAAGCTCTACAAAAAGGAGAAAAATGGAGAAAGATTATTTACAAAAGCACATAGTGACAGAACAAGGGGGAGTGCATTCCCACTGCCAGAGGGCAGGGATAGATGAGATATTGGGGAAAAAATGCTCCCCTATGAGGGTGGTGAGGCCCTGGCACAGGGTGCCCAGACAAACTGTGGTTGCACTATCCCTGGAAGTGTCCAAGGTTGGACAGAACTTGGAGCAAACTGGGCTAGTGGAAGGTGTCCCTGCCCATGGCATGGTCCATTCTATGATTATGTAGTTTTATTAAAATGTAACAGAGAACAGTCATTTTTGCAAGATCCTGGATGCCCAGCAATCTGGATGAATCATTTCCTTCTCCCACAAGAGGGCAAGCTGTGACACAGGGATGTGACAACCTGCGATTAGAAATGGGCAAAGTGGGAGACAAGAGGGGTGGAAGGTGGGAACCACAAATGTGCTAAACAAGACAATGAGCAGAATCTCGAGAAAAGTCCCAACTGCACAGACAATAAGGCAAATTAGTAAGATTAATGCTTAAGTTCTCTTCTTGCTCAAACACCATGGTAGAACTCAATATTCATAGAATCACAGAATCATTACGGTTGGAAAAGCCCTCTAAGATCACGGAGTCCAACCCTTAACCCAGCACCGCCAATGACACCACTGACCCATGTCTCCAAGTGCCACATCCACACAGCTTTTAAATTCCTCCAGGCATGGGGACTCCAACACTGCCCTGGGCAGCTGTGCCAGGCTGGACAGACTTTTCAGTGAAGAAATTTTTGCCAATATCAAGTCTAAATATTCCTTGGTGCAAGTTGGAAATACGCACGTCCTTTGAAGTACACAGAGACTGAACTTCAGTTGATTTATTCAGTTTGGGAGGGTAAGGATACAGAGAAAGAATTTTGAAAAAGAAGTAGCTGGATTTTTATAATTTCTATTTCAAGTTGTTCATAACAATTTCGCAGCTGGTAGCTGCAAGTGGTGGCTTTGTAACTATTGCAAATGATTCACCAGCACAGGAAACACACAGCTTTTAGGAGGGAGATTGCAACCTGACCAGCAGAACTTGTGAAAAAACTCCATAAAAAAATGGATTAGCTGGTCAGTTTATCAGTAAATACATTCTTTTTCCACAAAAGAGGCCTCATCAAGCTGTATGACCGCAGTATTCAATTACATTCCAGAGTAGATATAAGCCACTTTACAAGACTCTTTCCCAGAAATAATAGAAAGAGGAAGATAGAACTGAATAGAAAATAGTGCCCCAACCATTTCAACCTGAGTCCCCTAGACTCCTTTATAGAGTTTTTCCATGCTCATTTCACTGGAATTCTGATCTTCTACATTGTTAAATATAAATGGGCTTCTAATAATGAGAGCAACATGGAAATTGCAGATGCTCAGAACTTGTCTATGATTCATCCTCTTGGGAATTTCAAGGCTGGTTTCACTCCCACTTCCAAATAAAATGTCTTTTGCAGAATCCAAATGAACCAAGGTGACCTACAGTGTCTGAGGGTCCCATACCTTACCTAGCAGATGTGACTTTGAGTCAGAAAATATCATCAGAGATGAAATATTGTTGACTTTTCCAGTGTTTGCAGGAGAAGAAACATGGTACAAGCATGTTTTGTGAGCTGAAAAGTGCATTCTGGGCCAGAAAGTTATGGGGATTTAGGAAGAGTTCTTTGGTTGGTTAGGAGTAAAATTTTGGGATAACATTGATGGGAAAGTCAGCATTTCAAGTAGCTCCCAGGAAAAACTCATCATAAAAGCATGGAATGGCTTGGGTTAAAAGGGACATCGAAGATCATCCAGTTCTTACCCCCTGCCAAGGGCAGGGACACCTTCCACTAGCCCAGGTTGCTCCAAGCTCCAACTGACCTGGCCTTGGACACTGCCAGGGATCCAGGGGCAGCCGCAGCTTCTCTGGGTACCCTGTGCCAGGGCCTCCCCACCCTCCCAGGGAAGGACTCCTTCCCAATATCCCATCTAACCCTGCCCTCCTTCAGCTTAACGTTGATAAGCTGCTTTCTCTGACCACAGGATTACTCTTTGCTTAAGTTGTTTAATTTCTGACCAACCCTGCTTGGCCACATTCAAGTACTTTAAAAATGACTGCTTGCCTCTTGGGAAGTATTATGCAGTTTTGGGATTCTGTCCTGATCCTACTGTTTGGGTTTGTCATTGAATCCATGTTCACACCATAGAAAAGCCAAGTGAAAGTCTTCAATGAAACACTGATGGTAGCCTGAAGTGTGCAAAGATGTTAGTACCTTTCTGTAAACATAAAAAACCAACACAGAGACAAAATCACTTTTCAAAGCCACTTGTTTGGAAAAGAAACAGGACTAGTACTTGAAACTTAAAGCCTCAATAGAAGATTTTTGATACTTCTCACCACTAAATCCTTTAGATTAGGAAAAACAGTCTTTCCTATCTGGATCATACCTGAATCTTAGTCTCCCAAAAGCCACACCTGTGAGGTAAATCAATGAGAAAAGATTTTCTGAGAGATTAATTTTTTTAGAGATTTTCAGAGAGTTTGCAAAGATGGTGCTTCACCTCTAATTTTGAATTTGTGGGTTTATTCTCACTGGAGAGAGGCAAAAAAGGGAAGGAAGGGACTGATTGAACTTACAAAATATGTATCCACATTTTGTCTACTCAGGAATTTGTCAGGGATGTGGTTTTGACTGGGTTCCTCTGAGATTCCCTGAGAGATATCGAGGTTTGGACTTTTAAAAATAAACGTGTAAGACTGAAACCGTTTGTTCTGGAATCCAGTTCTTGGCCAACACCAGCAAACAACAATTTTTTTCATGTAGACACACCAGAATTTCCCCAGAAATATTAAATTTTCAGTCATAAAAATGAACAAATATTCTCGAAACGGATTTGTTTTAATTATTTGGCTCATCCCCAGTAGGAGCAATGCAATATTGACAGCCTATCCTCCCCCTACTCATGGACACAACTGGTGCTATGTTCGAGCCAAAAGGGAAAATATGAGCATATTCTGTGTTATTTTGCCAAAATTAAAAGCCTTGAAATGACTGGAAGAAAGCCTTGTGGTAGAGATATTAGAGTTTCACAAGTAGAACAGCCTGAACCTGCATGAATTTGGGCTGGGTTGACTTTCCTCTGTGACCAAGCTACAAGAAAATACTTTAGGTTGGCAGCCCTCTGAGCTGAAAGATTTGCCTCAGGCTAGAGGTTTCAATTTCTTTCCAAGGAATCTTACTCTGGGAATGACAATGATGTATCAAAGGTGGGCAAGTAAATCTCCTTGGAGGCTTTTTCCCTCAGCTGATATCTAAGAAATCTTGTTCCATTTAGACTGAACATAAAGGACAGTGCTTAACATGTCCCGAGCACAGGGGACAGCTGCAGAATTCTTGGCCCATGTTTAGTAGAAATAAATATGTTGAATGAAAATTTCTTGGTGAAAACTAGCTGGATTGAGAATAAAAACAAGCCCAGTCTAACACAACTTGGCAGATCTAAGGACCCATGCAAGGCCCACTGCAGAGTAAGGACTTTCCTTTCTGTGAGCTGATGACCTGGCCATGGGGCAGTTTTAGGGATATGTGAAGGTGTGGTGGCTTCATCCCATCCTTTAAATGGTCCAGTTCAGGGTACCACATAAAGGTTCCTCACTAAGCACTGGTGAGACCTCCCTGCATGCCCAGTTTGGGCTCCCAAGCACAAGAGCAGCAAGAACACATGAGAGAGGATCCTGTGAAGGGCCCTGAAGGTGATTGAAGGCTTAGAGCATCTGCCACATGAGGAGATGAGTCAACTATGGCTGTTCAGCCTCAAGGAGAGAAGGTTTGGGAGCAGATATTACCGACATGGATGAGTACCTGATGTGGGGACCCAGATTTTTTCTCAGTGGTGCCCCTTGAATGGACAAGAAGCAATTGGCACAAACTGAAATACAAAAGTTCCATATAAATACAAAAAACGCCTTTCCTGTTGTGGAGGTTTTAGGAGGGAGACCTCGAAGCAGCCTTTCAGTCTCTGGAGAGGGACATTTCATCAGGAAATCTAGTGACAGGACAAGGGGAAATGACTTCAAACTGGAAGACAATACTTTTAGATTAGATACTAGGAAAAAAATTCTTCCCTGCAAGGGTGGTGAGGCCCTGGCACAGGGTGCCCAGAGAAACTGTGGCTGCCTCATCTCTGGAAGCGTCCAAGGCCAGCTTGGTTGGGGCTTGGAGCAATCTGGTCTATTGGAAGGTATCTCAGCCCATGGCAGGGGGTGGTCGAAACTGGATGGTCTTTAATGTGCCTTCCAACCCAAGCCATTCCATGATTCTAGGAATAATGAAGAATATGAATTATGAAGAATAATAGAAACCACATAGAAGCCCATTCCAGCTTCTTTTACAGTGATCCAGCTCCACTGAAGTCAGTGAGGACGTGGCCAAAGCATTGTCACAGCTGTCCTTGCAGCAAGGAGGGAGCACATGGCTGAGGATGAAGTAGGGGACCTTGGCAGTAGACTTTTAACATGTAGACACTGGCAACGAAGCTGCAAGACTTTAATCCCATACCCTGTTTTACATGTGCCATGCACGCCACTCACTTATTTTGGGAACAGCTTATTACTTTGTCTGGTCTGCTGCAAATGCTAATGCATGTAGATGCTAATCAAGATTCCTGCTCTGCTTCCCCACCTCTCCTAATTGGATTGCATTAGAGCTCGTTTGGGAGTTTGCACTCAGAATCACAAATGGGATTGGATTGGGTCTGCCTGGTCTCGGAGTGGGGGCAGCTGTGCTGCAGAGGAAGAGGGGGAACAGCAGCAAGGTCAAAATCTCAGAGCAGCCAAATAAATCCCTTTGTCATGCAAACAGATGTCCTGCAGTCACTTGGAAAGGGTGCACACCTCACTCCAGAGGGTCTAGCAGAAGTAAAGAACTCTATTATTTTGCAATGAGCAGCAGAGGATTTGGAGTGGCTACAGGAACAAGGTGAATGTAGGACATGCAGGAACCTGGTTATTGAAATGTGGCATATTAAAATACTGTGACCTGACTTAGGGAGGGAGGGAGGAGGGAGGGAGAAAGGAAGGGGTTAGGAGCTCCTTCCTCCTCCTGTGGGTTTGGCTTGGATGGTGTTGAAGCCTGAGGAGAAGCCCCATTAGCTGCCCTTTGGTTCTCAGTGCAATATTTGGACTCAATGGAAGTAATTACTCCTAAATCACAAGAAAACAAAAATAAAATTCATCACTTAGCTAAATTCACCCAGTTTTAGTGTGCACTCACTTCTTCCAATGGGCCAGTTCTGCAGTTATTCATATTTTTATTCATAGTCTGAAGCCTGTATTCCCAGAAACTTTACTTAGATGATGGATTCAAAGCTTTCTGAAAAGAAAAGCCAAGTGACAATGTCCATCCTAGAAAAAAAGACATTTATTTCATCTTTAGTTTTTTCCAAGCTTTTCAACGTGATGTGATTGGAAAGAAAAACCCATGGAAAGTACTCAGTTACTTGGCTGCTGCCTGGCAACTTTTATACAACAATCACAACGCTTTATATGATATGTGATATATATAATATTTATCTGATAAAAAATGCTACAAATATTTGTGGTCAGAAATTCTTCCAGACAAGAAATCTGAATGAAAATGATTTGGCAAGAGCTGGAACCAACTGCCCTGTAAACTACACCGATTCCAAGCCCTCATTTATTTTTGCTAAACAACCTTGTCTGCTTTTTTCTTTCTTCCACAGAGAGTTTGAAAACATCAGTTTTTCCATCTCTAAACAGAAACTCTAAGAGATAAGAATGGTTTGTGCTCTCCTTTTTGAGAGAAATGGAAACAAGAGCTCAGATGCATTAAAAAATAGAGCCTGGAAAGCACTGAAGTACTGCTAAAATTCATGGCACTGAGCCTAAATCACTTCAGATTTGGCCCTTGTAGATGATAATGGCATCTTCACTGTTTTCCCCCACACACTTAGTTAGCTACCAAGAGGCAAATCTGGCATTTTATATATGTGGATGTTATTCACTGAGGTTCACCTTAAAACTGTCTAATCCAAAATATTTTTGATTATTTGTAATTTTATTACTGATGGAGCTCAGGAATGAGGAAGTACCAGGATTCCCTATGGGACTTACACTTTTTTCCTTCTAACACTCCAACTTGAACTTTCTCTCTTGGTTCCTAACTCAGTGCAACAACACACTGCTGTTATTTTACAATTTTCTTTACATCCTGACAGAAAAGAAGGCTCAAGAGGAGGACAGCAACCTCTACTCATTTTGGCTTTTCATGGAGAGAAAGACTGAATGGGTCCCTCTTAGCAGGAAATGAACCTCGGGACCTCTCCAAAGAGCCAACTTGAACCCATCCATGGCATGTGCAGAGGTTATGAGCACTCCAAGATGATGAAGAAGCCTGGGAGCAAATCAACTTCTAAGATGGAAAAAAAACCCCTTTTACTGTCATCTATTAGATTCAAAGAGAAGGATGAGTATTAAAGAGGGAAAAGAGGTACTGAAAGGGAGTTGCTTGCCAAGAAATGAAGGTGTAATAACCCAAATATGATAATTGCTACTGTCCTGGTGCTTACAGTTATATTTTACATGTTAAAACTCAGACACTGCATAGTAAAAAACCCTTTAGATTTCTCATAAATCAACTCCCCTGTTTATTATTAACACAGCACAGCCCGAACTGGGAACCAGCAAGAGCAGTGATGAAAGAATTACTTTCGCTCTTCTGAGGAGCTTGGCAGCTTTCCCTTTGCTAATGCTTCCTCTTTGTGTCTCCTAGGAGTTCAGCCCTATTTGCTGCAATCTTCATTGTGGGTGCTCAGTGCTCAGTGTCTGTAAGATCTCTGCAAGCCTGACATTGAGTAATAGCTTTCTAAAAATGCCTCGAAGGCCATTTTAAATGTGGCAAAATGGTCTGTAACAAAATAGGTAAATGCAGAAACCTCACGGGATTTATATAAAATGCCCCAGAAGAAGGGAAGGAAACTAATTGCTGTCTATGTTCAGCTGTTCTGTTAAAACATCTTTTGCTTCAACACTTTCCATGGATACAATGCTAATACACTTTCTTCTGGGGAGATGTAGCTTTTCTCACATGAATGTCTATCACCTCAGGGATAAGACATTATTCAGGTCAAGAAACATGCCAGAAAAAAAAGCGTCACATATGGGAGCAGTTTCAGACACTTTATTCTTTTCCCAGGACTTGCAGAGCCTCGTGGAAGATCCTTCCATGCGTCAGTCATCTCCACAGTCCCAGCTTCTGACTGAGAGGTGTAATAAAATCTCTGATAGTGGTGGTAAATGGTAAAATAGATCAAAAGAAAAATCTTCTGTGGCTGGAAATACTTCTGTCTTCATAAACTTCACTATAATCTGTACATGCTGGCTTATATGTGAAATTTTATTCCATATTTATAAGTATGGGGGTTGACAGCCATCTACACAAGATGACAGAACAGTCTCTTAAATCACTGTTTTCTCAGGAACCAGCTTCTTGGGACTGGAAAGAAACAACAAAAAAATAATGCTTAAAGAACAAAAAAACCCTTTTCTACAGACTGTTGCCAAAGACTGTATCTTCTGATACCTATTTTTTCTGTCTCCACTGGAACAGAAGCAGAGTTGATGAGCTTCAATGAGACACATTTTACGGCTGGGTTTCTTTTTGTGACCATCACACGCAATCTCTGCGCACTGTCTGAACGCTCCGTCAAGGCTGAGGGGGGATAAGGCTGCCCTAGGTGGGAGTCTTACCTTGGTGTCATTGGAATTTCTTAGCAAAGTTGGAGAACAGTGTGTTATCAACACGTGAGGTTGTGCCACTCTCCCTACCACAGTGAGGAGCACCTTAGAGACACTTTTAGCACAGAAAATTTCACAGGAAGTGCATTTGGCAATCAACCTAGCAGCTTTCACTCAAGTGAAACCATTATATCAATCAGCCACATACTGTCTTTTTTTTCCCCAAGGTAGCAGCTGCAGGGTGTAGCCTGAGATATCCAGATTTTATTTCATAACTGTTCTGCTTTATATTTCATTTGTTTTAGCTTTTCCATTTCTCTTAGCTCTGCCAGCTATTGGGAAGCTTTATTATTATTTTTACAGCCTTCCAAATGCATTGCAGGGTTATAACAAGCATTTTCAACGTCTTGAGGCAGTTCCCCCCTGCCTGTTGCTAAACTGCTTTGAGTAATGTGGTTATTCAAAAAATAAATACATCTCTGTGCAATGCATCTAAATGTGATCCTCCCTGAAAACATGTTTAAATTCTACACCACATCTTTGGCTCAGAGGTTTTTGGGGATTTTTTTAATCCCTCTCTCAGAAGTCTTTCCGTCACAGCTGAACTTTCCAGGAATAAAACTTCCAAGAGTCTTAGACATGATACAAGGAAATTCTGCAACAGAAATGACACAAACTTTTATCCACTTGCCAGAGTCAGATTATTTCAAGAAATAGATTCTGCTCAAAGCACCATCATGTTCCTCTGCTCTGTGTATTTCTGAAGCAGTCGTGGCTTTCATCACTTTACATTTAAGGAGACTTATGCTACTTCTCTGCATGCTGTACTACAGGCAGTGAGGACCTGTCAGCCTGAGTTACATTCATTCTCAGAGTCATTATCAGGAGGGGACTAGAAGAAAATCTTGTTAATACATGGCATCCTCTGCTTTTCTGCCTAACCACCTTTATGCTAAAAAAGGGAAAATCTTCTCAGACACCTGCTTTCCAAGACCTTCTGAAATTAGTAAAAAAGGAAAGAGAAAGCAGAATATCTCTGGAGGTTCTCTGCTACACCCACTGAATCTCATGACTGAAAGCCCCTCTTTCAACCACAAACACCTTAAAAAATAAAATAGATGCAGAGCACATTCAATGTAAAGAAAGGTATCCTAAAGAAAAGAAGATTCAAGTTATTTGACTGCCCTGTTTTAATTCTCGTGTCACTGTGACCCAGCTGCTGCACACCACAGACCAAGCACCCTTCTCTATGGTACTTTTAGGAAGTTTGGCTACAGCAGAGCCCTGCCAGCCATAAGAGATGGTTGTGTTGGTAGGGAACAGCACCTTGTGCTCACCCTCCAGCGCTGGAACAGTCTACGTGGGCATCTCAAGGACTCACAGAATCATTAAGGTCAGGAAAGACCTCTGAGATCACCAAGTCCAACTGCCAAGGCAGCACCACCATGTCCATCACTAAATCATGTCCACGTGCCATATTCTCGTATGTGGGGTTTTCTCAATACTTTTGGGGATGGTGACTCCAGGACTCCAGGACTGCCCTGGGGATCTTGTTCCAGTGCTTGACAACCCTTTCCATAAAGAATTTTTTTCTATTATCAATATAAACCTCCCCTGATGCAACTTGAGGCTGTTTCCTCTTGTCCTGTCCCAAGGAGATGACTCTGGGCCTGGAAAAAGTGTCTGTGGGTCAGCATTGTCCTGGAAGAACAGTGGTGGCCTTGGTTTGGGTAGAAAGAGGGTGACAGGCAGCAACAAAAGGATAGAAAGTTGTGCTGGAGAAATGAATGGAGTTTCAGCAGCTTAACTCAGCAGCTCCTCTGTTTTACACCTCTGCCTACACAGCAGCTAAAACCATTTTACAGTGAATTCATATCCAACATATTTTTAAAAAATAACTAAGCTGGCTTGGGGAAAGCATGCAGAGGTATCAGGAGACATTTCACAGAGCTTTGGATAGATGTGCAAGTGCTGAGGATTTTGATTTTACCTGCTAGAGGAGGGAAGCTGCTGACCGAAAAGATGGTGCACGTGGGCAGTTCGCATTTCTTTAGCAAACTTCACCTTCTGGCAAGAGCTGCACAGGAAATCTTTTCCACAGTGTGGTGATATCTGACAGAAAATTGTAGCTGCTGATGGAGAAAATGGTATGTGCCTAACACGAAAGGATTTATCCATCTTCTCCTCACTGCTAAAAAATATCTGATTATAATGGGAAAGGTCTAAAAATATTCTTTAATTTTTAAGTAAACACTTCACTGCACAAAGCACTACACAAGATTTTATTTGGGCTGCTGCTCAACATGTTGGAACAAAATGATCTTTAAGGTTCCTTCCAATCCAAACCATTCTATGGTTTTAGGAACTCTTTTTTTCTGTTTACAAATGTGCAGACACTTGTTTTAAAAGTCGCTATTTGTCAAAATAGAAATAATAAAGACAATCTGACTCTTGGAAACAAAGCTCATCCATAACTCAATTGAAAATAACTCCTAATAACCCTTAATGACAAGAAATTAATTGAAAAATAAAAGCCATGAGGGTAATATGAAGCTCAACATGAAACTTCACATTGAAATGCTGCTCCAGTGTTTATAGAGAAGAGTGAGCTGTGAAAATATATTGCTTTTGGCCCACAGAGCCAGACTAAACACAGGACAAGAATGATCCAGCAGCGGTTTTTAATTGAGCTCTGTGCATTGCTGGATCAGGGCTCTGGGAATTCAGTCACTTTTGTGTGATTAATAAACATCGAGCTAATGGGCAGAAGGGCCCAGCAGATCAATCATGGTGGCATCTTGCAGAACAAAGCTCATGAGAGCTCACCCACTTGTATTGCACTGCTTCCAGAAAAACATCCAGTCTTGATCTGTGGGGAGCCAAAGATGGAAAATCTGCTGCCTCCTTTGGGACCCTGTTTCACTCTTAAAAATCTCTGTCCTTCCAGCCACTGGAATACCTCTAGTTTTACTTTTCAACTTTTTTTAGGTCAGGTTCTTCCTGACCTAAAGAACTGTTTTGCATTTGTAGTTATCTCCCCACAGGAAAAGTAACATTGTTGTAATTATTCTCTAATAGTAATCATAATTTATTATTATTCTAAGCAATGCTGATAATCAAGTTTTTTTTCTTCATGTTTCTTTTTGATAAGAGTTTATCAGTGTATGGCACTTCTCACAGCCCTCAAAAACTTTTTGCAGCTCATTTCTTTATTTCTCCAGGATTGTCCTGGGAGACTTCGCATAATGTGGACACCAGCCCAGTAACACTCCAAATGTATATTAGGTAGATGTTGACAAATTTCAGCTTCTTGTTTGAAGGGTTTCTTCATTCTCCCAAGACAAAAGACTGAACTTTTCACATACTCACTGTTGTAATGAGTGTTACATTGCACATTTTACTATTTCTTTACTTTCTGATTTCATGTGGCCAAATGTTATGCCTGATGTGCAAAAATCTAATAAAATTAAATAAACTACTGCATTATTTCAATACAAGTGGTTATTTTAAAAAGTAATGAGACACATTTACCCACTTGCATTGCATCTGTGAAGCTGCACCAGGCAATTACTCTAAAGAAAGTCAGTTCTGATTCAGTCCTCTGCCTTCCACCTTGGCTGTTCAACCTGAATTTACTGATCACATCATCTTCCTCGAGGACAAGAGGCTGTAGTACTTTCTGATTTAGAGCCTGCTCCTCACCCTGCAATCACAGTTCTCACTGTAATAGTCTGTCACGCTGATGGTGGCCTCAATCTTGAAATCTTTTGTTCAAACTCACACCAGAGTTTAAATACTCCCTAGCTGTGAGTGTGGTTGATAGCCCAGCCATAGAAGTCTGTTGTGGTTGAACTCCAGCCAGCAATCAAGTGCCACACAGCCCCTTGGTCACCCCATGTAGGAACCCAGAGTGCTGAGAATATTTCTCTGCCTGTTTTGAAGGGTTTTTACCCCCCTGAACAACACTGTTTTAACCTCCAACCTTGGAAAAAACTGCCTACGATCAGACAAGAACTAGAAAATACAGTGGTGTGAATTAGGTGATAGACTACTATGTGAGATTGTCACAGGGTGAAAAATTTAGAGGTTTTGGGCTCCTCTTTGTAGTAAATAGATAAGGGCAAAAAACATCAAAATGGAGGACTGTTGTTGTTCCCTAAACCTTCTTCTTCGTCTTCTTCTTCTACTACTCCATATTCTGCAGTAAAAGTAATTTGGGATGACTGAACAAAAAATTCCGCAGTTCCTGGTCATGTTACTGAATAATTGGTAGGAAAGTGAGAATATACATTTTTAGTAACCATTGGTTAAATTATCTTTAAAAGGCTGTGTAAATCTTGATAATCACACTTCTCTCCTTCTTTCACTGCTCTATGTTATGCCTGGGTCACGCTAGTGGCTCTGTTCCTCTGATAAGACTTAATAAATAACTATCTAGCAGCAGAGAAGGCTGAAAGTCTGTTTGTCTCTTGAAAACCCTGGCAAGGACTTTTAAAAATGCTCTCCCATCAGGAGAGGTTAGATTTAAGGCACAGATCAGTGTCAACCCCACCCCTGCTCTTCCCTGCTGGGATGGGGAGGAGAATCTGAAAAAACACCCAACAAAATCCCATGGGTTGAGATAGGAACAGTTTAATAATTGAAATAAAATAATAATAATGATGAGGAGAAGGAGAAGGAGAAGGAGAAGGAGAAGGAGAAGGAGAAGGAGAACAAAAACAACAATGACAGCAGAACAAAATCCAAGAGAAGCAAGTGATGCCCAACACAATTGCTCACCACTTGCTGACCAATGCCCAGTCCTTCCCTAGCAGTGATTGTCCCCTCCTGGTCAAGTTCTCCAGGTTAAATATTGGGAATGATGTTCTATGGAGTGGAATATCCCCTTGGCAATTAATCCAGCTGTCCTGACCATGCTCCCTCCCAGAACAGGGAAAACTGAAAAGTCCTTGATGTAGACTAAGCATGGCTTCATAACAACTAAAACATCAGTGTGTTATCAACATTATTCCTATACTGAATCCAAAACACAGCACTGTGGCAGCTACTGGGGGAGAAAATTATCTCTATTCCAGCCAAAATTAGGGCAATGTCCCACAGAGCTTTTTCCTTGGCCTCCTCTGTCAGAAATGGTCTCACTTGCACCATGAAATGCACTGTTCTCACCTTTGCTTTGTCATCGTCTGGCTAAAAGTTATGAGTAATATTTTATACAGATGCATTCTGTCTGTCTGCATTTTGTGAGAATGAGGCAATTTGAGTCTGATTCCTTCCCCTCTGCAATTTTCTCGTGGGATTCATCAAATCCCATTGTGTTTTCATTCAAGAAGAAACTTCTCTTTTAAAGCTCTGTGAGTGAATGCCAAAAAGGTGACAGTCAGGGGAGGATCAGAGAGAGCAACACCCACAAGCTTGGTAACTGTAGAGAGGAAAAAAATGAATTAAAGAAGTTTTAGAATATGAGACATTTTATTTATTAAAAAAAAATATTATAAAGTGTGTATTTGTGATACACACATATAAGTCAGAGAGAAAATGTTGTTATTTGCATCAGAAACCCCCCAACTATTTATAGAGAATCCCAGAATCACAGAATGGTTTGGATGGGAAGGGACCTAAAGCTCATCCCATTCCACCCATCCATGGGCAGGGACACCTCCCACTCTCCCAGGTTGCTCCAAGCCCCATCCAACCTGGCCTTGGACACTTCCAGGGATCCAGAGGTGGCCACAGCTTCTCTGGGCACCCTGTTCCAGGGCCTCCCCACCCTCACAGGGAAGAATTGATTGCATATAGGTAACCTAAATTTCCCCTCTTTCAGCTTGCAAGTAGCATTTTATAACTTTCCTTAATAAAATCACTCCTATTATATGGTAACAACACAGAAAAATCTACTGTGTTTTCCTTCTTGAATTTGTGATTGGATTTTGTTGTTGAGAGGTTTTTATGGCAAGGATTTCCAAAGCCATTTGACCACCTAAATCAGTTGTACTCTGAAGTTGCAGCATCTGTTTTTTTCCAGTGAGATCTTGATGTGCTCAATGCAAAGCACTTCAGATACTGAGCTCTACATATTTAATTTGTTCACATCTCTAGACTTATTCACTCTCTTGTTTTCTCACCCTTTTTACCCTAAAGCTCCTCAAAAGCCCCCATGACTCAAATAATTACGTTCACTAAACAGTTCACGCACATGACGCTCGATCATGTGTCTGTATTAGACTAAATTAAGGCTTTTGGCATCGAGCCCCTGCCCAAAAGAATTCCCTGTATCTGCATCTTGTTACAGGCTGCATCCCATCCAAATGCCAGGCTCATCTCACAATTTCACAATCCTTTTGAGTAAGCAAAATGGTTATTTTATAGAATTTTGCTATAAATCTGGAGAAAAATTTGCTCTTTGGAGGGTTACTGGTCACTGAAACTTAGAAGGCTGCTACCCACATGAACAAACCAAAAATTGCTTACCCAGAACTGTTCTGTTTAATCCATCATATTTTTTGCACATTGTTGGGTTTCACCATAAAAATAACTCTATATTTTTGAATCACAGAACTATTAAAGCAATTGAAAGGCATTGAACTAAAGATAAAGGTGATTTAAACCAAAACAGAAATCCCAATATTGATTACTTCATGATTCTTTAATACAGGCTAATGAAACACCTAAATAGATTAAAATGTCCTTCTCCAAATGTCTTAAATCCCTGATGGGGCAAAGATAACCCAGGTGGATTTTGCACTTTTTTGTGTTCAAAGGGTCTTTGCTAAATATCCTGCAGGAAACTGGATTGTTAATGAGGTCAGACCAATACATCTGTTGGTCAGAATCAGTCATGTTGTCAAAGCATTATTTGGGAACTCAGAAATTCTCAACTTTAGGTCTTACTCTGTCCTAATAAGAATGATATTTAGAGGAGATTTGTCCAGGTAAATAGGTGTCCTACAGATTTTCATTCACATTACATATTAGTTGGGCCATGGTTGGCTTTTACTGCAAACCTCAGCTTTGGCCTTCCAGGTTCAATGGGATTTCAAAGCCAGGCTAGTTCCAAAGGCAGCTCTTGGACTAGAAATGAGCTGTGAAGGACAACACTGAAATGGCAATGGAACCCCACCTCACACAGAATCATGGAATATCCTGAGTTCCAAGAAACCCACAAGGATCATTTAGTCCAACTCCTGCACTGGGCAGCCCCAAGAATTCAAGAGGATGGAGAGATGCTTTGTCTCAGAAAGGAGAGGAGACAAGGATATTTATTATTCAGGAGGAGGAGGAGGATGTTTAGTCTCAGGGTACTTTACATTATTACAATCTTGCATTTAATCATCCAGAGCAATGAAATAGATTAACTGGAGTTTAGGATGGCCACAGAAAGAAAAAAGGACTGCAACAGATTAGCTGAGACAGCAGGAACATCTTCAGCCTCAGAGGTTACTCAGAGCAGACACTGCCTGAAAGGATGAGTTTACACAGAGCTGTGTTTGTCCTGAAGCAGGAGGATGGACAAGTTGACCTTCCAAGGTCCCCTCAAGCCCTATCAACTCCAGTTTACTATTTCCTGTATATAAAATAGGAATGGATTAATTTAAATACACTGTTGACAGGATTTGAGGTGGGAGCTGAGAAGCACAGGTCTGCCAGGATTGTTGCAATGCTGATTTCTTTTCCTGTCCGGTGTTCTGTGGTGAAAGGATTTATTTGGGTTATTAAACAAGAAGCTCTTTGCATGTGCCATAGCTTGATGGCAAATTCAATTTCCTAAAGTTTGTAGAAACATGCGCTGAGATTAAGGGCCAACCAGAAGCTCATCTTCTTCCTCTACCCTAAAAGTTATGGGGCAACATGAGGGAAAGGTAGAAGGACAAAAAAGAGCCTGGTCACAGTGAGAGTAAATAAATTATTCACCTTCCAACATCTGATTGTCTCCTTGCTTGAAGAAAAATTGTATTAATTCTGATATAATGTCACATTTACAACCCCCAAAGAGCTGGTTTCAGCTGCAGCACACATTTGTTCAGCCTGTGTTAATCTCTTTTCCAATTATCACCCTCTAGATCCTTTTGCAAACAAAATCAGCGTATGCAACTGGCTGTGAGACTTTTGGGAACAACAAACAGAATGAGGTCTTGATGAAAAGGTCAGCCTTTATCCATACATGACATCTCTCTCACTCAGTTCCGAAGCTGCTGTGAAGGGATTCCAACTGAGACTGATTTGAGTGTGAAGTCTGACCCTCTCTTTTGGGTGATATGGTATGACAGGTAAAGAAAGGAGAAGAAATTAAAATTTTAGCTCTTTTTAAATTTATTTGCAAACAAAAAAGGCTGATTATTTTTTTTTTTTAAGAATGAATCTCAGCTGATTGACTGAAATAAATTTAAATATTTTTAATTCTATATAGTTCTAGAACATTTTCCCTATAGTAATATTGCTGGTATCCAGACACACTTCCTGGGAACCTGAGAGCTTTTAGTATGATACTCCCTCATTCTTAGAAGGGTTTAAGGCCAGGCTGGAGCTTGGAGCAACCTGGGATAGTGGAAGGTGTCGCTGCCCAAGGCAGGGGGTTTGAACAAGATGATCCTTAAGGTCCCTTCCAACCCAAACCATTCTGTGATTCTGTCTTCGGAAAAAAAAGAAAAAAAGCAGAGATTAAATAGATTTAAGATGCCTGAAGAACAAAAAGATCACTTTCCCTGAGAAAGCATCAATGACAATTTCACTTCAAGTGCAACAAATATCTTAAGCCAGTGAAGAACTGCTGTTGTTTTCAGGACTCCCTTGTGTTTTCCTTATGATAACTTGTATTTTTCTGCTTGAAACACAACACAAGGACAACAAAATACATATGATCCTTGCTCACCAGAATGAGTCAGTGAAAATTTTGGGGGTGATCTATCCCAAGAATGGGATGTCTACAGAAGAAACATGAAATGAGGTATGAAGATAAGCAATGGTTTTTAATCACAGACACAATCACTGCTTAATGGAACATACCTTTGAAAACAAACAAAATGATAAGGTGGAAGTTTGTAGTTAAGGGTCCGAGCACAGTGATATGAATTTTGATTATTCTGGAATTTACTTTTTTCTTTCAACATAGAAGTTGTTTTTAGGATTGAATACTGATAAAATGTTTCATGGAGACATGTAAACATAACCAGCTGGAGGTTTTGATGAGATTTGTCTCCCTTCCCTTTAGCCCTCTCTTTTTATTGGAATCTGAAGAGCTGTGGACCTGAGCAACACCACTCCAGGTGTGTCATGGTCTTACACAAGACAGGCAAAATCACAGAATCCCAGAGTGGTTTGAGTTGGGAGGGACATCAAACACCATCCAGTTCCACCCCCTTGCCATGGGCAGGGACATCTTCCACTAGTCCAGGTTGCTCCAAGCCCCGTCCAACCTGGCCTTGGACACTTCCAGGGATCCAGAGGCAGCCAGAGCTTCTCTGGGCACCCTGTGCCAGGGCCTCCCCACCCTCACAGGGAACAATTTCTTCCCAGTATCCCATCCATCCCTGCCCTCTGGCAATTTGAAGCCATTCCCCCTTGTCCTGTCCCTTCATGCCCTGTCCCCAGTCCCTCCCCCGCTCTTCTGGAGCCCCTTTAGGCTCTGGAAGGGGCTCTGAGCTCTCCCTGGAGCCTTCTCTTCTCCAGGTGAACACCTCCAGCTCTCCCAGCCTGACTCCAGATACCCTCAGAGCATCTCTGTGGCCTCCTCTGGACTCACTCCAGCAGCTCCACGTCCTTCTGCTGTTGGGGATCTGCAGCTCTGCAGGTATCACAGCCCATCATTCCCACTGACTGAACCAATGCAGTTCTTTCCACACCAGTCTTGGACACTCACCATGTACTGGAGTGTGGCTCCACACACTTTTGGGGCCTGATTAACTGTCCTTTCCCCCAAAGGTCTACTCTGAAGCTCTTGGGAAAAAAAAGAACTGCCAGTTCTCACTCTCTGTTTTTGTACAGGGGTGCTGACTCCACTCTCCAGTGACCCTAGAAGGGCCAAAGGCCAGAAGTCACCAGTTTCCCTGCTGAGCTCAGATCTCGAGGCATCTAAAGAGAAAGCTCCAGAGAGCTTATCACATCTCTTACTGAAGATTTATTAATTGCAGAAATGTAAACCCTGTTCAAGAATTCTGACTTGGCTTTCCCCATCGCAGGGACTCGTGAGCTGTGCTGGTAGAAGGGGGAGGCACTGTTAACCTAGGAAAGACTGCAGCTGTGAGCACTAGGGGGAAGATACCAGTCAAACTTTCTACAAATATTATATGGAAAATCTCTTGAGTTGTGTTTACGAAAAGGCTTTAGCTGGGATTATCACTGAGCTCAGTCCATTCCTGCATGAGCTGCAGGACAGGATCTCGTGAGGGCTGGCTGTAAAAGATGCACATTCTTAATCCCTGGACTCAGAGATGGATGTGAACTGCTCACTAAACAACTATGCACTTCTCTGAGGGTTCTTAAATGCTAACATGTCCACATTCAAATCCACTGCCTGCAAGAACAGCTTCAGTTATGGCAGCTCACGGAAGAAAAAGTAAACAGCTTAAGGGCCCTCGAAAATCTATTGCTTTTCTTTCCCTGAATTGCAAAAACAAGTGTTAAAGCACAGGATGAAGCCACTGAAATGTGTTTTCAGTAACATCGGGGAGGACAGAGCCAGGCAGGGACAAGGTCACCTTGGGATGTTAATGAGCTGCTTGCTTGACCCTGTCTTGTGACCCAGAGTGAGTTTGTGTATTTCATTTATTTCACCTGTTACTTGCTCTCACAGTCCTTTTCCCACAATGCCAACCAGCCTGTATGGAAATGTTGAGCTCTCTTCTGATATTAATTATTGCTGTGCAGTGTGCAAGATTCAGTGCCACAAATATGTGTTTCCATGCACGTGCACGGTGGGTGGGACGGGGAGCATCCTTTGTTTTCACAGAATCACTGAATGGTTTGGGTTGGAAGGGACCTTAAAGACCATCCCGTTCCACCCCCTGCCATGGGGCACCTTCCACTGGACCAGGTTGCTCGAAGCCCCATCATGTTTTAGTGAGACAGTTCATGTTTCTGAGGCAATTTACAACTGACTGATGGATTAAGAGGCAGGAACTTGCCTTCTTCTGGGTCTATCCATTTACAAATGAGGCATCACCACCATTCCCTCTGTCGCCTTTCATCAATTTTTTGCCTACAAAACTGGAGTCTGTACCACAAGCAGCAAAAAGCTGTGAACACCTCCTTTAAATATCCAGGAGTCGAGGGAAGCAACACTTAATGAGGACCTTATTGTACAACTGGCTTCTCTCTGGAGAGGGAGAAAAGAAGTTGAGTGAATTTGGGGACACACAACAGCCTGGCAAGTGGCAGTACACAATGAGGGACAGGAGTGGGCATTTTCTCTGCTGGGATGGAGAGGGGAGCTGTATTCCTCTGATCCTTGCAGGAAAACCCACAAGTTTCAAATCTTAATGATACTGCCCAAACTTGGAGAGCGCTGGACATTAAACACCTTTCACAATTTGCATGAAAACTGGGGTAAAATACTGCCACATCCATGCTGCTGGCTTGGATCATTTTACAGCTTTGCAGCTTTTGGCCTGGGGCATAGTCCCACTGTGCTGAGCTGTAAAAATACAAAATAAAAGGATTATCTTCTTTGCCAGTCTAACCACATGACAATAAACAACAGGCAAGTCGAGAAGGAGAAAACACTTCGAGGGTATTGCTCAGCACTTAAGGAAGACAAATGGCTCGTTTCATGTAACACTGAAGGGGAAAAGGCACAAAGGAGAAGTGAAGTGTCCCGATGATCTTCCCCAAGTCTAGCAAAGTGTGGGAGGGGAAAACTGTGCAGATGTGACAACCTGCAATTTTCACACTTCATAACAACCAAGACATGAAATCAGGAGAGCTTTAGCTCTCTAGCAGTGATAACAAAATAATTTAGAAAGATTATCTGAAAGCACCACAATTTCAGATATGACCTGGGTTGACACTGAAGTCCTGATAAAAGCCCACAGGTTTTGTCACCTGTCACTGTTTACAGCATTTCCAGGTGATGAGAAACAGCTGTAAAAGAGTTAACAGGGCACAAAGCTCATCACAGACTCACCCCCAGATGTTTTGCCTTCCTTTATCTAGTCTGATGTTTCTGAGAGCTGAGCCACCTCATTTAAAGGTGCTTGGGGGGGATGTTTAAGACCTCCGTTGTCAGCTCCCCGTGTGCTGCTCCCAGGGCCGGCTGAGCTGAGGTGCCTCAGGTAACAAATGGAAGTTTCCGAGGGATTAAGGGGGGAAAAAAAAGACTGAAGAGTTCCAAGTGGAAGATTAGTCATTGTGAGTTAAATGTGTTTAGTGTGATCTAATGACTAGACATAGGCAGAGAAAGTAAAAGGTAACTGAGTGAGGTTCTTGTAGTATTTTGGCTGCCTCTCAATTCTGTATCAAATGAGGCACATGATAGTCTTAACAGGCAGCTATTTTTCTTCTACATGTGTTACCTGAACCCAATATTAAATACAAATCGAAAGCACTCTGGGGTGTGGAGTATTCAGAAAATGGAAATAAGAAGCTTCAGTTTTGAAACTGATGCAATAAATCAATTAGCTGAAAAAATAACCCAGAAAGGATTAACTCTAACAAGCTCCAAGCGAAGTAAACAAGCCCACTGTTTGCTGTTGGGAGTTGTTTGCTTGGTGTAATGTGTCTTTTAGGTCACCACGTCTGCATAGGTAATTACAGAGAGCTGCTCTTGTTAGCAGGATGCCTCTCCTGCACGGAACCTCGAACAGCAAAAGGCTGATGAAATGTGGGGGGTTTAAAAGAGAAGAATATAGAATAAGGGCATCCATAATTAAAAATTAAGGCTGTGTGGTTGATCTGGCACACTCTCTTCCCATAGCAGAGGAAAGAATCATGTCTGGGTGAATCTGTTCTTCCCAAAATGAGTGGCCATTTACAGCTGGGCTAAAGAGAAAGGGACTAAAGGAGGCTGAAAAGTGCAATAGTTCAGTTTTTCTATTTTAATTAATCTAAGAGGAAGACGCAGCCTCTATTTGGAAATGGCACTTATCACATCACAGGCTTGTTGTTGGGTAATAACTCTTTCCCCTACATGGAACTTTATGGTGTCTGTGTAGAAGAGTCTCTAAAGCACAAGCAAGGCAATACAGGGTTTGTGATGTTTTGGGTTTGTTTTTTCCTTTAAAAAAGGAAGAGTGTGTTATGACAGGATCAAGGCAGTGCCAAAAGAGAGAGCTGCATGTGGCTGTGTTTATGGAGGAGGCTGCTTCCTAACCTGCTGCAAACTCCTGTGTGCTTGATGGAGCACAATAGGGTATGATAAGAAACATTTGAGTTTAACCCGAGGGAGTAACCTCGGCCAAACAAGACTTATCACTTTTTGTAGCTAGAACTACCTGAGCCAGATGGGTGTTGGTCACTTGTCCTGAAGAAAGAGCCTCAAGTTTTGCCAGGGGAGGTTTAGATTGGATATTAGGGAAAAATTCTTCATGGAAACGATTGACTGCCCAGGGCAGTGGTGGAATCACCATCCCCAGAGGGATTTAAAAGCTGTGTGGATGTGGCTTTTGGGGATGTGATTTAGTGGTGTCCTTGGCAGTGCTGAGCTAAGGTTGGACTTTACTCCTGGAGGTCTTTTCCAACCTTAATGATTCTGTGGTTCTGTAACTCTTTGCTCCACAAGCCTCTGACATTCAAAGCCTCCAAATTAAGCAAGAGTCAGCAAAGGAATTAGTTCTGAGGCATATTCTGCAGACAAGCATTCCTGCTGCCATTTGTGCCCTTGAAATAAACCTTCTCCCAAGCCTCTAATCACATCTTTGATGCATCAGGGTAAGTCTTGTAAACAGATGAAAATTTACTGCGCTGGATTGCTCAGGAAGGTGTCGCTCCCAGACAACTCTGGTTGTCTCTAAGTGCTTTGCAAACATCAGATGATTCCGAAGGCCTCAGGGTAAGTTCTCTGGGCTGGAAAGCTGCTTTTTGGAATGCATAGTGGGGATTTGTGGCTTCCTGAGCAAATGGATTTGTGCAGCAGGTGTCAGCACAGCACAGTATTTCATTTCTTCTGGGATCAAGTCTCAATAATTTGGTTCTGGTTACTCAGCTGTTAAATCGTTTCCTGACGTGTGTGTAGTGCAGTCTGTGACTGCCCCTTTTTGCTGTAATTGCTTTCATTAGTGCTCAGTTGTGTTTTTCTCTGCTTGCTGAGATGGTTCCTGGCCTTATTGGGCTGTGCAACTGCTTGATCATTTTTTCCCATCATTTCCATCGTTTAATGTTGCAGTAAAAAGTCTGAAAAGAAATTAATGTTGCGCCATATAATCCATGATAAATGTCTCAAAGATATTTGGGAACATGACTTAGCTCTTAGATGACATTTTAGTTATCAGTGTTCTAATCCTTGCAGCTTTAGGTCCAGATTTAAAGGCATTTAGGCAACTGATCTCCAGTAAATTAAAAAAAAAAAAGGAAGAAGTTTATCTAGGACCTATCTTTGATTCAGATTTCCATCTGTGAGCTCTCAGATTGTGCTGAATGCTAAAGCCAGACTTGCCTTTATCTCTCTGAAAAGATAACCAGCCAGGGGGAGGAGGAAGAGAAGAGATCAATGTGGCAAATGGAAAACATGGTCTCCAACCGCTTCTCTGGTCACCTCTGGAAGATGTTTTATTAAATCCCAGAAAAGAATGATGAGTCTCAGATCTTCCTGCAAACACATCTCTTAAAATCTTTGCCTGAAGGCATTCCATTTTGGATAAATAGATACTCATTGGAAGAAGTGTCTGACCTTGTCTCCTTGCCCAGATACTGGGAAAATATAATGACCAAACAGTAACTCATTTTCTGGCTTGTTTCCTCTTGGGTGCATTGGAAATGGAATTATTTGCACAAAACAAAGCAACTTCAGTGGGATTAATTTTTCCAAACCTCATGTTTGCAGCAGCATCTTTGCGGGAAACCTACAGTTTGTTTTCTGCTTCCAATCAAACGTTGACAGAAAACAGAACCCGGTTTTCCAAATCCCAGAG
The DNA here is from genome assembly GCF_020740725.1 of Corvus hawaiiensis. NCBI lineage: Eukaryota > Metazoa > Chordata > Aves > Passeriformes > Corvidae > Corvus > Corvus hawaiiensis. The sequence continues at coordinate 3,847,539 of NC_063217.1, read as the reverse complement.
TCCCTTAACAGTGGGGCAAAGCCAGGTAAGGGCTCTGTGTAAAGGGCTAATCCCACATTTCCTCTTGCTGCACAGTGATGTCTCAGCAGCATGTTTGGAAAACCCTAGAAGATAAACCTTCCCGGGGAACCTGGGGTGTCACAGAAGTTTTGGAGCTGTGTGAGCAGTTGGATGATTGTGTTCATGCCCACTGGCTGACACAAAATTAAGTGGAGGAATATAAATTAAACTGCAGGAATATAAATTACAATGGTCGTGGGGGGGCGGGGGAAGCGAGATTTGGAAATCTTGGCTGTACCTGAGCATCTTCAGCATCTGAAAGAGCTGCTGGTTCTCTCCCTCCCTTTGCTGTCTCCACTCACATCAGGTGGAGTTTTTGCGGTATTTGCATCTGTGTCTTGGACTTGACACCAGAATGCTCCTGTCTCTGGGCCTGGTGACCCAAAGAATGATTTTCTGAATGCTTTCTGAGCAGATTTTGTTAATGTTCAGCTTTGCTGTTCCCATTACAAGGAGAATTTGATGTTGCCCCAGGCTTTTCTTTTGCTGGAAGGCTGCTGTTTGCAGGGATGACCTGCACAGTCCTGCTTCTTTCTGCTCAGGAGAAATTTCCTCTGCTTTCCTTGGGTCCTGGTGACCACACCCAGCACTCTTCCCATAAACCCCCAAATCATCCCACTGACAGGCTAGAAAATGAGGAAAACAGAAATAACTTGGTCTTTTTGAAGTATCTTCCAGGTTTAATCAGGAAGGAGCTAGAGCTGTTCTCTTTGGTATGCTCATGGCTAAATGAATTTATTAAATTAATTTTTTGATCAGCTAGAAAAGCAGTTTGGAGCTGACCAGATCCAAAATCTACTGAGCCACTGGAGGTGTTTTTATAGTTTCTTAGTGAACTTTGGGTAACAATTTGAGTATGCCAGGAGAAAACCCAAGCATTCAAAAAGTGTAATTAAATGGGGTGAAGGAAATTCACAGTTGGAATTGCAGTAAAACACTTATTTTGACATTTGGAAATGTTGGGTTTTTGCTAATTTACCTCTCAAAGAGGTTATAAAACATTTGCCAGTGTTACCTGTTGCCTCAAATTCTGAAGAAGTTTATCTGTAGAAATGTCCTGGTGAATTCTGGCCAAAGTCTGGAGCAGAGTTGTGGACAACTGGGTATATATATGTATATATATATATATATATATATATATTTTTTTTTTTTTTTTTTTTTTTTTCATTCCCCTGAGAACACTGGTTTTTTGGGTTGGTTTTTTTTTTTTTTGGTAATGAAAAGAGAATGTGATGCTGCATCTCCCTTGGAAATTCTTTTCCCAACACTGTTCATTCATGAGATCCTGTGTAAGGGGCTAGGAAACCAAACAAGTGCTTTCCTGCAAGATACCTCCAGATAGTCCCACAAATAATCCTAAATGTGCCTAGAGCAGCTGAATGCAGGACAGCATTGCAATATGTTACCTTACTACAGAAGTCACTGGGGTTTTGCTGGCACTTCAGCCCTTCCAAGCACCCACCTTTGTCTGCCCTGGATACAAATCTGCTTCAACCGCAGGATTTAAGTGGCAGGGGGTTTCTTTTTGTGTGTTTCTCCAGCAATCACTACAGAGGGGCTTTGAGCCATTTTTGTGGCTTCTAGGTTTCCCCAAAATCATCACATAAATAAAAAGATAATGCAATGAGCAAAAGAATGAGAGTGCACACAAAAGCACGTTCAAATCAGGAGAACAGGTAAAGTGATTCTCCTGTCCACCACTTCTGGACCTAGAGAATCTGAAATATTCAGAGCATAGAAATTACAGGAATATCCTGGCTTGCTGTGGTCTGTTTTCTAGGAACACAGGCAGCTGTAGCTGTGCTCTTGTCCACAAGCACACCAAACAGCCTTCTTAGACCAGCTTTTAGGTTTCCCAGCTTTAAAAATAAATACACATTAAGGCTGTTTTGCTGTATTTCCAGCAGGTTGTCCAGGCATTTTGTCTCAAGGATTTCAAAATGCTGTTAGCCCTTGTCAGGTTCTTTTGCAGTGTGGTTGCACAGCTCCAGCAAAATGGTTTGTAGATGATAAATTACACCACTTGGAGTTCATGCAGGTGTGGAAATTGCAGTCTGGTTTTCCTGAAAGGGAGAGTGAGCAGTGAAAGGAGCTGGCATCTGGCTTAGCGCATCCTTGGTCTCCCTCTTCTGGCTCAGCTGGAAGGAGCTGCTCCATCCACGGAGAGCAGAGCAGTGGGGGTTTCCAGTCAAGCTCTCCCACCCTTCTCTTTTTTTTTTTTGTGCATCAACTACAGACTTTGAGAAAATCATCAATATCTCTTTACTACACACATGGAGTGGGGGGAAGGGGATGAAGGAGATTTGGAAACATTCAGGTTGTGACTCAGGATGTTCTGTTACTGCTGGGCTCTGGCTGCCTCCCACATTTTACCTGCTGGCTGGTATTAAGGGTTTAGAAATTCGAAAACTCAGTCACTGAGTTAAAAGGTCATTAAATTATCCACAAATGCTTTTTTTTTTTTTTTTTTTTGGGTGCATTTTTATCCTGGTGCAAGTTTTATCTCAGCAGGACCAAGGCAGTGACTGTCCCCTGTGCTGGGCAATGCTGAGGTACCTCCAACCTTGGGGTCAGTTTTGGGCCCCTCAGGACAAGACATTGAGGGGCTGGAGTGTGTCCAGGGAAGGGAATGGAGCTGGGGAAGGGGCTGGAGCACCAGGAGCAGCTGGGGGAGCTGGGAAAGGGGCTGAGCCTGGAGCAAAGGAGGCTCAGGGGGGACCTTGTGGCTCTGCACAACCACTTCAAAGAAGGTTGTGGGTATTGGTCTCTTTTTTCAAGAGAAAAGTGATAGGACAAAAGGAAACTTGGTCTCAAGTTGTGCTAGGGGAAGTTTAGATATGATATTAGGAAAAATGTCCTCATGAAAGGGGTTGTCCAGCCCTGGCACAGCTGCCCAGGGCAGTGTTGGAGTCCCCATCCCTGGGAGGATTTAAAAGCCATGTGGATGTGGCACTTGGGGACAGGGGTCAGTGGTGGCCTTGGCAGTGCTGGGGAATAGTTTGACTCAGTGATTTCAGAGGTCTTTTCCAAGTGAAATAATTCCATGAGTCTCTAAGACACCCTGTCAGCAAAATCAGGTGGTAATTTGAGTTTCTTCTAAAGGGGTTTTGATGTGAAGAGCAGATTTTGTATTCCTTCTCCTTACCTTTGGCTTTCTGAGCCTTTCTGCCACAAACTGGCCTCTAAGTAGTTTTGTTCCTTTATTTCTTAAAAAAGTGCAAGCTACAGCTGTTAACATCTGGCTTTAAAAAATGCAATATCAGACTTCTGTATTTCACAATTACCAAGGTTTTTGTGTATTTTGAAGCTAGGCGTTAAACTGTGAGTAACACCATCGCCCACTTAAATTGGCTTCCTTTTCCCCACACCTGGCTTACATATGTGTCACAAAATGTGACATTTAGAAGGGAATTTGGCAAGAGAAAATTAAAAAATGGGTGTCAGATGGAAGTGTAAGCTCTGAGACACAGGAAGAGATCACAGGGGAAATCTCTAGTTGCTATTGTGAAACTGCTGCCTCTTAAATATAGGGAATTATAACCCACTCTTTGGCTGTGTCTGGTCTTCTTCCTGTAGAAACAGACACCTTTGGGACTTTTAACCTGCAATTTTATGCAAGAAACCTCTACCTATACATATAACAACTATATCAGAAAAGCTGGTCTTGTTTTTGCTTTGCTGCTTGTTGTTGCTTTTGATTTTTCTTCACTGTGTGTGTCCTCACTGATGATTTATGTGTGAAGTTGAAAAAAGATTTCTGAAGTTTGGAAAAGAGCTTGTTCTAATTTCGTTGGGGTTTGCCCATCTTTGTTTTCTGTCTTTGTACCAATTTTTCCTTTGAAGAGGCAAGGCACATTTGGAAAAGTCCTGTAAGAACCTGCTTGGCAGGAACTGCAGCTCAGCCCAACATTTGTTCAACTTCTTAATGCCATGATTGTTTTAATAATAATAATGGTAATAATAATGGTAATAATAATGATAAATAAGTAGTATCAATCTTATCTTTTTATGATAAAGAATCTTAAAATGAGAATATAATTTTAAACCTGGCAAGGTGCAAGGCACCAGCTCCTATAAGCAGTTGCACATTGATGCTTAAATAATGTGACTTGCCCAACTCTTTACCTCTCTTACAAGGATAGAGGGACTTCTCTTTGCTGCAGCCCAGATTAAAGTTGGCAATATTATAAATTAGAAAATTAGGGAAAAAGAATAACTGTAGCAAAATTGAAAATGGATCCCACTTTGTTAGGGAAGGGGAAAGTTGGCTTTAACACAAGAACTCTTTAAGTTGGGGATTTAGGAGCACAGGTATGTAAATTGTGTGCAAATTTACAGAAGCAGATTTCTGAGCAGTTGTAGCTGTGGGCAGAAGTGAGGATGTCCAGCCATGTGATGTGGCACAGTTTGTGTGCTGTTTCTTGGGATCTTCTTAGATCTAATTAGTGCAACACCAAGTGCCTGAACTAACCCTAGAGGGCTCTCATGACTCAGGAACAGAAAGGATGGGAGCATCAGAGGAGAGACTTCAAGTTCTCAATTTTCTCCTTTCATAAGGAAATACCTGCTTTATGCTTATGTATGTGCATTGGCCAGGGTGCAGCATTTTTGGTTTGAAACAGAATTAGAAAGTATCTGGGGTTTTACTGTGCCCTTCCCATCCTTTTCTGCTGGGAGAGAATTTTGTCACTAAGCAGGATCTTAAAAACATTTGCCAAATCTGCTGACAATTTCAAATAAGCCATTAAATGTCAGCTGATGAGCTTCAATTGTTGGAGTCTCTTGTGAGAATTAAGAAAATAACTGAATTGTAAAATGTAAAAGTAATACATCGTGCCTTCACTCAGAAGGCCCCGGTGCTTAAAAAAAGGCAAATAGAAATACAAGTTCTGTAATAAAATTCTTCCCTGTGAGGGTGGTGAGGCCCTGGCACAGGCTGCCCAGGGAATTTGTGGCTGCCCCATCCCTGGAAGTGTTCAATAATTCTCAGCTTCTTTTTCTCCCTCACAAAAGAAAAATAATTTGGGTTTTTTTATATATCCACTCCTTTGAACTTTTGGAGCCAAGTTCAGGTCCTAATCCTATTTCCTAATCCATAACTTTCCTGTAGCACAGCTTCATGTGCTGGCGAACTTCTCCACGTTTACTGGCTATAACTGTAATTAAACCCTTGAACTTAAAAGAGCCCTGATTAAGGAAATACTTCCGTGGCATTAAGAGAACACTTCATATTAAGGATTTTCAAGTGAGTATTTAAACACTAATGATTTTAATCCTAATGAGGACTTGATGTTCTGCTCCTCCAGCAGAAAAAGCCCTGGTCTCAGCACTAAACTGCTTGCAAGTTTTATTTTTCCTGACATTCTAATTATATATGAGAACAAAAACAAGACAGCACTGCTGGCATGTCAGATGGAAATTTTTTAAAGAGGAGAATGGCAAGAAACAGTTTGTAGCCAAACCGGAAAATCCCACATTATTATTCAGGATTTGTTTGTTTGGCTTAAAAAAAGCAGGAAAGGATTAATGGCAAGCATATTACCATTTTTTTTAGCTATATTGGCTGATTGGAAAGCATGTTAATAATATGGCTCAAACATTAAAGATAACCTGGTTTGGGTGCTGGTGTACTCAAACCAAACAAAAGGGTAAAATGCAAATAAAACAATAAAACTAATCTACCAGATTAACAGGTTTTTTTTCTTTCCTGAAACATGACTAATTCCTCAGGAGTAAGAGCTGCCTTATATTTTAGGGTCTGGTATAAAATTCTCACAAACCTTTTGCCTTTTCAAATGTTCACCCTCAGTTTTTATTCACAGGCATCAGAAGTGGTGCAGCTCTAGTGTCAGCAACAGGAAAAACTCTTCCCCTCTGTGGCAACTTTCTCCCATTAAAAAAACATATAATCCAGAAGAGAGTAGGAGAAAGTAGATATAAATATCCAAGTTATTGAAACACAAAAAAAATTATGCTCTTGCTGCTGGAGGTTGGGGAGTTGAACCCTACTTTGATATCCACTGGGGTATATCCACGGCATTTCTATTTAAGAAAGCATTCCCATGAAACATTAGCATCTAAAATCAAATAACAGCTAGGATGGGAAAGAACAGGCAGTCATAGTGTGATCTCCTGAAAAGGAGAAAGGAAGTTTGCTGGTAAGGGATTATTATTCCACATCTTAGGAAGGACTGATTGGCAGAAGGAGCTGATTCATGCACAGCTTTGGAAAAGTAAAGGTTTGAATTTGTACTTTTAAAAGCATCAGCTTCTGCAAATTTCCACCATGTTGTGAAAAAGAGTAATTGAAATTAAGCTAAAAACCTTGCAAGTTTAAATCATGTCACCAACAGCTCCTAAACAGCAGACAGGCACTGGGGAGCACTGAAGTTCTCAGGCATTTGTTTATTCATTTTTCTTCTATTCCACTATATAATACCTTCCAGCTTCTGATCCTGTCTATCTTCCTGCAAAATAAGGCACAAATACATCCACCAGATAAAAATGAGAAGGACTTTTTGTGAAATAACATTTTAATTTCCAAATGGCCCAAGTTAAATATCCTGTGCAAGTCTTGTTTCAGGTCCAAAGAACTACAGTATTACTGAATTAACTACAGAATCTCAAATTCAGTATCTTTTCCATGAAACTATTAGTGCTTTTACAGCCTGAAATCCAGCTGTGAGAGAAAATCCATCTCATCCTTGTAACACCAGAGGAGATCTGGTAGGTGTGTGCTGTGCATGTAGAATAACTACCTTGAAAGAGGAGATACAGGATGCTCAGTGCAGGCTCTGTGCTTCACTGCATGATTCAATAAGTCTTCATTGAACAGATAAAGACTTTTCAGATGCTTGTAATAATGTGCATTGCAGGCAAATAGAAAAGAAGAAACAGTCTGATAGATTTCAAGCCTTTGTGTCAAAGGATGAGATGAGTAACAATAAAATAGATGTGGATTTGGTTATGATTTTTTTTTTAAATACCATTTCAGGCAAGGCAAACAGAACATAATTTCTTTAATTAGCATCTCCTGAAGTACATAAAGCACTGGAGACAAAATTAAGGAGAAGAAAGAACCAACTGTCCCTTCCTCATCTTATCCTTATTCCACCTGTAAGAAAGCTAAATAGAACAGCATGAAGCTGCTGGAAAATGCCAGGATAGGAAACTTCAGCCCAAACTAGTTATAGTTCTTATTTTAGACGACCATTAGATGTTACAAGATACTTTCAGCAAGGCTGGGCTGGGTGGGGCATGGGCCAGATGCCCAGGGGGGTTTCCAACCCAGAGCAAGAGCTGAGCCCCTCAGGGCAGGGCATGACCCTGTCCTTGGGGCTGGGGACAGAGAGGCTTGGGGCTCCCGGGGTGGCAGGTGCCCTGAGAGTCTTTGGGTGTCCGGGTGCCCCTGGCTCCATAGAATGCTCCAGCATGGCAGGGATGGGGCCTCAGGAGGCTCTGCTCAGGTGTCTGTCCTTCCATGGGGCACAGCCCAGCCAGGGGATGGCCATCAGGGTGGCTTGGGCAGGATGGGCCCTGTGCTGTCTCCAGCCAGGGACTGCAGTCCCTTCAAGCCTGTTCACCCAGACCTGCTGGATAAACCTTTCTCCCATCTCCTCCAGGCCACGGCTATGGCAATCACACTCCTCCTGGCTATGCTGGCCATCCTGCTTGGGCAGACACACAATCCACAGGCTGATGTGGCCACGGCCCAGCGGATGCAGCAGCGCAAGGCGTTTCTGCATCAGGAGATGTCATGGCTGTGGCAGCAGATTGAGCAGAGGGCCCTGGAAAAAGCTTTCCTCCACTCTGTCTTTCAGGCTGCTGTTGCAGCTGTGCTCGTTGAATTCTGCATGCAAAAGCAGCTTGGCTCCAGCAGCTGCCATGAGCAGGATGACTACAGCAGTGAGGAGGAGGAAGACCTCAATGGAGCACAAAATGCTGCCAGGTCTTTGGCTTGGCCCACCCTATTTCCAGCACAGGAACTGCCTGACCTGGGCTGGAATCTGAAGCAGCTGCTGGGTGACTCCTTGATCAAGCAAGAGTTTTCACAGAGCACTCTCATGTCAAAGATTTTCCCCCCCACACTGGGATGAATGGCACCCATGAATTCCGGAAGGTTCACAAGAATGGAATCTTCTACCAGCTGCTCGTGTTCCTGCAGCCACCCCCTGGTCATTCTTCCATCCTGGAGCAGGACGCTGTGGGGCAGGGGTCAGAGAGGCGCTCTGACATCTGTGTGGTGCTGGAGTGCTCTATGGAGCGTCTGATGAGATGAGTTTTTCCTTGTGTTTTGTCCACTACTGGGGCAATGATCCGGCTCAGGATCAGAGCCCACTACTCCTAGAAACCTAGAAACAGGCTCCTACTTATACCTGGAGCAAATCTCCACCTGAGTGCAAAACTTGCTGTTTTCAGCCTGGCTGCGTTTGCCTCAGTGCCTGCACCAGCATCTGATGCTGCTGCCCTTCTCCTGCAAGTTCCTGGTGAGCAGCCCCTCCAAGGAGCAGAGCTGCACTGAGATGGTTCTGGCAGTGCAGGAAGGCAGCACAGGCAGCTGTCTGATCCTACAGTAGGCAGCAGCCAGCTTTCCCACTGTGCTGGCTTAACTGGAGGATAGTTAGACTGGTATGGGCTTAGGCTCATGTGGGGTTTGTTTTCACGTTGTGCTTAAAACTTAAAGAGAGATGTAATTGCTGAGCAGTGTTTGTGCAGTGTCAAGGTCCCTTCTGTTCAGCTGGTGTCACCTCCAGGCTCATCCACGCACAGTCTGCTGGGAGTGATGGGAGCTGCCACCACAATGGGGCTGAGGGGACTGGGGGCGGATGAGGGGTGATGGCAAAGCTGAGGGGATTTGGGGGGGCTGAAAGGGATGCACTGCATACATCACTAGGGGTAAGAGTAGCGGAAAACCACAGAGCATGTGCTGTAGCTTGAAGCTGTTATAAAACAACAGCTCAGGCAGCTTTGGAAAGAAAGTAGAAAATACATATTAAGTCAATCAGAAATGAATTTGGTCAAAAAGAATGAAAAACAAGTTGCTGGGGCTGCATCTGGCATGCCTGATGATCCCTGGTGTGGTGTGGGGGTTTCCCACAGCGCCAAGGCACGGTCAGATGTGGCACGAAGTGTTCACATGAGTCACAGCCTCCTCCATGCCTATGTGAGCCTCACTGATCAACACCACCTGAATATTTGGCCCAGGGCTTGTGTTTTCTGGGGACAAGTGATCAGGTTTCAGAGCACTTGGTGGAAATGAATTTTTAAGGGTGTTACTTTGGTGCCTTGAATACGAAATGATGCAGGTTGCTTTTTTTCTCTCTCTCGCTTTCAACACAACAACAATTTTTGCCTTTGGGGACCTGCTTTAATTAACTGCATTCCCTGGTTGCACATCAAAGAGCTGGGGAATGAAAATGAGTTAAAACCTGGGCTTTTGCACCCTAGGAGTTTCTCCATCCTACTAAAATTCCAGGAAATGAAAGTTGTTTATTATTTTTTTTCCATTTACTGATAAAATATTTAGAAGGATTCAGCTGAATCTGTTTTCTTGTTTTGAAAAGAAAGTTAACAAGTGTTTGAAAATCACCTTGAGTATTGTGTCCAGTCACTTGAGTCCTCTGTCTCCTTCTGGGCCCCTCACTTGAAGAAAGATAGTGAGAGGCTGGAGTGTGTCCAGAGAAGGGCATGGAGCTGGAGATGGGTCTGGAACAAAAGTCCTATGAAGAGGAGCTGGGGTTGTTTAGCCTGGAGAAAGTCTCAGGGGACACTATTCTATTGAAAATGCTCTAGAAAACGGGCAAGTACAAAAAACCTTTTCCTGTCCTGCCATTTTTGAAAAATTCACAATATCAAAGTGCTCAGGAATATCTGCTTTTCTATGGCTGCTCAGACCAAGAGTAGGAGGGTAGAAGGAGTTGCTTTAGTGTTTGTTTGCAGCACAAGAGCTCAGGTCTGGCTGCCACAACTCTCTCTGTAATGTAAGGTTAACTGTAGTCATGTCATTTCCACTTCTGTAAGCCCAAGGTTTTTATTATTTGGAACAAGATGATTCATGGGTTGACACCCCATCCCTGGAAGTGTCCCAAGGCCAGGTTGGATGGGGCTTGGAACAACCTGGGATAGTGGAGCTGTCCCTGCCCATGGCAGGGGGGGTGGAACTGGATGGGCTTTAAGGTCGCTCCCAACCCAAACTATTCTGTGATTCCTTTTTCTTCAGGACAGAATGATTTCCTTACTGTTCCTTCTCCTTTTCCCAGCTTTAGACCCTGTAGGTGCCCAGCCACAAAGGTCTCATTGAGGAATCCAGTAAGTTGTGAAAGGTCCCTGAGGTGCCCACTCCTCTCCCTCTGACAACTTGAGGCAGGTCCTCAGTTTTCTCCTGTGAATTTAGTAGGGGAGGGATTGCAATTTTCACCAACATGACTGAGGATATTTGACCAAATTTAAAAAACAGTTTTCCTTTTGATGTTATCCTTAAAGCCCCCTTCAAGATACTTAATATCTTGAATGTTTTTCTTTATATTCTCTGTTAGACGGCTTCTTCTGCTGACACTGTTTTTAATTTTCTGACCCTTCAAAAGCGGGACTTTGATATTAATAAGAACTTTTCATTCTTCTGGGCAGAAGGAATTTTACTTGATTAAGAAAAGGAGCATAAGGAAAATTCATTCTGGCTCCAAATTTCATGAATATCTCTCTTTTCCATGCTCATTTTTTTTATAACTTACAAACATTGTTACAAGCTTGTCAGAGGAAACGGGTCACTGCAGTTTATAAGTAGCTTAAAGCACGCAGCAAACATGTCACTGATACTGAGGTGCCAAGAAAAGCCATCAAAGTAATATTTCCAGGATATTTTTAAGTGGTCACACTTCTAACTTGCACCCTACAGGCATAAATTCCGTGAAACTAAGAGGGATGCCTTGCTTTATTTTTTTCATACTGAGTAAGCAATTGAAGTTCCTTCAGCTAAAACTGAGAAATAAAAGCCTTACTTTACCAGGGGTTCTTCATGTCATTCCAAGAAGCCAGAAGCTCATTGCATCACAGGACTTTTCCAGAAATCACAGAAATATTTAGATTTGTCCTATTCACAGCCTGAAAGGCCAGGACGTGAGCTCCTTGGGGACAAGCAATGCATGAAACCCTCCTGCAAATCAATTACTTGCTCAGAGGAATTTAGAGTCTCCAGAGAATCTTTTGTGCAGTTTTTCTCCCAGTATGATGCAAAATCCAATGGATCCGTGACTAAAAATGCTCACAGATACCAAATTGCTGCATCTCAAGGCAAACACATTCTTTCCTCCAAAGAATGAGTAATTGCAGTCTTTTTAATTCAAATTAATCAAATCATTCTAATTTTTAAATATCACCTTTTTGTTGTTGTTGTTAGCATATGGCTACAGTCAAAAGTAGTCACCATCAGCCAGAGGGATGAGGTGTAACAACTTTTCTTTTGGCCATGTGCCTGTTTAAAAATTTTGGGGTAGTTCTGTGATATTCTGAGAACTGGACAGCCTGGACATTTTTTTGCTTTGTGACCTCTGGCTTGAAACATTCACCTGAACAATTCAATTGCCAAAACTTATCTACCTGTACAGGTATATATAGGTACATGTGGTACACAAACACACCCTCTCACTCTTTCAGAAAATTCAGAGGTAGCTGCGGGTTGGGTAGAGATTGAAGAATTGGCTTGGATTTAATTGTTCTCAGGAGCCAGGATTGAGGGAGAGGTCTAGAGCCCCTCTGCTCTGGAGCCAAGCTGGGAGAGCTGGGGCTGTTCACCTGGAGAAGAGAAGGCTCCAGGGAGACCTCAGAGCCCCTTCCAGGGCCTAAAGGGGCTCCAGGAGAGCTGGAGGGGGACTGGGGACAAGGGATGGAGGGACAGGACCCAGGGAATGGCTTCAAATTGCCAGAGGGCAGGGATGGATGGGATACTGGGAAGGAATTGTTCCCTGTGAGGGTGGGGAGGCCCTGGCACAGGGTGCCCAGAGAAGCTGTGGCTGCCCCAGGATCCCTGGAAGTGTCCAAGGCCAGGTTGGACGGGGCTTGGAGCAGCCTGGGCTAGTGGAAGGTGTCCCTGCCCTTGGCAGGGTCAGAACTGGATGGTCTTTAACGTCTCTTCCCACCCAAACCATCCTATGATTCTAGAAATCACAAGTCTGCCAAGTAGATGTTCCTTCTCATTGTTCACAAGAATGAGCCCATTTGTTACACTAATTGCTTCATATAACTTGTGCTGCCAGGTGGATCACAAACATCCAACCAGTCAGTCCTGTGTTCTCCTGTTACCTGTGAAGAGTCCCTGGAAACTGAACAGGACATCCCACAGCCAACCTGCACATCGGGGGAGCTCCTGCATGAATAGCACTGACTGAGGTTTCTAACAAGGACAAAAGACTCTCATTCCAAGCTGAAACTCTCTTTGTTTTTAGCTCAGCTTCCTTTCAAACCTCTCTGGAAATGGCAGCTCGATTCTTTTACCATCACCAGTTATCATAGCTCCCATGATAACAGCTTGGAAAGACAGTGCCATCCAAAACAACCTATCCCAGCTCCACCTCCAAAGTGTTTGTAGAGTTTTTGCCAAACTTGTTGATGGTCTTCCAGTATTCAGCATCAAATTTCACTTTTTCCCCCCTCATTTTTTTCTCAACAACTATATCATGGATATTTCCAGTTTCCTACATTGTTTGCAAGAAACAAATGGACTTTTTCTACTCCACTCACCCATATGTTTGAGCATAAGATAGACCTGAATTTCAGTCCAAGATTTTTACAAGCTGATTTCTCAGTTTGCCCCCACATTTTACTCTCACTTGATGGCAATCTGTCCTTCACCAGGTGCAGATAATACCACTGGTCTGTCTCAAGAACCAGCCAATTATTAATCTTTGGAGTTTGGCCATCTCAATGACACTCTAACACTTGCTAAACACTGGTCTGCACAAAGCCAGATCAGATTAGAAGGGCAAGAATTGCAATCTCAGTTTAGTTTGATCAGGTAAAAATTGCTTCAGTTTGTTTTGTTTGTTTGGGATGTTTAAAATTTTTCTTTTTTATTTTTTTTTAATCCAATATTATAGTACCTTAGTGTTTAGGCAATTTCATCTGCTAGTAATTTAAAATTCACTGTAAATACATGCAATTTCTTGAAAATGTTAGCAAGGATGAAACTCTGCCCTGTCACTCTGATGTCCCACAGTGACAGGTTGCCTAAGAAAATAGAACAGTTACACACTTGGGAACAATTATTCTCCTTCCAGGTAGTCTAGAAGCTAAATCCCATATTTTACCCCCTTTCCCTGTATTTTAGTTCTTTATTATTCTGGGCTTCAATTCATAAGAGATTGGTGAATGAATCACAACTGGTCCACTCTTTATGGCTCTAGGGTCATGTGTATATGAATTAGGGCCATATATTTTCATTTACAGAGAGTTTTAGATAAATCTCTTTCCATGCCATGATCAAGTGGTCACCAGTGATGGGCTCCATACCAGTCCAGTATCTCAAACAGAAAGAAAAAACTACTACAGGACACAGGTCTTTCTCTATTAGAAGTAATTAGAATTTCACATTTTCCTTAAGATTTGGTTTGAGCTGGGTGCAATTTGAAAGAACACCTGAAATCCTGTGCTCTGTGGTGCAAATCAGTTGTAATACCTGGTAACACTGTTTGTATGTTGATATTTTACAACTCTCTCATTTGTAATTCATAGAGGAGCAAGTTTGTCATCAACTAATCCGTTGTATAAACTTAATACCTTGCATGAGTGAAACAGGATGTGAGTCAAAGCAGGCAGTGATTCTGTTCATTACAATTATCGTGCCTTTAGCAGCTTTGCCAGCTCTTGCAGAAATGTTTGATGTTCCATTTTAGGACTTGAGCAACTCCTGGTTGTTTATCAAATGAGATTCTGGCAGGGGGGGAAGGGAAAGAAAAAGAATGGAAAATTTTCTAGCTCAGAGCTTGAGTGCAGGCTGAAAATCCCACTGCTTCCTAAAGGTTGAAAAGGATCTTCAAGGACTCACATCCTGGGAAGAACAAGAAATTCTTTAAGAATAATGTAATTTTCTGAAAATGTAACTGAAGTCCAAGCTGAATCTGTAGAATCTAATATTTTCAGCAGAGAGACTTTTCAATTAATATGTTAATGTTAGTCTAGCTCCAGTTGTCAGGTCAGTTTCTCATATCAAACAACATTTATTTCAGAAATGGGATGCTCCCTCCTCTATGTGTGACTCATTTTTCATTGATGCCACCATTTCCACTTCAAAATCTAGAATCCTGCATCCTTTGTCCTTAATTCTTATATGGTTGAGTGGTTTAGTTTTAGTTTTCATGGTATATATATATATATATAAAATAAAGCTTTTCTTTAAAGAACTTCAGCCTTGCTCAATTACAACATGGTTTGTAACCAACCTACATCTGTAGTTTCCCTTAAGGGCAGATGTCCTTGGTTGCAACCAAGTACCTAAGAGTCCAGGAGAGAAAAAACCAAGAATTTTGGATTAAATTATTATGAAATAGGATTATTTTAACTCATGTCCTTTCTCTCTATTACACCTACCTACTTTATACTGCACTCTTGTTCTTCTTTTAAATACAAAATCTCATTCTCACCTTAAAATTTTCAGTAAGATCCCTCTCCCCTGCTGAACAGCACAACCTCGTTGGGACACCACCATGTTTTCTGTGATTTTTGATCATTTTGAAGGTAAGAAAAGGTAAATGCAGATGAGAAATGCCATGTGTTTAGCTTTAAGGATGACAACTGAAAAGAGTGGTGGATTCCTCATAAGCAAAGTGGGTGCTTTTATGGAAGGTAAACTTCAGCCAAAAGCAATGCAGGAAAAAATGGGAAATTCTGAATCAGAGATCAAGCAGGATGATAAATTTGCTCCCTGCTCCTTCCCCTCTGACTGGCACCTATGAATCCCAATGGCAGGAATCACCATCTACATAATCTTTATCGTGTGTTCACTGCTCTGAACATATTTGCAGCAGCAGCCGAGCTTTGTTTCACTGCTCTTCTGCAGAATTCACGTGCAAATATGTCACTTCTTGTGTTGTCTGTGGCATCTGAGGTCACTGGAATTACAGAAATAACCAGTTTGTTATATATTTGTAGAAAGGAAATAGCTGTGGAAAGTTGTGGGATTTTTTTTGCCTGATGGCTCCTAAATTGTGCTGGAATCAGGCTTTGGGTAGGAGCAGCATTATTCTAAACTACTGAAGGGACTTGCTGAGAACTTATCTGAAATTTCCAGGGGTGGTAGGAAAGAAAACAGCCCAGACTTTCACTTTTATTGCACCAGTTCTGTGCTTCATCGAGGGCACTGTGTGACCTCTCCTTTTGGCAGCAGTGCAAAGTATCCCCAGAGAGCTGCAATCCAAAAAGATCCAGCATTTTATTCCATGTGCATAGAAGTGGAGTGTTCTTGTCTGGGGGCTGGTACAACCAATTAAGCTAAAGTAAATTTGGTTTGGATGTTTGGTTCATTGGTTTTCACAGCTGAAATGAGGGATAAAATCAGCGGCTTTATGATTTGTTAGGAAAAAAAAAATCCTTCTTTTTCTTTTTATTAAATTAAAGTTCCACACCAGCTGAATTAAGTAGTGGGTTGTTTCCATGTGCTCCTTTATCCCCTCTTTCATGCTTGTACACCAAAGAAAGCTCTTTACAGATGGGAAAAAAAAAAGAGAGAAATGTCACACTCATTTCCCAATAACAATTCCCTTTTCCCTATGTGACTGCTTTTCTTCAGAAGGCATCTGCTCACCAAAAATAAACATGAGGATATTAAATGTATTTTTTCCTGTAAATCATATGAGACTTGATCATCTACTAAAATTGAAACTTGCCTGTGAGATATTCAAGCAAAATTGAAAGGCTTACCAAGAGTGCAGAAAACAAGCAGAAAGAAAGCATTTCTTCTCCTGAATTCAGAAGTTGTTTCCCCAGAACTACCTGCCTTAGTTTTTATAATCACAGAAAATGCATTTGTTTATCTCCCAGGGTTCTCTCTTTCTCCTTCAAATGTATTTGGTTTTATTGAAGTGATAGAGCCTGAGGAAGCAGAGCTGCTGAAGGTGCCATGAGCATATGATTAAGTGGCACCCATGGAATATTAAATATTGGTGGTCTGAATAACACCTTAATATAGATGAATTTGGAAAAAACCCACTTTTTAAATATGTATTTCTATATCCAATATATTTATCATGAAGAAAAGACATTTTACCCTTAACCATGATGCACATTTGAGATCTGGATTGTCCTCCTCATCCTATATTAATAACTTGTTGGACATCATGGCACAGATTAATCTCAATCTTAGGCAAATATGTCTAAATATACAGCAAAATCCAGGCAATTTGGTCTTTAGGTGGTCTGGGAAATGCCGTGAGAAAGTCTTTGCTTTCCATCTATTAAGGTAATTGCAGCTTCTGTAATTGTAGATTCTACCAATTTGTGAACCAAGTTTATGAGAAAAAGAATCTTAAAATGTAGAAAGTAAATTTTTTTGGTAATAAATAATAATATTTTAAAATAAACAATAATAAGAAATGTTGTGTCATAAGCTGAACAGCTTCATGCTTCACATTTAAATTTGATGTCTGCAAAAAAGTGTTGCTGAAATGATGGTGTTCAGTTATTCAAATCAAGACGTGCTACTCCTGCACCTTCCAAAGGAATGAAAAATTGGTGTGTTATCCAATGAAGTATGGATTTTTGAGCTTTGCTGAAGTTGCAAGAGATGTAAATTTTGTTAAAGTTTTAAGCAGTCAAAGTGTTAACTCATTTTATGCTTTTAGGTATTTGGGGTTTGCAGCTGATGGAATTGGATACTTTGCTGTCCCCAAGCCACCTCCAGGGGCCAATGCTAGAAGTGTTTGATTTGTATGCAAGACCAAAGTGTGCTTTTTATCTGGACTCTTCAACCCTCATAGAACCATAGAATTCTTCCCCAAATAGGGTTGTACAACCCAGGGGGACAGATCCTACAGTGCTTCAAAAAGGAATTTTGTTTGCATTGATTAAATCATGTTGTGCAATTAAAAAACAGAAGCCAAGAAAAGCTTTGTGTTTCTACAACACAGTCTACCTAAAGAGCTCACAGCTTTTCCATCAAATAACATCCACTAATTTTGGATGCTCTATTTAGTGCACTGGACCTGCTGCCACCAATCTGGCAATTAGCACCAATTAACAGCAGCAAACTCAATTCAAAATCAACATAAAAACCAGCAGGTTGGTCATGCAGACAGAGCTTTCTATCTAGCAAAGACATATTAAGATTTCATGGCTGGAAACTGAATCTAGGAAAATCCAGGCCTATAATTAAGTCTGAATATTTCTTACAGTTGTTTCAATTAACCATGGGAACATCTTAGTAAGGACTGTGTGAAATTCGCTGTCACTCGAAGTCTTTAATTGAGTCTCATGGCTCCAAGTGAATCACATGCTGTGGGCTTGTTGAAGGGAGACAGAATAAAGGACTATAGTTTGTGTTATTTAAATAACAGATGGGATAATTGCATTTTATATTCTGAGAAACGCGCCAGCAAAAAAGTTAAAATATAATTGAATTAGTCAATCTAATAAATCAATACTGAAAACTTGCCAAGATGACAGATCGCTTCCTCTTTAAGTCTGAGAGCAAAACAAACCCCAGCCTGTGTGAAACGTATATCCAGGGTAGCAGAGAGCAGGAAAATGAGCACATATCTCCATGTCTTTAACGTGTGTGCTATTCCACAAAACACTAATTGATTACTGCGTCAGAAATCTATCAAAAGTTGACGGGAACTGCTCTTCATCTCATCTAATACCATCAAAAAACCCACCAAAACCCCCAAGCGATCCTGAGGTTGCTGAAATTTCTCCCAGTTGGTTCAGAAATAGCAGAGCAGTTTGCAAAGACTGGACTATCTCGAGCCACTGCAAATACCTGTGACCCAGCAGCTCCTGAAAACATGAGCTCTAATTAATTTCTTCTGCCATTCATTAACTTCTTCTGTTACCAGTCCTCCCTGACGTGAAGGTTTGTGGCCCTGTAAACCTCTGCTCACCTTTGCTGATCATTCTTCCATGAGCTCAATCAGAAGGTAACTATGGCAATTTTTAAATTCTATTTTTCATCCGACCCTGGAACAATTCAAAGGTCTTCCTACTCTATAATTTTCCCAATCATAGACAGACCACAGAACATTACCTTCATTTTGGGACCAGGTAAAAATAGGAATTATTGATGATCCTGTGAATTGGTACTGTTTAAATCAAATAGATCTTCCCCTGGTTGTTATCAGAGGACTTTGTTCCAGTGTCATTGTCCTGCTGTACATTTGGGTTGAGCTATTCCATCTGGTCTTTATGCAATTCAAATTACCCACATTAGGTCATTAAACAGTTACAATAATTATGTTTCAAACATTAAAATGTGGGGCTTTTATCAAATACAGTAGATTTCCTGAAAGAAGTTAAACAGGGAATGGTATTGGGAAGAAAACGAGGAGTGTTCCACAGCTGATTTCATCTCAGAAAGTGATTCGTTATCAAACCCACTGAAGAACACTTCATTTTATGTTAAGTAGCTGCAAACAAGGGCACTGTGCAAAGAGCCCCTCTAAATTAATAAAAGTATATTAATAAAAATGTTTTTAGTAGATCCTTTGAAATGTCATTAACCATCAACAGCACTTGGGAAAGAGGAAAAGAAGCTTTAGTAGAAACCCACTCTGAAAGACACTGAACAGAAGAATAATTGTGATGCTCAGGTCTCTGAGATGATTCATAACACACTCAGGGAACCATTTGGGGGGCAAAAAAAAGTCTGGAGCCTTTGCGGTGCTGGAATAAAATCCCATCTCTCCTGTAGGCTGCATTTACAACATTCCCAAGTGACAGACTGTGAGCATGTGGCTTTTGCAGAAGCAGCAGCAGATCTGGAGAAAATGGTATTTCCAGATACATCTTTCACTCTTTCTGCCAGTCAAGGCAAAATGGGTCTCATGGAGCTGGAGGACATCCTCCCAGGGAATTTCAAGGGCTGGCTTGAGGAGAGAAACCTTCCCTGGTGGATGAAAAGACCATGCCTTCTGCCCAAGCAGCACCAGAAAATCGCTTTACCCTGAAATAATTGGAGCTTTCCATGGCTATAGAGCTTATCAATACAGACAATCTGTGTAGTGATGGTGCCTCATGGGGGTATCAGAACTGTAGGAGCCTTCACACAGACAAAATCCAAGCCGTTCTACCTTTGATGTGTCCCCAAGGCTTGGTTTTCTTCAATAAATTGCTTTGACTGTCACCAGAAGAAAGGTGAAATAAAAATTAAAGTAAAAAGAAGTGACAGCTCAGTCACTGCTGCCTGGCCAGTAGAATTGATATGATGTAAGACTGGTTTGATAAGAATTAACATTTTAAGGAAAAGCAGTATTTTAATGAAATGAGAGCATCTGCTTCTCTGTTACTTTGGAACATGAGGTTAAAAAATACGAAATACAGACAGGAGTAGATGGGACATCCTGACCAGTTTTCTGGGGGGTTTTTTGGCTGTTGAAGATGTAACAGTGCAACAGCACATACGACAGAAACACAAACAGAGGAGAGGAACAAACTCTATTTGCATGTAGTGCTCATTTGCTTGGCAAACCACATGGTCATGTTTTGAGCATTTAATATCACAGCCCAAAGATGGGGAACACTGACTCGTAAAAAGCACTGAGTGAGTGAATAAAAAGTTCTGAGATCTGGTCAAACACAGATAAAATCCTTATGTAGCTTGATAGGTGCTTTGCTGCTTTATAATTGTGAATAACTGTGAATTCTGCGAGGTCAAATACTGTAAACTTGTACTGCAAACATCTGCTCATCCCCAGCCCATATCGATCCTGGGGGCTGCCCAGGTGCTGTAGCCGTGCCACATAGGATGCTTGCCACCAGATCTGGGCTTACATGGGAGCTCTTTGGCTCAGCTAATTAGGTTGACTCAGTTGGCTTGATGATCTCAGAGGTCTTTCCCAGCCTTGGTGATTCTGTGACCTCAGAAATGTTGATCCTCAGACTTGTTCACTGAAGGGAATAAGAGTCTCAACCACAGTGTCAGTGCTGGCTGCTGTGTCACACACATCCTTGGGCCTGCATCTCTTGGGCCAGGCTGAAAATTGTGGAGATTCAATCAGCACAGGCTGAAATCCAGGTGTTTCACGGTGCAGCAGTGGGAAGAAAGAGCCAGGCACAATTTTACACCTGGCAGCACCACCACTCACTAGTTCAGCATCAGCTGTGCTGTAAATAACACTGGGATTCCCAAGACGAGCTTTTCAGGCCTCTTGTGGATTACGCTGGCTTCTCACCCAATTAATCTGATCTGATCATTGCTGAAACACGTTCAGAGTGAAGATACCTGGTTGTAAGACAAAAACAAAGAAAAAATGAGTGACAGAATTGTGGTTTTACACAAAGTGACACCAGTTACCAGCCTTCCCTCAGTGGTGGCAGGATCAGTTTTGCTGCTGATGATCCTTAAGCTTTACACTTTAAACATCCAAAATTTTAGGAGTTTGCCAGCTTTATCATTCTTGTGTTCACTGCAGACAGCTGCTTCCTCCCCATGATGTTCTTCCAGACAGGCACTTCAGCTGGAGCAGGATCAGTTTGACCACCCTTAACTGCAGCAAAACTCCAGCTTGGGAAAAAATGTGTGTTGGAATGGGCTGGTGAAGATTAGGGGGCTATTTAAAGCTCACTGCTTGAGGCAGGCACCTGTGGACAGCAAGGGCTACTAGAAAGGGCCTGGGACCACTGTCTGAGGAAGAAAAACAAATCTCTCAGTCTGGGGACTGCCCTGGACCCTGCTGGGCGAGAAGGCGGAAGAATTTCTCCTTTAAAACAAAACACAAGGGTCTGCCTGTGGTGTGTGCTGGAGGAAAAGCTGCCTCTTTTTCCAGAGGGATTCCTCTATGTGAGCTGAAACCAGTCACATCCCCTGGAATCATGGTCCCCAGAGAGGCAAAAGAATTACAGTAATTTCAGGTTTACTTTTAGAAGTAAAGAAAATAAAGCAAAGGTGACAGCAGAAGCACCTGAGAATATTAACTCATACCTTCAGAGGTCACTTCATCACAGCCCTCCTGAAATTAAAATAACTGTCTGAATTAACTTTTGACTTTGCAGAGGATGTAATTTATGTAGATTTAAGTGAAAGAAGATAGAATGACCTTACTTATAACTGCAAACCACTGGTGAAATGTGGCAGCTTGGAACTGCAGCACCCGTGCTGGACAGTTTATACAGCTGTGTGCCTTTGATGGGAGAGTCAGGATGCTCCAGAACTGGGCCAGGAGGTGGGAAATATTCCAGAGGTCAGCAATGTTTACTCTACCAGATAAAAAAGGAGTGTTAGTCCTGGCAATAAAGTAGTCATATTTTCACAAGTGCATGGGATAAACTACAGTAATTTTGAAAAGAATTTATGTTTTTTATAAAGAATCTGAAAGTTATTTATAAAGCCTCTAGAACCTGTTGCTTTTTCATTTTTGATACCCTTAAAATTAGAATCGTTGTGTGTGGCCTCCAGAGATGAGTTAATCTGTCTTTCTGTCCCAAGGTAGGATCAGGTATAATTTTGACCTTATCAGGCATTTTGTCCAACCTGTTTCCAAAACACTCCATTAACAGAGTTTTAGCAATGTCCCAGACAATTAATGTCAACACTTGACTATCCCTGCTTATAGAAACTTCTTCTAATGCTTTAACAATTTTTTTTTACTGCTGTTGTCATTGTTGCAGTTTACGCATCTCGCTTCTTCTTCTGCATACCACAAATATGGAAGCAGATTTCCTCCTTGGGTTTGCTGGAACACTTTCCATATATGAAAATATACGGAATATATGCCCAGCGTGCTGGGTGGTGAGTGAAACAGGGATGCCTGTGGAGCTGTGGATCTCTCCTCTGTGACATATTGCAGAAAGCTCCTGATGTCCCAGGAGTAGTAAAAAAATATTTTTTTTGTGCAGCAGCAGGTGGAAATTGCAAAGAATCTGTTCCCTAGAGTGGTTATAGTGGGGTTTTTTATTGCAGTGAGATCTTAATGAGTGTGTTTGTGAAGCTGGAGAAAGGTGAGATAAGGAGGCAGCAAAACCACTCTCCCAATACCCACTGAGGTGCAAGAATGAAAAATAGTAGGCAGAAATGATGTTGAACAGCTCATAGACAGCACCTTTATCCTCATGTGCGCTATCAGGAACGAGGTCCCAACATCAGTAACTACTTCGAGGTCAAGGTCAGCCAAGCTGCTGAACCTACAGATTGGAACAAGCTGTTAACGTTGGGCATAAAGTTTGTTCCTCTAAGGCAGGAAAAAATTGCTGCTGGTGATCATTAGATGGCAGCCTTCCTTTAGGTTAGGGAGGGAAGGTTTTGAATTCACTACAGTTCTTCCAACAAGCATTAAAAAAAATAAAAATAGCTTCTTCCCACCTGTTGTCGCTGGCAAGTTTTCATATTAGTTGCTAAGTCGACCCACCACCCACACTGAATTCACCTCACCCAGCCAAACCTTCCCTGCCAGAGCAACCCAAACCCTTTCCCACTTCCAGCTCATGCCTGACTCACAAAGATGCTGTGCAGTGAAAGGTGAGCTCATTCCTCCCTCTGAGACACCTCCAGATCCACCTTGGCTGGAGGGATTCATGCACTGGGAGGCCCAATCAGTGCAAAATGGTATCACGTGGTTTGTCAGGATAACATGGCAGGACTGACAAAGGATTCGGGAGTGGGAGAGAGCCCTGGATTGTACTGCAGCATTCACTGTCATATTCATGGAGTATAAAAATCATCTTAGTGACCTTGGCTTGGTGTCTTTTCATTCCTCATTAAACTCGTGTTTTCAGGACATGGGGGGTTTTTTTAACTTTACACTTAATAAAAGCCTTTAGGATGCCCATGCTGATAGATTCTTTTCTCATTCTTTTTTAACAATAAGAAAAAAATCCCTTTTCATTAGCAGCAGATTCAAGCTGTACAGGAAGTTCTTTTAATTGATTTTGGCATTTATCATGCGTTAAATTGACTGCTTAGCCAGGTCATGACATTTAATGCCAAACTGAGGTTTTTTTAGGGGGTGTCCCTTCCATTCTCTACCTTGAAAGGCAAGTTATAAGCTTGCAAATCAGCTTTAATATTCCTTCAGGTTTGAGTGAAGAGAACTTGGTTAATAGAACTAAACCTGAAATAAAACAAGCTCCACGCTCTATAAACCAATAACCTTTGCTCAAGACACAGAAATATTGTGTAATAAATTGCTATGGAACTGATTAGGATGGGAGCAAATTACACCTAAAATACTCCTCCAGCTTCATGGCCCTCAGAAATGAAGAGGAATTAATGGTATCTGAGGTGAGGAGTCCATGCTTATTAGAAACCCAACTGGCGTGTTTGCTAAATTTATTGGTGCACCTGATAGGATGTTAAAACCAATAAAGCAGCTGACATTTACTGGTTGAAAATGTAATAAAATACTGTGTTTCAGTAACTTGCAGTTTAGCAATTCTCAAATTGATGCTCCTGCCACGGTAAATTACTCGGAATCATTTAATTTCTCCGAGCACCTGCTCTGCAGTTTATTTGAAGACATTTTGCCACATGAAAGTGGAACTCTCTCATTCATCCCTGTTCCCAGTGGTGCCGGTGTGAACCTTCCAGCTCGCAAGGATGAAAGGGAAAGGGAAGCTGGCTCGCCCACCCACGCCTCTGCTGCTATTACTGCTTTTATTACGTTTGTACTTAAGGACTCTCACATCCCTGTTGTGCTTGGCATTGCACTGAGAGGAACACACAGGGCTTATAATTTAAGTAGGAATGTTTCAGTCAGGATGGAAGGAGAGTTATAACTCACAGAGTGCCACAGCAGATGGTTTGCTCTCATTCCTGCCTGACATTTTGTAGAGAAGGTGTTTTTGACTGGACAAGCAGAAAGTGAGAAACAACAGGAGGCTAAAGGATCAGATAGACTAAAAAGGAAGGAGGGAAGTACAGGGAGAAGGGAGGGTTGTGGAATGACGGGAAGAAACAGGGAAAAAGCAGAATAATTTGGTTCCATGCTACAGACATCTCCCTGGGTCCAGAGGTCTCAACTCTGGTGGATTCCAACTAATTATTCATTTCACCAAGGCACCTTATTTAGGGATCCTGTTGCCTTATATTTTCAATAGTTCACAGATGGAGCTGGAGTCCAAAGGTATCAATCTTTAGAATTGCTTCGCTGCCCTCAGCAATGATGGACCAGTTCTGGAGGGAGCCACATACAGGTGATTCAGATGGATATCTAAAGTTAGATGGAACCAATCCAGGTCTTGATGTTTCCAAAGGGTGTGTGATTTGGCTGGAGATCTCCCCAACATCCTCCCACACCCACTGAGTTATTGGGAAGGGGGTTGACCTAAACCAAACACTTTTACAACTTTATTTTTCCCGTGAGTCTTTGCTTTGCCGCTGCTATTTCCGCCAGCTGGAGAATTTGGAAGTTTCTTTCTCTAATCCCACTCAGTCACCCAATGGCACATGGTGGAGTCTAATGGGGGTGGGAGAGTATCCTAGTGTACCCTGGCTAATCTGCTCTTCCTCCAGCATCAGCTGCAATCCAAATGGAGTCAGTTCCCAGAGAAACAAAAGGAAAAGCTCCCCATTAATGCCATTTGTCACAAGTCCTTAATATCATACTTGCCTTTTAGCCTTATTCATCAACATTCAGGGGGGAAAAAAAAAAAACAAACAAAAACCATTCTGAATAAATGAGATTTGACAGAACTTTCCTCGGGAACAATGGCTTTAAAACCAGCTGGAAAGAATGCTTTTAAAAATAGACCAAATTGATCTGTCGCCTTTGAAAAAAAATCAATCTAAGAAGAAAGGAAAAAAAATTCTATTATTCCCCTTCCAACTTCTCATAATCATTTTTGAAGTCTGGGTTTCACCAAGGAAGCCTTTTTAGTTCATTCTTTTAAAAGAGTTAAAGAGTTTCCCCATTCTGTTTTCTTCTTTTTTTCCCCTTGGTGTGGCAGCACGGTACACGACACCTCTACTGTCTGTATGGAAATAAAGGATGTAAATCCAAGTTCCAAGACCATGAAAATATCATGAGTAAGAACCTGAAATTCAGTATATCTCTACTGCTGCCAAACAGATTATCAGAGTTGCTTTCATTTACTTACATATTAATTTATTTTCTAATCTCTTGCTGGCTAAATGAAACCAAATGGTGTGAGATACATTAAAAAAAGTCAATAAATAATCACTTCTCTGTGAATCCTGGTAAGTTCAAAGCAGATATAGACAATACTCTGTTGCTGCTTGTTCTGAGCTTCCCCTCCCCCTCCCAAAGACACATGTGCTCCGAGCTCCTTTGTTCTAAGCGCCCGCAAAACCAAATGTAACTCAGACTCTTTAGCAGTGTCTGATTGGCCGCTCACCCCGGGTCCGCCCCCAGTCCGCCCCTTTCCCCTTCTCCTAATAAAAGAGATGGTCGAGGGAGGCCCCGCCCTCTCTTGGCTCAGCTATCTTCCTGTGAACATCTCTGGTTGTCTGTCTCATTTGAAAGCTTCTAACTGCAGGAAATTGAGCGAGCAGGGAGCTATATTTCTCCCTCTTTGCTTCTGCTGGTGGTATTTGCTCTGCAGCTGATACAGGTACCGATTTTAGAGATACTAAAGTGCCAGATTGCCCGTGCTACCTCTCTAGGCTGCTCGAGGCTTTCTAAGGCATTGAAATACAAGCGCTAGCCGGTATAAAGCTGAAAAGATACCTTCCACAATACTCCAAGTCCAAAGTGCCCTCAACAGGATTGATGGATTCAGCCCTCTGCTCATTTTGTACACCCAAAAAATTTGCTCTGATGTCCACTCAAATCTGGGAAGAGGGTTGTTGTTTGTAATGGGCTCTGAATAAGATTTGTCATTTCAGGCTACTGCTAAATGCATCTGCTGTGTCCCAGAAGAGACAAATGATGATGAGAGAAGAGAAGTTTCTCATTCCTCACCAGCTCACTGGGACGTACAAATGCAAAGCTTTTGGAGGATACACGCAGACACACACTAGTAGGTTAAGAGAATCTGATAATTAGTTGCTCAGAAAAGGATCTAATCACCACTTGGCACCAAAGATCCTTCGTGCCTGACTTCAGGCTCATGAGTGACATGGCTGGGCCACGCTCTCCAGCTCAGGGCTACTGACTTGTTTGGGGATATTCCCACCCTGAAGCCTTGGGGAAGCATTGCAAAGTGGGTTGTGAGCTGGACCAGGACACACACTCATTTTGTCTGGTAGTTTTGGGAACAGTCGATCCCTCTGTTTCACATGAAACTGCACAAGAGAACTTCAGCACAGGCCTTTGCATGAGGAAATGTATAAAAGACTCTCTCCTGAGAAAGGTTTTTCCTAGACACAGGATATGGAAGTTGCTTTAAATCATATATTATTCAGGGATACTTTTTTTCTGGTGTAAGTCTGTGAATTTGTTACCTGACTCCTACATTTAAATGAAACTCTCTGTAGTTTAACCTACACTTTCCTCAGTGTTTGTTTGCATTACCTCACAAGCATAACAAGCCCAATAATACATCACAACGTAATTATTGCATTAATCACCAGGTGAATACATTAATTATCAAATGATTGCATCACAAGGAAGCCTTTCAGGTAACACAGAACTAGATTTATCTGTGCTGTGTGCTGTTACAAGTTTTGAGTCACTTTGAGTTAGGATTTCTAAGTCTTTAGCGTCATTTTTAAGGTATCCCTGGTTCTTTTCTCCTTTCCTTTTTCCCAGTTTCTTTCCCCAGAGTACGTTGGTACACACTTTACACTCTCATTTATCTACATTTTCCTAGGTGATTATTTAAGATGATGACCCCAGCAACAGAAATAAAGGGACAACAAAAGGCATTTGCTACCAAATAGGTCTATCTCTTTGAGATAACCCTTGACAGTTGCATCCTCTGACTAAAAACCCAAATTGCTGGATCATCCAGAGTGAGTAGGTGGGAATTGAAGGATTCAGAGCACACAAATTCTGATTTTAGATGCATTCAGCCAGTCCTTTATGTTCCTGACAGGACTTAAAAATACAAACACTGAAACAGG
Organism: Corvus hawaiiensis; assembly: GCF_020740725.1. NCBI lineage: Eukaryota > Metazoa > Chordata > Aves > Passeriformes > Corvidae > Corvus > Corvus hawaiiensis. Next base: position 3,820,322 of record NC_063217.1, on the reverse strand, counting down.
CTGAGAGCAGTTTCACAGCGCTGAAGACCTCAAACATTTTAGGTATTATCAGTAAGGATAAGAGTTCAAACATGCAAATATAATGCAAATAAAACAGTGTTAAATCACTAAAAGGCTTTATTTATGGGTAAAACTATTCAAATCTTTTAAAAGCTTGAATCTAGACACATTTTTGGGGAATTCTGTGATTTAAAATAATTAATGGACTTGTCCAAATCAAAATGACTACCCTATGAACTTTGGATAAATTTGATAACTTTTTTGAATGTTGAATCTAACTGGTCAGCATGCTCACATTGTAACATCTTCACTGCAAAGCCACCAAAGTCTGGTCTCACCACATCCTTACATCATATAAATTATATATTATATGCATATACACTATATAAATTATATAAATTTTAAATATTAAGGAGATTTCCCTCTGGGGAAGAAAAAAGAAGAAACTTGAAGATGGTTGTAAACTTATTATTACAAGGTACCAAAGCTTCATACTAAACTTTATGCATTATTGAGATTTTAATATAATTTCCTTTAAAGAAATAACTCACTGTGTTCACTGAGGCTGTGTTTAGCAATAACAATGTTCAGAGAATATAATTCCTCCTTGACCAGAAAGAAACTTCATCAAATACTCACCATACATTTTTATGAAGGAAATATTGAATTGTGTATATATAGTCTTGTAATTGCAAAGTAATGATTTGGTTCAATATAAATTTCCTCCATTCCAACATTTAACTGTAATTAAAAAAGTTCAGCCAAAACTTGTGATGGGTATTTGAAAACACGAATAGGATTTTAACCAGATGTGTTTTCTTGACAGCTGTAGTAAACATATTGTCCCTGGTAATACTTTAAACTGATTGAAATTAATGCAATGTGTCCAGTTTGGAGTTTGATGCATTGAGTGAGCCAGAAGGCTTTACAGGAAGTTAACTCTGCAGAAAGAATATAGGCAGACATGACGACATTGTGTTGATTAATGTCTCCTCTAACTCCACACCCCGATGGGATTTTTTTCCCATTTTGTTGACTTAACAGACTTCAGTTCTGCAACCGAGTCCCAGATGCAGTAAGAGATGCTTTCACAAAACCCTCCAGTCAAGCTGAGAACATCACCAAGTTTTCCTTTGTCTGCATAAAAGACGGAGTAGAAAACTAATTTCCCCAAGGAGAGCAAAGCAGAAGTTGCACTGAGAAAAGGGAAAAAGGAATCAAGACCACCCCCACAAAATGTCAGAATCAAAACTTAAATTAAAAATCAAAGTATGTAGGCCACACTTCAAAATAATTAACCAAAAAGATTGGTTAATTGGCTCCTGAATAGTGAGCATTCACTCACATACAGTGCAGGCTGCATGGATAATAAAGGCAGGTTTATAACAGGGAAAAGCCAGGCAAGCTCCAAGGCATTAATTTGTAATCCCAGGGAATATCCTGCAGGTTAAATTGGTAAGGTAGAAAAGCTTCTTTTTGGTATGTTGATAAAAATGCGAATGAGGAGGTGAAGACAATACAAATTAGCATGTCAAGCTATGAGGAATCCAATTCAAACCAAAAGAGAACATTTGGAGTTTCCACTCACTAAAATCACATTCGATTTTCATGTGTTTTCTTGACTAATATCAAACTCATGATCACTGCAAAAGCAAATGAAGCCAGCAAAAAAAACCCACCTTGACCAATGGACTCTTCATTCTTTCCCTCTGTCCCAACATTTTTTGGTTCTTGTCCAGGAGTTTTGGGTTTGGTATAAAGGTGGGGATGCAAGTGGAGTCAGTATGACACAAATATAAATCAATATGGAAAAAACCATTCCATTAAACCATACATTATCCCTGTGTGCTAGGGAGGGCTTTGATTGTCTGGAGCTTAATGACAGTGAGAGCACGGCTGAGTGTTCCTGGGTAAGAATCGGGGAAGGCAAGAAGGCAAAGGTCATGGTGGGAGTCTGGTCTAGACTGCCCAACCAGGATGAAGAGGCAGGAGAAACATTCTATGAGCAGCTGGGGAAAGTCCCACAATCTCTAATAATTTTTCTTGTGGGGGACTTCAGCTTACCAGATGTCTGCTGGAACCACAACACAGTGGAGAGGAAACACTCTCGGAGATTGCTGGAGTGTGTGGAATATAACACACCAACACAGATGGTGAGGGAATCCCTTAGAAAAGGCACCTGCTGGATCTGTTGTTTGCACCAGGGAAGGAATTCTGACTGATGTGATTGTTGGAAGCCGCCTTGGGCAGAGTGATCACATCTCAAAGAGGGAGGAGGGTCAGTAAATTGCTGCCTTGGGCTCCCAAAGGCCTGACTTTGGCCTGTTTGAGAGCCTGGTTGGTGAAGCCCCTTGGGAGGCAGCTCCTGAAGGGCAAAGGAGTCCGGGAAGGCTGGACATGATTTGAGGAAATCTTGAAGGCACAACAGTAAGCTGTCCCCATGTGGCAAAAGAAGTGCCCATGAGGAGGATTTAGATTGGATATAATTAAATACTTCTTCACAGGAATAGTTGTCCAACACTGGCACAGAGTGCCCAAGGCAGGCTTGGAGTCCCCGTCCCTGGAGGGATTTAAAAACCATGTAAATGTGGCACTTGGGGATGTGTTTTAGTGGTGGCCTCAGCACTGCTGGGTTAACAGTTGGACTCAATGATCTTGGAGGGCTTTTCCAACAGAAATCATTCTATGACTCCATGATAAACACAAGATTAAACAGATGTGTTTTGCTGAATAAAGATGTGGGATTAGCAACAGGACAAGAACTAATGGCCATAAACTGTAACACAAGAAGTTCTATCTCAACATGAGGAAGAACTTCTGCACATCGAGAGGGGAAGAGCACTGGAACAGCTTCCCAGGGAGGGCTTGGAGTCTCCCTCTCTGGAGATATTCCAAACCCACCTGGCCACATTCCTGTGTCACCTGCTCCAGGTGACTCTGCCTTAGTAGGGGGGTTGGATCAGACGGGCTCCAGAAGTTCCTCCCAACCCCAACTATTCTGTGATTCTGTAATTATTTAACCTTCTGTTTGTGGGATCCACCTCAATTTAACGAAGCAGAATTTAGGAAAGGTAGTTTCCTTAGTCTGAAATGACAGGTAATGGATGGAGAGAGGCACCTGCATGGTTTTCTGAAACAGATGTAGACATTGTTGACATTGTCAACATTGGCAATGTTGACTTTGCCATCTAGAGAGCTTTGATATTACTAGACCATTTCATGTAAACAAATACTGACAGCGCAGTGCAGTGTTGGGGCTGTTTAGTTCAAACTAAGTGTTCTCTAGATTTTCAGAAAATGCAATTTTGTTTCTGTGTGCAAATCCAGTTATTTTTCTCTTACATAACTTTAGTCCATTTTTTTTTCCAGACTTTGTACTCGCTAGCTCCATTTAAATTCATTTTATTCTTTGAGAAATAAGATTTTCCATTTATCATTTCTGGGAAACAGGTACAATTTGTAGGGGAGAGAACAAGACATAGCGATGGCCCAGGTTTGCAGTCTTCTTATACTTTGCTGTGCTGTGCCAGAATGTAAAGAAGTGATCCAGAAAAATGCCAAACACCATCATTATTTTTTATTTTTAACATCTTTCAGGAACCTATAATTTTAACATGTGACCATACAAAACAACAGTTTATTCCAGCAGCTAAATTAAATCAGGGAACATAGACCTGGGCTCCTGTTGATGAAACAATTAGGATCCTAGTCCTGTTTTTCAAAACTCCAGCTCTAACCAGGAGAAGCAAATGCAACTTTCAAAATGTGCAGACATGAAGTAATAACTCAGCCCCAGAACTGTGATTATAAAGACAATAAATATTAACTGGTTCATAGAAACCTGGCTCAGAACCCCAACAGGCAGCCCAACAGATGATGCAGCTCCCTTGAGTCTCTAAAAGCAGGAGTACCAAAAGAAGCAGCAAAATGTTCGTATTAATTTTCTCTCAGAATCATTTCTTTAACTTCCTTTTGTGGCTCTCATGCCAGATCAGTGTGGGTTAGTCCAGGAAGGAGAGCAACCACTGAATTAAATTTGAACCTGCCTCCCACCCCTTGCAGCAATTCTTACCACAAAAGCTGCAAAGGTTAAAACAAGACCATGGTCCTTTACAGGCCAAATCTGTCCAAGATAAATCCTCAATGTAGATAAAAAGCATTTCCTAGTTTAAAAGACATGGAGCAATCAAACCCCTACGCTCCAATATTTTTGTTTTCTTTTCTTTTCTTTTTTTTTCCTCTCAAAGCCCATTCTTCAAGTACTTTATTCTTCCCCATTCTTTAGCATCTTTTATCATTTCTCTAGGCTGATGCCAAGTTCTATGCATTTTCATTGCCTCTACATTACTTCTTGATGTAAAACCAGACTGCTCTCCTTCACCTCTGTAAAGCAGCTTTTATTTATCCTTCTGAAGTTCTGATGTGTAAAGCTGTGATGGGCATCCTGCCCACCTGAGGGCTCAGCAGCTTCAAATGAATTCCACCAAACTCTGGACTGAATGTTACCTTGTACTGGAGTTTAATTGCTGTCTGCTTCTTACTGTTTGGTGAGAGACATAAAATATTATTACTGGCTCCTCTATTTGGTTCCGGGAGAGTTTTCTAGGAGAGCAATGTAGGTCTTGTAGGAACACCAGGATTTAATGTGCCTGAGAGCATTTTCCAAATGAGCTCTGTCAGGCTTAGGGCCATGACAACCTCTTCCAGTGCCCAACCACCCTCTGGGTGAAGAACCTTTTCCTGATATCCAACCTAAACCTTCCCTGACAAATCTCCAGCCGTTCCCTCTGGTCCTGTCACTGGTCACCAGAGAGCAGAGATCAGTATTGCAGTAATGCTCCCACTTCATAGACAGGACCTAAGATGCCAAAATCAACCTGAGTGCTCAGCCTTGCTTATATCCTTTCAAAAATAGCAGCAGAACTGCCTAGTACAGAATCACTCAAAATGTGTTTGCTAGACGAGGTAAGAAGCCAAATACCCCTAGATTTCTCTGCGTCCTGGGCTGCTGAACACTTCTCTTGTCTCCTTCTGAGACTCCCAGATTGCAATCAGTGGAATACTTTGAGCTATTCTCCTTGACTGTGGTCTATTTTCAAAATTATTTTAAGGCTGTCTGTATTTGCTGTTGTTAGGGGTTCATTTTCACTATGCAGATGTATTTAAATGTATTCATCCTCCCCCACCTTTCTGTGTAGTGACTGTCAGCTGTGTCTGCACAACCTGCCTATTACTGTAACTTCCACAACAATAACAGCCTAATTGATAGGCAGAGTAAATGAAGGAGCAACAAGGAGATCATCAGTGCTGGTAAACGAGTCAACAACACGCAAAGGGGTCATCAGGTGTTCTGCTCCCTTAAGGACTTCAAAGCAGCTATTTGAAATTCTTATTAAAATGCATGAAGTGTGTGATCCTGCCTGCTTTGCTCAGGATAGGGCAGAGTGGAGAATTTAAAAACATACAGGATTTTAGAGCCCAATTCACTTGCATTTGAACTATCCTAAGTTTTATGAGGAGAGCCTTATAGAGAATGATCTCTCACAAAATTTTGCTTAAGCTGTGTAGCTCCATGTTGTGGTTTGACATTGGTTAAAACATCAGGTACCCATAAAAACCATGAGAAAGGGCTCATGAATTGAGAGAAGGACTGGGAGAAAGCACTTTAAGGGCAAAACAGGTTCAAACTTAAAGGTATAAAGTAAATTTATTATTAACAGAGTTAGAGGGAGATAATGAGGAATAAAATAAGCCTTTAAAACACCTTTTCCGCACCCCCAGCCCCTCCCTGCTTCCCACTGAGAGCACAGGGAGACAGGGTGTGGGAGAGTTCAGTTGGTTTGTCACTCAAGATCGTTCTTCAGTTTACTTAGGGAGAGGAGTCTCTTCTACTGTGCCGTGGGGTCCTTCCCACAGAAGACAGTTCTCCATGAACTTCTCCAGCCCGGTTCTGATTTCATGAGTAGTCCCGCCCAACCTGCTGTAACGTGAGTCCCTCTCACAGGCAAAACAGTTTTCCCAGAACTGCTGTGATGTGGGTCATTGGTCTATGAGGTGCAGTCTTTTAAGGATAGGCTGCTGTAGTTTGGAAGCAAGGGCTTTCTCTCACCATCTCTGGAAGCCAGGGCCTTCTCTCTCTCTCTCTCTGCAGGTCTCCCACTGGATTACAGCTTTTCTGCCCTCCACTCGTTCCTGTGTGGGCACCTTTCCCACAGGCTGCAAGTGGACCTCTGCACTCCCCCCATGGATGTCATGATTACAGGGAGACAGTTTGTTTTATTATAGTTCTCACCACAGCTTGCAGAAGAATCTCGCCTCTAATGTTTTGAGCACCTCCTCCCCCTCTTTCTACTGACCTTGGTGTCGCCATGTTGGTTTGGGCTACACTGTCTAGTTGTTTTGAAAAATAGGCCGCAGCTCTCCGCTGGTCTCCAAGGTGCTGTGCCAGTACCCCTAGAGCAACATTCAGTCATTCATGTAAAGAGTTCAAAAGGTTTAGTCAAGTCCGGCAGCCCCAGAGCTGGGGCTGACATCAGGGAATGTTTCACCTGTTTAAATGCAGCCCTGGCATTCCCTATCCACATGACTGTCCCCTTTTCAGCTGCTTTAAGGACCTCATACATAGGTCTTACCAATAGCTTGATATCCACAGGCGACACCAGCCTACCATTGCCATGTTCTTTCTTCCTCCTCTTCTCCAACCAAAGCGGGAAAAAAACCCCAAACTTGTTGCTCGTAACTACCACTGCTAACAAATTCCACCGATTCAAAGATTTCTGCCGCATCTCTCAGCGCCGAGAGGTTGATTTCGTCTAGGTTCCATGGTGGGGAATCATTTGCCATGTTTCCACTGCCAGCCAGGCGGCCCCACCACCACCGCGTGGGCAGTGCTGGTCACCGTGGCGCTGGCGCTATTTAACACCTCTCCTCAGGTGGGGTGCCAGGAAGGAGAAGCCGACACCACTGTCCCTGCCCTTCCATCCACAGCACGGCTGGCTAGAGCGGGCTGTGTCAATACGGCGGTGGCTGCACAGTCGCAGCGGCTGTGTGGCCGTGCGCGCAGTGCTGGGATGGTCCTGGAGGCCGCGCCTCGCCAGCCCTGGGGACAAAAACTGCCCGCGTGCTGTTTTGGTTTCCTTCTTAAATATGTCACCGCAGAGGCGTTAGCAACCTCTCTAATTGGGCCAGCAGCATGTCCATCTTCAGAGCCATCAGGGATTGGCTCTGGTGGACACAGTGGAAGCTTCTGGCAGTTTCTCACAGAAGCCACCTCTGTGGCTGCTCCCCGCCCCACCGAAAAACCAGGCTATGTTAAACCAACACGCTCCATATTGCTTTCAAGGGCAGACAGTGCCCAAGCACAGGAACACAGTCCTCAGGCTTGGTATAAATCTAGATAATGTCAGTGTTTTGAGTCTCATTTCCACAATTCTGTGTAGTAGATTGTATGTATTCAAATACTCCAGCTATGGAAACATTTATCTTACTCATGCAAAAACATAGGATAAAAGGTAGTTCCCAAAAATGGACCTCAGATGGTAGAATTAATCTTTTCTTGTCTTTGGGATGATGAGCAGTTAACTTCTACTTTCAGTAACATCTTCCTTCTCTATTCTTTGCTATGGACTTGGGTTGAGTTCTTGGGCTTCAAGAGGGAGGTAAAATCTTGGACAAAAGATTTCTGGAATCTTTGTGTCATGGGTAATGTCTAAAATTTGAGGCAAATACCATCTTCAAGCCTAAAGCACAGGTTTAGGTTGTGGATCTGTCTCAACTTGTCTGGGGGATCCAGGCAGTGTTACCATTACACACATTCTGTTGTCTTGCTTAGCTTCAATTACACTTTGAGTTTTTTGGGGGTTTTATTGAAAAAAAGTCTGTGAGGAAGATTTTAGGACAGTAAAAAAATTGCTTTGCTGGGTTATTTACACAAGATTTTGGGAGCTGATATTTCTCATAGAAGGCTGTACCTCTCTTTCCTCCACAAGTTCTATTGCAGACATATATAAATATGTAAAAAGTTATGAACAAACACTGCAGCATTGATGTCAGATTGAGCCATCCTGCCAGTTCCCTGCAGGAAGGCACTGCTACAGGTCAGGGGAACATGTTGATTTTAGCAATGGAGTAAAATTTTTCTAGGAGAAAAAGTACACAAATGCCCATCTCTTTTGAACAAAAAGGGAAAGAACTAAAGGAGAAGCTGGCAGAAATCAGAGCATCCCAGAAGACCAAGGATTTAAATCCTTATGGGAACTCAGACACTTTCTTGGCTGTATTAGTTACTGAAATCCATTGCAGGGAAAAATCACTTTAGTTTTATCTCCAGTCTAATCTCATGGAGTTCTCCATACTGAAAGGTGTTCCATGCCCAGCTGCAGCTCATGGAAATTCACCTAAACATTGCTTTACTCCTCAATTTTTTTCCCACAGCTTTACCCCAAACAAGACACAGATTTTTGAGCCTGAAAAGACCTAAAGAACAACATGATGGTGGTAAAGCTGCTCCAAATCCAAATGAGGAAAATTAACTATATGCATATAGGAGCAAGAAGAGGGAGATAAAAGTGATAAAGAAGAGAAGTAAAACAGGAAAAGCTCTTAGTTTGTGAATAGAAAATATAAATACTATACAGAAATTTACATGCTGAGATAATGATTTTAGTTGCCATTTGATGTACTCAATAGCTATGGAATAAGAGTAATACTTCTATAATAATAATAATAATAACAACAACAATCTACCTTGTATATTCCTTTTGTCCAGAAAATCACTAAGCACTTTACAAAGGAGGTCAGCACCATTAGCATTCTTTTAGATTCTAAAATTCACCTGACAGAGGATTTTAAGCAGAAATCCCTCTGTAGCCTGCTCTTGGATTTTGCTCATGATGGTTTTTTCCTTTGTCCATCAGCAATATTTGCAAGTCTAAGCAGCCTGGCAAAATTGTACCAGGTGATGTTTTTCACTGTTAATATGTGAGTGACATTTCTTTTTCTCTATAATGATTCATCAGAGCAAAGCCAGGGAAAACAACTTTGCTTTTACACATTGCTAGAGCAAGACAGCAGGGTTGCTTTAAGATTTTCCTTGAAGAGCTTTTCCTTCCATGTAATATTGAGTGGCACCATGTTCTCCATAATGAAGTGTTTCCAGCTACACTGGGACCATTCCTTGACCTTGTAACAGCCTTCACCCACATCTTAACTAGAAATAAGTTCAAGCATGATCATCTTAAGACATGGTCCTGTGATTCAAAAAATGAAAGCATGATGAAATCCAGTTCTCTCCCTACATCTTTAGCTGTGAGAATTGGTATATTTTTAGTCAACTAAAACCAGATTCTTCATTACAATGTAATGAAGAATTTACAGTGTTTGCAAAAATGGTTTTTTGAAGGTCTTGAAGTGTCCATCAGCATCCCTCAGTCTTTTCAAGGGCTATGTCAAGAAAAAGACTAAAAGAATTTGCTTGTTGAGTGGAGCAATCACTCTGAATTTCTTCAACCAATGCTAGGAAGGAAATAAAAGCAGCTCCAAACAATCAAACCAAAGACAGAAAAAAAAAAATCCTGTAGTTGATTTATTGACCATGGCATGGTAAATGATTGCTTTAAATATCAAATTGTCAGAAGCTTGGAACGATGGAGGAGGAATTGCTCTGTACCTCCTCCAACTACCTTCACACACTATGTTCAGAGGTGGGATGTCACCCTCTGTCCTCCTTTGGTCTGATCTGGGATGGAGAAACTTATATAATTTTGGGTTCGAGAAACTTACATAATTTTGGGTTGGAGAAACTTACGTAATTTTGGGTAAAGTGAGGAGAAACACCAAAAATGAATAATTTTATTTTATTCTCTGTGTCAGGTCACAACTTGAGTCAAACTCACTAAACCATAAAATTTTATACATGGCCATATAAAGCGAGGGGCATTAAGGCACATTCATTTCAATTTCCTACAGTTCAATCAAACTTCAGATCAAAGAGGGATAGCCCACATTTCCAACATGCTTTAAATTATGAGGAAGTGCTAGCATTCCACAATTTAAAAACCCACCAGATAAAAACATTATTAGTCTAAGTTTTACCAGGACTACCCTGGACTCAATGAAATTAGACCTCTCTATGACTTTAAAACCAGAATATTTTGGAAAGCCCAAAAAAGACAATGGAAAAGATTTGGAAGCCAAATTTTTTTCAAACAGCAGAAAATAGGATTTTTTGTGTGTTTTCCAAATTGTCTTATGTTCTAACATAGAGTCATAGAATAGTTTGGGTTGGAAGGGACATTAAAGACCATCTTGTAATGGGCAGGGACAACTTCCACTAGACCTGGTTGCTCCAAGCCCCATCCAACCTGACCTGGAACACTTCCAGGAAAGTGGGGATTTCCTAGTCCTTATTGGTAGGAAATATGAGTAAACTACAGGGGTGACCACAGCTGTGCCAACACAGATTTTCCTGGAGTCTGGGTCAGATTCCAATTCTGCAATGATATGTCCCTTCACTGTGATTCTTTTAACAAATTTCACATAAAACAGCAACTTAGAAAAAAATCTCAAATCTCTTATCTGTAGCATAAGACACGCTTGTCCTTGTAAACAAGAGGTAATTGCCTAGGGGGAAATGAGACAATAATACCTGAAACAGCACATGACATAATTTTGGGATATTTTGAAATCAATTTATCCACAATCTCTGTTCCCTGACACATCACATATGCTTCAAGGTATCCTGAGATGCCAGCGCCTGTCTCCGCTTTCACACCAGCTCCAAACTCCATTATTTTGCTCATCCACTGAAAGCAGAGGGTGGAAGAGTGCTCCCAGCAGATGGATTTGATACAGCAAATATAAATAAAATTCCCTGGCAGAAATCAAACTCTCATTTCCCCATCGCTCACTGCAGAGGGTGCTGTCTGCCCACATTCCTGGTCCTCAGGAAACAGGTGGGGAAAGAGGGTTGTGAACTATTTAAAAGTTGAAAAGATGTTTTGGGCTATTACCCAAATGCTCTAATCTCTAGTACATTTAAAGACATAAAGTCACATTTCAGAGTCACGACCGAGTCACAGTGGACTAAAGCCGCTGTCACAGCCAGAGTGGAGTTCTGAACAAGCACAAGGCAGTCAGCCCTGGTTTAAATGGGAAAAAAAAAAAAAAAAATAAAATAAAAGAGGTTTTCCTCCCTGCCTTTAATGAAGTTTAAGTTTTTCTGAAGTCATTCACATAGGTAGTGATGTTAAGGTATGAACAGTAAGTCCTTCCTGGTAAAATCACAAAGTTTTGGGGCTCTCTTTTCATACTGAAACTCTGGAAAAGATTTGGAACATCAGAATTTTGTTATTAAACAAGAAGAGTGGGGCTCAAAGATGGTCAGTCCTGTCCTGTGCTTTGCACATATATGGGGATGTCAGGGCAGATCTTATTTGAACTGAAGTGACTCATCTGATAGCACCAAAAGATCAACATTTTTGTCCCTGGATCTAGAAGGGTTTATGTTTTGTCCTGCTTAATCTATAACTGTTTTAAATACAAAAAGAGCATCTTTGGTACACAGGGAAGACACCAGATTTACCACTTCCCTTCAGACCTTACGCTTTTCCAATTTCCAGCTGTGAAACAAGCTGTTCTGTGAACAGTGACCACCCCTCCCAAAATCCATCATCTGGTGGGAAATGAAGGCTCTTGCATTAGAGGAAAAGACCTTTACATTTCAGATGCTTTAGCTGGGAACAGTGTCCTTCATCCAGCATAGCCAGCACATCCTCACCCTTCACTTCAGTCAAGTGCCTGACTATTGCCTGTCTAGAAGCAGAGAGGATAAAAAATTCTGAACTCCAAGAAATACAAAATACCAGCAAGAAAGTCTGAATCAAACCTTCAGGAGATACTTTTGGCAGCAATTAGTAAGAAGATGTAACCCAAGGACAAACTGGCTACACATTGCACACCACCAGGGAGTTTGGTACAAAGAACTAAAGCAAACTGGTGGCACTCAGGTCTTTCAGAGTGAATGACCACAGGAGCGTTATGGGAACCACAGGAGAGACCAGTGGTTATGACAACCAAGCCAAAATATCACCACACCCCACTATTCCCCACTCAGGTGAGACCCCACCTGCAGAGCTACCTCCAGCCCTGGGGTCCAACATAAGGAAGACATGGAACTGCTGGAGTGAGTCCAGAGGAAGCTATGGAGATGCTCCAAGGGCTGGAGCCCCTCTGCTCTGGAGCCAGCTTGGGAGAGCTGGGGGTGTTCACCTGCAGAAGGCTCCAGGGAGACCTCAGAGCCCCTTCCAATGCCTAAAGGGGCTCCAGGAGAGCTGGAGAGGGACTTGGGACAAAGGATGGAGTGACAGGACGAGGGGGGATGGCTTTAAACTGAAAGAGAAGAGATTCTTTAGACTAAATGTCAGGAAGAAATTCTTGGCTATGAGAATGGTAAAGCACTGGCACAGGGTGCCCAGAGAAGCTGTGGCTGCCCCATCCCTGGAAACACTCAAGGCCAGGTTGGATGGGGCTTGGAGCACTCTGGCCCAATGCAATGTGTCCCTGCCCATGGCACGGAAGTTGGAGGTAGATGACTTTGAAGGGCCCTTGCAAATCAAACCACCCCATAATTCTACGATTCTGTGTACCTCTGACCTTGTCGAGTCAGAATTGGTGACTTTGAAGGAGAAAGTGAAGCCCAGATGTGCATAGGATTGTCCTTAGAATACTTTTGAGAAGCCAATAAAAAATTCAGGAGACAGGAGCACACTGGAAACTACAACTCCATGTGAACCCTCTCTGCGCAGAAATAGAAGGAACATGGAGACAACAGAAGGAATTTCAAGGCAGAGATAAGTTACAGCTGATTTTGGGAGGACAGGAGCTGCATCCCTTGGAAAAACCAGTGAGCACGGCTGCCACAGCAGTGGCATAGAAGTTTTTGCACCAGTCCTCATGCTGGATGTATCCAAGTGCTAAAATGGACTCTCTATCCAGTCAAAGCAACCCTCAGGGTTCAGGGAACACTCCTGTGCTTTGCTAGCAGACATCTATTCACCTTGACTTTTTTATTCTCATTGCTGTAGAAAGATGTGTTAGCATGAAACTCAGAGAATATGGGAATTTTATGAAAGAAATCCTTCCCTGTGGTGTGATAACACCTATGCACATTGAGTCACGCTGTAATCGTTCTCCATCCCATAATCTTCAAGGAAAATTCAGATTCTTTGTTCCCAATCTTGCAGCACTTCAAAGCTTTCTCTTGGAGCAAGTGCAGTTGAAGAGGTGGTTACTCTGCGTGAGTGCAGAGCAGGGACACAGCGAGGGGGGACATGGCTTAAAACCCAGAATAGTCTTAAAAATCATGACAGCTAAAATTGGGGGGGGGAGGGAAAAGAAGTAATTCTGACTGTTGTTATCCCTAGTCTTTGAGTCTTTTCCTAAGAATTCCTTTTTCCTTGAATTCTGCCTTCATGAAAATAGATAGAAATTATAGAAAATATTAAGGCTTGACTGAGAAAAAAAATTAACTCTTGTCTACAGTACTAATGTCAGTTGTTTACTCACCTTCCAAATAAATGTGCCTCGACTGCTCAAGCAAAGCCCGTGAAATTTGAGTTGAATTGAGTGAAGAACCTACTGCTTCTATCTTACTGAAGAATCTTTTGCCTCAATCAATTTTTCATTGCATTAGGCCAGTGAAAGTGAAGTCACAAAGACTTGGAACCAGTTTTAACCAATACAATTGATATATTCAGTGATCAGTATGAGTTAATGGAGTTGTTTAACAGCCTCCCCTCAACTGAACACAGACATAAGTCTAATTAAATCAATTAATCTTTAGAAATCTTTGAAACATCGAGGATCTGGAGATACTTCGCACAAACCGAGGGTCAAAGAGAACTTTCTGGCCTGCATAAAGCTGACACACACCTGACATTCCATGGCCATCCATCCTGTTGCCTCCTGAGCAGGTCGCCTGTGCATCCTCCAGGAGATTTGCCCCAGAAAAGCCACCCAAGGAGCAGCTGCTGTGCAAACACAGCCATGCAGAGCCATTAGGGATGCACCAGGATGCCTCAGACACTGGCGTGGGGAGCAGGTGACTCACACAGACACACGAGGCGCTCCAGGGTGTCCAGGATTTGAAATTAAGTGTGGAAAAACAAGACAGAATTCAGGTGATGAATTTTGGTGTGAGCTGTTCCAAAAGCCAATTAACCTCAAATTTAAAGGACAGGCACTAGAACATTTAGTCAGCTGAACTCTTAGAAAGTGATAACTCCAGGGGAATTTTGAGAGGGTAGAGAAGAAAGTACAGTGATATTCTCAATTTTGGAGAATTAAAACAGAAATTCATTAAATAACTGATTTTTTAATAAAACTGCTTTTCACAAACCAGCTCTTTTTCTAATGTGAAAATGTGAACTCTACAATAGACATGTAGTAACTTTTCTTCATATCACAGACTATCACTATCTTTAAATTTGACCTAATGTAATTAATATCTATAGAAATTAATTATAGTAATTAATACTTACAGAAATGCCAACAGTAGAAACTTTACTATCCTCTTTTAATTTTTTTTTTATTGATGTGGAGGACAGGTATATTCTCTGTTGAACTCTCCCGTTGCCTTTCATGCCAACAAGGCTCACCAATCTCAATTTATCATCAAAGACTTATTTATACAATACAAGAAGTTCTTTATACCAGTACTAAAATACTACTAAACTATTTCTACCAGTATTAAACTCATCAAACCTCATGGAAAATTGTTCACATGAAGAACACTCTGAGTGTTGCGGAGTGCTATAATTTTGATGCCATATTTCATGTAAAGGAATACTCTGTAGATAGGCAGTACCATGAAATATTCTCTCTCCAGCATTAAATTTCTACAATTAATTATAGAATTCAAGTCTGACAAGATCCTGGAAGATTTTTCTGGTCACTGGCTCATACGTCATGATTCAAGTCTGCAGCAAGTGTAGAGAAAATACACCAAGTATGTGCTGTGACACTCAGCCATACAATAGTTACTTACATTAAACTATATTTGACACTGCTGTTGAGTGGAGAGAAGGAAAATGCATATTTAGCACTTCAGCATTTGAGCAAAGGTCTCTGAATCCCAGAGCAGAGATCCAGGATGAAATGGAAACAGCAGAGCTCCTCTGACACCCTCACTCAGCACACTAACAATAATTAGGTGATGTGTGAAACTCAAGGAACAGGAGCATTTATAGGTGTTACTAACAGGGTGACTCCCCACCATCATTCTATGCATGATAAGTTCCTTTTTACTACTGTGAAATGTATTTCTGCATTATGACATTTTCTGACACTGTTACCTTCTCTTCTGCCTTTGAGCTGAGCTTCACAGAGGAAACAAAGATCAACTCTAGACCCAAGGGTGGAAATTTTGGAGCTCCAGGACTGCAGAGCTGAACTTCAGGATAAATTATAACTTTATTTCCTAGATAACGAAGGCAAATAGAATCTAAAATTTCCTTGGGTAAATTGTTTTAATGTGGGATATTGATGGAAACAGATACTCAGTGTGAGGATAGAAGCCATTGACTCCTCACGGCTTCCCCATCCTCCAGCCCCATAGCTTGTGATCCAATATAATTAATTCACAACATAATTAATTCACTGCAGATAGTTTGTTGCGTAAGCTCCAGACCTGCTTTTGCACAGACCTGGCCATAATTACATTCATTACTTGGCTTCCATGGCACTTCTGACATAGCACAATAATGTTGAAGAGGAGTTTCTGAGCTGCTACTCTGTCTGATCCAGGTTCTTCTGGAATACATGGGGACAAGCCCTCAGGTCTTTTCCTTGTTCTTGAGAATTGCATTGAGCTTCTCTCCCACCTTGCAGACCTATTTCTCATTTGCTTCATCACTTCTCAGCTCCTCACCACACCTGACTGTTCATTTAAACATCTCCTTATTAACAGTGTACGGTGGCAGCTGTTAGTTTCACATCCTGTCAGATTTAATTACAAGCTTCACGTTTTCCTTCACTTCATGTGCCTTTGCTGATGTTTAACCAATCTTTTTTTTCAGGGAAGAGTAGGGTTTACACAAAAGCTCTGATTATGGTAGAGATAATTGCATCTCAGATTTTGGAGGATTATTCTGCTCAGGCATCTATCCTTACGTGCTCACAGTCACTGACATCATGTCCACAAAGCAACAGCCAAAACAATAGCAATAGGTAAATAACAGTAAAGTCACCAATAACGTGATTTTTCCAGGTGCAAAGTGACCTTTTGTGTTCTTCTCCCAGCCTGCAGGAGTTGCAGTCAGTCCATCACATGTTGTCTCTGTGGCTCTTTCCTCCTCAGGGGAGAACTCCTCTCACTCTTCCCCTGCTCCAGCCTGGGGTCCCTCCCACAGTTCTTCATTAACTTCTTCAACATGGGTCCTTCACATGGCTTTCAGACCTTCAGGAACTGCTTCAGAGTGGGTCCCTTCCCACTGGGTGCATCCTTCAGGAACAGGCTGCTCCAACATGGATCTCTCACGAGGTCACAAATCCTGCCAACAAATCTGCTCCAGACTGGGCTCCTCTCTCCGTGCATCCACAGGTCCTCTCATGGAGCAGGTGGATCTCTGCTCTCCATGGAGCTCCCTGGGCTGCAGGGGCACAGCTGCCTCTCCATCGACTGAGCCAGAGGCTGGACAGTCTGAGTGTCCTTGGAGAGCAGGCCTGGAGAGGCTTTGTTATGTCTGCCTAGCATGAGAGAGCAAAGTGAACAGGCTACAAGGAACTTCAGAGTTACACACTAGGCAGTGCAGGATTTGAAAAATATAGAAGTTAAAACCTAAGGCATCACAATCAGCTGCAAACCTGTTTTTGCTCTGTGCCTGTCAGTATGGATTTCCTTTTTTCTTCTTCAGTCTTCCATTTTATTTTAGTCTATGTTGTGAGAAATGAGACAACTCTTAGAAAAATTAAAATAATTCATTAAAAATGGAAAAATTGAGAAATTACAAAAATTAGCAAAACATAAAAATTTGGGATCCCAGTGGCTCAGGAGGTATGCCCCAGGAGCGCAGGGATTTGAGATCTTCAGGCTTAGACAGCACTGGACGTCCGGTGGAAAAACCTGCAGTGCTGGGCTGACTTTTAGCTAGTCCAAAAGTCAAGGGTAAAAATTATTAAAGGCTCCTTAATAAAAGTAAGGCTTAAGTACCCAGCACTAGCATCCACTACTGCTAAATCTGCAATGGCCTGTGCTGCTCTGAACCTTGCCTCGTTGTTTTATAGTGCCTTTGCTCCGCCCCAGTCCACCCACAGCCCGCCCACAGCCCGCCCACAGCACACCCCTTTGGTCCAAAGTGATTGGTGCTTTCCTTTTGACAGAACATCTCTGTCTACCAATAGCTCGTCGTTGTCAGGGGGGTAGTAGCAGCTGGAGTAAGGGTGGTAACATGCGCTCATTAAGATTCAGGTTGCCACGGAGCTTGCCTGCAGAACAATGGCTATGGGTCTAAAAATAGCTGTTGGCTGTTAGAAACTGGGGTTTTGGAGTTGGTCCTGAGACTAAAATGCAAAGTAAAACCCTTAAAAAAAATATTAAAATACATCTCATACATCTTAAACATTTGTAAAAGTAGACAATGAACATGGGAGAAACAACTCTTACAGTGTACAAGTGGTTTAAAGTTTGAAAAGGGATTTTTAACTGGGAAACTTTTAACTGGGGGATTTTAACTGGGACTGGTGCAGCTAAACTACTTCGAACAAGTGAAAGCACTGATAATAGAACTTGATTTTTGTACCTGATGGGTTAACTTTAACATTCAATTAAAAAAAAATTAACTCAGAATTAACTAATTAAAGCACTTAACATGCAAAGACCAAGCTAATTAGGGATTTCATGTATGACATATGTTGA
Organism: Corvus hawaiiensis; assembly: GCF_020740725.1. Classification (NCBI taxonomy): domain Eukaryota; kingdom Metazoa; phylum Chordata; class Aves; order Passeriformes; family Corvidae; genus Corvus; species Corvus hawaiiensis. The sequence goes on along the minus strand of NC_063217.1, from coordinate 3,802,411 downwards.
TTTCCTCCAGCACATTGGCACTGAGCATTCCATCGTGTCCCAGGGAAGGAAAAGGAAGGATCTGATGATCATGCCTTTATTTAGTAAAATTAGCCCATTCCAGAATACTCTGAAGTGGAGAACACTCTCTGCCAAAAAGAGAGTCCTTGCCAGGGAATTACAAGCTGTATCTGCAGCACATGAATTTAAGTCATTGCTTGAACATATTTAGGTGAACTGTGGTAAAATACATGTAATATTTACGTATGTCTGGGTTGGTTGGAATTTTCCCATCTGAAGTGAGTTTAGAACTTTTCTCTCCCTGCTTGCACCAGCATATTTCAAGAAAACTTCCAATTTCAGAGCTGCTTTAAATGAGTCTTATCTTACCCCAGAGGGACAATCATGTGACTGTCTTCTTATTCTTTTTTCTTTTCTAATTTTTGTTTCAGAATGAAGAAATTTTGCTTTGCTGTGTAAGATGAAAAGGAAGAGTGATGTAGTTCAACACCAACCCTCTGTATTTTCAGGTGTTGAGATTTCATCCTCAGGCTTATTGGCCACATTTGGTTTTGATTTATTTCAGCCCTTTATGTCTTATCTTTTATAATTTGTTTTTGCTGTGAATTTAAAATCACTTGAGTATAATTAAATAGAAATTTAAATTAAGGAATTAGAGGAATAAAATAAAACCATCCTCCCCTGACTAAAGTCCAGTGTTTCTCACAGTATTTGAAAGAATGGTCAGGACAAAGTTCTCATTCAAACAGATTCAATGCTGTAATGATCAGTGTTCTCCCTTTTCAACCTCACTCCTCTGGACTGAAAGGAGCTGAAATTATCCTCATAGTACCATGTTCACCAGGGCTGAACTTAATAGTGACAAATGAAGGCTTTGAACTTGCAGAGTCAAAAGTGGTGATTTTTGATGTGATGTAGAAGCTTTTGGCTCGGAAGTGACTGAGAAGAAAGATCTGCGTACGCTGAGAGATCACAAACAGAGACAATGACTCCTTCGGGCCTGTGCTCAGAGTCTTCCTGGGATTTGGACACACTGCTGAGCCAGGAGAACACATGGATGTCCCTTAGTCATGCTCAGCAGTGCACAGAGGAAAACAAGTTGCAGAATCACAGAAACACAGAATAATTTATGTTGGAAAAGATCCTTGAGTCCAACTGATCACCAGTTAGAGCAGAGCACTGAGTGCCACATCCAGGCATTTGTTAATCACCCCCAGGGATGGTGATGCCATCACCTCCCTGGACAGCCCCTTCCAATGCCTGACCAGCATTTCCATGGAGAAATTCCTCCTGATGTGCAACCTGACCCTCCCTGGCCCAGCCTGAGGCCGTTCCCTCTCCTCCTGTCCCTGTTCCCTGGGAGCAGAGCCCGACCCCCCCGGCTGCCCCCTCCTGTCAGGGAGTTGTGCAGAGCCACAAGGTCCCCCCTGAGCCTCCTTTTCTCCAGGCTGAGCCCCTTTCCCAGCTCCCTCAGCCTCTCCTGGTGTTCCATCCCCTTCCTCAGCTCCGTTCCCTTCTCTGGACACTCTCCAGCCCCTCAATGTCCTTCCTGAATTGAACTGGACACAGCACTCAAGGTGTGGCCTCACCAGTGCCCAGCACACTGGGACTAACCAAGTTCTCACATTAGACAGGTAATTCAAATATATCAAACTCTGTTGAAACAAAAAGTTTAATTTTTTAAAAAATATATGTGGGACAAAATGTTCTGAGAAAACTTTCGGAGTAATTTTGCCATCAAATCATATTGTCCTGTACTGGAGCAATGAAACACACTGGAAAGATCCCACCTTGGATAAGGAAGGGAGAGACTCAGTTGGTTTTTTGTACATTAAATGTCTTCAAAAGGCTTGGGCTAAATTAACTTCACTTTAGGAGACTTGAAGAACTAAGAGACATTAGAAGTTATTTTTTACTCCTTATGGGTGATGATTGAGCTTTCAAAGATGGTAAAAGCTGCCATAAAACTGGAGAGAACCATCCATGCAGGTATAATAATAAAAGTTTCTACAGGCAGTCCTTCACCTTCTTCCCACCTAAAAAACAGGTTTTTCTCTGGAAAACAGTTTTGGCAGAAATCTACTTTTCTATTTGAGTAAAATATCATCCATTGCTGTTGTTGTTGTGCCACTTGGTGCAGCTCAGGTGCAGGAGTGAACAAGTTGTAAATAATTTGATCTTTAGTCTTTGCAATACTTAATGAAGCCTCAGTGTACCTGGTCCTCAGGGCCTCCCAAAGTGAACTGGGACCTCCCAGAAGGAAGGAAAAAGAAAGAAGAAATCCCTGGAAGCTGTAATGGCATATTTCAACTATGCAGATGCCACAGCAGCAGGTACAGACCCTGAATGGGCTGGAATCCTGCCATGTGCCTGGATATGAGATATTATCTGTTTATCTGTTAATTCCTGATAGAACCTCATGCTGTTGCTGCTGAGCCCCCTGATGGAAAAGAGGGATCTGCTAATAACCTTGTAAAACAGTTGGTTCTCTCTCGTTGTGGGAATGAAGCAGATATTCAAAAAGAATAATGGAGTTTCTTTTACTTTCCTGAGCATGTGTTTGCATGTATTTTCACTTAGAAACTCAATTTGGACAACCTCAAATGGGTTTTTTAAAGAAGTATCATTAAATCCCTTACTGTATGGTCCATAACAATATGAAGTTATTTCACATATCATTACAGACGGAGCCCAGTGCAAATTTAAAAGCAGATATTCTGCAGAACCCACTCACTTCAGCCAGAACTCTTTCAAAAGACCATGATTCATCAGGGAACAGAACAATTTCCATGTCTAAAACTCTTTTTTTTTATTGTATCTCTAAGTACCTCACAATCAGTGGAGAACTGTCATTTTCCAGCCCACTTTATGTCATGAGCCAAGTGACTAACCTGTTCAAAGTGTTTAGTGTCAGCTTGGAAAACAGAAAAATCCAGACAAGAGGAGAAAATTAGCATCCTGAGGAGTACAAAAAAGCTCGTACAAAGATAAAGATTCAAATAATCTCCATTCCAATCTTCTGAAAAATACCCAGAGGCCTATGAGAAAGGAGTTTCACTAAATTTGTGGCTGATGATATATCTGAAGTTGAGTTTTCCCTAAACAGAAAGTTTCATCACACTAGAAAAGTTGGCACTTTGAATGTGTGAAACTTTTGAGGAGCCTTTGGAGCATTGTGTGTGAAGAGTCAGAAACAAATGAAACAGAAGATAAAATGCAGGCTTCTCTTAGTGTGGGTAGATAGTGAAAAAATAACTTGATACCTTTCTCTGAAAATTTAAGATTTCCCATGAAAAGTGCTACACATTTACATCTGTGAGTGTGGGTACAGCACCTGCTGCAGTGCCATGGGGACACGACCAGAAGTCTGTTGAGGGGACACCAGGAAAAGGGGAGGTAACATCAGGTAGCAGGTAAAGAACTCACTGGCAGAGTTTCCCAGGAAATAGGGCTCAGGCCTCAGCTCATGTCATGGTTTTATGAACTGGCACAAAATGACATATAATTCAATTTCCCAATGAAAAGCTAGAGGGCATCTTCTATTAACAGAAAAATCAGTACTTTATATCCCAAAAGCTGCATGAACTCGAAGACTGGAATTAAAAGAAAGCTGAAAGGAATTTAATAGGGGAAGAAAACCCAGTAAGATTGCATGTTTGGAGACTGACCACAGGCATTTCTGTTGCAAGTTGGGACACAGAATTGGAAGTGAGTGAGAAAGAGGAGCAGTGGTGCAGCACAACTGGTAACAGGGTGAGGGGGAAATGCTGGGGTGATGCCAGCAAGGAGGACGCTGAATGCAACAGCCAAAAAATGCTTCCAGCAGACTCGAGGAAAATTCTTGGCCTGGTATGAAAAGAGAACTTATTTGAAATGCAGGGTTCACATCTGTTTGTTCATGGCCAACAAAGACTGAGCCCTGAGGAGGTGTAAGGAGAGACTGTCTTGGTCAGGGGAGTGAGAGCCCTCTTTGGGATGGAGTGAGGGAAAACCAGCCTTGGTATGCCAAGTAAAAGGCCAAGAAGAGCTGGGATTGTCCTCTGTCAGTACCCCAGTGGAACAAATTCCAGGAAAAGAAAAGATTTTTGAAGATAAAAAAACAAATTTAGAACAAGAGCATCTGATTTTAACTGTCAATGAGTGCCTTTGAGCTGATACCCAAGAGATTTATGGGCCATTCACTTAAGAGCTGGACTTGATGATTACTGTGGGTCCCTTCCAACTCAGAATATTCTGTGATTCTGTGATTTCACACTTTAGGAAGTCTTGGAATAGTATTTAAGAGAAGAGAAGAGAAAGAAATAAACGTGGTTTTGTAACAGCTGCCATGTGGGATTCAACTTCAGTTTCCTTCTCTCACAAGAACACAGGATGGTCTTTCTGAGCAAAGTGCTATTCTCTGTTTTGGGATCTCCTGGCTAAATGCTCATCTCTGAATCTGCAGGGCAATGAATGCTGATTTCTTTTCTGGAAGATGACAGTGTGGAAAATAATGGCACCTCTGCAAACCTTCTTTTACCCTCTTATAGTAGCACATGATGAGAAAAGACTCTTCTCTCTTCAGCCCAGGAGATGGATGGAGATGCTGATGGGTTCCTGTGTGGATCATCATGATCAATGCTCTCCGATTTTGAGCTCCTCTCTAAACTGCTCAAGTTAAAATGTTTATACCACTGACCAGCACTGAAGCTGAAATGTGCTGCTCCACTTTCAGGATCTTGCAATTTCAGACTCTTTTCCATAAAAAAATATTGGTTGCATATGATCTCTTAGACACTGTGAAAAAATCCACCTGTATATTATTTCACTTATGCTCAGCTCCGAGTTGTTCCGAGTGGAGGCAGAGTGATTCCACAGCCTAATACTCAAATGGGGTTTTATTCATAAAATTATGGATTTTTTTTTCAATTCAGTTAATTGGGTTGAAATGAAATGAAATGAGATGGGAAATGGATTTCCCTTCGAGCTCATTGTCCTAAATTTCCAGAGACACTGCTCCTTACAGTTTTGTTTCCCCTAACTTTAACTTCTTACACTTCTCTGTTTAAATGAAATTTGTCACTGCAGCTTTCAGTGTGCAGCACAGAAGTGTTCTGCATGGCATGACCTTGACACTTCACTTATGACAAGGAAGAAAACCTGGTTCTCTCCAGGGGACTGATCACTTGGGAGAAATATTGGAGATTCTCACATGCGCTGTGTAGATTTGCTCTCGTCAGTACTTTTAAACATGTACAATGAAACAGAGAACTAATCTAGACTTTTTCTCTTCTCAGCTGGCTAGAAGCTTGTGAATGCAATGCATTCTGGCACCTTCTCAATCAAATTTATTTCACATCCTTTGCTCCTTCATTTTCCTGGAGCTGCCAAAGTCCCATCATCTGTTTTTTAAGAAAGCACTTCGTGTTGCAAGTACTTTTGAAAAGTGTGGTGTACCCTTACCAGACATTGCTGGGATGCTCTTCTGGAACCATCTCTTTTTTCATCATTATTTCCTTATTTAACAAACTCAAAGCCCCGCTCTCATGCCCACATCTCCTGGGAAAAATCAGAATTATTTGAGGAAGGATCAGAAAGTAATAAGCCTCAGCAAACATGATCCTGTTTCCATCTTTCTCTCCATCTTTGGAGGAGGGCCTGGCATGATTTCTGACTGACTTTAGCAAAGCAAAATGTTCCTTGTCAGTGTTATTCCAGGTGAGACTCTCTCATGGCTTTGTTTTAGCAGGATGACACTGAGAGGAATGTTGTTTAGGGTGGGTGTAAAAAATGCAGGATTTAGTTGGAGTAAAACCAGAGAGATGGGGCCTATTTCACTGGGGTTTTTAAGGGATAACTCATTTGGACCTAGTTTCAAAGGCAAGTTTTAATTAAAAGCACATTGTGCAGATTTGTAAGAAAGTGGCTAACTGGTGGAAGGTCAGCTATCTTGTAAGCAGCAAGTCATGGGAAAATTGTGCTATTATGGGTTACATAAGCATAACAAAGCTTTCATCTATAATTACTATTAAATTAATCCTCTTTGAATAGGCTCCATAGCTCTGCTGGCCTTCAGGGCTTTAGCTAACATGGGGTTTGACTTTTTGCTAGTGAAAGATACTTCCCAATCAGCAAAGAATATAATGAGACCTGATTCTTCCCTTTCAGTGGGCAGAGGAGAGAACAGAGTACAAAGGCAAAACAACACAAAGAGAGCTGGAGCACAAATTGCAGCAGATAAAAGTCAGCTGGTGTTCCAGGACAGAGCAAATTTAACCCCAGAAATTCTTTGTTCATTTATGAAACCTTGAAGAAGAACATGTCCTGAGATGACAGATAATAAAGGGACATCACTCGTCACTTGTCAAGAGTACCCAGGTCTTGGGCAATACGCTGTATTCAGAGAGACCAGAATGATTGCTTAGCACAGCTGTTCCAGAAAATGTGCCAAGGAATTGATTAATCTTTGGGTTCAAAGGTTGGAATCAAGATGAGCACCACAGACATCAACCATTGGCTGTAGAGAGCAAGGGAGCACAAGCAGAGGGCTAAAGTATGGAAGATAAAACAAAAGTCAACCTAAATCTTTAAGTGTGACATGGAGCTCCTGGACTGGATCCAGTGGAGGCTACAAAGATGATGAGGGGGCTGGAACATTTCTTTTACAAGGAAATGCTGAAGGAGCCGGGGCTGCTCAGCCTCGAGAGGAGCCCCAGCTGAGAGGGGCCCTCAGCCCTGGGTGTCCCTGGCTGCAGGGAGGGCTCAGGGCAGCGCCCAGGCTCTGCTCCGGGGCCCGGCAGCGGCACCAGAGCACCGGGCAGGGACTGATCCCAGGAAGTTCCACCTGGACATGAGGAAGAACCTCTTTACCGAGAACACTGGAACAGATTGTCCAGAGAGGATGTGGCGTCTCCCTCACTGGGGATATTCCAGAGCCATCTGGACACAACCCTGCTCCCTGTGCTCTGGGATGGCCGTGCTGGAGCAGGGAGATGGGACCAGATGACCCACTGTGGTCCCTTCCAACCCGACCCATCCTGGGATTCTGTAATTCGAAAATACAAACATGAACTTTGGGCTACAGTTATTTCCATATTGTATTGTTTTAACCAAGAGCAGGAGAGCTCCTGTATTTGCTTATGTACATATGGGGCTCATCTTTGATGTCCTTCACTGAGACACATTTGCTTTGGTTCTGCTCAATTCATTCAGCTGTATAAATGTCCACAGAATAACATTTAGCATTAAGGAATTAACATCTAGCCTGCTTGAGGCTGGACATGGCCTCTGAAGCATGTCTTAAATGTTGCTGGTGGTAGCTTTTCTTTTCAAACTCCTTTTTTTCAAACTGGCAAATACACAAGAGAGTCGAAGTTAAGGAGTTTATACAAGTTACACTTGAAAACTTGACATGACCCCATCCAAACTGAAACGTTATCCTGCTGACTGGACATGAAAAATGCAGTCTAAGATTTATTTAAAAGAAGTTGTATTCAAAGAAAGTGTCATTAGCTCAGGTGTAGAGCAATGCTGAGCATCTTTACTGACAAAATAGTGACTTGTGGAGCAAAATTCTTTATTTGTAGTTATTGGTATGCCCAAAGCTAATGCAGTAAAATTCTGGGTAACTGATGGTTTTTATGGGTTGTAGTAAGTCTAAAATATTTTCTTTCCCAGAGCAGCATTGAGACATTTCTTCTTGCAATTATCTTGCCCTAGGAACATAAATCTCTTAATTATTTCTATTTTACCAGTTAGGATAGTGCATATTGTATTTTAAGTTTTGAAGAACAGGTCACCTAAAGAACAGAAAGTCCTCTAAATTTTGTCACTGGTTCATGACCAGGTAGCTCATGATTGCACTATTATGATGCTGTCTGGACCACTCAAGTTCTCTAGAGAGGTTCTTCACCTTTTATCCTAAAAACACACTCAGGTTCTCCCTTCTTCATATCATCTTTCAGGCAATATTTTGTTAACTTATATAGATATTTATTTTTATTTTAAGCTTCTTTATTTCCCTGGATATTTTCTAGCTCTTGCCATAGAGTACAGACAAGGAATTATTTCTTTTTCTTTATTAAATAGCACAGAGCCAAAAATCTGTTTATCCTATTTATTATATGATTTATAAAATATTTAAAGATACTTTTTCCCCCTGAAATATTTCAGTCTATACATAGACTCAGTGATGTGTAAATTCTGATACTGAGGAGACAGAGACATGTGCTTAACTTTACAGATAAATGCAAGGGAACACCTGTGCATATGTTTTTAAGACTGGAAACTTAATGTGCCATAAAATCACAGCTGCCATAACCACTTTTCAAGGAACAAGACGTGGAAGTGTGTTTTCCCAACAGGTCTATTTTCCTTAATACCTACTGCCATTTGCTTCGAGGAGTAGAAAATGACTCCTTGACAATGCGTTCTCAGATTGAGGATTCAATGGCCAGGATGTGCTGCTTGTGAGCTTCCATCATATGGGAAAACAGCAGGAAGACACCGTTTTGTGCACAGATATCTGGCAAACATCTGCTGGGTTTCATTGCAGCTAATTCATCCGCCATCTCCTTCATCCTGAGCTTTTCTGTCCAGTTTCCACTACTTAAGCAAACAGGGAATTTGTGGTTGAATACCAACACATGACAATCCATGTTATCTTTCCAGCAGTATTTTTTCCCTCAGTTCCTCTTGCTCTTTTTCCATATGAAGATTGCAGTAGGTTTTTTTTACCTGCAACCCAAGGAGTTAATTCAGACTATTCACCTGCAGAGTCCACTTTTTCATGTCTCATTCTTTTTCAAATGACAGAGTTTGGCTTTCAGCTTTGGATTCAGTGATTCTTGCAAATTTACAGTATGGAAAGGGGATTATATTTTTCTATCAAATAATCCAACAACAGCATTTTCTAGACATGGGTTGCAACAAGCTGGAATAGGAACTGGGAAAGAGAGTATATGGGTTTTCAGTACTTCTAGTAATTTCTGCCTTTGCTTCCCACACTTACAATATATGACTTAGGAAAAGAAAATGTATTTTCTTGAAGAGTATATTTATACTTACAAAAAAAGGCTTGAGGGCTACTGCCTTTCAATAAAAACTATGTGTACATAAAACATATTTCTACTTCTTAATTAGGATCCTTGAAAATTCAGGCTAAATATGTGAATGAACACTGCTTCTACCTCAAAGGTTAAAGGGCATCTTACAAGAAATATAAATTTATAACTGCAGAAAGTCTTGAAATTGGAAAGCAAAATTGAAAACATGATTGTGCAAATATTAGCACAACTCAGAATGATCACATTAATCCAATTCATCTGGTCATGATTTTCAAGGGTTTAAAGTTGACTGGACCAGAAAGATTAAATAAAATTATGTTGCTGCTTTATATCTGCTTAAAATAATCCAGGATATCAGGCTTAATGAAAGTTAGGATTTTAGGTGATGGGTTTGTGTATGTATGAGGCAAAAGAAGATCCTGAAACAACAGCACTAAAGCTGTTTTGAGGGTCCTCCCCTACTTTTCTACTATGTACCTCTGGATGCACTGTAAATACAAATTGATTTCCATCTCTGCTTCCATTGGGGGGCGGTTTTCCAACTTCTTCTCCCTTCTTGTTTTCAACTGGATATCATTCCTAATATTTTGGGGTTAACAAATTTACATAGAGGGCTCTTCTTTCAAAAGGACAAGCAAGCTTTTGAGTACTGAATTTTTCATGTGACCATGAGAGATATAACCTGTAATTCAGTGGGTCTGGATTTCCACTGTCCTGGGAGCTCCTGCTGGATTTGAAGGATCTCCTTCTCTCAGCAAGCAATTAACCAAAAACCACTTGTCAACGTCCATCTCCACAGTCCTGGAGCAGGAGCTGTGCTTCAAACTGCTCAAAAGCCTCATGAAACTATCACGAGATCTCACTTGGACACATCTGCATGAAAAGATCCCATGATTTTCCTCTTGTCTTCTGTATTGTTCTTGACTAATATCTATCTTCCTGAAATTGCTACAGCTACTGTTTTCCTGGTTCCTGTTGCTGTTACAATAGATGTTCTAATTCTCCTCTGAATTTGTCTCTAGTTCACTCTGTCCAGATTTTCTCTGGTTAGTCAAAAAGTATATTATTCCCTTGTATTATATCCCAGTGCAGGAACTTCCATACTTTAAAAAGAAAGTCTCCATCTTCTCCTCTGATAAACTCTGATCTTTATCCCCCTCTCACTGTGAGACCTTTAAAATAATTGTTGTGTCTCTTTTCTGAATCATCTGCCTTTTTTTTCCCCCAAAACTTTCTGATGCAGAAGAGCCACATGTCACAGAACTCTCAAAGGCAGTAGCAGTAAGAAAGTCAATCCAGTATTCGGAGCCAAATTAAGAAAGTTCTAAATAGTTTTTTTTATTGCAGGAGAATCTGCAAGGCAGATTGTTGTCAACACAATACTGAAGTCCTTGTAGTGAAAACAGATTCAATGTTGGGAAAGGCTGTGGGTTTTGCTGACAGTGATGAGATTCCAGATGAAAAAAGAACAAAAAAATTGTTAGTAGTAGTAGTGGTAGTAATAGTAATAAAAAATCCCCAGTTGTGCTGTCCCTAATCTGCAAGATAGGTTGACTTTTAAAATAAAAACAAATATCCAAGTTAGATATGTGAAGAAATAAAAAAACTACAGATCTACCCAATAGTTAATGGAATCAAAATCCAAAGTGAAAAGATAAAGCAAAAATAAAGGACCTTATGGTTGCAAGTTGGCTTCAAACTGAAGCTTGAACTGCAGTTCAAAGTGGAAAATGTGGATTTATCTCAAGAGGCCACAGATTAAGATCTGCCACCTGCCCTGAAGACTTTACACTCAGAGTAAATCAAAATTAGAGTCTCTTTGGGGTTTGCTGAGTGCCTCTGGAAGGAGCCTTATGATTATAGAAAATGCCTTGGGGCATTTTGAATAAACTTTTAGTTTAGAAATAACTGACCCAAACTCTGTTTTCTGTTATCCTGCAATAAATCCATTGTAACTCTCCTGATAAAAACTTGGCTTGTGTGTCATCACCGTATCTAAAACATTAACAAACTCTGATATTTCCAAATTGTTACAAAAATTGTAGTAAAAAACCTCTTCTGACACAGTAGATCTGGGAATATTAACTAGAGAGTCCTTACATTTTTGGCCTAACAGTTTCAATTTCTGGACAGAAATAAAACAACACAGAAATACAGAAACTAGGGTAAAATTTCCAGCTGAACACGTGATTTGTGTGAACCCTCTTCTCTACCCAGTTGATGAGAAATAGCAGCATTTCGTCCCCTAATCCAGGTCATAGATAAAGGTATTAACGTCCCCATCCCAGTGCTATGGAAACCTTTCCCCATTTTCCCAGAGTCTTACTGCAATGGATAATGGAAGCAAGGGACAGATGCTCAACATCAAAACTATCTTTACACTACTGAAGCCTCACAGCAAAATGCAACCACTGAAAGGAAAAACAGAAGGCACATAAAATCATAATGTAAAGGGAAAAGGAGGGGAATAATCCCGATAATTATCAGAAAAACCATCAGCAAATAATAAGTTGTTGCCATAAGCCATGCTGTGGCCATCTGAGCCAGGGACTGCAAAACTGAGCAATGGGGAGGCTGCAGGGAAAGTTTGTAATGATTTAAAGAACCCAATGTCCCTCAGAGGGACTGGACTTCACACCATCTTTGCAAAAAAATTGATTTTCTTCCAGATCCAGAGAACACAAATATGTGGTTTTGGGAGGTGTGATAATCAATAATGTGAGAAAGATGCAAACACCTAATGCCAACAGGTGGCTTGGTCACACACGCTGATCTCTGAGACATTGAAGCTGAAAGGTAGAAAACCTATTTCCTGGAGATATATTTTGTGCACAGGATTATTCTCACTAGGGCCCTGTTTGTTTCTTGGCAGGGTGACACAAGAGGCAGTGTCCCATGTGCACACTTGGCTCTTCCTGGCCATCCAAGCACTAAAGTGGAGAGTTCTTAAATTAAAATATTAATGCACTTCAAAAAAAAAAAAAAAGGAAAACCTTAGGTTTCAACAGGTGCTTATTGCTTCATTTTCATATCTTATCTTGGACACGGAGAGTCTGGGGGGCACCTGCGTTGCTAGAGGATACCATTACTCAGTTCATATGCAGTGTTCAGATAAACAGCACAAGAGAATTTCATGGAATCACAGAACGGTTTGGGTTGGAAGGGACCTTAAAGACCATCCAGTTCTACCATGGCAGGGATGTCACTCACTAGACCAGTTTCTCAAAGCCTCATCCAACCTGAACACTTCCAGAACACCCTCCAGCTTAAACCCATCAGCAAAATCTCTTACCTATGTGTTTGTTGCAAAGTTAACATTTGGGCTGAAAATTGCCTCTCTTTAGTATAATTTTTCAAAGCCTTTGATGAATGTGGTAAATGATAGGGAAAGATCACAGCACAGGTGGGCAGGGATGTATGAAGGAGGTTTGGGATGAGGAACAAGACGTGGGAGATGCCACTCGTTCACAGTTGGGAATGTTTGAGGAGTTGATCCAAATGGAGAATAAGTATTCAAAATGGAAATTAGAATTTTGCACATCAGTGACTTGTGAGAAAAAATGGGTGTCAGTTTGTGGCTGTTTAAATAGAGCTCCAGATTACAAACCCAAAAGCCTTAAATACTTCTAAGCTAGAGTTTAATCACATTACACAGAGGTAATAAGATGAGGTTCCCTGGGATGGAAAGTCTTTGCTGTACCTGCATGACGAAATTCCCATAAGTGGCCGCGTGCCCAAAGAGCCACTCCTGATGAAGCACAGGAAAAAAAGGACACTGCAAATTTAAACTGAAAATCAAAAAAAGTTGGTTGTGCCACTTTAAAATAACACATCATTGGGCCTCTGAGTGACATGGATTTCAAGTGTTTTGCAGCAGTGGATGTCTGCTAAACAAAGCACTATTATTGCTGAATAATTCAGATAAGTAAATGAAACCAGTATTATGACTCTGGTACCCAGAGTGTTTTCTTGCTCTAGGATTTCATCCAGAAGGGCTGCAAACAAAGCACTGAGAAATAGCTGCGGCCAGATGAGAGCAAAACATCAACAAATGAAGGCCAGGGAGATGGGAAGATGAAAGCTTCATGGCAGTACAACTGTCCTACTGCTCTGAGCCAGCTCATCTTCAAAGCAAACTGAAAGCAGATGAACCTGGGAGCAGAATCTGCTCAGCACCCTGGGCTCTGCTGCTCCTCCCCAGGGAGATGGGAGGGAGAGGGTCCATCAGCCTCCTTGTCCTGGCAAGGACTGTCTGTTCTCACCTGGGGGTGTTGGAAGGATTTCAGCCCACTGGACCTCTCCCTGCTCCCACAAGACCAGTTTCTATTTTGTTCTGTGGCTGAGAAACCAAAGCATGGGGAGGTCAATTGACTCCTGGCAGCAAAGCTCCTCATTCCTGCAGAACGTAATCCCTCTTCCAGTACTCTCTGTCCTGGAAAGTTAGCCAGGAAGATATAAATTTAAATATTTAATAGAACTAAATATTTAATCCATCTTAACACCCACCTCTTCTCTGCTCTATTCCATTTCTTCTCTTCTTCTCTATTTCAATGTGCTCATTTTGCCTCTTCCTACACGCCCTCAGGTTGTTTCTCTCCCTGAAGCCCCTGGTTTGTACTATTTTTACCCTCTCAGTCGTTCTGCTGCTGCTTCCTTGTCTCTTTTATCCATCACCCAGGAGTGTGCAATGTTTTCCATCACACACTCACTTGATGAACAGAAATTCATGGAAACAAAGTCTCTCATCTGCTCTAGGTATTCCTCCCCTCATCCTGGTTTCCAATTTGGGAACTTATTTGATCCCTACATGGCTCAGTTCTGTGTAAGGGGCACAAGAAACGATCACATCTCATGCATTGGGATGAGTGTGCCCAGAGAAGCTGTGGCTGCCCCATCACTGGAAGTGTCCGAGGCCAGGTTGGATGGGGCTTGGAGCAACCTGGGACAGTGGAAGGTGTCCCTGCCCATGGCAGGGGGTTGGAACAGGATGATCTTTGTGGTGCCTTCCAACCCAAACCATTCCCTGTCTCCATGAGCTGTGTGTCCCCAACACCACCATAGCACTTCCAGGTGGACCAGCTCCAGGTCCTGTGCCAGTGGAGACGTGAGCTCACTTTTGAGAGGGACTGGAGAGCTTCTGCTACTTGAGATCCTCTTCTGAAGACCATCAACTCCATCTCTGCTGGTGCCCAGTGATGTTAAAAGGCTGCTCTGGAACTCACCACTCTCCCTCTACCCTGTGGGGCTAATCAGGTGAGCAAAGGATGAGGGGGAATGGAAAAGCTCATCCAAATTCCAGAACAGGCAGGAGAGGGCAGAAATTTAGAATCACAGAGTAGTTGGGGTTGGAAGGGACCTTAAAGGTCCTTAAACCCACTCTCCACCCCAATGTGACTGTATGCAGATGACAGGTCACACAAGTGTTACTGCAAGAAGGAAGATGTCAATGTCCTCAGGAAAGCAAGGAAAGAAACCCTGACACAAAGATGATCAGAATGTCAAAACTTGCTGATTTTTGCAACACTTTGGAGACAGTTAAAATCTCACCATTTCATGCTTACTGCAGTTTTTACAGACTTTCAGTTGAGTTCTGAAAACATCTTACAGAAAAGGGCTGGTTGGTTGTCACTAACATGAGTGTCTGTACTGACTCCTCTTTTACTCCTCTGAGAGTTATCCTATAGTTTTTGTAGTTGTAGATTGGTGTCAGTTTATTTGTTCAGGGACTTTCTACTTTCCAAGCTCCTCCTATGTTGTCACCCACTCAGAGGCAAACAAAGGCAGAAGTGTCCAATTCCATAAATTGTTCAGCTACAGCATTCCACGCACCTGTTCTGGATAACTGGATATTAGTCACCTAAAGCTATGTTTCAATTCCCTGGACTTCTACGTGGAAACACAGTGAACAGCAATGGACAAAGACTTTCCTTGTTTCCAGCAAAATCCGTCCATCCACAGCTGAACAGGAGTGTTTGTGTGAAGAACTATTGTTCCTTAACCCCCTGACTTTACAAAACAATCATCTACTCAAAGAAATGAAACAGCAGAATGCCAAAATCAAGCAAGTTTGACCTGAGCAGCTGTTAAGAAAAATTGTTCATTTTGGATATTTGCAACCAAGGTATGCAAAACTCTTATTTGTCCCAGATTTTGTGTCAAAGAGAAACACAAGCAGGCTTTACTGGGAGCTTCAAAGACATTTCCAGTGACACAGGGGTTGCATTTATGGCCCAAGGATTTTCTTAGCTTTTCCACAGAAGCAGGCAGCGCTAAAAGCAATCCAAAACTAACCCTGGAGCTCCAAGACACAGGACAAAATAACTTTTTCCTGAGCCAGGGCATTGTGCAGGGTAAAGCACTGGGCACATGCTGCCCACTGGCACCAACATTAAGGGATCTCTTAAGCCCACTAAACTCTGTAAATGTGTTTTTATTTCAGAACTTGATATGAGTGTGTAGTCAAACATTACTTCTCTTGGACTCTGGGAAACTTCGCTTCAACTTCATGTATAAAATACAAGTTTCTTCCAGCAGGGTTGGTGGTTTTGATCCTGGTTTTCACAGTGCTGGGCACCCCTGGTTTCTGAGTAGGCTGCTCTAATCCTACAGCACTAGGGAAGGTTGTTCCCACTACTCCCATTCCTGATTCAAAGGGGCTTTCACAGAGTTCTTCTTTCATCTCAGTGCAATCAGTTGGGAGCAATTGTGGTGGAAGGAATTTTAAAAGCCAGGTTGGAATCAGCATGTGTGTGAGAAATCAAGAAAGGTGACAGGCAATGGCCAAAAAATAAAGAAACTGAACTTTATTTTGCTCTAAATAGTAGGACACTAGAGGGAGTGTCTGTCCTTTTTCTTCCCAAGATTTCTTGGAAGACTAAAGGGAAATAACTTCCTGCAAGCAGTGAGTTAAATGCAATTCATATTTAATCACACAGAATCACTGGAGGTGTATAAACACAGCACTGAGTCACCACACTGACTTAGCACCGTGACCTCTGCCCTGCTGGCTTCTCCCACAGTCAGGGAGTGCTTCTCTTCTTCCCTCTGTTTTCCACCCCCAGGCAGGATTGTAACCTGCTCTGTTCTCACTTTCCTGTGCTCTGCTGAAATCCTCTTTCCCCCTTAAATAATTTTAACAAGAAACTGAGGTTCTACTGAATTCATCGGGTTGGTTGATAATGCAAAATAAGCCTTTAAATCAAGAGATCATAAACAGATGTAAAGTTTTTAACTTTATAGTTACAGTTGGCCAGTAATAGTTTTGCAAATATGAAGGAAAGATGATTATATATATTCATTTAGCTATATTATATACACATTTCTAAGTCTAATATATCTAAGTCTGATTTTATATATATTATACATTCACATGCAAAGTATCCAAATAGGATCCAAAGGAAAATAAAGCTGTTAAGACTGAGGATGTGTTTCAGGGCCTGTTACCTGCATTAACCCCATTCATGGCTAAAAGTGAGGGTGAAGCAGATATTTATCTCCAAGTCATTAGGTGCCAAATAGGTCTTTGAGGTCCTCTTTGTTCTGTAAACAACATTCAGAGCCGAACCCATTAACAGAAAGGGTGAGAAGGGAATTTCAAGCTCCCTCTGTTATCACAGGGGCCATAGACTACAGCAAAGGAACTCAGAGATAAGAGGAAACTTCTTAACAAGCACATGCCAGTAATTTGAGAGGCTAATTGGTGTAGAAAGCAACATCCAGAAAGTTCCTAGAGAGATTAGATGAAAATTAATTAAATTGATTTAAAACACTTTGGAAAATCAGCTGTCAGGAGTGACAGTCTTGGATAGGACCATAAAATAACTGATTAAGTGGAAATAAATGCAATTGGATTTGGATAACTGAATCATAGAGAGCCAAAAGGGGATGGATTAGAAAGTGATTAGGCTAATCTTGGAGGGCAAATGAAATGAGAGGAACTTTCCAATCCTTAAATGCTGTCGTTATATTTGTTAATGTGGACAATATTTGATTTTGAAGAAGTGGGGCATAAAAAAGAGATGCACAAACTAATAAATTATTTGGCAAATGAAGTCAAAACACTCCTGTATGCCCCCTTCCTTACACCAAGGAGAAGGAAGGAAAGATAACCACTCAAAAGACAACAGATAAGTGGAAATATTTCCTTAGAGCAACTCTCAGTATGTTGAGCTCCCAAGTTTTTGCAGAATGCCAAGAAGGATTAGAAATTCGTACAGACACTGCAAGCAGGAAAACTACAGCAACATGAGGGGGAGAAAGGTGTAAGAGGGGCCCTTAAAGGTTAGGTAAATCACTCTTCAGAGTTAGGAACAGCTACATCTGTCTCATCCTCCGAAATTGCCTTGTCTCATGAGCTTCTGTGCAACAAAGATCAGCCTGTTCTTCTGTACAGCTCCATGTTGCAGCCTTCACCAACCTTTGCCGAAAGAAACCTGGGTAAGGCAACACGTTGTTCCTTGTCCTGTCCTGCCTGGTGGTCTCTAGGTATAAAAACTTAGAGACACCTTTTACACGTGCACAGAATTGCCCTAATTACCCTTTGGATATGTGAGCTGTCAGTTCACAAGGTCGTTTCAGCCAGAAGTTGTGACATTTAAATTAAAAAGGTATCATGATGTCCATTAAGAGGTTTACAGCCCTCTCAAATAGAGCATAAAGAAGTAATAGGGAGCACGGAGAGCTGATTGCGTTAATTCAGTGTGAGACACCGCCCACAGCAGCTTTTGGAAAGCTTTGGAAATACACCAGTTTTCACCATCATGTTGTATCGCCTCTGCTTCCCTCGATGTTTGTGAGTTCACAAAGCCACTGCCAGAGAAAATGCCACAACTCTTGAGTGTCAGCTGAGAGCTGTCTGTCACAGCACTGAAGAGTCAAACCTAGGAGAGCACTACAGACTTCAAAAGCCAGGAATACAGAGAGGGGGAAAATAAATAAGAGGAGCTGAAACACAGTGCTCTTGAAAACTCAGGGTAAGATGTGACTTATGGCCACACTGAGGCTTCAGTCAGTGCCAGGATCTTCCTGTGCTCAAGTGAAGTACAAACAGGCACAGAGACACAGAATCCTGCCAAAAAAAGCTGGAAAAAGCCCCAGATGAGGAGTCAAATATGCAGCATGTGGTGGCACTCAGGAGGAAGCCTACCAGGACCAGCACAGCTTACAAACAACAGTTACTCATTTATTGTAAATCTGTGACCAGAAATCCCCAACTCCACCTCTGGAGCCGCTCTTAAATCCTCACAGATGACTGATGTAGAGAGATACAATGAAAGGAGTGGCCAGTGCTTTGCCGCCCATGGGGGAAGATGAGCAATCCTTGAGGTCCAGATCTGAACACACTTGTTCAATGAACCGTTTGCTGCTGCTCTTTAGACTCTGATTTTGGTGTTTTACCTTAGAGGAGCAAGTCTAGGCTGGGGTACCAGCCCTTGCATCATTCCTCCACCTGAAAAGCCAGAAGAGCTCTGTGGGGCTGCAGCTCTGGTTAAAAGGTTGAATGAGCATATTCCCACCCCTTTGGCTGATGGAGGATCCAACCTTGAGCAGAAAACACTTTTGGAAGCACCATTGCCTTTACCAACGCAAAGAGCGGAGTTTTAAAGAAAGCAAACATGGATAATTCCACCCCTCCCCCTCCCCCCCCCCCCCCATAATTCATCTTTACTGTAGAAAATAAACCAATCCTCACTCAAGTTCCTAAGTCTGAGTTGTACAACTTGATGTGAAACCCAAACAAGGGGAGGATGACGCAGTGCAGAGTTTTCACTAAAGCCTCAGGCTCCTTTTTAACCATAATTCTGCTTGCAAACACATGAAAATCTGCCCTCTAAACAGAAATCTCACTGGCATTCATGGTTTCTTGTTAAAAATGCTGAACATCTGAGTGAAGAGAAGGCTGTTTTCATAATCAGCAATGCTGAAGGCAGCTGGGTTTAGTCACAACAGGTGATTTAACTATGGAAAGAGGGGAAGAGAGCTATGGAAATAGCTTGAATAATCAAAGTGGGAATATCTGGATAAATAAAAAGGAAAGTTTTTGGTGTGTGAACAAAATCAAAGGCGTTAGGGAAGGGAAGGGGAAGAAAACATTTGGATACAAATGCAAAGTAGGAATGAATTGATATATGCTACCTTCATTGTTCAGTCTGTTTTGACCTCATTTTATGTGTTCAGGGGCACAAAAGTACACATGATTCTGAAGGAATGAGCTACACACCTTGTCAAAAAACAGGAAAAAAATGGAGTGAGATATAAAAAATGATCTTAAATTCTGGTACCATTTTAATTAGAGAAACAGTAGAAAACAGTGCTGGCAGAGACTCCAGAGATCATCCCAACCACTGCCTTAAAACTGCCAAGCTGGTATTTAGACAAACCTGAGAGAAACACTCTCACAGTGTTTCTCAGACTGCTTTTTGTGGGCAGTGGTGCAATTTTGCACCACACAGCCTTTTCTAGGGCTCGACTCTCCTTCCTCCAAGAAAAGCCTCCTGGGTAGATAGAACAAATCCCTCTTGATGCACTTTAAACCATTTCTCCTTCCCCATATGTAGTGAACAGCAAAAGCATGTTTCTATCTCTGGTACCTTTAACTCAGTGGAAGATGCTTGTCACACCTTCTCTCCATGTCCTTTAATAACCAGAGTTTTAGGGTGACTTTGTAGATGCTTGCATTGATTTTTAAAGTGCTTGAGACATGTACAGCCCAAATGTAGCTCATCTCATTCAGTCACACAATAACATCTGCATTTCAGCTCATTCCTCTGTTCCCTGTTGGTAGTCAAGAGAGACAGACACACATTTCTGGAGCTCTCAGGGAGATGCACATCTCTGGAGCTCTCAGGGAGATGCACGTCTCTGGAGTTCTCAGACAGACACAGCTCTGGAGGTCTTAGCGAGATGCACATCTCTGGAGCTCTCAGGGAGATGCACGTCTCTGGAGTTCTCAGACAGACACAGCTCTGGAGGTCTCAGACACACACACACAGCTCTGGAGCTCTCAGACACACACATCTCTGGAGCTCTCAGACAGGCACACACAGCTCTGGAGCTCTCAGACACACACACACATCTCTGGAGCTTTCAGACAGACACACAGCTCTGGAGTTCTCAGACACACACATCTCTGGAGCTCTCAGACAGGCACACACAGCTCTGGAGCTCTCAGACACACACATCTCTGGAGCTCTCAGACAGACACACAGCTCTGGAGTTCTCAGACACACACATCTCTGGAGCTCTCAGACAGACACACAGCTCTGGAGCTCTCAGACACACACATCTCTGGAGCTCTCAGACAGACACACAGCTCTGGAGTTCTCAGACACACACATCTCTGGAGCTCTCAGACAGGCACACACAGCTCTGGAGCTCTCAGACAGACGCATCTCTGGAGCTCTCAGACACACACACACATCTCTGGAGCTCTCAGACACACACACACAGCTCTGGAGCTCTCAGACAGACACACACACAGCTCTGTAGCTCTCAGACAGACACACAGCTCTGGAGCTCTCAGACAGGCACACACAGCTCTGGAGCTCTCAGACACACACACACATCTCTGGAGCTCTCAGACACACACACACAGCTCTGGAGCTCTCAGACAGACACACAGCTCTAGAGCTCTCAGACAGGCACACACAGCTCTGGAGCTCTCTGTTGATGACACACAGAGCCACGAGGTGTTTGCTCCCATGAGGGTGTCTGCCTTGGAGAAGAGGGATTCAGCTGTCTACAGGGGTTTGGTATCACTCAAGATGTTTTAGAACATATTAGATATCTGCATGCAGCAGGCAGATGTGCACAGCCTGTGGGATTCCTGTGCCGTCCTGTACTGTTCACAAAATTCCTGAAAATATTTTTGCCCTCTTGTTCGTGGTTTTCCAATAAATTCTAACCCTTTCCACTTTATGAACCTGTACTAAAGCACAAGGTTTATATCATCCTGTTAGAGAGAGTTTGTTTCAGAACTCCAGAAGTTTGGGAGCAATGAGCCTTCTAATTTCTTCCCAACTTTACCTAAGGTCAAGGAAAGTGCCATAGCCTTTTGCACTAGTGCCAACATGTTCTTTAGTACCAATAGCTCCTTTTACCTTCCCTGCTGTTGTTTTCCTGAAAAGTGTAAAGAGAGAAATTGTATCCTTGACCTTGTTGGCAAGTAAATAAGATATTTTGCTTTCCTCTCAAGAAACTTTCTATGTTCATGGTACTTTACAAAGTCTTGCGTATTCCCACAGTGATTTCACCCATTCCCATTTTACCAGTTCTTCAATCTTTGTCCCATGTTTAATGTCCCTGCCTTTTCTGTCTCAGTCCTGCTTCCCTCTTCTGCTGCCTGTGCTGCTGAGGATGGGTCCCAGGACATGGGAAGTTTCCTGAGCTGTGAGCGCACATTGCTGGGTCATGGCAAGCTTCTTGCCAACCAACACCCCCAAATCCTTCTCCTCAGGTCTGCTCTCAGTCCATTCTCCCCAGAATGTGTATTTGTGTCTGGGATTGCCCTGAGCCAGGTGCTGGACCCTGCTCTTGCAATAAATTACGGCTCATGAAGTTCTGAAGGCAGAGTGGGGATGATCCTTCCAACCCAGGCAAGTTATTATGCAGCATCAGGTGCTTACAACACTTCACTCCTACTTATTATCCTTTTCCTTGCTTGAAACAGAAACAAGCCCTGTGGCAGGCTGGCAGGGGATCTGCACAAAAACTTCCCTACTTTCTTCTACAGAGAAAAAAATAATATGAAAAATATCAAAGTGGCAGCCTGAGGGGACAAACCACCTACTGCCTCTTCTCACTTGCCTTCCTCATCTGAACACAGCAGGTTCTGACATAGTCCAGAGGAACGTTGTTTTCCCAGCAGAAGAACAAATAGGGAGAGATGGGGGATAAAGCGAATAATCAGGAAAACAGAACTTAATAGGGTTAGTATCTACCTGCTGGTTACTTCACAGCTTCACCAGGATGTGCATCTGAAAAGCAACTTATCTCCCAGCCAGGAACAAAATCCCGGAGTTTCGTCAGTGCTCATTTGCAAACTCTCTGCCCCAACACAGAGACTTTTCTGGAATTATTTATGACCTCTAAAGTTAAACAGCAGACTCCAGAACAGTGATCTCAGCTGATTTTTTTCAACTACCTTTGATCAGAAATGCTCGTGCCATTGATTCATTCGTCCTCGGTTAACACAATCTTCCTCGAAAACTAAACATCTTTTGTTTCCTTCTCAATGACTTTGGACTCACAGATATTTGAGTACACGTTCTTTGCTTGTTGGTAAGTTTTTGTTTAACAGACCTGTAGATGTGGCACTTGGGGACATGGGGTGGTGGTGGCCTTGGCAGTGCTGGGGGAATGGTTGGACTCGATGGTTTTAGAGGTCATAAATAAAACCCCATCATGTAATTCACAGTGGATGTTGTCTTATGATTAAAAGTGTTTGGGTTTATAAGGAGAAGGAAAGCAATAAAAGCAATAAAAAACTGCGCAGGCAAAGGAAGTTTCATAATCATCTATGCTGATGCCTCCAGAATGACGTTTTCACCAAATAACTTATGCATGAAACCTCGCCACATTGACAGGAACCAGAACACCTTTAGAAGGAAGCATTAAGTCCTTCAGATTTTTTAGGTAAACAATTCAATTCAAACAGCACTTTGTGGACAAAAAACCTTTCTGATTCATGGATTATACAAAGGGGTAAGGCCTTGAAATTAAAACAGAGATTTCTACTATTTGAGCTAAAAAAATTATTAATTTTTTTCATGTCAGAAATGTTAAGTTCTTAATCTGCATGTATAACAATTGCCAGACCGTGTTCACTTTATTGTTTCAGTAATATTTGTCATGTAAACATGGTCAGCTTTATTAGTTTTTGTGAAAATTCTTGATCTCTCCATCCCCTCTAAGCCATAGTTAGTTCATTTCAGTAGACAAGTACAAGCACTCTTGTACTATAAACTTGTGTGTCCATCAGAAATCAAAGTTGATGTGCTGAAATTATTTTGTTTTCGCTTCCTAATCTGAGCATTGCCAGGAAATGAAAAGACAAAGCAGATTTTTATGTAAGTATATAATACAGTCACAGAATTGTCTCAGATCAATTTGTTGAAATGCTACTTCTTCTACTTAATCTCTTGAAGAATTTAGAAAAAAACACTTCCCACGCTAAATTCTGAATTTCCTGAGAGAAAGTTACCAAATGTAAATACATTCCAGTGAAGTTTTAAGTTGCTTGACACTTACCATATCTAATTATTTTGCCTGAATTATCTTTCTTCAGCTTAAAATTTTATTAGTGAGATATAAATCAGTCATTTATACTGAATATATTAATTAAAAAGAATAAAAGAAAACCTCTTTTCTTGAACTGATTGAAATTTTTAAGATAAACATACAAGCACTTTATTGTAATGAGATAAATATTTTTAAATTTTTTTTTACAGCAATCGTTTGTGTTCATTAATCACATTTTTTTCTGCATTTTTAACAGAACTTTACAGCCTTCCTAGAAATCAAGACTTACTGTAGAAGAAAAAATCAAGCAATGAACTGAAGGAAAAAGTGAATGCTCTTACAAGCTGAACACTTTGCAGAAAAGAAAGTGGATGTTTTCCTTCACCTGTGGTAGAACTCAGGTTTCTAAGATAACCTGTGATTTAATAGGAATGGGATAGCACAGGAATATTCTCTCTGGGATGTTTTTGAACAGCATGATATAAGAAAAATTACTTGTCTTCCTTGGCCACCAAATCATCTTGTCTGCAAGGCAGTAAATGTGAAACACAAAACAAAACAATTTTAGTAGGCATTGTCTGAAAAGATACAAATCTGAAAATTTTCAGCTCACAAGTTCAGGTTCTCTGCACTGACTGAAAACGAGGCAGCTAATTCAGAAATACAGACATTGGCTTTGTTCCTTCTCTTCATACACCTGCCCTGAAAAATGTAATTCTGAGACTTGGTGTCGGTGCATTTCTTCTTGTGGCTTCCTAAGGCACTCCCAGAAATAGCAGGGATGAAGCAGTTGTCCATCCCATTATTTACTGCTATTCCTGACATTCTGTCAGCCTCTTTTCACCACCAGAAACTCATGGGGTGTGTGTGGGTTGAGGAATGAGACAAAACTAGGACTGGGGACACCGGGATTGACTGTGAGTGGTGTCAGGGTTGGTCTTGGATAAATGAATTGTTGAAGTTCTCAAGTAACCTTAAGCTGGAATAGTTTTTCTGTGTCCTTAGAGACAAATGTTGCCTTAAATTAGTGTCACGAAGATAGTGACAGAAAAATCAAGCTGCTTTTTGAGGCTGAAAGAAAATAGAAAAGGTCAGGAGGCAGTGCCTGAAAAATCTCCTGAATGTTCTTTTACTGGCAGCCATCAGGGGACTGTTTATCTGAGAACTTATTGTTGTTAAGAACTTTTTAATTTTCTTTATCTGGGAATTTATTATTGAGATGGGGGTCTGAATCAACTAAAATGCATCTGCCTTCAAGTGTCACAAGAGACATATTTGTTTATATTTAATTGCTCCTACAAGCACACACAGCAATGTTTTAAAGCAGGGTTGAGATCACAAAGCTCTTGGTTTCAAAATTTCATCTTGTCATCAGCAGCTCATGACACTGAAGAAGAAAAATGCCCAGAGAGCACATGCAGGATGCTGTTGCTCAATATCCAGAGACACGGGGGCAAACCATCCCTCCAAGAAAACTGGCTGAGATGGATGGATGAATTAGTCTGCAATTCTGCCTCTCTCTCTATTGAAACTGAGGGAAGTTCATAAGAATAACTTGTACCAGACAACCAAATTTCAAGCCAGGAGAACTCTACTCAGCTACTGTTAAGAGCCATGAGTAAGTGAATTGCAGCACTGATACCTGAAAAAGATATAAAGCCTAATATTTGAGAAAGTGCTTTTCAAAATGCATGAGAACACCTCTATTACCACAATATGAACCAGGATCTGTTAAATGAAGAAAGAGGATGTTCTGTCCGTGGTAGAACAGAAACACACCACCAGCATGACTTCTCTGAACTTTACAAAAAGTGAGAAGAAGCTGCCTGGTAAATCAAAGCAACATTTTGTTGTGAGGAAATGAAGAATTCAAGGTCACAGTGTGGAACTCAGGGCTGTTCAGGTTTCGAGTCATCCAAAATGTTGCATCCAATGTACAAAGGTGATGTGAGCAGCAAGACACTGGGCCATTGAACTGGGCCATTACTGAACATTTCAAACTCCCTCACTCCCATCTCTCTCTGGGCACTTCTTGTGCCATCCTTGATATTATACTCAATGCCAGGGTGAAAGTGCCAAAGATATATTTGTAAAGGACATGGAAACACCAGTCACACTGCTCTGGATGCAGTCAGAGTATTAAATTTTAAAGTATTTTACTTTGTGTTGGATTTTAGTGTTCCTATTTTGATGTTCAGATCCTCTGGACTGTGCTGGCTGTGTACAGCTGAGCACCAGGCCCATTTTTTGACAGCAAGGATGTGCATGACAGGGGAGTGGTACAGCAGCAGATAATCAGGTATAAAAAGGGTACATGGGTGGCTGAGTTCTGCCATTGTTGAGTTGCCAATCAAAACCCACATTATTATTCAAAAATAGGTTGTTACATCCACAGAGATGGAACTTGCCTGTCAATCTGAAGTGTTATGTGTAGACACAGCCTCAGACCAAGGTCTAAAAATGGTTTGACTGACAACTGTACCCTGCAGAGAGAGCAGAATCCTCTCCTCCCACTTTTAATTACATGTCTCTTGTAAATAAATGTAGATAAAAAATATTAACTAAGATGCAGCTGTGTTTAACTATGATTTTTCTTCCTGATCTTCCAAAGCGTTCCTCAGTATTTGTGCAAGGCTTTGAAGCACTGCATGACATGGTAAGTATTGCTAAGCTGTCTGCCTCTCATGGAAATTACAGCCCAGCTAAAAGAAGCAAGAGAATTTCCACTGTAACCCAGGACTGTTAGATGCTGAAAGCTTCCAGAAAACAAAAGGGTTTTTAGAGTGAAACTTTTCCTGTCGCTCTCTGAGCAGAGTGATTTGAAAGGAAAATAAAATCCACTATTTCTCACTTGGCATTTCCATTCCGGCTCGTTCTCTGACTTCCATTCCTCTCATGTTGACTCAAACTGACTTTCACAGTCCCCAGTGCAGCTGCAGTGTCCTGTCTCTGAAAGCCTTGTACTTGATAATTCAAGGACAATTTGGAGAGATCAATTGAATATAAACCAACCTGGATAAGTTTAGGCTGGAAAAGAGAATTTCTGCTAATTCTATGTAGTGTGTGTTGTTCTGTAGTAACCAGTGTTGTTCTGTACTAACCAATGAGATATAATTCAAGGTTATTTTAATCAGGATGGGTTATAAGGTTAAGGGACTTTTCTACCTTACCCTAAGCAGGAAACTAAATTTTCATTACAGTTTGTCTCAAGGACACCAAGTACATTTTTTAAGAACTTTTTCCAAAAAACTCTAAATATTTTCTGTAGTTTTTTCCTGAGTTGTCTGCCTTGAACTCTTTACATTTCTGTTTTTACAATTGCCATATGTGCTTCAGTTATGATAATTTGTGTAGGATGCTTAGGTATTTTTATACCTCATTTTTGTGCCTTTTAAAGCAGCCAGATGGAGTTTAGCTGAAATTTGTAGAGCTGTAAACAAGTGGGTATAAACCAGGAGGGCTGTGAACGGCTGTGCTAAGGTTGCTCCATGTTATTTGTTTAATAGCAAGAAAACATCAAATCTTTTAAAATTATATTGTTATTAAAATTATATTGGAATTGCTGAGTAGTGCAAGAAGGAACACAACCTGCTGAGCTGCCTTGTACCAAACAACCCTCCCAGACACAGAAGGACCCCCTGCTCTCCAAAAGCTGCCTTGCAGAGGTGATAAACACAACAGAGTGTATGAAAAATTAGACAGGAAAGGGCAAGGAGAGCAAGGACCCTTCAAGAAATTTGTCAGATTAGCCAAAGTAACAGATTCTGTTAACATTTTCGATGTGCTCACTGGGAAGATATTGAATGTGACCGATTTACTTTGCTTTGTTCCATCAGGAGAGCAAGAAGTAGGTGCCAGCTGGAGATGCTGAAAAAAAAGGTTGTCAAAAAGCACCTTTCTCACATCAGACGTGGGCAGAGGACACTGAGACTCCTCACCAGAGCCTCAGGCTGTGTCTTGGTTTCTCTCCACTATTATCCACTGGGGAGGAGCTGGCAGAGAGCTGTTTGCATTCAGAAAGAGAGATAATGACTGGCTGATGTTTAATACCTGTATTTATTATGTTAAATAGGGCAAATCTGGGTAACTGACCTCTGTGGTTACTCTGGGCACTTAACCCCCCTCCAGAAAAAGTAGCAAAACACAGGAAACACCCAAATCTGCAGGTGCAAGGGAAATCGATGTTATATCACAACTGTGGCTTGATTTCTTTTGTTATTAGTCCTTAGATTATGATAGGATAAGGTATTATTAACATCTCATCTTGGAATTAGGAGAGGAGAGGAGAGGAGAGGAGAGGAGAGGAGAGGAGAGGAGAGGAGAGGAGAGGAATGTATAAATAAATGGTTATTTCAAGTACCTGAAGCTGTTGGTGTGATTTATATCATTACCCTTTATCAAGTGCCTAGTAAATGCCATAGCCTTTTAATACAATTTCTTGTGCTCTTGTGTCAATTTTTGGAGTGGTTTAGGTCACTGAAATTCAGTATAGATATGACTACAGTGACATTTGGTTTAATTAATTTCTCTATTATGTCACAGCTTGAATGACCAGCAATCAGATATTATTAAAATACGAGAGCACTCTGCTTATTTCATCATTTGGAAGAATCTTCTATTTGCTTATGGAACTACCTTGGAAAAAAAAAAAAAGCAAAAAATAAAACCAAAATAATTCTCTACTCCTTAAGGGTCATTGGGATTGGTTTTTTAAAATGATGATGGTTTTGATAAAGTCCTGGTGTTGCTGGTGGCAGGGCCTCCTTGTTCTTGTTCTTGTTTTGACCAGGTACAGTGGGATTCCTGTCTTACAATGGGGCTTCCTTGGAATTGTTACTAAAAAATTTGGATTCTAATTCCCAAGGAGGAATATTAGGTTCAGCTTCTCAGATGACTTATCCATGTCCAAAAAATCAGGGATAAAAATTAAAGCAATTTCATCTAATCCTAGCAGGAGTTAAATCCCAACTCTTCAGTGGAATTCCATCTGCAGAATCCCCTGGTTCAATGATCCACTCAAGCTTAGGTGGTGGTCATTATGATTTTTCAGGACTGGGGCTGGGCTTTAGGCACTATTTAGGCAATATGACAGAATTCAGAGTCCTTTGGAAAGGGGAAACCTACCCTCAGTCCTGAAAGTTCTGTAACCTGCAGGTTGAACTCCAGAGAGGGATCCAACAACCTGGGTGTGCAAAATAAATAAAAAGAAACTGAGATGCACCAAGTCAGGGACCTGAGACTGTGCATGGCAATCCCTGAAAACCCCAACTCCCAGGGAACACTGAGATGCTGCTGCCAGGGGCTGGTTTACGTTTTTCCCAGTGACTTTAGTACAGCAGCCAAAAAACCCCAACGTGTCCCTTTCCTTGCCACAAGCTGGCGTATTCCTGCTCGTCAGGGGTTTATTTAGCAGCAAAAATTAGCAAGTGGGCTCAAGGAGAAAAGCTTTAAATCATGCTGATAAATGGCAGATATTGCTTGGATGGGAAATAATTAAGACCTTGATGATAGGCTTAGCTCAGGAGGCTGAGAAAACAGAAATAACACCCCGTATTTGCAGTCATTAGGCACGGGAGGATCTCACCAATTAAAATCCTACAGCGAAGGGAATGCATGAAGCACTTGCAGGGGGATGACTCACACAATCCTGCTAATGAAGACTTTTTCATGCCTTTACAACTGGATTTTTTCTCACCTGATCCCCAAATAATAACATCAGACTCAATTTATGCGGAATTAAAACATCCTGTGGAGATGATTAATCCCTGTTCCTTTAAAGACACACCTCTACCTGGACAAAAAGTTCAATTGTCAGTGTTGAGTTACAACATCTCAAAAAGCAAAATGATGTTGATGGATATTTTTAAATGCTACAGGGGTAGGTTTTGGTGTTGTTTAGACCATGCAGACAAACCTATGTGATAGAATGGGCCAGTATGATGTTAGTGCTAACATTAAATCATATGTTTTTTAGAAAAAGGAAGGGAAAAAAAAAAAAGAGAAAGGTATAATCAAAGGAAGGGGTCAAAAATTAAAAAAAAAAAGAAAAAAAAAGAAAAAAATGTTTCTTGCAGCATAAAAGCTTTGCAATAAATATAAAATAAATATATGCCATGTGGGGGGCATTTTACACAGCATGAGGCTTGGTTTGACTCAAGCCTGGTGCCTACCTTAATTTCAGATGTTTTGATTATTGTCAACATTATTTCACACAGGAAAATCTTTCTGTGCCTTAGGACTGCCTATACCAAGTTTGTTAATATTTTTAAAGACTCTTAAAAAAAATTATTGCCTTTATGCTTTGTTGCCCTTGCTGCCTAGAAGTAGATGTATATGGGGTTCCTAAGCAGTAATGCAAAACAGAGAAAGAAATGTACAGTAACTTGTATTTTAGACTATTATTTAAGAAACAGATCTCTTGGGGTTTTTTCCCCTCAGCTTTACCCCACCTTCCTAAAAGCAGATTAATTGGCTGTATTTTCATGAGGTTAAATAGTGCTATTCTTCCTAACACCTGGACATGGCACTCAGTGCTCTGGTTTAGTTGACAAGGTGGGGATTGGTTGAAGGTTGGACTCGATGATCCTGGAGGTCTTTTCCAAACTAAATGATTCTATAAGTCTGTTTGTTGCACAGGCACTCACATTCTGTGTCTGCTGAAAACCCACATGGATTTTACTGGGATGAAATTCACTTCGAAATTAAAATCCACTTTAAAACCCACTTTCATTTTATTGGGATCTGTGTTTAGGGATCTTTGCTCAGGTCTCACTAACAGCTGGGTGTCCAGTCCCACTCATGCAAGATTCATTGTTATTATCTAAAAATGTGCCCAAATCACTCCCTACATATAATAAATATGTAGAAAGAATTGTGTTACAGGGCCATTTCTGCAATTACAGGAAGAGTTTCTGTGCAGGTCTCTTTTCTACATGCACTGATCAAGACAATCAACTGCCCATCAACCTTTCCCTAATTATTATCTGCTGCCATTACAGCTGCTCATTGCTGAAGCCTAAAGCACTAAATATTTAAGTGCTCTACTACTTGTTGCCATAAACATCCACAGAAAATGTGAAGGTAGTGTTTTATCCTGCTTAGTAGTTAAGGACAATGACCATAATATCTTGCACTCTGCAACAGAGTTTTCAACAATTCACCGACTGCCCTCTGCTTGTTTTAAAGCAGGATATAAAAAAGTAATACTCTGCTTTTATCTGCAGCTTTAAAATGTGGAGAGGAAAAAAAAAAGCAGAAAAATAAAATCCCTAAATGTATTATGATCAAGAGATAATCCAAAAGGCTTCTTTTAAACAGATTTTTAAGACCCTGCAGCAATCTAAAGGTTATATAAACTTCAGCTAAGCTTCTTAATATAGGTGTTTAAGCATTATGGAGATTTGATTTTTAACTTCATGTTGGTCAAAAAGGCCCTCAGTCTAGCAAATATATGAGTTAAATTTGAATGCTAAGCAGAGATTATTCGTTCGTAAGACACCATAAAGTAAATACATTTTTGTAGCTAACATGAGTCACCCAAACTTAAGACTTTGGGCACGATTTCTTTCAAAACATCCATGTTTCTGGGGTAAAAAAATTAATTAAAAGTAGATTAGAATGGTCCCAGAAAGCAAATGCATTCAGATAATGCAGAGTGCTATAGAGGGAAGGATATTACTCATTATTTTCTGACCTACAGGATTTAATCTTTCCTTATTAAAATTAAAAAAAAAAAAAAAATCAGTAGACCATAGCCTTCCTGCTACCCACCACATCATAAAGCCTTTGTGCATAATTTGGTTTAGATAAACACCCACAAATATACTGGAAGTTGAGATGTTTCTTTCTCATTTCAGAGGCAAGAGCACGCAATAACCTGTTAGTGCCCTGGTCAGGAAGAGCAAACTTTAAACTTTTGAGATATTAATTAGCAGAACAACACCTTGTTTGTTTTTCACTGGGGATCTATTCTTAGAGGAGTTCTGAGAACTCACAATACAAAAAGGATGTTTTGAAAAAATAGAGGAGCTTTCAAGAGAAAAGCAGAGTATTTCAGGAGAGATGAGCCAGCAGGGTTACAGCTCTGCACTGCAGGAGGGTGAGGGATTTACTCTGATCCCAGATTCTGAGCAGGACAGAATTGGTGCAAACGTGGAGGAGATTTACACCAGGTTTGCTCCTAACAACCACCCACTTGTTAGTCCCAAGTTTTCAAGAATTAACAGGCAAAGAGGAACACCAGGAGCTGAGGACTAACACAGGCCTTGCTGTGTCACACCTCTCCCCAGCAGAGTTTTCTTCTTTGATCTTCTCTGAACTTCATTGTCAGAGGGAATTCATTATCTGTGATTATTGCCAAATGAAAGCACTTAGAGCTGTTATCACTGAAAACGTGTTTATTAATGTTTGGGGGCCTTCCCAAGAAGCTTCTGGCTTCTACAGTATTTGAACTGCAGGGAAAATAACAATTTTTAAAAAACAAGACTTTAAATCTGTCTGAGATTGTTTTCTTTCAACTAATAAATGTTCCTTCCACAGTGATTTGTGTCACTTAGAAGGCCATCTCTTTGCATAAATAGTCAGATTTCACTCTTTGCCAGTTTTGTGCTGCTAAATTTGCTGTTTATCCCTTTGCAGCTCTTTCTGCAGAAGTAATGTCTTGTACAAGTTGGGTAAATAATAAATTTAATTTCTTTGTGGTGCCAAGTAGAGCATAAAGTCAGTGTGGGGTAGCATTCAGAGCTATCAAGAGAGCTTCCTGGAAAAGATTTCAATGAGATTTTACATTTTCTCTCAAAATATCATTTGGCTTTATGAGAATCCTGGATTGTAACTTTTCAGAGTAATGAATAAAAGACATGACTCATGGCTATTTTTTTCTTCTTTTTATTTTTTTTGAGTAGGGGGGTTAATGCAGTTACTTAAAATATGATGTGTTTGTGAGAACTTTATTTAATCCAGCAGGGCCCAGGATACTAAATCGATGTTAATCAGGTAATACACCCAGGGGAAATCAGAGCCATTGTCACAGTTGGCACAATTACTGTTACATTTATGAGCTCATCCAGTTAATTAATTATTATAAAACTCACAGTGTGTCAAAGTGGGACCCTATAAGGGTTTTTTCTCCTGTTTACAATGCATCTAAAATGTTTTCCATTTCACAGCAAGGGTGAAAATGTCATGAAGTGCTTCCAATTCTCAGTAGCTGCACAAAATACTGCTTCAAAGGAGTATCATGAGATGGGACCGAGTCAGAGAAATGAGTTTCTATAAAGCAATTAGGTATGAATTTTTCACCTGTTAGCTACTTGAAATATCTGTTCTCGTGCATAGTTTTTAATTTTAAAAAGTGGGTGATAATTTGGTTACCAGGCTCCGCAGGATTCAGACAAATTTGGTTTGAGTTTTCCTCAGAACTAGACCAGCTGTAAAGGGATCCAGAGAAGTGCAAAGGGATCTAAGGAGCTGTAAATCCAGAACCTGCAGAGCTTATTTTGCAGAAAGAAAAAAATCTGATAGATAAAAGAAGATGGAAAAACAAGTCCAGGTGTAATCCTGCCTGCGTTCTGAGAAAGCCTGGACCTGGCCCAAGCACCTCTGCATCCCCCCTCAAAAGGCTTCAAAACTGCATCCAGATAAAAACTTTCTATTCACAATTTGCAAAGATTCCTAGGAGATTTTGGGACTAAACAACAGCTTCAATTATGTTATCACCAGAGGCTCTGTGTTGTTGTTGCATGAAGATGCTGCTCCTTTTAAGTACTCCAACCCTTCACTGGATTTGTAGGATGCACATCATTGAACCAGAACCTTGTTTCCTGTGCAATCCACCAATTCATACTTTTTTTTACGTATATTAATTGTGGCTAACTGCTCTGGGCTTTTACTGTGGGGAAACAGCAGCTGAGAGTTTTCTACCTTGGGGCAAAAGCTGAAATAATTCTTCATACAGAAAATACACTAATTCTTCATACAGAAAAAAGAAAATATTTTATACATTGAACTCTGACTTGGGTAAAAAACAAATAGGAGGGGGAAAAGCGAAGAAAACCCAAATAGATAAGACAGAAGTAACTAAATTGTAATCCTAAATTGTTGGTATATTCATCTTTAAAGGACTTGCTGACAGGTTCCTTTAGAAAAGTGCTTTGAGCAGCAGAAAGCAGAGTAGCCCTGACACGAGTTGCAGGTTTCTCTCTCAGAATTCTGGCACAGAAAATTTGGAAAAGCTGAGATTTGGATAATGGCAGCCCAGATGTCCTTCCCTTCCTACCCAAACATCTGGAAACAGTTACATGAGTCCTAAAGATCTGTAGGAAGTGGAAGATTAGGTCATTGACTGTGATGGAAAGTTCAGGAGCGCTGCTGCCAAAGCTCCTGCCTCCATGTGCCACCGCCTCCACCTGTACTCACCAAGGGAAAGACTCCCAAAATTGCAAAGACAGCTTTAGAGCTGTAGCTTTACAGCTCCTACAAAATACCTCAAACCAAGCTAAAATAGTAGGTTTGCAACAATTGTCCAAAACTTCAAATCTTATGACTTGCTACTGAATTCATTTTCAGTCTATTATATTTTCATTTCCTTCTTCCTAAAAAGGACCAAAGCCTTCTGTGCAGGAAGAGTACATTCTGTTGCTGTCACCTGCTTTTTAAGTCAGATTCCAGGACTTTCTCCTTTATTTTAGCTTTTCCATTTTTTTTTTCTGGACAGTTCTCAATCCTAACTTTCTCAATGCTAGTGCATCTTGTTTTAATTTACTACTTGTTTGATTTCAGCAAATAGCACAGGGGAAGTTGTCTAAAGTGATGTGAAATAAGTTTTGAAAGCAGTTGCACTATTTAGAATGATAATTGGATTGGCCAGAGATGAGTCATAAGTAACGAAATGCAAGGAATAAAAATTTGATGCTATCTTGTTTGGCTGAAACAGAGTTTTATTCCTTCAGGCCAAATGGAGTCAATAATTATGTCTTCTACCTTCTATTTTTTTTTTTTTCTAGTTTGTTTAATATAATGGGATTATTCAGCATGCTAAAGGGGAAACGTGGCTCTTATGAGCTTGCTTTAAAAACATAGCTATTTTTGGTTATGATCTCAGAATTATTCTTTTTGCAGTCAAAGTCAATTCATTGCCTGTTTATACATTATTACATTAGTATCACCTGTAAGATTTATGGAAAGTAACAATGAAGTAATAAATATGACCCTGCTGCTATCAATCACCCTTCACAAGGGACAATACAAAAACATAACTTGTTTTTACAGAGTCAGGAGCCAAAATGAGAAGTTTCAAAACCAGACAAGTGTACACAGGAAGAAATACAGAAGCAGACAAGAACCAGAGGAAGCAGTCTCAGAATTCTTCACTGGAAGGGTAGGAACAGGCTGTTCAGGGAAGTGGTAGAATCACCACCCCTGGAAATGTTCAAGGCATGCAGATGTGGCACTTGGGAACGTGGTTTAGAGGTGAACATGGTGATGGTGAGGTTGGACTCAATGACCTTAAAGGTCTCTCCCAACATACTGATTCAAAAATTCTTTGAAATAAATGGAGGGAGAAGCCCCAGCTCTGTGGTGCACAGAAATATTTGTATTGGGGATGCAGCTGAAGAGCAGGAAGGATGTGTAGAGAAAATATATCAAAGCCTCTGGCTCCCACAGGTCTGAGCTTCCAGGGAAGGGGCTGCACCCAGCACAGAGACAGCCAAGGTGCTGGGAATGTTGATTTTCAGCCCAAAATTCACTCAGCTTGATAATGTGGACTCAACACCATTCCTACCAGAGCACCCAGAGGAATGGGGGCAGCAGCCCTTGAGGGGAGGAAGTGTTTTTTTCTCCTCTCTCCAAATGCAATTACCTTTTGGGGTGTAGCAGGTTATCAAGTAACGGACATCAAGAGAAAATAATTCAGAGAAGAATGTGAAACTGCTTATTCAAACTGCTCCATTTATTTTTATTGTTTTTTTCTTTTAACGAGGAAGAAAAGGTTATCCCACTTACATTCTATTCAAGGAAAAGACCCAACACATTTGGTTTGATGGGCTATCAAAGACTTATGGCATTTTAAGAACCTTGAAAATGAATCCTAAATGCTTGTAAGGCCAGATCTGCAGCAGTATTTAACAATGTGGATCTGCTGTAGGTTTAAATGAGGGATAGAAAATCAGAATATTTAATGAATTGTCAGGTCTCATCGCCTTTGGCAACCTTTCCCTCCTACAGTGCTCAGAGATACAACTGTGAAGAATTAACAGAGGGTGCCACCAGGTCAATGCTGAATTATTTCCAGTTTGTTCTTGTCTTAAACCTTTGCCCTCTGATATATATTTTCATTATGCAAACACTATCACCAAACCTTGTAGATTTAAGCTCCTTTCACTTTTCTACAAAAGTCAGGCTTCTCCTTTGCTGTGCCAGACAAACTAATTTAGCACAGGATTTGGGTGGGGATTTTTTGACAGAGTTTCTCAAGATGAAGCCCAAGAGGTGTAATTGTGATTTACTTTTCCTTTTTTCATAGAATCATAGAATGGGTTGGGTTGGGAGGGGTCTTAAAGCTCATCTCATTCCACCCCCTGCCATGGGCAGGGACATCTTCCACTCTCCCAGGTTGCTCCAAACCCAGTCCAAGTTGGCCTTGGACACTTTTAAAGGATGTGGCATCCACAGCTTCTCTGGGCAGCCTGTGCCAGGGCCTCCCCACTCTCAAAGGGAAGGATGTGATATTTTCTTCTTTTTATGTTCGGCAGACCACAAAAAGCAAGCAACAGAAAAGCTTAAGATTTCCATCTGATAAAGGTATACCACCAACAAAAAAGAGTATATTCAAGGTTAATGCAGTCACTGCTGTGGAGTTAATATTTTACCCCACACAGGAACTTTCATGTGTGACAGCTGAGAATCTACACAGTAGATAACTTTTTCTTCAAGCCAACAAAAGGATTAGACTAGAAATAAAGGAAGATTTTCCCTACCTCATGACAGAATTGTGTGTTTATGAAATGGAGAAATTTGGATGCATTTTCAGCCTCACATGTGATGTACAGAGGCTCTCGATGCCTTTTTGCCTATTGCTTGCAGGACACACATTTAGTTCCAAGCTGAAGCCATTGCATTTCCATATCCCCTGTGGTGAGTCCTGTGGGAAATGAAGTGACATGACTTTATGCTTCAGGAAATTTTTTTACTTGTCGGAACATTTTAAACTTCATATTCCTGGAAAGTGAGGTTGTTATGGCAAACCACAGTGATAAGTGCAGATTTATGGAGAGAGAGTTCTATACCTCCTTCTTAATACCCTTAGAGGACAAATTCTTCTCATTGTGCTTATTCAGCTCATGAGGACTAACACTGGCATATACAGGAATTCAAATAACTATGCAGGGGTGGTCTAGCTTCATTTGCCATTGGATTAATTTTCTGTAATTTCCAGGAAACCATGGGTTTAATACAAATGGCCTTGCAAGACCTCGGTATGGCGTGGTTTGTCTTCCCAAATGAACTGAGGCAGCGTTTGACGGATAAGAACCTGCCAAGAGGGATTAATGTTTTCATTAATGTATAACCAATTACTTCCCTCTTCCAAACATGAACACGAACACAGAATCAAAGCCCCACTATCCCATGTGCTTTCACAACACGGTGATAAATGGGAAACATTTCAACTATTTGCAGCATTCTGGAGAGTTATTGCTTGACAACAGTGAGTTAAACCCTGCCCTTCTCACGCTTAATGCACAGATTCTCCACCAAAGAATAGACAAAATCATCCTGTGAAAACAGTTTAGGAGTTGATTTGCATTCTGAGCATGTTCGTGTAATTTACGACTAACATCAGTCACAGGGAAAAGATCATCTATTGAAATGCTTGGAAAAGCTTTCACATGGAAAGCATTTTGTAGACTTATTGTACAGACAGTCAGTATGAAATTTATTTGGTTTGTGTCTTCCAGGAGACTGTCATAGGCTTGATTAGCCCTAGCTGAAAATCTCAGGATTTGAGCCTTAGATCTGGACTTTTTCACCATTGGGATAGACCTAATCTTATACTGTTAAATCCTTCCTTCAGCAGAACTGAATTATGCCCTGGAAGTGTCCATTTCTCTCCACTGTGAAATGACAATCCAAGCTCAGACACATCCAAACACATCACAGACATGAGGACTTTGATGAGATGAATCACAGCCCACAGATCAGAAAGATGAGTTACTACAACAACCCTCACCTAACTTATCTCTGTATTTATAAATCAATACTTATTTACTAATCCAATTACTAATAATATACTACCTTTTAATGTCCATATATTAATATTATTTTATAATTAAGAGTATTGTATTATTAGTGACATTTATATTTTTGCTGCAATTTGTAATGCTTATTATTAATATTTATTAACTTAGTAAGTATTTACTACTTTAATAATACAAAATATTTGTGTGGGAACAGACCTCAGGTCTTGTAAGCTTTATAAATCCTAAAATGTCCTGTTCCAGGGAAATATATTACCATTTATTTTACAATATTCTGAGACCACTGATTAATTGCCCAATATCAGAGCTATCCACAGCAAGAGGCACAACTTTGGTAAAAGGCCCAACACATGGGATTGAGGGATAATGAAGTCAAGATTG
Source organism: Corvus hawaiiensis (assembly GCF_020740725.1). Classification (NCBI taxonomy): domain Eukaryota; kingdom Metazoa; phylum Chordata; class Aves; order Passeriformes; family Corvidae; genus Corvus; species Corvus hawaiiensis. Next base: position 3,764,493 of record NC_063217.1, on the reverse strand, counting down.
CAGTCTGTTCAACACTGCTGGGATCCATCATTCCAAATAGGAAAGCCAGGATGCATAAACTTCACAGAGATAAAGGGAAAAGAACCAATTATTTCATCTGGCATTTCTCAGAGAAATAACATTTGGAAAATACACACTATTGATGTGAGATGAAGGGCTCTGTTACATGAATATCAACCAACATAAGGACAACCTAAAAAAAATTATTAAAATCATTTGTCTGTCATCAGAATATGAGGGAAACTTGTCCAGATAAAATGTTATATACTGATCTACATGATGCCATAATTGTCAAACATCCTCCATTCCAGTGTTCAAGATTCCCTGGATATATACAAAACACTCAAGAATCAGAAATATATGTGTTGTACACGGCCATCTGCAATATCATAAACATTAACTCTCCTTTCTTTGTTGAAACAAGTTAAAACAGATTAAAGTAATCGGAAAGACATTTTTCATAAATTGAATGCTGCCGCACTGAGTGTTATCAAGATAAATGTTCTGCTCAGAGTAGTTCTCCCTGTTCTGTCCACCGATTGCCTTGAGTAGAGAGAAAACATTACAAGATATCCAAGTGGTAATTGGCAAATTCATCTGGAGTGAAGAATGCTCTGGAGTTCAGGGGAGAAATCAACCGCCCAGCCGTTCCACCCTGACTCTTCCCAGTCCTCCCACGAACATCCAAGTGAGAATGAGCAGAAATCAATGCTTCCTGCCCAGGTGGGAGCAAAGTTCCATCGATTCTCCGTGGGGTTAAGGAAAGTTGAAGGCATTCAATATCTCTTGCTATCAACACCTTCAAATGAGGGATAAAGACTTTTCTTTTCAGCTGACGTTGACGCTGTACCTATTTTCAGCCCCATTTTCTTGATTTGCTTGAATTATTGCTGAACAAATTGGGGAACTGCAGACAAAGGAAAGACAGCTTCAAGATTGCCATTGTATTTATATTTATCACTAAGAGTGACTCATCTCAAGGATGGCCAAGACTAAACAAACAGAGCCATATAAAGAAAAATCTGCCGTTCACCTGATGCTTGCAAGGTGTAATGAGGTTGTTGATACTTGGTATTGTCAAGGTAAGTTAAGCCTTATCCTGGAAAATAATAGTAATAGGGCTTGTTCCTTTTCTGTATCCAAAAGGAATTAACAAGTTTGGATTACTTCTGTAGAGGAAAAGCAAAGATGGGAGTGTCAAAGAGAAATGAAACCTTGAACTAGGGCAGTCTTGGAAATCACAGGCTGCAGATCATTTTCTGAGGAAGGTTTCAATTAGCAGAGACACCCATTGACAGGAATCAGGGACGTGCACTGGAGGTGACAAATTCATACCACAAGCAGTAGTTCTGTCAGAGCTTTGCTTAAAGTGTCTGTCCCTTCACCCTGCTGTGAATGACTCCAGAGATTAATTGATTTTCTCCCCTGAAAAAAACCTTGAAGACCTACAAGCAGTGGAGAAAGGTCTGTGGTGCAGACACAAGAAACCTGGCTGAAGATATCATTTTCCTTTTTTTTAGGGACTGCTGGAAAGAAACTTGGCCATTAACTCTGGTTAATATAAAAACTGTTCACTCTTGAAAGAAGCAAGAGTACATGTTCAGATCTCCATTTTTGGACACACAGAAATCTATAAATATGGAGGTAGTTGTGGATACACAGCATTGAAATAGCTTTCAGCTCAAAGTGAACCCTACCAGTGCATTCCTTCTGCTGGCCCTGCTTCCATAACTTCTCTGGATAACAGCAAAGAAACTCAACATGGGCTTGGAAAATGTAATGGAGGGAACCAATTTTTTAGTTACAGCATTCTGCCCTGAAGGCACTGAAATAATGTCATAAATAACTGTTTTGCTGACAAAAATAAAGTAGGCGCCAAAACATACCAGTAGAGCAGTGAAATGCAAATGTTGGGGACAGAGCTGAAGAGAAAACTAAACATAATTCCCTCTAGACTTCTTATGTTATAAATAATAATTGTTAATTGTTTCAGGCAGCACCAGAAATAATTTGTTTAGTGGCTCATTATACTTTTTTTAAAAAAAATTATAGGAACAGAGACACAAATATAACATGGCAGATTTGCTCTTAAAACTCTGTTTAGGTAAGAGTTTCCTCACTGACCCTGAATTAAGGTTTCTAAAACTAAGATATATCTTTTTCCCAGTAAACTCTGCTATTAAATGGGGAAACTTGGATGACTGTACAAGGTTTGTACAAATAAATTATCTGTTTGTTTTGCTGGTGGAAGAACATGTTCCAGACTTAGAAGCAGGGTGGCCCCTTGTAAAGGAGGAACCTGGGCTCCAGGGTGTCCTTCATACCTCTGAGTTCTGTTACAAGTTGGCAAGACCATTTGAGAAAGGCACTTTGCTGGTGGATCTTTATCATACCTCTCTTGGAGACCTTACAGAATTCCCATCTCACCTCTCAGTGGGTTTAAGGTTACCTCAGGAACATTTCTGATCCTGCAATGAATCATGTGTAGCCTGGACACCACCTTCATTCCAGCTGTGCAGGTGATGCTTCCTTTCACAGAGCTCCCAAGGCATTTATTTGGGTTTAGGTTGAACTTCTGTAGCCTTGAGAAAGCTGCTGCTTGCTCTACTTAGAGTACCACTAGACCTCCAAAAACAATTGTGGAAACTGCTGTGGGTAGCGGTGTTCATTGCCATCTTAACAGAGATGAAGTTGCACCTTCACAGCCAGGTGAGGGTTTGGATTCACAGAGCTGAGGCTGAGCCCTCTAATCCTTTGCCGTGTTTAGGTGTTGATTTACTCTTTGGCATAAGTCTGGAATGAGCCAGCTGGATGTCAGGTGGACAACACCACCCCCAGGGCAGGTGTGAAAATTCAGGACAGGCTTAGGCTGGCACTCTCTTCACTTCCAGCTTCATAAATCATCTCTTCACCCTCACCAGAACTCAAGAGAGAAATCATAGACCCTTGAATGGTTTGTGTTTGAAAGGACCTTAAAGCTCACCTCATTCCATCCCCTGCCATGGGCAGGGACACCTTTCACTGTATCATGTTGCTCCAAGTCCCATCCAACCTGGCCTTCAATCCAATCTTTCCTGCTTTCTTCCTTCAGCTGCCCAACAACTGGAGCATCTCCACAGAGTCCCTGCGCCCCACCTTTACCCTTCTGCAGGAGTCCCAGCAGTGTGTGCCTCTGCCCTCATCCTGCCCTCATCTCATGTCCACTCTTGTCTCTCCTCAGTGCAGCCCACACTCGCCATCAAGCTGCAGCATTCTTGCCAGGTGCAAGGTGCTCATCCAGGTGTAATTCAGGAGCAAGATAATACAGTAGATGTTAAAGACAACCCCACTATGCACTGGAAGAGAACGGAAAAAGCCAGTTGTTCTTCCCACAGCAGCCTCAATAGGAGCAGATAATTAACAGGTCTGTCTGTCAGAAAAAAAACCAGATAAACAACCTGTGCTACCCACAGATTTCTGTTTTTAGGCCTCCCTTGCGATTAAGGTGGAGGCATATGTACAGAAGAAAGCACAGATATAAAGATAAACTGGTAACAACCAACACTGACTAACACCAAAGAGTTGTTATTACCTTTGAGAAACACATTGCTATGATTGGAATGCTACATCCAGTCAGGAATTCATATTTTAACACCCAGGAAAGTCATACAAATTATTCAAGGAGAGGAAAGCATGCCCTACACTGGTGTTTAGTCCTGCAGCTCAGTTGGTGGAGTTGCTGCCTCTCCTCTGCCAAAACCTTGCCACACAAACTCAATGCACCATTTAGATCCTTCACCCTATTCATTTGGGATCTTCAAGATGAGATTGAATTAGAAGAAAAGATTACTCTAATAATTGTTTTATGTTGTGTTTGTGACAGTTCCAGAACACATCTCAGTTGAAGCCTAGCATTGCCTAATCAATATTGAATCAAAGACTGAATAATTACTTCAATCCTCATTTTTAAATTAACCCCAGCTATCAGCTAAGTTCTTTGGACTAGAGATGGAACAAAATATGCCTGCATTGCCCTCAAAATGTTCAGAGTACCTTCTGCTGAGCACTAAGGTAAAGATAATATTGAATATTCATGCTTCAGAGTTCTGTGCCTCCTGGGTGAGTTGAGCAGGATTTAAATTTCCCTTGGTAGAACCTCAGGCAGATACATTTGTGTGTGTGTGATTTGCTTTGGCTGGGTTTCATTGCCCGCACCTGGAGGCAGGGCAGGAGCAGCACAGGTCAATGTGCACCAAGGCAGACAGGGAACAGTTCCTGCTCAGAGACTCCACTTACATCTCTGTTCACAGCATGCATCAGGCTGGGAGTCAGGAGTACATCACAGGGATTGCTGCCATCCACTCCTTGAATCTTTTTTATTTCCTCAGATCCCACCTGGCATCCCCCACCTGCTGCTTTTGAGCTGCAGCTCTGGATTCCTCCATGCCCACAGCACCTTCAGAGGGATGAAATAAGAAACATCTCATTCTACAGCTACCAGACCAACAGGGTCCTCAAAATCATGGGGCATGGCAGGCAGGTGAAAACTTGGTTCTTTCTACACAGAATCACAGAATCATAATACAGATTTATTTAGGTTGGAAAAGCCCTCCAAGAACATCGAGTCCAAGCTGAACCCAACCCCCGCTTTGCCACCCAGACCAGAGCACTGAGTGCCACATCCAGGTACTAAAGTGTATTTGTAGTTAATTTTCAAATAATATTCTTCTCTGAAGGAAAAACTCCTGAGTAAGTGTCAATTCCAAAGGAAATTTTGGATTTAATTCAATCCTTAGTCATTAGACAACTTGATACACCTTTAAATCCACTGAACATTGAGTATTTGAGGGTGAAGCTTTCCACCACCTCAGGTTAATCAATTACCAACTCCATTTTGCTTTTTTGACATTTTAAAACCTTATAACCTGTGCACTAATGAGAATTTCACTGTTATTTAACTGAAAAAAAAAAGGTGATGCATAGCTGCCATGTAAGTCAAGCACACATGGCACAGCAGAAGAGGCAGACAGGATGTGAGGATGAATATGTATATGCTACTTAATGCACAGAGACCCAAATTTGAATTTGAAGATTGAAGGGATGAACTCTCCTGTAAAAAACAACCAAAATATGCCACCAGTTCTTTAATGAGCACAAGAAGGATACTTTGAATTTCTGCTATATATGACTGATAGCACTGTGCCCCAAAGCAGAAACCTTTAGTCCTTATTTATCCACAGCACACATGGACACAGAAGAGGGCAGAGACTTCTCCTGTCTGATACACAGAGGAAAATGTTCTTGCCATCAGGATGTTAACCCAGGACATGGGAATCCTACTTTTAATTCACTTCTCAATCACTCTCTTCCTGTAAAGCACCTGGCAGGTTACTGAGCACCAGCTTCATTACTGTCTTGAAACCAAGAGAGAAAAAACTCCCTTCTGTCTTCAAGAGCTGTGGTCATGATAAATGTTTTTAAAGTTACAGGCAGTTTTGTAATAGATATTCCCTACAGTGACTTCAGACAAATCTGCTAAAGATGAGGGCAGATGAGCAACTGCAGGAGAACTGTTCATAATAAATACACATGTTCACCCAGAGCTATCTTTAAAAATTCTGCTGTAAACCCAGAATTCATCATAAAACTCATCCCTGAAATTTATCAGGGCAGAAGACATTCACATATTTCTGCAGATAGACAAAATACTGTTAGTACAAAAAGGGGTTTCCTTCCTAAATGCAGAACTAAATGGTCAGAGGTAGCATTAATTTATTCTCATTTTTTTGTTTTCAACCATGTTCTAATGCAAACAGAGTCAGAACATTAAAAATTAAGAGATATAGATCTTTTTTCAATACTAGGTTTGCAGCTTTCTTATAAAACTAACATTCTCACAAGTGCTCTTCAAATACTTTTATTAATGGGGAAGTTTTTCCAACTGTGTTGATTTCCAAGGCAGTCTCTTGGCATTTCTTCAGTTACCCCAAAAAATGAGCACCAATGTGATGGGTGATCCAGCTGAATCCTAACCAGGAATCAATGACTTGCTCTTCTGAAAGGGGAGAGTAGCAAGGCAAGATTTGCATTTAAATCCTTCTGTTGTAGTCCGTTTTACCTAATTTCTTTTTTTATTATTTTCAGAAAAGTTTTAATAATAAAAGTTGTTGGTGTTTGCTTTGCTTTGCAGCCTTATTGATGTTTCTAATGGTTTCTCAAAGTGAAGGAAAATGCCCAAGCAAGTCCCATTTCCTACTCAGATGAGTTAAATTCTGAGTAAATGTTGCATGAGGGGCTTTTGACATCATCATGGCAGTGACCAAACACTACAACACATACTGGAAGAACCTTGAAGATACTCAAAATTTAACTGGGTCTGGCCATGAGCTACCAAGTGTGCAAATTTCAAGTTAATCCTGCTTTGAGCAGGCTGGGTTAGAGAGCTCCAGACTTCCTTCCCACCCCAAATCCAGCAGTAATTCAGTGGAAACTTGGGCACACCTGGCCTTCAAGAGCAGCCTTGTGCCAAGTGCCCTTTGAGAAGGACCTCAAATGCCCTGAGGTGCTGGTGAGTGTCTCTTTGTAGTGGCAGCAGAGCAGAAAGCAAAGGGTGATGGACATGCACAGCCCAGGGGTCAGGAAAACTTTCCTCAAATGCTCTGGGGCAGGATGGTTTTCCTCACTGTCACAGTTCCCCTTCAGGCACAGGAAGAGTTGGGAAGAGTTTCTGCTGCAGGAGGACTCATGGAGCCAAAACACATTAATCAAACCTGAAGAAAGCACATTTTATCCCAGCACCGTGTCATCTTTGTGCTTTGTTGCCCCAAGCCTGTTGTTAATGCCACCTCAAAAGTCCCATTAAAAATGGACCCCTTGAGGGCCTGGGTTGGGTCTCTTCAGAGATAACCAAGCACCCTTTGGAATGCTGTACAAATATTCCTATCAGACCCTGAATGAAAAGTTAATAAATTCCAAAATTGTCCTCTGTGGAACAAAAGGGGAACAAATGCACCATCCACTTAAAGCAAATCATAATTTGTAATCTGAAAACATGCAACATTAAGCACAGCCATATTTTAAATAGCAAGAAACACTTTGCAGAGCTGGAGAGGTTATAAACCATTGGAGTTTGCATTTCAGGAGCACTTGCAATGCTTTGTTTTGAAAGCTTTATATTATCTTGTAAAATCGGCTCAGAAAAAGACATTGTTTTGTCATTGTCACCACAATGATGGCACCAGCTTGTCTGTCTCTGTGCTTTGTTCCTTTTATATGAGAAACTAAGATCCCACAGAACTTCTTCTTTCTCCTCCTACAGGCACTGATTGGGGTGCAGCCCTGCCAAACGGGAATGACAATTGCTCTAAAGAAATTAAAAGCTCTTGAAAAAAAACCCAGGAATTTTCTTCTGACAAAGCAGGGCCTTACCCTGCCCCCAGTTCTCTCTCATCTGTGATGCCTTGCTTTGAATCCTGCTTCTTGAAGGCTTCTCAAGTGTCCTTGGATGCCAGAAAATTCTGGATACCTGCAGAAGGAGTGTTCAGTGATCCTGAGCTTGCACATCTTTGGTTGTTTTTTTTTAAAATCAAAGTGTACTGAAAAGAGCAGCTGACTCAGAGCTGTGGATCTGGCTGTGATTATTGGCATGCTTGTCTGATCCTGGATTCTTAAAATTTTAACCAAGTGCAGCTTTTGCGTCTTGTGTATGAGTTGTAATTGACTCATGCGCTTCTCTGTCACCTCAACAAATTTTTAATCCAAGGTCAAAGCTATTTTATTACAATTATCTTCAATCTCCAATACCTTCCAAGTGCTCAGAGCTCTCATGGGAGAGAAGAGCTAAAATGTAACTTCTGAAAGTTCATAAAATTGCTTAAGAAAATAAACAGTAAGAATTAATCTTCTATCACAAAATATTTCTTTTAATCCACTGGAGTCCTGGAGGACAGGAAGAGGTTCCTGGAGGAGGGGTTTTCCTCATGGGCACAGCTCACAGGATCTTTTTGAAGTTTGCGGTCTTGAAAATATCCAAACCCCTTCTAGCCAAGGTCAAAGCATGCAAATCCTCTTATTTTTTCCCTTTCTGCTCAAACAGCATAAAAATTTCATCGGTTCTGTCTCCTTTTACCTTTGCCTTCTAGAAATAATAATAGAAAACTCCAACCCCCTTCAGCTTTGCATTTTATCAATTGTATTACTCAAGGGAGGGATTGATGATGACCCAGCCTGTGGCAACTGAGGAACACATGGAAGTTTTCTGCACTTGAAAGAGCTCCTTAAATTGGCAGCCCTGGGACAAGGATTTTTGAAGTGCCACCCCTTGGAGCAAATCAAGTTAATCCGACAGATTTGCAAAGTCTCATATCAGCTGGGACATCGTCTGCAATATCCCTGGCAAAAATATCTCCCACTCAGCAAAGAGCTTGGCATTGGTCAGTAGGAAGTGTTCTTGTGGGCCAGAAGAAATCTGAGGAGTTTTCAGGCAACAAAAAACTATGTGCAGACAACTCAAATTTGTTGATTCTGAAATATCAAACGTGAAACCTCCCAGTTTCAAACAAATGTGTTTTCAAACAAACAATTACAGGCTCATTTTTGACTTTTGGTTTTTTTCCTTTTTGTATTTCAGGGACTTTATATTTGAAAGAATTTGGAATTGGACTTTGGGCCTGGAAACTGGGTATTTACAGTACTTAAATCTCCAAGTCCAGCATGCCAGATTGAACTCACAGAAACAGGAACCTTCCCCTTCCAAAATCAGTTCAGCTGGCAAGATGTGACACTGAGGAAAGATGTGCCTGAATGAAAGGAACCTTCTTCTGTTGAGGGCAAAATCATTGCTCAGCACTGGAGGGAATAGTAACAACTCAATAGGGTCTTACACTGGCGTCAGGGTTTCAGATGAAGGTGGGGGTGAGGATGGAAGGAAGGACACTGGACAACAGATTGAAGGGAACCAGCCTCAGAGCAGGGACTTCATGACTTCCAAGAAAATTGCCTGGAGACTTTCAAGGATTCCTAGGCTTTACCCTATCCCAATTTTTGAAAGCAAAAGTTTTGCACAGACTAGAAGCTCTGCCTTCAGCTCCTGATTCAGACACACAGCCATGAAAGGCTGCACTGTTTTGAAATCATAAAGTCACAGAATGGTTTGGGCTGGAAGGAGCCTTAAAGGCCATCCCATTCCACCCCCTGCCAGGGACACCTTCCACTATCCCAGGTTGCTCCAAGCCCCATCCAACCTGGCCTTGAACACTTCCAGGGATCCAGGGGCAGCCACAGCTGCTCTGGGCACCCTGTGCCAGGGCCTCCCCACCCTCACAGGGAAGAATTTCTTCCTAATATCCAATCCAAACCTACTCCTTTTCAGCGTGAAGCCATTCCCCCTTGTCCTGTCCCCCCATGCCCTTGTCCAAAGTCCCTCTGCAGCTCTCCTGGAGCCCCTTCAGGCACTGGCAGGAGCTCTAAGTTCTCTCTGGAGCCTTTTCTTCTCCAGGTGAACAACCCTATCTCTCCCGGTCTTTTCTAATAGGATACATGTTCCATCCCTCTAATAATTTCTGTGGCTGTTCTTTGGACCTGCTGAAACTAAAAGAAGAACATGGACACCCTGCTCACAGCCACGGGGACATCAGCTCTGTGTCCCCAAGCCATTCCCCTTGACTACAGACACCTTTTGCAATCGAGCCCAGCTGCAGGCTGTGGCTGAGTTTGCTGCTCTCATCTACAGAGATGTAGAGCCTGCAGTGCAATGTGCAGTCATTCCTGGCTGGCTGCTCCACAGCCACACTTTCACGTGAGGAAACGAGGCAGCTTCACAGCCCTGACTCTCCTCTTTGACCTGTAATTGCTGCAGCATCATGAGAGCTGAAGGTCAAGGAGCCCTCGGGCTTATGGATGGGCAGATGTGCAGGCAGGACACATCTGTTTGAGCTTCTGAATGCTCTGGGGGCTTTGCTGGAAGCTGCAGAGGAAAGATTAGAGAGGAGGCAACACTAACTCCACATTAAAGGAAAAACTCTGCTCACTGAAATGTCAGCAGTGCATTAAAGTTCCCCAAAGCTACTCAGAAATATCTCTCACTGATGGTCACATTATTGATGCGCTCAAGGGAGGACCCCCAGTGTCCTCCCTTAAATTGTGCCTGTACCTAGGATGATGGGAAGTATATTCAATGGACAGAATGGAGCTCTTATTTTTAATTTTTCCTTTAAAAAGGAAAAAAAAAAAAGAGTAAGAAAGACTGCTGCATGTCTTTGAGCCAGATCCACCTAATTCATGCAGGCAGTCTTCACGGTAGGGCAGAATCCTGGGAAAATTGCGAAGCTTCCTCCTGGGCTTTTCCAGCCTTTCTCTTCCCCATCTTTTAATCTCAGACTCCAAACATCTCCCCATCATCCTCTCTCCCCCTTAGATACACTCTTCTGTGTTTGACTACTACAGACATTCAATATTCACTTGCTTGGAATAAAATGCTTCAATTCTTTTAGGCTTTCCTCGTTGGGCATGGCTTTTTAGGAACTACTCTGTATCTTAAAAATGTAATTTTGTCCAAGGTAAGGGTTTCTGAATGTGTTGTTTTCCCTGTAGACACCTAAATAGCACCACAGAGCACAACCCCTTAATACCAATTTCCTTTCAGAAACTGTTCTATCTAATTAGTGGGTCACCAGAGACCTACCTAAGCCAGACATCCATCTGAGGAAAAATTGCTTATCATTGCTATGGCCTGAAATCTCAGAAAGCCACAAGAAGAAAAGAAAATTTTTGAGCTAATAATGTGTCCTCACGAGACCAAGCTTAGCTCCATTCTCTGAAACCACTGAAAAGGCACAAAATTAAGCCTGGAAACTGAAGGGAGCTCATCTGGAAGTGACTGGAGGAGGAAAGGAAGAGGTCTGGTTGATGGAGGTTTTTATGAAGAGTTTCCACCTCTTAAAGCACAGTGTATGATCTCCCTGTTCAACCTCCACAGCTCTAGAGATCTGAAATTTGCCATCTTTGCACATAACTTGCTGAATACGGAGCGTTATTTTGGGGATGCTGTTGTGTCTCCACTGGACTTGATTTCTGAAGGCATTTCTTGACTCCACAAGGTTCCTCAGTTAGAAAAGACCCCAGAATGGCAACAGCACTGCTTGCTATTGTGTGGTTTTTTTTGATTTTCCACTGTGTTCTTTTTCCAACTGAAAAGAGACAAATTAGTCTCTCTTTTGTACGTGTGTTCTTTGCACTCACTTAACGAAGGAAACATCATCCGCTACAACTTCATCAGCTCTTCCCCAGCTGCCCACTCCTCAGCCTGGTTGTTATTTCTTACCTCATTAACCTTTAACCTGAAGATAAAAGGGTTTATTCATTTATTTATTTGATTACAGAGGGAAAATTATTTCTGAACCTGGTTGTGTGTCAGACTGCTGACCCTACCGTGAGTCAGAGTGTCTGAATGGGCATCAGTCACAGAGAGTGGTATTGACTGACTTCAGTGACGCTGCATAATTCATCAGTGTGAGCAGTGTTACCATGCACTGCCCCTGGACAGCACAGCAGTTACTGCAGCCATGCCCACACAGCCTGAGATTTTGTCATTTCAGAGCCTGAGAGCAGTTTTAGCCAACATGGTCCTTCCCACTGCAACAGGGTGAAGGACATGGGCACAAGGATCTGCTGTGGCCCAGATGAGGACAAGTGAACCATTAAATGGGAGTAATTGGAATGTTTTTGGCCATAAATCCATGAAGTTAGGCTGAAAAAAAAGCAACCATTTTACAGTTTTTCTATGAAGCACAAACTTACTTTGGCTTGACAAAGTGAAATTAAATGAATGCTGGAATGTCTTTTTTTTTGTTATATGCTCCCATGTTACACCATTTTGTCAAGACAAAGTTTCTGTACTGAAGAAGTCTTTACCAAAAGGAGTCAGAGCCTACAACTGCAGCCCAGATTTATGGACTGAACTGAGAGGTCCTTGAACTTATTTACATTAGTCTTCCCTGTAAAATCACTGGAGGAAGTCAGGCATCTCCAGAGACTTTGCTCTTAGAAGGGTCAAATAAATCACTTGCCAGAGGGGTTTTCAGTAGGAACAAAAAAAAAAAAAAGAAAAAAAAAACGAGATCAGCCTCCAAATTTAGGCATCTAATTTTGGACCTGGAGATATGAAGGTGAAAAACACATCACTTTCCTTGTTGGTTTTCCAGAGTAACTTATTATTCTGCAGTGAATTTCATGGTTCCCTGCAGAGCATTCAGGTAGTTAAAGCTGAGGGTAGCTGGATGAAGATGAAAAGTCTGGACACTGAGAAGAAGAGTACAAAGTACTCAAAGCAGAGCATGAATGAAGATATGCACCCTTAACTGCCTTTAAACTGACAAGTACAACTCAAGAAAGGAAAAGGAATGTCCTTAATTCACACCAACCTTCTAGTTGGCCTGATTTTCTCTGATTTTCCCCCAAATTTGAAAAAAAGCAGTCAAAGAAAGTTCTTAAAGTGTAGATGAGGTACATGACCTCCTGTTCCAGCAGCTGTTTTCCAGCACACAAAATCAGAGTTACAGTGACAGAGGTTAGGTAAAGCCTAACAGCAGGCCTGAAGTTAAGCCCTTGGATAACTGGGTAAGTAAGAAAACAGGGACTGTGAGTAAGGAATAAAACAGGGCTTGCACGGAGGTAAGTCAGTCAGTGTAATTGGATTGAACAGTATTTGTTAAAAGTCCTCTTTATTCATCTTTGAGTTAAATTATTCTCTGACTCCAGTGGTAAACTCCAAGTCTCACAGATTTGTGAGAAGGTATGTAAAGCATATTTATTTTAATGTTTCTGGACAGACTTCAAGGAGACTTCAAGAGAATGAGTGTTGCCTACACAGGCACACTCAGACCTCTGCCTCAGAGCCTTTGGATTTGCCATCATTAGCACTTCATTTTCTTCCTTCCAATCCATACCCAACATTACTGCGATGACGGCGTTAATGTTTCAGATTCCTGCTCAGAAAACTAAATTTAAAAGGTGAAGCTTTCAAACCAACAAGAAGCCTTTTCAGCCTGTATACAATCCACCACACATGAAAAATAGAAAATACAGTCACTTTTTAACAGTTCGGGGTTTGCGTACTGGAAGAATTCCTTGAGTTTCAAACCATGTCAATACCCTGCAGCCTGCTTTAAATGCCCATTCCTGAGGGCTGTATTTTAAATAGGAAACAGAATGAATGATGTGACAGTACCAAATGTATGCTGTGCCGTGCTAAGGAGACCTCTAACTTCACACAGTATTGCTGACTTAGCCCACAGCGGCAGCAAGAGTGAGTTAAAACAATCTTAGACTTGTTTTTAAACTTGGACTTACTTTTGGAATAGGAGTGTAGCCTATGGCAGTTTTATGCTCTGGTTCACTCATTTTCTTAAACAATATTTTGTATCTCAGTTTATTTTACAAGTTGTAAATTGTGGATTTTTCTAACCATGAGAGACTCATGCAGAAAAGGCTGCACAGACTATAACAAGACCAGAACAGATCTTTGCATAACAGTGAAACTCTTTATTCCCAAGGAAAAAAAAATAAACATAAATCATATGGAACAGCTGATGGTAGATTTCTAAATTCCTTGTGCACAATCAGAATGACTTTAGTCTTGTGTCTTCATGGTCTTGAACAAAACCTTTCAGTGAGATACACTCCAGTGAAGATGGAAACAGCGTGAGTGATCCCAAACACAAAATGCCAAAGGGGAGCTGTGTTTATTTCTGCTCTCCCCCACTTAATCAGCAGATTTCCACAGCTACCATGTACCCTCCTGCTCACCCCAAAGCTTCCCTGAGTGAAGAGACAATTAAGGCAACTGGTGAGTGCTACAGCGTGTGATGGTCTTATTCTAAGACGGAGATCTGGAGTGAGTTTATGCACAGTGGAAGATAAAGTCAAGAGCTAATTTGGTTTTTTTAATAAACCTGTGTCCTGCTTGTAGCCATTTGAAGCTGCTGATGGGAAACTTCCTTCTGTCCTGATGAGTTTCCTAATGGATATTCAGGTAACAACCCCTGGCCCAGGTATCAGAGGGAACATACACACATCTTTGCCACCACACACAGGAATTCCAGGCTGGAGCCATGAAATCAGTACCAGAGTAGTTAAACTGATAGGTTTGCTGCAAGTCTTCAAATCTGTTCAAGATACCATAAACCCTAGTTAATCCTCAATCCCACTTCATGTCAATCCTGAATAAGAAACAAGATCTTGTCCAAGTAGATCCATGATTCTGCCTAAATTTCACAGAATCCCAGATGGGTCGGTTTGGAAGGGACCACAGTGGGTCACCCGGTCCCATCTCCCTGCTCCAGCAGGGCCATCCCAGAGCACAGAGTTGTGTCCAGACAGTTCTGGAATATCTCCGGTGAAGGGACCCTCTCTGGACAATCTGTTCCAGTGTTCTCGGTAAAGAGGTTCTTCCTCATGTCCAGGTGGAACTTCCCGGGATCAGTCCCTGCCCGGTGCTCTGGTGCCATTGCTGGGCCCCCGGAGCAGAGCCTGGGCCCTGCTCGGAGCCCTCCCTGCAGCCAGGGACACCCAGGGCTGAGGACCCCTTTTAAGGTCTCTTCTCAATGCTGAACAGCCTCAGCACCCTCAGCCTTTCCTCATCAGGCAGATGCTTCAGTCCCTTCATCAACCTTACAGCCTCTGCTGGACCCAGTCCAGGACATCCAGGTCTCTCTTTTGCTCTGAGAGTTTCCTTACCCACCAAAGGCTGTGGAATTGCCCATGGTCTCTGCTCTTGTGGAGTGATGTATCGGGGGTCACTTCTGGGGCCGTGTTACTCTTGTAGACTTTGCTGTGAGCTTACGTGACAAACAGAAGAGATGTCTGCAGATGACAGCATGAGATTTCCAAAATCTGCCAGCAAATTATGCATTTTACCAGTCATTGTCTACTCTGAACGATGTTCTGCATGTCTGTCTAATTTTAGCAAAAACTGTACAGATTGTGTCAAAACTGCCCAGTATTATCCAGGCTGTACCAGCCACGGGTGACAAAACATGCGCATCCTCTAATTAAGAGCATTTTAAAACTGACTTATTTAAATTAGGAAAACCTCCCAACCTTCACTTTTTTGACAAGTTACTCTGAGATTCTCAGAGGAGGAAGAGAAGGAAAGCAGGAATATTTTAGGTTTCTTCCCTCATTTCTTACCTCTATAGAGCACTAAAATAAATTACAATGTGCAAACAATACGTCAGAAAGAAAGGCTTTGGCTTGACAGATTGCAGGGCACAGCATTAAATATAATTGTGTTGTTCTGAAGATCTGAAGTACAGAATGTAACACACTTTAAATGCTTTGTTATTCTCCAGATCTCCAAATGTCTGGACATTCCAGGTGATAGCTTAATTCCTTCACCCACTGAAGTCACTGTGTAAGAGAGCAGAATTCACCTTTGCTAACGGCACAGGACTTCTAGCTTGATTTTCCCAAATTTCAGTCTGTGCTGGGGATAATGTGAACAAAGGGAGCAATTCCATCTGGATTCCTTATCTCCACATTACAGTTCAGTGTCATTTTGTGGTGACAAGTGCACTTTGTGAGGTAGATGCTTTTTCAAGCACCTGCAATTCTGTTTTCTAACCCTAGTTTGGAAGCCCTCACTTCCAACCAGCTGCAATTTGATGATGAAGGAGGACCAAATTCTGCACCTAAAAGGATCCAGTGCAATCCCATGTTCCGTGTGTGTCTCTTCTACTACACCAGGGCCAAAACCTAAACTGAGTGAATAATTGAGCTCTGTGAAGATCCTAAGTGCAGGTTTCATGTCAAAGAAGTGATGAGAGGGCAAGGAAGGGAAGAGACTGTTACTGACCTCAAAAACAAAATAGAGCCACTGCTCTGGATCTCGTTGGGCATCAGTTGGTGAACAGTGAAAAATTTCACTGTGCATCACTTGTTTTGTATATTCTAATTCTTTTACCATTATTATTATCATTATTATTATAATTATTTTCTTTTGTCAAAAGATTTTTATTCAAGAAAGAGGTATTAATTTCAAAATCTCCAGTCAAAGAGACCTCAAATTAGATTTTTGGTTAAGGTTCTCGGTGCTGAAAGAGATTAATACGGGCTTCAAACTAGTACTTGGCAGAAACCGATTTAGAGTGAAAATCTCCAGGTTTCAGTCCATTGTCTTCCAGAGCTCATTTCAGCAAGAGAGAAAATGTCAGTTTGAGTTGTTTTGCCTTTGTCCAGCTTTCAGGCCTTTTATCATCTCATTGGTTTCTGCAGATTCATTTTTCAGCCTTAAAAAACATGGAAATCCAAGCTCATGAAACAGAGAAGTGCTATAGTCAACTTTTATGGAGAGTAAAAGTCAGGTTCCAAGAAACATTTAAATTTTAAAAAAATCACAAAAATCAAAGTGTCCCATGATACACTAGCAGTATTTGGTATGATTTTTGCTCATTGAGGAGACAAGCTATTTTTAAAAAACCATATATATATATATATATATATATATATATGTATATTTTTGTGATAACCCTGTAACAATAATTAAAGTAAATTTGTTAAATCCTAAACTGAGTACTGTCTGAAATTCATTATCCACAATGCTTTTTTATTGTATTTTCCAGGAGCTTGATCTGTGAAAACTGGATATGGATAACAGAGAAATAATCTAGGAGGAGCAAAGTTAAAGGAATTTGATTTCCAAGAAGGCCAATGGGGGGGGCGGGAACTATAAAAACTCAATATATTTTTGTTAACATTTTGACATGGAAATTGCTGTTAAAGCAATTCAGAAGCCTTGATGAAAACCACTTTGAAATCCAGGTGAAGAAATTTTCTGTTTCTGAGGTGGATCAGAGTCCATCTCAATCAAAATCAGTGAAAGAGTGACTTCAAGAAAAAAACACTTCTAGAAAAAACATTGTTATTAATAATATTTTCAGTAAACCTGATGGTTGGAAAAAGGGAGAACAGTTGTGAGACACCAAGACTCCTTTTGTAAAACCTGGTAAACGTAAAATATTTCTAGTCACAGACCAAGTGTTAGAACACCAAATACTTCTATTTCATCATTCGTTCAATAAAACTCATTGATTCCCTGCAGATGACAACTGTTCTTCTCTAAGCTGGCAAATTACAAAACCCCTTTTTCTACACTATCATTCTTTCTTCATACCTTAAATAATTGAGAAACTGCAAGATTATCTTTATTCGTCTCAAACACTGAGAGAAATAGAAGGAATTTCATTTCACTTCACATATTTGAGACATTCCTTACTCAAGGAGCCACATCTCCAGTCCTCTTTGCCCTGCTGTTTTCAGATATAATGTCAAGCTTTCCTCCAGTTTTATTTATTATTCTTAGCATTAACTAATAAATCCATTTTAGAGCTCAGAGTATGTTGCCCACTAATTTCATGAGCGTGCTGATTTTCAGCAGTTCTCTCTCTTGCACAGGGTGATGATTTTGACACATATTACAACCATTGAAAGATGATAAAGTCTTTTAGCTATTACTCTAGACAGCTGATTTTTTTTTGTCTGAAGAGAAAGAGCATGGCCTGAAGTACCAAAATGAAATGTTTAATGGATTTTATCTCACCCATGTAATATCAAGCCATAAGTAGTTATGAAAATACCTACTTGAAATATGGAATATTCTGATGCCTGAAGCTGGAGGTACTTCAATTGTTCAAAATGTCAAACATGGTTTTCCTTCTTGTTTGCTCCTCAAAGTACAGCTCACAGAGACAAATATTTCCTTTTGGGTGTCTCTTTTTCAGGCTCTCATGAGCACTGCTAATTAAACTGTGAAGGTTTTCACATCTGCTACTAACGAGCATGTGGAGGAGGAGTTGTTTGCATGACAATTTGCCTTGTGAACTGCAGAGAGGACTTAAGGCTTCTTTATTTCGGTTGTTCCTGAATTAGTGAAGCAACTGCTCTGTCAGCTGAGTCTCTCACTTCTGAGGGACATTGGAGCAGGAGCAGCTGCTCCTCAGATAAAAAATATGAGCACTCTGGATTCTTCCTCCATTGTAATTTCCCTGCTGGAGCTACATGCAGGGTTTTTAGAAAGGTGAATTCTGCCTGAGCTGATGCTATCCTGTCCTGCCTGGCTCTCATGGATAGAGTTGACATTCCCAGCCTTTATAAACATCTGTGCTGCACACAGCAGGCCAGCATGGGTTGTATTACCTCAAAGTGACATAATTGGGAACTACTGATCAAAATCTTGCTGTTTCTTCTCATGGAATCACAGAATAGGTTGGGTTGGAAGGGACCTTAAAGACCATCCAGTGCCACCCCCTGCCATGGGCAGGGACACCTTCCACTATCCCAGGTTGCTCCAAGCCCCATCCAGCCTGGTCTTGGACACTTCCAGGGATCCAGGGACACCCACAGCTTCTCTGGGCACCCTGTGCCAGGGCCTCACCAGCCTAGATTTTAATTTCTTGATACATTCCAAATACAATATTCAGAGGTCTTGAGAAAAAAATTAGTCCTTCCCTACAGTGAATAAGATTAATGAATTCTTTTTTACCCTGTGGATTCAGAGTTCCTTCCACAAGCGTAGGGAGGAAACCATCTCATCAAGGAGTGGGTTATGGATTTCTCAGGGGTGTACTGACCATGTTCAGTATGATACTAAGGACTAAATAGATTTAAAGTTACACTTTGTGGGAGGCACAGTCTGTAATGCAAAGAGGTGATATCTAAATAAAGATGACACAGAGAGAAAAGAAAGGATAGACGTTGTAAATAGAATAAGCAATGCAGTGACAGCAGGTGTCACATTGGTCCATTTAGGAAGTGAGAGGACACCGAGAGCAAGGATGTGCTCAGAGAGAGCACAGCTCTGTAATCTTACCACTGCCTGCACCAATTTTCCAATCGAGGATTTAGTTTTCAGTGCTGAAGGATATCTCACACTGAGACAATCAGGGCCTTGACAGAAACCAGGGCTGTATCTGACTTGAGATGGCAGCAGCTGTCCAAAGCTGTGCTCACCCTGCTCTGAGCTGCAAGATCAGAGCTGCTTTGTCAGCCCTCAGACCAATTCACACTTCCAAGGTGGGGTTTTAGCTCAGAGACTTCATATTCGATTGGTTTAATGTCAGTTCCAATCATCCGTTCCCATTATGTTCCCTTCCTCAGTGCCAACACTCACTGTGGTGTCAGTCATGGATAATTGATCCCTTCTCTTTGAACTCCAGCTTGGTTGCTTCGGAGTGCAGCAGTGAAATCTTACAAAATAAGCGTTATCTGAGAGAGCAGGGTTTAGAGGAGGCAGTACCACGCCCTGAAAATGGCAGGACCTCAGCTACTGTGAAAATGTCAGGAGGCTTCTGCAGAATATTGCACATTTCTTCAAGAGGACTGAATTCAAAGTCTCTGTTTGGAACGGAGTCCCTTGTTGAGGGTGGTTTTGGGATCACTCACTCAGATACAGGTAGACGCACAAATTACAAGCTTAGGGCTTCTACATCTTGCAAAAAAACCTCAACAGGAAAAAAGACTCTGTTCCTAGGATTTCTGACAACCCCCGATCACTCAACATGCCAAACAGGCCGTCTCTAGGAAAAATTGGTTTGCAATGCTGAAATTTGCAATTAACTCCGGTAAATGCTGTGTAACAGAGTAGTTTAAAGCACAGCAAATATTTCAGAAGAGCTTTCACAGGCTCCTGTGTGCTCACAGGCAATTACCAGTTTATAACTCTTCCTAACAGAGATCCCTGTGGTCATAATTGCTGGTTTTCAAGATCTAAGAATCCCAAACCTCTCCCTGATTTTCCCAGTGTCATCATCCTATAATTATGTTAATAGAAGAGATTTTTTCGATGTCAGAATGAAGATCTGCAGATTACAGTGGTGGGTTTCTTCTTCAATGTAAGATACATGGGATGGTGCCGTGGAAAAATAGGTTTTGTACAAGTCTAGAATGTCTGTAGTGAGGCAGTTGATCCCTCTTCCTGTCCAACAACATAAATGGAGGATTCTTTCATAAGATTAGTTATTATAGTCTACTAAAAGTGTCATAAATTATGAGGGTTTTAATTTATAAACTTATATTTGTTCTTCCTTTTCAAAATTTATTTTTGTCTCAGCTGGCTGAATGGTACTTTAAACATGTAAGGAAACAGTGAGCTTGTGTAACTTGTCCTCATCACACATTGATCACTGAGAAGCTGAAGGCAAAGAAACAGCTCAGCACCACAATTCTCTGCTTAAAAAATGAGAGGGGAAAAAATGGTCTCCTGATGGAATTAGTTTAGTCTAACCTTTATTTTTTTTTTCTTTCCAGACAGTCATATGTGAGCTAGACACCCAAGGCTTTCCTAAGTATTAAAGGAGAAATGAGCAATTTTAAATCATGACTCATCAGGCCCCCTTTGCACACCTGCATCAGGAGCTGACTCATCTTCCAGACTCATCTGGGGAGACTCACTTGATTCCCACCAGATGGCCAGGAATCCTGGAGTGATTAGCTCTGGCATAGATGTTTGCACTGCTCATGTTCACACAGTCTGTGTCCTTTCTTCAGCAGGAGACTGATTGCAAAGCTGAGATTCCCACCATCCAAATTTTCCCATTTTGTGAAAAAGGCTGAGAAGAAGACAGTTGTGAGACTAAGCAGAGAAAATAATAAATTTTTTAAAATATTTTTATATTGTTTGTTTATATTGACTCTTCTGGTCACTTGTAAATAAAACCTCTTTCCTCCAGAAATTAAGTGAAAGTTCCTTCATGGAAACATTCCTCTCCCTCCTGTGGAGTCAATCCAGCTTATAGAAAACGTTTTCAATGGTAAATAATTGAAGTGTGGTCCTTGGTGGTCAACTTGGGCAGACAAAAACTCCTCAGAAAGGAAGAAGTAGGTTGTTATCAGAACCTTCAGTCTGTGTTGCATTAGCTTTAAACACTAGGAAAGGCCTCACTTGTCAGTAGCAACTACTCTCCACCAATTGAATTTACTCCAAAATGATCAGCTAGCTCTGCTGACAATTTATACTGAGCTTCTCCCACGTTATCCATTCAAATCCAATTATAGGAAACTAATAGCAAAGTGAACAGAGTCTGCTTTGCAGACCAAGTAGCATGTGGAGGAAGGATGAGGAATATTTTGTTATTTCTTGGATCAAGCTTGGAGCAGGAGGTCCAGGAGACTCTGCAGGCTCTGTCTACTCTGCACAGCACACTGGTTCTGAAAAATACAACAGGCCTTCCATAGCATTATCAGCAAATTAAGTCAAATTTGATCCAAATATTTCCAACAGATCCTCTGTTCTGAGATTCAGGTGTTAGTTCAGAAGGCATGGAACTGAAGTTGTGGGTGTTCCAGTGCACTCACCCATTTTCTCAGCTTAGTTGGTGGATTGAATTCCACCTTCACAGAGGAAAAACGGGAGATGGTTCTCATGTTAGATGGACAGTTCAGATCACAAGGGCAGGGAAAAATGAGCAAGATTGTCTCAGAAGAGCTAATCTACTTTAACCATCTTAATGAAATGGTATCATGAGCACAGCTTTAACAAATCTTGTAACCAATGTCATCTCTTCGATCATCTGGTCTGACATAGTATGGCTTTTCTTCACTGCAACCGTGTAAGATGGCAGCACTTCCCATTTTCCAGAAACTTCTTTAACAAATGACAGGAAGATAGACACTTCTATCAAAACACTGATTAGACACATTGACGTCCCAGGTGTCAGAACAAATCTGAGAGTTGTTTCAAGTCCTTGGCATCTGTGACCACAGATTTGATGTGATAGCAGCATATTCACACATTTGCTGCTGGGCTTCTCAATTCCAACTTCTCCACACTTAAAAAAAAATCATATAATCGTGTCATCTTTTAACCTCAGCTCTAGAAACACCTATGTTTTCCAAAATCATATGATATCCCATCATAGAATTACAGAATGGTTTGGGTTGGAAGGGACCTTAAAGCTCACTTCATTCCACCCCTTGCTATGGGCAGGGACAGCTTCCACTATCCCAGGTTGCTCTGAGCCCCATCCAACATGGTCTTGAAAACTGAGTCTGATCCCTAAAACACCCCCATTAATATCTAGGCAGAAGGTAAGGGGGGCTTACACACTCTGTGATAATAATTGATTTGTCAAAGGAATAGCCAACCCAAACCATCGTGTGGTTCTATGATTGTGTGATTAAAAATTAGCTGAAAATGCTGAAGGTGGTCTTTTGTGAGGGAAAAGAGAGAGCTGCAACCAGGAAAGGGTGCTGGAGATGGCAGGTAGTGGGAAGCTATAAAAGTTAGCAAGTGTCACACATCTAAAAAGCAGAGAGTGCCTGTCAGAGTACATTTTGCATTTTGAACGTTTAGTTTTCCAGTGCTGGGCTGAAATGTGAAGGAACTGGTGAATTTGTCTGAGGAGAGATGTGAGTGTACAGGGACAAGTAGATGTTATTGTCTGATCAAACAAATTCTGTATGTCAAAGATACAGAAGCCTGGAATTACAGCATGAGATAGCCTAAAGCTTTGGGAATCAGACAAAACTATAAAAATTAATGCAGGGACTCCAAAAAGTGATTTTGTGAAAAGGAGACCGAATAAATGAAGCCACTGCTGCGGTCTGTGTGATTCCTTTAGTCCTGGCCTTTGGATCTGGTTTATGAATAGTGATGCCAACAAGGAGCATTGTGCAGTCTACGAGTCATAGAAAACAGAAAAAGGGTGTTTGGTGCTGGGATACCAGGGCTTTTTCTTGTAGTTAGAATGCCATTAAACCTGCAGTTGTGGAGCTCTTGAAGTTGTTCATCTTCCTTTGCTATTTCTGTATACAAGCACTCAGGTGAATTAATGGTGTTGTTTCCCATAATAATCTGTGGGCCTGAGTGTTGCTCTGACTTAATCACACTCGTGTGTTGCCCACATGTTTTTTTAGGATGTGGAGACTTTGAAAAGCCTTAATAAAAGAAGCCAAAGCCTCTGATGAGTCACAGCTGGTTACTCATAGGTGGGATTGACTTCTGAGGGGTTGGTTGCCCCCTTGCAGACCTGCCCTTCAAAATTCCCAGGAGCTGTCACGCTTTCTCCCATGCTGCCCTCAAGAGTAGGAAGAACTCTGTAAATATCCACACAATCACCTTGTTCTCCTCTAAATCAAACTCTCAAAATGCCCAGAGAAGAAGGAAACAAACTCGACAGGGAGAGTCCGTTGCAGAATTACAATTTTATCAATATGAATTTTCTTGTACTGTTCCTGTTGATTATTTCCCAACATGTTCTGCTTTGTTTTAAGGAAGCTTTCTAGGACAAGGACAGTCATATACACTGACATTTTACATGTTACCCAGCAAAACAGCACCTAAAGCTCACCTTAGACATGAATAGCACCAGGCAAAGAATTGCATTAGTGTGACACCATTAAATTGTGAGCATATGTGAGGCTTATAGACTATAATTAAATCTGGATTACATACAGGGGCTGTATCAAACCTTGCACTAAATGAAGAATAACTCTTCTTCCCATGGTAATGGCCTTAGCAGCTGCTGGGAACTGAGCAAAAGATTCTGAATTCAAACAGTGGCTCAAAAGGGCATAATTGGTTCAAGAACCATCTGCACACACTCAAGGAAAGGATTTGCCAGTGTTATCAACAGTGGCCAGGCAGGTTGGCAGATTGGGCCAGAGATAGCTGAGCCACTGAGGCAAATAAGCCTTTTCACAATGTCTTCAAATAAGCCTGTTTCTCCCTAAATTTCAAGCTAAATTTAAAATTGATGTTGTTTGCCTGTACCTTCTTAAACAGGGGCCTAAGCCTTTTTAGGGATGGAGATCCTTTCAACTGAAGGATCAGGTAAATTACTTGGACATAAACCCACATCTAGTTCGCCAAAGTTTTTTAAGAAGATAAAATATTTGCACAAAAATGGTGGCCTGGGTTGCTAGAGAAAATAGCTCATCCATGCCAAAAAGATATGGCCATATATCCTTCTCCAGGAGGTTATTCTGCAGAGAGTTTGCAAAAAAAAATCAAAATTTTACATTTTGAGATTAAAACATAAATCAACAGTATACAATCAATGCCATTGCCTCTGAAAAGGGTTTCTTCATTATCAGACGAAAAAAGTTATGAGGTAGAATTAAAATTCAAAGAAAGCAATAACATTTCAAGGCCTAAGGTTATTTTCAGGCCGCAATGTAATTGAGAATTCAGGAATCAAATCTATAATTACAGAAAATTATGGGAGAAATGGGTAAAAATTCAGGACAGAGACGTATTAAAAAAATTTGTTTTAAGAGGACCCTTAGAGCAGTCTTAGCATGTTTATTCAATGTATTCTGACCACAGTCATGACTCCTGACAGCTTTAAAGGGTACTAATTCCCTGGACAAATGGGAATGAATAAATAAAATACATTAATGACTAGAAGCCAATCACGCCTGAACAAACAGTGCTCAAACAGTTGCATGGATCCTTTCTATGAGGTTGGCAAAGACAAACCCCATTAACTTCTGACAAAGAGGGATTATGGTACTCTCCAGCTGCTCAGAAAAGAAAGATCTTGCAGCTCACTCTGCAACATGCCAAGAAAAAAACAAGAGCTTTGGGTTGTGTGGGTTTTGACTTATTAATATATGAAAGTGTCCTCTGGCTGTTGGAAGGGAAAGGTTTTGACCAACAGTTAATCACTGCCATTGAAAATGCCCATCAAAATGGCAGAATTGATCTAGAATAATGAAAGGAAGGAGATGGTGTAGAGAAGTGACCCCATCTCAAAGCATGACCCAGGACCAGCATTTTTTAACCTGGCAGTTTCTGCAATTTTTATCAGGAAAATGGTGGCAGTAGCTGTCAGGGAGGAAGAGCTCTGCTATGGGAATCTCAGATTGTTTGGATTTATTGAGCTTGACTTTTGAAGGTTTGAATTTCATCATGGCAACTGTTGTTTCTTCTAGCTGCTTGACTGGGCTTAAGACTGGGCTTAAGTGTTCAAAGAGCTGCGGATTTTATGTGAACTCACTTGAAACAAATGACTGCAACTTCTAGAAGGCAGGCACTGGAGTCTTGGGCATGAGAGCCCCAGGAAAGTCTGGAAAATACCTGAAACTCCAGCTGATCCTGAGTTGAAACAGGAAGACTTGAAAAAAAAATGAGACCTGCTTGAAAAAATTCCTTGGAAGAGAAGGTCTCACTAAATTACTGGGGAAGTTCTTGCTGGCTCAGGTGGTCACAAGCCCAAGAATGACCCAGCTGATCATTCACATCAAAGGACACTTCTCTCCACCCTCATCACCAGTAATTAAAAAGTGGTAAATACACAAATTCATTGCTTGAACACAAACCCATTTCCATGTGACAGTCCTAGAGATGGAGAGGTGTGAGTGATGAGATTTCCTAAATTTACTCTTCATGTGAGTGTGCTGGCCCACTCTGGTGACACTGTGATCCACCAGACTTCTTAGGGGAGAAAGAAAATTCCACAAAAAATATGGAGAAGCTACTTATGTTATGATATGTTACTTATGACTGCTGGAGACATCGTGAGGGAGAAATGTGTTATTTCTATTTCCCCAAACTCTAGAAACCTCTAAACCACCAGTGTGTGCTACCAGCTCCTTTGACTTAAACCAGTATTCCCAAGGCCTGTAAACAAAGAAATAGTTCAAAAAATAAACTAAACTACGAAGGCAAGGCTGCAAAATGGGACATTTTGAAAATTGCCCAGTTCGTACTGACTGGATTATGAGTTGTGCCCCTTGAGAGGCAATTGCTGATAGTCCTTTAATTTTATGAGACATAGATCCCACCAGGAACTTGTGGCATTGGAGTGAGGACAATGCTAGACCAATTCATAGACAGCAAATGTCACACCTGGCATATTTTAGGCATCTGCCAAGTTGTGAAGATGCCTGTGTCAAAACAGCAACAAACTGTTTACCAAGAAGCCAAAAAATCTGTGCGGGCAGACTATCAAAACCTTCTCATCAAGGATGAACACAAAGAACTCAAAACTTGGCATGATTTTTGCAAAGGAAATATTAATCAAGTGGTGGACTTTGCTGTCTGCTTTGAGAGCAAATCTACTGAAGTTTGGGATGCTCATTATATATAAGAAATAAAATGTCCTAGAGAGGGAGTATATACATTAGAATAAGGTAAAGTTTATTCGCCTTTAAACCACCAATTTTAATACCTTTAGTTACATAATTATTAATTGATTCCACTGTAAGTCACACTTAAGATTTTTTTTAAATCTGTTTTTTTCATCGCAATATCTTGTATTTCTAAGTGCACTTTTCTGTTTTTATTTTGTTTAATTTTGGAATTACGCATCCTTATTAACTTTTTACTGCTTTTTTAATTGCTGCTTATACTTTCAGCCTTGGTGCCATCACAAATTTTTTTTTGTCTTTGAGAATTAATGACATTTGATGAGTTAATCTTGTTGTTTTAGGTTTCAATCAAAAAAGATTAGATCATTAGACAATGTTATTGATGCCCAACACAGCTACAATTCAACTAGGGGGAAACAGTCCCAGAAATCTTGTCACAGCTGAAGGCAAGGTCAGGATGGCTCAAGATACTGGTGACTCATTTTTGGTAGAAATGAGTTTTAAAAAACAACAGTACAGGACCAAATGAGAAGGCAGATTGGCTAACAAATTTACTTTTGTAGCTGATGTTTCCTTCTTACTCAAGAGGGCTTTGCATCAATCTATTTCACCTTTCCAACTTTTTTGCAAATTTCCTGTATGTGAAGTGGCTCTTTTCTCCCTCAACACAAAAAAAAAGGGCTCAGAGTGTTTAGGATTTTTTCTAAATTTTCCTTAACATCAATTTAAAACAGACACATTTTGGAACTGGATTTTACAGCTTTGCTTCCTCTGAACTGCTTTCTGATTTGCAGCAAGAAGGAAAAGAGAAGCCAGAACATGTTCAAGAATAGTGGAGAAGTGAAGGGACTCCTTGAAATTCCTTTTTATACTTCCTATGACACAAGAGAAGAAAGCAGAGATGGAAATGAAGCCATATATCTCCACAGGAGATCCATCAGCCAGCTTCCTTCTGTTTCTGTCTCTCCTTTCAACTGGAAGCCCTGATGTTGCTTTACCTGAACCATCAGGGAAAGGTCAATAAATCCCAGCACAGAGACTGGATGGCTGCTCAAAGAAGCCTTGAAATTGTTTGTATTTATTCTCAGTTATTTTGACCACAGACAATGCAGAGGGAACTTATTTAGATCAATATCCACAAAAGGAAAAGTAGTTTTGAGCTGTTGGAGTCTTTCACTGAGGCTGTCTCTTCTTTCACTTAATGAAGTTTTTAATGCCACACACAGACAATTGAGCAGTGTGCAAGTCCTGAGTGGAGAAAAGCAACACAATTTACCAAAAACAGCCTTGTAGGATTGTGGTTAGACCATGGGAAGTGGATTATAGGATCAGAGAATCAGAGAAGCACAGGAGGGGTTTTAAGGGACCTTAAAGACCATCCACAGGCAGGGTGTCCTTCCACTCTCCCAGGTACTCCAAGCCCCGTCCAGCCTGGCTTTGGACATTTCCAGGGATGCAGGAGCAGCCACAGCTTCTCTGGGCAATCTGTGCCAGGGCCTCACCATTAGGAGGAATATATTTTGTGTTTGCCAATGTTAACAGAAGTGGTATTGAAGATCTACAGGTTTCCATCCTGGTCTGTGCTATTCTGTAAAAAACTACCGTCCCGAGCCAAGAGAATCGATGTGGATTTCAGAGTATTTTTGCAGTGACATACTTAATCTGAAAAGCGAATTTAGAGAAAACTCACTTGCCATAATCAGCTCCATGAGATACAGAAAAATTGGTTTTATTTTTTTTTAAATAGACACAGATATTCTAGAATGGGTGTGTGTGCAAGGCTACAATGAAGTGCTGACTGCGCCTGAAATACAGGAACAATGTGGTGGATTTTAGCATTTGTTCGCTTCAGATCAAGATAAATCAAGTCAGAGTGGAGGAGGCTTTCAGAAGGGCTGGGAGGAGGGAGCTGGAACAGAAATCTCAGCATGGGAAGAACAAAGAGGATTTTGTGTGTTAAGTGATGAGCTGAATGGAAGATCTGATTGCCATCCACAGGTGCATTGGGGTAGAATTGAAATCACCAGTGAAATTAAGACAGGGGAGGAACAAGAACAAACATGACTAGTAATATATTTAGGTTGGAAATTAAAAAGGTTTTTGCCATTTCAGAGCAATGGAACAGCATCCCTTTAGGACTTGCAGAAGCAATTAGTTTGCAAAAGATAATAAACTAGGAGGTCTCACAGATCCCATGAGAATTTTGGAAGACAGGCATAACATTCAAAGTGATCTGGAGAAATTAAAGATACGGTCTGAATTAAATAGGATGATGTTCAATGCAGGAAATTAAAAGATACTGCTCGTAACTCGGAGTAACCAACTGCATGGAAACAAGATGAAAAATTCCTTGCTACAAAGTTCTGTAGAAAACACACCTGGAAAGAAGAGTGGGTAAAAGAAATCAAGAGTCAGCCTGGAAAACACACTGAAGAGGGCTTTGCAACAATCTATTTTATCTTTCCAACTTTTATGCAGAGTTTCTGTACATGAAGTGGCTCTTTTCTCCCTCAACACTTTTCCCAGAAAGGAAGGCCCAGAGCTTTTAGGCCTTTTTCACAATTTTCCTTAACATCAATTTAAAACAGACATATTTTGGAACTGGATTTTACAGCTTTACTTCCTCTGAACTGCTTTATTTTCTCTCATTTGCAGCAAGAAGGAAAAGAGAACTCAGGAGAACAGAGAAGTGAAGGGACTCCTTGAAATTCCTTTTTATACTTCCTATGACACAAGAGAAGAAAGCAGAGATGGAAATGAAGCCATATATCTCCACAGGAGATCCATCAGCCAGCTTCCTTCTGTTTCTGTCTCTCCTTTCAACTGGAAGCCCTGATGTTGCTTTACCTGAACCATCAGGGAAAGGTCAATAAATCCCAGCACAGAGACTGGATGGCTGCTCAAAGAAGCCTTGAAATTGTTTGTATTTATTCTCAGTTATTTTGACCACAGACAATGCAGAGGGAACTTATTTAGATCAATATCCACAAAAGGAAAAGTAGTTTTGAGCTGTTGGAGTCTTTCACTGAGGTTGTCTCTTCTTTCACTTATTGAATTTTTTAATTCTTCTTTAAATACTTCTTACCAAGGTGCCTTCGCCACTGCTGTTAGCAAACGGTGTGTGGAGAAACACATCCTGCTTTCCTCAGGCACTGGGAATATCCCAGCCACCTCTCCCAACACTAGAGCTACAGTGGGCAGTTCAAAGCCTAAAAAAAGGCAATAAGAATGATGAGAATTTTGGAAAAGGAGAGCTTCTTAATGAAAATCCACAGGGACCCAGTGCAGTTTGATTTTAGGGAAAACAGCATTGCTTCATATAAACAAAGTCAATGAAGGTTTGGAGAAGAAAAACCAACAGGATTTTTTTCTCTTATTCTTGTCAGACATTCTGCCTAATTTAATTTATTTGGGTTTTATGCCAGGCAAATATTTTAGAAATATTCAAAACAAGGTTGCAATGTTTCTTAACCGAATTATAAATCTGATGGACATATTTCATAGAAGCAAGATACACCAAGAGAGTCAAATCTGGAGTAATGTATCAAACTTCATACATGTCAAAAAATATCATAAAAGCAACATCTAATAGATTCCCAGAAGGTGAAAAGTCATCATTAATGAAATTACGTGTTGGTATTGATTACGTAACAAAACAAAAATAAAATATTTCCTTTTTTCCCAGGCTGGTCTACAAATAGAAGCAGCCCTGGAGCTTTTACAGATATTTTTACACAGTCAAAAGCAGTTATCTAGATTTTTCTGTCATTTCTAATTAATAATATGTCACGCACTTAAGAATTTCAATGGTATGGTGACTAATTAGCACAAGGCAAAACATGTCCAACCCATCTTTTAAGCTGCTGTGCTAATTGCAAACCTGCCACTTGAGGGTGTTCTAAATATTGATTTCTAGTGTAAAGTCTCACTCAGCTTTTCCATATGGCCATTTCAGCGTTGCTCATTATTGTGGTGTTCAAGTGTATGAGGACCTCAACTTATTTGAAGAGATACGAGACAATTAGGAAGGGAACTGGGCATTAAAATAGCTCTAGTAAAAAAAAAGCTGTTTTTAACATATGATAATGTGAAAGCCTGGAGGTTAATTAATCTCTGATAATATGAGCAAATTTGAAGTTAGAAATATAACAGAAAGTAGTGCTATTTTTCAGTGTGCAGCTCTGAAGATGTGGATCTTTCCACTTCTGCTGTGTCTGTCTTATTTACCAAGGAAGCAGATGACTGCAAAAAAACCCAAAACAACTACAACAAAAAAAAAAAATCCCAACAAGAATAAAACAGAACTAGGGTGAGATCATCTGATGTGCAGATGATGTCATATCTCCACAGACCGGTTTGGGTTGGAAGGGACCTTTAAGACCATCCAGTGCCACTTCTCTGCAATAGGCAGGGACACCTCCCACTATTCCAGGTTGCTCCAAGCCCTGTCCAACCTGGCCTTGGACACTTGCAGGGATCCAGGGGCAGCCACAGCTTCTCTGGGCACCCTGTGCCAGGGCCTCCCCACCTTCACAGGGAAGGAGTTCTTCTTGCACCTTCTCCAGGCACCACTCTTGACCCAAAACACAGGCAGAACTGGCAGGAGACGTGGTGGCCTCCAGGTGCCCCTATGGAAAGCACAAGGATGTGCATCCCAGGTGGCATCAGGGAGGGCAGAGCTCCTGATTTTAGTTCATTGCTCTGCCCAGTGGGAAAGTAGCAGAGGTGATTTGAGTAGAGAAAAAATCCAGCCCAACCTCTGCAGGTGTATATGTATAGAGAACAGCGAGAGGATTGAGAGATAATAGGATTAGAATGACTCAGAAAGGTAGAGTTTATTAAAACTTTATATTCCACCCACATGTAAGGGCAGGACAGCTCTTTCACTGGGGGGGAAGAACTAGTACAGACCAAATATCTTTTTTTGTGTGTGTTTTCTGCAAAACTTTTGGGATTTAGGTCAAGATTTTCAAGGGGAATGAAACCAACAAACTGAAGTCCTCAGGATTGTCCATTTCCCTTTTATTCCTTAGCTGTTTTTAACACTTCTTGAAAAGCATCTTTGCTAATGTCTACAAATATGGTCAAAGCTTTAAGAAGGTGGATAAGGAGAATCCATCCCAGTTTGCATCTGAGTCTGGCAAGGGCACAGTTCAGTGCAGAGCAGAGGTTTGGCAGCTGCTGTGGGGAACATGGACCAGTGAGAAGGGACAAGTTAAGGCCAGGAGGCACCTGTAGGTGGCTTTGCAAGAGCTAAGATACAATCAAGAACATTCGCTTTTGCACATTAACCCCAGTTCTCTGTATCTCAATATTTTCAGCAAGAGAGCTTAGTCTTGAAATCCTCTTGAAATCCTTGAAATCCTCTTGAAAGCCTTACATGTGCAATCCGTCACAATCCATCGAGGTTTTTTCCAATCATTGTTCAACAATTCGTGTTCAAGTTAATGCCTTAGGTTTTAACCTTTATATTTTTCAAATCCTGCGTGTAACTCTGAAGTTTCTTGTAGCCTGGTAATTTCTGCTCGCTCATGCTAGGTAGACATAACAAAGCCTCTCCAGGCCTGCTCTCCAAGGACACCCAGACTGTCCTAGGCCCAAAAGTATAAACCAAAGAGCCTCTAAAGGGGGGTTAAACGGAGGGGAAATTACATCATTAAACTGAAGCTTTAATTGGAGAATTAACCCTGCTATGCAAATGAACCAAACCTATAAAAGTGTGAAGAACTCGTGACCTGTTGTCCATCTTGGGGTCTATCTTGGCAGTAGCCTCTGGCCCCCAGGGGCTACCTTTGAAGGCCTTCAAATAAATACCTACTTTTATTCCCTTACTCCTGTCTAGTCTCTGTGTCTAGGAGGCCTCTTAAGGCATCAAAGTTACTGGAGTTGGGTTTGAAGCAGGCAGAAAACTGGAACCTCCCTCACTGCAGGTGGGAACACATTTTAAAGCACATTTTAAAGGAGAATAATAAAGTTATCCTGGAAAACAGCTCCCAAGAGGCAATCCCCATAAGATTATTGACAAATCTTCAGCTATCTTGCAACAACAATCAGCTGATCATTTCAAACTGAAATAGATCAGTGTCAATCATATGGACCTGAAATGCATGGGTTTAGTATTCGTTTTAGAGCTGGGAAATTTTGGTTAGAAAAGTGGAAATGTTCAGCAAAAGTGTATTTTTCACTATCTGACATTGAGGGAGGGGGGATGCACCTTAAGCCCCAAGGAAAATTCTTTACCAAATCTTAACTTTCTAACTTAAAAATGGACTAGGATGAATCTTCCAGTATTGGTTCTTGTCAAATTTTCTCCTGTCATAGGAGGAGAAAAAAAAGCTGCAATGCCTGCCTGGTTTTGTGGAAGAGGAATGACAACCCACTTCAGGAAATGCTTTTTATACACTTCACACTCACTTGTGGAAAAAAAAAAATAATATTTAGGATCTAAGTACCAAGTTTTTCCTTTCCTTCTCTTTCTAGTTTGTGTATTTTGGGGCTTTTTTCCTTTGTTAGATTTGTTGGGATTTTTAAGAAGGAATAGTTCATAGAGCACAAAAAATATTCCAAGTGTAATATTCTCGGAATATTCAGTTCTTGAGTGTGTGATCTTTTCCTTGCTCAGGGCTACAGAGGCCTTTCAAATATCTTTGGTGGGTCTCAAACACACACTTTAGTGTTATTTTTAATAAAAAAAAAAATGCACATGGCTGCGGGCTATAAGAAATGAAGTCTTAGATTTAACTGGGCTCCTCGACATGTTGATTCATAACTGTCCTGAAAAGGATGCTGTGCTAACTGCATTTGTGCACTAAATGCTTTAATGGGGGTTTTATTGCAGTATTAAATTTAATAAGACACTTCTACATAAAATAAATACATAGGCTGGAAAACAAGTAATCCCTCAGTTTTGGACCAGGCTCTGATTTCAGTTCAAGTTCTTCAGCTTTTAGGTTGAAGACCATAGTGATGGTGAAGAGCGTTACTGACTAAATGAACCACCTTTCAGATCTAACAGGGGGTTTTCAATCAAACAACACAGGACTTAAATAGAAAAGGTTCCAAACTATGACTGCTATTCATAGTTGGAAAATTAATAATTTAATTATGCTAAAAATCTTTGATAATCCATCCCTGCACCCTTCCAGCACCAGTTAGGGATGTAGGAGATGTAAGCAATATAGGGACTGGATTTCTGGCAAAAATTTCATTTATCCAGTCCTTATTCCTCCATGGGTTTAAATGGTGGATTGTAGAGCTCAGCCAGGAAAAAGGAAATCATACAGGAAATACTAACTTTAGTGAAACACAGCTCCAAAGCAGAGCAACAGCCACTGCCCACAGAGTAGCACTGACCTTCAACAGGCAAATGGATGAAGAAATAAGGTAAAGATGAAGTTTTGTGGCTGCATTTAAATGAAGCTTCATTTATATTCCAATCTAAAGGACGAACTATAAAAAGGAGGTGCAACTCTGGTGTGTAACATACTCCAGAAGGTGTCTGTGGGCAGTGGTGGGTACTTGCCTATTTATAACAGTGTATGTTAAGCCAGCTGCAGTATTAATAATGTCAAAGAAAACCATCAGATATTCAGTATAGAAAAATGTCTGGTTTCCCAGTTCACCAAACTTACTTTCAAAAGGTCATGTGAGGTGATTAATCATTTTTAGGACTTTTTTCCTCTAAGAAAAGAATAACATTTCTCACCAGCTGCCTTTCAATTCTTCCAGAAGTGCTCTGAGATAACTGAGATAGAATCATGCCGCTTTATTATTATTTATATCTTTCTTACGCTCTTTAATTTCATCTGAAACATCTCACACATTGTATCTTCAGAAGCCTGAGTCACTTCTGCAGCTGCTTCTGAGATTTATACCTTTCCTGACTAATTTTGCGTCCATGAGAAATAAGACTTACATAGAAACCAATCTCCAAAAGCTTATCTCATCTCTGGGTTTAGACACACTGGGATTTCAGAGTCTTTTCTCATCCTGCCTTTAAGACACTGTTTTGTACAGATACTTAAAGAGTCAGTAAAAACTATTCTTAAAAACTCCTGGTTGGTGGGAAGGGAAGGGATTCAAGAAAATGACAAGGCTGTGTTTTAAAAAGAGAATCAGAAATACCTCTCTCAAACTCCCTAAGCTTCCGTTTCTGGAAATGGTGGAATTAAATTATTAAACATTTCACAAGCACGTCATAGAGAGGTGATAAAAATATGGTCACTGTGGAACTGTCAAGAAGAAATTCTGTTAAAGCAACTTAATTTCCTTCTCTGACTGATAATTTAGCCTACATAAATGGAGAGGAAGAACGGGAAACAGGTCTTAAAAGTTTCATAATGCTCTGGTATGACGTTCTCCACCAAAATTAGGGAATATGGCGTATATTTTACACATAAATCAGAAAAATGTTCCCTAAAAACTTGGAGCAGAAGAAAGGGACATCCTTTTGGTTATCTGTAAATGGGAGGATGTTTCAGGTGGAAGTCCTATGGAATCTGTTCTGCTTTAATATTTTCATTGATGACTTGACTGTGGAGATATAAAGTGATCTGATAGCATTTGTAGATAATGGGCTAGGAAAAAACCTCAAAGTACTCTGGAAAACAGAACTGGAATTTTAGCTTGGTAACTTTGACAGAAGTTCTGAAATCCTTGTGGAGTCACTCAATTGAAGAAAATACAAAGTGGTTTAAGAATGAATATGGGGAATCCTGCACATAAAAAGGGCCTTTTGAGGGGTCCCCTCCTCACACATTGGGACTGAACACAGACAAAATAGAACCAGCAGGGATCCTCATGGAAAAAGTGGAATTCCAGTATGGAAAATATTAGTAAAAGGTCACTGTTTTTCTCTGTACAGCAGTGTCCTCAGCTGGAATCCTGCCTTCACATTTGGGCACTGCAATTACAAGTCTGGTCATACTTGAGAGCGTTCAGAGAACTGTACTGATAATGAGAAGAGGTTTAAGACAATGACTTGGAGAGAAAGGTTTTGACAAACTGAATTTGTTTAGTCTAGAAAAGAGAGGATTGAGAGGAGAGTTTTGGGGGGCTGATAGATGAGCTATTGTCCAGCACACTGGAAGCAGATTCATCTCTTCTTCTTTCTGTCTCAGAGGTGACAACAGGCCTAGGAGACCTCTTGGAGTTCCTTCAAACCTTATGTGTGTTTGGAAAAAAAGAGGCATGGGAACAGTGAATAACAGATACTGGATGTCCCTGTCCTGCCTGTACCCATTGGTGTGATGTTATCAGAGAGCTGAGCACAGCACAAGCACGAATCCATCAAGCTGAAAACATCCAGAGGTCTCTGCAGTTCTAGAGTCAACTTTTCCAGGAAGGCAGTTTTGGATTTTTAGCACTCATCCCAGTTCTCCATTTAGCTTTGAAAGGAGCATGCACTCTGCCATGTTGTGGGAGGCAAAATATCACCCAGGATCACTACAATCAGCACAGACTTTGTTGGCTTGTGAAAACCTGGGTATCTTCCCTTTAGTACTTGATGTGGGAAGAGCTCAAATGTCCAAGATGAAAAGGGGCCATCGCTATTTCTGTTATTAAATGTCAGGCACATTAACACCTCCAGAAATTATATTGTGGGGCTTTTTTTCCTGAGACTGACCTGCTTGAAACAGAGCAAAATATTCAGCATAAGTCAAACTATTCATTCAGCACTTTGAGTTCTTGAAACATCCTCCTTTCTTGCTCCAAGTCCAACATGAGCCCATGCTTTTTCTTTCTCTAAGAGGATTTCTTAGGACATCCTGCATGTGATCATTTTAAGTGTGTAATCAACACACGACTCATCAGTGCTTCAACAACCCTAAAATATTTGTAAATGCTTGACCTTACTCTATTTAGTGCAGTTTTTACATAATGTTTTCTATCTACGTAAGAAATCCTAAATTTAAGAAAAGTGACAGGAATGCAAGCCGAGCATTCAACAGAGGCTTTTTTGGGAAGATTCTTCTGTAACAAAACCTTTGCTCAGATATCTGTGTTCTGTACAAGCAAATTTCACTGCTTGAGTGAAAGAGCAGGAACTGAGACATGTCAAAATCCAGCAATCACTTTCAGTGTACTCAGGGCAGAGCCAACACTCTTTTATTTCATATCTCTGCAAACTCCCACTGGCAAACTCTCTGTTGAAGGTGAGGTCTAGTAGAGGAACAGAAAATGATCCAGAAAACAGAAAATGAACAGAAACACATAAGCTAAATCATGTTTAGGATGACACAGGAAAAATCCCCACAACAATCTGTTTTCTGCTCATGATTGAAAACTACTTAAAAATACTGATAATTTCCCACATGGAACTTTGCCTCTTGAACCTGCTGCTGTAGAGCTCTGCTGGGGCTGTTCCTGACCTCTTTTCCAGCCGTGGGAGCAATTGCAGCATTTTGTGGTTCAGTGCTGCCCCTGACTGCTCTGGAGAGAATTCCTCACATTTACTCTCTCCAGCTCAGCCCCTGCACTAAGAGGAAAATCACCATCATTTCAGCAGTGCCTTTGCAAGTCCTTATTTTAATTTTTGGGGTTTTTTTTCTTTGAAAGAATGCTCAGCTGCTGGCTGCAAATGAGGGCTTCTGGATTTGCAAATGGCTCCTGGAGACTGTTCCCATCCTGTTGTCTCATTTATGGGGTCAGAAGAGAACCACAGCCACCAGTGGAGGTGGGGATGGATGTCATGGAGTGGGAGCTGAGACATCTGATTGAGATTCAGCTGGAGCAAAGAGGACATTCTGCACCAAATCACGATGTCAAAGATAACCTGATGAGAAGCGAGAAGCAGATAAACTTTGAAATGCCATATCTCCTGACCTTGTTGGATTTCTACCAGGAAACTTCTAATTTAGAAAGAAGACTCTCGTCAGATGCAAGTGTTTGCAAGGCTGTCAAATCCTTTAGTGTCAGTGACTTTCCAGCAGCCTGTCAGTCACAATGACCTTGAGTTTTGAGTTGCTAGGATCTTCTTTTCAATAATGTTTTCCCTGATTTTGAAATTCAAGATACCCAGAGGAGTCTGTTATGAAGAAACAAGAGTTCCTCTTGCCAAAGAGTTTTTTTGTCACATTTTGCCAGAGGCTCTGGAGAAGGGAATGGGAAGTCCAGCATATTTATTTATGCAGATCAAAGTGCATAAATGCAATTATTAGAATGCATTTTGCCATTACTCTTCTGCCCTGCAGAAATACCTTATGGCATAGCCAGATTTCTTCAAGAGTTCTTGGGAGCTCTGGAGGTTCACCCCACCTTTTCAGTCAGGACTCTGCAGTAGCACATACACTTTTTGTACTTAAACAGAAAAATATCCCTGTTATACACCAGGAACTGCTCTCCAAAACAGGGCCTGAAGGTCCAGGTGTGCAAGAAGTTGAATATAAGTCCTATAAGTGTGACCTTGTGGCCATAAATGCTCAGCTCCATCCTGGGCAAAAGGGCAGCCAGCAGGTCCAGGCAGCATCTTTTTCCACTTATCCAGAACTTTTGACATGTTCTTTTCCCCACTTTTATTGCTGTATTTGATCAGTGTTTTTTCTGAAAAACACTCATATTTCTACTGCTCTGGTGTCATTCTTACTCTGCACACCACAGTGCCATTTTTTTGGCTTCTCTTTTGGCTTCCTGGACTGTCTCTGTGTTTGTAACTTCCTTATGTTTTACAAGCCACCCAAACTGTCTTCAGAAATTCTTCATTTGTGTTTAAACAAAATCCAAATTTTTACTTTAAAATCCCGCCCATCACACATCTTCAATTTTTTTACTGTTTTGTTAGCGCTTGATTTTTTTTCTATGTTTTCTTGAGATTTCCAGAGATGCTCCATTTTCCTTTAAATAATTTCTACCATGACAGGCTATAAATTTTGTCCTAGGATCACTGCCTTCTCAAACTCCCAGCAATATATCTGCATTTCAAATGCACTCAGCACAGTATCTAAATGCCAGCAAGGCATTTAACCTTGTCATTTTACCTGAAATTAGGTATTCAGATTTTTCTCTTTGAGTTTTACTATTTTGATTTATTAGTGAAACCCTCAGGTGCAAGTTGCCATTTCAGGATTGACTCTGAAGTAGTTTTGAAAGCACTGCAGATGGAAAGGGGAATATTCTGCCCTACTAAGAGTTTGCTGGAGATTATCCACATGAGAAATTAATTTGTATTTGGGCCAGACCTGATTTAAAAGGTTCACTTCATTATTTTAGAGGTGCATTTAAAAAGCCCTTCACTCATTTATTTTATTGCTTTGGAAGCAAGATTCATTACAGATTCTCTAACCCTCTGACTGGATCCTTAAAGAGATAAAATGATCTGTTACATCCTACAAAATCCTGACAGGCACAGAGTGCCTGCCAACCAAAGCTGTCACAAGTTCTTGAACGACATGAGGAACAAGGAGGGTCTTTTTCCTTTTATTTTGCCTTCTTTCTATGGGTTTTATGACCCTATATGCAGAGAAGTCTATTGCAAACAGGGATATGTTTTCCCCATGCCAAACTGGACCCATTCTGTCAAGGCCTCAGTAGGATACTGTTAATAAAATCCCTGGCCATTTATTTGAAATGGTTTTGCCTGCTCCTCTTTTTCATTGCTTAAGAGACTTGCCTACGTTTGTTTATTCACTGGAATGCTGCAAATTTTTGTACAATTCTTACCTTATGCAAGACCTTTTAAAAGTCTGTTACCACAGCAAGTCTTTCCCTATAGAGAGGACATTTCTTCTGTGCCACTGAAGAAGTCTCTCAGGGGACAAACCTTTCCTACATTGTTGTGGAGCTCTTTGGAGATGAAGAAGCAGATTCATTTCAATACCCTTATACTGACTTGTTTTATATTCCTTCTAATTCAAAAAGGATGTTGAGTCTTTCTGTCTAAAGCTTGAACATAATTTTAGGAAATTCTCTTCATTTGATGAAGTTCTCTTATTAACAGAATGGCGCAAGTTTTGCCCATTTTCATAGAGTTCAGGTATCTCTGGTGAAGAACTTGGGCTCAGAAGGGATTCAGTCTATATTACTAAAAAAAATGATTGAAGGCACACATTGAGATGGTCACTGCAAAATGCAAGTGCTCTTCTCCCCAGCCTTGAAAGCTTTGCTAAACTATTTCTGTCAACTCAAGAGAATCAAAACTTCATCTCACTGAAAACACATGAAGCCTGACATGGTCAAAGGCCAAGGTTTCTCAGTTGTACTTGGGAGAATGGACAAGGGAAGTATTCTGTTTCCATACTTTTTTATAATATCCTTAAGCTGCACGTTATGTCCATCGAGAGGCTCTCAGGAGAGACATCACTTGCAGAGATGTGAATATTACTGGAAATGCCATTCAAAGGAGGCCTGACTTCGCCTTGCTGTGAAGGCATTAAGGTATAACAAATAAAAAAGGTACAATCACAATCTAAATGATTGAAGCATCTTTGCCAAAAATGGCCCAAAGACCTTCTGGCAAAGGGGCATCATTTTCTTAAGTGGTTGATACTGCACAAGGGAGCCTTTCTTTATTTCTAACACTCAGACCTTGCCACCTGAATACAAAAGTGAAAGCACAGGGAAAGTTCCTGTTGAATTTTATTTTACCTTCTGCACTCCTGGTGTCCCAGTGTAGCAAAATCACTGTCTGAAATCACAGAGTCAGTAGAAAAACCCTTTAAGATCATCGATCCCAACCCTTAACTCAGCACTGCCCAGGCCACCACTGACCCATGTCCCCCAGTGCCACATCCACACGGCTTTTAAATCCCTCCAGGGATGGGGACTCCACCACTGCCCTGGGCAGCCTGCTCCAATGCTCCCAGTTTTGCAGTAACATCAGCTGTGAATTCTATAAAAACCTTCCAGTTTCAGTAATTTTGATCTCTTCAAGGGAGCCAAAGCCAAAAGTCTACAGCATCATTTGAAGCTATGTGAGTCAAATGGGGCATGGAGGCATTTAAACCCAAGCAAATACTGGGAATTACTCTGATGCTTTTCCAGAAGTCCAAGTGTGTATTTTCTAATTTATTTTCAGGATTACTTCTGTGGTCTTTTCAACAGGATGCTTTGAACTTTTGTACCTTTCCTGGCTACATTTTTTACGGATCATCACAAAGCCTAAGGAGGAAATTTTCCTCTCCTACTCTACCACAGATTTCCCACTGTTGGCACCCACTCCTTCAGCTGATACATCCCAGCCAGAGCTTTTCTAGGCTGGGCAGAACAGGCTGATCTGTCTTTATGTCAGTCTACATTTGTGCCATTAGCAAATTAGGATTTTTGGTTCAATAATCTCTTCTTGCTAATTCCCAGTGTGTGCAAACAAGTCTGTACTGAGAGAAGCCTGACACTGAAATCTCTGGATAATATTTCTGTTCCCAGCATATTTTGTCTCCTGTCACAGTCGAAATTAAAACCTTCAGGAGCCTCCATAATTTGTTTTTTTTGCTGCAGCAGCAGCACCAGGATTTCATCCAAAGGATTGCCAGTTTAATAAATTGGGAGGGTTCTCCAGCAACGACCAAGAGCAAGCCTTTGGTGGAGGGTGGAAGTTGGGCTGGGTCAGCTCCAGGGCTCTGAGCACCTTTAGGTTGTGGAAACTGTCACCCATTTTCACCTTCCCAGCTCTTCCTTGCTCTCAGCCCTTCCCCACAAAGTGTTGGTGGTCAGTACCTGTAATTAAAATACTGAGTAAATGCTTTTCATCACACCATTAGGAAAAGGGTTTTCACCCAGAGAGTGGTGGGGCACTGAACAGGCTCCCCAGGGAATGGTCACAGCCTTAAGCCTGACAGAGTCCAAGAGGTGTTTGAACAACGCTCTCAGGGACAGGGTGGCATTGTTGGGGTGTCTTTGCAGGGCAGGAGTTGGATCAATGATCCTTGTGGGTCCTTTCCAGCTCAGGATATTCTGTGGTTCTATGATGACCTCCCATTTCTTGTACTAAGTGACACCACTAAGCTTCATTCTTCGTTTTGTTCTGTTCTTCCCTGTTCCAACGTGCCTGGTGTGATTCAGAGTTGGGTTTTTTTCTGGAACAGAGAACAGAAAGGGATGATGTAGTTTTGATATGGACATTTTTGCATGCATCTGAGGTCTTCATCAGTAATCTCCAGCCAGGCTCCTCCTCAAAATCACATACTCATAGGTCATACATATCATTTACTCTGAGTATTTAGTTCTGCCATTATTTGCAAAAGTCAAGGATCCTCAGCTGGAAAGTACTTGTAGAGCAAAGTGTCTGCCATGGAGAGACAAGAAAAACAAAGATTATTTTAAAGGAGGATGAAGTTAGTGAAGCTAAAAAGCTCTTGAAAGCCAGGACAGAATGTGTGTGTGAGCAAAAGAACAATACATAAAGCTAACAGCATGCTCAGGGTGTTAGCTCTTAGTCACTTATTTCTACTGCATTATTTGTCAAAAAAATAATACTTCTTCAAACTTCTTCCCCCTCTTTAAATCCCAGTCACACACACTTCTTCTGTGCACCAAGATTGATTATTCACTCCATTGTCATCGCCTGTTGTTCACTGAATTCTGACCTTTTCTTTTAATTCAAGGAAATTCCCACTACAGACTAGAAAAAAATAATTCCCTGTTCTAAGAGATGACTCATTTCTTTGCTGCCACATCAGCTTCCATGGCATATTTTACTTTGAAATATTACTGGAACAGGGAGGAGAAAAGAAAGATGTGGGTCAAAAAGTCATTAGTAACTGATGTTTTAGGAAGGAACAGGTGAATACCATGAGAGTAAAGTTTAAAAAGGGATGTGAAAAAGTTCCCAGATAAAAATTGAAAGGGTCAGCAGTAAGAAACGATGGGTTGTCTTTGGGGAAGATCACAAACCAACTTGAATCCATTAAATTAAGAGAACTAGTAAGATGATCGATATTCTCCCAAATCCAAAGGGATCCATGCCAAGCTCAAACCCTTTGGACAGCAGCACAACTCTTAAGTGACAGGAGGAAGATTACGAAACTCAAGCACAAGTCAGGCAGGAAATGTACCAAGAGCAATGAAGAAAAAAAAAAAAAAGAAAGAGATCGACACTGAAAACTCTTATTTTCAAAAGATTTTTCAATATGTGAGGAACAAATCACCCCTCCCCTGCTCAGCTGTTGATTGCTCTGAGCACTACCTGGAAATTCATGAAAGATGATGAGCTTCTAGAAGCAAGGAAATGATAACGTGTGTTCATCAGAGCTACACCTCTCTGACACTGGAAAGACAAAGGAGGAGAAAGTTTTGTTCCTAGGACTGAATTTCTTTCTTATTTCCAAGAACCTGGATGTGGAGAAAGGAAGAAGTTTGCTTGTTGGGCTCTGTCCTACCAAACTCACAAAACCATAAAATGTAAGGTTGAAGTGAGATTGTGATCCCAGAGAGAAGTTTAGGACTGTGGTCATATTGGGAAATGTGAAGATGAATTAGCCACGCCACTATTTGGAGCATTCAGCTGAAAAAAATATATATCTTTTAGTAATTTTTCCCACTTGGTGGCAGAGGGACAGTGTCTACCTGGGAAAGGGGGAACACAGAAGTGATTTTAAAAATGCACACTGTACAATCCACAGAGGAAAAATGGGTGGGAAGACGTCATTGAGGAAAGGTGAGGGAGGTGATGGAAAAGAGCTAAAATATGGTTTATAAATTTGACTGGATCAGAGACAAGAGTCACACCCCTTCTAAATCAGTGATCTTAACGTGACTGACTCTTGCTATAAGTTATGGGCTATCTTCAGACACCACTGGTACAGAGTAATCTCAAAGCCTTCTTTTCTTCCCCTGGTATCTTTTAGGCATTTAATCATGAAGAAGAAAAGTTTCATAAAATTGATATTCCCTCAAAACTCCCTTTTCAAGCCTATTCCCAAACTGCAGTCCACAATTTCAGCTCTTCCACAAAGAAAAATCACAGATTCAAAATAAAATCACAGAATCCTAGAATGATTTGGGACCTTAAACAGACATGATCCTACCCTTCTGCCATGGGCAGGGACACCTTCCACTATCCCATGTTGCTAAAAGCCCTGTCCAACCTGGCCTTGGACACTTCCAGGGATCCAGGGGCAGCCACAGCTTCTCTGGTCTTTTTTGACACCAAAAATTGCCCTCTGACAGTGGTTGTTCAGTGACCATATTTTATTCATTAAAACAACAAAAATAACTTACAACAAGCCTCCTAAAGATGAAATTGGAGATCCATTATAACTCAATCTCCAAACAGAACCAGTCACAATAGCAAAAAAAAAAAAAGTTTCATGTTAAAAACCCAACTTTACAATGTGTAAAGTGGTTGCCTACTGAGATTTAGAGGTGCCATTTGAGCTTGAAAAGAACAGGTATAATGTAGGCATTACTTTCAAAATTTACTGCACAATATACCAAACTGGTGAGTTAAAGTTCATTAGCTCAACTACACAGGGAAATTAGGTGGGTTACAACAGCTTTGACTTGACAAAATCTGCAGTTTGACAGTTCAGACCCTTAATCTATCAGGCAATTATCTGTCTAATACAAAAGCAAGGTCAAGCTAACAGTGTTATTGTTGAAAAGTTCGGCCTGGGTAATCCATATCACACACACACACCCCCCACCACAAGCAGGAAGGAACTCCACACATCCTTTAAAAACACCTCAAACTGTGTTCCACACCATGGCTGAGCCTAAGGAATAAGCTTCCCATGGAAACAGGGCTAATTTAATCCGAGGTCATACGGAATGGTTGCATCCTGTAAAGATGGTGTGGAGGACATGAGGCACACCCAGGGCTGCTAAACTGAGATTTGGACAGGCCAAGAACACAGCTCCAGGCAGTCTCGGAGAGTTTGTCTCCCACATGCTGCCTTCACTCATTTCTTGCTGTTGTTGTTCATCTCTTCACCCTCCACCTTTGCTTTGTAGACTTTGCAATTTCTGTTGTTTCAAAAGAGTTTTGCCTAATTAATTAATGTTCGCAAAGGAGGGGATGTGGCAAGTGCTGCTATAATTCTTTGAAAACTGCCTGATTAAGATGCAAAGCACACCCAGAAAAAGCTGTCAGAACAAATTCCTGTGCTGTTGATGCCCCAACAATGCAGAAGACAACTCTGGATACAAATTCATCAGCAATTTGTGCTTCCTTGAGTCACAAAATAAATGTTATAAATAGTCTCAATGAAATTATTTCCCGCATCTGTTTTTAGTCACCGGATCATTCAGTAAAGGCCTTGTAGAGTTTTCCTGGGTAGCTTCATCTATTCTGAGCAAGCAGTTAGCCAAAGTCAGTGAGATTAACAGATAAATTAATTTATCAGTTACTAGCCG
The DNA here is from genome assembly GCF_020740725.1 of Corvus hawaiiensis. Lineage (NCBI taxonomy): Eukaryota > Metazoa > Chordata > Aves > Passeriformes > Corvidae > Corvus > Corvus hawaiiensis. The sequence continues at coordinate 3,720,147 of NC_063217.1, read as the reverse complement.
CTATGAACATTTTCCGGTTGGAAGTGTCATTCTGGGTCAGGCTTTTTCACTAAGATACAAAGAGTCAGGTGGACTAAAAGCCCAAGCTGACATAAAGTCATTGTCTCCCACTGAATTCAGACTCACACTGACTGACACCAGCAGAACTGGTCCATTCTGCTTTCCAGTACCAATTTAAGAACGGAAGAACTCACACCATTTGCTGGATCATAAAAATTTCCATTTCTTTGCTTTTTTCCCCTCTATTACTTAAAAATTCCTTGATTCATGACATTAACACCATTCTAAATGACTTCATTTTCTGCAACTGCCCCATGCTGAAATGCCAGGGTAAGCTGCTTGGAAGTTTTGACTGACACACGTTTGGATCTTTTTTAAATTGCTGTGAATGGAATCACAGGAGAACACAGCTTGAAGAACCTGAGCTGACACATGACCAATGAAGCAATAACCATTATTCCAACCTTAAAAGACTTTTTCAGAAGAATAGTTAATCTTTATAGGATGTAACTGTTCCTTATGACCTTAAAGGGATTAAATTAGCCCTGTTTCCATGGGAAGCTTATTCTTCAGGCCCAGCCATTGCTGGCTGCCTTTACATTTATTTACAATAGCACCTGGAGTCTTCAGCTGAGTTCCCATTATGTTTAAGTGCTGCAGCACCTCATTGTAACAAATAAAAGTACTTTAGGGGATGCAGAATAATATCAGAAAAGTGTATTTAAGAATAATCAGTGAAAGTCTATTTTAAAGGCAAATGGCTTTTATAAAGGATATATATAGACACATACCTAAATACTTTAATACATTAGGGAAGGAGTTCCCCTTTCTCTTGAAAATTCTTTTCTGATACTGTAATTGTAGTGCTTTTCTTACTCCCTGCCTTGCATACATGAACAGACTTATTTCTCTTTCCATTTGATTCCACTGAGCAGAAGTGGATTTAACCCTTCTGTCAATTCAGGACCAATCTTCCCCAAGACAGAGACAAGATTATTTTTTTCATACAGATAGATCCAAAACCCATAGACCTGAAAGAATTTGGGTCTTGGGTTTTTTACATTTGCTTTCCATATTACCCTATTTCTGTTGCTTTGGCTGAATGACCAGATTTCCAGCTAACTCCTTCTGGGACATTCGTATCTTCAATCTTATTTTAATTTCTAATTTTAAATTCCTGTAGAGACTTCTCTCTCATATTGTCCCAAATATGTCAGAGGGAGCTGGCATCTGTGTACACAAGCATGATTAAGTTCATCCCTGAAGGTAAAGAAAACATAGTAATTGGTTTACAGAAAGAACTGTAACAAAGACCACAACATGGTCTTGTAAAAAGTCTCTCCCCATCGTTCTTATAGGCTTCCCCCAGGTACTTAAAAGCAGGGAAAAGGAGAAAACAATCACAGACTGAGCTTTTTTTGATTTCCATTCCCAGCAACACGCTAGGAAAAAACCCACCAAATTGTTTCTAAATATCTAGGAGAAAAATAAACCACTGAACTGTATTTTATGAAGAGAATGTCAAGGCTCTTTTCTTTCTGTAATATGTTAATGTAGAGATGACACAAGAAGCAATGCAAAATTTATCTTTAATTTTTGGAAAGAGTGCTGTCAAGACAGAATCTGTTTGTAGCTATTGAGGAATATAAAACAAAAAAAATGGAGAATGGAAGATTTGGTCAGAAAACAGGTAAAAACTTCAGAGTGAACATATTTAAGCAGCAAAAAGGGGCAAGTTGTGTGTTTATCATCAGAGAGTTTTAATAACAAACATCTAGAAAGTCAATAGTGGTGCAAATAGAGGGGACCATGTCTTGGAGAAGGGGAAAGAAGGTCCCTTATGGGTGCTTTTAACTACAGCTCTGGGGGGCAATGTTGTAAACTAAATATAAGAAATCTTCTAAATGTTTGTATTAAATCAGGTTTTATTGGATATATCAAGTTATTTTCTGCTGCCTGCCACTAGTTAAACACCAGCAGCTCCTATTCTTCCTTCTCCTTCCCTGATAACACACACACAAGATATTTTTCATCTCAAGATGAGCCTCACACAATTCCAAAAGACAAATCTATACACCCTGCTCTGGCTCTAACAGCAGCTTAGATGGAGATGTCAAACTTTGGGATATCAGCAATAGCTGACGCAAATCCTATCTCCTGCTCAGAAATATAGGAGAGGATGTGTGGGACAAAACAGGAATCAAACGTCAGGAGTAGGTAGCGAAGACTGAAAATGGTTTGAGGCTGGAAGGCAGATTAGAACAGTGAAAGAAGCTGTTATTCTACCTCTCATAAAAAATACAAAAGAACAACCTGAAGTATATTACAGAATCACAAGAGGTTCAGAAATTGGTTATGAAAATGATCAGGGTGCTGGAATAAAAATTTCATAAAAAGAGATTGAAAGATTGTAGGATTGTTTACAGAGGAGATGAATACAAGGAGTTATGATGAAAATATATTAAATTTTGAGGAGTTAAAGGAAAGAGCTGCTTATTCTTCATTTTGCTGTATCTCAAATCTCAAAAAGAAATGTCCATAAAATCCTCCAGATTATAAATGTCATTAATGGAGGTGCTGCTTCTCAAAATAGGTAAACCAGTCATGGTTTATTACTGCTGAAGTGTGGTATTGAGGATATATGAAAATAAACATTAAATACTGGTAAACTATACTAATGATAATTATAGCAATAATTGCTCCATTTTACCACAGAAAAGCATTGTTTTTCCAAGAAATGAGCCTAAATCTGCATCTCTGTCTAGCACTTGAAATGCAGCTCACAGTTATCCCCATTACAGTGGATTTCAGGGGTATCCTTGCACAAAATTCACAGTGGTTACCTGTGGCCAGATGAACATATTAGACAAATTAAAATGTAATTTGATTTTTGCTTTTCCCTTCTGCTATTACCAGTGTGTGAAACAATCCTAGCCAAGTTCAGCACCAGGTTGCTCTGTCACACTATCCTGTCTGCCCCTTGAAGCAGTCTCTTCTTTTGAAGCACACTTTATTACTGCAGTATTCTCGTAAGGGAAGAAAATTATATTGATTTCATCTTCATATTCTTCCTCTGATTGCACTCAAAGAATAAATCACCAGAAAAAAAAATTTGTTCAGGTATTCAAAATGAAAATAAATTTTAAAATGCAGGTCCATAGGTCTCCTTTTTATTTCAAAAAAACCACCTTTCATGGGGTGAAAGTCCTTTCCAAGCTCCTGTTCCTCTCACTAGCTATCAAAGTGTCCCAGTGCTTTGTCTTGTCTATTTATGCCATATTTATTTTGTCCAGTTTAGGTCAGTTAAATTAAAATCAGATTAACTGATAGCAGCAGCACCAGTAGCCATTTAAGTGTGTACATTCATAAAAGCAAATGTAATGGTGAAATCCAGATTTGCTTCCTGACACCTTCATGTTCAAACTTTGGGTATTCCAATCACCATGGGCTTGTTTCTGGCCTCAGATAAATTTATTTTGTCATGCAAATTTCATTCAAGTTGTCACCCAAATGAGACCCTGGGTGCCAGGTCACCTCAGTTTGAACAAGCCATGCACCAGGCAGGAGCAATAAGTGATGTAATTATATACATTGATGGTGTGGAATCAAGCCCTGCAGCTCTCTCTAGAGATTTGTATTACCCTGATGAAATTGCACTCATCTACAAGGTTATGGAATAATTAATGACACCAATCAATAAGTGAAGGAATTTAACATTCAGGAAGGCTTGTGGATAAATGGCCAGAAACAGCAATTTGGGTAATTAATGACAAACAAGATGATCATTACACAGAAACTATTTAAAAATTACAGCACTTGAGTGTCTAAAATAATTTTGGTAAAAGATCTGGTTAAAAAGTGATCAAAGCTGCACTAAAGCTCAAACTGAATTTCTAAGAGCACAAACCCAATTTGGGAATAGCATTTCCCTTAAGAACAAAATTGCAGGGATTGGCAGGGGTCTTCACTTTCATTTAGGATTTTTAGCCAAATCCTGCAGTTGCAGAGGTTAAATCTTTAGGAAAGAACAAGAACTACTTCAGAACAAGAAGCACCTCAGAAGTCCAGTTGCTATTTCACTTCGAGAAGCTCCTTCATCACAGCAAATTTTCAATTCTTCAAATGCAGATGAGATGAAGCATTAGGGAAGACTGTCCTTCATGAACTTCTAGAACATAAATACAGAATTGGAAGAGCTGGACAGTGAGCAAGCAGCATCTAATGCTCAGCAGACAAAATACTGGTCCTGGAGTTTTATGGCTGTCCTGAAATTCTCCCGAAGGACAATTTTAGTTAACTCACCTCAGGCCATCATTGTCACCATGCACAGTTTCACTGCAAGGCCCATAGTTTGATGTTTTGCCATGACCCTCAGGCCATGCACTAATACTACATGAAAAAGGGGTCCTGACTGGGAAGAAAAACGTGAAATGACAAAGATATTTATGATGAAACTTGGTGAATTTTTAATAGTAAACTGTGGACATCTGTACACAGGAGCTGGACATTCTGCATTGGGCTAAATTGAACTCAGGGGTCAGTAACAGTAACCCTGAAAAAAAACATTACAGAGACCTCACTGATTTGTTTGTATAAAATTGTTTTGTTTTTTTTTAATACAGCCTGAGATTTGCCAGACACTCATTACATCTTTTACTACAAGTTTGTAGCTAAACACCAGGTGGGCAGATACAGCAGTGAGGGGTGGGCTCTGAGCTCCTCCAGCTTCAAAGCTGATTCCATCATGCTCCATGGACTTGCTTTAGTTAGACCTCCACCCCTGTATTTTATTTTCTGAGCTCACCCTTTCACATTTACAATGTACTCGCTATGGCAGAGCATCCAACATTAGAGATTATTTATGCTTTGGAAACAAAGTAAGACTAAATTTCACCAGAGCTTGCACACCAGCACCTTTAGAATAGAAGTAATTCGATAGTTAAAAAAAAAATAAAGCAAAATAAAACAGTTGGAGTGTGAGAGAAAAAAATATGCAGCTTTGCAATGTACAGTATGCCTAATTAAACTAACTATGTAATGCAAACATAAATTAGGGAAGTACAAGTGTAAATAGCAAAACTTTTTTCCAACAATGTAGCATTTGTTTGTAGTTTCAAAGGACTGGCTTCTAGGAATGAGCAAACCTATTGGGATTTGGTTTTTCTTTTAGTGATGTTGATTTCTTCAATGCTCTCCAGTCCCAGCCTGATGGAAAACCACCCAGCAGATGTGGAACCATGGTTTGCACTCCACTGAATATTTATAAACTGGTATTAAATACCTTAAACATAATTTTTAAGGTCTGAGAAAAGTTGGAGAGGATTTTTCCCCCCCTCTCCCTGTTCTTCTGCACCTGGGGTGTGAAACTTTTGCAGTAGAAGCTGCTGCCCAGGGGCTCTGTACTAAAACTAAAACACCAAAACAGAAGCATCTGGTTTTCCCCAGTTTTCTGGTCAGATTAAATAATTTTCGTTTGAAATAACTTCAGGGATTTGTAGATAAAAAAGTTACATCATGAGCATATAATCTAATTTCTCATAATACCTGAACATTAGCTCTAAAACAAGCGCACAGCATTGCAGAATAAACAATTCTTACAAATTATTTCTCTTAAGTGACCACATAAGAAAAATTATCAATAATCCAACAACTTGCTCTACTGATATTTGATAAGGAACTTTAGGCCCAAACCATGAACAGAAAATACCTTCTTCTGTTGATATTTAATAATACTTAAAACAGTATTTATAACAGCCTGGAAAATAATATCATTTCAACAAGGTGTGTTTAATTGTATGTGATAGAAAAGTAAGAGAAATTTCTCTTTTAAAAAAAATTGTGTCTCAGTGAGTTGGAAATCCTCCTGTCAGCCTAGAACTTAAAATATTTCAACAGCTTTGCAGCTTTCACCTCTCCTTGCTGTGCTTGAGCAAGAATTGTTCACTAAATCTCATGGAAAGAACTGAGAATTATGAGTTGACTTTTATATGCACTATTTACTGAGCCTCATCTTGATGACCTCAAAAGAAATTTATCAGCCAAAAAAATCTTCATTTTATTTAGCATAAGTTGTTTTCCTTCTCCCTTGCACCCAAGCATAGAAGTACCAAAAGAGCCTGGATGTATTATTAAAACTCTATCTAAAATTACCTAAAATTACTTGTTCCTTTATTTTAAAAAAATATAAATTCTCTTGAATGAAAAGTGCTTAGCACCAGCTGATACTAAAATTCACTAAAAACAGGAAAATAAAGAACAAACCCACCTTCAACTGCTCTTTTATTCCTTATTTCCACTTCAATACAACCTCTTCTAAATACATGCAACAAGCTTAAATACATTACAGAAAGGTTATTGACTCAGAAGGACTCATTTATAAAATAAAGTCTCACTGGGAGGAGCTCCACTAATTGGCAATTAAGTCAGGTCATTTTCTGTATATTGAGAGAATACCTGCAGCTCTTTGGGTTTTCTGTGGAGGACTTTTTGGCTGCCTGTGAAAGGAAGTGTCTGGGGTAAGTAGAAAAGCAGTAGCTTTGTTTAAGGCTTTTATAGAACTGAAATATTGTTCCTGACCAAAAAAAAGAAAAAAAAAGAAGTATTTATAAATGTTAAGTAGTGTTGGCTTTTCAGGTTTTTTCAGAACTAGGTGTTTGCTCATAATTTTTTTAATTTTATGCTAATCAAGGAAAGGTGAAATGAGGGAAAATCTATGATGCAAATAGTTTGTTAAGGTGTTTAATAACTAGTGGGCTTTTATTTATATGCTGCTCCTAGCTTTGTTTTATTTGTCAGTTGCAACATCTCTTTCCTACCCAACTGCCCTGTAGATTAGCTGAATTTATTCTGACCTCCACTGCATCTTGCAGCAACCTGTGAAGAATTAAAGAGCTTGTAATTTGTGATTCCAGTGCTCCACTACTTGGATATTCAATGTCTCAGGGTGGGAAGTGACAAAGATATTTATGATAAAACCAACACCTCTGGTTACCTGCAGGGTATGAAAGGGGATAAAGCTTGTGTGGGACATGTCCAGCTGGTGTTCTTTGGGACTTCCAGGTTTTTATATAAAGACCTTGGGAGATAAAGCATGAAGAAAATAGGTGTCCTGACATTTGAATCCTTAGGTTTTTCCTGAATAAGTTGAATAATAATTTAGTAATAATTTTTCCCTTTTCTGTTGGTCATAATGTCCCTGTGTAGCTGCTGTAGTAGAGAAATGAGTATTTGTTCCTATTGCTGCATCTGAATTTAGAAATGTTGCGTCTAAGCTGTGAAGGCAAAACCTGCTGCACCTTTTCTCATCTCCTCTTAGTAAGGTGAAAGAAAAGCTGCAAAATAACTTTTCTGCATGGGCAGAAGTGAAAATACTGAACCTCAAGTAGTTTTAAATCAAAAAGTTGGTTTTTCATCTACCTGACCTTCTGCAGGTCCCTTCCTCAGCCCCCTTGGTACGTGTGTTCCTTCCTTGAACACCTCTTCTCAGGTGGCATCAAGGTGAAATTAGATGCATTTTGCTAATCTGAATTTTTAAAAAGTTTTGAAGCATTTCCTTCTCCAGGGGTAAGGAAAGCTATTCAGACAGTCCTGGTTTACTTGTTGGAAATACAAATGGCACGGAACTCCACAGCTAAACTTCTATTCAAGACACCTCCCTGTGTGGTTTAAGACTCTGATATGAATTTGCATATGCATTGCACTGTCTAAATTCTGAGAAAATTCCCCTGAGCAACAGACTGGGGAACAAATTGAGCAGAATTTGGAGAAATGTAGATTTTTTTTTTTTTTCCTTCAAGGCTCAGCTGAACAGCACTAAACACACCGGTGGTAACAATTAAACTAATCATCATCCTAAAATTTAGCTTAAAAATTCGCATTCCATCCTGACTGAAAAAGATAAATGTATCAGAAAATTTGTAAAGAACTTGGTTGGTAACCTGTATGGGATGAAAACTTGGTTTTACTCAATATAAATGAGAGTTATGGAAAAGGAGAAATAACTTTCCAGCTTACTGGCTTGAGGTGGTGAACTTGGGAGTGTCCTGACCCTTAAACGAGATCAAATATTGATGTGTGTCGGAGGTGCCTGAGCCTGTACAAAGCAAAACACAGCATCTGGAAATATTCTCTTACCAATTTTATGTGGAGATTTGAGGAAAAAATACCAATTTGCTGATTTGATGCTTGGGTGTGCACAGGGTAATTCAACTTTAGGCTCCTGGGCACTACTGTGAGCCTCCAAAGTTAAAGGCAAGTGGGTCAGTAACAGGGAACTGCAAAATTCAGTTTTGTGTGGAATTCAGCCCCTGTTCCCAAGCCCTTCACCTGAGTGTGTGTTCTACCAAGAGCTGGGAAGAGCTGTCCCATCTTCTGCTTAAACAAGCATTCATGTTCCAGGCTGTATTTTTTGCTCCTATTCCTGCTGTTCATATTTGGCTTAAAACTATTTTAGGAATTGAATACAGAGGTCGGGGTAAGGTTATTTATTACCAAGGCTTTAATTGGTCACTAATTCATCTGAACACACAGAATGGTGTATTCCCTGTGGATTACTGGCTTGTTGAACAGCAAGAAACACTTTTTTTTTTTTTTATTTCCAGAGCACTTTGAATCCTTCAGGCAATACTGCATGTGGAGTTCCTGATGGGATTGCAGGCAAAATTGGCCACCTTTGCTCTGGGATCTTCCTAATTGCTGCCTCTCCGTGGTGGTGAGAGCCCTCCCTTGTTTGCCTGTCAGCACATCTCCCAAAACAAGACTCAGTTGGCTACATGCTCTTAGAAGAAGAGGGGAAGAGGGTTTGGAGAAAGAGGCTGTCCCCATTTGGGATTACACAGCAGACTGTTTGCTAGACAGTTTCCCTGGACCTGAGGTTCATTAACAGATCATGTCCAGTTTCTCTTCCTCTGCTGCTCATCCATAGGAGAAACAGGCTGGATTTATGCTCGCAATCTTTTCTTTATAAATAAAATATTTGCCCTAAAACGCTTGACATTTCTGCAAGTCTTGACCTGAGGGGGTGTGCTATTTCTCTTTCTGTGCTTGTTTTGATGCCTCCCTCCCATTCTGCACCTGATGACTTCAAACTTAAACACCAATCCCACAGCACTGCCCATCCAGCTGTGGGCTGTCCTAAACATCTGCCTGACCTTGCTGCCACATGCAGGCTGCTGTGACACGAGCACTGTGGAGGGCAAAGGGGATTTTTGGATCCTCCACCACTTCACGTTCTGTCTGGGTTTCTACACAGAGAACTTTTAAAATATCTCACGTACCTGGCAGGTCTCTGTTGTGCAGCTCTGAGCAAAGACTGCTTGAGAGGCCCCAAGTCCTCAGCTGCCTGCTTGCTGTGCTCCTGGAGAACACGCTGTATTTTGTGTGGAGAATAATGCTCTGACCCTCCTTGATCCAACCAAAACATCGTGGGCAGCATGCCAGATGCACTTTCCCATGATGCACATGTTTATTAAGATCTTCCTCAGCCTCACAGCTCTTGATGAAATTTATCACGCTGCAGGTCATGGCCACAATTTCTTCAAGAGGGGGATGTGTGAGGTTACTGCTAAGGCTTTTGGGAAGTCCTCCATGGTTTTAGTGAAGGGGTATTTACTGAGCTGCTGCTGGCAGAACAGCTGTCAGCTGTAACACCAAGGGATGTTTTCAGGCATAACAAACTTGTCTGCATTGTCTGAAAGACCTTCTAGATTTTTTTTTCTCCACAGTTGCAAAGTTATGGGTGAATAATGCACAGGGAGGGTTTCCAGTGCACGCCAATGAATGAAAACTGTCAAGGATACTTAAAATTCTCAGTCAGTACGTTTTTTACCCCACACCACCTTCTGTATCCTCACAAGAGATCTGGTTTCCCTCACTTTCTCCTTGTTTGTGACAATCATATCAATACAGAATGGCTTGGGCAGGAAGGGACCTTACAGTCCATCCAGTTCCACCCCCTGCCATGGGCAGGGACACCTTCCACTATCCCAGGCTGGTCCAAGCCCCATCCAAACCTGGCCTTGAACCCTTCCAGGGATCCAGGGGCAGCTACAGCTTCTCTGGGCACCCTGTGCCAGGGCTTCATCACCCTCACAGGGATGAATTTCTTCCTAAGATGCAGCAGTGCTCTGCCATGACTTTTTTAAGGACGTTACCATCTGGATTTATACCATAAAATCACAGGAGATCTCCCAGTGCTTCAGTACTGATGCATCTTTGCAGCCACCTTGCAGTGCATCTAAGAGGATGAACCACTGTCAGGAAGCTCAGGATGATCCAGCAAAAGTTTTGACTCCTGGAACTTCAGTTCTAATGTTGGGTTGTTCCAAAATTCCAGAATTCACAATTATGAGTCTACAATTAAATTAATGACAAATAAGAAAAGATAAAGTGAGGATCCTAGGGTCAGAACATAAATTAAAAGAATTCCACTTTTTTATCCCTTAATACTGTGCCACTAAAATTGGGACTTTTAAAAATATTGTTTGTTTTTAATAAGAAAGGCCCCTTTGTCCTAAATCTTCATTCACATGTATTTTGAGACTTTTTTTTTCCCAAATTATGAAGATCTGACTGATTTTCCGTGCACCCTCTGGTGGCTGCAGCTTCCCCTCTAGTCAGTGGAGAGCAGCAACCTGACAAAGGCTGGTGTTACTGTGTCACTGCTGTCCTTCTTATGGCCATAAACACTCCAGGGAGCTCTTGGATCAGAGCTTGGGTCAAGGGGGAAAAGAAATTCAAGACTACATCCACAGCATTAAATTCCATATGACTCTATCTCCTTTCGAAATAGATTTGGGAAGCCTGTGAATCACAATAAAGGACCTAAAATATAATCAAGATGTACCTGCTTTCTCGAGGTACAGCACAATTTTATGAAGACTTGGAATGGAAGTTGAGTCAGCATCAGAGTTTGGTTGTACAGCCTTCATTCAGGGTGTTTTTCCTGGCTCCAGTTAGATATATTTTTTCTTTGCTTTTAGAAAAGAATACAATTAATTTGCAGTTTTAAACACTGAAGGGAATTTGTTGGGTGTGAATCTCAGCTGTAAGTTGCTGTGCCAACACCTTAACCATGAATAAACCTATACACTTTTTATCTAATGTTTAGGTGACGTATTTTTACTTTATGAAAGTGACAATCTTCCTGTGATGTACAGGAATGACTCTGTACATCATGCAGCACTTAAACTTTCTCTATGATCAGCTGCAAGCACTGATATTTGAATATTGTGCTAGAGCTGGGGAAAGCCTGTGAGGGTTAAAAGTCAGCTTTGCCTTTGCAAGACAGGGTTCTGCAGGGCTTAACTTAATCTGTTTTTCAGAGGGATTTAGTAGACCAGGCTGGACCCTGCTGCAGCCAAGAAATCTGGGTGCCTGAGCTGTTTGTGTTTTCAACAACCACTGCCAGGGCTGCTGATGGCTCTCAGGGATTCTGTGTGCAGATTTCCATCCATGCCCACCCCAGACCAGCATCACCCTGGCCTTGGGTTCTCCTCACCAGTTATGAATTGTGTTGATACAAAACTGAGGAGTGGCCAAGACCTTAGAAAGTTGTGTTGCCCTTCAGAGGGACCTCGACAGGTTGGAGAGAGGGGCACAGAGGAACCTCCTGAAATTCAGTTCTCCAGGCTGAGCCCCCAGCTCCCTCAACTGCTCCTGGTGCTCCAGACTCTTCCCCAGCTCCTTTTCCCTTTCCCTTTCCCTTTCCCTTTCCCTTTCCCTTTCCCTTTCCCTTTCCCTGTCCTTTCCTTTCCTTTCCTTTCCTTGTTGTGAGAGGCCCAAAACTGAACATGTTAAACTCTCTGGCTTCCCTTGCAAGGAAAGGTTACACATCTGCCTTTAATGTTCCCACTTTTGGTCTGTTCCTGGGTTCCTGATAGAACTTCTAGCAGGCAGAGCATATGTCAATGTTTATGTCTCTCCAAGCAGAGAAATTCTTGATTTGCTCCTCTATGAACATCTCAGAAATAGATACGTTTATTGCCCACATTAAGGGAACAGGAAAACTTGAAAGTTAAGAACATATGGAGTTTCTGTGTTATTGCAATAAAAATGCAGCGAGCTGTGAATTTCTTTTCACGTATGTGGGGGTATTCCTACTGTTCAGTTCTCAGCTTTATTTTGCCAGAATAAAATGTTCAGAATTTTCCTTCCATAAGAAGAGATGGGCATTGTCAGAAGGAGCAACCTGGTGAGTCCAGAGGAGGCCACCAAGTTGATCAAGGGTTGGAGCACCTCTCCTGTGAGGAAAGGCTGAGAGAACTGGGATTGTTCAGCCTGGAGAAGAGAAGGTTCTGAGGTGATTTAATTGTGACCTTCCAGTGCCTGGAGGAATCCTTCAAGAAAGATAGAGAGGGACATTTTACAAGGGTCTGGAGTGACAGGAGAAGGAGAAAGGGCTTCACACTGACAGAGGGCAGGGTTAGATGAGATATTGGGAAGAAATTCTTCCTGGTGAGGGCCTGGCACAGGTTGCCCAGGGGACCTGTGGCTGCTCCACCCCTGGAAGTGTCCAAGGCCAGATTGGACAGGGCTTGGAGCAACCTGGGATAGTGGAAGGTGTCCCTGCATGGCAAGGGTTGGAACAAAATGGTCTTTATGGTCCCTCACAACCCAAACCATTCCATGGTGTTTCTGGTGGGGGTTTTTTGCATCACGTTCTAGCTGTGAATTCCATAGAAATGCTCACGGAGCTATGGACACATCTGCACCTACTAATGGACTCACTGTCCTGGGAAGGAGGAAAACACTGATGAGATGCATCTGCTGAGTGGGAGGACATGGAGATTCCCCCTTGGCAGGGCTAATGAGACAAGACGTTTTCCTTTCCCCTAAACATCCCATAGAAAATTTTATCTACTCCCAACATTTTCCATTCCAACCCCAAACCCTCTTTGTCCCTGCATTCCCTAACAAGTTCCATTCCCCGGTAGGCAATAGCTCCTGCCATCTTCCACAGCACAGCGGAGAAAGGGCTTTTTTGGTTGGCTGGCTGTCATAAGGTCAGTGGTCTAATCCCTCTCCTTATCCCAGTCACTGAAGTCTGCTCTTCCCCAGCTCAGTGGGAGCCTCCCCCTGGCATCCCTTCCCCATCCTTGCAGGGCCTTTTAGTTTGAGTCACCTCTGCTCACTGCACAAAACAGGCTATGAGCAAATAGCTATTCATTAAAGGACGCACTTTTTCCGTGTGCAAGTTGTAAACACTGTCAAAAACAATTCCCTAATGCACATTCAGATGTGGGTGGAATAAAGATTTCCTGGGCAAATCTTAATGTTTCTCATATATTGATTTTTTTTTTTTCTATAGCCCCCATTGTACATGAACATTTTCTCTTTCTGCTCAAACACATTAGCAGGTCATTCAGGGCTCCTTGCTATGATTTTTTTACCTTTTTCATAAATGCCAGCAATCTTTCCTTATTTCAAAAGCTTTAGTTATCTCTCAGGGAGGGGAGGGGTGGTATTTCTTGGAGCAGGAAAGAACCTGGAAGCCTATTGACTGAGAGGTATTCAAAGGTTTTACTTTTAAAAGGTGAGTAATCTGATATATATGCCTGAATCCTAAGAACAGAATTAGCTTATAATTCAGCACTAGTTTTTCATTCGTTTCAGCAATATAGTTTAATTCTAAGAAAGAAAAAAAAAAAGCCATTCCTGTTGTATGCATGACTTTATCACTGAGACAGCAGGGTTTTCTCACAATCTGTTTGGCAAGAGAAAAAGGAAAACAACAAAAACAAACAACAGCGAAACCTGACAATTTTTTTTCCCAGTGGCCAAAAAATATACAAATTATTAACAAGCCACAGAATCAATAAAACTGTAAATATTTGACAAACCACTCTGTTCCATTAGACCAGCCAGAACACCTCCCAGCTTTTCCTATTTTCAGACTTGTATCCTCCGGTTTTGCTCAAATTGTTGTGGTTATTTTTCCTTGTCCTCCTATAAATGTGTAGCCAGGGAGGCAATAAGTTCCCCAGCTCTCAGCAGTGGTGATGTATTTAATGGGTCTGAGCACAAAAGAGATTTAGACTTCACCTGTTGGGTCCTTTACACAAATACTCGTTTGTGAGACCTCCTGATAGGGAGAAACATGCCTAAACCTTCAATTGGTGAAATTTATTTATTTTTCACTGTTTATGCAGTTGAGCAAGTGGAGCTGGAGCAGCCACTTGCTGGCAAAGCCAAACTTTTGTTCCCAGTCATGATAAATGGGGCACTTAACCTTTCAGGATAAATGTGCTTCTCTGGACAGCCTTCCTTGGAATAGGGCTTCTGGTTTCTTTTATTTCAAGCTGATTGAAGAAACATCGGCACACAGAGAGCAATTTTACCCTCTTCAGTGAAAATTACTTGGCTGGTCTTGATGTCAGAGCAGAGACCATGGGACAACTCAGGTTGGGAATCACTGATCCAACCTCCTGCACAAAGTAGAGCCAACACTGGATTTAGACCAGGCTCTTCAGGGCTTTTTTCTTTTGTGGTCTTGAAAGCCTTCAAGGACGGAGACTGTGCAATAAAAAACAAGCCCTTTTGCATTAATTCATGATGGCAAGTGCCATAAAATGGATGTTACTAGCCTATATTAGCATATTAAAAAGGTCCCAAGGTCATACAAGTGCATGTTTCACTGCCATCAACTTTTAAACCCCGGAGTCAATGATAATGAGAAATGTAAATGGTTGTTATTTTCCTTCTTAAAGGTTTATTCATCAAATATTTAAACGGGATTAAAATCCCTGAATTCCTGAAAAAGACTATTTGTTGGCTTTGCTCAGCAGTGTTAATACATTCATTTCCCTTCTGCTAATATTTCTGTGAGGAAGTGCTTGAATCAAAGGTAAATGTTTTCTCAATAAATCACGATGAGTGATGCCTGAACTGGTGAATAAATATTCAATACCAATTCAGGACAAGAATATCTGTGCAACCTGCTCTAGGTGACCCTGCCTTGGCAGGGGGGTTGCATTAAGATGATCTTCAAAGTCCCTTCCAACCCCAACTATTCTATGAATATATTTTTGTGTTTTGGAAGAATGAGATGGACTTGTTCATTAATTTAATTTTACTTCCAACAAGGTTTATAAATAGAAACCTCGTTAGATAAACGAGTTGGTATAAGGAGCTTTAGCAATATTGGAAAATGTCAGTGTGAGATCCTTGATTAGATGGCAAAAGGATCATTAAGTACAGTTACAGTATAATTCTAAAAAACCTCATTACCGCCCTACATGATTTTTTTCTGCATGAACTGAGAAGATTATTCCATATTCCCAAAGGGGATTGGGTTTTTTATTGAGGATTTTTTGCATATGTTTACAGGATCTTGCACAGCAGTTTTTATCTCTGCCATTTCTTTAGGCTTTGAGTTGCTCTCATCAGCAGTGCAAGGTCACCTTCTCCAACATGTTTTTCCCAGAGGGCAAGAAACACAATGGTTTGATATAAAGCTGGAAAAAACATCCCAAGGTATTCAGCCCTGCCATCCATTCTTGTGATCAAACCATGGCATATAACCATGTCCATAAACAGAAGAAACTGCCTCCTGATCTGCAAAAACAGGTAAGGTTTGTGTCCCAGAGGTTCTTTCAACAAATTTTTTGCAGTCTTACTCATTAAGCTGCCACAAAAGCTTTTAAACTTGCTCTGGATGAGTTGGCCCAGAAATTATTTTATGTAGACTTGTGCTTTCCCCTTAACTTCATCTCTTTATTCCTGGTATTTTTCACTGAAGTGACATATGTCATTTACTGAAAAGTAGAACTTCTTGGATCTCTCTTAGTAAATTTTACAGCCTCAATCTAATGCAGAGAGTAGGTTTCTCAAGCTTGGTGGGATGAATTGCCCTGTGAGTATCTTCATATTCTCCTGGTCTTACTGGTGCCAGAAGAATCTTAGGTTGTTCAGATATGCTCAGCGTGGATGGAAATATATAAAGGCAGGTGAAAGACCCTTGTCCTCAACAAACCTATTCCTCTGGCTGCTTGTTTCAGGTAATTCATTCTTTCCTGAATGCAGAATACATCAAGCAGTGTTCAGTGCTTCAGACCAGGTCCCATCATGGAGCTGCAAACCTGCATTTTCTGAGGGTATTTCTACTAATTCTTACTTCTATTGTGGTGTGACTTGCTAGGAATAAGCACCAGCTCTTCATCCCTTGGCCTGCACTTTCAGAAGCACCTTTCAAGACTTTATGTGCCTTTCCATGCCCTGTCCAGCACAGAAAGACATTCAGCTGTTCCATGATGAGGAGAGAGCTCACTGACAACTCTCCTTAAGTTAGAGCAGCTGTGAGGTCGCTCTAAACACCACCTTCCAGAGGTGCAGGTTCAGAGTTAAAACATATTCGGTGTTCCCTTTCCTCTATGCCTGTAGGGGCTCCTGAGCACCTAAAACTTTATTTATAAAATGCAGAAGTCCACGTTGAGCCCCAGTGTGCACACAGACATTGTAATTTGGGAATGCACTAAAGGCAAAGGCCTGGATACGCTTAAAGTGTTCCTCATGCATTGTCATAGAATCACAGAATGGTTTTGGTTGGAAGGGACCTTAAAGAAATCTAATTCCAACCCCCTGCCACAGGCAGGAATGCCTTTCACTACACCACCTAGCATTTTTCAAAGGAACAACTTGCTTACAAGCAGTACTGTAAGGTAAGGAGAATAATTATGTCCCACAAGGACAGAAAAGATGGGATAACTGCAGGAAAGAACAAGACTGGCTCAAGATCATGATAAGTTCTGTATCCACTGTCACAGTGCAGTGTGGGACACCCAGAATCAGAGGCCATTTTCATACATGTTTCTTAGCAATGTAAGAACAGGACTTTTATTAGGAAATAATAATTTTATTTTACTTAGAGGAAGGTGGTTGTTCTTTCTTCCAGAATTACTCAAAGAAAAAAGTCAATGTAAACTAGAAACTTTCCTGCTAATTAACCTCCCTTCATGAGAGAGGTGAGAAAAATTAAAAAGACAATGTAAACACACAGAATTAAGGTGCATTAATACCAAAGTGTTTGGGTGATGCTTTTGTGTTGATCAGCAACAGTGTTCAAATATTGAAGTTGCTCGTTGGACTGAACTTTCAAGTGACAGGAACAAGTAGATCTGCTCAAGTAAACAACTGGTTCTGCAAAAGTTCCTGAAAAATCCTTCATTTTTTGGTGCCACTACTCAGATATTTACACTCAATAAGCTGGTTCCACATTCAGGCATATTGAATTCTTGATGCAATTGAGCACAGCGGTGAATAGGAAGAGATATTGGTGTTAAGCAAAACAGGCCAATTCTTCTTCTGACACAAAATGTGTCAGCAGGGAAATGATGAGTTGCATTTGAGAGAAGACTTGACTGCTTTTATTTTCCTCTCTTTTGCATTGTGATAGTTTGGGGGTCACTATTCCATTTATATCAGGGTGTAGGCCAGGGATGTGGTGCCCCTAGAGAATCATCCTCAGTGGGCGAGCACTGGCCAGCTCACACAGCAGAGATGAGAAAGGCAGGGAGTAATCTTAGGAAATGTGAAAAATACTGTGAAAAATAACAGCTGATCATGCTAAGGGCGTGTGATGCAGTGGAAGGCTGAATGTGCTCCGGTTAAAAACACAGGGAGAAATGCAGCTTCAAAACGTAGAAGTAGAGAACTTCATTAGCTTTCAACATATACATGATTGTTTCACCTGAAGGTTTAAAAGAACACACAATTAACATCCAGACTATTCCCCCATATATGATCACAGAATTTGTTTTTCACAAAATCATGTGAAACTTTGTGAGAGGACTAGATAAATACTTTATTTCATCACAATTACAGTGGTAAAATCCCCTTGATGGGGAGGGGTGAACCACATTCTTTGATTTTTCCAGTCAGAATGCTCTGATCACCAGGTGTTTGCCCAAGTGACTGTGATATCAGAACCAATATGCTGGTTTAAAAAACCATATAATAAATAAACAAAATAAACCAAATAATGAATGTTCTCTAATAAACACATCATAAATTCAGGGGTTTTTTCCTCTTCAGTTCTTCCACTACATTGCCATGTCGTAGGGACCTACAGGCAGGCTGGTGAGGAAGACAGGTTTTTCTACTAATTAAGACATTGAGGGGCTGGAACATGTCCAGAGAAGGGAATGGAGCTGGGGAAGGGTCTGGAGCACCAGGAGTGGCTGAGGGAGCTGGGAAAGGGGCTCAGGCTGGAGCAAAGGAGGCTCAGGGGGGACCTTGTGGCTCTGCACAAGTCCCTGACAGGAGGGGACAGCCGGGGGAGGTCGGGCTCTGCTCCCAGGGAACAGGGACAGGAGGAGAGGGAACGGCCTCAGGCTGGGCCAGGGGAGGTTTAGAGTGGGATATTGGGAAAAAATTCATCACCGAAAGGGTTGTCAATCCCTGGTACAGTCTGCTGAAGGCAGTGTTGGGAGTCCCCATCCCTGGAGGGATTTAAAAGCCGTGTGGATGTGGCACTTGGGGACTTGGGTCAGTGGTGGCCTGGGCAGTGCTGGGGGAGTGGTTGGACTCAACAATATTAAAGGTCGTTTCCAACCTGAACGATTCCATGAATTATCCATACTCTTATTCAACACAGCCTGTTACCTTCTTCTCTTCCATCTTCATGAAATCAGCAACTCCTTTATAACCCTTTTCTGGTTTTCAGCTTAATGTTGAATTCAAGTTCCATTAATGTTGAATTCAAGTCACAATTTCCCTTAATTAAACTTTTAACAATATTCTGCCTTCAGAAAAAGATTAATAATAACCAGTGTGTCAAAACTACTTGTATTTCTTACTGGAGATGTATCATGGTCCTCAAAATGCTATAAACATATCATAAATTTATTGGCCCAAAAGTGAGTCTTTAGTTGCTGCCACCTCCAAACTCTTCACAGAAAGATAAGAGAAAAAGTGCAATGTCAGAAACTGTCTTTGGAAAACTGGAGCCCTTCAAGATAAGGGGAGAATGCAAAGGCTGATTTGAGATACTTCCCCAAGAGAGAAGAGGAAGCCTTGATGGACCTCTTATACCCAGATGTATGTGACTATAAAAGTACGAAATTATACAGAGGAAAAAATAGTTCACGCTCGTGGGTGAATCCTCTCAACCCAAAATTGCTCAAACAATGCTCTTAATGAGGAGTGAGCTTATTTCATGTATAAACTCATCAAAAAAGAATGAGCTTTTCCTCTCTGTCAGCTTCACCCATTTTCCGGACACGGTGCTGACTGTTATGGTAATTTTCTTGACGAGAATTCGTGATGGCATCAGTAGTTTCAGGAGACCTTGGCTTGAGAAGAGCTATGGAGATGCTTCTCTGGGTGGCTCTGGACTTCCCCTATGCCCTTGAGGGCAGAGGCCTAAAGGACTCATGATTTTTATTTCATTCTCCTTGTCAATGCAGACAAAAAATTGCTATTATTAGAGACCTGAGATTTTTATGTAATTCCACAGAAGAAAGATGTCGATGAATTCTAAGTGTATCTGACAATAAATTGGTCAATACACTGCTGGAAAACTCAGCAATGAGGGGGGAAAATTCAGCCTCAGATGCGTGGTATGGAATATAAGCATGCTAAAAATAATCTGTCCTGTGCTTGTATTGTTCTGACTCGATGGGAAACTGTCACAGATTTGTTTTCTTATAGATATAGAATGCCAAACTCTCAAAATATCTGCCAGCATCTTTCAGAGGCTTGTGTAATGGCAAAGTTATATTGTGTCTGACATGTTCTTCAGCTGGGAACAGTCAGAAATAGGATGGAAAATGCCTCTTCCTTGCTGTGGGTTTTGATTTCCATTAATAAAATGGAAATTTCTGCGTGTGACACACAGAAAAAATAACAATCCAGAATAAAATATCTAATATTACAGCAAGTGAAAAAACAGCACATTTTTTCTGTTCTTTGGTCTTGTTTTAGAAATGTGGTGGGTTTTTCCAGCAGCTTTCACATTTCATTCTCTTAATTGTGGTACATGGTACAAATTCCATCTAGAATATCAAGTGTTAGAGAACTGGGGGGTGGGTTATGAAGAACTTGTCCACAGGTATATATTTTAAGGCTGAGAGCTGCAGTGAAAGTGATTTTGTCAGTATGCATAAAACCTAAATAAAGGTCATGCATTCTGATAGAAAAAACCATACAAGTAAATACATATTATTCAATTATTTTTGTTTGTTTACCCTGGTCTTTACTCCTACTCTGAATATGTTTCCTTTGAATTAAATAGAAGGAAGAAGAAAAGAGAAAAACAAGTTTTAAAACAGTAATTTGGGGTTCTGTCGCAATGCTTACTATATTTTTTTTTTTCTGTAATTGGCTCCCAAAATGAATTCAGTCAGCAGTGGCACGGTTAGGAGGAAACCAATCATTTGGTGGAATAATGGGGATAGTTCTCAAGTGGTGACGCTGTAGCACTGGCAACAGAAAAGTAATTTTTTTTCCGTAGGAAAGAAGTTGGATTTCCCCCTGTGGCTGCTGAAATTGAGCTTATAGGTAAATTTCTTTTCACAGAAGCAACCTCGCTTGTCTCCTGCTATTGAGATCTGTCTGCTGTCGTCACGGAGTGGTCACTGCTGCGGCACTGGAGTCTGCCTGCAGAATATTTATAACTGCTGCCTACTTCAGTGGGAAAAAGAAATATTTTCCCAAGGACCTATTGGCTCATTATTCCTTTCTGCTACACAAAATCATAGAAATAAAGTGCTGCAAGAGACCTCAAGAACACGTTTAGTGTGAGCAAACATAAGTCAAATTCAGGGGCTGATTTTTTTCAAAATGAATTGGACCCCATGGGCTTATAGTCCCTTCAGAGAGATGTGGGATCATGAAATCCCAGAATTGGTTAGGTTGGAAAAATCCTCTAAAATCATTGATCCCAGCCTTTCCCCCAGCACTGCCAAGGCCACCACTGACCCCTGTCCCCAGGTGCCACATCCACACGGCTCTAAAATCCCACCAGGGATGGGGACTCCAACACTGCCCTGGGCAGCTGTGCCAGGGCTGGACAGTCCTTCCCATTAAGAAATTTTCCCAAATATCCAACCTAAACCTCCCCTGGCACAACTTGAGGCCATTTCCTCTCATCCTGTCCCTTGTTCCCTGTGAGCAGGGCCTGACCCCACCTGGCTGTCCCCTCCTGTCAGGGAGTTGTGGGGAGTGAAAAGATTCCTCCTGAGCCTCCTTTTCCCGGGCTGAGCCCTCCCAGCTCTCTCATGCCAACAAGTACTTGGATTTTGGAGCATGTAAGTCATCATGTACAAATAAGCCCTCTGATTTTTGGGGCAGAGTCATCTGAGGCTGCTCCTATTTCAAAGTATGCATTGATCAGAAGCATTTGGTCAAACAGCTCTTAATTGCATGTTGGTCCAGAAGAAAATTTTGGTCTCTCTCTCTTCTTGTAACAGCTTCAAGGCACATAACCTGTCATGCCCATGACCCAGTACCTGGTACAACTGACTAGCATCACCATGGAGTGAGATTCAGTAGAAGATCCCTAATCCTGGGACATTTCTCAGAGGCTCCTGACACTGCTGCGTGCCAGGGGTAACCTGCAGGCTGGCTGCACTGGGGACAGCACAGGTGCATGAGGCTGAGGGTAGAAAACATCCCAGGCTTTCAGAAAATCTTGACTTTGTGAGCCTCCCCATGCTGGCCTGGTGAATCAGGACTTTGCTTTTAGTGTCATGCCGCTGAGTCAGGATTTGGGAAGGTTACCCTGGAAAGAAACAGCAATACTCACATTACACTCATCACCAAGCAGATGGATAAGAGGTGCAAGCAGCGTCTTTATTCTGTTATCTGAGCTAACAAAAACATCCTGCAGCAAAAACAAATATCTGCTGTTCAGGAATCGAAAACACTCATTTTCGCAAATTAATTTTTTAACCTCTTTATTCCCGGTGCCTCCCAAAGGAAAAGCACCTCAAGCTATCTGTGTAAACTGTTCCCACACAGACAACAACAAAGTAACAATCCCGCTGATAATTTCCTTTGCAAAGGGTGTAACTGAACTTTCCTGGGACAAGTTTGTTGCTGTTGAAGAGGGCTCAGGGGAAGGATTAAAAATGTTCAGTTGGGAGCTGCTTTAAGAGGCCAATGGCTGCCTTGACAGCTGGAATGTGCAGGAATTTTGGTTTACCAAAAGGCATCCGAGCTCTTCTTGACCTTCTGGGATTGCATTCTCACTGGTAACTGCTCCAGATATTGTTCCAATATTTAGAGTTCCCTTTCCCTTGCTCAACCAACTGTCAAAATTTGGAAGACCACAAGAGGAAGATTTGTTAACAGTGAATAGCACCAGAGGGGATTATAAAAAGAGTCTTTTAGCAAACAAAGCAGTTTTTTGATGAGAAAGACTGTGGCAGGATTTTGGGTCTTGAGTCAGCCTGATTTTAATAGTCTGATAGGAGATGGTGTGTCCCACCCTCTGGTGTGGGAGAAGCAGATTTTATAGCAGTGGCAAAAAAACGAATAGGAACTAACCCCAAAGGGAACCTCTGCTCACAGCCACCATTTCAAGCACAGGGGGCATCCAAATTCAGCCTTGTCTTCAATACCAGTTGTCATTAATGAGAATAAACCAGTTTTCCACAGGAATTCGAGTGCCTGCAGGCTCTTCATGCCCAGCCAAGAGTGTAAGATCTGCAAGGGGGACTGTAACGTGGGTCTGTGGACGAGGAGGGCAAACACCACTGTAAAGAAGAATTTTCCTTCTGTAGTCAGGCAGTGCAGCTCAGTAGCTGAAGGCATGGATGATACCAGAGCCTTTAAGATTTCTCTTTAAGAGATCTCACGACAAACTATGAACTGAATAATGGCTTGCAGTAAACCCAGACAGCTTCTCTGTGTTCTCAAAGGAGAAAGTTAAGTAGAGAGAGGAGGAGCTGGAAAGAAAGCTTGTAACAAAGCAGTGTTTGAGAGACTTGGGTGCTGGTGACAAGGCTTCAGCCAGATTGTGGCTGATAAACAGCTATAAAAACACCCCCCAGTACTGTGTAACTGGAAAGTCCTAATGAAACACCAAAAGCCACAAACTAAATATGGCACAGGATAAGGAAACAGAGGACAGCTTCACTCTTGCGTGTTTTCTACATGAGCCACGGTTTATAGGGGATCCCTTTGCAGTGAAAGCTGGAGCTGGGCAAGAGCCAGGGCTCAAAGGTGTTGTGGGAAATGCGAGGTGAGGATGTGGAGGCTGCCTGGTGCATCAGGTCACACCTTTATCCTTCTCTACAAGTCTACCTGTCTCCTACGTCCATCTCCTAGAATTATTCGGAAATAAGGCAGTTCCTGCTTATTTCTCAACCAACAACCAGGTTTTTACCCTCACCAGAACACCCTGCCCCTTTCTAACACCTGCTGTTTAAGCACTGAAGGTAACCATGTGGTACTTACATATGCAGATGTAAACTCATCACCAGACTCTCAAATTCGTGCTCAGGCCTGTTCTTATCCTCCCCACTTCTCCTCCCTTTATCTCTTCTGGTTCCTTGGCCAGTGAAAGCACCTGAACCACTCAGAACAGAGATAATGTTAAGGAAAAAGCTGCTGCCTTCGCACACACATCAATTTTGAGAGAACCTAAAATCTCCAAGTCTGATGATTTTTATTAACCAGGTGTTTATGAAGGCATGGGGTTAACCAACAGGAAAGGGGAGTTGTGTGGAATTGGAATCCTGTTTGGTTGGCATAGAGGACCCATTCCCTAACATCCCACTGTCCCATGCCATTGATGCCTTCCAGGTCTCTGGATGCTCAAGTGTGAACTTTCTCACATGGCTCCTTTCAACACCTTTTTCAAGGTGAGTTATCACAGCTGAGGCTCCTCCCTGGCCAAAATCCCTTAAGCGGAAGAACTGCTCTGCAAGCAAATTCTTGGAAATCTATTACCTTGGAAACAGGCTGTCTTGCTTCTCCTATGAGGATTCTTGTACTCATCTGATAAAGCCAGAGGACATATCCACTCCACTGCCACCTGGGCTAGTGGACATTCTTTAGCACTGACAGGTTAACGTGACTTCTGTGTCTCATTCACCTGGAGCAGGAAAAGAATTCTCTCCATGTCCAGCTTCACTGGTGTCACTGTATGTGACGCCCAGAGAAGCTGTGGATTCCCCATCCCTGGCAATGTTCAAGGCCAGATTGTTTGGGACTCTGAGACACCTGGTCTAGTGGAAGGTGTCCCTGCTCATGGCAAGGGGCTGGAACTGAATAATCTTGAAGGTCCCTTTCAATCCAAGCCATTCTGGGATTCTACAATTCTGTGACATGACTTTTTCTGACTAAAGGCTGCTTGCATCACTTAAATGAGTTCAGCCACTCAGATGTAGTGTGGAATCTTTTCAGAGTATCTACCACAATTACCATATTTGAGGGGCATGAGTCAAAAATAAGCACAGTGTTTATTTTAGGGCTGTGTTTAAAAAGAGAGCTAAAGCTGAGATTAATTTTGTAAAGTAGTCTGAAAAGCAATAATCCATCTTAACTTCTATTGCAACCTGCTCCTTGGTGCCTTTTTAAGCCTAGTAGAGACGTGAATGGAGAATTTGTCACCCAATAATGTGACTTAACAGTCAGAAGGGGGTGCAAGAGCAGATGCCTAACAGTAGATAATTAACATGCTGTGGATCTTACTGCTGCCTATGGCACTGCAGTGAGAAATGTAGCTATCCAAGCAGCTTTTATTTGTATCAACAATTAATTTGTGCCCAGAAAGAATGGAGATGGACTTGCAGAAAAGTTTTCAGAAGGGCTATAAGGAAACAGAAATTTGAGGAGGCAATGTCTGAGAGCATTGGGCCAGGTTACAATCCCAGCATTGAAGTGAACACCTTAAAATTTATAGAGGGAATTTGAATTCTATATAACTTCAGGAAGACTATGATGCTCTTAATTAGTAAGGGTTTCCTACATGACAAGTTAGTTCTTTCTGTTAATTCATCACATCATACGCAACGCAGTTTAACTTTTATTTTCAAGGGTGTGACACAAAAAATTCAGATGAATCAGAGGTGTGTCACGCTTGTATGTCCTTCTTGCTCCTGAGTTAGCTGCGAATGTAGATAATAAAGAGAAAATCTTAATTTTCAAGGTCCTTTCTTGCTTTGGGATTACAGCAAAGGGTCTGTAAGTACATAGAGAGACTTTGACTGGTAGGAAAAAAAAGTGTGAGGATAAAACTATTTCACAAAAACACTTATTAATGTCTGAAAATGCAATGATAGTATGTCATGTAGCACAGTGGGAGAGATTAAATGCATTATGTGCATTTTAGTCTTTTGAGTCTAAAAGACTAAAAAAAAGAAGAATTTGTAGAACTCAGTACAATTCTTTTATGGGCAAGACCAACCAAGACAAGAACATGGAATTGATTTTTGGTATGTTTGAGTTTATACGCTAAGATCTGTTCTCTTGGAAGCACTGCACTCTTTACATTCTCAATTCTCACACTGAAAACCAGGAACTGCAACACCCCAGACCCCCTTCTGACTGTTAAAATTTTGCAGCCTTTCTGTTATCTCCTTGGATCTTGGAATTGGCAGATGGATTGGAGATTTTTTAGTTTAATGTGGGAGAATTACGGAATCAAAGAGGAGCCACAGAGCTGCTCATTTGCTATCTACCAGCTGGATCACACCCAGCTTTGAGATACAATCCTTTACAACTTTCCCAGACAGGTCCCTAATTAAATTACAACCCAGAAAAATCAGGGCAGTCTCTGAATGGCATTTGAAGGTATGGCAGATTGGTGACTTGGGAAGGTGAAATTAGGCACCTTCAGGTTTGGCCTGAGGCTGCTGAAAGGGTAGTGGGTAATTTGTGCCAAGATTTTTTCTGAAAGTCACAGTTTTTTGCTTATTCTCAAGTTCATTCCAACCACCATAAAACACAGAGATCCTCAGAAACCTATTGATCTTTTGGGAGCGTTGTGATCTGCCTCAGTGGAAGGATGAGACAAGAGTGGCGCCTTGGGGTGGTTCATGCTGGAGGAACCCAGATCTCCAATGTGTTTGTTTTGGGTGACTTGGGATCTGAAATTGAGCACAGTCCATCCTGGTGCATAAAAGACTTCATACAGTGTCCATGCCCTTCCTGCTGTCTGATGGGCCATGAACACCCTGTGGAGCTCCTGATCCATTGGTTTCTCACTTATAAAATACTTCAGCCCTGGAGGACATCCCTGCTTTTACACACGTGCAGGGCCCAGAGGCCTAGCTCTCTGCATGGAAGAGACGTTGCAGCACGTTCCCTGCAGTGAGAACAAAACAGAGAGCTGGTATCTGAACCCCCAAGATTACTGCAAAGCCAGAGGGATCCAGCTCCAGAAGCTTCTTCCAACTAATACTTACATAGTTCCACACATTAAAGTCATATAAAAATCCATAATCTGTTCATTGCTTGCCAGCGCATGGACATTTAACTTTAATAGCAGATTTTTTTTCTAATTTCCTTTCCCAATTACCTCTTATAATAGTGTGAGTAGCAAGAAAAATGCTCCTTCACTCTCTCTAATGGCAGCAGCTCCTGAGTGCTAACCCTATAGAGTGCCCAAAATGATGTTCATTGTGGCAAGAGAGGGAGTGAGGCAAGGATTTGGGGAGGAGGGGGAATACAGACAGCACCAAGAAGAGCCAGTATTGTCTCTGTAGGTAAACTATCACATTACAGAAGTTGGCACTGCAAACACTTTCACTGAGAAAGAATGGTCTGAGGTCTCAGAACGATTAAATATTCCCACTCAATTTTTCCTCTTGTTGCCTAGCAAGAGTGGAATCTGCAGTTAATTGAGCCACTGACAAATGACCGAGGCAAAAACAAGCTGATTTGAGGCCAATTACCAGCCACAGGGTGCTCATGACTTTGGGTCATTTCACGAGCTTTTTTTTAAGCTGACCACACATTCACAGGCAGGTTGCTTAAAATAAAATCATAGGAAACTGGATGTAGGTTTCTCTGAGGGCGTTTGGGATCTCTCCAGTAGGGTTGGCTTGTGAACTGTGACCAAAAACATTTGTGCAATCTGACATCCCTAGCTGGTGGCCTCTGATCCGAATCCGGAGGGAAATGGAGCAGTTCAATACACTGATAGCAACAAACAGGAAATGTGGTTCCTGCGCATGCTTCTCAGCCTAATCAGAATAAGGGGGTTTGAGAACCTTTTTAGGCTGTTTTTAATGGAACAGACCATCTTGTGGTGGAATTAGGTTTGAGTGTGGGCAGGAAATCCATGTCATTAACATTTGTCCATCGCCATTTGGAAGTTGCATGTTCTGTCACATTCTTCACCAGGTCGTTGTTCTCTAAGGCAGCTTCTGAGCATACCAGAGGTTTCTCAGAGGGCAAAATGTGGACCACAGCTCCAAAATGGTTGTTCTCCCTGGAAAACAATGGCTTAGAGAAGGCCTGAACTCTTCTGGAAATAATTGACACTGTGTTTATAGGATTGTTGAGAAAAGGGTTAATGCGGTGATGTGAAAAATGTGTGGTGGAGGGAGGAATTGGAAGTACAGAAATAATTGGGTTTGGTGTAGTCTGGGGTAAAACTCACTCCTTAGAGTCCTCTCCATGCTGCTTCAGTGAACTGGCTGTGCATCAGCTGCTTTAAATGTAAATCCCTGCAAGGCATGCTCAGACAATGTATCAGACAGCCCTTACAATGACAATAACCATATGTCAGGATATATATTCAGCCATACTTCATTATCCTCTAAATAGGGTCATTCAATCATTCTTACCACCATCTTCTCAAACAATTGGTGTCTGAGGGCCCTGTTTGACCCAAAGATCCTCTACCATGGGTAAAGACAGGTAGACAAATATATATACAGTCCACAAAGGTAAAAATACAGCCATTATAAATCTGTTTTCTAATAAGCACCCAATGATATGGAATTACAAAACATAAATATGTAAATTGTTCTTTTTACCTTCTACAGAGCTCATGATAAATTAAGTGCCACTTTCTACACAAAAAAAAAAAAAAAAATGCAAATTTCTGCTAAAGAAAATAGTTGTAAACACAAATTTCTTAAGACATTTGGGTTTGCTTCATTTTTCTGTAAGCCTAAATTATTATATTCACTCTCCAGAGTTCACAGGCTAAAGCAAAGAAGTTTAATGGTAAATGGCACACACTGAAAAGTGCAATTCTGTATTTAAAGTCATGTTTTGAGACCTGATTTTACATCCATAAACTTTGTCAGTAAATTTGTCAATCACCACTGGCCATGGGCACAAACTGAAATGCAGAAGGTTCAATCTAAACAAATGGAAACACTTTTTTGGTCTAAGGATGATCAAGAATTTGTGCAGGTCTCCCAGTGAGTCTGTGGATTTTCCTTCCTTAGAAATACTAAAATAAACAACTACACTCAGTCCTCTGTAACCAGCTTTGGGTGACCCTGCTGGAGCAGAGGTTGGACCAGAGATCTCCAGAGATCCCTTCCAAACTCAACTGCTTCATGACTCTGTGAATTCTCTTGAACATGGGAAAATGATCAGTCCTCAATGTTCTTCCTTCTCAAACTAAAACTTAGCAGCACTACACAGAAATATCTTAAAGAATTGCAGGGAACAAAAAGTATTTTGTTTGAAAAGTCAGTGTGGGTATTTTGTTCACCACCTCCAAATGCACATAACTGCAAACTTCAGTCTGTCTAACACAACATCATCTGCCAAGACTGAGCAGTCAAGTGGATAATTACCTCAATCTGCAGCTCCTGCAAGCTGTCCCACTCCTTTCCTATAGCTGAGTGATTCTTTGGGGGTTCTGAAGTGTTTGATACACTTGCAGATGTCAAGGGGTAACCCCAGAAGGAAACTTCAAGACAAGAATTTGAATTTATCCTGTTCTTAGCAAGAATGAAACTGGCAGACAGGATGAGTCCATTTTTCTATTATAATGTGTTGGAATTCCAGTGAAATGTCCTCTGTTTGCAAATACGTTGAAAATGCCACAAAAGGTTTTGAAGTGACAAGCCCATGATTCATTCCACTGTCACCTCAGCTCTAATAAACTGTGTCACCATGCTCCAATCACAGGAGCTTCGAGTGAGGTTTGGGAGAATGAAAGTGATGAGAGCAATTAGAATTAGAAACATCATTTACTAATATAATGTAAAGGCAGAGGAAAGAGTGAAGCAGAGGGTTTTACAGCAAGAGTAAAAAGAAATTGTAAAGAAAAGGAAAATGGCAGCTTCGCACTTGGTTTGCTTTTTTTCTTTTTAACATTCTTGTAAAGGGGAAGTCCAGACTTTAAACGAGCAGCACATAGCTCCCAGAAATACATTAAACACTCATCACATAATTGTTTTCACTCTGTCTCTTCTTGCAAAGGTAAAAAAAGGAGCCAGCGTTTGAACACTGGCATAGTTTAATTTAGAGATAACAGTACTGAAGGCAGAGATGTAAAGAAATCAGGAACATAGAACAGAACAGTTGCCTGACAGAGAGAACAAGGACCCTTGATCAAGAGGGCTTGAAGACACAGCTGAATAATAAATTAATGATTCTCACAGCCAGCTGGAGAAATGTTAATGCCCTTCAGATCACAGCTGAATATGAAGCTGAGAATGTGCTTTCTTATCTCAGAGTCTTGGGACAATATAATGCAGGTGCCTGAAAAAGAGAGTTTCCTCTGCAGGAGAGCTGCTGAAAGGCTTCACTGCAAGGCTGAATTAATTTTATAATTCAGTAATAGCCTTGGCTTTTTTTTTTTTTTTTTGCTTTATTTTTGGAACAAGAGCATAACTTTTCCCAGCAAAGGGTGCAGATCCACTTTTTTCATAAACACTAATGGCCACTCCATTTGATGGTGTAAGAAGAGAAGGGCTTGGGCAACTTGTTTGGACACCTACAGGTATTTGACCTTGTGCTCTTTACTGTACATCAACAGGACTGTTCAGGGGAGGAGGGAGAGCACTTGGCTTCAGCTGGCTGATCATCAGCACTGTCACCGAACTAAAGGTTCTGCGGGGTACATGGAATGAATGGAAACAACAGGTCATCATTGCTAAATAGGATTCCAGGGACCCTTAAAGTTTCGTTGTTCTGTTTGCATTTTGACTGGTCCCATCAGAGTTGGTGCATTATTAGGGTTTCACATAGTTGCTCATGTTTCTAAAATTAATCAGCTTTTCAAGAGGATTGCACCAGAATGCTGAAGCTGACCATGAGTGCTCACTCAGATTCCTGCCTTTTTCCCAGATAATTCACTGTGGCCAAAGAAGGTGGGACAAAGTGCGTTTCTCTAAACTGTTGGAAATTACCAGGTCCTACTGGTCGTAGTGGTTTCCATTGTCTTCTATGAATTTGGATCATTTTTCAGAGAAAGTTACAAGTTGTCATCCCTGAATTGAAAGATCCTGCTCTTCTGTTGTGGATGCACATCCCTGGGAGTGTTCAAGGCCAGACTGGAGGGGCTTGGAGCAACCTGGGGCACTGGAAAGTGTCCCTGCCCATGGCAGGGGTTTGGAATTAGACTTATGTGTGGCCCCTGGGCATCTGGACATAGGTAAACTCATGAGAGCTGCCAGACAGGGCTCCTGAAGCATCCTGAAGAAATGTGAAGCCATGGGACAGCCCAGAAAATTCTGTGGGAAGTACTTTGCTCATGAAATTCGTTGAAGCCTCCTTTTTGCTTTTTTTTTGGCATGTAGGTACAGCCAAGGGTGCATCTTGATTTGAGTCCCAGTGGTTATTAATGCCACTTTATCCCTTTCAAAGCTTTAGAATATAAGAGGGAAAGAATACCAGCGTCTCTCCTCCTACCTTGTTTTCAATTCCAGTAGACAATCCCACACAGCAAAGAGAGTTTAATTGTCAGTAAATCTGTCCCCAGAGGGAGTTTACCAGTCATCCAAACCCACACCAGCCTCCCCTGTTTTTAAACCTTTAGCTGAGCAACATGCACAGCTCATTTACTGCCCCCGAAATCTGAATTTAGAGCAAACTCTGTGACTACAGCAAATTAAATCTTGTGTGCTAAAGTGTGAGGAGGAAAAGATGGATGAAAAATGACAAAAAGATGGCCTCTTTGTAGAAGCATTAATTTCACTGATACCAAAGAGCAATAATCCAAAGGATATGAAAACTTGTAATGTATAAAAACCAATATTTACCCCAGGAGTAATAACAGAGCTCTCCATATGAGTAACTACACCATCTATAATGTGCTTCATGATGCAAAATTGCTTAAGAAACTCTATTAAACTAAAGGAAATTTGCTAGATGGGACAATAGAATTAAGGACGACAATAAATTGGAGAACGAGTGAGCCGAGGATGTGCGAAAAGACCTTTTGCACAAATCAGCAGCTGGAGGAGAAAGACACTGAAAACAAATGGGGCAATAAAAGGAGCAGCTCTGAGGATTTCTTCTATATCCTGCTCTTTGGAAAAATACCATTACTCCAGAGACAGATTTGAGCAAGCAGGTGGGAAATATAAATGATTATTAGACTAGTGGACCAAGAGGATGGTTTGAGTGCAAGTGATAATAACTGCTGAGAGCAAGTGGAAACAGCTTAACCTGCATGAGAAATACATTGAAGTCATAATCATTATATGCAGTGATTTTATTGTCTTCAATTAACACCTCCAGGTTTTGGTGAAGTGCCCAAGAATTTATGTAATTACTGACATTACTTTTTTTTTTACCTCTGGCATTCAGTCTCCTGGCTGCATTGCCTATTGAATAGGGTGATTTTTCATTTTTTCTTTTAATTATTGTTATTCAGAGCTTTGGTATTTAGCTAAGGAAATGATCATTGTTGTCTAATATGACCTTGGGGGGGGTGGCGCTGTGTATAAATATATGTATATATATATTTCATTCCCCTTCAATTTATAGTGCCCCATTACAAACCTTTTGGGGTTTTAGAATTACACAGAAAAAAAGCAACAAGAAGATGCTGTGGAAGATATTTTCTTTGCTTGCTGCTTCTGAAGATTTTACTTTTTCAATTTTCTAGTCCTGTTCTTTGTATCCCTTGTGCTAGAGATCAAAGAAACAAGAGAGATTTGGATTCCAAATAATACACAGTAAATGGTAGGACTGTCTTGTCTGGACACATTTCTCTGTAATTTTTTGGTCTTAATGTAAGACTGTTTGATAACATGATCCCGTCCTATTGATGTTTTGTTCTTCATCTTCATCCTTGATCCTGTGCCTATAACACCTGCAGGGTGGTTGTTCCAGAACTGGGACTTTAGACATCCTTCCAGGTTTCACAGTGAAAAGAGAGTCCCTGCCCTGAAGTGGTGATTATGGGAGGATGTTTTGGTTATCTGCATTTCTACTGCCATCGCACAGCTCAGGAATATTGATAAGGATGGAATATTAAAAAATTAGTCACTAAAGTATCTCTGGATATGCGCTGCATATGCTCTATAGAGTCCAACCAGGATTTATTGGAACAGTTCCATTGACTGTGGTTAAATGCCAGCAAGAGGGAGCTCAATTCTTCAGATTTCCCAAGCTCTTCGTTGCTCACGTGGAAGCTCATCTGGTATCTTGATTTCCGTGGGGGTGTGCTAATTTCCTGCCTGTGTTTAATGACCCCACCAGCTCCTGAACCCACACAGCAGACCCTGAAAAAGGATTTCACACCGTCACTTTCTGAGGAGGTGTCTGTATCTCCTCTAATGACTATGTCCTAATTAGCTCTTGTAATTATAACCAAAGATTTGACACTCCTGTGATTGTAAAACAAGTTTTAGTTTGAGCTGAAAGTACATGGTGTTCTTTCCTTGAAGTTGGGAGTGTGGGGAGATGCATTATTGATGAGGATTTCTATATCAGTCCAGGTTGATTCTCCTTAGGACAGTCTTTTATTTCTATGAAAAATGAAAGCTGGTCTTATGAATACTAACCTGCATTTCCTATGAAACTGGGAAATGGGCATGTAATTTACAGGCAGGACACTGGAATATCTGCATTTTGAGTGGCTGTGTTGTTCAGGAGTATTTCAAGACCGTTAGAATTCCGTTTCAATTAGCATTTCTACAGCTGCTATTTAACAATGTCAATATGGAAGGTGTAGAATGACCATGTGTGGAGAAAAGCTCACAGCCACATTTGGTCGTTTGACTTCTGCCAGAAGAACAAGTCAAAGCTAACGCTGCCTTTTGAGTGTTATTTGGTAATTAATGTAGTGTCAAGTCTTAGTCAAATACACAAAAATACCCTGTTTATTCTATAAATATCCTCCATAATACTTTAGTCAATATTATTCATAGATTTCTGAACAAAACTACTGTATAATCTTTGTAATCCCTCATTGCTGCTGTATTCTCCTGAGCACTGGCTGATTCACAAAGGTGGGTAAAATACCTTTATTGTCAAGCTCAGCTCTGTTTCATGTGGATGCAATACCTGTGAAATATTCACTGCTCACTCTCGGCCCAGCGTTTATCCCGTCCCATCTGTTCGCCCACTTTCATGAAATGCTTTTAATCTCAGAAAAATATGTTGTTTATGGCAATCCCTCCCTTCCTTGGTGATTACTGCCCTCCAGGTGCTCTATGGCAACATCCAGAGCTTCCAGTGTCTCTCACAACCGAGTACTGTGTCACGGAGTTACTCCACTGTCAGGAAGCACTTTTGGGATGACAGTGCTCCCTCTCATCCAGTGTCTCTGTTGTGACTCCAGCTGCCCATGGTGACAATGAGCTGCAGCATCAGGCACAGAACCAGTCATTGCCAACCCTCCAGGGGCTTATTGTGGCACTAATTTTATAGGCTGCTGCCAGGGAATAACCAGCAGGAGGAGATTAAGGATCAGATGTGCTGTTTATCTTCTTGTTAAAGGACAGACTGCATGAGGGCCGGGCAGTTTTCTTGTGAAAGGTTCAGTCTGCTTGGTACAATCAGAAATACTCACACAGAGAAAAAGCACAAGTGACTGCAAAGGCATGACTTGGATGGAGCAGGAAGAAGGATGATCCATGTTACCTTTGATGGAGCACTGGATGCCCTCAGAGGTGAACAGATCAGCAGCCTTGATCACCGCCACATTTATAGAAGGCTAACTTTGTCAAGATTACCCCTGAAATCAATAGGGAAGTAACTTTTAAGTTAACCCTTCTATCCCAAAATATGTAGGGAGGAAAAGAACCTCCTCTTACTGCAGACCACATGCAAGAGCTTAGAAATATTAAAGTTAAAATCTAGACTTGTTTGATCCAAGGTGAATCTGAGCCTGAACATGCTTTGACAGTGTAGCTGGATGGACACTGCTGTATTGGTGAAAATTCTTCTGGATTCATAACACTGTTAGAGTAAAAATCTTTCAAGTCATAGAGTGACGGAGAAGAACTCTGCAAAATCCACTGCTAAACCCCACACTCCTTCCAAAAACCACAAAAGAATTGGTTAGTTAAAGATTTCCTCATGATTTCAGGAAGGATAAGGACGCTTTCTACCAGAAAACACAACCTAATGAGCTCCTCATTGAATTGGCACTGGGAGCCAATTCAGATGTTTTCCAGGATAGTCCTGCTATTATACCTGAAAAGAGGGAATTTGTGAGTCCCAGAAGTGATAGTCCTGATGTGGTTAAAAAATTGGAACTGAATAGTAGCAGTAAGTGAGTGGCTTTCATAATGGAGGGAAGCAACAAAAGGATTCTGTAGGAAACTGTACTGCTGAATACACGCATTAGTGACCCAAGAAAAGTGTATTAACAGTGAGGCTGACAAAATTTTCTGCAGATATGAATCTATTTCAGAGCAACAAGTACAAAAACCACTTGTGAAGAATTGGAAAACACCTTACAAGATTGAGTGAGAAATAAAAGCACAGAATAAATTCACTGTGGATAAATGTGAAGTGAAGGGGGAGATGAATGTAAAGGTGAATGCCTGAAAACAAATCTGATGGGCTTTCGTCAAACCATTACAACTCGAGTGAGAGCTTGATAGGGTGGCAACAGTTCCACGAAAGCATCAATGCAGAGCTCAACAGCAATCAAAAAATGCTAAATTGAATGCTAGGAGTCATTAGGAAAGAAATGGAAAGGAAAATAGATCATTATGACACTGCATAAATTCATGGCTCTCCCAGACTCTGAGCACCATGAGGCATTTGGCCACTCAGTGTGCAAAAGGGATTGTTATAAATAGAAAAGCCAGTGAGACTGACAATCAGTACAATTAAAGACATGGAGAGACTTCCATACAAAGTGCAGTTGTATTGACAGGGTCTCTGTCCTGGAAAAAAAACTGAATTCAGGGATTGGACAGAGGTCTACAGAACCATGGACAAAGAGGAGCAGGGAATTGTTTGTTTTCTCATCAAATTCAAGGCCAGATCTAACAGGTGCTCAGGTAGAAAAGAGAGTTTTCCTACAGTATGAGGTGGACCTAGGAACTCTTTGGCAAAGGATAGAATTTAGGACTCAAGAGAGAAGGCATCTATCGCAAATTATTAAATTAGCTCAGGGAACAACAACTTCCATGAAGAGACGGATTGGGTGGCTCAGCTAGGAGATGTGTCTCCCTTCACCCTCCTTTTTGTGTCTCATTATAGAAGTCACCAGACTGGACCACAAAAAATCGCAAAGATGTTGTGAGAAGATCAACAAAGGAATGCATTTTGTTGGTTACATGTGCCATGTGCTGTCCAAGGTTTTAATGTGATGCCACTGGAGCAGGTCCCAAATGAAGGAATATTTTTTCAGCCTTTGTTCCAGAGTGGGAAATTCCCCAGATCACTTGGATCAGCCAAGCTGCTGTGGCTGCCCAGTGAGTCATCTTGCTGGAGGGCAGGCTCTCCACATCTCACAACCTCCAGCTTTGGCTGCAGCTCTCTCTGGTCCTGACTGCAGCGTTTTAAGATGCTGTCTGGCATCACTTAATTGGTTCCATCTTTCTGTTGATGGTTGACTCCATACAAAAGCCAAAGTTTTGTTTTATGCTCATTCCAGTAAATTTAAGCTGATGTATTCAGCTGTGAGTGGGGGCAGCTCCTGCACAGCCTCCAGTTCCTTCCTGCAGGCTGAGCAGACCCAGGAGAAAAATTGTAGAGAACTATTTATTAATAACGAATTAATTCCCTGTCCAACAGTGGGGTTTGGCAGACACTTAGAGAAATGTACAGAAATGAGGCAAACTTGGTTTTTCTTCCAGGAATTCCTCCCTAGCATTTGGTGACTCGCGAATTTCAAACAAAATCTTGGTAATCAATAATCTTCAAAGACTTTGCCTTCCACTGGTTTTTGGAATCCGTGGACTTCTCACAGACAGCAGTCAATTTTCAGATTACCTCCACACTGGTGGCCAGACCAGCATTCACCCTCACCTTTCACCCTGATGTAAAATTCTAGATTTAATATTCAATATTTCCCCTTCTGTATTTTTTGTAACTTGAAAGACAAACTTACCCAACTTCGTTGATCCTCACACAGAAGCTGTTCTGCAGGCTTCGCCTCTGTTTTTTCTCCTGGACATTAGGGAAAATAAGTTTGGGAAAAGCAAATTACCTTTAGTGACAGAGAGCCTATCTAGCTGAACTTATTGCTGGTCCATGGTATATGGCAGTGTGACCATGTTTAGCCTAAGGCAAGCGCAAGGCAAAGTATTTCACATAATTAGCTAAGTTTGGGCTTTATTAATGTATACGAAATAGGAAGAGTTTTCGGTTGTGGTTTGGATTTTTTGTGTTTTTATTTTGTGGGATTTTTGTGTGTGCGGAGTTTTTGGATTGGGTTTTTTGTTTGTTTGTTTGTTTGTTTTTAATTAAGGCTTGGACCTCCAGTCAATTTTGATACTGGCTCCTAGATTTTACTTTTTGTCACTTTATGACAGTTTTCATTTTTCTCCTGGAATGCTCTTTCACTCTGTCAGAGACTGCAAATGGCATTGAATATTTTTTCTTTTCATTCATTTAAGCAGCTTCCCTGTATTTCCAAGGCTGTTTCAGTTTTCACTGTCTGCTCTTTACACAGCAGCATTTCTCTGCATCGCAAGATTAACACAACTTTACAATATTACAGTGTGAAGTAAAGAAGAAACTCTTGAACCCTGTGACTACAAAAGTAGAAATATCAAGTGCAGTAATTAGAATCATTATGAATGGGGAAACTAATACCCATCTCATCAGAAATTCTCCACTAAATTATGATTCAGGAGTTTTTAAGGCATGTGTATGCAGTAGTATTAAATGATTATTTCCCAGGTTCTTCTTCCCTCTCCACTTGCTTTTGTGTGTATTGGAGAAGTGCGGGAATGTTTGATTTGGGGGATGCTAATAATACATGAGTAATAAACCAAATTAATGATGTGTTAGAGATTTTGACACTTTATTTTATCTCATCTTTATTGGTCTAGCAGGACATTCTCCTGACAAACTTCATACTCATATGTGTCTATTCAGATTAAGTTTTTTCACTAATTATTGAGAAACAAATGAGTTTAAAAGCACAGAGCTTGGGCCATACCTGTGTGTGTATTATACAGAACACAGGACTTTTATCTGAGCGTCTGGAGGCACTAAAAAGATCAGATCTCAACCTACACAGAGGAGAAAAACCCTTCTTGAAGGACAAATTGACGACAGGAGAGTCCAAGAAATATCTCAAACTAAGAATGACAGTGAAAGATACAAAGAAAGAAACACTCGTAAAACAAAATTTGTAGCAGGGCTGCCAAAACCGACAAAGAAAAAACAACGACATGAAGGACAGGGTGACAGCACAAAAAATGTGGAGACTGACACGAGCATTTGACATTTTCCCCTGGTCAACATACAAGGAGCAGTCCCTTTCATGCCCTCAGTGGAGTCCAAAGAGTTTCCTCTTGAACAACTCTCCAGGGAGCATGAAAAGTGTTTTAAGTGATCCTGTCTTATCCATAATGGGATCTGCTCAGGCTTCCCCTCTTGAACCTTCCCTCTGGACAGCCAGAGCACTCTGGCTGTGGTACTGGGAGCAAAAATAGAAGCAATGCATGAGTGGGAAGTGTTTGAAGCCTTGGGAAGCAACAGAGATACCTGTAGCCTGGCAGAGGGGTTTTTGAGATACAAAAGGGCAACCAGAGCTCCTTAGGTTAGCTCAGGGGTGAGGTTTGGCTCATTTTCTCTAAAAAGCAGGATTTTTTATAAAGTCTTTTGTAGGTTACGGGACGGCCGTGGACGGTGACGGAGACGAGAGATCTCTATAGTCTGATCTTGGGACACATGGGGTTTATTGTAAAAGGCGTGGGTATAGGGGCACTGCTCAGAGCTGCCAGACTCAGCTCTGAGCAGGCCCAAGAGAGCAAGACAGTAAGCGGGTGAGAGAGAGAGAGAGAGAGAGTGTAAGAGCAAGAGTGGAAGTAAGAGCAGGAGTGGAAGAAGTAGTAAGGAATGTCTGAAGTCCTGGTTACAATACAATAAATCATCTTCTGTACTGAATATTCTAATTGTCACTAACCAATCTAATACAGGATACAAATCCTATAGCATTTACATACAGCCTATAAGAGTTCTTATATTACCATAGAGTGTTACATCTTAACTTCTAAAAACTACTCTTTGGACCCCTTCTGCTGAGCTAGTAGGGTCTGCTCTGACCCTTGGACCTGCCTGCAAGCAGAGGGTATTGTTCCATCAAGAGGGGATTACTTCAGTCGGCCATACCATTGTTTTCCAGTTGTTCAGTAACTAAGACTTGGTATTTCAAAAGTGGCTTTCATTTCGATGTTGCCTGTAGTTTTCATATTCCCAAAATCTTTTGTCAGGCAATCATATTTATAAGGCTTTCCTGTTTCATCTTCCCCAACAGTCTTTCAATATTATCAACATTTATTCATCTCAGACCTTTTTCTTTTTCCTTTCTTGTGGGATTTAATCCAACAGAAGGCAGGTGACATGGAAAAGAAAGACAGTATGGGGAACAGAGGGAGGGGTTCTGACAGTCTTTAAGAAACACTGGGGGGAAAAAAAAAAATCCCTATTCAGAAAACCTTTTAGTTCCTAAAAATGAAGTTCCAGGTCTAACATCACATCACATTCAAAGAGACAGCGCAGATGAATTGAATCCTTTGATTTTTGTCTTCCTTCAGAAAAGAAGAAAAGAAACAGAAACTCAACATCATCACAAAGTGATGGATCCCATGGAGAGCCCTTTCCCCTTTTTACTGTGGGTAGAGGGCAGGTCTCCAGTTTACCAGCAGTGTTACACATCAGCAAGCAGCACACATCTCCCTTTGGCAGAAAACGAATGCCAACTCATTCTTGCAGATGGGAACAGCCTCTCAGTCCTAGCAAGAATGAAATCATTTTTATTTTTCCAACAAACATCTATTCTCCTCCTATTTTCTGTCTTTCAGCCCCCTCCGGCCTCTTTCCACTTGACAGACAAATGTGTTCTGAGCTTGTCTGAGTGGCTTTGGACAGCTCTGAGGCTTCTGAGCCACCACACTTGTCCAGCTGCACTGAAGATGAAGAGATGATGGGGACATGATCATCCTGTGTTCAGTCTTCCAGGCTATCAGCTCTAGTACTTCAGGAAGAGGACAAAATGACCCTGAAGAATGTGTATATTAATCCATTTTGAGATTTACTCTATTCCAATTGTAACTCTTTCATTTTTGCTTTTTCCTCTTTTACAGAGGATCCTCCGTTGGATCAAACGCACATAGTATTTCTGTGATCCTGCTGCAAAATACTGCCAGGAGCAACAAGAGATAGATTTAAATAGTTGAGTGAAGTTGACGTTTTAATGTTAGCAGACAGGGTGAGTTATCCAGAGATGTCTGAGAGAAACCCATGTTCCCCCCATTCAAGTAGTACCATGTAAAATGTAGGTAAAGTCCAGCAGTGTGGCCAAGGCAAGGGAGATCATCTAAGTTTTAATCAAGACAACAATTACACAGCATTTTATAAATAACTGATTAAATTTTTGAAGAAGACCTTCAGGATGTCCTGCATGGGAAAACAAAGTCCTGAGAATAAGTCTTTCTGGAGACAGACTGTACCAATTACAGAATAAAATCGCAGAACCCTAAGGTTGGAAAAAGACCTCTAAGATAACAAGTCCAACTGTTAAAGGTTAAGTGTAAGAGACACTTCTTGCTCCCACCATCCAGCAATGCTGCTCCTGATTATCCTATACAATCTTGAATAAAACTTGCAATGAGTCACACGAATTAATCAGAAAGACACAAAGGTCTTGCACAGAGGGGGAGAGTTTTATTGATTCCTGTAGCCAGACCACTTTGATAGCATTTCTAGTACTTCCAGTCCAGGTGGAGAAGAGGGACAATGGAAATGGTGCATTCCCAATTTAGATGTTTCTGACAGACTTATTTTTTCCAAGAGACTTATTTTTTCAAGTACCTCTCCCTGATATTTCTCTGAAATTTATTGTTGAGATTTTTCTCCTTATCACCAGTTGACGTTGCAGTTATTAAATGGAATGAACACGATCCTTAGTTGATGGAAATAAGCACAGCCCACAAAATAAAGAGTCACTCCAGATTCTAAGGCCTGAGTTAGGCAGGAATCCTATCCAGTAGTCCTTGCAATAAGCCAAATAACCATGAGATTCTGGAGGTTTGTGGCCTTACCAACATTTGCGTGGCATTGTATTTACCAGACAAGTAATTAGAGGGCTCACAACTAAATTTCAAATTCTGTAGTTTCTTCAAAGAGAAGAAGGGAAAGGAAGGATTACTCACATACTGGACCATTTTGATTGTGAATCACAGGGCTACATGTTGCTTCCTGTACCCTGCTAGGCCATAGGATATACCAATTTTCTATTTATTGCAGCCATAAATAAAGTAGTTTTCAGGAGATGGAACAAGGAATCCAATCACTGGAAATCCCTTCCTGGTAATGGTCATTCATTGCAAGCCCAAACCTATTCATCAGCAGCCTTTTATACCTTTTGATCACATAGTTTGGCTGATTCACCTTCCAGAAAAGGTGACTGATTTGCTCTTAAGTGACCCATTTCCTCTTGAGAGGTGTCAGAGGGCCGTTATCAGTGAGACTCCTTGTCTTTTCTTTAGTGTAACTTGGCTTGGCTCCTGTCTGCCTTTCCCTGGGTTAGACAGTGCAACTCCTCAGCTTTCACACTGCCTGGCTTGAGGAAATTGATTTAGAGCAAGCTGGCACAACCTCTGTCTTAGTGGATGTACTAGTTTGAAAATAAGCAAGTGGGAGACACCAAGTCAGAATAACAATTTAATAAGGAAATAAAAGGAAAAAAAAATATATAAAGGCAGAAAACACTGGGTTAAACTGACAGAGTCAGGATACAACCTGACACCCTGTTAGTCAGGGTGGTGGTAGCAGTCTGGTAGAATGGTGGCTGCAGTCCTCCTGAAGTGGTGGATGTGGTTCTGTCAAAGCAGTGATCCTGTGGAAAGGGTCTGCTCTTCCTCAGAAGGTCCAGTAGTGTCTATGTAGCTCCTGTCCTCTGGAAATCCAGGGAAAAGGTTGGCTCTGGTGTTCAGAATCTCAGATTATATCCGGGATGGAATGCTTGGTTCCTCCCTCTGGGTGGAGCATCTCACAATGGGGTAATGAGTCCTGAGGCCAGGTGTTGATTAGGCTCATTAACAGAAGATGGTCCGGAGGGAGTTATCTCTGAGTCATGAGGCAGGGCATTGATGGGCCATTAACAGAAAGATAGTCTGGGGGGAGGAGGCAAGGAAACACTGCCCCACCTGGTTTCAACAGCTCATGAGGATGGTGATAGAATACACTGCAACCCAGGACAGTGGAAAAGCAAATGACAGCTCTTTCATGTTTTGGACTGAACACCCATTGCAATTTAGGAGAAAACCCTGACAGTCCTGAGGGCAATCTAAGGGAGGACTCATTCTGGCAGTCACCTTGAGAATCTGTGGTGAGAGGGAACAGCCCCATGCCACCCTCTGGGCTTGAAGAGCAGGAAAGACTCCACTATTGGAAAAAGTAGTAAAGTAGGTATGTTTATTCCAGCACTGGGACACATGGGGGACAGCTCCTCCAAAGTCATGCGTGCCGACAGCTGCATTCAGCTTGGTATTTATCGGGTTACAAGTTCCATATTCATTGAGTTTCCCAATACGCCTATACATATTCATCACCTAGCCCCACTTCGTATTACAATGAGCCCAAAAGTCATTTATGTCCGCGTTGCGCTTGCACAGTGTTGTCTGCTGGTCGTGGGCAGGGGTCTCCGAAATGAAATAAGAGTCTTCCTCAGATGAAGTAAAGGGTATTCCTCATCCTGAACTTTTCACCTTTCCTCCCTGCGCATGCTCTTTATTCCCCTGGGCTAAGTCCAAACTTCAAGACTGGTTTGAGTTAATTTTAGGTTAAAAATAGGATCTTTGGTCAAGATTCCTTCCCTTTATCAATAGTCTCATATCTTCTCATCCTGCTTTGGTAGGCACAATAAGTGTTGGGCAAGCTGTATGCATTGCTTCTAACAAACCAATTCTTAGTAAATCATTTAATCTCTGCTTCCCCATCCCCTTGATTCAGGCTGATGCTCCCTTCCCCACAACCCCTCCACATCTCAAATTTAACACAGACTAAGTTCTACTTTCAGTACTTATATGGTCCCTGCTAAGAGATGGGTTCGTTGTTCTGATGGAAATTTTTAGTACTCCTAGAAAACAGTGCCAGCTGGAATATTCACCCTCTGTGTGTCCAGCAAGCAGCATTTTCCATTTCTTCAGTAAAAATCCTCTTGGCTACAGAGAGTGCTGCAGGAACCCACACACTCATGCAAATGAGGAATGGTGCAGATTGGGATCTTGCAGATTGGAGCTGCAGATTTGAGGACAAGGAACAGAACTGGATGCCTCAGAACACAAGGTTCATCTCCTCCAGGTGTCAGACAGGTCACCATATCTCAGCTCTGTGACATTACACAGCAATAATAGATGTGCTCTGCGCAGGCACGGCTGTGCCAGCAGCGCTCGTCCCTTTATCAGGAAACTGCTTTTCTTGGTGCAGGCTCATGGATTTCCAACAGTATCTATGAAAACAATCTTGTTTTGGAAAAACTTTTGGAGTAATAGGTTTGAGACTTTCTGCATGTAGCACTGCGCCAATTCTCAGCTGCTGACAGAAATAACTAATTGCATTATTTGCATATATTTTTAATTCATGGCGTCTCACTTCCTGTTTCCTATTTTAGAAAAACAAAAGCCCCTGGACCTTAATGTCCAAATTCTCAAACCTTTTCTTACTGAACAAACACTGACTTACACTAGTTAAGAAAATAGCACGTAGATTTTCTTGGGTTTGGAGGGGGGATTTATGCTTTTGGCTTCCAGGGTAAAATATATTTTGTCAAAAACCAACCTGGGAGTGAGATATATCCATAGTCATACTCAGGCATTATATTTCATTTGTATTCCTCTCTGTCCAGTCCCTGTCCTCTTGCACATGAATGCAAAGGACTTGGAAAATGTCCAATATTTGAAGTTTGGTATTCACTGGTGGAGCTGATGACCCACAGGGACAAAACTGGAATCCAGGGCAACGACACTCATAACCAAGATATTTTTTTCAGCATAGTCTGTTTTTTCCTGAGGCAGAAACTCTTCTAGTTCTGCAGAATACATGATACTCTTTAGTTTTTTCCCAGTTTTTCACAAGCTTCCCAGACATTGGAGATCTGGGACAGCTTGAGCCAGACACATCCAGATGCACGTCACGGGGATATGAAGTCTCTCAACCATCATCTACTGCTAGAACTTTGCACTTACAGCTCTGGACCAGTCAAGAATTTTGTCTACATGCCTTCCATGCGCTTGTGCCCTTAGCCCACCTCAGCTTATTAAATGTAACCTCATGATGCTGCCCAGGTCTGTTGTGCAAAAATACAGAAACAGGTGGAGAACTGGGGTTATTCAACCCGGAGAAAAGTTCCAGAGAGACCTTATTGTGACATCTCAGTACCTAAAGAGGACCTACAAAAAATAGGGAGACAGACTTTTTATACTGACAAATCCCGATAGAAGAATGAGGAATGATTTTAAAAAGAG
Organism: Corvus hawaiiensis; assembly: GCF_020740725.1. NCBI lineage: Eukaryota > Metazoa > Chordata > Aves > Passeriformes > Corvidae > Corvus > Corvus hawaiiensis. The sequence goes on along the minus strand of NC_063217.1, from coordinate 3,676,177 downwards.
ATTAGATTAGATGTTAGGAAGAAATTCTTCCCTGTGAGGGTGCTGAGGCCCTAGCACAGATTCCCCAGAGAAGCTGTGGGTGTCCCAGGATTCCTGGAAGTGTCCAAGGCCAGGTTGGATGGGGTTTGGAGCAGCCTGGGATAGTGGAATATGTCCCTGCCCATGGCAGGGGGTGGCACTGGATGGGCTTTAAGGTCTCTTCCAACTCAAACCACTCTGTAATACTTTAAGGATCTCTTCATCAGTGCAGGGTGGTATAAGATGCTTGGAAGGAAAAGTGCAAAGGGACAGTGAGACTAATATTGACTTCTGCAGACCAGAAGGGCTGAAGAATATCCCCCAGAAAATCAGTGTGAGTGTCACAACTCTGCTCAGATACCGGCTTAGCCGTGCTTGTTTCTCAGTGTGAGTAGCAGCCCCCAAAATTACACAAGGTCTATAAAATTGTGCTCCAAAAACTTGCCAGAGTAACTTGCTGAGCAGTCTTGTCTTTGTCAGCAATGGTGACTGTGCTCTAAATGCCAGCAAGTTTGGCTCTCCAGGGTGGTATCTCCAGTAAAGGAGCACTTGGAGTGTTAGCCTGTTTCACTTGCTAGAAAAAGCTTCAAGCTACATCAAAGCAAGGAGGTTTTTTAAAAGGGTCTGAACCTCCTACCTGGTGACAGCTGCTGTAGAGAGAGCCCTGCTCATCTTGCTGTGTCAAAGACTGCCTCACCCACTTCTCTCACCTCAAAATCAGCTCCAGGAATGGTTTGCAAGCAACTATGTGACAAAACTTCAGTGTTCTTGGGTGTTTTTTAAAATATAGAATTATAGAGTGCTTTGGGTTGGGAGGGACCTTTCAAGGTAATCTAGTCCAAGCCCTGTGCCATGTGCAGGGACACCTTCAAATTAGATCAGGGTGCTCAGAGCCCTGTCCAACCTGACCTTCAATATTTCCAAGGATGGGGCAGCCACCAGCTCTCTGGGTATCCGGTGCCAGTGCTTCATCACCTCATTGTTAAAAAATTTCTTCCTTACATCTTGCCTGAATCTAACCTCTTTTAGTTTAAAACCCTTGTCCTATTGCAATAGACCCTGCTTAAATTCTGTTCTCCTCTTTTCTGTATCCCCTTTAGGTACTGGAAAGGAGTCATAAGGTCTCACTGGAGCCTTCCCCTGCTCCAAGCTGAACACCACAAACTTTCTCAGCCTGTCTCCATAGCACTCACAGCATCTTTATGGCCTCCTCTGGACTCATTCCAAGAGGTCCTTGTCTTTCCTGTGCTGAATATGTGCATAAATTCTGATATCTAATTGCAAACTGACTCCATGAAGTCACAGGTTACGATAGGCCAAGAAGACCCAGCTCTCCCATATCCCACAGACCTCTCCAGAGAGCTGCAAGGAACCTCTTGCTCATAGTGGGAATTCTGTGGGTGAGAAGTGCTGGGTCAGCACAAGGCATTGTTCTGTAGATGCATTTTGCCAGGCCTTGACCTTTCAGATTCCTGTTCAATGTCTCCTCCTTGCAAGAAAAGGGTTAACATTTCACTCCTGCTTCTCAAACTCAGCAGGATAGATTTTAACAGGGCATAATAACAATAAACTGAGTCTCTTCCTTCCTTTAACCTTTAAAGGGAGTTTTGTCTTTCCATGAACTCTGCTTCATAATTTGAACTTGCTATGAGAAACCTGGCATTTTTAAACCCATATAGATTTCTGATCTGAGATGCTGATGGCTTGAAAGGACCTGTGTCACCAAGCCGTCTCCCTGCCTCAGCTGGTGTTATTTCCTGAGGTTTAAAGAGATTACTCCTTTTTTGGTTTTCCCATTGATCTGTCTCATTCCATATTTCAGTACTTCTCTCAGTCAAGGGTATATATTTTATCTCTTTTACTCCGACAGAAAAAAAAAATCCTCCGAGTCCATGAGCTCCGCACTGATTACGGACCAAGATATCCTGCTCTCATTTTCCACTCTTCTCTCACAGCTTAGTGCGAAGCAGTTAGGATGAGAGATGACAATCTCCCTCAGGAGAACACTTATGTTGTTCAGCTCCATATGATTTTGTGGTATTTAACGCATTCTTACAGCATATGAGCAGTATCACATGATTAAGGAGCTCAGGGACTTTTGGAAATTTTTTCTATTTGCATTTCCAGCTATCTCTAAATTTCAGAAAATCTGATCTTGGCTTATATACATCACACACTAAGATACTGTGCTTTAACTTGATTGCAGAAATCTCACCCTGTGAGAGGAGATGCTAAAACCCACCCTAGAAGGTGAGGGTAGCCCAGGTTACAGTTAATAGTCCCTTGGGGTAGATTAGAGTGAAACAACACCGAACAATTGGTGTTTATAAATACACACATGTAGGGCTCATTGTAGAACAAATTGGTTGCACAGGAAAACAGATATCCAGCCATTTTGGTTCCAGCTATCTATAGTAAACAGCAACATAATAGCATAAAAAGATCACTTAACAAAACATACAAGAAAGAGAAGGAAAGGAGTAAAAAGATCTCACAACCTGTAGGCCCCGCAATGAGACCTGGTGCAATTTCGATGTCTGTTGGTCAAAATGATAGACACAGACCAGCTGCATCAGATGGTGAAGGAAAACCCCAAAACAGCCCCTCTGTTTGGTTTATATTCACTCAGGTTCAGGTAGGAACACCCAGATACCTCCCCTGGGGTGGGGAATTTCAGATGGATGATGTAATGTTGTGGATCAGGAGACAATTGGGGAGAATTTGACACCTTCTAAGTCGATACAGCTGCCCATCACATCAGTGCAGCTGGGCCCATTACGGCCCATCATGGCCCATCAGCAGAGTGACCACCTGCAGGCCACGTGTGAATGTCCCGGTACCTCCCAGGCAGGGGAGTTATCACAGCTGAGGTCACTGATAAGGACAAGGAGACAGTTCCTGCCTCACAGGGTTTGACTCTTTTCCTTATCTCATCCATCACCAGCTGTAGTCTGAAGTAGGGGGTGCTCACCCTCGGGTGCTTTGCCCATCGGCAGCTTCCCCTGATTGATTGAGCCATCAGCATCCCAGTCTCTTCCAGTATCACTGCCTGATACATTCTTCTCCCTAGACCTGGGATTGGACAATAATATCCCCTTTATCTTGTCCCAGCTTCCTGCCACAGCCCAAATTCCCATTAGGAGGCATATTTGGGAAGGGATGGCTTCAGTGGTCATAGATGAGCAGCTGTTTCTTTGCAGTTTCCTACAGCAGGCAAAAGTCCTCCAGTGACTTTAGCAATGTCGATACCTTTAAAACACCAACCTTTCAGTCTCTCACAGGAGATGGTTGCTTAGCTGCTAAATGTTCCTTCCAGAGGGATAACTCTTCTGCTCCTCAGCAAATCCAGGAGCCAGTGGAGAGGAACCATGCATGGACTCAGCTCTCTCCTCTCTCCTGCTTAGACAGTGCCCACAAAAGCAATCTGAAGCATGAACTCTCCAGTGTGTTTGAAAGACTGGAGGCAGCTTTCCTAAATAAGTGATAATATTTTAATGGAAGAAAGACAGAAGAATAATCCAATGAGGAGAATGTGGCAGTTTGGCTGACAGAGAGAAATAGCTGGGGCAAGTGCATCGGAGTGCTGAAGGAGTGAAGTCTGGCAGGGTGTCAGGGCAACCCTGATGAGACTCTCTGAGTGACAAAATCTTGTAGTCACCCACCAGTTCTTTTATAGAAGTTTATTATATTGAACACGGTCCTTTCTCAGACCAGACTGCATTTGGATTCTTAGAAATTTGACAAAAATATCTCCTGAGAACTGGCCTGTTTCCTCTCTTTCCAAGCTGACCTTTTAATGAGGTCTCATTTTGCTTCCATAAGCTGAGAACAGAGTGTACGAGACCAGCACAAAATGTGCATTGTCTTTCTAGGATTTAACTTCTGGTTTATTCTCCTGCACATTTCCACTTTCTAGGGACCAGATCCTAGGACAGTTTTCCTTGCCCTACAGTGAGAGATGCTGTTTTTTGAGGAGCAGTTGGAATGAATATACTTACCCTTAAAACCACTGTTCTCAGAGGTCCTAAAACAACCATTTTTTCACTCTATCTTCTTTCATAACTTAACTCTTCCACTTAGAACGGTTTTAGTTGGTTGGTTGGATTTTGTTTCTCAAACAAATAAAGGTGATGTGAGCATTGGTTGTCTTCCTAAAATAAGGATCAAAAAGCCTTTTTATCTGACTTCTATCAAAGTAATATCACATTCTGTGGGATTTTTTTTTAATACAAGACCTAATCCTGGTCTTATTCTAAGAATAAGCCTGTATTAGAATGTCCAGCCTTGGATGTGTCTGCCCAGTTAGATTTATGTTACACGGCTCCCCAGCATGGTTGTGTTTGCTGAAGAAGATCCAATTTTAAGTGCATCACCCTCCAATCTAATACAGAACAAGAGGAAATGGCTCAAGTTGTGCCAGGGGACGTTTAGATTGGCTATCAGGGAAAATTTCTTCATGGAAAAGGGTTGTCCAGCCCTGGCACAGCTGCCCAGGGCAGTGGTGGAGTCCCCATCCCTGGAGGGGTTTAAAAGACATGTACATGCAGCACCTGGGGACACAGTGGCCTTGGCAGTGCTGGGGGAATGGTTGGGCTTGATGACCTTAAGATTCTTTTCCAACCCCAATGATTCTGTGATTCCAGGATCTACCAGAGCATCACAACACACGGCTCTGCACTGCTGTCCTGCAGGTGCAAATTCAATCTTTATCCTACTGGATGTTTAATTGAAAAGCTTTGAGCCAACATGTAGATATTTTGCAGCAGTTCCTTGCAGCTTAGATCAAAAAGACAAGGGATAGAAAATAACTGCTTGATGGGAGACAGGGATTCATGCACCTGCTGCTCAGATAAGTGACAGAGAGCGAAGTGTTCGCACTCCTGCTAATCATGATAAAGCAGAGCCGGGCACTTGTAAGGGTTTGGAAAATGGAAGTGATATTATTTCATAGATGTGCTCACACAGACGTAATCCTTGTTATAGGACCATTTCTTAAATGGTGTTTTGGTCTGTAGATCTCAGCAACAACTTTAACTGATCAAAATATATTCACCCACAGAAGGAAATAAATAGCTTGGTACACCAGGAGGATGGCCTGGGGTATTCCAGGGTGAGGCAGCAAACAACTTGTGGTTTACTCCTATAACTCCTCCCAGTCTTTACCATTGCAAAAAGGTGTGTATTCAGCCTGTCAAGTCAAAGAGGATGGGACATGAAAATAAAGTGCATCAGAGTGAAAGGTTCCTAGGTTTGGAAGAGACTTTTATTATATAAATGTCATATTTTTAAGAGCAAACCAGGAAACATTTAGTGGATGTCTCAGGCAGAACCTCAAGGACAGCTGGAAGTCACGAGGCAGCCACTGAAGGCAGGATTTGTTGGGCTGCTCAGGGCAGGGACTGGGATGCCTGAGGCTTTCTGAAGGTAGCTGGCACATCTGATTAGTTGGAAGAGAAAACAGAACCCAAACAAATGAAGAGCTCAGCTCTGGACAAATACAACTTCAGGGTGACTTTGCAAACTGAATTCTAGTGTTGTCTCATGGAACAGCTCATTATTGCGCTGTGTAAAGTCCCTGAGACGGTAAAATATGAGGGACTGACACTCTCCATCTTCTGGTTGCTCCAGATAAGTATCACAGGCTTAATAGAGTTGGCACTGAGTTACTAAATTTAGAGATGCAAAAGTTTTTCCTTGTACATATATTTTACTACTTTTGTAATGCACTTAAAATAACAAGTTTATGATCTGTGCTTTTCTGTGGAAGAAAGAATTAAATCATGTTTATAAGGACTTCCCTGCTTCTTCCATGAGCCTCTCACAGCTTATTTGCTGGAGCACGAGACACTCATTTGATTTTGTAACATATGTTCCTATGGACTTTAATTTTACTCTGATTTTCTTCATTCTGATGAATAAAGGTGTCAATTAACATATAAGAAAACTGCCTCTTCAGCCTCTTCTTCCTTTCCTCTCTTAAAGCTCACTGTTTTTCTCTGGACAGCTCCTCTGGGAGCTGAAGAGAGATCAATATTTGAAGAAATAGCAGGGCAGCTCTAACCTCACTAGATCTATCCAAAGGAAATTATTCAATATTAACTCAGATGATTTTCTCTTGTGGTTGAATCAAATGGACATTTAATAGAACTATTAGTATTTTCAAATATATGTTAAAAATCAAGGTAAACAAATGAAAGGGTGCCATGTTAGCACAATACACTGCAGCCAAAATTAATTAAAGCAATGGCCACTGGGCCAGACCTGTGGCTGTGTGAACAGAAAACTGTTAAGTTCAGTGTTCAAAGGTTCTGTTTCAATTAATTAATTTTCAATTTAAAGCATGGTGAGGCTGCTGCTACAGCCTTCATTTTGGAAATTTTATGTGGTTATAGGGCCACAGGAGACTGAGGAGGCTGATACTGAACTGATGACTTTCGGGCATGGATTAACTTCAGGGACTTTAAGGAAAAGGACTGGAGAAGCCGAAGAATGATCCTGAGATGTGACCCCATCCCCTGAAGATCCCCTTCTTTCATATATTTCAAAACTGGCAATAAATATTTATAACATGAATCAGACACCTACAGGTTTCTGTTTATTACTGTCAGAAACAGAGAGATGTACTGATTTAATCATCATTGCAAGGTCTTTTGTACTTCCACCCATGTCCCATCCTGGCTGTGAATTGTCCAAGAGTTTAGACCCTTTGCCTAAATGGATAAACACTCTTGCACTGGTGGCTGTGAGCTCATGACCTGTTTCCCTTCAGCCACTCCCCCTCTCACTGAGAATGTACAATTTCACTTCAAAAAATATATCTTCTGTGAATTTGACATGGAAATACCTGGCAAAAGCTGCCTGGCACACTGTGGTTCAACCACAGGGAGTAGGAAAATTTATTTTAGTAGTAACTGAACAACAGCAAAAGAGACTGCTCTGTTTTCCAGGTTTGACGTTTGAGGCACTGAGACAGTAAATACGATCTGGCCAGGACATAGATTAAAGTTTTCCATGCCCCTCCACACTCAGGACAGGAACAAGGACACTGATATTTGATTAAAGACACAAAGAGAAGTTTTCTGTGAGAGGACAGCAAAAAACTCCAGGATTTCCAAGTTTAAAAAGTCGAAGGTTTATGGAGGAGATGGTTTCCATTTGGGAGGGAGAACGTCATTGAATATTTCTTTGGGATATACACGAGGACTGGTGAAGGGACTGCTGAGTTTTTGCCTCTTCCTGCCAGGGAATAGCATCACTCCTACAAATATTTTTTTCAATTTATTCATGGTGAGCTATAATGATGAAGTCTTTCAAAAGCAACTAGACTGAAATTTAAAGTTAAGGATTTGGCTTCTAGAATCTGATTTCTGGCACTCAGACTTCTGCTGGCATCATTCAGTCCTTCCTTCTCCCAACAAATATCGAATATGTTGGCCATAAATCTGGTAATTTAAAATATATATATATATTTAGGTTGCTTAAACGTTTTCCAAAGGTTATCTTACCTTTTATGGAATGTGACATTTCATTCCACTATAATGTTAATCCAAGATCACAAAATGATAATGGGAAGGGGTCAAGAAAAAATTTAACCCAGCAAAATGCAAAAAAAAATCCCCAAAAGAACAAATAACCAAAATACAATAATATCAGTTACTTTAAACATGGAATTTGATATCCAACCTGAAGAAGTAAGCCTTGGTATTTTGTTGTTCGGCTAAAATTGATCTGTGTGCCAACAGAAATGCCAGCTGTGGGTTTTAATGTAAAAGGCTTCATCAAAGGGATATTTTTTGATATTTTTTCCTTTCAATGAATCAATAGATTCCCTCTTGGTGTTTCTTCCTGCCTTCTCCGACACACTGCTGTTGACTGAGTGCAAAAGGAAGAGCTAAGGATGATTCATATCTGAAGTCCTATGCTGTAGTGCACATATTGGTGTCTGCATCGCCAAGAAGAGCTTTATTTTTGTTCTGAATTGTGCAAAGGAAGTATATTCTACTTTAGTTGTATGACTCTTGCCTTAAACCATGAGGTTTTCTCTTCACCATTTTCCACCCTTATGCTATGGTTACTTCAACAAAATTCCCTTTCCCAGCAGTTTTCTGGGTCAAAACTCTTCCCTCCAGATGTTCTGCTCACAATCAGCACAGATAAATGATCTGTTCCAAATCCTTTGCCCAGCAGAAGATGGGAATGCATAAATTATTGGCACCACCTATTGGTGAAAAAGGCAAATTATACAGGATTTGAGGGTTAGTTCAAATATCTCCAGTAAATATGGCTTCAAACATTGCTCCTGTTTTGATTTATTTAGTGACATGATCCAGCAAGGCCACTCAAGCTTTGCATTTCCCTGTGCCAGAGACAAATTTGAGTTCAGTGCTGATTTGGGATACATTTGGTTAGGGGTCACACAACAGAGGAGGAGTCAGGGCATGAAGATGCAGGTGGAGAAGGCCTCCTGAGTCCCACGTTTTTTTAAGTGTTTTTCCCTTAAAATGCAAGCAAAATGAAAAGGATTTTTCCACTCCATCCCAAGAAGCAGCACAGCTGGTCCATGAGTCACAAATCAAAGTCGTTGCCTTTGGCTCTTGTGACCAGGAGAGGAGCTGTGTGATACAGGACTTGCTGAGGCAGGTGTAAAATGGTGGGAATTTGATGAGCAAAACCCAGGAAGTCCTGGTGTCGATGCAAAAGATGATGATGTGAAAGGAACTGCAAAGAGCAAACTCGTGATTTGGAGGCAGCAGCACCTGCATTTTTAGTTCCTGTGCTCATCCTGATTCTTGTGTCTGGGAATGGTTTTTTGACTGTGAAACAAAGCTGAGTTGAGACATTTGTGGTGACCCTCAAAGAGCAGAAGGTAGTGGGAGGGATCTGAAAACGTTGTAGGTGTTTTGAATAGTTTCCTACCAAGAAGTTCTCACTTGAATTATCCATTGTAGGCTGGAAGTGGTGGAAAACCTCTGGGCCATAGGACGTGTTGGTTCTTCATGGTTACTGGTGAACAGAATGATTTGCATTTTCACTGAATAAAAGAGAGGGGAAAGAGAGAATGACATTTTGCCTCAGGCTTTTTTCTGAAATCCCAAAGAGTTATTTTGTGTTGATATTAGCCCTAAGTTATCTGCTAAGAATTTTTAGCTCTTGGTGTGCTAAACTATGTATTCAGGAAAGAGCACTGGACTTTGGCTCAGCATGAACTAATTGAAATGTGGAAGGGATCTGATGGATACTTTGGTAATACTGCAGCTTATCCTCCAAAGTTTCCTGGAGTTATTTTTCTTTTTCTCTTCCTAGACGTGGAAAAATTCTTCTCCCTAAAATCTTCCACATGAAGGATATCTACTTTGTCATTCTGGCTCTCCAGGTTATTTGCCACTATTACCTTGCCCAGCAGGATGGGCTCTTGTGCTCCAGATTTTTGGAAATGTGAGGAATAAGTGAGGACACCTGATAGAAACAGACTCAAGACTTTCTGAAATTTGTGAAGCACTGCTTGATCTGTCTACAAGGTATATTTAGACACTGCCATGACCTAAACTTTACCATATCTGAGTATGGTACTCTGTGGAATAGGGCTGTACAAATAGCTAAGCTGATATACCTTCATTTATTTTTAAAGAGAGTATTTTCAACACATGCTCAATTTTAACAAAACCAGCACATGCACATAACTAGCAGAGCTAATGACAGAGAAAAATTCATTTGCCAGTTGGTTGTACTAACCTGTCAGAAAGGACACTCATAAAGATCTTTCATCATGTCTGATCTGCTGCCTTGAGTAAGTGGCAGGGCAACTTCAGCCTTCGGAGGATCAATTTTCTCTCAAAAATACACACCTTTAGGGGCTTCTGCTGCAAAACCAGATAATTTATTTATAATGAGTGTCTATTTTCATTAGACAAGCTCAGGATAAATAAAAGCTTGGAGTGCCAACTTTTATTCCTACTATTTAGATTTGTGAGCCAGGCAGTGATCCACAGATTACCACCACTGTGTGAATCCACTTTAAATGAACTGAGAAGAAGAAAGCAGGGATTTTAGCATTTCCTCAATCCAGCTAGGACAAAAAGTCCTTTTCCTGACAGCTCCCGTGTTTAGGGAGATTTAGGGCATCCTGCATAGTTTGCACCCATGACATGCGGCACAGTACTAAACAGGTTTTGATCAAAGAATGATCACATTCTATGACAAAAGGTCTGGAAAAAAACCAAAAAAGAGATTACTCTAGAGGGAAAATGTCAATTAAATTTATTTCTCCAACTCAGGCCTGGTCCGTAATGTGGACATTTAGAAGCAGGTGTAGTATGGATGATATTTGTAGTCTGATATTCTCCATGAGGAGAAGATGGACCTGCCATGCAGAACACAGCAGTTTTTGGGGGGTGTATCCTACCTGGTCAGGACTGGCAGTTTTATCTTAATTGATATTATCTTTATTGATATTATATTGAGATTATTCTATCCAAGACAGAATCACAGACTCATAGAATGGTTTGGGTGGGAAAGGACCTTAAAGACCATCTCGTTCCACCCCTCCGCCATGGGCGGGGAAATTTCCACGCGACCTGGTTGCTCAGAGCCCCATCCAGAGCCCCACATTGGCTGTGGGCAGGCAGCCCTGAGTATTTCTGGTCAGATGGTGGCAGATGAGTTTTATGGATGGCCTTTCCCAGGAGCCTGCAGCTGTTTAAATAGTCACCCCTTGGGAGCCACAGCACCACAGCTATGTTTGACATTGTTATACCTCAGCAGGGACAGGGAGAACCATGGGGACAAGAAGTCCTTCCCACTTCCTGGCTTCCATAGCTTACTTTAATTGGTAAAACTATGCTCCTGCCACTGGGGAGGACGTCATAAAGTAAAACATGGACAAAATCTTAAGCCCAAGAATTCATTTGCCCCGAGGCTCAACAAAACCGTTCTGGGTAAAGCTGTGTCTGCAGGGAGTCAGAGCACCAGCAGCGGGAGGAATCCCTTGGAAAGGGGACAGGCCTGTCACACCTCCCAAAGCAGGACATAGTAAACAATCCCCGTGGCTTCCTGCCAGTCCTTTTGTTTGTTTGTTTGTTTGTTTCCCCAGTGATTTTTGGCTTTTCCATCTGAACAAGCAGGCGCATCCTCAGTGTGGAGTCATCACCTTTCTAGGGTGAGAGGAAAATAACTCTGCACACAAATATATGAAAACCAGGGACATTTTTCTAATAAGATGCCTTTTTCCTGCTTTCACATTGAATTCAACACAAATTCACAATGGAAAATGGTACTTAGCTGTTCTCACACTTTCAAACACATCTGTTGGGATTTTTTTTTTTGCAGTTAATTGATAAAATTTTTACAGGAACAAATAATTCTGATTTGTGACTAAACTCTGACAAGTGCTATTAAACAGGCTCCTTTAATCTAAAGCTGTTTATGCAAGCCTGTTTCATTTGTGATAGGGATGGACATGATCCACTTTAGAATTTTAAGAACAGAGAGAACTAGGATTTGAAGATAAATTATGATCTCCATATAAGCAAGCTAACAGCCCCCTAGACACTGTTTTTATGCAGCCAGTATTATTCTCATAACAGATCTGAGATAAAAATCATCTTTATGTGCTCAAAAGATAAAATAATTCTAAATAAAATCCTGATCTTGCCAACAATTGTTCTGGAAATAAAATTTATGTTTATTCTCCAGCCTCACTGTTCTTCACTCTTCCGTATAAAATCAGTAAAGAAACTCAGACTTTTTTGCCTTTAAATTTCTGCTGAATGACAGCTGCTGTTCTCTTGAGCCTGCTGCCTGCCTCCAAACCAATTGATTTTCCTACAGAAAGGGCCTTTGGGAGCATGCCCAGGTCCCACTCCTTAAACTTGAACACAGCCTGAAGACAGCAGGTCCTTGCTCTTAAAGCATCACACTGCACAGGATGAGAGGGTTTCTTCCACCTCAGTTTTCCTCCACAGTGCCCAGACATTCCCCTTTCAAGCTCAAAGGGAAATTTTCCGGTGCTTCCATGTGGCTCTGTGACTCTTTCCCGGTCTCCCAAAGGTAGAGCTGCTTTCCATATATACACACTGCTGATCTTGTGTGGAAGTTTCCTTGGATCTCAGCCAAGACCCTAAAATCAGAAAAAGATCAGTAATTAATACATTTTAAAGCTTGGCTTTGAGCATGCTGCTCACAGAACATAAGCAAACATTTTATACCTGTGAAACTATTAATAAAACTTTCCCAAAATTGGTTTGGTCTGGTTTGGTTTGGTTTTTCCCAACAAACAGAATCACAATGTCCATAAATTTTATTTCACTATTAATTTTTTTGAGTTTAACTTTGCTTAAAAGCTTTAGGTATCGAGATTAACTCATGGAAAGCATGATTTGATCAACAGATGTTCTGTTCAGCATTGCTCTGATAAACCTGTTTGATGGGTGTTTAACTTCCAGTGATGTGATAAATGAAGGAGAAACAAAATGTTCTGGCACATAAGGGAGAAGTGGTGTATCCAACAGCCTTGAGACTGCAGATCGATGCCACAAAGGCATGGGAGATGTCATCCCAACATCTCCATGTCTCCCACTCTATAAGAGTTCACTGTATAGGAAGTTCCCATGACTGGGAACTCAAGTTTCATTCCATAGGGGTTTAGTTTGGAAAGAAACTGGTTCCTGCAGCTCGTGTCCACGTGACCTCGTCCAGCTTCTAAGTGCAACTTGGGTTTATTGCAGCAGATGTTGCTAGATGGAAAATCCAATAGCAAGAGATTTCCTGCAGTTGGATAGAGACAAAATTGGTGTCTGAGCTCTGAGCTGGCTCCAAATTTTGCCTCCCCAACATGGACAGGCCGATATCTTAGCTCCAGGCTTTCCTACCTATTTGTGGAGCACAGGAAGGACATCATGTAATTACAATCTCATAATCAATCCTGTAAAAGTTACCAGATAAAAGGGTATAAATAACCCTTGGAACAGGAACTGGAAACCAACCTCTGCATTTCAGGAGACAACCCAATTCCTTTGGCTTGCTGATGGCCTTCCTGCCACCCCACTTTGATCCAGAGGAGATTTTATCCCAGATCTACTGCATAAAGGCTCCATTTCAGCACAATGGACAAAGAATGCTCTCCCCGGCCTCCTGAACACGTAGGCTGCCTGCTGCCAAAGCCATTAGTGGAGCCCTGTAGGAGAGTCTGAACCTCCACAGAGAGGACCTGGAAGGCTTTCAGCTTCCCAGAACATGCTTGAAAAGCAGCAGCAATTATCTCCTCTTTCTGCTGCACCCCAAGAGAGCAGATAGAGCCTGTTTCATTCTTTTAAAGGCAAATGTGTACTTATTAGAGCTAGAAGAGGTGGCCTGGATAGTAAAGATCCTGTGGTGTTAAAGCCACACACCAAATCTATGGAAAGGGAAGGGTTTAAGACACAGACAATCAGAGAATCAGAGAATCACAGAACAGCCTGGGTTGAAAGGGACCTTAAAGATCACCTTGTCCCACACCCTGCTGTGGGCAGGGACACCTTCCACTACCCCAGGTTGCTCCAAGCCCTGTCCAACCTGGCCTTGGACACTTCCAAGGATGGGGTTTCCTGATGTCTTCCACCCTCAGTCTGTCAGATGTTGAATATCCCTTTTGGAATCATCTCTTTTCCAAGGCTGAAGGGACCAGCTGAGGAGTCAGGAAACACTGAGTTAGATATTGTGGCTCTTTAGTGTTCATTCTATCCATCAATCCCCTTTCAAAGTTGACCTTCTGTCAAAGACTGTCATCTAACCTAAGGTTTATGTAGAAAAATGCTCTCCAAGGTACAGCTGGTTGTATCCTAAGTAAGGTGAAGCGCTGCTGCTGGCTGGAGGTTTCTCCTTTTTCTCTCCATCCTCATTTAGCCTTTTAGAGACTCTATCAGATCCAGTGTCATACATAAAGACATCTCATTTAGGTAAGATAAATCCTAACGAGAGCACCTAACTCTTGGTGGTTTTAACTTCTGGAGTGATGCTTTTGTAAAACTGGAAGAAATGGCTGAGCTCACCCAATTTTTGTCTGCTTCCTCTATTTAGATGACAATTTTCCCATGGTAGGCTTGCCTTTTAGCAAGTGTGTATCTAACTTGCTGGCACAACAGCATCTGAGTGTTAGAAATATGACAGGCTGGAGGTGTGCATTTGTCACTTAGAACCTGCTTTGCTTAAAAAAATGATATATTCTGCTTTTAGCTTTCCCATAGCCATCAGTTTGTCTCAAAGTGAGACATCCACAGCCTTTCATAGGAGGCACTTTAATGGTACAAATGATACATTATCCAATGAACAGTGATTATGGCTGTTCCCAAATCTCCTCCCTTTCCATTATCTGTTGAACTGGGGGGGTTTTATTAAAGTTCCCATACCAGCTGACAAACCACAGAGTTCCTGTGGGTGAATTTTAAATGAGCGTATCAGATGGAAAATATCGATTTCCAGTCAATTCCTTGGGAAAAAGAAAAAACAAAACAACGAGACAACAATACAGCACATGTTTCACAATGGGAAAGTTCACAGAGGAGGACACAGGAAATAGGGAAAAATGTTTCCTTCCCAGTTCAGTGTAGGAGCTACACAGAGTGTTCCAAGTCAGAGAACATGCAAACAATGTCCACTCTTCAGACAAGGTCAGCAAGGCAGATGTGGCTTCAAGTTTGCCGCTTGTACAGCGTGAGAACAATCCCCGGATAATGGGAAGACCTTATGGGGAAATCATGGAGTGTCTTGGCCTAACATGATTCCCTGAGTGCCATTTCCACATTGCTCAATGCTCTTGGGGCTGCTGGAGCTGCAATGATTAGGAAAAAAGAGAATGACTTTGGGTTAAATATCTTTAAAGATTGATGGGGGAGGAGAGAAGGAAACATCCACAATCCAGGATTTTCCTTGAAGATCATTTTGAAGGATGTCTTGCTCCCCACGGAGAAGTTGCATTAAAAGAGGTGTGAAGTCATTTTAGGATAAGATACATCCAGTCATTTCCTAGATTTTCAGCCCCTCTTGGCTCTTCCATTGGCCTCTACCATAAAAACTAAATGTACACATGACCTTTGTGTTGGTTTGAGTGATTTCAGGTTCCACATTGTTTATTGAAGTCTTAATCCTTGACAGAGGTTTCTGCAGTGCATTTCAAAGAGGACAAGGAGATGAAAACATGAGTTATTGCTAGCACTAAAGGCAGGGCATTTTCCTTGGAAACTTCTCACAGACCTATCAAAAAGTGAGACCTGTCCAAATAAATATACAGTTCACTGACAGATAAAGATTATCCATTTGCAGTGTTTTATCTTAATAAAAATATTAAGGAGATGGAATTCCCTTTCCAAGCTTTTGGAGGGGGAAGAACAACAACATTTCAAGAGATGTGTGTGACAGAGTAAATTAACCCTCGTAAATTTGACCAAGGTCAGGTGACTAAGGCTGGAAAATAAATTTAAATCCTCCTTTATCATGTGGGTGCTAGGATTTGCTGGCTCTGGATTCCCTCACACACAGATGTGAATCAAGCTTTGGTTTTTGGAGTATCTATTCCACAGAGTAGTAATGAATGGAAGCTAGAAAAACTCTAATGTGATAATAAATATTTGAGTTTTTCTCTGAGCATATTTAATCCCTAGCACAGATACACACCAAAAGCAGTTACTTTCTCCTTCATGCAAGAATCTCTGAACTGGTAGTCTGGGTTTTCCTGGGAAAAAATTTAGGCAGAATTGAAGGATCTCTGGTTATTGCTTGAGGTCTGCTTTTTACCTGCAATCAGCCCAACTGCTTTAATAGTATTTATTCTGCAACTGAGGAAAGTAATGGGTTAAAATTAATTTATATGCCTTAATGAAATGCATTTGTGTTTAGACAATTAACTAACAATGACCCCTTATCATAGAATCATAGAATCATAGAATCATAGAATCATAGAATCATAGAATCAGAGAGTCATAGAATAGTTCGTGTTGAAAGGGACCTTCTTTGTAAAGGTCTTTGAGAAAGACCAGAGTTTGAAAATAATTTTAACTTAGTCATGGTTCTGGAACAAAAATATCCACCTTATCAGGAAATAATCATGGATAAAATCATGACAATTCACTTTTCTGAGAGCTCACCTTTTGTTCTCACCTGCTGTTGTGCTGTCCTGATCTCCCAGCCTTAACTGGGAAGGCAAGGTGGAAAACTTGCCAGCCTGTGCATCAGAGTCCACTATTCTGTGGAAAAAGAATCAATTTAAGTGTCACAGGAATGAAGAGCTTCCAATTAATTTTCTTTCTTTACTCACAGAAATTTTAACAGAGGGACTGGCACCTGGTTTCCTTGCTCCTGAATGTGGGCCCAGTGCTGGATTGACTGAAAACTTCTTGAGCATGTTTAAAAGTCTTGAAGTCAGAAATCTGATTTGTGATTAACTCATAGTCCTTCAGATGATGTCATGGAAACAGTTTTATTAAAAGGCAAAATTCTTTATTTTACCTCCACTCTGTGCAGTCATGGAGACAAATAGAAATCCAGAACTGTCAGTTTTGTGTATTTATTTAACTTTTCCACATCATTATGAGGTTTCTTTTGCATTTAGTAATAAGGAGTGAGATGTCCTTTGGTTTTAAGCACAACAAGTTCTTCAAAGTCAAACTCCTGAAAAAATGCATCGTTGTCTTCTGCATTTTTTGTTCCAGAGAGAACACAAGATCACACAGAGCAGTGAAAAGACTTCGCCCTGAAAGCAGCCAGGTGAGTTTGGAATTACCTTTCCTCGTTATGTCAACCAAAAAAGGCACGCCAGAGCTCCTGTTATTCCCCTCTATTGAAGGGGATGGATAGGCTGGAGGGGGGAATTTTGACATTAAGCAATTATTTATGGAGCAGGTTTAGGACCCCATTTTCACTGGAATTGCCAGATTGCTCTTTGCCCTAAGTACAGCCAAGGTTAAACCAACAGCTCTTCATGGTACCAACAACTCTGCATGCTCTGTTTACTGCCCTGAGGTCACTTGGTGCTGGAGTTACTGGTGAAAAATGACTTTTCTGCAAAAGTGAGATCATGGAATTGGGGAATATTTCAGAGCACAAGCCAGTGGTGGTGGAAGATGAGGCAGAAGACATCTTGCATGTTGTTGATCTGTGGTTTTAGCTTTCAGACTAAATTTTAACTTTCTGAAAACAGAAACAGGAGGCAATCATATCTCAGAGCAAGGACCGCAAAAAAGTATTAGTTTCCTCTTGATTTTCTGCAGCAATATACAGGATATATTATAGCAAAACTGCACAGCAGAACTGCTAATATTTTATGCAACACTGCACAGCAGAATTGATAAGATTCTCTGCCACCTCATAAGGGCTCTGTGTGTGTCTCATTTCAAGAGGTTTTAATGCCTGACTTGGAGATACGATTCCTTTATGCCTGTGCTGTACATAAAATTGGGAATAGCAGTGAGGATACAGTGACAGATCACCTTTGGATTATCAGGATGCTGGGTGAGAAATTAGAATTTCTCCAGTTTGGGGGAAAATAGTTGTGGTGAAAGTCATGTTCTAGGTAAGATATAATGTGCTGCAATAGCTATTGCGTAATTTTCTCTGCACTTCTCTAACTGTTCAAATGTCATTCGAGTTCATGGATATGAGAGAGTACAGAAGCTCAATTTAACTTATCCAGAAAAAAGTTGGAAGCCTTCCTGATGGCTGCTCTTTGGCCAAGATGAGTACAGATTTCTGATCCGACTGCACACTTCCATTTATCAGAAAGATTCACAGCGGGGTTGGATACCTGCCAGAAAAGCTGAGCAAATTCGGATGGAATATCAAAACTCTCATTTTTGCCTTCCAAAGCTTCAAAACATGATGCCAGTTTACCACAGGACATAACAAAGTCACTTTTTCTTAAGTCTTTATATCAAGGCAAGTTGGTTTCCTAGAAAAACCTGATGTAGCTCAACAATTTAGTTCCTTAAAACTGGGAAATTCCTCCTCCCGCCTTTGTTCTGCAACAGGTCACTCCAGGTGACTCCTGACCTTAAACATAAAAAACTTTGTGTGAAGGGATTGAGTGCAAAAGGGAGAGAAGCATGACATTTAAAGGACACACGTGTTTGCTGAGAATACGGATTCCCTAGTCATCCACTTGGATGACTGCTTCCCAGCACATCCCGTTCCCAGATGAAGTGCTCTTTCTGCCTGGTTTATAGAGAAATGTATTGCATGTAATGGTTATTTTCTTTTTTAAAAATCTAGGGAGACATGATCTGTAAGCAGTAATAAAAATCCTTGCCCTCTCCGTCTGACAACAATGTCTGGGTTTTTGCAGTTCAGTGTAGCATTGTTGCCCCAGGGATGATTTTCAATATCACTCTGTCCTAACAGGAAAAGAAAGATGTTTTGGACTTCTTTCTACTGAAACATCAAGAGTATCCTTGTTCAGGTGATTAAAGAACACAAGAACTGAGATAATGAGTCTGATGTCCACATTAACACATATTTTAATCTCCATGGTCAACCCTACCAAAAAGTCAAGTCTTGCTCTACCTCAGAGCAGGGGCTGATGGGTTGTGTTCCACCATGGTCTATCTTTCCTGTAGAGATGAGATCACAAAATTATGGGATGGTTTGGGTTGGAAAGGACCTTAAAGACCATCTCATTTCATCCCCTTCCATGGACAGGGACACCTCCCACTATCTCAGGTTGCTCCAAGCCCTGTCCAACCTGACCTTGAACACTGCCAGGGATGGGGAATCCAGCAACCAGTGCCTCACAACCCTCACAGCAAATAAATTCTTCCTAATACCCAGTCTAAGTCCTACTCTCTTCCCAATCTGTTCCTCCCGGACCTTACAGAGATACAAAAGCTGAACAGAGTATGATGGCAAGAGAGAGAGAAGCTGGAAATGCAGAGGAGAAAGCAAAGGTGAAAGCTCTAGAGAAGAGATCCTTCTCCCTGCATCTCCTCCTTACTGAACCTTCACTTTCCTCACACCTTTTTCACCACTTCATCATCCACAAGTCCCATTTGCCCCTTTATCCTTGAAGATAGGAGGAAAATTTATATCTGCAGGTTCACGAATGGCTCTTCATTTATGGTCAAAAATGTTTCTGCACAAGGTTTTATTTGCACATTAATAGATCTGTATGCACACCCCCTTCCTAGCTTAAAATTATCTGAGTCTATAATTACACAGTAAGACTTTCAGCCTCCCCTTCTCCTGCTGTGCTTCACAGCAAACACTATTTTATTGTTTTTGTTTTAATCTTCTCTGTTTCTTCAGCAGATTGATGGCACATTTTTACATTGATGGCTCTGGCATTAACAGAGGAATAATGATGTTCGCACCCTGCCCATTTCTAGAGATGCTGCTGCATCCTGATGATTTTGCACCACAATGGGTTTCTCACAGTCTTCTCAAGACAGTCCTAGTAATGACAACCATGCACAGCAAACCATGCAACGGTCCCGGGAATATCCTTAAAATTTTTATGTAGCTGAACGTGAGGCCAGGTGTGCCCAGGTGGCAAAGAAGGCTGGTGGCACCTGGATTGTGGCAGTACTGGTGTGGCAGCAGGACCAGGGTAGTGTCTGTCCCCTGTGCTGGCACTGCTGGGGCACCTCCAGTCCTGGGGGCAGCTTTGGACTCTTCAGGGACAGAACATTGGGGGGCTGGAACATGTCTAGGGAAGGGAATGGAGCTAGGGAAGGGTCTGGAGCACCAGGAGCAGCTGAGGGAGTTGGGAAAGGGGCTCAGGCTGGAGCAAAGGAGGCTCAGGGGGGACCTTGTGGCTCTGCACAAGTCCCTGACAGGAGGGGGCAGCCGGGGGGGTCGGGCTCTGCTCTCAGGGAACAGGGACAGGAGGAGAGGGAACGGCCTCAGGCTGGGCCAGGGGAGGTTTAGATTGGATATTTGGAAACATTTTTTCATAGAAAGAGTTGCTAAGGATTGGAACAGACTGCACAAGGAAGTGGTTGAGTCACCATCCCTGAAAGTGTCCAAAATTCGTGTGGACGTGGCACTTGAGGACACGATTTGATGATGAACACTGTGGCGCTGTTGGGTTGACTGTTGGACTTGATGATCTTAAAGATCCTTTGCAACCTTAATGATTCTATGATTCTATGAACTCAGGCTTCCTGGGGACAAAAACTTGCTAGTCCTTGGCTGAGTTTTCTAGCTGATAAATGTAATAGTGGTGTTGGGGTCCCTCCCCCGCCGTGTAGCCCTGGGAGAGGGGCCCTGAGGGCACAGACACGGGGCTTCCCTGTCCCTGCTCAGCCTCGTTCCCATTGGTTGGTTTGTGTTCCCTGCGCGGGCAGAAGGACCCTTGGTCCCGTGACTGGAACAGTTCCTGGGCAGAGCCCCGGCCATGCGGCTGGAGAAATAAACATCTCTGAAACAGCTATCAAGAATCTGTCTGTCCATATATATTTCCTTTCCACGGGACTCCTGGTTTGATATATGCGTGTTGCAGGATCCCCACTGCAACAAATGGTGGAGATTTGTGAGCAGAACGATCCCCGATCCCTAAGCGACTGATTTGTGTGAGTAAACCCTGGAAACTTTGGATTCCTCTTCTTGGTTTTGCTTTGCTATTCCATATCTGAACTATGGAGGAACCGTGGGAAGACTCTTGGCTCTCAGAGCCGCATATGGACATTTATCTTAAACTTAAAATGATTCTTGAACAACGATTTGTGAATTTTAGCTTGATTCAAGCTCAAAAAGAACTGAAACACTTCCTGGCATGGTTGTTTAAGAACTTTTTCTATGTTTCTTGGGATTTAATTCTTACCAAGGGCTTTTGGAAAACCGTTTGGACACAGTTAATACTGGAGTCAAAATATATGCCGATGGAAGAATATTTTCGTGAATATTATTTAGTTACCGAGACTGTTGAGCAATGTCAGCTGTGTCCTGGCGAAGGGAAGCCTGGCGCAGGGACCGTGCGGCCCAGGCCACGTGCGCCGAACGCTCTGAGAGCAGCAGCGAGGCAGTTCCCGCGCGCGGGCGGAGCCACGCGAGCCGCAGTGTCGGTGGCGGAGCGGGGAGCGGCGGGACCCGGCGGTGCCTGCCCGGTCCTGTGCAGTGCGTGGTGGAGCGAGCCCCGGGAACGCCCGACCGAGAGGGGCGGCGCGCGGGTGGCGGCTGGCGGCGATGGCGGTAGAACGGAGCCGCGCCCGGCCGAGACGTGCGCTGGAGCCGGGCGCAAGGGAGTCATCGCTCGGGGGCCCGGCCGAGACATGGGTGCAGCGCCCGGCAGCGGCAGCGAAGCTGCGACCAGAGGAGGCGACGCACGGAGAACTGAGCGGCGCGGCCCAGCCCGGCCCGCGCGGCCCCGAACGCGACCCCGGGAAGAGCGCGCAGGCACCAGCAGCCCCGACAATTCCAACACGGGAGCGACCGAAAGAGACAGCAAAGACGCAGCGAGACAGAAAACAGCAGCCACTCGGAAAAAGGAAAAAATCATAGTAACTAAGATCTTAGGGATAGTAAAATGGTATAATGTTAAGCAAAATTATGGTTTTATAACAAGGTGTGACAACCAGCAAGACATATTCGTGCATAGAACTGCTATTAAAAAGAATAACCCTGAAAAATGCATCCCAAGCTTGGGAGATGGAGAGGTGGTGGAATTTAATATTGTATTAGGGAGAAAAGGGTTACAAGCATCGCAGGTCACTGGGCCTGATGGTGTTTCTGTAAAAGGCAGTATATATGCAAAAAATCGTAGTCATGTTAGACAGTATCTCTATTGTAAGCCCCCCCTACAGTTTCCCTTTCCTAATCCCACCTTTCCCTTTTACCCTATGTCCTATTACCCCCAGTGTATTCCCAATCCGTTTTTTCATCCATGGTTTCCCTCACAAAACCATGCTTTTGCCAATTGTTTCCCCAAAAATCCCTTTCCAATGCCGAGTGGGGGATGAAAAGGGGGAGGGAAGAAGTTAAACCCTCTCCTGCCTCAGTTTCCCCACAAAGCATGCTCAGAGAATTCTGTCTCCCTTCTGTCAGCCCTAAGATGTTCCAGAGAATCTGTTTGGACATTTAAAGACTCAGGAGGGTGGCTTGTTTTGTCTTGAAACGGTTCTTGTTATGTTTATCCAGTTGTTTTCATTCTCCTTTTATTAAAATAAAACAGGTGAGGTGTTGGGGTCCCTCCCCTGCCGTGTAGCCCTGGGAGAGGGGCCCTGAGGGCACAGGCACGGGGTTTCCCTGCCCCTGCTCAGCCTCATTCCCATTGGTTGGTTTGTGTTCCCTGCGCGGGCAGAAGGACCCTTGGTCCCGTGACTGGAACAGTTCCTGGGCAGAGCTCCGGCCATGCGGCTGGAGAAATAAACATCTCTCTGAAACAGCTATCAAGAATCTGTCTGTCCATATATATTTCCTTTCCACGGGACTCCTGGTTTGATATATGCGTGTTGCAGGATCCCCACTGCAACATAGTGGTGTGAAACTTGTGACAAGAGATAATACAGAGCTTTTTGTGGTTTGTTTTTGGCGGGGGTTTTTTTATATATAGATAAATGGAATATCCAACCACAAAAAAAAAAAAAAAAAAGCTGAAGCTGTGTTATGGAGAATAAGTGTATCAACTGATCCTGCATGTCTCTGGAATTAATGCCTCAGAGTTATCAGTTCTTCAAGCCTGGATTAGACACTAGGAGAAGACTTGTGGAAGTTCAATTGTGGATGAAAATAACACTGACAGACTCTCCTGCCACAACTCTCAACCCTATAAGCCAACTTTAATAAGATTTTATGAATGGAGAGCCATCTCATATATATAAAGACCTCATATGTTTTTTTAATTATGTGACTGACTACACAGAGAAGGGAAATTCTGCTTTATATCCTCTCTGAAGGAAGAACCCACTCAAATGCTCACAAAAAGCCACACATGTGACCTCTGCATCTCACTATTGTCTTAGAGATACAGGACTTGTGCTAGAAGGAGCTCTCTCCAGTCCTGGAATTGTGTCCTACTTCGTACAGAGCCTCTACTATGTGTTTTTAAACTATTTTCTTCTAAACCTAAATGTTACCCACAGGCTAGAGCAGGAAATATGAGGCTGAGTCTCTCTCAGGAGCAGAGTCTGAAACGAAAGTCAAACCACAAAAACAAAAACTAAAGTCAAACCCATAAAAGACAGAGGTCTGACATGATTCAAGGATGTTTTTGAATACTCATTACTTAGATGAAGCAGCCTCGGAATCAGACCCCAGGACTCCTAACAGGTTGTGGCAGGTGTAATGCTGAGAGGTGCCAGGAATGTAATTTTCTCCAATTAAAATAATTACAAGATTGATGATCAATTACTGCACTTCTGAAAAATAACTGGGAATCCCTCACCAGTGGATATTCTGAATGACTGTTTAATACTTCCTGTCAGAGATATTCTGTCGCTGCTCTGTATGGAGTATCATATCCACACTCAGTTGTCTTCTGGAAGTTTGTGTCCAGCTGTATTAAAACGGCCTCACAAATGTCCACTAAATTCACTTCTCATGCAATTTTCTAACTGCTTCCAGAAAGTTGGTAAGATCATAAGCTTTCCAAGGTGTAGGAATGGTGAACTGGGATAAATCCTCTTCCTCTCTGTACTTTGAATATTTGGTCTGCAACCCTGAGTTCAAGAACCAAAAATTGGTGTGAAGTTTATTGTATGCTAAGCCAACAGTGAACCACTTCTCTGCCACTGTACAGCAACATGTTGGAAACTTTTCCTGATTAAAAATATCAGATAAGGAGGCCTCATCCTCTCAGAAGGGGAGAGAAACCTCACAAGGGCTGGGGAAGGAAAAGCAGATTGCCTCTGCCCCAAGATCCCTCTGACTCTGCAAACACAGTGCTGAGCCAAAGCAAAGGTGTCTGGATGCAGGAGCATCCTGTGACAGCACAAAAATGCAGGTGCTGTGGCTAAGTGGGAACATCTACTCCCGAGGGAACCATTCAGCATCAAAGGGGTGGGAGTTCATTGAGCAACGGCCTGGACTGCATCCAGTTCATGATTATCACGAAAAAGATAAATGCAGTAAATCTGCGGGGTTGTAAAAACGGCCTCTCCAGAAGCACAGTCCTGCTGGACACGAGACTGAGGCCTGCAGGACAGGAGAGCCTGGTAGAAGGAGAAGCAACTCCCAGAAAAAAACCCAAAGAAAGTCCCTTCATCTCCAACAAGAAACACTGGCAGGCACAGATGGAAGGGTGAGCAGAAAGACATCAGGGTGTCACAGAAGGGGAAGAAAATCAGTAAAGCCCTGCCAGCCTATGGAATAGGAAGGCACATGTAAGACAGCACAAAAACTGCTGCAGGGGTTTGCAGAAACTCTCAAGACCTTCAGGACCTTCTGGTGGAACAATCATGGTCTGAATTCACTGCAAGGCTTCATCTTCAGGTGCAACAAATGAACTGACAACTTCACTCCCAAATTCTCTCTCTCCTACCCCTCAGCAGCACAGGGGGATGGGGAATTAGGGCTTCAGCCATGAATATTTCACAGCCAGGGCAGCCTTTCTTCAATGCTTTTTAATTTTAGGAAGAGGGTCTCAAGGGTTAAATGTTCTATTTATGAATCCTGCCAAGATTTTGTGGTGTCTCAAATACACTGGTGTATTTTTAGACAGACAATTCTAAAATTAACCACTCAGCCTTCCTAAAAACAACCTGCCACACTTCAATAGTTCCCACTGATGCAACATGAATACAAAATATGTTTTAGTTCTCTACCACCAAACAGAAGGAAAATGTTTCTCCCTCTAAACAGAGGGAGAGGAGCATTTTCTTGATGTGAACAAATCTCACGTCTCAATCCTGCCATCCCTAAAAGGCCCTGCTTGGTGAATCATCGAGTTTGTGGGGGAAGTAGAAAAGACCCTGAAGACCTCTGTACTTGAGAATTCAGGAGAAAGGCATGGCTTTTTTGAGTAAAACAATGCCTCAAAATCACACAATAAAAGGGATAGATATTGTTTGTTTTGTAAAGTATTGGCTAAAGATTTTCATGATAAAATCATGTTTTTGTTGAGGATATCAGAGGTAAAATCCTGTCTCCATGTGAGTCAGAATTTCTGAAGGATTTCAAAAACTTCAGAGTTTCATCCATCATCTTGTCCTTTCTGCTTCTTGTTCAACCTTTAAATAAAATATGCAATAACAACAGAACTTTTAGCTCCCTCAAAAACAGGTACTACCAAGAAGAGCTTTTAATTTTCAGGTGCTCAGATGGGTTTAAATCCATGTCATTCTTTCAGTGTGGTAGACCTTTGATTATCCTTGACTTGACTGAGGCTTTCAGCCTTTCATGAGGTCTTTTGGGGCTTGGTACTAACTGCAAACATCATCCAAGCTCAGGCAGTGGGGCCACTGCTGTTGCCATTTGGATCAAAAAATATTTATGGGCTTGGGAAGAGAGCTCAAATACCTCCAAAATCAATCACTTTACTCACTCAGCATCCAGATGATGCTGCAAATTTCCATAACTGTTTTGGGAAACAGAGCCTTGCAGGACACAGCCATGGTAACCTCAGCCATTTCTGATACAATTCCCTGTATTAGTTTCAAAATCCCACATCTTTTGCTGTGTGCAATCAATTACAAAACTCTTACATGTTCCTTGGAGACACCATTCCAGGTGATTTTTGGAAACTTAAATGATTTCACTGGTAAGCTGTCATCTTGCTGAACAGAATAACAATCACTGTTGGTTTTGTTCAGGTTCACTCCCATAACTAAGATTCCAGAATAATTTAAAAGCAGGGTTCATTTTTCTTGATGGAAAATTTCTGCTTGAATACCCAGAATCAGCTTGTCCCCCACACTAACCACTTTCTGATCTCCTACAATGTTATGACAATCATGAAAATACGTAAACTATTTGCTCTTTTTAAAAAGTAACAATGATTTCAACAGCCAAATGGAGCTATGCTGACTGTGGTGGTGGAGTTTCCACCCCACACCTCCTAATTACTTTACAAGTTCAAAGCAGTTTTGCCATCAGGGTAAAAACTTTATGAGTAAATCACTTTTAGATGACGTTAGTTAGCCCACTTGGGGTTCTGAAAAGCTCCACTGAGAAAAAGGTACAGGACTATTTTTACAGTCTGAGAATAATTTACATGGAAATAAACTGACTTTTAAATCTCCATCTCGAGGAGGTCTTCTGGGACTCTCACTTGTTTGTGCATTCGGGATCCTACACACTGGCTGATGAGTGAGTCATCCTGCCTGACACCTTATCTGCACAATACGCTGCAATCTGCACACTGTGGCCACATCACAAAGGGATTTTACTACTCCTGGCTGCCCAGGCTAAAAGCTGAAGAAGAAAAAGGAGATTTTTTCCTTTCTGTGTCTTATGAAAGTCCAACATACTTCTTAAAATTTCTGATTCTGGTTTGCAGTTAAAACTAACAGGAAATGAACCTTCCTTTCCTCTGTTGGCTCCTTTGCTCTTTCTTGCCTTTGAACTGCATCTTATTTATTTGGGTTAATTGGTGTTGCTTCCCTCCAAAAGAGAAATCCGTCTTTACACATTTGAAAGGCAACACAAAGTTGTTTTCACATTCTTATCTGAACAAGAAGACTCAAATCCAGGTCTGCATGAACTCAAGATTAGGCACAAGTGAGAAAATCACCCCTGACATCAAACAAGAGCCACGCAAACATCTCCACCACTTTGCATGTGCCGACCCCTGGAGCACACAGTGCAATTTCTGGCTTGTCAAGCCCCTCTGCTTTAAAATCTGCATCTTTATCCAAGCCAAACACCCTGATCTTTACCAGACAGCAGAGCTGGGTTACAAAATACCTGCAATTTCCCTTTGAATTAATCCATACCTTTCAGAAAAGAACCCTGTCCCTTGAGATTTTTAAAAAAAACAAGTGACAAAGAATCAAGAAATCTCTAGGGAAGTTGTTCTAGTCATTAATTTCTCTCACCATTAAAACATCTCTTCTTCAACTCTGGTCTGAATTTCTCCAGAAGTTCACTCTAGATTGACCTTCACCTATCACAATGTCCTTTTCTCCTACATGGAAGGGCTGTATCCTCCCAGGGAGGAGATTTCTGCAGAAATACTCACAGAAATGTGACCAAGTAAACTCAACCTCCTTAAGACTGAAGCTGAAGAGAAAGCTTTCAAATGTCTTGATTAAAGTTTTAATCTAAAGGCCACGTCTTGCTGCTTTTTAAAAAGCCCTTTCCAATTTTTTCAGTATTTCCACTGAAATACAAATATTGGACCTGAATAAAAACATATCTATTTGTCCAGTTAAGGTTGCATTTAATGTAAAGAGTTCAAGAAGCATCTGGACAATGTTCTCAGGCACATGGTGTGATTTTTGGGGTTGTCCTGTGAAGGGCCAGGAGCTGGACTTGATGATCCTTGTGAATCTCTTTCAACTCAGGATGTTCTGTGATTTTATGATTCTATACTGTAACCCACCTGAAAATCCTCTTTTAGAATGTCAGAGCATCACATTGGCCATAGACAGAACAGCTTTGTGCCACTCAAGGGTTTCTCCACCATAACCCTGTTGTGGGTGATATTGACCCCTTTAGTGCTGCACTTTCAAATCCCCAAAGAAAATTTTTCACTCAACCAGGCAGACACAGGAAAATGCTGATGTTTATGCCCCCTGTTGATCAAAAAATACTATTTCCCAGAGGAGTGGAATAAAGTCACAAGCACAGGAAGTATCATTTCTCCTTGGGAAAGGGGAGAAGACAAATTGGAAGAAGGTGCAGGCTTGATCCTACTGACTGGATTCTTGTTGTGTTTAAGGGTTCAATGACACCACGGCTGTTGATGTCACTGCACTTATCTGTCCTGACTTAGTTATGCAAAAGTCCCTGCCCTGGAACAGCCTGGAAAGGTGATCCAGGCTGGACAAAGGAAACCTGCCTACGTTTGAACTCCACACCTGGTGATAGTTCACCTCCTACTTCAGCTGCCTAAAATCTGAAATTCTGTAATTTAAATCAGCAGAGACATTACAGTGTTATTTCTTGACTGTTCCTGCTGTGTTGTGGTACTGAGATGACCTGACATGGGGATTTGGGCACAGAACCAGCCACCCAGAGGGCTTTTCACCTTTGCTATTGCATTAGTTTTGTGGTCTCTCTTCATTTTGGGTCTAATCTCCTAGATTGTTTCCATTCAAGGGACAGAAACCCATCAGATATGTCCATAGTGAACTGTTTCCACTTTCCCTGCTTGACAGCCCCATTCAGTCTGGAAATGTCTCTGAACTGGTTTGCTAAAATCAGGAGCCTGGTACAGTTAAAACCTCACTTCTCTATTGCATTGTCTGTCTAGACAGGATCTATTTATACTTGGCTGTACACCTTATTCAGACAAATAAGTTCATTTTGGTAGGAGCCAAGCCATAAATGGCACAGACCTTGTCTTCTCTGATCTTTAAACCTGAGCCATCTCACTATGTACCCACCAAAGTTTCTGCAAATGAGGAATTCCCAAGCAAGGACAGATGGGACACAAATGGGAGGGGCTTTAAAGCCACACAGCCCATCCACTGCATGCAAGCTCACAGAGACAATCTGATCTGAGTGTAATTAGTCTGTGGAGGCCCTCAGAAACCCCTCTCTTTCCTCCTCTCCAGACTCCCACCACTGTTATTAGGCTTCATTCTCTGATCAGTGCTATCTTCAAAGGAAGATAAAAACCTAAAATAAGTCACACCTACTTGTAATGTCCTGCATCCTGGGCTGAAGTTACTTTCAAATCCATGTGATGGGTTAGCAAAAGCCTGGGTTGCATCTGTCTTAATGAACTGCTAATATTCTTTGCCCTGATAAAAGGCCAATGCTTTCTTAGCTATTTTCTTTTTTAATATCTTGAAATAGTGTCAACTTTAATCCCTTTAGGCCAGGACCCCCAAAATGCAGATCAGGACCTGAGAAGAGCAAATGCTCAACTCTTTCACTGCAGCACAGGATGATTTCAGTAAATTTTTTGAGGTATCTATGAACAGAAAACAGGGAAGGGGACAGGACACATCCATGGCTCTAAAAGGAGCTCGCTGGTGATATTCACCTTGCATAGCTGAATCGATCCAGTCCACTTGGACCAGACCTATTTCTCTTTAATTGCACAGAAAATGTTTGTGCAGGGTCTCTTCCCACTCCAGGCATTCTGTGATCCCATGAACCATGGCAGGTGCAGTCTGGAGCGAGCTGCAAAACACCTCTTTTCCATGTGGCTATAAAACTCTTCCCAGTAAATGTACACTTGGAGGAGGTTTCCTAGTTAAATCATGCTGGGTTGTGGGAGAAAGTTGCTCACAGGTAGGAAGTGACTGAACAAACTCCTGCTCAGCATTCTCTATCCATAAATCTGGGCAAATTAACAAGTTGCTTCTTGATTACTTCTTTTCCCCCCGGCTGTTTTCCTCCTAATGTGTTCCGTTCCCTCCACACTCACCAGAACCAGCTGCTCATCAGTGACCATGTGCAGTTTTCAATGAAGTGACTGAAAAATAAATTGATATTTTTTGTTGTTAGCTCTGTCAAAGGTTCTCAGGGCTCTCTTCTCTTTCTCTGCTTCTCAGTGTCCCATGGCTGGTGCTCCACTCTGATGGATGGAAATGATCACAAGGATGCCCCAGTCTACTTTTGTCCATTGTCCGGGACATTTTTTTGGAGTTTTGGAGGTAGAAATTAAAAGTTCAAGATTAAGGAGGACATTCCCAGACAGGGGAGAGCTCCAAAACCCCAAACATTGCTTGCCAAAAAGGGGACCAGTGCCTTTGCTCTTGGATATGGCTTGAAAGAGAGGGAATGTGGCTCCTACTCTTGGCTCCAGTCAGTGCTGTCAGCCTCTATATCTGATATGATCCCACCCTTGGGGCAGCAGGAGCAGCAAGAGCTACCCTGGGAATCCCAGGATTATTTAACCTTGGTGTAGTTTTGTGAAGTTCCTCCATCACATCTCCAGCTAGGCTGAGTAACAGAATCTAAATTGTGGAAGGTTTTCTGAGGTAAGGAAAGGCCTCTGTGGCCTCTAAATTGCCCCAAAAAAGGCAAAGTTTAGCCAGTTTAGTACTTTTGGGAACCAGGGGCTTTGTCCTTGGTGTCTGTAGTGCTCAGTTGTGACATCAGTGACACATTTGTTCCAGTCCTTGCTCCGCCTCACAGGACTGGGTAAATGTGTTACAGTGGGGATCCTGCAACATACATATATCAAACCAGGAGTCCCGTGGAAAGGAAATATATATGGACAGACAGATTCTTGATAGCTGTTTCAGAGATGTTTATTTCTCCAGCCGCATGGCCAGGGCTCTGCCCAGGAACTGTTCCAGTCACGGGACCAAGGGTCCTTCTGCCCGCGCAGGGAACACAAACCAACCAATGGGAACGAGGCTGAGCAGGGGCAGGGAAGCCCCGTGTCTGTGCCCTCAGGGCCCCTCTCCCAGGGCTACACGGCAGGAGGGGAGACCCCAACATAAATGCAAGAATAAATCATGTTTGAGGGCTGGTCATGCCCATCGTTAACAGGACCCTGTCAGTGCCAGGGATGGGTGAATGGATTTGAAGGAAGCCCTGGGGACATGAAAGAGCAGCTTGCACAGAGCAGGTCTTGTGTCAAGTTTCTCTTTTGACAAGTACTTCATTTGGGGAAGGTGTGAGGACACCAATTATATTTCATTGTTAAGAGTAGCCACTAAACACTTGGACACTGAAAG
This sequence comes from Corvus hawaiiensis, assembly GCF_020740725.1. Taxonomy (NCBI): domain Eukaryota; kingdom Metazoa; phylum Chordata; class Aves; order Passeriformes; family Corvidae; genus Corvus; species Corvus hawaiiensis. Next base: position 3,645,467 of record NC_063217.1, on the reverse strand, counting down.
GTTCCAATCCAACTGGTTTCAGCTCCCAGAATTAATCGTTCCCATTTTTTCTGGGGAAAAAAGAAAAAGTGGCAGACAATATACAAAGTTCTGAGCCGTTGTTTGCCGTATGTTTTCATACATAATGAAAACACCTGAAACTGAAGGGAAATAAGAAAAAAAGTCAAATTACTCAACACAGAGCTCCTGCCCCATCACATCCTCGCTTGCCTGCTTTTGCATCACTTGCCATACAAAGTTACTCCACCAAAAAAAGGAGCATTTCCACCTTTTCAAGTGGAAACTTCATGATGGGACAGGACCAGGAAGACCCACTAAGTGAGCTGAGGCTGATAGGAAAGGTATTTTTGCTTGAGATTAGTGTAAGAAAGATTTTTTTTCTTTTTGCTTGTCTTATGACTGCCCTGTGAGCTTTCAAAATTTACAGAGAAATCCTCATTCTGAGGTTGAAGAAAAGCAGCTGATTTTATTACTTCCAACAAATAGTAAGGAGAATATAAGGAGAGCAATGAGCTTGCAAAAGTGCAAAACTCACTATGCACAGGAGTTCTGCTTTTATTTCTTTAGTGTCTTCTGTTAATAAACCTTTTCCTAGTGCCTCCACTCCCTGCCCATGCTGCAGCTCCAGGGGACCTTCTAGACAGATTTGAGGGACTGGGGTTTGGGAAACAGTCTTTTCCTCCAGGTAACAAGTGATGAAACAAGAGGAAACAGCCTCAAGTTTTGCCACAGAAGGATTAGATTGGATATTAGTGAAAATTTCTTCACAGAAAGAGTTGTGAAGGATTGGAACAGGCTCCAACCTGTTCAGACTCCTCCACCAGGGCAGTGTTGGAGTCCCCATCCCTGGAGAGATTTAAAAGCCGTGTGGATGTGGCACCTGGGGACAGGGGTCAGTGGTGGCCTTGGCAGTGCTGGGGGAATGGTTGGACAGGATGGTCTTAGAGGGCTTCTCCAACCTAAACAATTCTGTGATTCTGTAACATCGTAGAAGAGAGTGTTTCTAAAGAGGTTTCCAGCTGCCCAAGAAGGAGTTACTGCAGCAAGCCTGTTGCTCTCACTCTTGTGCTTTTCTGTCTTTTTTCTTCGTAAATATTTCACCCAGACCCTACGAGCATTCTTGGCTTGTTACCAAAAAGCATCACTGCCAGAGGCATTCAGTCATCCCACCCTGCAAACCTGGATACTGCTGGCAGGTTCCCAAGGCTGCCTCTGAAGGACATTCCAAAAGGCCAGAAGTCAGCTCTCCAAACCCCACCAGACCTCTTTAAGCTGGTTTTTTGGGGAGGCAAGGATGTGACTGTGGATCTTTTTGGGGTGAATGTGCCAGAAGTGCATTCATGAGGCTGGTAAAGCATGATGGAAAGAGAGTTTTATTGCTGACCTCTGCCTATGGCTCTTCATAGCCCTTGTGTTCATGCAGAAGTTTTTATTAATTATCTTTACTGCACTGGTTTGTTTAGCACCATCATGAAAACCATCATCAATAACAACATTATCCAATGTGTGTTCTCATGCAGCTTGTGCACCCCCATGCAATAGTTTGGAGAGCCTCCAAGAGGACTTCCTCTGGGAGCTGGCTGTGCAGCCAAGCAGCTTTCACTGCTATGAAACATTTCCTGATCCACTCTGTGTTTATTCCCTCGGGAACACCCTCACCATTTCCTGTCCTGCTGGTATCGGCCCCTTCACACGCTTCAGATGGATCCCTTGGCATCCCCAGCCTGGCCATTTGGTGACATGTCTGTGCCATGGCACTTTTGGGAGGATGGCTCTCAAATTCATATTTAGGTCATTAAGCAAAACACCTTTTCCTTAGTGCTGGTGTTGTGATGAAGGTTCCTGCTGGTGGATGCAATCACGTGCCCAAGCAGCAAATTCTGTGTTGCTGAGCTGTGTATTTGTTCCTCACAAAAACAGAGTCCTGTGGCTGTATTCTTCCTTCTGCTGGAACATCATCAGAGGCAGAAAAGGGAGGCAGAGGGAGCCTATGAGTTATTAAAAATATTAGGGGTCATGAAATAAACTTCCTCATCCCCACCCCATAGCTCCATGCAGTCTGCACTGAGGCTCAAGAGCAAGATTTATTTTTAAAAACTACATGGGGATGAAGTGTGAAAGGGTGGGATTGTGGGATATCATTTAAGGAGAAAATGAACATGAAAAAACAGAGCAGCAATGCCCCTGCCCTGACTGAGGAGCTGAACTCCAGATTCCTGGTGGAAATGAGTCATTTCTTCTGCTTTCCATCTGTGACAGATGAGGGGTAGCACAATCATAGAACCACAGAATATCCATAAGGATCATCCAGTCCAACTCCTGGCCCTGCTCAGGACTACCCCAAAAATCCCACCCTGTGCCTGAGAGCATTGTCCAAATGCTCTTTGAACTCTGGCAGGATTGGCTTGACCAAACTCCCAAAATAAAGAAGAATAAGATATTTTGAGAAATAACCAAAGCAAAACAACAAGTGTGAGAAAGACTGTTGCCATGGGAACAACATGTATCAAACTGATGTCAAACATTCTGCAAAATAATCTCCCCAAGTTGTAAAATGCAGTGATGAAGGAGGCGACAAAGGGAGGCTGTCGGTGTGTTATTTATACTATTTTTTATCTACCTGTTTGCCTGCGTGGTGTGCATTTATCACACCCACACTTCCTCCCACAGCACACAGCTGTCTCTCTGAACTTTCTTAGATATGCTCCAGAAATTCAGGTGGTGATGGGGGAGGAAGGAGAAGGAGAAGAAAAGAAAATAAAATAGCATTCAGATTTGGCAAGAAAAAAGTAACTCTGCATCTTTTTAGTAGCAGGTAGATGCGAATTGAAGGGGTCAGATTTGGTTCTCATGAAGACTCCCAGACCCTCTCCTGCCGTGCTGCTTCCCAGCACAAACTGATGCCTGGGGTGCACGAGGTTGGTCCTCCCCCAGGTGCAGAAGTGTTCAGTGGGGTGACAACTGATTTTTGTTCATCCCCTCACGTTGCAAAGGGAGAAACACAAGCTGGTGATGCCCTTCTGTGCTTGTAGACACGGTGAACACAGCGAACTGCTCCAAGGACAGAGCTGAGGCCTGTAAATTCCTTACATTAATATTTCTGCACCTTACATTAATATCTTCTGCAGAGGAAACATCTGGGTCCACTGATGGGATCTTGTGTTGAGCTTTTGATGGGGTACCCTTCCTTCTCAGACCAGGGTAAAAGAGCAGAGGAGGCTGCTGTTCTGCTGAGTTCTTTATTTCATAGTCTCGCAGCTTTCTTGAAGGCAGAGTTCGAAGGGGGTTAAGTGATAAAGGCAAGCAGCAAACAGCTTCTTCTTCTTCTATATGCTCTATATGCTCCATATATTCTATATGCTCTATACTCTGTATGTTCTATATGCTCCGTATATTTTTTCTTACAGAAGTGTGGATTATATTTGCTAACTGACCAATAAGATTAACACACAATTCTAGTTTTCCTTTTCTTAACCTATCCTGGTCTAATTCTAACAGTCATAAGCCTTACACAGGTGTTACATAGGTATTACACAGATTTGTCTATAGAGTTTCTATCAATTCTTATTGTTTATGTGAACACTCCATCTAAAAAATGTGAACAGCATAATTCTATCTATGTTTTGTCTAAAGTAAAGAATTCTGTGAAAAGGTAACACTGCTGCAGCGAGAACTGTGTTTAAGGTCTCTGCTACAGCTTTTTAATGTTTAAGGCACTTAGCATAAATTTCTACTAAAAGTTAAAAAATCTATATTTCTATTTCACTTTGGTGTGGCTTCATGTATCTCAGCTTGTCCAAAGGTTTTAATTCAATCCCTGTGCTGTGGCTTCCCTCTGGGCTTGAGTCCAGAGGAGCTTTCACTCCAACATTCTTGGAAAACCAAGAAGAGCTACCATGATTTGCAGCAAAGCAAGCAGAAGAGAGAGAGGCATCATCCCTGAGGGCTGGAGTGGGTTTGGAAGCAGCAGCTTTAGCAAGCAGCAATTATTTTTCTGTTCAAAACAAGAAAGTTGTTTTCCCATTTGACCCACACCAACCTCTATCTGGCACTGTTTGAACTTCTACAGAGGTGCAAGCACATATATCCAGCTCTACACAGAGTTCCTCTGATATTCCCTTCCTGATTTTCTGAGAGCATTTCCAGGGTTCATTCATGCAGACCTCAGCTCCAAGGAGCAGTGGCCTCGCTATCCCAAGAGTGTTATCCTGGTTTCACCACATCCTGTTGTTTCACCACACATGTTTCTCCTTGTTCATGCACCCCCTCTGCTGCCTTGTCCCCATCTGGAATCTCATCCCGTGGATCCTGGTAAACCTGACCTGCTCAGAATCATGGAACCACAGAATCACTGAGGTTGGAAAATACCTTTAAGATCAAGTCCAGCTGTCAATACAGTACCACCACCACGTTTCCCAAAAAAACATGTCCTCCAGTGCCACATCCACATGTTTTTTGGACACTTCAAGGGATGGTTCACTTGGCACTTCCTCAGACTGGTCATGGTTCATCTTTTCCTGTCCCTGCCCTTGCACTGACCATTCCTCTTCCACAATTTTTGCCAGCCTCCATCCCACAAACTCCATCCCCGGCTGGTGACAATATCCCAGTTCACCTCAAACACAACCTACTAAGAGGCCTCTGCCAAGGTCAGATACCAAAATTACACCACAAAGCCATACAAGAAAATATAGGTGGATGGTGTTCTAAATCCATCAAAATAAGGACAAAAAAATTATGGCTTCTGTAAATCTGAGCAGCTTTTTATTCCAGCTGATTCTGTGGTTCCTTACATGGAACCTGCAGGGGGAGGAACTGTGCTCCTTCAAAGTGTGTGACACCTCCTTGATGACCTCAACAAATTTTGGGGGCATAAACCTGAAATAAAACACTGCATGTAATTATTCAGATGGATCTTTATGCTGAAGCAAGGGTTTGTTTTACACAGAACTGAATGCCTTGTTTTATTATCATACCTTTATTCCATGTTTCAGTTGATCAAATGATGCCACTGGATAAATGTAAGTTTATTTTGGATTTCTATTCAGGAGTAAACCAATTTTGTGCAATCAAAACCATTTACAGGAAGCACAAGCACCTGATTTCAGTGAATTGCCTGTTTCTAAAACAGAAAATGTGTGAGAAAACATGAGGAAAACTGTGATATTACACATTCTATCTTTGACACTTCCACCAAAAAAATTGATGTTTTCTCATAGGAAACAAACTTTCATGATAAAACTGCTGCTGCTTCATACAAGTATTTGCTTTTAAAGGTTGAAACAAGGATAAACAGAGCCACCTTTCCTCCTCTTTTGCACCTGGTCTGTGATTTGTAAAGGCAATTTACAGCTTTGAACTCTGTGCAGAGGAGCACCAGTAAATCCCCAACACACCCAGTGCACATCCACCTCTGCCAGCAACTTTTCTCCAAAATGAAAATAAAATTCACTGGACTATGTGATATTTTGTTCTTCTGTCTACATTTTAGGATTTAACTGGATTGAGGCATTTTGTTGTTTTATTGCCTGGAGCTCCTAACCCTGGGGCAGCTGCATTTCTGCATCGTTTGCAGCTCACAAAATACTTTGGGGTCCTTCAAGGCAGCCCAAACTCCTGATCCCAGCTGATGGTCTGGAGCTCGGCCAGATCCAGGGAAATGGGGATCCTGAGGGAATTTTAACCTTCTAATGAGGTGCTCCAACATGTAGAAGGACAAGTGGTCTCAATTCTTTCCAGACATCTTCTAGGAGATACTAGTTTTCTGAGCTGAAAATGAACATTTTCCTCAAGCTGGGCTTTATGCTGTGTTTTTATTATCCACCTACTGAACCCCCACATGAGGCAAAAAAGGACAGAGACTATTAGACCTTGTAATATTCGATATAAATTTACTGGGACACAGGGAAGATCAAAGAGTATCAGCATCCCCTCTGCTTGTATCTGCTATGTTCTTGCATCTCCCAGAAATTCTGAAGCAACCATCCCTGAACATTTTGATGCCTGGAATTACAGAGAGGATGGGTGGAGCTTTCTTGTTTTCTTTGTTTATGGTTTGTTGGGGCTTTTTTTGGAAACAAGCTGAAAGGATGAGCTGTTATTTAGAGCTGGCCCTGTGCCAGGCTGCAATTTCAGAACTCCACACAGCCTGGAGCTTAAACTTGGGAGAGAGTAAATCTTGTGCTTTCACTCAAGATGAACATGAGTGCTGTTGGTTGGGTTTTTGGCTTCCAAGAAAAAAAAAAAAAAAGGAATAAAAAAAGCAGGTTGCTTTAGTCTGGATTACTCCACAGTTACAGTAGGGTTGAAGCCTTTCTGTTCCTTCCCTGCCACTGTTCGTATACCACTCCTTCAGAAACAGCACAATCTCAAGGAATGGGATAAATCTCCATGAAGGAGAGCTTTAAAAGTGAATTTTCAAGTGATTCCAAAAGGAAGCAAGAAGACTTTTAAAACTTCAGTGATGTCATGGGTTATTTTTGGATATTGAAGCCCAAGGCCTGTCTGGTGAAGAGCCCATGAGTGGCCTGAAGAAAGCCTACAGATGGAATTTAAGCCCTTTGGAGACAGACCTCTTGTTTTATCCGGTGTTTCTGTCCAAGCTTGAACCTGCAGCAGCTCTGGCACTGACATATGAATAACTCTACTGCCTAACAGGGGTGTTCTTGCCCTTCATTCTGGGATCTGATGAAGTCAAGCCACAGGGAAAACTCCTCATATGTCTGACATAGCACTTGCCACATCTGAGCCAATGAATTTTCAAGAAGGATTAATTTGTGGATGGAGAAACACTAATTAATTGTGTGGATGGAGAAACACCAATTTGGGATGGGGGGGCATTACAAGCTCTAGCACAGACATCATCTGTGGTTGTGGTCAGCACGTGGTGTCTGCATTTTACCTCTTTATAAACCTTTAGGTGTGGATTTACTGTGGAAAATTAAGCTTACTTTAGCCCTCTGGCCAGCTGCTTTTCCTGATATTCCTCCAGATATTCCTGCTCTGTTTCACTTCAGCAAACTGATAGGAGCCTACAGAAGAAGCAAACTGGATTTGGGGTTGAAAGAATCTGGAAGCAGTCTAAGAAGCACCTCATGCATCATAAATGCATCTTGAAAGTAAAGGACTTTGTCTAAACAGATATCGTGTCTCCTCTCTCTACTTCTGCACACTTCCCTGGTATTCACAGATGGAAAGAGTGGCGGTGATCATGGATGGGAAGGGCTTTGTTTCCAGAATTGACAGAGGGATGTGATGATTTTTTTGTAAATTATTGAGCTCTGATAGTGAAATAAGATAAGAAACCCATGTCTGGATTCCCAGAGTGACATGTGAAATTGACATCTCAAGGAGGTGACCTGCTGGACAGAGTAATGCTTACAAAAATTTCCTTGGAGTCTTCATTTTGATGAATGCATTTAATTAAACACTATGGATACGCAAAAAGATCATCAGCTGGACTAAAAATACTCCGTGAACAAAGAGCCATAGAAAATAATGGGGTTTTGTGCTTCCCTTTGTTTATTCCAAGAGAAATTGGAAGTCTTCCATGTGTTTGGATTAGTGTGTCAGTGAAAGCAGAGAACCACTACTCTTCACTCACCAGCGGTTTCCAGCTGTGCTCCATGGATCTCTCTGGTGGGTGTGGGAAAGATTCTTGCCCATTGTTAGCAGCTGAAATTCATAACACAGATGCCTCTAACTCCACTAATGCAATTTTACAGCTGCCAAGCTGAAGAGGGTTGGAAATCACAAGGCCCAGAGGCTCAGCTGGTGCAGGCTGATAGTGCTCCATCCCGACGTCAGCAGGCTTGACCATCTCTCCTTGGCTGGATCAGGAAAGATCTCATCATTTGTCTTCATGTAGTCCTTTGTACTCTGTTCTAAACTCTAAACAACCTGTTTAATCCAGGGGCCACATGTGCCAGGCAGACAAGACTCTGCTGCACAGCCAAGGAGCATCTGAGGTCAGTGTAACCTCAGCAAAGGTCAATAAATGAGGCAATCATGCTGTCAGTCATTATTCTTACAGTACCAGTGAAGGCCATACCTTTATGCACATCTCAGTGTTCACATATCCAAAGGGTTGAAAAAAGGTGGCACAAAGCCAGAGGCTCTGCCTTTTTTCAGACAAAATTTCTGTGAGAGAGGGAAGCTGGAGGGTGTTTGAGGATTTCTCCCTTAGGCTGCCCTGAAAGACAGACCAAACAAATGAGCAACCTGGTTCTGAAGCAGCCAAATTACAGTGCCTCCAACACATTGCATCATTGCTTCTGCCACAGGTGCTTCCACAGTGGAAAAGTGGATTTTAGTGAAATAATGCTTTGGGAGAACTTCATTTTTTCCAGGAAATTTCTTTCAGGTGAAGGAAATCCCTTCTTGGGGGATATCCTACAGAGCCTGCTGTAGGCAGTTAACAGATGCAGTTAGTGGCTTCTGTGTCATTTGTGGAAGATAATTACTCCTCAAAATGGGGAATTTGGAAGGATTATAGTCTGATTCTTCTGCTCTGAATCAACACCTCCAGCCCTTTAGTGCCCTTCCCCTGGCCAAAGGAAGTCGGTCTCCTAATTATGAACTGAGCATGAAGCGACCCACAGGTATTGAGGTGGCACAAAACAAAATATGACCTCCAGCCCTGTGTATGTCTGGTGCCACCCTCTAAAATATGAAGAAATAAAAAAAAATAATTGTCAAAGCACAAACTTTTGAAGAGAGACAAGGTTGTAGCCCAAGTGGGTTGTAAATTGCGAGCACACCCCATCCTCCAGCCCAACGCACCAGGGACCCTCCCAAACTGGCTACTGCCCCCAGGGAGATGTAGGAATGACACAGGATAACTGAAGCTTTGGGACATAATTGAATGAAAAGAGTTGTCCAGCCCTGGCACAGCTGCCCCGGGCAATGGTGGAGTCCCCATCCCTGGAGGGGTTTAAAAGCTTTGTACATGTGGCACTTGCGGACATGGGTTAGTGGTGGCTTTGCTAGTGCTGACTTAATGGTTGGACTCAATGGTCTTAGAGGGATTTTCCAAGCTGAATTATTCTCTGATGTTCTGAAGAGGTCCATGAAGGCCTCTCGTAAACCTCCCCTACTCACCAACTCGAAGTTGCCTCACAAAGGCAATGGGTTCCAGGCATCAGAGACTCCAGCCCACCTCACAGACAGCTCTCCCTGGAGCCCAATTTTTAGGGCAACTTGTCATCTCACTGCTTGTCTGTCCATGGGAATTGTTATCTGTTGAGAATGGTGCCTCTGGCTCATTTCTGCATTACCTATAGGGGAAGTTGCTGCTTTCCTCTCACAGGCCAAACCATGACTACTCGATTTTGAAGCTTGCCATTATCAGACAACATCAACATTCGTGTGTCACAGAAAGCATCCACACCATAAAATCCAGACTCCAGCCAGCACCTGGATCCTCTGAAAGGGAACTGACATAATTGTATCCAGACTGAGCAGAAAATGCCATGCTGTCAAAAAAACCCCAAAACAAGAAGTTCCAGATTGCAATTTCTTTTATATGCAAAGCTTTGGTGCACACTAAACAAAAACTACAATTTGTGGGTAGGTAAAGTTGATTTTGGTTTGGTTTTGGCTTAAAAAAAGAACATAAAGCAGCAAAGAGCAAGAAGAGCCAGCTGGGAGGCAGAGTAAAGCTCTCTGTGTCAAGGAGGGGAAGGGGATGCTGAGAGCTCTTCATGGAGCAGGAAAAGGAAAGCTCTGTGTTTTCCCTTTTGCCACAACCACCCAAGTCACCCAACACAGAACTGCCACTCTGAGTTTTGCTCTCTTTAGGGGGATGTTAAGAGAAAAGGTGGGAGTGGGAAATTGGCTTTATTTCAGTTCTGGGAAGGTCTTCACTCTCACACACTCAGCCTCCAGTTTCTGAATCCATACCAATGGCACAATGAGACCAGAAAATGACTCAAACTGTGTCAAACTCTCATCCTACAAGCCTCCAGAAAAATTTATCAGGAAGGACTGTGTTATAAGCACCTTTCAGTCTGCCTTTTCAGAAAGCAAGGAAGACTGGGCATGCAGCAAGTCAGCAGAACAACCAATGATCTGATGATTTCTTCCCTGATTGATGCTCCTTGCCCTGGGGGCCTCAATTCATCAAGCTGAGCTTCTCTTGTCGGGGTGGACAACTCATCCCCAGCTGATGGGAACAGTTGCAACCAGATACAACAGGAATAGCCTCTGGTTTTGATTTTCATTCCAAGCTGGTGTCGGCATATAAACACTGAGGTCTGCACCCAGATTTAATTACTGCTAATCAAGTGAGACTCTGTGCAATAAGTCCACCTTGCCAGATCCTTGTGTAAGAGCAGGGTTTGCATGCCCTGATGTCAGCCAGATGTTTTCTGCCATGCATTAAAGAGAGCAAATAGTAAAATTCTTCTCCATCTACTGAGAGTGAACGTTTTGTCCACATCTGTTAAAAAGATTAATGATTAGGATCATTAATGAGTCCTCTTGAACTTGGCTTGTGACAACGCAGATCTGTACATGACAAAAATTCTTTGTGCCGGTTTGGGCAAATTTGGAAATACATCCTCTGAGACAAGGCAGGATACAACCATCCCTCCCCCACCAGGTTTGGGAAAAAATGAATTTTCCTCGAAGGAAAGTGAAAGAGATAAAAACTATTTCTTTAACAAACACACAGGAAAAGGATAATAATGCTAAATAATAAAACCTCACGCTCTGCTGAGAGAAACCTGGGAAAATTTCAGAGTCCTTCCATAGATCTCTCTCCCCCTCCTTGGAGCTGGGACGGGGTGCTGGGCCCACCTCCAGGGCCAAGGCCTCGGTGGAAATTCCTCCCGATGTATTCTGATGTTGAAACAGCCCAGCAGAGAAAAGGGAAAAAACAACGAAGTCCCAGGAAAACAAAAGTTCAACTCTCCATCCCTCTCCAGAGAAAAAAGGAGCTGAAAAACTGGCTGAAAGCAAGCAGGGTGCTTTCCCAATCTCCCTCTGCTGCCGAAGCTGAGCACAGAGAGCCGTCTCTATCTCTGTGTGACCTTGAATAAGCTGCAAACTGCTTTGAAGAAGTTTTGCCCAGGTTTTCCTACCCCCTCTTGGGTTCAGTTTAAAGTCACAGAACGGCACAAAATTAATTTCTGGGCATGGGGCAGTGGTATGGGATACACATCATAACATCACCCCATGACATTCCTTTTTTCCCCAAATATGTAACAAACAACAAAAAAAAAATTGTGTTCAGTGATTAGAAGTAGTAAAACTAATCAGCACAAAAAGGGAAGCCTGGATGAAAGTGAAATTTAACCTCAGAAGGGGTCTTCTAACAATCAAGAGTTTTACTCCAAGGGTCCCCAGGTGAATCTGTATTTTGATGTTTTCAGTATTGTCATTCAACAAATGAAAAAGTAGGGCACAAACTGAGGGTATAAAAGTAGGGCAGGGCTATAAAACACTCCTCCAGCTGGGAAGAAAGTGGGAGAAGTTGTATATCAGCTCACTTTTCCAGACACACTGCTCAACCACTCAGCCAGGGCATCAGTCACCCATGTTTGGACTTCTGCACTTCTTTCATTTCCACCCATTGTTACTGAGCCTTTCCCAGCAAATAAAAATGTTCCTGCTGGGCTTGCTGGTGTCCCAGAGCTGACCCATCCTCCAAGGGCATTGCCCTGTGCTGTTAAACTGTCCTTGAGTTCCCCTGGGCAGTGACTCCCAGCAGATCTCTGTTACATGAAGATGGAGGGAGGGAGAACTATTGAGGAGAAACAGCTCTTCGTTATTTAAATGTTCACATGATTTGTCATTTTTGGCTTGTGCAACTCCTGCCCATTCAGCTGTGTGGCCTCTGGGTCTTCATCCACCCTCTTGGGCTGTTCTAAATGGAAGGAGCTCATATCGAGGATTAAATTATATCTCTTTTTCTTCTTTTTTTAAAATGGCCCAGGGCAAACAGACTCAGCAGTATGGACACCTCCCACCCCTTTGTTTGGGCACAGAGGGAAGCAAAGCTTTCTGGAGTGACGCCCAGGTTAGTGGAGAAAGATCTGGGGAGAATCAATAGTAACTTCAGGGAGACAGACCAGAAGCTGGAGGCAGGTTGTAAATGTGAGGCTAAATTAGGAACCGGCTGTGATTTTATGACCAAATCAGGGAGAATCTGTCTCTCATTTTGCTGCATCTGCCCAGCTGGGGCTTTTTCAGGGGCTTTTTCATGCTCTTGTAGGACGGCACCCCTGAGGTTACAGGGTGATGTAGCCATCAAGGGATCCTGGCACAGGTACAGCTCTGCCCTGAGGGTATTAGGAAGAGCCTCTCAACAAGCAGAAGACAGAAAACATTAAAAGGGAAGCATGTTCCACATCTCTCCTTCCACAGTGAGTAAATCCATGCTTTCCTGCAGTGAGCCAAGTGAGTATTTTGTCAAAGCCAACAGTTCCTAGGTTTTAATTTGCCATGGGAGGCTGTGTCAGATCACAAAGGAAAACAGGATAACCCCAGCAGAGAGACCAGCACCAAAGCAGAGCTGCACTGACAGAAAGCAGAGCTGCTCAGCCGTGTGGTAGCAGGTACTTGCTGTTGGAATAAGTTGTTTGTAGCAGCTTGACACAACACTGGAGACCACACAAATCCTTGTTCTCCATATTCCCAGCATTGCATTCAGTTTAGTTTCTTTTAATGAGATAAAAGACAGCCCTGGGCTTGAGTCAGCTGGGAGCAGAGCCTAAATGCCTGTCTCAAATCCTTAACCTGCTGCTGAGTGCTGAGACAAACTGAGTAATCCTGGAAAATAAGGATGTGGGACTGGGGATACTTATGTCTGTTCCAGACTCAGAAGTCTGGTGAGAATATATGAGTTAGTCACCCTTGGATTGGTTTAGCATCCATGAAAAGCTATCCAGACATAGTAGAGGGTGATACATCTCCTCCTAAACTGGATTGTCATCAGTCTGTCAGGAGAATTCTCCCCTGGAGGCACCAGTTTCTCCTTTTTCACTCTAAAGGAAGGTCACAGTAACTGGCTTAGGACAAGACATCTCATTTTAGGTTTCAAAATGTTAAGGGAGAGGAGCACCCCCAGTAACCTCTCCTTGGTGCCTTATCTGTGAAATGGGAATAATGGAAAATGAGAATAATGGAAAATGAGAATAATGACTCTGTGCAGCTCTGGGAAGTGTCAGCAGTGAGTGGTTGAAGGCACTAAGGAAGTCTCAGGCAAGAGTGGGAAAGTCCTGGTACTGAAGTATTTCACCCCATCTTTCATCAGGGCAGATAAATGTTTGCTTATGAGATTAGAGTTCATCAGTAGCTTTGCAACACCAGATACCCAGGACTGCAGTGAGCGGGAGTCTTCAAGTCCTCCTTTAATTTTGATTTTGATTAAGGATATAAAAGAACCCAGCTTGCACTTGTTGGGGCATCATCCCTCCAACCCTGAACTGATGGAGAACAAGTGCATCAGTCCATCTGCCCTTTCACCAATCTGCTCACCCACACCCATGGGGCTTCTGCCCCTCAAATAGGGAACAGTGGGTTTGGTGTGTTATTTGTGAATTTTGACTGGGAGTGGGCAGAGCAGCTGACAGGACCTGCTGAAGGTGAATTGAGTTGCCATGGGACAAGGAGGCAGCTCTGCTCTTGGCCAGTCATGCTGTGCTTCAGCTGCCCTCTAAGTGAAAGAGAGTAGGTTTAGATGGGATATTAGAAAGGAATTCGTCCCTGTGAGGGAGGTGACACACAGCACAGGCTGCCCAGAGAAGCTGTGGCTGCCCCATCCCTGGAAGTGTCCAAGGCCAGGTTGGACAGGGCTTGGAGCAACCTGTGGTAGTGGAAGGTGTCCCTGGTAGAATGAGATGGTCTTTGAGGTCCCTTCCAGCCCAATCCATTCCATGAGTCCATGAATCTCTGATTTTCTGCCCACAACAACCTGCAAGGTGATTTCACTGCCTTGTCCCCTTGGAGGAGCATCTGTGAGTTTTCTGATTTGCAGCAGTTGTTGTTTATGCTGTTGTCAATACAGAGAGCCAGGGATGGTGTGGATGAAGCCCAAGAGAAACCCTTTGCCAATATCCTCCTCTGAAATGACGGGAAGGTCAGAGCCACTTCCCTGCATCTGCCAGAGCCACCCCCCTTTCCCATCCCTCCCCCTGCTCTGGGGACAGGCACAGCACCGCTGCCAGAGTCAAGCTTGTCCCAGGATTCATCAAAATGCTTCTGAAGGAGTTTGCTGCTGTAAGAAGCCAGATTGCACAAACAGGCAGATGTTTGCAAGCAAACGTCCCAAGGAAGATTGAAATCCCAAGACACATTTTTTTCATAGCTCGCATCTCAAGCGCTGTCAGGATGCTCTGATCACTCACTGGAGACAAAATATACAGAGAGGAGCAGCAGAGACACTAAGAGGTGGAAATTTCCATATGATGCCTTCCTTCATGAAGAGAGATGGGGTTTGTTTAGAGAGGGCAGCAGTGCTCTGAAATCCCACCAGGGACTGGGGCCTTGATACCTATGGAGGCACAGAAAGTCTGCTCCTAATCTGATAAAATAGATAAAATATTGTCCTCCAGAAGAGAAAAGGGCCTGGCTGCACTCCTTCCCCTGAGTTGTGTCAGACAACTCCTGCCATCCAAAGTGGCTACAGCCAGTTGTGTCCCTCCTGAATAACTTCTTTTACTCCCACATCCTCACTCAATCAACACCTTGTTTTTCTTTGCTCAAAGGGAGTCCCAGCACAATTTCAATACATTTATACTGAACCACCTCTTCCTTGTAGCCTCCCATGCAGAGAATCATCTGCCAGTGTCATCTGTCACCTCTGTAATCCAACAGGCTGAAACACCTTTCAAGTCTCCGAGGTTTACCTCCAGATTGGAATTTGCAGCATTTCCTGACAACCAGGAAACCAAGGCTGGAATAAGTGGCTAAAGGCTTCTTCTAAAGGTCTGTAAGAGCCTTGTAAAGGCACAGCTCTCTTCTCCCATCATCCACAGAAGTGGGATGACTTCTGTAGCTCCTACAGAGAGATCAGCTGCAGGCGGATACAGATTTCCCTCGGTGCCATGTTCATTCCTCCCCTTCTCCTGGGAAATTATTCAGCTTTGTGCATATTTTCAGGTGCTACCACTCTTTCTTATATTGTAGCACCCAAAACTGCAACAATCCTGTGTCAGAGGAGATTTAGGTTGGATATTAGGAGAATTCCCCCAGAGGGTGCTGGGGCACTGCCCAGGCTCCCCAGGAATGGGCACAGCCCCAAAGGTACCAGAGCTCCAGGAGCGTTTGGACAATGCTTCCAGGGATGCACAGGGTGGGATTGTTGGGGTATCTGTGCAGGGCCAGGAACTGGACTGGATGATCCTTGTGGGTCCCTTCCAGCTCAGAATGTTCTGTGATTCTATGACCTTTCTTCTGCAGAAGTTCTCCACTTCTGTCCTTTGCACAGGTTTCGTACTTCTTCAGCTCCTGTGCAGTGCTTTCCTGTGCCTGGTGCTCCCATCCCTCCACGAGAATCTTTCCCATGGCTTCAGGCAGAAGAAATTGCAAGAACAATTTATCCAGCCTCTGAGGGGAGTGGCAAAAATTGCATCCAACAAAGATGCCTTCATAAACAGGGTCAGGGAGCAGTTGTGCCCAGCGAG
Source organism: Corvus hawaiiensis (assembly GCF_020740725.1). Lineage (NCBI taxonomy): Eukaryota > Metazoa > Chordata > Aves > Passeriformes > Corvidae > Corvus > Corvus hawaiiensis. The sequence goes on along the minus strand of NC_063217.1, from coordinate 3,629,841 downwards.
CTGGCCCTGGCATGCGGATTTATTCCAGCAGAGGTGAGCTGGGGGCTCAGCTATGTGGTCATTGCTGTGTGAGACCCTGGTGAGTCACACTTGGTGTATTCAGTCACCCCATGATCTCATCCCTTGAAACAACTGCCTAAACAAAACCAGTTTTCATTTCATTTCAAATAACACAACTCACTAACATCACTGGGCTGCACACTGGCTGAGGAATCAACTCCCTGGGAATTTTGGAAGGACCTGGACTGCAGCCCTCAGCCTGTCTCTCTACCTGTTGTCTTTCCAAACAAGCCTGGGATAGGCAACCCAGCCAAGCCATCAAGTGTTCAGTTACTGGAGTGAGACTGCCTGGAGCCTCACATGAAATATGCTTGGGAGGAGCCTGAAGCACGAAGCCAAGGCTGGATAGGGAATTAAGAGGTCCTATTTTGGGTGCTCTTGCTGAACATTCCACTTGAAGGAATTTCCTCCTTTTAAGAAGGAACATGAAATGGTCAGACACCATTAAAGTGACAATTTTATATTTTGATTTTGTGTGTCATCTAAATACAATCAGAAATCCACAGGGCAAGGCATGAGGAATGCCCTAAGGACGACCACATCATCCTTGGGCATTTTCTTGCTTAGGAAAACAGGGTCCCACATCCTTGACAGGCTGGGATGGAACTTTCTGTTCTTATTTTCTGTACCTGTTTCTGGAACTTCCTTAGAGGGTTTCAAATGTAATCTCTAAAGTGGAAAGAGAGAAAGGGAAAGAAGAGAAAGAAGAGAAAGAAGAGAAAGAAGAGAAAGAAGAGAAAGAAGAGAAAGAAGAGAAAGAAGAGAAAGAAGAGAAAGAAGAGAAAGAAGAGAAAGAAGAGAAAGAAGAGAAAGAAGAGAAAGAAGAGAAAGAAGAGAAAGATTTCAAGCCTCCAGGACAACAGCAGCTCCTCCTCCTGCAGGTCAGTAACTTCTTGGGATAATCAGTCTTTTCTGACTGTGTGTTTTAGATTTCACACAGCAGCTTCTAGCAGCATTACACCAGAGTAGCTAAGTAACCATGAGACGTTTTTACTTCATCTTTATAATAAAAAATAGAGCAAGACTAGTCTGAGAGCCTCCTGCCCCAAAACAGGTCAGGTTTATGCTTTCCCTGATATTATATGGAAGATTCTCGGTCTTCCACAGACTGAAGGTGTGTGAGGAAGCATTAAAAATTAGACTGTTTGGTCAATAATAGCCTGCTTTCTGGCTCTGTTTGGTTTATTAGTGGAGATGCAGCACTAGGTTGATGTGAGACTTTCTGAGTTTCTCTGTGAACCTTAAAAAATCAGCTCTTTTTGTCAATAAACTGGCTTGTGAAGTTTCAGTTACAAACTCAGTCATCAACTAAGCAGGATCTGTTTCCCTAATCCTCTGCCTTCCCAGCCCACACCAGCAAAAGGAAGGCAATGACTCTTATCATTTTTCCTTTGCCTCTGGATGCCTCAGGTTTTTGATACAGCAGAGCACAGTAGAGCAATACAAGCAGCACCACATGAAGGTACCATGTCCTGCCAAGTGTCCCTACACAAGTCAGGTTTGGGGTCATGGTACTTTTCTATTTTCAGTTCCCTGTGGGAGTCCTTCCACATCTCTGGGATGGATATAACTGACTTTTCTTCCTTGGTGATCAATAAAACCTCTGAGCTTTGATTCTCTTTGGACTTTCTCATTCCCTTTCATCATCCTGGTCCCTCCCCGTGTTCACAGTGGTCTTTGCTGAGACTTTTAGCCATTATCATTCCCCAACTGTGGACAATTTTTGTGTTATCACCTTTTTTACCTCTCTTGGCTGCTCAGCTGCTCCATGTCCTCACTCCTTCTCTTTTAGCACATGGAGGCAAAGAAGCCTTTGTTCCTTGTTCCTCACCCTCTGTAGGATCTGCTTCTCGTGCTGCTCAGCCTGGGATCCTGGGACATCTGCTGGAACTCCAGGTTTCCATAGAAAAGGACCAGAAAACCACAAAACCTTGCCTTGCATGCCCATGGTTCAGAAATAAACTAAGTGTTAACCTGTTACTGTTCCACAAGGCTGTGAAGAGCCAGACCTGCCCACAAAAACAGGCAGGGAGAACTTTTCCATATCTGTTTATAACTCCATGCTCTGTAATTCAGTGATGTTGCTTAATGTGCTCAAAATTGTACCTTTTTTCCCTCATAGAAGAAAAGGCTAAATGGCCAGATTCCATCCTGCTTCCCACTTTGAATAGGAAATTGCTCCTTAAGCAGCCTCCTCCGTGCAATCAGGGCTGAAAAAATCAAAGGCACACTCCCTCAGGGTCTATCACACGTGGAGAAAACAAACTCCATGCAGGAATACCTGTCGTGCCTCGTCAGGGCTCAGGGAACAGGTTGTTCTCTGGTAAGAAAAAAGGTTGCCAAAATGCTCTTGTGCCAGCTCATTTCTGCATGCCAGAGGCTGAAGGATCTCCACAAACATGGGAGTCCTCAGGACAGGATGGAAGAAAGAGACTGTCACTTGCTCAGAGTGGTTTTGAGGATGCTCTGTGGTCCAACAAGTCTTTTTGTTGTAGCAGAACAGCTCTCATTACACCAGAAACTAATCCATTGCTGTTAAAACAGTGGCTCTCCAACCCAGAGCCCAGTCCAGGACACCACCTGTAATTAGGGATTACTTAACCAGTAATTACAGTAATTAGAGAACCAGTAATCCCACCCTCAGGATCTGGGGTGCTGCCTAACCAAGCACACCCCAAACATCAACAGGTGTTTTCAGCCCTGCCTTTCAATGACTTTTATTTTCTGGTGAAGATCAAGTGCTCTGAAATTCCCTGATGGCATTTAAACAAATGAAGCAGCAAAACATCAATACAGTGCTCAATCTGTAAAATGACCAAGAGAATTTAGGACAGACCACACAGAGAAGATCCAGCACAGGTCAAAGGGAGGAACAGGAAACCAACACAGACAAGATCCACGTGGTTCCCCAATAGCTATTGGCTTGTATAGATTTGAAAATTAGCACAAAATGAAGTATTGTGTGATTAAAAGAGATTCCTGATTATCTCCACATGTATCCATATTCATTCCCAAGTGGCAACATTTTCACGTTGTTATCACTTGTTTTTCTCCACAATGCACTGACATCTTCTCAACCTGCAGGTCCTGAAAAACTGAGCTTACAAAAAGAACAAAAAACAACTGAAAACAAACTAACGACAACTCCCTGTATGGGATGTGGGGCTGACAATGCTGTGAGGTTCTTTGCAGTTTCATTGGCTTGGTTGGTCATATTTTTTGAATCCCAGGCACTGTCTGCAAACAAAGAGGGTTCATCCATTAAAGAGATCAGGCTTTCGCACTAAGAAATAAGAGGTTTACCTATCAACACACCTCACAAGGCAGGAAGTAAATAAAATAATGCAATAAAACTGTTCGAGGGAGAATATATACACTGTGCTGGCATGGATACAAAATGTTAGTGAAAATAAAATTGATACTTAAAATCAAAGGGGAAAGTATTTCTAAGGCCACTGCAGGTAATTCATAAACCAAGGCAGAAAATACTGCTTTTGGGGTGGGTTTTTTGCAGTCATTTTTGTCAGAATCAAAGGATGTTTTGGATAGTTCATCAGAGAATCACAGAATGGTTTGGTTGGGATAATCCCCATTTCTCTCCATGAAACCACTAAAAACATGCCAAAACCTGACCAGATTTTACAGCATAGATTAAAACTTCACATCCTCCCTTCAAACTTGCATGTTCTGCCAGGGAATTTGCAATGATTGATGAGGCTTTGGACCCATCCCTCCCACTCCCTTTTTGGGTATCACAGTTTATGCAGCCTGGCCACACTGGCCAGAGGATTATCTCTGCTAATTGCCTCTGCTAATTACCTCTGCTGATTACCTCCCACCCCTCTTTGGGATGGATCACAGCTCAAAGGAGCTGCACGTGCTGGGGCTGGATGGGAGAGTGAGTGTGGCTGGGCAGAGGACTGGCTTCATGGGAAGGGTGTTCTTCACATCCTCCCTCATTTTCCATGTCCCCAGGATTCAGAGTGAGTTTTCAGACTGGCCTCGGAAGGGTGGAGGGGAAATCAGCGCCATTTCTTGTCCCCACAGGACAGCACTGCAGGTACTAAAGTTAGTCTGGCCCTTGCCTTTAAATCCAGATGGCTTTAGGATTTAATTAGTAAGTTGTTTGTGCTTTTTCTTTTCTCTGTTGAAAACCAAACCTGCCCCAATCTCACAAGGAATACATAAAACATTTAATTTATGAAGTTCTGAGGTACAACCAGCAGCACAAATGGAAGAGGTGACCAGGAAAACACTTCAAATGAAAACCAAAGCAAGAGGTGACAAAGGGGTTTTTTGCACAAAGAATGCCAACTGCCTTTATCAAGAATGCCAGCTGCCTTGGATGAGCAGGGATCACTGCAGCCCCTGTTTTAGGAAAGGACTGCAACAGGAACCCCTCTGGCTCAGGGAATGGGAAGCAGCAAATGGAGAATGCCTTTCAGCAGACAGAAGTGGCATGGGTTTGTGATTAGATGCTCTGTTAGGCAAAAGCCAACTTGATTTCAGCTCCAGGCTGAACCAGCTCCTAATAGTCACACACAGAATATCCCATGTAGAAAAGCCTGACAAGTTTTAAAAGGAAATTACTTTATATTTTATGTTTTAACGTTTGGCTAATGCACCCCAGTCTTGCATTTGAACACCTCTTATGAATATTTTTCTCCATAGTCAATGATCTCTGGTGGCCCTTTGCTTTCCGAAACAAAAACTTTTCCCTCTGTTGCTCTGTCCAACCCTTCCAAAAGAATTTTTGCCCTGTGAGTTCAAAGGGTATCACAGGAGATGCAGTTTGATTGTGAGGCCAGAAAACCAAGGCATTGCAATGAGATGAACCTGAATAATGGTTCCTGGGAGGACCTGGAACAGTTTCTGTGGACACAAAAGAGTATTGAAGCCACCACACAGAAATTATTCACTATTATGTAAACCAAAGTGTTTTGATACAGAATAGTTCAAAGTCTGTATCATCCCCAAAACAACCTCAGGATGATACTCAGCTCCTCATTTTCGTTTTGCATGCAAGAAAACACAGTGATGGCAGAGCATGGAAAACCACAACAATTTCAGCCCATGCACAATAATAATAAAACTGCCTTGAAGTTTAATGCTCAGAGTTCAAAAGATCCAGGCCAAACTCAGATCACCAAGCATGATTAAAGGTTTCTTTGAAAATTGGAAACACCAGTCTGCTGACATTCTTGTCTGTATTAGAGACCAGCAAATGTAGGGGGGAAGGTTACCTCTGGTGATATTTCATCCCAGGTACAGAAAAAAAAAAAAAAAATGACCCTAAAAAACATAACCCTGTCCTGATTCTGGGAATTGCTACATATTTCTTGGAAAACATACAAGAAATTGTGCGTTTCCCCCTCAGCCTGTGGGAGGACACTGTGTGGACAAAGCAGTTTTGAAGTGGTTCACTGTTCTGCCCTTAATTCCAGTAAGGTTTGGGGCTTGGTGGGCTTTTTGGCTTCTATCTTTTAGCCATTAAGGATGCTGTTGTATGTTTTGGGACCTGTTAAGTGTAAACACACGTGGGCTTATCAATGCCCCAGCAGTGCTTTCTACTGTTTAAAATCACTTGCAAAGCAAGCACTTGTGCTCCTGCTTTGTGAGTAATAGACTGGTTTTCCTTTTCAGTTGGAAAATTTACAAGTGGAAATTTATTCTGAGGTGACAGAGGAACAGTTTGGGTTGTGGAGTCCTCAGAACTCTTACACTGCCTGAGATTTGCTCAGCCTGAGTGAAACCCACCTCTCCTCACAGCTGTCCCCCCAAATGTGCAGGGATGTGGTAATTCCTGGAGGGAAAAAGAAGAGGGGTGATGGAATAGAAATGCTGCAACTCCACCTGCAAGGGAGGGAGTGGCTGAGGCACCTCGTGGAAAACCATCCCTGCACATTTCTTGGTATGCACCCAAAAATACACCCACCTTGGCTTCCAAAAGACTGTCCAGCTCACCCTGCCTCCCACTCAGCACTAATGCTGGCTTGCAAAGGATTTGGCTTAGAAGTAGGGAGGCAAAGACGGGTTTTTTTCTGAAATTTGTTTCAGGCTCTAAATAGCAGATGAACTCTTCTGAAAATCTTGCTTTGGTGGTGGGTGACGAGCAGGTGAGCGTTTGGCTGAGAGCTTTAAAAAAATCAAGCCTGTGATGCTGAATAATAGAATATACAGACAGAAAAGAGCTGCTCTCTTACTGACATTCCCCCCAGCACTGCCAAATTGCTCTCAGCGACACATTTTCCTGATTCCATTTCCATGTTAGACAAAGGCTTGTGCTTTCCACCCACTTGGGGGGAACGGATGAGAGAAGGGATAGCATCCTGCTTCTTGGGCAGAGGGCTTCTTAATGAGCACAGTAAAGGAAGTTGTTTTCCTTCTCCCACCTGCTTACAAAGTCCAAACTGGGAGATTCACACTGCTGGGCACTGTGTGGGGGTCCACCATAGGAGGGTGGGGGTAGTGGTATGTTTGGCAAAGTGAGGGTAGAAGTGCAGGCAATGGCCACAGGGCATAGAAAATATAAGGTTTGTGCTTGCTTTTTGGGTCAGCTAAAAGAGAAACGTACAAACACCCCATGTTTATGGACAATAGTCCTTTTTCCAGGTCCTGAAAGCTTCTTTCTCATTAAACCATCCATTACTAGCTGAGGCTGAGGAAAGATGTTATCTGTCACAGAGACGCAGCCTATGGAAATAAGATTCTTTGTTTAGGGCTTGCTAATCTGACCTCCTTTCAACCACAGCCCCTGTTCCCTTCATTTATTAAATTCTGTTATCAAACTTATTGGGGCAGAAATCCACAAGTACTTTTTTTTTTTTTTTTGCCATTACTAGGACAGGCTGAAGATCTTCCCCAAAGAGGAGTTGGTCCTGAAATCCTAAACAGCCAGGCTCACCATACTTGGTTTATTATCTCCCTCCTGGTTATGCTTGTGCCAGAGAGGCAGGGGTGCTGCTGCATCCCTTACTGGGCCAACTTCTCCTTCATTAAAGGGCAGAGTAACATCAGCCCCACAAATGCAACTGGTTTGCAGAGGTGCCAATAGGATTGGGATTTGCTCCAGGTGCAAAGCCCTGGAGAATCTGACACAGAGAGCAGAGCCAGGGACATCCATTCCCTTTCTTCCTCCATGTGTGCTCCTTGTTACATTGGTAACTCCATGGTCTCTGCTGGTTCATGTCATAAGCCAAAAAATGCTGAAGATAAAAAGCCAGGTTCAGGTGCTCCTGAGAGAAGAGAGTTCCCTTGCAATAGAGCAAATTATTCACTTCATTGCAGGGAGTGAATAGTTCACCCTCTGGATCTGAAAGTGCTCCTTAATCTAAGGGGAGATCAAAACGAGAGCGCTGAATGTGTTCTTACATTAGCAGAGAGAAGATGCCAACCCTACCCATTAACTCTCTGAAGGTGCATAATTAGGGTCTGGAGTTAGAATGGGAGCTTTTGAGTGAGAGCTGAGGTTTGGCTTCTTTTTTATAGAGTTAAAGGTGAGTTTTGTGGCAAATACCCTCTTCATCCCCGAAGTCTTGTGATCCCACCAGAGTGACATGGTTGAAAGTACTCATTTAAGAAAACAAATGACTGGATTTGGTTCAAGAATCAGCAAAGGAAATCCTTTCTCTGCTGTTAGCTGGAGGCTAAGGTAGATGTGATGTTGCCTGTTGTGGTTAAACACTGCAAAATTTGCTGTATGTTTGGGGTGTAAACAACCACGTGCTTCCTCTGCCACCAGCCAGGCTGATGAGGCTGAGGATTGGTGTGATCCCAAAACTTCCCAGCTGCACCAGCATGAACTGATGCTCTGCTGCAATGCCCCATCCTCCACAGGGACAGGATCAGCACCAGAGTCCCATTGGATTTATTCAGGAGTAGATGATGGGGGGGGCAATTTCCTCCCCCTGAGCACATACCCGGTGTTGTTGGGATATTAATAGAGGCTCCAGGGCTCCAAAGTAAAAGCAGAATCTTTAATAAACTTATCAGCTGCCTTCAGGCTGTTGTCTACAAATCCCAGAGGGAAATACGGTCCTTTGACTGCTTCACAGCCCGTGAAAAGTAATTAAGAAATTAAAACTATTGTCAGCAAGCTGAAGTTTGCTGTTTGGGGATCTGCTACTCAGCAGAAAGCTCTGAGGTGCCTGCAAACCAAAAAAATGTTGAGAACTTACAGAAAGCAGAACTTACAAAAATTAGAATGTACAAAAGAGAATTGCCTAGATCAACATAACCCCCAGCTGAACTGTTAATTCTTAAACCTTCACTTAACCAGAATATTGCAGGGGATGGTGCATTTCTTCCTCCTACCACACCACAATGCCCATGGAGCAGCTGCACTCCTGCATCTCTTGCCATCAATGGACAAGCTCTGGCTTTTACCCACTGTGACCTTTTGTGAAGAACACAGAGCATTTTGCTTTTCCCTTGGTGGTGTGAAAAATCCCCAGCAGAAATGACAGGTCTGGGACTCAGGTGCCAATCTCTGTTGAGTGATTTTCACTGTCATTTACAGCCTGTGCTGATTTTCACAGGCTATCTGCTATCAGATGTGTGTTTGCTTCTTGCTCTCTCCATTACTATTTTGTCATTACTTTGTGACCAAAATGTCATCTCCTTTCATGAAGAAGTGTTTTTCTAGCTCCCTCTGCATCAGACATTTTGCTGCTGGGACAGTGAATTTCCCTCCAGTGCCACCTGCCATAAGTTGCATCCACTCAATGTAAAGTTGGAGTGTCTGTAAAGTATTAAAATAATCCCCATTCCTAAATGGCAGATAGGAACCACTTTTATTTGAGCTGCAAAGGGAAGATCACTACCCAGCAGAGCTGGGGTGTGAGGCTGTATGGGAAAAAAATGCACATTGTAAACTCAGAATGGGGAAAATGCTGCTGCTTGTTGCCCTTTGCCTGTGCCACAGCACCCCATGACAGGCAGAGACCTCAGATGAGGAACCACCTTAAAGGTCACAGAATCATGGAGTGGTTTGGGTTAGAAAGGACCTTAAAGACTATCCAGTCCCACCCCCTGCCATGGGCAGGGACACCTCCCACTATCCCAGGCTGCTCCAAGCCCCATCCAACCTGGCCTTGGACACTTCCAGGGATCCAGAGCAGCCACAGCTTCTCTGGGGAACCTGTGCCAGGGCATCACCACCCTCACAGGGAAGGATTTCTTTCCTTAATTTAAACCTCCCTTCTCCCAGCTTGGAGCCATTCCCCCTTGTCTTGTCACTCCATGTGTTTTTTTCAGCCTTTTTTGAGCCCCTTTAGGTACCTGGGGACAGAAAAGGGAGAAACTTATGAGAAGAACAACATTGCAAATGCTGGACTGACAAATCCAAACAGCTGAGCCTTTCTGGCAAGCAGTGGAGGATGCTGCCTAACCCAGCTCCTCTGTAAGCAGCTGGAATAAGAGACCATTCATCACCACCTGAATTCCTATGGTGGCTGGGTTTTTGAGGGCTAACGGTCACTGCTCACCTCTGTGCAAGAAAATTCCTGAAGTAACAAAGTTGGGCTGCAGGCACAGGGCAGAGAGCAGCAGACAGCCTGTGGTACAAGACATACATCCTGCTTTTCATTCTACCCCACTTCCCAGCTCAGCTTCATTACCCTGAGAAGAGCCCAAATAAACCACAGGAATACCTGGAGTTCTTCTGCATCAAGATGACATCCCTCATAAAGGGGACAATCTCTGATGGACCATTAAATTTACCTCCAAAACATGGAATCACAGTTTCTCAATCAGTGGAGGAAGGGGCCTGACTGAGAATGGGCCAAGCATATATGAGAATACACCTTCCTCAGGCAGGACAAGGGCCATACTTGGATAACCCTGAGTAAATATTTCTCCAGTGAATTTTTTTCTTCCATAATTCTATTCTCTTTCTTTCTGAAGTTGTGTAAATGTTGGGCATCCACAGCATCTTGCAGTGAGAGGCGCCACAGGTAACAGGATGACTTGTGAGAAGAATTCTCCTTTTCTCCATCTCCTTTCCATTTATTTACACACTGTTGACAAAAAAAAATGGGAAAAAAAACCTTCTTGGGCTTTTAAAAAAATTCTTTGAGCTAGATATGGAAAGAAATTAATTCTAATTTCTTAGAAATGGGTGAAGTTTTGTTCCAAATCTCACATCCAGCCTAGAGACTTCTCTTCAAGTCAAAAATGAATTGGAGGAACACGCAAGAATTGGGTTCAGCAAGAGTGACAGGTGTGTTAAAAAGTGACTTTAATGAATCGCTGAAAAAAAAAAGCTTTTTTAGTCTAAAAATTTCATGAATCACTGAAAAAGAAAAGAAAGCTTTTTTGGTCTAAAAATAAGATGATTGAAGGGAGGAAATAATGGTCTGCCCACCTGAAAAAAGAAAACCAAATGCAAAACAAAACTGGATATAAAAAGACAATTTCTTTGTGTCTAGGAAATACCTTTTAGGGCAAGACAGAAATTAAGTAATTTCCTTTGCAGGAAAGGAGATTTTGGTTAGAGAGGAAGCCAATCTTTCTAACTGTAAAGCTTCCAGAAAATGGGCTGGGGAGTGTGGGATCCCCAGGACTGGGTTGGTCACCCCACCTGGACAGATGGACAGATTTCCTGCTTCCACTTCCCAGCCTGCTTGATCCCACCATTCCTGCCATCCCAATATGCATTCAGAGGTTGATCAGTATTTGATAGTGATACCTTAGCATTTCTATCAATCTTTCCCAAAATGGCTTGGAAAAAACACCATCTTCAATTTCTCTCTCTGTCTTCTAAAGGCCAGGTTCTTCCCTCTCCCCATTCCTGCCTTCTGGTCCCTCACCCAGCTCTGAACATGATGAGAGGATTTCTTTCCCCATCCGGGTAAGAAGAGTTTCCACAGCACAAAGCCAATTTGCTCTTCTAAGAGTTCTACTTCCCAGATTACCTCTGTTATAACCTCCAACAGGGCTGGCTTTCACCCTTGCATGAGGCTCTAGTTTTGAAAACAGCTTTGAGGGCACGAGTAGTTTCCCCTCATTGCATTTAACTGCATGGAAACACAATTTTTGACATGCTTTCAGTGCATCAGCAGCCATAGCTTGTCTTGGCAACCTGTGCCAGGGTCTCGCCGCTCTCACAGGGAAGAGTTTTTCCCAAAATCTATTCCAAGCCTGCCCTGTTTCAGTGTGGAGCCATCCCCCTTGTCCTGTCACTACATCTGACTGGGTCTGTTTCTCACCATTTGTAGAGCGCCACTAATAGTGATTAATTGTTCGTGTTTGGAGGGAATTGAAACTTCCCACGTGGCTGACAGCATGCAAGGAGTGAGGGACTTTCTGCAGAGGAAAGGGAAAGAGGGACACAAGCAGATCTCAGCTAAGACTGAGCTCATCACAGCAGAGATCCATCCACTTGCTGTGCTGACTCCAGAAATTATAAGGACCAGAGCCTTAAAACAAATTCTCTCAAGCACTGAAGGTTAAAGAAATGGCATCTTTGAAGTGGCTTCTTGGAGCTTCAGACAAAACTTTTATAGGGCTCTGTGAAGGCCCCAGACCTGTGGCAGGCCAGATGTTCAGTAATTACAAAAACATCTCGCAGACATATGAAGCAGAATAGCTCCAGTGAGGACACCACTCATCTGCCAAATGAACAAATAAAACCCAGTCAGTTTTAATGGTATTGATTTGCAGCAGCCAGGGAGTTTCTGTTCACTGCTCTAGAAAATAGAAAACTTACAACATCCCTGTGGAGTAGGGAAACTGAGGAATAAAGCACTCTGAGCAGGTATCTTCCTTTTAAGCCTCTTTTCCTCATCAACTCAGGCTCTATAGTCCTGCTGTGTATGTTATCTGCCTTCCTGTGTCAGCCCTAAAGAAATTTTAGCCCTTTTTAGAGCATTAACCAAATTTGACAAGCAGGGTAAAACCTGAAAGATATTATGGCATATTAAAGATAAAATTTACATTAAAATACTAGTTGAGAAGGATCCCCAGTGCCTCTGTGATGAGAATGGGGGAGTTTGCAGCTTGTTTCTCTTCAGATATTCTCCACTCAAAAGACAGGGACAATATCTGGACTCCCTCTTTGTGTCCCTCGTCCCTCTGAGCAAGATGCTCTCCAATCCCATGATCAGTATGGCTCCTAAAGGGAAAAAAGAGCTTTTATTTTCTGCTGATCCTTTTCAGCCCCGAATGGCAAAATGCTGCATATACTGTAATGTGAGCTAAAGGCTAAGAAAAATTAAAGTACAAATGGGCAAAAGAGTGTGGCTTTTATCTTTGCCTTGTTATTCATGCTGCTGTCTTCCTCAGCACTTCTCTCCCACTTGTCTGGCAAATTAAAAACACAAAGAGATAAAAATAAAAGGTTTCATTTCCAAAACTGGTGCTTTTTTTTTAGTTGTGAATGGTTTTCAAGCCCTTTCTGTTCTGCTGTGGATGGGACTCCTGCAGTCACGCTTTCTTCCAAGCATGAAAGGACTTCAAACATTCAAGAGCTGTGCTAAACATTTGCCACATGATGCAGAAAATCAATGATACCATTTTGGAGAAGTCCCAAAGCAGAACAATTCTGGTCAACATGCACAGTCCTTGCACCCTGGGATCAGCTCTGTTTTGCTTCTGGGTGAACAGAGTGCAGAAGCAGCCTGTGAATTTATTGCAGAATAAGCCAATAGTCTTAAAATAGTAAGTGCAGCTGTAACTGCCCCACTGGAGGGTCTGCCCTTGTCCAGAACTGAATTGTGAGGCTTTCTGTCTTTTCTGTGCTCTGTTCTGCACATCCCAGCTTGGAGATGCCATAGGATGAGCTGAGAGCCATGAAATCCAATAAACCTCCAGTGAAAATGTGATCAGCCAGTGCTGAGCACCCACTTGCCCACAGGTGCCAATCGCTGCCTCAGTAGTAAAGAAGGAACAAACACAGATTTCACACATTAATTCTCTCCTTTTTGACATTTACAGTGAAGAATAAAAAGACTCAGAGCCTGTTTTCTAGCTCCAAGGCACACATTGTGTTCACACATTGTGTTTTTCTCCCCAAACAGGATTGCCTTTTCTGTTGTCCTGCCTTTTGGGAATGATCCTTAGCAGATGACATCCCCCGAAACTGTGCTATCTAGGAAAGCACCAGCACAGGGTGAAATCACACCCAGGGTGTACAGGATGGTGAGCCTGGGCTGGAGGCTCTTCCTGGGGCTGTTTGGGGACATCAGATAGGAATCATTCTGCAGGATGGAACTCCTGAACCAGTTTGGAGATGCACGAACAGGGATGAGCTGTGTCCTGGGGGCTGGAAAAATCCCTGGCTGCCTGCAGCCTGTGCTGGTGATGGACCCCCCAAGGAGGAGATTTTTTATTAATTAACTCCAGCTTTCTCCCCAAAACCTCTGTTGTACAAACATGGTCAGCCCCGAATCACAAAGGCAGGATTTGCCATTTAGCATTGAGGAGAGGCTGGCAGGGAGTAGAACTTGTCCTGGGGATTTTACACATCTCATTTCTACCTCTGGAGACCACTGAAGCAAGAGAGGTAAAAAAAGGCAAAGCAAAACCACATATTGTCTTTATTTTCTCATCGTGTCCAAGAGAGGAGGAATAATGCAAACACCAATAAACCCAATGGCTCTGCCGGGAGAAAATCCTGTTGCGTTTGGAAGAGGCTGTTGACAGATAAC